>NC_134587.1:10112500-11472500 GCF_037038515.1 Microtus pennsylvanicus
ACCCACCCGTCCGTCCATCCATCCATCCATCCGCCCGTCCGTCCATCCATCCATCCATCCGTCCATCCACCCATCCACCCATCCATCCATCCACCCATCCATCCATCCATCCATCTGTCCATCCACCCATCCACCCATTCACCCATCTGTCCATCCACCCATTCACCTATCTGTCTGTCCATCCATCCATCCATCCATCCACCCGTCCGTCCATCCATCCATCCATCCACCCGTCCGTCCATCCACCCACCCATCTGTCCGTGCATCCATCCATCCATCCACCCGTCCGTCCATCCACCCATCCATCCATTCACCCATCCGTCCGTCTATCCATCCATCTGTCCGTCCATCCATCCATCCACCCATTTCATTATTATTCTTTTCATGACTGCCAAGTTCCCTTGGTTTGGCCCATGTGCAGGGCGCTGGATGAAAGAACATAAATTGGCCACATCCTTCTTTCTGAGGAGCTGAAAAGAAGAGGCTCAAATTGTAAACCCGGAGCAGAATCTAAAACAACACAGGTAGGCCTTGCCTGGCTTCGGGCAAACTGGATAATTCCAGGGGAAAGACAAAAATGTACAGAGCAGAAGCAGAAAGCAGCCTCTTGCTGGCCGCCTGCCTGAGACCGCCATGAAGCAGACCAGTCCGCTCCCACCTAGCTAATCCTGAAGAACCCTGCACTAAGGCTTGGCACTCTGAAGATGCTCCTTGCCTAGCCATCTTGTTGTCCTGGCAACCCTGTGATGTTCACATGGTGTTCAGCCCTTGTTGTTCTGTAGTGGAGAACAAGAGGGAAGGGTGGAGCAATTCTGACTGTTCCAGCCTTTCTGCAGCCTGGGGAAGGGAGCTTCCTAGCCCTGAGCCTCAATTTCTTGATCCGTAATGTGAGGAATCTTAACACTTCCTTCCTTCCGGTGTTGCTGTGAGGACTGGAATAGTGAATGGGTCCAGTAACCAGTGGCCACCATTACTCACTCCAGCAATTAAGCTTCCAGAGTATAATTAAGGGACAACCAAACCCAAACCTCTGTCTTCCCCCAGCGCGGGTACTGTAGGTCATGGGACCTTCAAACTGCTCACAAGACTCCCTGGAGAGAATGGTTCTGAGCAGAGACTGGAAGAAGGGCCAGGAAAACCTGGGAAAGAAGAGAGAAGCCGTGTTGTATGAAAGGAGAGAAGGTTAGCACTCCCCTTGACAAGGATGGAAGAGGCCCTTGGGCCTCACAACACGCATACGGTTAAGGCATTGCCACCTACTTCGTGGCATCTAACCACTGTTTTTTTTTGGGGGCTGGAGAGATGGCTCAGAGGTTAAGAGGATTGCCTCCTCTTCCAAAGGTCCTGAGTTCAATTCCCAGCAACCACATGGTGGCTCACAACCATCTGTAATGGGGTCTGGTGCCCTCTTCTGGCCTGCAGCATACACACAGACAGAATATTGTATACATAATAAATAAATAAATATTAAAAAAAAAAAAGAAGAGAGAAGCCTTTTGAGGAGGTAGAGTTTAATGTGTAAGGGCCTCGGGCAAGAACAAGCCTGTTGTGCTGGGGCTGAAGGTCTGCCTTGGTGAGGCTGAAGGGCTGTCTCACAGGGAAGTGCCCGTTGAGCAAGTTCCAACTGGATCCCAAGACAATGCATATTCTCCATCTTGGTTTTGAAGGATGGGAAAACGTGAGAGAAAGAAAGAAAGAAAGAAAGAAAGAAAGAAAGAAAGAAAGAAAGAAGAAAAAAGAAAAAAAGAAAGAAAAAAAGAAAGAGAGTCGTTTATATTACAATGTGTTTATTATTTTTTCTTAACTGGTTTACTCTTTTTTCTTAAATTTATTCTTCAAGAAACTCTCTAGTCCGGTAGTGGTGGTGCACACCTTTAATCCCAGCACCCGAGGGAAGCAAAAGCAGGCCAGCCTGGTCTACAGAGAGAATTCCAAGACAGTCAGGACAACAAGGAGAAACCCTAGCTTGAAAAAACAAAAAACAAAACAAAAAAGAAAGAAAGAAAGGAAGGAAGGAAGGAAGGAAGGAAGAGAAAAGATAGCACCAAACCAGACCTTCCGTTTCAGATTCATCTTTTTACTCAAGAGCTGGGGAAGATGGCTTAGCAGTTAGAGGAGTTTAGTTCTCAGCACCCACACCACACTGCCTGTATCCCCAGGTCCAAGGGAATCAGGACCCCACACCCGCGCTCACGTTCGCACACCCCTTATCCTTACAGCTAGAGAGGAGGATGAGCGTTTCCGTTTGAGGGGAAACAGGTCGGAGATAGGAGGGTCGGATTGTCCACCTGATGGGCAGGAGGATCAGCCCACTGAAGTGTGGGTGTGGGGAAGGCGAAGGACCCTTTCTGCAAACCCTCCCAGGCTCGTTCCCAAGGGCGGGGGGACAGGCTTGTGGAGGTGGTGGTGATAGAAAAGACTGCTATAAACTGCTATAAGTCTTGAAATAGGCATAGACCAAGGGCCCTCTCGCTCTGCAGGGCAAAGCCAGCTTGGCTCCTGGTTGTAAACTGTGAAGAGAGTGGAACTGGGATCTGCTTTACAGGATCCCAGATCCTGCGCAGAAAAGAGGAACCAACGCAAAAAAGGGAGCGATGCAGCCGGCTATCTATCTAGCAGAAGGCAGGAAACTGTTCACAGGCCTAGTGGCACTTCAGCGAGGATCACACGGGGGTCACACATCCTGCCCAAGCTTTTAATTATGTCCAACTTTTCCCTTCCCATCAGTTCCCTGCCAGAGCCACCAACCTGGGGATCCTGTGCCAAGACGGTGTCATTCTGAGCCTTATCTCGGTTGCTAGAAACGCGGGAGAAAGTGGGGTCCCCGGGCGGTTGCCGACCTCGGGTCCCGCTCCAGCAGCGTGCAGGCTTCCGGATGGCTCCGAGGAGCCCCAGGGCGCGGAGTGGCAGCCGGCTGCGGGCCTGCCTTCCAAGCCCGCCAGCCTGTGGTCCCCGGCAGATGTCAGTCTGGGAACAGGAAGCAAGCCTGTTTGGGTTTCTAAAAATAAATAAATAATAACCACAAGCACAAAAACGATCTTTTATCCCCAAAAAATTTTTTAAAAAAATGCTTTAATGACGCGGCATTTAGCACATTGGGGGTTTGCGTTGTTTTCAATTATGCGCAATTCTGAAAGGAGAGTACAGACCCTGAGCCTGAATGGGGAATTGTGGGACTGCGGGTCTCGGACTGTTTTAAACATTCGCTTTGCTTCTTTAAGGAGAGGACTGTAAAACAGAAATAATGATATGTTATTGTAGCACTGCGGAGTAACGCTAACATTGCCGTTGAAACCTAGAATTTGAAATAAAGATGGAAATACTTATTTGTGCATACTTTTTGTTTTAGAAAAATGATTCAGAAAGAGGCAAAAGGCCTCCTTGAGAGTGCACGCCCCTGGCTAAGGCTTCCGTGATCCAAGAAGCCAGTTCCCAGATCCTGGCCAGGTCCCTGAGGACAAGGGAACACCAGCTCTCAGCCCTGCAAGGGTCTAGCGCTCTTGTGGTCTGCTCAATGCCGCCAGGATGTTCTCTCCTTCTCTTTCTTGTTTCCTAAAAAAAGGGAGAAGACATAGAGGAAACTCGGTGGATCAAGACAGCAGGAAATAGATCTTAGGAAGACACACTTAGTTTGGTATGGGACCTGGATGCTTGGAGTTCTCTCGCCTTTGCTTTAAAAAAAAGTAGCCTTTAAAAAGAAAATGTAACCAATAACAAGAGACTGGGGAGATGGTTCAACAGTCAGGAATGCCTCCTGCTCTTCCTGACCTGAGTTCTGGTCCCAACACCCACATGGGGTGACTCACAACCACCTGTAGCTCCAGTTACACACACACACACTCAAACACACACAATTTAAAATAATGAAAATAAACCTTAAAAAATCTCATCAAAAGTAATTTATGCTTGAGTTAAAAAAGAAAGTGGATATATAATCGAAACGTGTTTTCATTAGGCAGTAATGTGTAGGAGGTAGGCTAGAACGAGGCTGGGTGAGCTAGGCAGAGAGAGGAGCAGATCCCAGGGTTTCTCTCCAGCTGGCAGGGTGCTGAGAATGTCGCTCAGTGAAGAGGGCCAACATGGCATGCACAGAGCCCTGGTGCCATCCCCAGGACCTCAGAAAACAGAGCCAACAGACCAGCTGTGCTGCAGTGTTGGGTCCCCCCACCCCCATGCTCCTCAGAACTATGTATTTTCAAAAAGAGCCTAAAAGTTAAGGCGCCTCTGCTGTCTTGGTTGTAGGAGGGGCTTTAGGTGCTTCAGGGAACAGAGACTGAATAACAAGTAGCGACAGGTGGCAGGCACACCAGGCCTGGTTCCCATCCGGACTTTCTCTTCCCCTTCTGGGAGGGAGAGGGTTAAGACCCCAAGTTTCCCTCTGGTTAGCTAAATCAAACATCACAGCTTACCATATTGGGAGTGAATGGCCTCCGGAAATGTTCTTTAAAGGCACAATCACCCAGCCAGGCCTGACACTGCTGCTGTGTGACCCATTTCCTGAATATGGCGCTGCCCAGAAGCCAAGTTCTTTTCCAAGGTTTAGCCACATGCTAAACTCCTAAACTACCCAACAGCTTTACCATGGAGCGTCCTTGCAGAAGAACAATCTTTTCTCAAAAGCACAGGCTGACAGCCCAGCTCCACAGCCTCCATGAAACCTAGCAGGGTAAGTCCTTACCCCATTATGGATTGACCACAAGGCTCCCCCATTCCGTCTGAGTTCCCTGAAGTGACACGATTCAAACATGCGTCATTGTCCCCAGCACGCACAACAATAATGTTTGAAGAGTGGATGGGTTGGAAGTGTGGGGAAAGGATTTATTCCGGACATTGTCACGGTCCTGTCTAGTGGGCACGGTCACTCCCACTTTAATAAACGACAAAACTGCGGGTCAGAGAAGTTCCGCCACCTGACACAGCCAGGAAGGGACAGCGTCAGAAGTGGAATCCATGTCTGTCTGGCTCTCCAGCCCACCTGCTGATCACTGAGTTATTTTTCCCATACAGAGTCTCACCATGTAGCACACACTGACCAGGAATTTGCTATCTAGCCCACGATCGTCCCAAACTCATGGTCCTCCTGCCTCAGCCTCCTTAGTGCCAGCATTACAGGCGTGCGCCACCATGCCCAACTGGTTTGAGTGTCTCCTCCAAAACTAATGTTGAAATGCAGTTGAGGTAGCAGCTCCGCCCTCATAGATGGTAGCCAACTGTTAGCCCATCTTGCCTCTTGCTCTTCTGGATCATTAGAACAAGCCGGCCCTCAACAGATGCTGGTATCTTGAACTTCATCTTTCCAGTCCCCAGAACTGTAGTCAATGTATTTCTGCTCATGATACATTGTCCAGTCTCAGGAATTCTGCTGTAGCAGCACACGTGGTCTAAGAACACACATTTTAAACTTTACCTGGTGGGGCCAGGGATGTCTCTGGCCGTCGCCGACATGTACACTGGGAACTACTGGTAGGGTGTGAGGCCCCCTAGTCTTGAGGACAGCCCAGCACCTGCCAAGGAGACTGGGATGCATTCCTGACAGTCATCCACACCTTCTGTCTCCACTTTTTAGTTGGAAAACTTTGAAGGCAGGGAAGTTCATAGCACAATGAATATCTAAAATGCTTATGCCTCCTATTCTTGTTGCGGATGCTCCTTCCGTTTCTTCAGCCAATAGCTGCTGAGACACCAGCCCATTGGGGCATGGTCTCTCTCTTTAAAAAAGCGGCCACTTCCCTCCGCTAGCTCTCTGGCTTCCAGCTCCGCTTCTGGAGACTAGGCTCCCTTTCTGATTGTGCAGAGGGCTGTTGTCTGGGACGGTGATCTGTAAGTTTTTCCCCCTTAAATAAATAACCATTCTATTAAGCATAATTCCAAACTGGTGTGGGATTGTTTGTGACTTATGCCTTCATATTCTGAATCACAGTTTAGATTCTTTTTTCCCCAATTTACAAGCACCAACTTCTTGGGATTTGTATTTTTGGGGTTCCTAATACTTTTGTCTTGTTTTGAGTCAGGGCCTCTCTATATAGCCCTGGCTGTCCTGGAACTCACTCTGTAGACCAGGTTAGCCTTGAACTCACAGAGGTCCATCTGCCTCTGCCTCTCAGGTTCTGGGATTAAAGGTGTGTGCCACCATGCCTGGTGGTTCCTAACTCTTAACTCCTAAATTCTTTTTTTTTCTTTTTTTCTTTTTGGCTCCCCGTCGGGGAATTGAACCCCAGTCTCCCGCGTGACAGGCGGGGATACTCACTAAATTCTTTTTTTAAGAAAGGGATTCTCTTCCCTAGCCACCAAACCCCTGCCACACCCAATGAGTTCCACACTGCATTCATAGTTTGATTAGGTGATCCGTGTTCAAATTATTTGATGATTGTATGTAGTGTGCCTTTTGACATAGGTTTCCATGGCTTCCCATCATAATGAGAAATTTGGTATTTTTCTTTCTTGTTGTTTGTTTGTTTTGTTTTGTTTTTGAGACAGGTAGCCTTGGTCTGGAGCTTGCTATATAGACCAGGCTGGCCTTGAACTCAAGAGATCTGCTTGCCTCTGTTTCCCAGTGCTGGGATCAAAGGTTTGTGCCACCAGCAGCTGGCCAGAATTTAATCTTCCATAGCTTAGAACAGCTGGATTTCTTTCCCAGTATGCTGACAATTTTAGAGTCCAAAGTAGCCATCTTACAGAATGTCCATATTCTACATATCCCTGTCCCTTTCTTCCTCTCAGTCCTGACAATACTACAGGATGATGGTGTATATTTTCTAGTTCCACTCTATCAGGAGGCACATAATGCCAGTCTATTCCGCGGTGGGGGATGCCTTCAACGGCCCTGATAGTGGAACCTACACCCTTTGTATCCTTCTTCCTTGAGTGTGAGCTGGACTTAGCAACTTTCTTCCCAAGATTAGAATAACTCAAAAGTTATCCAATGTTCATAGATGCTCTGCTCATTATAGCTAGCAAGTGGAATCAGGCTAGATGTCCACCAGCTGATGAATGGATAAGGAAAAAGTGGCACATATACACAACTGAGTTTTATTTGGTTGTAAATAATAATGAAATGGATGGAACCAGGGAAAATTTATAGCGAATGAGGAACTCCAGGCCCAGAAAGAAAAACACTGTGTTCTCTCTTATTTGAAGAGCCTTGCTTCACAGTCCTAGATCTGTGTGTTTGGTTGGAGTACCTGTAGAGTCTAGGAAGCTAGAAAGGGCCACGGTTAGAAGATAAGAACCTATTGGTAGGCCGGGCAGTGGTGTGCACACACCTTTAATCTCAGCACTCGGGAGGCAAAGACAGAGGCAGGTGGATCTCTTTGAGTGCGAGGCCAGCTTGGTCTACAGAGCGAGTTCGAGGACAGTCTCCAAAGCTACAGAGAAACCCTGTCTCCAAACAAACAAACAAACAAACAAATAAATAAATCTGTTTGCTAAAGATAACCATGGTTGCAGGACATAGAAAAAAATTAAACTGGAACCGAGCTGGAAGCTTCCTCTCCGCTGGCTAGGTAGGGTGGTCACGCCACTCCTGCCTAGGAGGAGAGTATTGTAGCCCTCGGGGTTCATGGCTGGTAAGATTACTGATGACTTTTCTCCCCCAGCAGCCCGCAGAGCACTTCATGGCTAGCCTGCAGCCAGGAGGATTCCAGCTCAGTTCCAGCTGGATGCTTTCCTCCTCTTCATTATTGCTGTCCTTGTTCTGGTTTGTGATACTGAGGGTAGAACCTGGATCTATGGTGTGCTCGGCAGATGCTCTATCGCTAACCGGCACTTCCCTACCTATGTTACTTTACCTTTTGATGCTCTGATTGCCCCCAAGGTTGGTTAGTGGAGGTTCCTTCAACCAGATGACTGTAGGTGTCTTTACTTTTCCACCTGCACCAGAGCTGTGACCAGCCATTTCTCCAAAGTTTCTTTTAGTGGGGGGCTTTCAGAAGTTTGTTCACTCGCACTTGGAAGGTATAGCTTACAGACTCTATAGTGCACAGAGAAACGAAATGTATTTGTAGACATTGTTTTATGTTTGCAACACAATGGTTGTACCTAATCCTATTGCTTCCTTGGCTGCTGCCTCGCTGCTAAAGCCACAGCCTGGGGGGAGCCTTCCTGTCCTGCAGCCACAGACACTGCTCCCGACTCTGCCACCTCTGCCCCCACAGGAGGAGACAAATGCTGGTTTAATTAAGTCCTTTTATTTTACCAATAAAGACCCAAGAGCCAGATTCTACTACGGTGTAAACCTGCTAGCTCAGAGAGGCGGAGAAAACCTCCCTCCTCCACTGATCCTCCTCTTCTGTAGGCATCTCAGAGCCTCTCTTCCACCATCCCAAACCAAAAGGACCGTGAAACTCAAAGTCCCACCCTATTACTTCCTGGGTGTCTCTCTATCCATCTCCCGACTCCCCCTTATTCTCTATGGCTACTTCCTGTGAACTAATCGCTTGCTCCCTCCCTTGACCTGTGGTTGATTTTATTTCATCCTGTTTACAATAAACAGAAAGCTCTTGGATTAAGGGTATGAACACAGCTAAAGGCAGGTTTTTCCAGTAAATAACCCAATCACCATGTGATCAAATCCTGCTATGTAAGTACGTGAATGAGGCGGTTTTGTAAAGAAACTTCCTCTAGTTCAAATCCAGTCTCACGGCACTCTCCCTCAGCTTCGCATTCTGTATTTGGCATTTCCCCTCCACAATGCTTCTTCCTGCCAGCATCAACATATTTAATCCTCCACTTTATCTGTAATGGCCTGAATGTTTTCAGAATCACTACTCCAGTGTCATCCCCAGATCAACACCTTCTGAAGACACTCGGCACCCCTACTTCTGTGCAGAGTCAGAATACTGGATTCGCGAATTACGTGTTCTCTCCTGTGGTTCCATCACCAATTTCATAAACAATTAGGTTCTTTATTTCTTTTCTTTTAGTTTTATATTTTTCCTTATTTCTTTTTTTTACACCTTTTACATGCTAAATAACTTAGAATATGGGGACTGACTCAGCACTCAAGAGTGTTCATACTTGTTAAGGGCCTGATTTCAGTTCCCAGCACCCACGTTGAGTGGCTCACAACTGCCTACAACAGCAGATCCCAGGGTTAGGGAATCCTGTACCTCTGCCTCCGTGGACATGCTGATGTCTACACACTGACTTACACACATAAACTGAACCTAAAATAATAGTAAAACGAATCTTTTAAAAGAATAATAAATGAATCTTGTAAGTCCATAAGAGAATGATTTCAAATGTGGAAAATTTTTATGCTGTATTTTATGTAGATTTAAAGGTATACTCACTAATTTTTCTCCAGCCTCATTCTTTCCTCCTATCTGGACTCCTACCAGTCCCTACATGCGTCCACTTTTTGTTAGTGTTTGCTTTAGTCCTTTGAGGGTTTTGTTTTGTTTTTAACTAGTTTATATTAATTGTACAAAAAGTAGACTTCATAGTGGCATTTTGAGTGTTGGTTTATTTTTCCTGTATGTCTTTTATTTATATAAAATTAGTGTGCTCCATCTGCTCTTTATTACTTTGTTTTCTCTGCACTCACTACATCCCGGAAGCACTCATCTGCCGGCCTCTAGCTCTGTGGCTCTTTATCACGGGAACCCACCATCCTTCATCCTATTGGGTCTCATGAAACCGAGCATTCAGGTGGCTTCTGACGTTTTTCTGTGACAAACTCCATGCCATGAGTAGCCTTGAAGATGTCTTATTTTGCCGGGCGATGGTGGCGCACGCCTTTAATCCCAGCACTCGGGAGGCAGAGGCAGGCAGATCTCTGTGAGTTTGAGACCAGCCTGGTCTACAGAGCTAGTTCCAGGACAGGCTCCAAAACCACAGAGAAACCCTGTCTTGAAAACCAAAAAAAAAAAAAAAAAAAAAAAGATGTCTTATTTTGGGGACACCCACTTGCAGGGCAAATTCCTGGAGTGAGGACCCCTGGGTCAAAGGTAAATACATAGTGGTCTTACTAAATATCTCCAAATTCCTTCCAAAGAGATTGTCCACTTTCTGTCCTCACTCAGGAAGAGGAGGAGGCCCCTTTCTCTGCAGTCATGCTAACAGAATGCCTTACACACTTCTGGCACCCTGGCGAGTTCATAGGCTAGGGTGCTTCTACTCGGCCTTTACGGCAGTGTGGGTGGAAGCTGACACATTTCCATATTTTCTTTTTTTTAATATATATTTATTATGTATACAATATTCTGCCTGTGTGTATGTCTGCACGCCAGAAGAGGGCACCAGACCCCATTACAGATGGCTGTGAGCCACCATGTGGTTGCTGGGAATTGAACTCTTTGGAACCTCTGAGCCATCTCTCCAGCCCACATTTCCATATTTTCAAAGTCTATTTAGCAACATCTATTTTATGTGTGGGTAAGCTATCTATGCCTTTTGCCTGACTTCCTATCAAGTTGTGACATTTTTCTCCAACATTTAAATGTCCCTCATATCCCTAATATCACAGCTAAACCTGTACCCACGATAAATTTGACAAGAATTTTCTCACAACCTTTAATGTCCTTGAGAGGCAACCATTTCTGAATAAGGTCGTTGAATTTATTAACGTTTTTCTTTCTCTGCATTTAGAGGTTTTATTTCTCATTAGAAAACATTCATTTGAATGTTAGGTTGAGCTCAGACAGGGTTTCATGCGTTGTGAAACTTAATGGCGTCCCCTGAATCCTCTCTTTTTGTGTTGTCAAGGTGATCTAAGATTCTGGGGTCCAAACCTGGAGTCTATACATCACCATGACCAATAGACTGTCTCCCTTTGTGAGACACAACAATAAGGCTTGTTTTTAAACCTTCTGCCAAGCAGGCGACGCGAGAAGTGGGCGCCACCAGCCTAACTGGTTTCCTCATCTGATCTCCTCTTTGGAGGAAAGGAACCCAGGTTAAGGATCCTTAGTACTCGTTGGGGAGGGTGTGCCTCGTGTTCCCCGCTATAACCTGGAACGGCAGGTGTGTTACACACACAGTTCAAATCATGGACTTCCCCCACACCCAGGATATAAATAAATCCTCCCGAGTTTCCCCCTAACATTTTTATGGTTTATGATTCACATCAGGATTTCTGATCCACTTGGCGTTTATCCTGGTGAACGACAAGAAGTATGGGCCCAGTTTTCTGGGCAAGGCGAACCCCCCCCCCCGCCCCGCCCCGTGGAACAGTAGGAGAAACGAGTGTCAATCCTAAAAGTGCAGGCCTCAAAGTTCGTCTCTGCAGACGTTTGGCGAGAAACGTGAAGTCTTCAAAAGATAAAAGAAATGATTCCAGATGTAACCAACCTAGAAAACATCCTTCTGGAAAGTTCCCCTCATCTTCACAACCTTAGATTCTGGAGGCGAGCTTCGTGTTTCTCTCCTGCGTCGGAAAATATTTGCCCCCACATCTACGTTCCCACTGGAGGTCCACACGGACCCCGGGGTGTGTACTGCCTCCTTTGCAGGGATGTCACCAGGCCGAGGGGTAAATATGGGACAGAGAGGGAGAAAAGGAGCCCTGACCGGGGCTTCTGGAGGAACCTGCAGCTGGGAATGACAAGATGTAGGTTTTCATTCCAGGGCGGCGACCAGCTGGCCCAGTTACTGCAGGCACCTGATTGGCCGTCTGCCCTTCAGTTTCCCCATATATAAAATGGGGCAATATCAAGCCTGCCTCTGGGCAAAGCGTGCCAAGGGGATAAGACAATCCATGAGTTGCAGAGTAAGAGCTGTGCCAACATGCTTTCCCCGTCAGCACGCGTCGCTTTGCCCTGTGTGGGTGGGTGTGTCTCTCTTGAATACAGAACAGACATTAGAACTGGTGGCTGAAGGCTGGTTCCTCTTTAGAGGGTGAATTTTGCACCTCTATTCATTCTTTTGAGAAAACAGGCTAGGTTTTTTTAAAAATAAATTCATAGTTTATGAGTCTACATTTTTTAAGATTTACTTATTTATTATATATAATATTATGTCTGCACATATGCCTACTCACCAGAACAGGGCACCAGACCTCATTACAGATGGTTCTGAGTCACCATGTGGTTGCTGGGAATTGAACTCAGGACCTCTGGAAGAGCAGCCAGAAGCCAGTGCTCTTAACCTCTGAGCCATCTCTCCAGCCCAACAGGCTAGTTTAAACTGAGCTGCTGAAGAGCCCTAGGAGAATCACACAGAACTTTTATCACCAGCCCTTCTAAAGCTGTATATGGAATGTTGTATGTGTATGATTTTTCACATGTCTGAATTCTGAAGGGGTTCATGGGTCAAAGTGCTTAAGAACCATAACCAACCATGGAAAGGGGAGCCAGGCTGGCCCCAGGGTTTCTCTCCAATCTGTTTCTGCAGCGGCTTAAGCTGGTGCTAATTCCCTCTCCTAACCCTAGATGGGCTTTTGTGTCCATTAATGTCACTTCTGGTTGTAGCTGATCTGAAAAGAAAGAGAAAAGAGACGTAGGCAGAACGCAGGGTATCTAGGAACCAAAGACAAAGTTCCAAGGCCAGATGGCTCCAGAGACAGCCTGACAAGCAGGTCAGAATGCCCCCTAGATGAACAGACCATGCCACAGTGGTGTTCTTTCTATTCCCGAAGTGTGTGGAGCTATACCCCAGGGCCTTGGTTGACTCTTTTTTATTTAACTAGAATATGTTGTCCAAGATCTCCTTTAAATGGCACCTTCTCATCCTTGAGGTCTCAAATGGAACTGATTGCCTTAGAAACATCCTTCCTGGTCACCGATTTCCACAGCCCACCCATACCATTTCCGACGAGTGGTGATCAGCATGAAAAAGGAATATTTTAAATATTGTCTAACTTGGTTTTTCCCACACAGCCCGGACCCCTCCCATCTGAATGGAAACACCTTTTGAACCATGGTACTAATCCCAGAGCCCACACCAACATCTCATGCAAACTGCATGGCCGTTGCACACTTATGAATGGGTGCACATAGCGTGAACAGAGCTGTATGTTCTGGTTAGAAATGCCATATCAGCGTCTTTGACTTCCTCACTCTCTGGGTGCCCGTGTTCTCAAATGTGCTCTACTAAAAACTTGTCCACACACTTATCCCGTCCGCTTCCCTGCTTGGGACTGCTGACTTAATATCATGCTAGTAACAGAACAACAGGGCTTTCCCTGAAGCCAGGCCTCCCTAACATTCAGTTTACCCTGCTCCAGCCTGCAGCTGCCCTCAGTCACGTGCACCCCACTTTCCTGGGACAGTCCCTCATGCACCTTCTCTTGCTGTTCTTGGAACCAACATCTTTCTCAGAGTCGCCCCAGGCTTGGCTTTCCCAATCCGCCGACCATGCTATCTGTCTCTGCGGTGGACTGAAGGATGAGGTGCTGCTCCTTGGAAATCGTGAGGAGACGTGAGAATTCCCCCTGAAGCTGGTGGACTTTAGAAGGACACAGAGTAGTGCCGGTGTGAGGAGGAGATGGAGGACGTGGGCAAGAGGAGAGTTCTAAAGATGACTCAGGGACAGGTCACAAACAGCCTCCCACAGAGGAAAGGAACCAGGACTCTGGCTGGGTCTTAAAGAGCCTGGGGCAAAAAAAAAAATATGACTATCCTAAGTCTAATAAAGCCAAATCCTTGAAAGAGCTGGAATGATGCTGATTGAAGGGGACAAGGCAATCCTTGTCCCTTATAATGCAGCCATGTATCTGATAATTGCCCAGATGTGATCTGGTAGATTGTGTTGTAATCACAGAAAGAAGAGAAACCCAAGTAAGATGGAAGATCTTGACTTTGGCAAGAGAGCACACTACTGCCCACAGTTGTTGATGTGCCTTTTCTCTTTCATCAAAAGCCATTGCCAAATGGTTGGGCAGGAATTCCCAAGGAACACTCCATTCCTCAGGACTGTCTCAGCTGTCCAGGTAGCTGCCTAGGCTGTTCTCAGCAAAGACACACAATGTGGGATTCCCATCTCTATGCTGAGAATACATTTTCTTGCCATTAGTTAATAAAGAAGCTGTTTCGGCCAATGGCTTAGCAGAGGAAAGCCAGGCAGAAAATCCCAACAGAGATTCAGAGAGAGAGAGAGAGAGAGAGAGAGAGAGAGTAGCCAGAGTCAGGAAGATACCATGTAGCCACTGAAGGAAACAAACGCCAGAGGGAACCTTACTGGTAAACCATGAGCCTCGTGGTAAAATATAAAATAATAGAAGTGGGTTAATTTAAGTTGTAAGAGTGAGTTAATAAAAAGCCTGAGCTAATAGGCCAATCAGTGTTTTAATTAATATAGTTTCTGTGTGAATATTTCGGGAAACAAGCAAGCGACCTCTGTCTACAGACATACATCAGACACTGTGTGTCAGTCACTATTATTAAGAATGTTTAAATGTGCCAGGTGGTGGTGTTGCACACCTTTAATCCCAGCACCTGGGAGGCAGAGGCAGTCAGATCTCTAAGTTTGAAGCCAGTCTGGTCTACAGAAAGAGTTTTAGGACAGCCAGGGCTATTACATAGGGAAGGCTTGTCTTGAAAAAAAAAAAACTTTAAATTTAATGCCAGGTGCCTAAATTCTGCTTTTGGGGCCTGCAAAGATGGCTCAGTGGCTAAGAGCACGTATTCTTGCAGAGGACCTCAGCTCAGCCAGCACCCACTCACAAGCATGGCGACTCACTAGCACCTCTAACTCCAGAGTAGCTGACACCCTCTTCCGACCTTCTCTGGCATCAGGCCCACTTGTGGTACACATACATAAAACACATACATGCAAAGCAGTCAAACTCATCATGTAAATCAATTTGAAAAAGGGTTTTTTAAGATTCAACCTCTGTAGATTGTTTCATTTTGCACCATAAGCTATCTTAGCAGGAAAAAAAAAAAAGCTTTCCTGAAATGCGTCAATTCTGTTCTTAAAAGGGCTCAGAGACTTATTTCTGTCACTCTCATAGACACTGAAAAAGCAGCAGGGTCTAGTCAGGCTCAGCTCCGTCATCGAGAAATGACTCCCGCCAGGTGTTGCCTAGAGGGGTACCATGTTGCTTTGCAGCAAAGAAGCGCAACTGGAGGGATCGAATGGTCAGGCGAGTCTGTAAGAAAGTAGACATGCTTCAGCTAAATTCGACAGTAAGAGATTGCTTAAGAGCCAGCCATTTCCTGGACAAAGAACTTAAAATGATGATTGATGAAAGAGGAACTGTAACTCATCCCCTAAGATGTGGACAAACAGTTGGTTCCTCTGGTAATCCAGGAAACGACAATTCTAACGGCACAAATTCACAAACCAGTCTGTCCTGTGGAAAGGCAGGAGGGCGAGCACCTTGGGTAGGGCATCAGGGGTCTGGCGGTGTTGGTTCTGAGGTGGGTGCTGTTTACTCGGAAATGTTCACTGTGAGAAAGTCCATTTCTTAAGGAGAAGTAGATTTTCTGAATGTCTATATGAGAGGCAAGCTTGCGTTCTACGAAGTCAGCACGCATGCGTGGATACGCAGTGAACACAGCCTGTGGACCTTCAAGCTCTTCAAAATTGTTAAAGATTTTGTTCTGTTTTAAAGTGTGTGTGTGTGTGTGTGTGTGGTGTGCATGTGAACAAAAGCACAGGCACCCAGGGAGGTCAGAAGAAGATATCCGGTTTCCTGGGACTGGCTGTTGTGAGACACCCAATATTAACGCTGGGGAAAGAACCTAGGGTTTCTGCTAGAGCGGTACATGCCCATGCCCTTAACAGCTCAATTTTAATTTTTCATTATACAGGTTTTCAAAGAAGCCCGTGTTACTTTGGCAAAGGAGTGAGCCATGTATGTGAGCCTCAAAACTGCCTTCTGCTTAGAGATCAGATCCTAGAAAGTGACAGCCTCTGAATGTGCTGAGTCCCCACACCCTCAGCTGCCTGCATTTTGGCTGCCTAATATCACATTCCAGGCTACATAGCAACAGCATTATTTTGGCGTAAACTGCCTGCCCGGCTCCCTTCTCTCTGCAGGGTTAACATAGTTGTCACCTCTTGAGGGACTAGTGAGATGGGACACAGAGTTACAGTTGGTGGTTGGTAAGGCAGGGTCAGTAGGCAAGATATGGGGGGAGGGTAACTGTGGGCTCCTTGACCACTGCCTCCCTGCCTCCTCTCCAGGCAGCACTGTCTCCTCATCTTCTTCCAGCCACCCAGTCACACAACTTGAAAGACGTGTTTCCACTAAACTTCAAAATCTATCTCCTGTCCCTCATGACAGCCACTACCCTAACCCTGTCCTCACAAGGGCCACCAATCCTGAGCTACTCTGGACCCTATATGCCTTGATGGGGATGCAGCTGGGACAATGATACCCAGTTGGAAAAAGGGATGATGGGAAGGCAGCCTCATGTGCTCAAATCACCCTGGAAGAGCCTTGCTAACTTATACCTCTGTGTTGTCCGAGGTTTCTGTCCTGCCTGGTTCCCACAGTCATTAGGTCCCAAAGAAATCACACAGAGTCTACATTAGTTATAAACTGATTGGCCCATTAGTTCAAGCTTCTTATTAACTCTTATAACTTATATAGCCCATTATTAGCCCATTATTCTTGCTAGTCATGTGGCTCAGTACCTTATTCAGCAAGGCAGATCACATCTTGCTTCTTCTGTGGTGGGCTCATAACTGTGGAGGAATGGGCTTCCTTCTTCACAGAATTCTGTTCTCCTAGACCCACCTCTACTTCCTGTCTGGTTGTCCCGCCTGTACTTCCCGCCTGGCTACTGGCAAATCAGCGCATATTTAAAACATAATTGACAGAATACAGACAATTCTCCCACACTACTTCCCCCTCTTTTTTTATTTATTTTTTTATTTTATTTTTTTGGTTTTTCGAGACAGGGTTTCTCTGTAGCTTTGGACCCTGTCCTGGAACTCCCTTTGTAGACCAGGCTGGCCTTGAACTCACAGAGATCCACCTGCCTCTGCCTCCCAAGTGCTGGGATTAAGGGCGTGCACAATCGCTGCCCAGATCTTTTTTTTTTTTAAATAAAGGAAAATATCCATAGTCCATTTTTGAGAATGTGGGCATAGTTTTCCAGGCTACTTCCTGCTGGTTGGGGGTGCTGATAATCTTATGGGGACCTAAAGAAAATTTAGAACTATAATCAAGTCCTTCACTGAACTATCCTGTAAATCTTGATCATCTCAGGCAGCAGTCTTGAATCCATTCTGAATGTAGAACTCAGACATCCGGGCCATCTGTCCCTACCAGAGATTTCTCAGGTGGTCTTCCTTAATCAAACCTGGTTTTTCTTAATGCAGAATGAATCCACAGTCTCTCATTTCCTGTGGAAACAAAAGCAAAACCTCTTCTCCAAAGTAACATACCTTTTGACGTCAATTTTGAAGACAGGGTACTTTCAAAATACCTATCTTGGATTAATTCAGCAGCATTTATAAACAAATATCTTTTGGCAGCTGTTGCTCCTTCCTCAGTATTCAAACAATTCAAAGAGAACATAATAACATACAGTATCAAGATTCTCTGTGTTTTTTCTACTTTACATGGCTTTATTTTAAACTCTATTTCTTTTTTCTTTTTTAAAAATATTTATTTATTTATTATGTATACAATATTCTGTCTGTGTGTGTTTGTGCAGGCCAGAAGAGGGCACCAAACTTCATTATAGATGGTTGTGAGCCACCATGTAGTTGCTGGGAATTGAACTCATGACCTTTGGAAGAGCAGGCAATGCTCTTAACCACTGAGCCATCTCTCCAGCCCTGAACTCTATTTCTTTTATTTTTAATTTTTGGCTTTTTGAGACAGGGTTTCTGTGTATCTTATCCTGGAACTCATTCTGTAGACCAGGCTGTCCTTGAACTCACAGAGATTTGCTTGTCTCTGCCTCCGAGTGTTGGGATTAAAGGCCTGTGCCACCACACCTTGAACTCACAGAGGTCTGCCTGCCTCTGTGCACCACCACAACCAACTACTCTCTTTTTTTAAAGACTTTTTAACCTTTTTCTTTTCTCTCCCAAGCCTGCATATATTTTTAAACACACAGTAAACCATTTAGAGGTTTTTTTTTCATCTTTGAATCTCTCTTTACTGTCTCTCTCTTTTTCTGACCTTGAGTCTTTAATTTGGTAAGCAATATGGATAGGATTAAAGCCGAGGCTTTGACGGCTGGCTGTAAGAGTTAGCCGATAAGAAGCTAGAGCTAATGGGCCAAGCATTGATTTAAATAATATAGTAGTTTCTTTTTTTTTATTTTTTCAGTTTTTCACATGTTCCTTTTGTTCAAGGGTTTACTCACAGACAGTATTTAAAGTCAGGCTTTTTAAATTAAAGGCCTAAAGTATGAAATTTTGCAAATATGACACTGGCAAAGAATGAATGAACGTCTGGATAATTTAAACCCCCATTATCCTGGAGTCCAAGTCTGTAACATGGAATGCGCAAGATCGGTATCATTCAAAACAAACAACTGAGAAACCACAGGTGCTGGGTAAAATTGTCAATGAAGAGAAACGTAAGTTTCAGGCTTGCAGAGTATGAAACCAGCAACTGGTTCTTCTGTGGCGGAGCATAAGCTGTGCTTCCGAACTTTGCCTGTAAGGTCTCTTTCTCCACCAGCAAATCTGCGTATCTCTGCTGAGGCTCTTTCTCTCATTCCGGTGGCCACTGCAACATCTTCTTTTAGACACTCTAGTCTCCGGGGAATAGCAGGGTCTTCACGTTTCTCGGGTTCTTCAAAAGTGCGTAGCTCCAAGTGAGCCTGTTCAATTTGGTCCCATAAATCATTCAACTGTTTCATGAGCCCCATAGCACGAGACTGGTAACTGCCAAGCAAAATTTTCATCTTCTTTTCCGTCTTTGGCAGCTCTCTTGGCTTCTGTTGTCATGGGACCTCTGTTTATCTCTAGTCTCTTTTCAAGAGATCCAATTCTGTCCTTTTTGCTGTGAGATGAGCCCTTGTGAAGCAGCTCTGAGCAGGAAGAGACAGGACTTGACTGTAGCATTCTTCCCACACCTGGTTGTAAGCTTCACCGGAGAGCTCTCCCTGGCTCCTTGTTTTAGCACTTCCATCTCATGTACCAGACCATCCTGGGCCTTTTTCAGTTCTTCTTTGGAGAACTTCTCATAAGGGCTATGCTCAAGATAGGTAATGTGCTCAGAATTGTTGGTAGCAAATCCAGCAGTTTTTCCTTTTTTATTTCCAGACGGCTCATGGGGATGATGGGGAAGGTCATAATGAAGCATAGGAATCACTTCTTTTTTGATCAATTCTTTGCTTTTCTGGAAATCTGTTAGAGGTGGTTCTACATTTAAAGGTCTTAAAATAGTTTCATTTACTTCAGACGGTCTTGGTAGAGCCTTCTAAACAGCTTTGTGTGTTCGCTTCATTTCCTTCCCACGCTCAGCATCTCGTAAGGCCTGCTTTCGGGCACCCACATCAGTGGCATCTTCAATGTAAGTATCATCTAGTTCACGTTCTTCCAACTCTTTCTTAGCATTTTCTGGTAGGACAATTTCAAAATCATTCTTAGGCGCAGGGAGGCCCAACAACCATAGACGGAGATGTTAACGAGCTTCCCGTTCCATCTGCTTCACATAAGAGGGATCACCATAGTCTGCCATTCCATCTCCGGGATTAATGGCTAACTTGTCTCTAAGTGGTGTTCTACCTGGGGTGGCATTAGTGACTGGTTTGGGGGCTGTTCCCTTCAGCTCCATGAGAAGGAGTCCTGAAAGGGGTAGACAGAACCGTGTTTGGAGTCCGCACAACCTGCCGCTGTGGGGTCACACCAGAGAAGTCATTCTCACGCCCACCTTTCAGTGGAGTGTCCTCATTGGTCAAGGCCATGAGGTTCTGAGCTTCCTGCAAAATTCTGTCTTGGGAGGCTGGTGTCGGTGGTGCTCTCAGAGCGATGCTGTTGTTTGTGACCTTGTACTCAGACAGGAGAGTGCTGGAAGCAGAGTTTGTGATTCCAGACTCCTCTGTAGTCTGCCGAGCAACCTCACTGGCCTGACCTACCTTGACAACTTCCTGGAATTCTGCATCTGAAATCTGAGGGGCAGGTAGCACCAACTTGCTTGTCTTTTTAGTAAATTCAGAGACACCACTAGTTTGATGTTGGGAGCAGTGATACCCCAGATCCTGAATTTCTTGTAATCCTCTGATCTGAGTGCCTACAGCTGCTCTGAGCACGAGACCTTCACGAGTTCCTGATGGCAGGAGAGTGGTTTCTGGTGGGTTTGGCTGGGGCGTGGCTATCTCTATATAATCTGCCCCGGAACACAATAAAGGGGGCATTCTTGGGGAATTCAAGGATGACCCGTGTCGTTGTCTCTCTGTCTGTGTGTGTCTGTGTATTTTAACCTCCAGCCTCCTTTCCCGAAGCTCGCGAACTGGGTGCCAGCGCACAGAGCACAGACACGGGGCATGACAGTTTGAAGAATAGCAGATGACAAATCAGATTCTTTTTTTCTTTTTAAATGCTGTTGGTCTTTTTTTCTATCTCTTCCTTCTTGTTCAGATCTTAGTTCCCCATCAAGATCCTGCTGCCATAACTTCCTGAAATTTGCATCAAGGGCCTGGTAATTCTCCTCAGAAGTATCATAAAAGTCAAGAACAGGCTTTTTTTTCAAATGGGATTTCGGTATTACAATCAACTCCTCTCTTCTTTTTCCTTTTCTTCTGAATTTCTATGCCAGCTGCTCGAAGCTCTTTTCTGGAGGGCAGCAAGATGAGAGCTCCTTCTCTCTTGCTTTCTTTACTCTTAGCCTTCTTTCCGTGAGTATCGGCCAGTTGGGCTCAAGCCTCAGAAAGCATCTCAAGTTCATCTCATCCATGTCCACTGGATCGGGCCGAGCTGGTTTTGTTTCTGGGTTTGTATCTAACTCTCCAGGTTTAAGTTTTCGGGGTCATCTGTTGTTTGTTCTTCATTGTCCCTCTGGGCAGTTTTGTCCAGGAGGAACTCATAGTGTTCCAAGCACTGGGCTGCTGTTCTTCCATTGATGGGAGCGATGGTCCGCTACTGTGTTGGCATCAGTTTGGCCAAGTGCAGGAGTTTTTCCTCCTCCTCTCTGGACCATTCAGTTCCTTTAATACTTGGGTCCAGCCATTCATTCTGAACAGGACAACAAATCTGCCAAGATCCCACGGAAACACTTGAAATGGGGTCCGGGGAGACTTGTCTCCCAAACGCAAGGCAAAACTGAAATTACTGAGTGTGGTGATTTGAGTGAAAATAGCCACCATAGGCTCAGAGGGAGTGGCATTGCTAGGTGGTGTGGCCTTGTTGGAGTAGGTGTGGCTTTATTAGAGGAAGGATGTCACTGGGGGTGGGCTTTGAGGTCTCAGATGTTCCAGCCAGTCCCAGTGACTCAGTTCTTTCTTCTGTTGCCTGGATATCTCTGGATGGAGAACTCTAAGCTACTTGACCAGCACCGTGTCTGCCTGTGTGTTGACATGACTTCTGCCGTGATGATAATCATGATGATAATGGACTAAATCCCATTTAGTCAGCCCAATTAAATGCTTTCCTGTCAAGAGTTGCTGTGGTCTGGCACATACCTTTAATCCCAGCACTTGGCAGGCAGAGAGAGGGGAATCTCAGTTTGAGGCCAGCCTGGTCTACAAAGAAAGTTCCAGGACAGCCAGGACTGTTACACAGAGAAACCCTGTCTCAACAAACAAACAAACAAACAAACATCAACAACAACAAAGACTTGCCATAGTCATGGTGTTTCTTCGCGGCAATAAAAACCCTAGGTAAGACACTGAATATTTGTTTCAGTGGCTATAAAATATAAACTCCATCAGTAGCCTTATTTTGTTTCTGCTTGGTTTTTGAGACAAAGTCTCAGTAGCCCAGGTTGACTCAGAATCACCACGTAGCCAAGAATAGCCCTGCTGTTCCTCCTGTCTTCCCCTTTCAAGGAGTCAGGCTCCAGGCTGGATCCCTGCGCTCAGCTGAACACCCTTACTTACTAGCTTGAGCATGCAAACATTTCATTACATTTAACAGCAAGCTGATGGTTATGTTTTTACCTATATGGTCAAGGCCAGGCAGCGGTGGTGGCACGCACCTTTAATCCCAGCACTTGGGAGGCAGAGGCAGGAGGATCTCTGAGTTTGAGGTCAGCCTGGTCTACAAGAGCTAGTACCAGGACAGGCTCCAAAGCTACATAGAAACCCTGTCTTAAGAAAAGAGAGAGAGAGAGATCATAATCAATACTTTTGTTGTTGTTGTTGTTGTTGTTGTTGTTTTTGGTTTTTCGAGACAGGTGATGCCTCAGATGCTCGACAGCTTGACTCAGTAAAAACAATAAATGAGAGGATGAAGGGGTGGCGTGAGGAGGAGTTCATAGCACTTCCAAGGCTTTGGGGTCTGGTTTGATGGGTTTGACCTTCCCCCAATCAAACACCCAGAAAAGAAATTCCAAAAATGCAAAACTTGAGGTTTCTAGGTGCCGAACAAGAAGCTGAACCCCACATGGCTACAGCACTGTGTAGGGGCACCCTGTTGCAGGGGTTCACTGTCTTGTAGATCTTTAGTTACTCTTTAGTCCTTCCTGTTAGGCCTATGGCTACACTGACATGAGAAACACAGACTTTCTTCATCCTGGTCACAATTCCCTCAAATGCAACATAACAACTATTGCCAGGGCATTTGCATCGCATCAGATGACGCCAGTAATTTAGAAATGATTTAAAGTATATGGAAGGCTGTGCTTAGGGTCTATGCAAACACCATCTTGTATGAGGAATTTGCATCTTCCCAGATTTTGGTATCCACTGAGGTCACTGGAACCCTGTAAGCACTGAGGGAGTATTGCTCAGGATCAGGAAAAAAATGGGAGGAGGGCGTGGTCAAGGAGGCTGGCATGCCATGCACGGAGGGCACCAAGAGTGCCAGACTAATGGATCCTGGGAGGTAAAGTAGGCTTGGGGGGTGGGGAGGTGGCTGGGTATGAGAGATTGGGTGGTGGCAACTGATAGAAATGGGGGTGACTAAGAAGAGGAAGTAGGGTCAGAAGGAGAAACCAGAACTGCAGGAAACACCACCCCATGTGAGGAGGGCAGACGTGTGGAAGGGTGCAGCAGAAAGAGGAAGCTAGCCATTTGCAGCAGGGCATGAAGCCCAGGAGTCAGAATACTCCCCCAAGCACAGGTATGCTTCATAGATGAACTAAACCCCGTGTTCAGTATATGCATGGATTGTCTGGAGTGAATCACAGAACCACATTCTGCTAACCCATTTTGCAGATGAGCCAGCTGAGACCCTGACTGGCTAAAGAACTTGTCCACGGTCATACTGGTAGGAAGTAAGGAGCAGGAATGCCAGCCCTTTAGGTTAGATGGTGTGGGGGTGAGAATAGGGCTGGGAAACTGTCCAGGGAGATAGGTCACAGAAGCAGGTGAGGTCATAGGGAGATAGGTCACAGAAGCAGGTGAGGTCATAGGGAGATAGGTCACAGAAGCAGGTGAGGTTATAGGGAGATAGGTCACAGAAGCAGGTGAGGTCATAGGGAGATAGGTCACAGAAGCAGGTGAGGTCACAGTGTGAGAAGCAAGTGCTGGTTAGCAGCGGGGAGAGGTGAGTCAGGCAAGCAAAGGTGTGTGGGGTGTGGAAGGTATGGGTGGATAGGGACATCATTCTATATCTACACATGCACATATACGGTATATACCTTTGCACTCAGTATTCAACAACAAAGCTTTTCTTTTTCTTTTCCTAACCTACACTCTTTTCCAGAGCCCAGTTAGCTGCACAGCTCCTGGGAGAAGAAATCAAAGAGGAGGGCTTCTATCCCTCCTGTCTTAGCTCCTTTTCTATTGCTGTGAAGAAACAGTATAACTGAGGCACCTTCTGAAAGAAAGACTTTATCGGAGCTTACAGTTTCAGAGAATTAGAGTCAGTGACCAGCAGGGAACATGGTGACAGGCAGGAAGGCATGGCTCTGGAGTGGTAGCTGTAGCTGGGAGCTTACATCGAGAGAGAGAGAGAGAGAGAGAGAGAGACTGGGCTGAAGTGGGCTTTTTTTTTTTTTTTCGAGACAGGGTTTCTCTGTAGCTTTGGTTCCTGTCCTGGAACTAGCTCTTCTAGACCAGGCTGGCCTCGAACTCACAGAGATCCGCCTGCCTCTGCCTCCCGAGTGCTGGGATTAAAGGCGTGCTCCACCACCACCAGACTTGGAGTGGGCTTTTAAAACCTCAAAGCCCATCCCGAGTTAACACCTCCTACATCAAGGCCACACCCCCTAAAACTTCCCAAACAGTTCCAGCATCTGGGGATCAAGCTTTCAAATACCTGAGCCTATAGGGGCCATTCTCATTCAGACCACCACACCTCCCAAAGACCAGAAAATTGGGGAGAAGGCACCATGCCTTTGGACACCTGGGACTGCTGGGTCAAAGGTCCCAGCTTTAGGCTTTCCTCCCCAGATCGGCTTGCTTTAGAACCCCCTGGAGTTAATAGGTTCCTAACCTGCGACCTGCCTCCAACTCTAGCTAGCTGAGCTCCTGCCCTCTCCCCTTTCCTAACAAGGCTCAGCTGCATTACAGCCTGCTTCTGAATTCTGTTTCAGTTTGGGGACAGATCTCCCAGGACTACAGATGGTCTCTTTGAAAGCAGATATCCTGATCTCTTTTGCTCTGTCCCATCTCAGGTGCCCAAGCAGGCTCTCAGTTCAGATTCTGCATTAAATAAAGGAGCTGAGGTTATGGCAAGTGGGCATTGGATTCTTCCTGAAACAGGATTGGTACCCTCCAGCCTGAGGAAGATGAATAACCGTCTCCATGGGGACGAGAAACAACACAGCTTTCCAGGCAGGGAGTGACTTGGGCAAGGCTAGCAGTCAGGTATTTGGGAGATAGCGAGAAGACAGTTGGATTTGGCAGTGCCCAGAGGAGGATTACTGTGCCAGGGTGAACAGATTTTCAGCAATGAGGGGATTGCCAGAGGGCTTTGAACAAGTTACAGGCACAGTGTAAGTGACATTGTAGGAAATTTGGTCTGGAGATGGGCTTGCCACTAGGTGGGAGACATTTTCCTTGAGCGTGATCAACCCCTCTCTCGCCTCTTGAACGGACACTCCGGACCAGCTTGGGTGTTTCTGTACTTCCTTCTCTCTGCGGCCACTGCTGAGTTCATCAGACTCCGGTTCTAGAGGCTCCACATCCCAGGTTCAGAGGCGAGGGGCTCTGGCTCCATCCGGTCTCCTTTCTCTCATTGAAAGCAGAGACTGAAACGGCATGGAACACCTGAAATGTTCCCTTCTGCTTCTCTGTCTTCAAATCTAAGCCGTGGCAACCCTGGCATTTCAAAGGAGAGAAAGGCATGCGGACCTTTGCCTAGCACTTCAAGAAACGAGGACGAATTTAGCACTACAGCCTTAGGTGACAATGGTAAATCAAACCCCAAGCAGGGAAACCCGCCCATTAGCACAGGCCAGGGAGCTGCCTTTTGACTATCTCTCCAAACACACGTGTACACACAGGCACACTCTCATGTACACGCCTTCATTGTGTCCTTGAAAAGTCAAGGGCAACTGAAAAATGCCCGCTCTCCTAGACTCCTGATGTACATTGGGAACTAACTGTAAAACTGCTGTGGTCCCCATCTTCCCGTGCAATGATGAAGAGTATGTCACCTCACACTAAATGTGGCACTTAATCAAAACCCATCTTCTCTTACAAATCCTTAACCCGCACTTGGAGGCACCAACGTCGAGGGATGAGCCGGGGAGCGAGCTCAGGTGGCACATGCTTTGATTAAGATGGTAAGATTTTATCTCACTTTTATCAGAGTTGTAAAATTCCAACTCCGTCCCCTGTCTGATTTGACAACAGCACATTTTATTAGAAGTTGACACCCAGAAGAAGAAGGAAAAAAAGAATTGGACTCGTTCTCCTTCAATAATGACCATCTTCTGACCTTCCCATCAGCAAGTTCGCAGGAACACAGTCAAACCAAAGCACAAACCCAGCCGCCATTGGGACTTCTAAAGTGAGATCTAAATACTCCTAATTTCTGGGCCCCAGAAACGATCTCTCCTTCTCTGCCTCCTTCCTTGGGTCTTTTTCCTGAGGCTTCAGTCCTCAAATGAGTTCTTTGGCTAGATTTCTGGGGCAGAAAATTTACCTCCCTTCCACCCAGTGCTTTCAGCCTGCTGGGGACCTAGCAATTGCATATTTCTATCATATGAGCCATGGTGTTTCTCATGACCTAATTAGGATTTTGTTTTCAAACTGCTTACTTATCAGCTAAATTAGGTGATTTACTAGAGGTATGTATCCTAAGAGAAGAAATTTATTTCTGCATAAAAAGCAAATGTGGCCTTGAAGGGAAACACAACAACGATCTACAGGTTGGAATGGAACGTTCTCAGGTTCATCAGAACGTGCATCTAGAGAATCTGGGCAGATGCCCTGTCCGGTCCCTAGCTCAGACACTGAGCTATAGCAATGGACAAAGTGTACTTGTCCCTATGAGGGACTTGCATTCTAGTTAGGCCTGGCCAACAGTTTCAACATTTACAAACTTGGCTCAAGAAAAAATAGAAACGAAACCTGGTGTGGCCTGGATCCTCCTGCCTCGGCCCTTCAAATGTTGAAGTTGCAAGTTCACTATCACACCAAGCTGCTGGATTTGGCTTTTGAACATCTCGGACTGTTGAACTTCCTTCCTTCATCTTCTCCAGTCTCCTTCTGTGTACTGTGTCTGGACCCTTGAGTGCGCGCTAACAGTCCATGAAGATATGAATCTGTAATCTTCGCTCATTGATGACTAGTTCATATACCTAACAAACATCAAGCACTCGGGAGGCAGAGACAGGCACATCTCTGTGAGTTCGAGGCCAGCCTGGTTTACAGAGGGAGTTCCAGGACAGGCTCCAAAAAACTACACAGAGAAACCATGTCCTAAAAAAAACAAAAACAACCAACCAAACAACCAACCAAACAAAAACCCTAAACCAAGCATGAAGCACATCTGCTACCAGAAGGAAGCCTTCAGAGAAAAGCCTGGAGATAGAAGAAAGGCTGATCCTTTGGAGGAGGCCATGGAAAAGTAGAGTGGATGTGGGAGTTGGTGCCAAGGCCTGGGTGGGAGGAAGTGTGCCGTGCCTGGCCTTAACTTTTCTAGCGGGAGCCTTCTCTGAGGTCCTGGAAGATGGTCCTCAGAGGAAACAGAGGTGGCAGTCAGCACATGGAGGGGACAGTGCAGAGATCTGGGGGTGTCAGTAATAGGGGAAACTTAACTCAGTTGTCACCCAGTGGCATAAACCCAAGAGCAGAATTCAGTTATCACAGACGCTTAGCGACAGGTGTACCTTTGGTTTTCTTTGAGGGTTTATGGTGAGATTATGGTCGAAACTCTATTACAAAAACATTTTCACGGTACATAAACATGGAAGAGTCCTACAAGGGAGCCCTTAGATGCACTCTGAGATCTGGCCACCAACACCACAGCCTTCCTGCCTTATTGCTGTTTATTCTTGGCTATTGTTTCCTGAAGCATGTAAAAACAAACCCCAGACACTGAAATTCAGCGTTAAATATTTCCACATAGACTCTTTTTAAAATGTTTTGTTTTAAATCTGTGTCTATGTATGCGTGTCTGTGTGTGTGTCTGTCCACATATGTACAGGTACCTGTGAGAGTCAAAAGAAGGTGTCAGGTTCCCTGGAGCAGGCGTTGTTGCAAGTGGTTATGGGGCACTAAGTATGGGTGTTGGGAACCAAAATCTGGTCCTTTGGGAGAACAGCAAGTGCTCTTAACCACTGAATTACCTCTCCGGCCTTTCAAAAGACTTTTTCTTATATAATCATAATACTATTATTTCAGAAACCAAACTTAATAATCTCAAATTCTTTTTGCTTGTTTGTTTGCTTCCTTTTTTTAACATTTTATTTATTTATTATGTATACAATACTCTGTCTGTGTGTATGTCTGCAGGCCAGAAGAGGGTACCAAGTCTCATTATGGATGGTTGTGAGCCACCATGTGGTTGCTGGGAATTGAACTCAGAACCTTTGGAAGAGCAGGCAAAGCTCTTAACCACTGAGCCATCTCTCCAGCCCCTGTTTGCTTGCTTTTTGAAACAGAGCTTCTCTGTATTACTCTGGCTGTCCTGGAACACACTTTGTAAAACAGGCTGGACTTGAACTCAGAGATCCGCCTGCCTCTGCCTTTAGAATGCTGGGATTCAAGGCTTGTGCCACCATGCCTAGCTTCAAAAAAGTTTTTTTTTCCAATACAGAATTTCTCTGTGTAGCTTTGGAGACTACCCTGGCACTCACTCTGAAGTCCAGGCTGGCCTTGAACTCACAGAGATCTGCCTGTCTCTAACTCCCGATTAAAGGTGTATGCTACCATTGCCCAGCCAAAATGTTTTTAGTTCCAACTAAAATTTCCTGATCATCTCAAAATATCTTGTCCCGGTTGGTTTAAATTAGTATCCAAAAAATTCCACCCTGAATTTGTCTGTTTTGCCTTCGGTTCTTTGATCCTCAATCAGTTTGCAGAATCAACCAAGGGGTCTGCCCTTGCCCTCCCATCCCTCTATCCTGGGCTCTGGTGATGCTCTCCAAATTCCTCCCAGGCCCCTCTCAGGAACCCATAAAGCCAGACCAGAACATCCAGGCCTGAGGGAGTAAGCATTGGCATAGAACTCAAAACTCCTGTATTTCCAAGGTCCAGGCAAGAGACCAACAGATCTGAGTAAAGAACTTGGAAGGTAGATTCTGTTCCTGGACTTCCATCAAGTCAGAGGAGGGAGAATGGAGCGGACGGGCTGAGCAAATGCACCGCGCTGCACCGTGTAGGTGGAGACCCCGTGGCTTCTCAGGAGAAAGCATATTTGTGGTTTAGGCTGCGGAGCTGGGCCATCACCTTCCTTGGGATTTTCTGGTGAGTCTGGAGCCTTGGCAACGGGAAGGATGGCCCTTCTGTCCTACCTCCGTTTCTCTTGCTGTGACTAAACAACCTGACCAAGTTTTAGCTCACAATTCCAGGCTATGGTTCAGCACAGCCATCAAGGCCTGCAGGAATGGAAAACAGGGGTCACATTAGTGAAGAGCAGAGAGAAATCAACACACTCACGCTTATCTGCTTAGCTGGATGGCTTTTTTAAGATTTATTTTTCTTAAGATTTATTTGCGAGATAGGATCTTGCTATGTAACCCTGGCCAACGGGGACCTAGCTACATAGACAAGCCTGGCCTCTAGTCCACAGAACTCTTCCCACATCTGCTCACCACATGCTGAGATTAAAGGCCTGTACTATCACATATGTCTACAAATTCATACTATTTTTAATTTTATATACGTGTTTGAGTATATGCTTACAGGTGCCCTCAGAAGATAGAAGACGGAGTTGAATCCTTGCAGCTGGAATTACAGCTGGTTGTGAGCCACCTGCTCGGTGCTGGGAGCAGAACTCTGGTCTTCTGCAAGAGTAGTATATAGTCTTAACCACCGAGGGCATCTTTCCAGACCGCTAAATTAGCTTTTTTCACTATGAGACAGTTTAGGACCCAGAGTATAAAACATGGCTGCCCACATTCAGAGTGCATATCTTCGTACTTCTATGAACTCATTTAACACCCCCACCCTCGTAGATATGCCCAGAGGCAACCCAACGTGAGCAATCCCTCTTCCCAGGTGATTGTAGTTGCATCAATTTGATAAAGTTACCCATCACACGTGGGGGGAGGGGCGGGGCAGAGAATGGTTGCCTAAAAGGGGAGTGGTTTTAGAAGGAAAGCTGTCCCACCAGCCCAGAAGAGGACCAGTTGGGGTTGTGACCTTCTCAGTAGCTAAGCAGATGTTCACAGACCCACTTCCAAGCACCCTCTGAAAGTGGGCCACGTGCTCAGCTTGCGCCCCCCTCGCACCCCACCCTCACTCCCGCGCACGCTAGAAACTTCCACCAGAAGTTTATGGAAGGCACAGAGTCTAAACTTTGTCCCCTATACTGTATTCCAGTTGACATGCGCCCCTAGATTCTCAGGACCAGAATTAGCCATGCTAGTGAACCTCTGGTCCCTGGGGGCAGAAAGGAGAGAGGGAGCCAACCCTGTGCAGACAGCTGTGCTCTCGGGCCCTGTCTTTCCAGAACTGGGCAGGTCTCCAGCTTGAGTCTGCACGCAAACTTGTTCCTGAGGATCGCATTTAGGGGGTGGTCTCCTTTAATGACCCACTTAGTCTTCTTTGGCTCTGGTTCGCTCTGGATGGGCGTTGGTGGCTGCAGCACCGGAAAGCCATGCTCTTGAGGAGATCTCCCAGGGGACCCTGAGATGCTGGCCGCAGGGAGGTGTGGGAATGCTGGGAAGATTCTGCTGGGCTGGCCTCCACATGGAGCCTGCAGATCTTGGCAGCTGGGGATCTGGCCTGCATCTGATCAATTTTATCTGCAAGGCATTCAGAAAATTTCTCCCCCAGAGAACATGTTGACCCTCTGAAGAAGGGAATGCGATGAGGCTTGCCTGTTTGAAGACACTCTGGGTTTTGATGAGGCTTGTACGGAGACCCCAGATAAGCCTCAGAACGCGAGCCAAGCGGGGCGGGGAAGCGGCTCCGCTGCGAGTCTCCGCATCTTCCACAGTCTTCCATTTTACGTGTTTACCAATTGTGAAAGCAGATCCAGCTGTTGGGAGGAATTGCTTCCAGATGACATTATGGGAAAGGAAAGCATGTCTTATAAAAGAGCTGCAGAATAAAAACCAGAACATGTACACTCTGAGAGCCAGGGTTTCATATGGACCGTTTCCTGGTGTTGTGCAATAGATCAGCTCCAGCGAGATGTTCTGAGAAAAGCCCGAGTAGACTCCTGCAGCCCGGCCAGAGTGCCGCTGGACAGGGCCCAGTGCATGGTGCGGGTGGAGTGGGGATCACTTGACCTTGTTGGACTGCCATCCTGTTCAAGCCCTAGAAAAGTGTGTGTGCAGAATGACCATCGAAAAGTCATTGAAAAGCAAGGACATTTTACGACTGAAAATGGGAGGAGTGTCTCTCCCCCGTACACCCCCTCCCATCCCAGCACAGAATCTGCTGTGTTGGCTTTCTTGAAGATTTTAGAAACTCTCTAACAAGCTGGAATTAAAGTGTCCCTTTTACTAATTCGGTTTTACAGGTCACTGGATAAACCTACTTAGCGTCGTTTGGAAGAGGATTAGGACATTTGCGGCTCTTCCAAGTTGACTTTCCAGGCAGGGTCAGTCAGCAGCTGGAGTCTCTCTTGGCTGGGAGCCAGAGGTCTGAGCCGCTGCAAGTTTTGAAGGTCTAGTGAGCACATTGGAACTGTTTGATCATTTTAAAATGGAAATGCTTAAATGCAGGATGAAGATGCTCCAATCAACCTGTCCAGAGAGAAGTCAGAAACACCAGCATCAAAGAAAAGAGAGCTGGCCAGAACCAGACAGTTTACTTTTGCTGCCTTGGCCCTGAGTAGGGGTCTAAACCTTAATGGGTCAGAGTGAGCTCTAGAGGTGATCCATTGCCTTAAGAGTGGTGATGTGAGCTGGGCAGTGGCGGCACACGCCTTTAATCCCAGCACTCTGGAGGCAGAGGCAAGCGGATCTCTGTGAGTTCGCGACCAGCCTGGTCTACAGAGCTAGTTCCAGGACAGGCTCCAAAACCACAGAGAAACCCTGTCTCGAAAAACCAAAAAAAAAAAAAAAAAAAAAGAGTGGTGACGTGGTCTCAGAAGGAACCAGAACCCTTAGCATAGCTACTATGTATACCTGTGGTGGTTTGAATGTCATTGGCCCCATCATCTCACAGGGAGTAGCACTATTAGGAGGTGTGGCTTTGTTAGAGCTGGTATAGCCTTTTGAAGGAAGTGTGTCACTGTGGGTGTGGCTTTGAGGTTTCCTATACTCAGGATATCTCCCAGAGTGTCAGTCAACTTCCTGTTGCCTGGAGGCTGTAACATTCTCAGCTCCAGCACCACATCTGCCTGCACCATGGCCATGCTCCACGTCATGATGATAAAGGACCGAACCCCTGAAACTGTAAGCCAGTCACCCCAATTAAATGTTTTTCTTATAAGAGTTTTGTTGCTATGGTCATGGTGTCTCTTCACAGCAATGTATATGTGTGTGTTTCTATATAGCATATATATTTATATACACACACATATATATGTGTATGTATATTGTCTTAGGGTTTATATACATATAACCTATATTTATGTATATATAAACCCTAAGACAATATATATATACACACACAGAAACACATAGATAGATAGATGATAGATAGATAGATAGATAGATAGATAGATAGATTTTAAAAATTAGAGCCAGTCAGTAAAGAGCACTGGTTGCTCTTGCAGAGGATAGAGAGGGTATCTAAGCTCTATTCCCAGCACCCACGTCTTCTCACAACTGTCTATAACTCTGTTCCAGGGGATTTGATGCCCTCATCTGACTTGCTCAGGCACCAGGCAGGCATTCACATGTGCTCAGAATGCAGCAAACCAACCCATGCACATAAAATAAAAAAAAGTCTAAACATTAAAATATTAAAAACAGCTGGGCGGTGGTGGCACACACCTCTAATCCCAGCACTCAGGGAGGCAGAGGCGGGTGGATCTCTGTGGGTTTGAGGCTAGCCTAGGCTACAGAGTGAGTGCCAGGGCAGATAGGAGGCATGTAGAGATATTCAGTTTTGTCACAGACAAGTGAAGAAAAGGGACAAGAAGGATGTAGGAACAAGATACACCAAGAACCTGTTCCAGAGGCCTGTTTCCACCACCTAAGTTCTACCTCCTAAAGTTTATAGAATTTCCCAAAATAGTGTTCCCAGCTGTGGTCCAGGCCCCGACATTCAAGTCCTTGGGGAGGATATCACATACGTAACCACAGCAGCCAGGCAGAAGCTACTGGCCATGCCTGCCATTTGTCAACTGCTTTCTCTCTGATGGGTGGATATATTTGCTTTCCTTTTAGGCCCCTCAATCATGGGATTTTTTTTCTGTTAGTCTTTGAAAGCTTGGGAGCGAATTAGAGAAAGCAGGCAGCTGGGAGTAGATAAGGGAGAGTTGGGTAGACAGATCCAGCTAATGGTAAAAACCAAGAAAATCAGAATTAATACGGACCTCAGTTAATACCGTATCATTATTACTTCACAGTTATAATCTATGTCCCACGATTATGTCAGATATCAATAATAGAATTTTGCCCGCAGCGGTTGTTACAGTGGCAGCCAAGTGGAGATCTTCTCATCCCTAATTTGTAATCTGCAGGAGCATTCTGTCTTTCTACTCGTTTATTTATTTATGCAATCATTCTTTTCCATCAATATGTACTGATGGATATTTACTTTATCCTTTGGGTTATAATCCATTACTATCGGCATTTTATTACTCCCATTATTCTAGCTTTGGGCATTCGGAAGCTTTTTCAGGTTTGCTCCTCTGACCTTTTGTTTTGGGTGGTTGAGACAGAACGCATTAGCCCAGGCTAGACTGGTCTTATGTATCCCATGCTGCCCTTGAACCTACAGCAAATCTGCTTCCTCAGCCTCCAAGTGTTAGGGATACAAGTGGGAGGCACCTCAGCCCTGCTTTCCCCGCGACCTTTGATAGAGCTTAATCCATCCGTTTCTTTAAAAAGTTTTGTTCTGTGTGTGTTGAACACTGCTTTACTTTTAGAATGAAATTTGCCAGTGTATTTTCACACACACACAGACACACACACACACACACACACACACACACACACGTCCTAATCCTAGAATGTCTCATTTCTCAGAGGCCCTCCCAGGGCATTAGGAAATCCCCGGCTGCTAGGCTAGTGAGTTGTTTAAACCCTAGCTCAAACCCTTCCTTAGGAGAGGTAGAGCCCAGTTGTCCCTGTTCCCAGCGCATGCAAGTTATGTAACACTGGGCAACTTATGCGTGTAAGCCCCATGTCCTCTGTGTAAAATGAGGAATAGCATTGAGCTTCTTTGCTGGGAGGCTTTGAGGATTAACTGGGACTGCAGACAAGCCTTGTGCTTGTCACAATGAGAGAGGACAAATACAGGGAAATTGTGGGCACACAAGAAGGGAAAAGGGCCCCTCACCTCAGAGTCTGACTGAAGCCTCTCACCTGTTGGGAAACAAAACCCAGCGGACCGGCTGTAAAGGCTGATGATATGGTTAATATCCCCTCCTTTCACAGACATTCATGAGAAATAGCTATCACCCAAACCATTTACTGTAAAATAACCTGCTTCCTTAGAACCCATTGGGCTGGCTGCTAACTTTATTGATTTTAGTCTTATCAGATCCTCTCAGAAACCACTCATTGATAAGATAGCAACATCGAATCCCTTATAAGATCCTTGTAACGATGAGCCCAGCTTCTCCTTTGAGGAGTCCTGTTCACACATAGAGGAGTCTAACATCCCCAGCTCCACCCAAGCTGCCCTTTCTCCTAATCCTCGTGCCTAAGCCTAGATTAAAATATCTTTAATGAAGTTCCAACCCTGCTCCATAAAATGCCTGGTCCTGAAATTCTCCTCAGTGTCCAAGCCACACATCCTGGTTCGGCATAAAGAAAGGTCCCTAAAATCCTAAAGAGACTTCTCAAGACGTGAAGGATGACTTAGGGGAGCTGTGTCTCCTTTGCCCCAGTGGTGCGAGAGAATTGTCTGTATTCTGTCAATCACGTTATAAGTAAACGCTGATTGGCCAGGCAGGAAGTATAGGTGGGAAAACCAGACAGGAAGTAGAAATGATACAATGAGAGCAGGAGAATTCTGGGAAGGAGGAAGTTGATTCCTCCCACTCCTGCCCAGACGGCTAAAGCAGCAGGATGTGATCTGCCCCACTGAAAAAAGGTACTGAGCCATGTGGCTAACATAGATCCGAAAAATGGCTTAATCAAGATGTGAGAGTTAGCCAGTGAGAGGCTAGAGCTAATGGGCCAATCAGCTTTATAACTTATAGAGACCTATGCGTGATTTTCGTTGGGGCTAAACAGCTGGGGGTACTGGGAAAGACAGAAAACACAAACAAGCAGGCCAGGCCCCCTTCATATTACACCCCAGAACTCCAGGTGATGGTAATGAAGGTGCCTTTGTCTCTGGTGTCACATGGACTTGGGGCACGCTGGCTGCTGAGTATCTTCAGTGAAGCTGTGCCTCTGAGTCTCATCTCTACCCAGGGCTGAGCCAGTATGCATCAAGTGCCCAGCACCATCCAGTGCACAGAAGACACTGTTACTGATCACCGTTTCTGTAACTATTACGACTATGGCAGACCAAAATCTCCGGCTCTTCTGATGTTACGCTCTAGTTTCTTTCCATCAGAAGCCATGAAGTTTAAGAGGCAGTAAGTGCACTTACCGCTCTCGCAGAGGCCCCAGGTTGGCTTCCTACCACGTACTTGGTGGCTCCAGCTCCAGGGGCCCTGACATCCTCTTCTGGTCTCAGCAGGTACTACATGCAGAAGGTACACTTAACATACATGCAGACAGGATATTCGTATGCATAAGCTAAAAATAAATAAATCTTTTAAAACCCCTGTGAAGTTCAAAGGTATAGCTGGCTAGTTAACATCATGTGGTTTCAGTTTTTAGATGAAAGAATATAAAATTTAAATTCAGAACTCTTCTGGTCCCGGTCCTGTGCTGCTGCCATTTTTCTCCTCCAGAGTTTAGACAAAGGCTGAGAGACTTTCTCAGTTCACATTTGCCTCACATTGATACATGAGGTCCAAATGGCTTTAAAGAAACTCTTTGTTTACACCATCCGATTTATGAAATGATAACTGATTAGCCAGTGAAGGGACCCATTTTGTGGGACCAACACAGTGCGTGACGTCATCATAGGGTGCGGGACACTGCTGAACCCATAGAGCAAGCCTGTATAGCATGAAGGGGCTTTCATGTGCTTACTACTGACGACTATTTAGCGCTCCTGAGGGTCCCGAGGGTGAAAGACGCCGTGGCTGAGAGAAGCAACGGTGGGGTTTTCAATGAGTGAAGTCTCGAGGGCGCGGCGAGGACAAGCACGGACCTTGCAAAGGAGGTGCCGTAGCGTGCAGACGAGTGACTTGGCGACCTGCACTAAGCTTGGGGGCTCCTCCAACGGTCTTCGGTTGGGGTGGTTTTCACAATAAGAAAGGCAGAGCCCTTTTTGCTTAAAGGTTCTTTTAGAGGAAGCCTATATTAGTCCACTCATTTATTCTGGCCATCTGCACTAGGCACAGTGGACCGGACAGTATGCCAGAGTTTCTCACTGTCCAGTTGACCTCAGAGAAATCAGGTGAGACGAGAAATAATAGTCCAATTCCTACACAAGCGTGTGTTAGCTGGCATGACAAAGGAATTGTTCTATTTTAAGCTTTCCAAGGAAAGTAACTTCTGTTTTGTTTCTGGTCTCCTCTGTCTTATAACCAGCCTTCTCTGCTCTGTTCATCAGGACACTCTGGTCGACTTTATACCCTTCTCTTTGACGGTTGTACTGCCCAGTGGTCAAAGGACAAAAGAAAGCCAAGGTTGACAGGTCTCTGACCCATCAACCAATCAGAATTTCCCACATATATATTCAAATTAGCCAATCTCCATTAGTCCTAACTCAATGACTAATTTACATGTGGGTGGGACCAAATTGGCTCCTGACCCAGGATATAAAAACTCCATTCCTAAGTGCTATCGGCCACTCTTCAAGTCTCCTCCCGGCCTCTGGGAGGGAGCTCTGTCTGTGCTTGAGTCTGTAGCTGTTGTTTGCCCTCTGTCCTCTACTAGGCCCTGCCTCAGGAAACTTGGAACATTTGAACACATTGACCCCGAGTTCAGGACACAGCACCAATCCACATGCTAATAGAAGCTGTGGGTGTGAATGACCTCATCCAGGAAGAAGAGAATGAAAGCAAGGGTTAACTTTTTTTTTTTTTCAACCAACAAGAAGCGTTTTTTAACCGAAGTAAGTTCCATGGACTGGGCCTGATGATGTTTGTAATCCCTGCAGCTGGGAGGCTGACGTAGGAGGATATTGGAGGCCAGCCAGGCTGTACAGTGAGAACTTGCCTCAAAAAGAAAGAAAGAAAGAAAGAAAGAAAGAAAGAAAGAAAGAAAGAAAGAGAGAGAGAGAGAGAGAGAGAGAGAGAGAAAGAAAGATAGAAAAGGAAGGAGGGGAGGAGGAAGAGGAAGGTAAAAAGGAAGTGAGTGAAAAAAAGAAAGTGACCCTGCTAAACATTTTCTTCCTTCCTTTCTTCCTCCCTCCCTTCCTTCCTTCTTTCCTCCCCCTCCCTCCCCTCTTCCTCCCTCTCTTCCTTCCTCCCTCCCCCTCCCTCCCTTCCTTCCTCCCTCCCTCCCCTCTTCCTCCCTCTCTTCCTTCCTCCCTCCCCCTCCCTCCCTTCCTTCCTCCCTCCCTCCCCCTCCCTTCCTTCCTTCCTCCCTCCCTCCCCCTCCCTCCCTTCCTTCCTCCCTCCCTCCCTCCCCCTCCCTCCCTTCCTTCCTCCCTCCCTCCCCCTCCCTCCCTTCCTTCCTTCCTTCCTCCCTTTCTAAGACAGGGTTTCTCTGTGGAACAGCTCTGGCTGTCCTGGAACTCTCTTTGTAGATTAGACTGGCCTTGAACTCCCTGCTGACCATTTTAAAAAGTAAAATTTGGTGATGTTTAGTTTAGTCCCAGGGCTGTATAACCATCACCATTGCTTAACGACTGGATATTTTTATTATCCCAATAGGAAATATGTGCCAATTAAACTTTTCAGAGCCACCACCAGCTCTAGCTAACACTAAGCTCTCTGTCTCCATGGGCTTGCCCATTCTGGACTCTTCGTAATATGATTCATGACCTTTTGTCATATTTGCACACTATTTTTAAGGTTCACCATGCTGTACTCTATATTTTATTCCTTTTTTAGCTGAAAGCCGCAATAATTTGTCTATTCATTGATAGGCAAATTTGTTGTTTTCCAAGGGAGTAACTTTTTGTGTTTATTTAAGACAAAGTGTCTTTAAGTAGCCTAGGCTGGCCTCAAATTACAACCCTCTTGCCTTAGGCTCCCTAGTGGCTATTATATATAATATATATATATACATATATATATATGTATGTATATATATTTGATAAGGAATCACACAGTCTTATATCTAGCCTTTCTTTGGTTTAGGCCTAACAGCAAGCCAGCCCTAAAAACAAGTTTTCTTTTCACTACTAGGCACAATGTGTTCACATTCGTTGCCCAGGGTTGACAATGAGCAGACTTACATACAGCAGGCTTTGGTATGTAGAAAGCCAGTCCCTGGTGTTCATGTTTTACAGAGACCCCTGGAAATCATTCTGTTGGCTGGTTCCCTTTTTCTAGGACAGAGGCTCCCAACCTGTGGGTAGCGATCCCTTTCACATGGGTCATCCAAAACCAGCAGAAAACACAGATATGTGCACTACGATTCATAACTGTAGCAAAATTACAGTTATGAAATAACAACAAATTAATTTCCTGGTGGGGGTCCCCACAACACTAGGAACTGTATTAAAGGGTCGCAGCATGAGGAAGGTTGAGAACCACTGCTCTAGGCTCATCCGTCTCTGATGGCTGCATCCCAGCTAATTCAGTCTTGACCTGGTAGATCAATGGCTTTTGTTATGTTTTGTGTTATTGAAGGACCCTCAGCCACTGTGACAGCAAAGCTGGACAGAAGTGGGTTCCTAATCTGCATCTTTACTTTCAGTCCCCTTACAAAACCAAAACGTAACTGGGTCACATCTCTGGCAAACAAACGCAAACGGCATTGAGCAACAAATTCCAAACAGAATCAGCAATGATATCAGTAGACGTGTACAATGAGATTCTGTTGTGGGGTATTTTACATTATAAGAAAATGCTGTGATTCATTTAATAAGGAGCTGAACAGGAGGCATAGATAGGACTTCCGGGCAGAGAGAGAGAAAGTGGGAGACAAATCTAGGCGCGTGAGGAGACCTAGGAAGCGGGATGGGCGGTATGTGACAGACTGTACGCGAATAGAAACGGGTTAATTTAAGTCATAAGAGCTAGTTAAAAACAAGCTGAATTTTTAAGCTAAGGCCAGGTTTTCATAATTAGTAAGTCTCCATGTCATTATTTGGGAGCTGGTGGCCCAAAGATTTCCAAACATGATTCCTTTTCCAAACTCCAGCTACAGAGTCATAAGACACTATTTATTTATTTACCCTGTGCCTGTATGTGTGTGGGCACCTTTGCCACAATCTCCGAGTAGAGGTCAGAGAAAATCTTGTGGGAGTTGGTTCTCACCCTCTCTCTATTTTATGGGTCCCAGGGATTGAACAATTGTTCTAATCTAATTAGCCGGCGCCTTGACCCACTGAGCTATCCTGCCAGCTTATTAAACATTATTTATTTTTTTTTATTCAGCAAACCAACTACATTCATTTACTTTTGAAGAACTTCAAGTTTTTCTGCTTGCTAGAGCCACATTCTTTTGTTTTTGTTTTATAGATAAACTGAAATACAGTAATCTGATGACTTAGTCACAGAAATTATTACTGGAAAAGTGAGACCCATTCCTAGAGATGTTAACATACACATACTAATGTTATATTTGTGTGTTTGTGTGTGTGTGTCATAGCGTAGAATATGTGTCTGGTATATGTGTGTGTGTTCAAGGGGCCACATGGAGGCCAGAGGGACACACATCCTGTTTTCTGCTCTTGTCGCTACACACCTAATTTCCTTGAGACAGGGTCTTTCACTGAACCTGAAGCTAGGTTGATCCAAACAATCCTCCTGTCTCTGTACGCCCAGCACTGGGGCGACAGGTACGCGAGCAATTACACTGAGATTCTTACGAGGGTGCTTAGGATTTGAACTCAGGGCCTCGTGCTTGTACTGTCTCACCGGTGCCTAATGGCGTAATCTTTTTGGTTGGTTATATTAAGTACTATTTTCTTGGCATTTATGTTTCCTTGAGTCACAGTTACCATAAAATAGTATTTCTTTATTTTTCTGGGTTCTTGTTATAGCTTTTAGTACCTTCTTGTGAAAGAGGTAGTTATAGTCCCGAAGTCACAAACTGGAAGCCCAGACAGTGTTTTGTGGTATCACGGGAAGAGACTGAGCCCTGAACTTTATCACACTAGATGAACACTCTACCACTCAGCACAGAAATGAGTTTCGATGGCTCCACAACTGTTTTCCTAAATGCTTGGATTAGCAAACAATATTCAAAAAAAAAAAATCAGGCCGCTGTGGTAGTGCCCACCTTTAGACCCAGCACTCAGGAGGCAGAGGCAGGTGAAGCTCTGAGTTTGGGGCCAGCCTGGTCTACAGAGCGAGTTCCAGGACATCCAGGGTGACACAGAGAAACACTGTCTTAAAAAACCAAAATAAATAAATAAAATACATAAAATGAAAATAAGGAATGAGATAGAATCTCATTGTTTAAAAAAAGCCTCCAGTTTTTGGCTTTTCGTAAACTGTTGTTGAATGCAGCAACCTGAGCGTGCCTGCAGCACACCCTTTGCGACCCTGCCCTGGCCTGCCTTCTCAGTTCCCTGCAGCTCCTGCCGTGCATCTGTACGTACCCAACCTGGCCACTGAGAGCTCTGGAGAATAGGCCCCACCCTAATCTACCAGGCAGCTGCTCAAAGTGGTGCTGATTTCATTTCGTCATTATTTGTGTCTGTTTCCATAGAGTCTGGGCGTTCCTCCAGAACTAACGTATTGCCTTTTTTTTTTAAAAAAAAAAAAGAAAGGTTTTTAGATTTATTGATTTATTTATTTTCATTTTTATGTGTTTGAATATTTTGCCGGTGTTAACACATGTGCACCAAAGGCATGCCTGTTGAACCCCCTGGGCCTGGGATTGCAGATAGTTGCATTATGGGTGTTGGGGAGGAAACCAAAATTCTTTGCAAGAGCCCAAGTGTTTTTAACCTTGGAGCCATCTCTCCTGCTCTGCGTATTGCTGGCTTTGTTGGCCTGTGTCCACGTGCTCCAGTGCTTGGAACAAAGACATGGGATATGGTTTTCTTCAGGGAACTCTGAAGTGCAGTCCTTCACAGGTATTCCACAGACGGGGAAGTTGATCTCGCAGTGTTGTGCCAGGCCTGAAAACTGAGAAACCCGAAGTGAGAGATTAGTCCAAGCTGCTGGGGAGGAAGTGAGTGATGGGCAGGGGCGTGGTGAGCGGCCTGAAGTAGGCCTGCTCGGACTTACACTGTGCAAACCCCAGGCTCCGAAGGCTCTGTGGCAAACAAAGAATCAGTTTCACCCTGTTTAACCGAATGTTTCCCAATCATTTCCTTTCTCATTATTTTGACATCTAGTGTTTGATTTTGTAATCCCTCCTCACAGATACATTTTAGTACAAAGTGGCAAGCTGGGTTGGTTTTTTTTTTAAAAATTATTCTTCTTCTGTTTTGTTTTGAAGACAAGAGTTTCTCTATGTAGTCCTGGCTGCCCTGGAAGTTACTCTGTAGACCACATTGGCCTGGAACTCACAGAGATCCTCCTACCTCTGCCTCACAAGTGCTGGGGTTAAGGGCTGGCAAGCTGGGTTTTTTTTTTTTTTTTTTTTTTTTTATGACAGTGGGCTAACAGCTCTCTGGTGTAAGACATATTGGCAAGAACTTTTGGACAATCCAGTGAACTCCTACCGCCAAAACCACCGTGGGGACCGTCGCTGTCACTGTGATGTCATGTCCTGTTGCTTTTCTCTGAAGATGCGACAGCTTACCTTTGTTGCTATTAATCGTTATGGACTGCACTATCTCAGCTTCCCCGTCAGCAACTCTGAGTGTGAGAATTACTATGTTGTAGATGAAGAGATGTACTGGGAAAGAGTCAGTTACTTGCTTTCAGCCCAAAGCTAGGCAGACTTAACGCACCGTATTCTCCTGGGGACTCACACCATGTGTGCCTGTTTGTGTGTTGTGTTTTTCTTGTGTGCTGTGTGTGTTTCTTTGATCAAGTCATTTGGTTTTTCTTTGTTGTTAAGTCAGGATGTTGGCTGTAAATTCTTAGACCTGGAATTGTATTCTACATCCCCCAAATTTGCAATCAGACCCTGCTACTGTCTGAGGAAGCCTGGAGGACCTCCCCCCACACTCCCCATCCCCACCCGGGTAACAGTGTCGCCCAAGGTTCTCAATCATTGTGGACCAGCAGCAGCACTTGGTACCACAAAAGTACCGAGAAATCTTTGAGCACCAGGCAGTGGGGTCTGAGTCCTTCTCGTCCTGCCCGGGTCTTTGGCTCTTTCCACACCAGTCCAGCTGTGTCTCGGGGGAGCTGTACTATCCCAGTGGGCTGGGAGGAGCCCCTGGTGTACAGGGCTCTCTCAACGCACAGGGCCTACTCCCAGAGCGTGGTCTGGACACACTCGACAGCTCCGGAAAGGCGCAGCCTGGACCCCGCTGTCCTCCCTGTTGGGTGCCCGAGGTGCGGTGCGGCAAGACCCGGAGAGGACTGCGCCTAGGACAGGGCAGCCAAAACCAGCACTGTCCTGTGCTCACAGCGGGGTGGGGGGCGGGCCGGAAGGAGCCAGCCGGGTCAGGCCCCGCCTGGAAAGCGAAGGTCAAGAGTACGTCTTGGTTCTAGGGTTTTGAAATGAAAGGTCTGGACTGTCAGATTCCTCCTTCAACAACTCCAAGGAGTCCCTTCTTCTGAAAATGGGCCTCACTGCGCAATCAGAGGAGGGGGAGGGTGGGAATATGTGTGCCCCGGAATGTGAGCTGGAGTGAACACCAGTGAAGGATGAGGGTCTCTGGCTCAGACACCTCTCTTCCCAAACTTCCATGTTAGGGTGTGAAGTCCGGGCTACCTGCAGAGGTCCACACGGCCGGTGATCCACGACAAAGTCCTGTCTTGCACCGGGACTGAAGTGCTGAGCTCGTGAGAACGCTCCAGAGAGACACTCGCCTTCTGTTCCTGCTCTGCCCCGGGCGGTTCTGAGATTCGCTGCGGCGTGTGGTCTCTCTTACCTCTCCCTTACTCACAGCTTCGGAGCTCAGATTGTAGACCCGGAAGTTTGTCTCTGCTGACACAGGATCGGAGGCCTCGCCCAACCTTCCGACTCCACCTAGAAGTCGGGGTTAACAGCCCTACTCTGGAGAAAAACTTTCAGAGTCTAATCTGAGCTCCGGCTCAAACTAGTTCTCAGACTTCCTGGAAGTTACTTAACGCCCTCCCGACGGCAGATTCCCCTGCTGTTAAGTGGGGGGCAGGGGGGGTGGAGAATAAAAATAGCGTCTGTCTACCTCACGAGCTCGGCTGGAAGGTTAAGCAAAATGATGCTAGTGGAATTTACTTCGGGTTTTAGACTATTTTGCAATGCCATAACTGTCTGACCCGGTGATTTATAAGAGAACCGGGGCTCATTTTGCTCAAAGTTATGAATCCCACAGACATGCCACAGGCATGTGGCAAAGGGATTGAGAGCTGTGTCACCCCATAGCAGAAGGGAGGACAAAATGGGTAAAAATGAAGGGGCAAAAGGGTCAGACTCACTTTTATTACAAAACTCGTCTTCTGACAACCCTTCTCTAGAGATGAGGACGTTAATCCGTTCAGAAGGGCAGACCACTCCTGACCTAACCCTATATTTGGTTTCCCCTTCAAAGCTGAAAAAATAAGAAAAGCTACCTAGAGGAAGGGTTTTTTTTTTAAGTAGGAATTTCAGAGTTATAGAAAATTCCTTATGGGCCAGAATGGATTGAAAAAAATATATAAAGTGGCTTGTCAATTTAGAGGCATGCAAATGCATTTATCTAATGTGTCCAAGTTAGGAGGTAGATCCACATAGTTGGCATAACCAAAGTCTTATTATGCTGGGTGTCACCACACAGGGTTCCCACTCGGAATTCCTAACTACTGTCCTAAGCTTCTCTCCCCGAGGCTGATCACCTGTGCGCCCTACCACAGTTGAAGGTCAAGTTCAGTCTCTGCCGGAAGTCTCTGATTTGATTTGAGATCTGGGTGGGGAGACTCTCCAGCCGCAGGGCAGATCAAGGCACTGTCTCTCCAGGTGTGCAGAGCAGAGCCTTGCTCCTGGTCTCTGCTTACTACTGCCCAGAGCATGCGTCATGGGGGTTCTAGGATTGTGTCTGGTTATCTTGAGTGACACCACTGGGTTCTGAGTATCAAGTGAGTCTTGGGTATTGTTTGGATGGAAGCTACATCCCAGCCCCTGGCATCCATATATACAAAGAGTCTGGAATGTTTGGGTAGATGTTCCACCCCAAGCCCCCTCCCCTGGGAGTTGCCTCAGTCCAGACTCCGCCCCTGAGACAACCTGTCTAACGACCCCTCCCCAGAGATGCTCAAGACCACTCCCACAGGGTATTTAAATTGCCCCCAGAGAACAAACACTTGATTTGTGGGTCTTCCTTTCCTGGCTCATCTCTAGGGGTTGGAAAGCCATCTGGGAGCGTTGATATCCATTTAACCTGAGGTTTTTTTTTTTTTTAATTCGGTTTGATTTGGTCTGATTTGGGTTATAGCATTTGGTGGACAGGCTTACTGGGGTGCAGAAAATTTTCAGGTATAGTGGGTTTTCAGACAAGACTATTTCAACATGTCTAAAAGGCATTTTTACAGTGCTCAATGTACCATATGTAGAAATTTCAGGTAGTAAAGTCCAAAGAATAGAATTGGAGCTGGGCAGTGGTATTGTGCTTCTTTAATACCAGCACTCAGGGCGGGGGGGGGGGGCAGAGAAAAGTGAATCTCTGAGTTTGAGGTCAGCCTGGTCTACAGAGCGAGTTCTAGGATGACCAGGGCTACCCAGGGAAACCCTGTCTCAAAAAATCAAAAAATAAAATTTGAAGAGAACAGATCAACTATTATAGTTTCTTCCTCATTGTAGTAAGAATGTGACTGATTTGCCTTCATCCAACTTACTTCAAATGTTGCTTTGGAAAACTACATCATCTCTCTCTCTCTCTCTCTCTCTCTCTCTCTCTCTCTCTCTCTCTCTGTGAGTGCGTGCGTGTGTGTGTGTGTGTGTGTGTGTGTGTGTGAGAGAAAGAGAGAGAGAGAGAGAGAGAGAGAGAGAGAGAGAGAGAGAGAGGTGTGTGAGTGATATCTTATTTTCAAAAGTTAGAGATGTGAAGGCCTGAGAGGGGAAAATATCCTAAGAGCTTTCCCTTCACTGTTTTTGAGATTAGCCAGTCCTTCCCATTTGCCCTAGAAAGCCAGTCTTTCAGTTCCAAGGACAGAGACAGCTGTTTTCAGTGGGGAGGTAAACCACCTTAAGGGAACTTCAAAGTCAAGATATCACTTAGGAAGAGGAGTGAGAACAGGGGTGTTTATGATCCACATACATTGTATACGTGCATGGAATTGTCGAAGAACAAAGTTAAAATAGTCTTTAAAAAATATCCAAGGCTCGAGAATAAATCCTAGAAGGCCGCAGATAAATTCCAGATGAAGGGAGGGGCCCCAGTTAAATTCCAGGTGAAGGGAGAGGAGTGGACTTTGTGGCCCTTTACCCCTCCCGTGATCCCTTGCATTTCAGACTCGGAGACACACCCACTCTCCCCTGCTTAAATTGCCCTATTCCTTTCTAAGTTTCTTGGGTGGGTTTGGAGCTCAATGGTGGATAGAGTGCTGCCTGCCGTGTATAAAAATCCTAGGTCTGAATCCTGAAACCAGAAAAAGAAAACCCAAATATCCAGTTTCTTTGGGAATTACCTTCCATTTGTATTGAAAATTAGGACAGCATGTGTGCCTTTGTCTGGTGTCGCGGAATATGTGTGTACACTGTGAAGACGTGTCTCTGCCTAAGATGCCTTCTGATTGGTTGAATAAAGAGCTAAATGGTCAGTAGTTTGGCAGGAGAGAATAGGCAGGACTTTGGGGGAAAGAGAGGAAGGGAGAGGGAAGAAGAATCTAGGCCCATGAACTTTGCCCGCAAACTCGGAGCCTACTAAGATGTGCCTTACTAAGAAGAGGTAACTGAGCCACGTGGCAGAATGTAGGGTTAAAGAAAATATAGGCTAAATAAATTATAAGAGCTCATTGGGGAAAAGCCTAAGCTAAGGCTAAGCTTTCATAATTATTAAGCGTCTCTGGCTCGTTATTTGCGGGCTGGCGGTCCAAAGACAGTCCAACAAGAAAGCTTGTTACAGTCTGTACCCAGGGCCATTTCCTCAACAGAAATTTGCTAAGAATCAGCTGACTCTCAGGCCCTGTGCTGATGCAGGAGACACCACGAAAGGCCCGGGGCTCAGGGTCCAGCTGACAGACTCATATACAGAGACATATAAGGAATTGTCTGGGGAGTTTACTGAGGCAGAGAAGCCAGTGGGACGAGAGAACAGCCAGGCGGCTGCGGTGAGGCAGAGGGACAGCTACGGACATGGAGGCAGGAAAAGCTTCACTGATGACTAGTTCTCCCGGCTGATGGTGAATCGTCACCGTTTAAGTAACATGAGACTCACTTTTTTTTTTTATTGAGAAAAGGAAAAAAAAAAGTTTCACCCTCCTCCCATCCTTCTCCCCCTCCCCCCACTCCTCTCCCCCTCCCTCTCCAGTCCAACGAGCAGTCAGGGTTCCCTGCCCTGTGGAAAGTCCAAGGTCCTCCCCCCTCCGTCCATGTCTAGGAAGGTGAACATCCAAACTGGCTAGGCTCCCACAAAGCCCGAACATGAAGTAGAATCAAAACCCTGTGCCATTGTCCTTGGCTTCTCATCATCCCTCATTGTTCGCCATGTTCAGAGAGTCCGGTTTTATCCCATGCTTTTTCAGTCACAGTCCAGCTGGCCTTGGTGAGCTCCCAATAGATCAGCTCCACTGTCTCAGTGGGTGGGTGGTCCTGACTTCTTTGCTCATCTTCTCCCTCCTTCTGCTCCTCATTGGGACCTTGGGAGCTCAGTCCAGTGCTCCAGTGTGGGTCTCTGTCTCTATCTCCATCCATCACCAGATGAAGGTTCTATAGTGATATGCAAGATACTTGTCAGTATTGCTATAGGATAGGGTCATTTCAGGTTCCCTATCCTCAGCTGCCCAAGGAACTAACTGGGGACATCGCCTTGGGCTCCTGGGAGCCACTCTAGGTTCAAGTCTCTTGCCAGCCCTAAGGTGGCTCCCTTAACTAAGAATTGTGCTTCCGTGCTCCCCTATCCAGCCTTCCTTTATCCCAATCATCCTGTTTCCCCAAGTTCCCCCCATCCTCCCCTCATGAGACTCATTTTTATACTTTCCCCTCATCGCGCCAGAGTACTTGCCATCCTGATTGTATTCTTTGACACATTAAGGACTTGCTTTGTGATATCTTCCTTTATTAATGAATGCAATGAGTTTATGGCATTCAGATTACTGGATTTTATAGTTCATCCTATTCCACTGTATTTTACAATTGGCCATACTTAAAAAAAATATGTTTAGCTTTTATCAGATCTGGTTGAAGTTAGTAAACTCATATCCCTTAACATTTATTTTGTCAGCTGTACCATTACACTCATTCCAAGTCAGCAGACACCTGGCTTAGTGTCCCAGTCCTCTGAAATCCCACGTTTTCACTGGGTTAGCCCCACCTTTCATACGCTGGTTTATGATCTCTAGTTGTTTTCTTTCTTTTCATTAAAGCTAATTATTTTGATGTCTGTGTCTGGTGCCCATGGAGCCCAGAAAATGGCATTGAATCCTCTGGGACTAGAGCTATGGACAGGGGCAAGTACCCAGTGGGTGCTGGGAATCAAACCCGGGTCCCCCGGAAGAGCACTCAGTGCCCTTAACCACTGAGCCACCTTGTTTTGCTTCCTTATAGCAAGAGAAAGACAATATCAGTTGTGAGTTAATTTAGGTTTTTTTAATTGATTTTCCTAACCTTTTATAGATTTTTAGACTACAGGCAATTTGATGACAGTTTTTATTCTTCAGTTTTTGCTGACCTGCTTTCGTGGGGACCTCTCAAAGCATTTAACTTCATTTTCGCAATTTGAAGTTGTTCTGTTGTTGTCGAGGGTTTCTTTGTGTTTGTATTTTGCTGTGTAAAGGAATAACATAAGCATGTTTTACAAGAAGCAAATGACTCTACACACATAACTCCGGTGTTCTGTATTCATTGTTAAGTACTAGTCCTGACCCAGCGAGTGTATTTCAATGCCAGTAAGCAAATTGGTAGAGACCTGGAATTTGGAAATGGCTGTGTTAATAAGCAGCTTCCCAGCTCTGGGTGCCCTGACCACAGGGTGTTGGGAGAGAAATCCAGGAGGCCAGTTCACCCAGAGAGCTGGCTAAGCAGCGCCCTGTGAAGGGAGCTTCTACTCTATTAAAATATTGTTGGATTGAATTTCTAGGTCTGCCAGTAGGGTTTGGAGATCTCATGACACTTAGGCTTTGGCGGTTATGGTTTGAGTGTTAAAGATGCCTGGCCTGGATCTAAAACTCTCAGCCTTACACTTGGTGCTAATGGCCCACAAAGTTCATGTTACCCATTTAATCAGCCATCACTGAACCAATTTAAGGGCGTTTGAGCATATCCTTCTCCATGGATAAAGTAAGGAGATAGATTGAGAGTGTGTCTAAGCTAATCTAAGAACATATTTTTCCTAGCTCAGGACAGCGTTTGAAGACTCTAAGCACCTCCTCTTAAGTCTGTGGCTCTGTGTTTTCTCCACCACACAGAACTCGAAAGATTCTTGGTGGAGTCATAAAAAGGATACGACAAGAAAGAATCTTAGGGTTGAAACTGAGACCTCTCTTTACCTCACTAGGGAGTCCAGACAGGAACAGCATGGCAGGGGGTCAGGGTGGGGGGCAGATATCCTGCAGAATAGCAAGCAGAGTGAAGCCAGGTGTGTGTGGGGGGGGGGGGGAGCTTGCTTTATCCCGGTCTGTAGGCTGAACTCTCAGAAGTTTATCCCTTCTCATAAATCCTATTGTTTGGGGATGGTGGGACGGGTGAAAGGATGGATTATCTGCTGTAGACTGTGAACTGGGGCTGGGGAGATGGCTCAGCAGCTAGGAGTGTTTGCTGCTCTGGCAGAGAAGAGTCCGGTTCTTAATGCTCACATTGGATGGCTCACAACTGCCCGTAACTCCAGCACCAATGGGATTCCATGCCTTCTCATGTCTTCTGTGGACACCTACACACATGTCTGTACACACACACACATAATTAAGAAATCTTTTTAAAAGTTGAGGGTCTTTTACAGATGGTGGTATCCCATGCCTTTAATCCCAGCACTTGGAAGGCAGAGGCAGGCAGATCTCTTGGTTTGAGGCCAGCCTGGTCTACAGAGTGAGTTCCAGGACAGACAAAGCTACAGAGAAATCCTATCTCAAAAAAACAACAATAAATAAATAAATAAAATAAAACAAAAACAAACAAACAAAAAAGGTTGAGGATCTCTGCCTATGACTTGGGTTTCTCTATCACTTTGAATTGAGAGTACTTGCTGCGATAGTTTTCATTTTTTAGGGTATTGGGTGGAAAGGCCTAGAGACAGATCCATTGTGGAGATTTCTGAGACACAGGGCTAGTGAGACGCACACTGTGGCATAGCTCCTGACTTCTCTCTTTTCCTTAATTTTCTAAGATGGAGTTTCCTTTTGCAGTTATACAGAGGGACCAGTAACGCCACAGAGAGAAACCGATCAGTCCTCCAGACAGGGCCTTTCCGGTCTATTTTTTTTCTGTGATGGTAAATCTCAGTAGTCAACTTTGAGGGATCCAGAGCCACCTGGGGGGTGAGCCTCCGGCTCTGCCTCTGCGGTATTCATCATGATTAACTGAAGTGGGAAGACCTGCCTGTTGTGAGACACCCAGAGAGCCCAGAATCCCATTCCATCCTGCTCACGTACTGAGAAGGCGAGTAAAATTGTGATAGAGATGCTAATAACTTCGAAGGCATGAAAGGTTGAGATATTATGGAATCTTGTTGCAGTTTCAAAGAGGCCAAACAATGTGTGGCAGGGTCACAGGCCCTTCAAAGAGGCCCTGACGACATTGTATGAATTTGTGAAGGGGAAGTCTAAAACCCAGGGCACTGGAGACACCAGGACCATGGGACATCTACTCTGGAAAGCTTCAGGTGTGGAATGGAGTTAGCATCAAAGAGAAGCTACAGGTGTTGCAGGCAGCAGAGCCGGGGGCGCGGGACTACTACTTAAGTCCAGTGGAGCCAAGCCAGTGGGCCTTGTTCTGATACGGCTGGTAAATATTTCCTCATGGAAAGAACAATTTGGACATAGGCACATTCATAGTTGTCACGTAAAGATGAAGCAGAGGGGTGATGTGTCTGTGAGCCAATGCTGCAGCAAAACCTCAGAACCTGGGAAGAGACGAGGAACAGGTTCTTCCTCACAGCCCTCGGGAGCTAATGGTATGGACAATTTTCCAGCCTATAGCAGCATAGCACAGCATATTGTCCAGGTCATCTAGGCTACGGCATTTTGTTACAGCAGCCCTAGCAAACTAATATGGATTGTTTTGAGGACTGTTTCCATGCAGAGCTTGACAAATGATCTTATGACTCTCTCTAGTGACAAAATTATTGGCAATCTCTATTTTGTTTCTTAGTCAGTACTGGAAAAACATTCATCAGATATTGATTTAAACCCCACTTCCATCCTCCCTGCAACTCACCCCAAAATCCAAAAACTCTTCTGATATGTTGAGATTATTTACAATCCCTCAGGTTTTGTTTTTGGTTTTGTTTTTTTCTGAGACAGGCTTTCTCTGTGTAGCCCTGGCTGTCCTGAACTTGCTCTGTAGACCAGGCTGGACTCAAACTCACAGAGATTCTCCTGCCTCTGCCTCCTGAATACTTAAAGCAAAGGCGTGTGCTACTCCACTTGGCTGTCATTTGTTTTCGTTTGCATTTTGCTGATGACATTTTTGGAAGAGCTTTTCTTATGGTTATTTGTCTATTTTCTTTAGCAAAGGCTAGTTGAGATTTTGATGCATTATTAGATTGAGGATTTTTCTTTTTTTTTAAATATTTATTTATTATTTATTATGTATACAATAGTCTATCTGTGTGTATGCCGAAGGCCAGAAGAGGGCACCAGACCTTATTACAGATGGTTGTGAGCCACCATGTGGTTGCTGGGAATTGAACTCAGGACCTTTGGAAGAGCAGGCAATGCTCTTAACCACTGAGCCATCTCTCTAGCCCGGGATTTTTCTTATTATTATTGTTGAGGACAATCGTCATTCATCAGATATGTCCTTTGCAAATATTTCTCCTAGACTGTGCTTTGTTTTCTCACTGTCTCGATGCTGTCTTTGAAGGAACACACGTTTTGAAGTATGCGATCTATTAGACTTTGTTTTCTTCTGGGGTTTGTTTGTTTGTTGCTGTTGCTGCCATTGTTTGGAAACAGGGTCTCTTTATGTAGTTCTGGTCTGAAACTTGCTGTAGAGATGTGGAGGGCCTTCAAAATAGGTTCACCTGACTCAACCTCCTGGGTGCTTGGATTAAAGGTAAGTGCTGCTACACCTGGCAGTTCTTTCAATTCCTCCTCCTCCTCCTCCTCCTCCTCCTCCTCCTCCTCCTCCTCCTCCTCCTCCTCCTTGTCTTCCTCCTTTTTCTTCTTCCATCCTGGAACTCACTTCATAGACCGGTTGGCCTCCATCTCATAGAGATCTGCCTGTCTCTGCCTCCCTGGGTTTAAAGGGTTTAAAGACATACACCACCACCATGCTGAGCCAGATTTTTCTTTTATAGGAGATGCTAGTCTAGTTATTTTCTAGTGCTGTGATAAGCCCCATGACCAAACAGCAACTGGGGGTGATGGAGGAGGGTCATCTGTCTATGTGTTACTCTCATTGGTTAATAAAGAAAACTGCTTGGCCTGATAGGGCAGAATTTAGATAGGCGGAGTAGACCGAACAGAATGCTGGGAAGAAGGGAAGTGAGGCAGATGCTATAGCTCTCCTCTCCAAGATGGATGCAAGTTAAGATCCTTCCTGGTAAGTCACCACCTCATGGTGCTACACTCATTAATAGAAATGGGTTAATCAAGATGTGAGAGTTAGCCAGTAAGAGGCTAGAGCTAATGGGCCAAGCAGTGTTTAAAAGAATACAGTTTCCGTGTAATTATTTTGGGTAGAGCTAGCAGGTGGCCGGGAGCCCTCTCGGGCTGGAAGCAGCCCCCCCTCCGCATCTACATGGGGGTTGGGGAGCAAAGGGTTTATTTGGCCTACACATCCTGATTAAAGTCTACCATCTCAAGGAGAGTCCAGGCAGGGATCTGATGGCGGGAACTCACGCAGAAGCTGTGGAGGAATGGGGCTTATTGGCTTGCTTCCATAGTTTGCTCAGCCTGCTTTCATAGACAATCAAGTACCACCTGCTTCTTCCCACAGTGGCTGGGCCTTCCCTCACCAATTATTAATACAGAAATCGCTCCGCAAACATGCCCACAGGCCAATCTAAAGGAAGCAATTCCTTATCTGAGGTTCTCTCTTCCCAGATGGCTACTTTGTGTCAGACTGACAAAAACTAAGTAGCACCAACGCCTCTGGGGTCAGATCTAAAAGACACCGCCCTGCCTGAGGCCATCCAGGTTTCCTCTTAGGTTCTGCTCCCAGTAGTTCATAGCTTCTCATCTTACAGTTAGGCCTGCATGCTGTGTTGAGTCCTTCGGAGGAAGCTTATGTGGTATGTCTAGGTGCATTGCTTTCCTTTTCTGCACACAGATAGATACTCAGTCCCACGTATATCTGAGGAAACCATCTGTGGTCCCATCAGAGCTAATCTGAGAACTCAGAGACAACTTCCCACCCACCCTTCCCTGGAATTCCCCGTAGGAGTCTTCATCTCGCCATTCTCTTGGGGAGTTGCAAACTCCTTAGGGCACAGTGTCAGGAGTGGAGACAGACCCGCCTACCTAGAGGAATGCCTGACCCAGCCAGCACGATGTCTCACGGGATAGGCTGCTGTTTGCTACCTGTGTTCTACGAAGTCAAAGGCAACGACTAAGGGACTTAGGCCAGGATCAGAAAAATCTCCTACTTGAAATCAGTCCGAGTGATGACCTGGTAACAATACACCTGCACATAGAAGTGGGCGCTTTTCAGGAGGGGCCGTGCGGACGGCTGCTTCATCAGCTGGCAACAAATGGGGAGCAATAAAAGTCTGGTCCTTAGCTTTACAGATCCCGTAACTTCTAGGCCCTCTCCCAGAAGAGAGTTAAGCTGAAAAGGATCCACCCAGCAGCTTTGTGCTTAGAAGAGATCAATTGAAAAACAGCTCATGAGATCATTCATAATCGAAAGTATTTCCCAGCGGCTGGGCAGATGGCTCAGTGGCTAAGGGCACTGGCTGTTCTTCCAGAGGACCTGGGTTCAATTGCCAGTATAGTGGCTCACAACTGCTGTAACTCTAGCTCCAAGGGATCCAGCAACCCCATTTGGCCTCTTCTGTCACCAAGCCTACATATGATGCATAGAGACAGAATAAAAATTTTTAAAGTTATTTCTCACACTCGGGATCATGTATACTCTCAGATAATTTCGGCTTAACATTAAATTGAAACTAACAGCCGGGCGGTGGTGGCGCATGCCTTTAATCCAAGCACTCGGGAGGCAGAGGCAGGCGGATCTCTGTGAGTTCGAGACCAGCCTGGTCTACAAAGGGAGTTCCAGGACAGGCTCCAAAGCTACAGAGAAACCCTGTCTCAAAAAAACCAAAAAAAAAAAAAAAAAAAAAAAATTGAAACTAACACAGATTTGAGGTGATCACCTGATCGTTAGAGTCACCAGTACAAATCCAGAGTGGTTATTGGTGTTATCTGCCAGGGCTCCCAGAAAGGGTAGCAGCGCTGTTTGCGAGTGAAAATATTTTCAATGTCCTTAAGGTGCAAACAAACGAAAAACCCGTAAAGATTCCAGGTTGGACAACAAGGCTGTGGGAGAGAGGCTCTGTTTGGAAGCAGGCTCATTCGCGAAGAGGGGTGCAGAGCAGGGGCCGACTGGTTGAGACAGCTGTTGTCAGGGAGAGGAAACCAGTTATCCTGTGTGCACTGGGGCGCAAAGACTTCCCATAGAACCTCCCCATCAGGCAGACGGCGCCCTTTCCGTTGTGGGAACCACGGACTGATTCTCTCCCTTGGCCTTTTCCTAGACTTCATATTTTGAATTCACAGATCCTGTTTCTAGGTAAACAGAACAGCGCTTTCCCCTTACAAGGGGACTTGGACCAGACCAGTGAAATGCCACAGCCCACACCTTTTCAATTAGCACTTGGCTACTTTTTGCCCTTGAACTAAAATCATGAGGGACCCGTTATATACTCAAGGTAACGGCAAAACCACCTTTTGAACACTTCCGCATTTTTGCCTACAGCAGCCCCAATGTCACTCATTCTTCTCCTGCGTGCCTACCTCCAGGCTCCGCTGAGTCGGTGCTAGGAACCGGTGAGTACCCACCGCCCATAGACAAGTTCTCCCTTCAGCCTCTGGTGCCAGACTGGAAGAGGGCCAGGCTGGGGCTGGGCTGCCTCCAAGCAGCCTTCGAGAATGCCTGCTGTTTCCAGGGGGTAGCATTCAACTGCCAGTTCTTCTCGGGCACCTTCAGAAAATGCATGTAACCCCTCTGCTTGGTAAATGACCGCTTCTGTCTTGGGATGGCTGGAGCCACGCATGCAGGTAAGAAGGTGCCTGGCCAGGCTGAGAAGTGTGAGGACTCCAGGAAGCAGCTCCTGAACTCAGGGAGCCCCGCTAGGAGCGTGGGTGGCCTACCTCTCTCTCTTACCTGTCAGTCACATCCCCTGGATGCTGATGCCAGCGCTTGAACTTCAGGTGACCTCAGGTGTCCCTCAGGCCAGCCAGACTAGATGGCTGCTCTTCTCCACCAATGCAGGACTCGTACCCTACCCCACCCCACCTCACCCCTGCTGCTTAGTCTGTTAGAATCTCACACTTCCCAAACCAGCTGAAATGAGCTCCAAGAAACTGTCTAAAATTCATAGCCTGTAAAGACCACCTCTCCCTCTTCCCAGTTGCCACGCCTGCTTCTCCAGACACATCTGCAAACAGGAACAACTGAGCAGGGCGGATTTTTAGTATCTGCTCTACCAGGAAATGGAGATGGTTCAGAAGGCAATGTCTGACTGACTTTGTATTTCCCATAATGCTCTGCACATTGTAGATACAAATTATAGAAGAGTGGACCTGGGGGTGATGGCAAAACCAATTTCCAGACGCTTTCATAGCTGCCTGTTGCTGTCTGAGCATCACTCAGTCCCTCTCCAGAGTACCTACTCCACGAGAGGCTTCCTCTAGAAGCTAATTCTCAGCAGGGCCTGAGAGTCCCCTGCCATCTCCACTAACCAGGCATATTGCAGGGGTGGGTGAGTTTAGTCCTTGGTCCAGCAATAAGCCAGTCTCTCTTTGGCTTAGGCAGTGGCCATACTTGATAACTTAAATATCAGCTCTCAGTGGAAGGCAGACAGCTCTCAAGCAATGATGGAAAAGAGACACTGGACACATGTGTAGGTGACAGCAAGAAGCCCCCCCCCTTGTAAGAGTCCCATGCTGCCTATGTGGAGGGGAACTGTTGCGGGAGCTCCTTCCGCTCCTTCAGCCAGAGACACTGGAGAGACGAGGTGCTGCTGAGACACTGGCAATTGTTTGACAATTGCTCTAGTCACTTTGGATGAAAGAGTTTTGGTAGGAATGCCAGGCTAGAGACAGGGGCCCCGAGTCCCCAGTGCAGTCCAAGCTCCTGTCCCCAAGCCGTGTCCAAGTCGGTGCGGATAAGAATGAACGCACAGACAAGTCACGCAAGTGTTGACACCTCGCGGCTTCCTACGAAAGCAAGCTCCTATTTCTTGCTGTGCTTTAACAGGATAGATTGTTTCTAGACCGAGCCTTGGACTTGAGCGTCTGAGCAGAGATGGGGAAATAAATGGGTGTCTGTAGCACTCGGCACAGATTGCAACACCCAAGTGCCCAGGGGTCTGAGATATTTTTTCTTGAAATGGGAAGTGTCTCTTACAACTTCATATCACAAGTCACAGCTTTTATTTTCCTTTGGAAAGACATATTTTTTTTAAAGCTCTTTATTTTTCCTGTAAGAAAGGTTTTACAGCTCCCTGCCAGGTGTGGTTGGCGAGCTGGGAGCGGGGGGGGGGGGGGGGGGGTTACATGCCAGGTGTGGCTGGTGAGCTGGGTGGTTACATCAAGGGTTACACAGTTTCTTTTATTATCACTGCTTCCATGATTTGGATTTTGAAATATCAGCTACTGATTATGTTTTTCTGTGATGGCAGAATTGCTTAATAGAGAAATGGGAATAAAGCCACAGGCCATCAAAAGGAAGAGGTGGGTTGCTTTCCCATGAATTTTCTTTCACGGTTGAGCCATAGGCTCTGGTTTTGGCAGCCAATGCTGAGAAGTTAGGAGTTGTCCTGAGAGAACCGAGAAAGAAGACACAGGAGGAGCCAGGAGAGACCCGGGAGGAGGCAGACTCATGGAAGCTGGCTGGGCAGGCTTAGCGGGCTCTCTGAGCAAGGCTTCCACTCACAAATCCAGTGATAGTCCGTGGAGCAGAAGCGCGCTGTGGGCATTCTCATTCCTCCTTGAAAGATTCCCCTGGAACATTCTGTGAACCGGCTCTGTTTGAGATCAAATCCCTGACAGGCTGACTAGTAAGATAATTTCTTATATTGGAGAGACAGTTGGAATTTGAAAGTTTCAAAGTAAGTGTACTATAAAGCTTGGAACCCAGGGTGGAGATTTACAATTTCACAATGCGCACTTAAATTAGAATTATTATGATTTGAGAAACAGATACCAAATGTCTCCAGCTCATAATACCCACCTAAAATCCATAAATATTGTAGCAAGCAGGAAATTGGGGCTGAGGGGTGAGCAGTGGGTCAGTTGAAGGTTTTTCTGGCAAAGAGTATTTTCCTAACTCATTCGTAAACCTACTTTGTTCTTTAATTATGTTGGGTGCTGAGGATCAAAGTAAGAGTCAAGACATACAGTCCTTCATGCATGTACGATTGAATTAATGCTCACACTTGGTCGTGGCCATTAGCTGTCCACTAGAAACACTTGGTTTCTATTTCTCTTTTTAATTTTCATTTATTTATTTGTTTGTTTGTTTGTTTATCTATCTATTTATTTATTTATTTATTTATTTATTTATTTATTTATTAGGTGAGATGGTTTCTCTGTGTAGCCCTGGCTGTCCTGGAACTCACTCTGTAAAACAGACTACCTGAAAACTCACAGAGATCTGTCTGTCTCTGCCTCCTGAGTGCTGGGATTGAAAGTGTGCCCTAAATACCACCCTTCCTATTCTTCATCTTTACCACATTGGTTCCTGTAGTCTTGGGTGTGGGGAGGAATGGACCTGACCAGTGGACCCAGAGTTTTAACAAAGCAACCTTTGTTATACGAAAAGGATTTAGGGAGTAGTATTTGAATACATTCTGCCCCAGGGAGGATAAAAAAAAGTTTCCTAATTGCTTCTATTGTTAAATGCAAGTATAAAATGTGTATTTGATTAGTGTCATCCTGAGAAAACAAGTCTCCGGTTCTACTTACATTAGATAAAAACAAATCTCTTATTTTTACTTAAATTTGACTTTTTAAGGGGCTGGAGAGATGGCCCAGTGGTTAAGATTACTTTGTGCTCTTGCAGAGGCCCTGAGTTTTTCTCAGCACCCACAGTTTTCTGGAATTTCAGTTTGAGGGGATCTGACTCCCTCCCTTTAGCAGCCCCTGCAGGTCCCAGACCTACCTGCCCGTGGTGTGAAAGGACTCTGGCTAGCTTGCTGGCGGCCTGGAGAGCAGAGCACAGCTTTGACAGACCTCGCCCTTTCTCCCCATACCCTCTGCCTTGCTAAAAACTGTTAGATTACCTTCCCTAAAGCTGGCTACCAAGGTCTATTTCTTTATTTTGCCGTTTCCTCCTCCTGAGGCTGACTACCCAAGTCCAGCAACCAAAAAAACCCCTTTGGTTCACCTAATTAACATGCTCAATTAAAAGTAAACACCTCATCCTAACCTGGGGTTTCCCCCATTATCTTTATAAACCACCATTTGCTTATGGGCCACATCTGTCTCTTCTGTCTCTTCCCTATCCAGAGGCAGCCCTTTGTCCCTCCGGGATAAATACCCCTGCCCTCTTTCCCTGGTCCACTTCCCCTTCCCCCTCACCCCCCCCCCATTTCCTTTACCACCCCATCCTAAGCCATTCTATCACAGACTTCCCCTTTTTCTCCTCTTAAGAGTGACACCTGCAAGGTCATTTGCTGCTCTTTCCTGCCTGAGTCAGAAAGCAGCCACTTAAACTCTTCTTCCCTGCTTAATAAAGGATCTCTCTGTGAAAACAGGTGTTTGGGTGTGGTTTGTGCCTAACCCAGGTCTGGGAGGAAGTCCCCACTGTTCTGAAAGCTCCTTCGTGGTGCACAGACAGACATACGTGCAGGGGGACACTCTACAAGGAAAATAAAAATAAATAAACCTTTAAAAAAAGATATTAAATGTAAGTATTATAACTAAGGGACATCAAAGACGGTCTGTCCCCCGGCTCCCTGGTATATGTCACCATCTCAGTGATGCCTGCTGATGTATACAGTGATGGTGCCTCCCCATCCCCATAGTCTATTGATGTTTTTCCATATCATGCGCCGCTTTCTGGTCCAGTAATTTACTTATTATGTTTACTCTTTATTATCCATCTCCTTTTACCAGAAGGGGACTTCCATGGAAGCAAGATAACTTGTGTTGCTTCTGATATATTTTTAATACCCCAAACTGTGTTTGGCTTGTAGTAAGTAGATGATAAACATTTGCTAAACGACCGAACAAACATTCGCGTGTCTATCCCTCCCAGTCCTTCTGTTCAGAGGCTGCTCCTAACCTCAAAGAATCCTAAGGCCTTGCTCTCTCTCCCCAACCCAGATTGACCTTGAATTAGAGCTTCCCCAGCTTTAGCCTCCAGAGTGCCTGGGACCACGGTAGGAGGTACAGTTCTCAAAGGTTGGATTCCTCTAAGTGATCAAAGAGGAAATGCAGATGTTTGGGGTGCCAGTTCCACCCAGCAGGTTGCTTTTGTTTTCAGTACAGGGCCTCACCCGTGGCCTCCCTCATCCTTGAACTCTCAACCCTCTTCCCTCCACCTCCTGGTGCTGATCGGGAATGTGTATCACCACGCTCTACTTAAGAAGCAGTCTTCGAAAGCCACTTGATGGCGTCTTCACACAAGACCTTTGCTGGAAAAGTCAAGTCGACGGTGAAGCGTTCCTCTCTGTGTGTCTGGTGCTAATTTCTCTGGGAGGCTTCGCGGGTGGAGAGGTTTCTGCCATTGCTCTTAGTAGGTTTTCCATGTCACCAGGGGAGTCTGCACGGTCATGGCTGCCTCTTGGCTCTCGTTTTATCAGCAACCTTGGCAAAGGGACCGCTCTAACTTGAGGGCCTTTTTCCCTTCTCAGACCCAATTAAGATGGCTTAAAAAGCACTTGTACCTACTTATACCTATAAACAGCCAATCCTTTTGCCTGATGCTTAAAGGTTTTTATTATTATTAAAATGTTTTCAAATGACATTTATTTATTTATTTTGGTTTTTCAAAACGGAGTTTCTCTGTGTAGCTCTGATTGTCTGTCGTGGAACTTGTTCTGTAGAGCAATCTGACCTCAAACTCGGAGATCCACCAGTCTCTGCCTCCTGAGTCCTGGGATTAAAGGTGTGTGCCACCACCACCGGCTAAATTCTATCTATTTATTGTATGTCTTGGTGTGTGGTGGTGGTGGTGGGGGGGGGGGGTAGTGTGCCACGGCGCACCTGGAGAGTCAGAGAACAACTTGCAGGAGTTTCTCTGTTTCTACCAGGAGGTTCCAAGGGTTGAAAACAGGTTTTCAGGCTTGGGAGTAAGTGCCTTCACCTGCTGAGACATCTTGTTCGCCCCAACCAAATGTTATTTTTAAATGTGCTTATTTGTGCAGCAAACCTGCAGTCCTGTGCTTGCTGTCAGTGATCCAGTCATGGCAGGGGGCCTGGCAGTCTTGCCTCTTAACGAAAACCAGTATAACTCTTGGAAATCAGAGCCCCCAGGCCATCCGAGTGTGCTCCTAGCTCCTCTGACGCATGCTTTGCCTTGGTCTCTGATCTGATCTCTTCATCTCTAGTCTCCTTTGCCCCCTAGAGCCAGATGACAGCCTTTGCCTTGTCAGGCCCATCTTTAGGGATTAGCCTCTCAAAGGTTCTAGAACTAACTTCAAACTCCACCCCCCAGAGTTCTAAGAACTCCACCAAATGCTTCTCCATGGATTCCATGGCCCTGGCTCCTCCCTGGCTAGAATGAACACCCTTCTCTAGTCTTCTGTCCTCTTGTCCTTTCTCCTGTATGTTTCCCAGCCCTGGTTCTTTTTTTGTTTGTTTGTTTGTTTTTGTTTTTCGAGACAGGGTTTCTCTGTAGCTTTGGTGCCCGTCCTGGAACTAGCTCTTAGACCAGGCTGGCCTCGAACTCCCAGAGATCCGCCTGCCTCTGCCTCCCGAGTGCTGGGATTAAAGGCGTGCACCACCACCGCCCGGCTCAGCCCTGGTTCTTATCCTGATATTTATCTCCATAGATTTGTTTAAGCTGTTTTCCTTCTATCATCCGTCCGTCCGTCCATCCATCCATCCATACTGGGTTTAGGTACTGTTTGGGGCCCTGAGGAAATGAACTCAGATATGTAGTACACTCTTTCCCCTTCTTCTGCAATCCAAATCCTATGTTACCCTCAAAAACCAATTCAAAATTCACCTTTAAAATGATTCCCATTGGGCTGTGGTAGCGCCTAACCTTTAATCCCATCACATAGGAGGCAGAGGCAGGTAGATCTCCATGAGTTCAAGGCCAGCTCGGTGTAACAGAGTGAGCTCCAGGACAGCAGGGCTGTTATACAGAGAATCTCTATCTTGAAAGAAAATAAAACAAAACGAAAGATCCCTGCCTCTGGGAGGCAGATGAATGTACCAGTTAATTGCAAAGAATCAGATGGTTCTAAGCTGGACTCGTTCTCTGCCAACAAGCACTTAGGAAATATTGAGGAAGTTACACAATGTTGCTAAGCCTCTCATCTACGGAACAAGGGTAAGGACCTCATGTGTTTGTTGTAAGATAGAGAGAGATAATAATTAGTCGTGATGTTTCTTCATCTTTTGCTTTCCTCTGACAATGCACAGCAGAGTAGATGAAAAACACGAACAAATACTTTTGAAATGAATGCATGCAATCGTCTGTGTGTGGTCACTTAAGAACCAGTGACTAAGGGCCAGGCGGTGGTGGCGCACACCTTTAATCCCAGCACTCAGGAGGCAGAGGCAGGGGGATTTCTCCGTGAGTTCAAGGGTCTACAGAATGAGTTCCAAGATAACCAGGGATACAGAGAGAAACCCCCCACCTCCCATCCCATACCCCCTCTAAAAATCCTGACTGCTGCTTAGAATGGTTTGCGTCTTGTGAAGCTTCTTTCCTCAGCCACATGTAGGTTCTGCGTATCGAGTGCACACGCAGTAACTGGACTTGAGGCTGCCTCGCTGTCTCTTTCCTCTGATCCCCGACTCCTCAGGAACACTAGCGTCTGGTTCTCCTCTTTATCCCCTCTCTAGTCCATGCAAACCCTTTCCGTGGACTGAAACCATCAGGCTGGCGTCTGACCCGACACTGACAGGACAGAGAAACTTCCAAACTGAAGGGTGCCTGAGTTTTCAGCCACCGGCTAAGCGGCCATGGTGAAGCAGAACCCATGACTTCAATTTGTTCTGTCAAAGATGAAATTAAAAGTAGATTTGAAGTTTCACAACATAGTTTTCCATATTACGGGCGCTACGGTGCACTGAAATGGTCTGTGTGCCGCTCACCGGGATGGGCAGAGATTCAATCACTGTTAATGGCTTAAGGAAATGGGGTGGTGAGAATTAGGCTCATCTATCCCAATTGGGGCAAGAAGAAGAACCCAGAGATGTGTTTTTCAGTCTTGACATCTTGCCAGCTGGAGCTGGAGGGAGATGTTTTTCTGAATTCATTGAGCAGCCCACTCACAAATCATAGCCATAGCTGCATTCAGGGAGAATAGACATCATTTTTATGTATTCTCATTAAAGACTTGCACCACCCACTCAGGTTTGTGCAGAGCCTCCCTAGGGGATCCTTGAAACTCTACCACATCGCTCGGTAGAAGCCCACTTTTGCACAAGCCACGATAACTGCTTTTACATAATGAGGCTGTTTACATATCTCCGAGAACACTTTGGAATATTACAAGAAAAATATGACATGGCAGATGCAGTCACCAAATCCTGCATAGTCAATTAGCAAAAGCTAATCCCTGTGCTTCCTACGAGGAATGATATTTAAGATAGTACCTGTCTCGGAAGGTCTATTTCATTTCAAGTAGTATTAATAATGAATATTTGGAGCCATTTATAAATCAACCTTATATTTCTAAAGTTTTCACATGCTCTCGTCTGGTTCTTATGACAAGTCCTGGGCAAGGAACAGAGTGATCTTTTTATCATGAAGGAAGAAAAACTTGAAATGATTTTGCTCAAGACCACAAAGCAGAGGTGGGCTACAAGACCTGTGGCCCTTATTTTTGTCATGGTGATTATGAGACTGAGTCCTTGACACCCGGCTCTCTGGTTTGGCTTCTCTACCACGCTGCTCGCGCACTCTGTGCCCAATCCCCCAGCTGCTTCCGTCTGCCCTGAGCTGTGGAGAGGGTCCCTTGTCTCTCCCTAGGGTGGGTGGGAGCTGGAAGCTTAGTTTCTCCCTCCTGGCCCATTTTCCGGTTTTCACTGTGCCAGGTCTACTTCCAACTGGAGCCCTTTTTATCCTTCATGTTTTCTGGTTTCTAAAAAAGGAAAAACAAAACAGAGAGTGGCAAGAAACCCCTGCAGCAGGAATACTTGTTCCAGGCAGGGTGTTTCTTGTCAATGGCTCCAGTGGGAGGATCTGCCTTTTGGGCATTTCTGCTGGTAACCAGAGTCTGTGACAGTTCCTACAGGTTTTAAAGTCCTAACACAGCGTTTCAGGAGGGGTGTCTAGCTGACTATCAGATCAGACTGCAAATACAGTTGTTGGCTGTATAGAGCTTTTATTCTTAGAGATGGGAGGTACCCCCATCCGCTCCTGGGAGCTGTGCTGTTGGTTTGGGGGCTGGAGAGAGAGGTGATGTTTGGTGTTGGGGCACGGCAGGTTGACTCCCCCACTGTTTCTTAGCTGTCATCCCTCTTTCCTATCGGGTCTTTGCCTGGGTTTCTTTTGAAAAAAGCGAAAAGAGAAAAACATTCCAAAGTCTAGGTAACAAAACTGCGTCCAGTGGTCCACACCTTTAACAGTGCCGCTGGGAGCCAGAGGCCGGTATAGTCTACATAGTGAGTCCCAGGGCAGCCAGCAGCACATAGAAAGACCCTGTATGCAAAAAAAGGAAGGAAGGAAGGAAGGAAGGAAGGAAGGAAGGAAGGAAGGAAGGAAGGAAGGAGAAAGAAAAACAGTCTAGGTATAGAAGTTCACTAAGTTGGAGGCATAGGAGAGAATTTTCTTTGCACCAGAAAGCATTTAAAGCAAAACCCCCAACCAGAAACTGCTTGCTCCTCCAGAGCTGGCCCGCATCCAGGTTGCACATCTGCATCAGCCCTGCTGCGCAGGGTTGTTCTTGGGACAAAGACCTAATATTTGGATGCTCAGGAATCAGAGAACAATGAGAGCCAGGGGAAACCCTGAGGCATCCAGCCGCTCTGCCCAGAGAACGCCGAGCAGTGGTACCTTCCTGTCGGTGCCCCTCACACACCACCTAGGCCAGGCCGACCCCGGGGAGAGCCTGCAGGGCAAGGCCTGACTGCCCGAGTCTCACTTTAGCAGTAAGAACATTCTTTCCCACACAAAGTTTGAGACTTCTGGGGAGGGAGAAAGGAGGGTGGAGGCAGGGAGACCTTCTCTTCTGGAAGAAGCCAAGAGCGCAAGAGCCGCACAACGGTGCCAGAGGAAGGCAGGCAGATGGCCAAGAAGCACTGAGTAAGAACTCGGCAGTGGGGGCAGGCCCCTCCCCCCGCACAGCCACAGGCCTACAAGTGTGGGAGGGGGGGTCCACCAGTTGCCTAAGTAACCCGGGGGTGTCCGGTAGTGGAGCAGAGCCCCTCTGAACTCTGGGCTCCAAGTGGGGTTTTGCTTATTTCTCAACCACACGGTGAGAGGGGCTGAAGGGATCGTGGTGATTGGAGACTCTTAAGCGGTCTCCCTCCCTTCCTACCCCACCTCCGCGAAGTCATGGCCTTCCTGTGACCAGAAGCGGATTGCATCACGCACATCAGTGTGCCTCTCAGCTGCCTCTGCGCGCGCGCACCCAAATCATAGTTTTTTTCTTTTCAGCCTAGATGTGACTTCAATTCTTAAATTGTCCTCTGTTGTTTGGAGACTGTGTTCTTTTCTCAAAGTCTCTGCAACTCTGCAGTTCCGGGCTCCAGGGTCCTGCAGTACTTAAGAGTTTCCCCCTCTCTCTCCAGCGTGAGCTCTGAGCATCACGACGCTTTGTCAACCCCCCCCTCCCCGGGCCTAGGAGGTCTAGAAGATGGCTTTATGTCCACCAGCTGCGTGCAGCCCACGTAGCCAGTGGGGTGGGGGCGGGGGGAGTCAGGCTTCAGGCCATCCTCACCACTAGGCATCTCCTCTGATTTCAGCCCCTTTCCTTTCTCCACCTAACTGTGTCCCCTAGACTGCCTGACTTTATTTCCTGACTTCCAGAACTCTTTGGTGTGAGAACAGGCAGAGGAATCTCCTGGGGAGCATTTGGAAGGAAGGGAGTAAGCTCGGGCTTGGATAGCTTCCACTAGCGAAATCTACGGCGTGGTTCTTAGCCCCGCTGCACAATAGAGTCATCTGGGAGCTGTTTAAAGAAAGAAAAAGAAAGGAAGAAAGGAAGGAAGGAAGGAAGGAAGGAAGAAAAAGAAAGAAAGAAAGAAAGAAAGAAAAGAAAGAAAAATTACACTTCCCAGCCCAGGCCAGGGATTTGGTTCAACAGGCCCAAACAAAGATTTATTTGTTTTTGTTGAAGACAGTTTCCACCCCCCCATCAAAGGTATTTTCTTTTTTTTTTTTTTTTTTTTTTTTTTTTTTTTTGGTTTTTCGAGACAGGGTTTCTCTGTGGCTTTGGAGCCTGTCCTGGAACTAGCTCTGTAGACCAGGCTGGTCTCGAACTCACAGAGATCCGCCTGCCTCTGCCTCCCGAGTGCTGGGATTAAAGGCGTGCGCCACCATCGCCCTGCCAAAGGTATTTTCAAAAACAATTCCCAGGTGACTCTAAGATGACAACTTCTGATTTCAAGATGGGTATCTTCAGGTATAGCATGGCAAAGACCCTGCGTGGCACACGGCCGGCGAGTGTGGTTTATCTGCAGGAAGCTTCCCCATTAGGGCCAGGCAAACAGCTGCGCTAGCCGGTGGAGCCCCGCTCTCTTGTGTTCCAGATGTGCTCTCTAACTGGCTTTGAACTTAGGGGAGGTGGTTCTGGGTACCAAGAGTCCAGTTCTGAGGCACCAACATAGGAGGAAGTCAGCCATAGAGAAATATGACTTCAGCGCTCTGGCAGGGGGGAGGGCTGGGTCGGTGCAGTGGGGGAAGGAGGTTGGCCGTTTTGCTTTGTTTTTGCACGCACGTCTAAAATAAAACCCAGAGGAGGGGAGGGGTGGCACTGAGACCAAAGAAGGGAAGAAAGGGAAGTAAAACTGCAGATAGCATTGTGAACGAAAACGAGAGGACCCAGAAAGATGCACGGTTCTTTCCTCCCCTCCCACCTGTTTCTTTGAACATTTCAGAGGGTTGGGCTTTTGACTGCATTCATTACAATTACAAGTAGCCCTCCCTGGAAATGTGTCCCAAGTCTCTGAGTGGCTCTAACTCTGGCAGCTGCTCTGGGACCGTTATTTCAGCGTCCCAGAGGAAGGGTATTTTAGGGATGAGGCCTTACCAGAAATACGAAGCCAGGGGAAAAGAAGAAACATTACAGTATTTCCAAAAATATTTTGATAGCCATGCAAAACTTTGGAGAGGCTTGAAGACAAGTCAGGGTATGCGCAGTTGTGGACAGCGAGTAGGCTGACTCTGTAGTTTGGGTTGTAGGTTAATTTTGCTTCCTGTGTTGTCAGAACGGCAGAAGCATTGGTACCCGGGTGAGTGTGTGCATGAACTGCACTTGCATGTGTGTGCATTCATATGAGTGTGTGCGTTTGTTTGCAGTCTGTAATTTTTGATTAGAGTCATGGTTTCTGTGTATGGGATAGACAATATGTTTTATTTAAGTGTTAAAATAATATAGGACTAAAGAAAACACATGGATGCTACTAGAGTTATAGCTGGGGAGGGTGGGGGGATGCTTTACTAGCATGCTCAAGGTCTCAGGTTTGATTTCCAGGACTGGAGATATTTATCTGTCTACCCATCCATATATCTAAACAATGCACACACACACACACACACATACCTTCCACTATTTTAGAAACTACGGGAGGGGCTGGAGAGATGGCTCAGAGGTTAAGAGCATTGACTGCTCTTCCAAAGGTCCTGAGTTCAATTCCCAGCAACCACATGGTGGCTCACAACCATCTGTAATGGGGTCTGGTGCCCTCTTCTGGCCTTCAGGCATTCACACAGACAGAATATTGTATACATAATAAATAAATAAATATTTAAAAAAAAAAGAAACTACGGGAGTTCATATCAGCTAAGACTGATAGTTAAACAGAGAAGGATTTCAAAAAAAATTATTTTAAATTATATGTATTTACCAAAAAAATTCATCTTTAATTATGTGTGTTTCTGTGCATGGATAGGTGCATGAGAGTGTGGGGACCTGAGGAGAGTTGTTGGATTCTAAGGAGCTATATTTACAGATGGTTGTTGTAATGATCTGCTCTGTCCCTTTAAGAGACAAGCCACGCCCACTCTCCCCCTCTGCTGAGGCAGGCAGATCTTCCTTCCTGCTTGTAGCCTGAGTCTTTCCATCTTTTCTTTTCCATCTCTCTCTCGAACAAAGAAGCAGCTTCTGTCTCTCCTCTCTCTCTCTCTCTCTCTCTCTTTCTCTTCCACTCTCCCCCTCTGCTTCTCTGCTCTTCTCCTTCTCCCCCTTCCCTTCCATACTTCCATAACCTACTAAATAAATATCCAACCTCACTCTGCATGGTGTGCCTATCTGTCTGTCTCTTGCCTGCTGCGTGGTTCCCTGCCCAGGACCAGCTGCCTTCAGAGACCTGTGGCATGGTCTTGGGCGCCTCAATCCATTACAGTTGTGAGCCACCCAAAGAGGGAGCTAGGAATTGAATTTGGGTCCTCTGCAAAAGCAGTATGCACTCTTCAGCATGAGGAAAACTTTCCTGCCTGGAAATAAGCTCTATTTAGAGCTCTGGCTATAAAGGTTAGGCTCTACCTCTCAAAAATCAAATATGACCCTGCCCAGCTGAGGGTACCCTCAATAGCAGCTTGTTCCTCTTCCGGGGATCTTTCCTGGGCCCGACTGGGGAGTCGCTTGCTCCTTCTACAGCCTGCTGTTCACTGATCTCTTTACCCTCCACCAAGCCTGTATGTTGAACTACTTAGAAAAACATCCAACAGCCAGGTGTGATGGTGAGTGCCCTTAGTCCCAGTACTCAACACTTGGGAGGCAGAGGCAGGGAGTGTTTTGTGAGTCTGAGGCCAGCCTGGTCTACACGGTGAGTTCCAGGACAGCTAGGACTACATTAGGGACACACTAGCTCAAAAAACAAAAACAAAATTTAAAAGAGAGAGAGAGAGAAAGAAAGGAAGAAAAAAATACAAGATCTTTATATTTTACCCTAGTCTTAGCGGTCTGGTTGGAGGACTTTGTCCCTTCCTGGTGGTCTGGCAATAAGGCTATTTTTTGAGTTTTCATTTTTAATTAGTGTAAGCTATTAGTTGTTGTCCTATGATATTTGTTATAAAGCGTTCATTTTTTTTTTTTTTACCAACATCCAAGGGCAGTAGAGCACAGGGTGCAATTTTGTAAATAAAGCAAAACAATGTTCATCATGCCCTGGGGTTTGGCAGATGTGGGTTAAGAATTAGTGTACTGTCAGGATAGCTATCTTCGGGCCCTGTGCATGTTAACAACTATCTACCCATCAGTCAACTTGTTCAGGCAGCCACATATGTTGAACTGATTGTGGATCAAAGTGACTGAAAGCCAGGCTTTGCTTATCTTAGCAGAGAAGATACATACAAGTGACAAAAATTTCCACGGAGGGAAATAAAAGTCTAGGGTCTGAAGGAATTTGGTCTTCTTCATCTGCAGTGTGAGCGGGGCCTTTGAAGGATGGGGGAGGGATTCCAAAGAGAAATTAGATTGGAGTTCTGCTCCAGGACTCCATAGCAGAGCGAGAACATCTTACCTCTTCCACAGAGTATGCGGAAGGACACAGCGCTGCATCACACTTGTTTCCTTTATGGCCTCGATGGGTGGTAAGGGAAATCAATTGTATATTTAGAAGAGAGTAATGTCAGCCGGGCGGTGGTGCCTTTAGTCAGCAAGCAGAGGCAAGCAAGAATATTTATCACTTACATGATATAACTACAGGAATTCATCTTGTTTCCTTGAACTTTGAAAGACTGATTTTAGTAGGGCTGGAGAGATGACTCGGTGGTTAAGAGCGCTTGCTACTTCTGCAGAGGACCTGGGTTTGATTCGCAATCATCTGTAACTGCAGTTCTGGGGGATCCTATGCCCTCTTCTGACCTCCAAGGACACTTGGCACAGACATGGTGCGCATATATACATACAAGCAAAACACACACATACACACCCATATACTAGTAAAGTATAACAAAGCAGTGGAGTTTTTAAGTTCATATTGTTACTTAATGAACTTAAGAAAATTTTCTTTTCTTCTTCTTCTTCTTCTTCTTCTTCTTCTTCTTCTTCTTCTTCTTCTTCTTCTTCTTCTTCTCCTTCTCCTTCTCCTTCTCCTTCTCCTTCTCCTCCTCCTCCTCCTCCTCCTCCTTCTCCTTCTCCCTCTCCTTTTCATCTTCTTGTTTGTTTGTTTGAAATAGGGTTTCTCTGTGTAGCCCTGGCTGTTCTGGAACTCACTCTATAGACCAGGCTGACCTCAACCTCACAGAGATTTGCCTGCCTCTTCCTCCTGAGCACTGGGAGAAACATAGTTAACATGTGCACACCTTTACATGGAGAGGGGGTTGCTTGGACCTGAAGGCCAGAGATAGAGATTTCCCTAACACTCAAGGGATGGGACAAAAGTTATTTTTGAGCCCAGAATGAAATTAACCTACAAAGATTCAGCCTTAAAGAAGATACAAAACTATTCCATGATAGTCGGCATCTGGGACTCTTTCCTGTTAGTGTGCAAACTTCCCAGGATGGGATCTTCCTTTGGTTTAGTGATGGATCCCACACATAGGAACTCAGTGAAAGCTTTTAAAATGATAAATGAATACTTTAAACTTGTGATAAGATAAATGAGTAATGTAACATTAATTTCCCAGCTGCATTAACCCTTAATTTACACCTGGGCTCCAAGGCTGCTGTCTGGGTGGGCTTATAAGCATCTACTATCGATACGGGTAGCTACCAAACAGCTTGACTTCAACTGTTGTACCTTTGCTCTCCCTAGTCCGAGCCTTGACCATGGAAGAGCTGGTCTGACAGTGGAGACTCTGTCCCTGGTCAGTTAATTCTGTCCAGCAAGCTCACCCTGTAACACACTGAAGTCACTATGCTGAAGTTGTTCAACAAATCACACAACCACCAAAGACACGTTAAGGAGCTGAGTGTGCATTAACATGTGTGGGGGGGGGATGAGTAAATGAACCAACACAGAATTAAACTGAAAAGAAAAGGAGGGAAAGGAGAAGGTTGCCAGTCTCCCTGAGGGCCTCTGGAAACCAGGAAAGCATCCTCATCTGCTCCTGATGGATTCTGAAAACAGTCTGCCAAAATCAAATCTCACTAGTGCATTTTTTTTCCTCTTACATATAATGACCACAGTGAGAAATTCCTGACACAGATCTAGAAAAGACCAAATAGGGCGTCAGGGTTAAAACAAAACAAGAATGACAAAACCTAAAACTACCTGGCAGCTCTTGCCGAGTCTGCAAGGGAGCCATTTCCAAAGCACTAGCACTGCAACCAAGCCACACCCATCTCCGGGCCGCCTTCCTGTTTGCTCTCTTCCCACAAACAGGTTCAGGCCTCGCTCCCGTTGGCTTTCTCCCTTTCTGAAAAGAACTCCATGATATGATGACTTGACGCTTCTGCTTAATCCCTGTCTTAACAGCTGTGTTTCAGTCTCGCTCCCATCCACCCTAGTCTCTGTTCCTTCTAGATCTGCGCTTTAGGAAACACGTCCCCGAGGCGTTTCCATGCTATGAACCACAAACACACCAGGACACGGTGGGGTTGGCTCTCCCAAAAGGCACGTGTCCCTTACAAAGAGCGTGAAGGTTTACATAGTCTGGACCTCTGAGAGGTTCACATCCAAGTAAAAAGAAAAGACAGGCAAGACGTGGGTGATAACTAAATTAATAGAGCAAGACACTATCTATATTTTAAGAACATTATGGGCGAGGGGAACAGGGTTAGTTCCTTTCACAGAGACAGCATAAAGGCCTGGCAAGGCTACTAGATTTACGATGTATTTCGCTCCCTCTGATAAGGAAGTAAATAGATTACTCTGGAAAGAAGATGGACAAGACACACTTCCTACTGTCAGAGGCTCTACTTGAGAGAGATGTGCCTGCGCATCCATATCTAAAACACTAGGTAAAGCTTAGATGTTAGTCACAGGGAGTACGGAGCGGAGAAGAAGCGATGGGCGTGGGCTAGGTCGAAGCTTTTAAACCAAGCTTGAAGCACCTGCACGTGGGGAGGGCGGCGGCGTGTGTGTGCGTGTGTGTGTGTGTGTGTGTGTGTGTGTGTAGCACTTCATATTTTCTACGTACCTACTATCTTACGATACAAGGTAAAAAACCGTATTAACTGAAACAGCAGCATTGGCTGGCTAATTCTTGTCACAGCGACTTTTTTATGATCTTAGAAAAGCCCGTTCACTACTGCTTTTTTTTTTTTTTTCGAGACAGGGTTTCTCTGTGGTTTTGGAGCCTGTCCTGGAACTAGCTCTTGTAGACCAGGCTGGTCTCGAACTCACAGAGATCCGCCTGCCTCTGCCTCCCAAGTGCTGGGATTAAAGGCATGTGCCACCACCGCCCGGCTTCACTACTGCTTTCTGGCAGTTGCCAGGGTAGTACTTGTTAATGGAGGGTCATGCCCTCTTTATAACCTGATGGAACAAACAGGAAAGGAAACACACACCTTCCGTAAACAGCGAGCTGTTTGGGGGTTCATGGATTCCTGTGCCTACTCTTGAACTGCACAGGGTCTGTGGTCACAATTAAGTCCTGATGGAGGCAGCCTCTGTAGAACTGAAAGATGTTCTCTCAGCAGGCTTGCTCCATTAGAGCTTGGCGAGTTTTTAGTGACAGAAGCCTCGTCTTTTCTGGAGCTTTTAATATGCCTATGATGCCTGGTTGGTACACAGCTAAGGGCCAAGTCTGATGCTAAAGGGGTAATGCAGGCCTATGGGGTGGGACGGTTAGGGATGAGAGAGTCAGGGAACAAGAGGGAGAAAGAGCCTTCCGGAAGGAGGGATATACTTGTGCAGGAAGCCTTTGTTTTTCAAAGTTTCCCTGGTGACTCTGAAAACTGTGATGGAGCCCCACACCCACTGCCTTAGGATGTTATTTTCTGTGAGCCTCTTCAATCCCTCCCGCAGAGAGATCCTGGCAAGCCCTTCAGGCATGCCCAGACGCATTCAGGATCCTGGCCCGCAGCCCAGCTTCAGCTTGGGCTGGAGCATCCCTCCTACTCCCCTTCCATGCTGCAGAGTAAGGTCGCTGACGAGAGAACTCTAAAATGCAGGCAGCTTGTAAGTGCTCACGGAAATAGTTCTATAATGTAGTATCCTGGAGCCAGATCTGGGCTGGAGCCTTCTGTAATCAGTGGTGAGAACTGTTTCTAATTTGTAGGTTTAGATTTGGCCCACTTCTAGGGCATTACGCTAAGTGAAACAAGCCAGGCAGAGAAAGATAACTACTATGTGATCTCACATACATGTAATTAGAGACGCTGGTCATATAGAAAGGGTGGAACGGCGGTTACTAGGTGCTGAGGCAGGAAGTAGGGAGGTGCTGGCCAAAGGATGCACAATTTTGATTACATGGGGTCAGTTCAGGTTCAGTGCACAGCATGGTGACCGTAATTAATAACAACGGACTGAATGCTTGAAAATGTCTAAGACAGTAGATTTAAACATCTCTATTACATTTAAGAAACTAATTGTGGGGGGCGTGGGGCGTGGTGTCAGCTCATGCCTTCCTCCACGTGGGTCCTTAGCTCATTAGTCTTAGCAACAGGTGCCTTTGCCCACTGAGCCATCTTGCCGGTCCTAAGTCCTAATATCTTAGCTGTCCTTAGTTAATCAAAAAAGGAAAAAGATAAGTATGTAAAGTAATGCATACGCTAATTTGCTCAATTAATCATTTCATGATATGTACATATTCCAAAACACCGTTTTATACACCATCAGTGTATATGGTTTCGGCCAATTTGCATTTCTTTTTAAATTGTGCGGGTGTGTGGGGGGGGTTGTGTGCCCTTTGCATGAGGTCAGAGGCTGGGTGTCTTCTTCAATCACTCTCCGTCTCATTTTTTGAGACAGGACCTCTCACTGACCCTGGCTTTGGCTAGGCTGGCTGGTCCTGGAATTCACTTGTTTCTGCAGTGCTGCGGCCACATGCACAGGACCGCACCAGCTTTTAGGAGGGTGCTGGGGATCAGAACTCAGGCCTTCACGCTTATACAGTAAGCACTTAACCTACTAGGCCATCTCCCCAGGCCCCTGTCTTGACCAAATTATATAAAAAAGCCAGTTATCTCTGTTTTTACTTGTTTTTTTCTTTACTTATGTTTAATGTAAAGCTTCTGATGTTAGACATTTTTATTTTTTAACCAAGTCCCACAAACTGTCCTTGGAGTCTGCATGGGCCTGCCCCCAACAAAACAAAACAAATCTAAAAAAATAAAAATCTTTTAAAAATTAGAGTAACCTCAAATCCAAACAACAACCCCCCAAAACTCTCCCATAGACCCAAAACAAATGACTCTAGCTCCAAACCCCCAAATATGAAGACATTTATATTTAATAAAAATATTAATAAAATTGATGTCACTTTGAGAAGAAAATGATGGGGCCAGAGGGATAGCTCTATAGTGAAACACAAGCTACATTGTAGCTCACAACTGTATCTCCAAATCTAGGAGCTCTGATGGTCTCTTCTGATTTCCACAGGCACCAGGCACACAGATGGTGACCATATATACATATATACACTCATACGCATAAAATAAAAATAGGTAAGATTTAGTAAAGGGTATCCACCCAAAAGGTGCTAACCATGTAAAAACATCTTCCTTCACTCAATAGACAAAGTCTATTGAAAACAAAACAAGGGGGAGAGATACATTGATTTCCTGATGATATCAAATGGGCCAGAAATAAAAGTAGAGTTGGTAACCAGGTGCAGTAGGGAGGCTGAGGCAGGAGGATTATGAGTACAGTTTGGCGAGAGCTATCCAGTGAGTTCAACGTGAGCCTGGCATACACCGGGAGACCTCATTTCAAACAACAGAACAAAGCAATAAGCAGAGAAAAGAATGAAAGAACCCTCCTAGCAGGGTACTTAAAGGCATGTAATCTTAGACCTGTGGAAGTGCGCACAGATCAGTACAGAGGTTTAGCTACAAGTATATTAAATAACATATCGATGCTTTTACACAAGCATTATGAATGATGCCAGGAATGCTTGTTATATAAAAGGGTATAAATGATATACTCACATTTAACAGCTAACTAAATTAGCATCTGTCTATAATACAGCTTTTACAAAAGAAAACGTATATGGATAGGAAGCAGGCTGATGTCTCACGGCTTCAGGAGGAACTTGGGCAATGAGTGCTGTCATTTTCTAAGTTTAAATAATTTTTTTTTAAACATGAAGCAATTTTGATGTTGCCCTTTTTGAGACAGTAATGTGAGGACTGTATCGCGAATCAGAAAATTTGCTCTAATTATATGATCTTGCTCAACTGATTTAATTTAATCCCTTTTACTTAAATGATGCTCTGCGGACTTAAAGTCCATAATGGTTAATGTAACCATGAAAATAAGTACTGACATTTGCTGAGTATAAAAATAAGTCAGGGCCCAAAACTGATGACACAGTCCGCATGATGAAAATATCAGATGACTCAGATTTAGGGACGTCTCAAAAAATGCTTTACTATGGCGAAAGATGGCTCTGTGGTTAAGAGTACCTACTGCTCCTGCAGAGGACCTGGGTTCAGTTCTCAGCATCCACATCAGGTAGCTCACAACCTCCTGTAAATCTAGCTTCAGGGAATCTAATGCCCTCTTCCAGCACCTGTACTTTATGCACCTATATAAAGAAGTAAATAAAATTCTAGACTGGCTTCGTGGCACATGCCTTTAATCGCAACACTTGGAAGGTAGAAGCATTTGGATCTCTGAGTTTGAGGCCAGCCTAGTCTATAGAGCTAGTTACAGGGCAGCCAAGGCTACTCAGAAAAACCTAGTCTGGAAAAACCCAAACAAAACCAACCAACCAAACAGACAAATAAATTCTAGCGGTCTGGAGAGATGGCACAGTGGTTCAGGGCATTTGTTGCAGAGGATCCAAGTTTGGTTCCCAGCATCCACATGGTGGTTTGAAGCCATCAGTAACTCCAGTTCCATGGGATCCGGTGCCCTCCTTCTGACTTCCATGGGCACCAGGCACTTGTAAAATGAAATACACAAATCTTAATAGAAAGAAGGAAAGGAAGGGGCTGGAGAGATGGCTCAGCGGATAAGAGCACTGATTGTTCTTCCAGAGGTCCTGAGTTCAATTCCCAGCAACTACATGGTGGCTCACAACCACCTGTAATAAGATCTGGTGCCAAGTTCTGGCCTGCAGGGACATATGCAGGCAGAACATTGTATACACAATAAATAAGTCTTAAAAAAATTATTTAAAAAAAGAGAAGGAAAGGAAGGAAGGGGAAAAAAAAGGTCAAACTAAAAACCTCAACAACCCAGGAACAGCTGAGCTGCAGAAGTTAAATATCAGTCTTCCCAATACATTCACCGAGATCCTGCTGTGCGCAAGAGTTTCTGCTTTCAGGAGGATGGAGCTGATGCTCACACATGTCTTTCCTACCCTCTTGCTGCTGCATCCCATGAAATGCAGGTTTATGCCTTTGCAGGGAGCTCTGTTTATTCCTTCAGCCTCCTAAATATCCCTCAGCGTATATTAAATAAGCCTTAAGGAGATTTTGCTTCTTTCCATTTCATTGGCTGATTAACGTTTTTTTTTCTTACTTTCAAACTATTCATTTCTAAGTTTGTGTTCTTATGTGTTTATCTTCTTTAAAAAGTTTCCTCAGGGCCCGTGAGATGGCTGAGTGGCTCTCAGTGCTTGTTGTCAAATCTGACCACCTGAGTTGGCCTCTAAGACTCACAGTGAGGAAGAAAAGAGCCAAGCATTGCAAGCTGTCCTCTGGCTCCACATGGGATGTGCTATAAGAAATAAAAAAGGAAATGTAGGGGCTGGAGAGATGGCTCAGTGGTTAAGAGCACTGGTTGCTCTTCCTGAGGATCTGGGTTCAATTCCCAGCACCCACATAGCAGGTCACAACTGTTTGTAACGCCACTTCCGGGGGATCTGACACCCTCTCACCAATGCACATGAAATGAATTGAAATAAAAAAAAAAGGAAATGTAATTTTTAAAAGTGTCCACAGAGAATAGTCACCGTTAGACTCTCCAGGGGCCTGTCCCATGCCCTTTGCCACCGTGTGTCTCTGTGTTAGTCCCTTCTCCAGGTCCCTGTGGCCGTCTCCTAGGGTTTCTTCCTTTCACTACTCAACAGGACAGTTTAACTAACGTGCTGACTGGAACTATATGGTCCGTCCATCCCACACGGCTTCACACTTTGATATCAAGGTCAATGTTGAGTTGACTGAAGTAGTTTACCCCAGTTTACACTGTTTTAGCGTCAGGGATCGTGCCTAGGGCCTTGTGTGACAGGAAGATGTTCTACTCCTGAGATGCATCTCCATCTCCGGCCCTTCCGCTGGGCTTTTTAGAGTGAGCAATCTATTGACTCATTTCTCTCATTATAAAAAAAGCAGGGGTGACACATGCCTTTAATCTCAGTGCTCAGGAAGCCGACGCAGAAGGATCTCTGTGAGTTTGAGGCTGGCCTGCTCTACAAAGCGAAGAGTCCTGGCTGCTCTTTCAGAGGATTCTGCTCCCATCCCCAGGACCCATGTGGCAGCTCACAACCATCTGTAACTCTTCTTCCAAGCGACTCATTGCTTCCATGAGCACCAGGCATACAGCAGACAAAACACCCACACACATAAAACTAAAATAAATTTTAAAAATCAAAGTATAATTTACATATAGTAAAACATTTTTAAAGGTATGGTTCTATAGATTATGACTCTTGAGTTTTTACTATTGTAATTCAAATATTTCCTTCTTGATTCTTAATAGATGTTCAAACTCTTCCCTAAAGACAAAAGTGTCTTGAATTGTTTTATCTTATGACCTTGACAGTTATAATAGGCAAAACTCTCATTAAAATACTGTTCATTATCTATGCACCCCCTCTCCCATCCCCAGTACAGGATCTAGAGTTACTCAGATTAATGTCTATAGAGAAAGCATTGGTAGGCTTTGTTGGAAATCAACAATTGAAAACATCGGAAAGTTATGATTTAATTTAGAGAGGGTCAGAATGAATTTATCTTATCTGCCTCACTGGTATGAAATAATTGCTAAGTCTAATAATGAATAACTGCCGAGGAAGCCAAGAACCAAGTCCTTAGACTTTGGGATGAAGTACCACGGAATGATACTACACAAACAAAGCCAAGTCCGGCAGAGGGATGAGCTACTTAAGTTGATTAAACATTGATTTTGATATCAAAGTGTGGAACGGGCTGGAATAGATGGTCCACAAAGCTCCAGCGATCAATATTGGGACCAATTTTATTCATTATGTCGATGGTTTGGAAGAAGGAACATGCAGTAAGCTTGTTACACAAAACTAGAGGGAGGGTCAGTCAATACAAAGAGGGGATGGAGTGAGTGGACTAGGGACATAAGCAGTTAAGTGGCTTATTCCGTTAGGGGCAGAGGAAATATGGAGCAGAAAGATCACCTCACCGGAGTGTGAAGTCAGAGCATTCAGAGTGGAGCGAAGGTAGAGCATAGCAGCAAGCGAGAACGGGACAAGTAAAATAACCCAGACGCTTGCAGGCAAAAACGGTGACTAGAGGAGCTAGATAAAAATGCTTTACTAGATTGGGTTAAGAGAACAACTCATGAAACGCATAATTAAGGATGCTTGTCACGACGGATGACAGAACTCTTGAGTTAGGGGTGGTCGAACAGTAGAGAAATTTCTTAAAATTAGATGGCAGAGCATAAGAATTACTTATTATGTGTTAAAATTTGTATTTATTATGTATTTTACATATTAGGTGATATGTAATAACATAAATATTGATTTGTAGATTGTATACAGTTTATTTGGCTTTATTAGTGTTATCTTTTTATATACTGTTAAGAAATATTTCCATACCTTAAATTGGAAAAATAACCTTTTATATATCCTAAAATTTTTGTTTTATCAATTAAATTTGTTCTTTGACAATTTTATAAATGTGTCTATTCCAATTACTCTCGCCGGATAGGCTCCCTTGTCTTCTCCCTCTGGCCGGTCCCTCCACTCTCCCTACAGCCCCCCTGCTCCTCCCCACAGGTCCTTTTCCCATATCTTGTTTTGTGACCCACTCAGTTTAACAAAGGCTGTCTTTGTGACCAAGGGTATGAAACTACACTGGAGACTGGTGGCTCCCGAGAGAATCCACAGGTCAGTGAGACAGGCGGCCCAGCCTGGTCTGGAACTTACAGGCTTCTTTCCTCAGCCTCTGAGGGCTCGGACTGGATTTCAGACAGGGCCATCACCGTCTTTACAATTCTTTACAATTACGATTGTTTGTTCAACTGGTGAGTACTGTTTTTTGTTTGTTTGTCTCCTTCCCAATCATTTTATGGTAGGTCATATCACTAAATAGTTCTTTTCATTAAAATAAGAAGTTTGAACCATTAATACTAAAATTACAAACTTATAGCTTATTGAAATTAATGCCTTGTTCAAAAAATGTTGGCACTCGCCTTTAATTCCAGCATTTGGGAGGCAGAGGCAGGCAGATCTCTGAGTTCGAGGCCAGCATGGTCTACAGAGCAAGTTCCAGGACAGTCTCAGTTAAACAGAGAAACCCTGTCTTGAAAAGAAAACAAAACAAAAATGGGGGCTGGAGAGATGGCTCAGCGACTGAGAGCACTGGCTGTTCTTCCAGAGGCCCTGAGTTCAGTTCCCAGCCCCCACATGGTGGCTCACAACCATCTGTACTGAGATCTGATGCTCTCTTCTGGCAAGCAGGCAAACATGCAGATAGAACACTCTTTATTTAATGAATAAATAAATAAAACAAAAACAGAAGGTAAGAAGAGCTTGTGAACACAATGCTTATGGTTAGGCTGTATCTGACAGCACAGAGTCATTGCTAAGCCGCGAGTTAAAAGAGCTGTGGAGGGTGCACAGTAAGAGTAAGGAAGGTAAAAGAGGAGGGGCTTGCCGCCAGGTGCGTGCGAAGGCTTTAAGCCTGGTCTACAGAGCTAGTTCCAGGACAGGCTCCAAAGCCACAGAGAAACCCTGTCTCGAAAAACTAAAAAAAAAAAAAAAAAAAAAAAAAAAGAAGACTTGCTGGGAGTTTAAAGTCTTGTCCCAGTTGCCAGGAACACAAGGGACCCTGGAGCAGGATACCGACAGTCGAGTGTGGAACAGTGAGGGATTATGAGGGCTGTCCTTGATAGGACCCACGAAGGAGCTGGAGCTAGGAAAAGGGAAAGGAGCCGAATGGCAGATGTAGAAGACACAGGGCAGGGAAGTGCAGATCCGGCTAGGGCCAAGCCGGCCTTCCTGCCTTTCAGCAGTGCTGGCTGACGCTCAGTGGGGGAGAGGAATGGGAGAGTTCTTCATCGAAGCATTTGGTCTGTCTGATTATTTTTGTTGTTTATTTATTTATTTTTTTGAGACAGGGTTTCTCTGTGTAACAGTCCTTGCTGTCCTGGAACTAGATCTTGTAGACCAGGCTGGTCTTGAACACACGGAGATCCACCCGTCTCTGCTCCCGAGTGCTGGGATTAAAGGCGTGCGCCACCACTCCTTTGATTTGTTTTGTGGTGTGGGAAACTGAATGCAGGACCCTGTGAACGTCAGTCCACCAGGGAGTATTACACATTTTGTGACTTCTGCAGACTCCATTTCCTGAGGGTAAGAGCCTTGCAGGGTTTTGCAGAACAGGGGGCAATAAATTTTGTGCTTTTAGCAAACAAGTAATTAAGAGAGATTATAAAGGAAACTTGCCAGTACCACATGGCTTCTGCTAGCGGGAAAGCTGGGGAAGACTGTCAAACCTGACTCCTGCCTGGAATTCTGGATAAAAAAATGAGGGCACCATTGTTGGAGACAGTGTCCAAAGGGAAGGCAGAGCTGTGTTTGCAGACAGGTTAGGAGCTCAGTTGTGAACATTTGCAGTTTGAGACTAAGTGAGACATTCAAGAGGAATTTATGGAGCCTCAGGTACGGGAACTCAGGTGATAGCAGAAAACTAAAGATAAGAGGTAGGACCTTAGTTGAGAGGTGGTGGCTGGGGTTGCAGGAGTGCTGATCTTGCTGAGAAAAGCCCAAGGACCCAAGAGCTGCATCTGGAGTGGTATTCACGTGTAGGGCCGGAAGAGGGCCGATACTCAAAGCAGTTCTGTCCAGTATGTTAGCCCTTGACCACGGGCAGCCATTTAAGTTTGCATTCATTAAAATAAAATAACTTAATTGCCCAGCCACACTGATCATATTTCAAGCACTAATGGCTGCGTGTGGTTAGTGGTTGCTGTAAGGAACAGATAGGAAGCATTTTCACTGCCCTAGATTGTGTTTGTGCATGCGCGCACGCGTGTTCGTGTGTGTTTAAATTAGACTGTGTGGCTAAAATGGAGAAATATTCATTTGAGAGAAAACCAGAAAGCAGATGAGGTTGAAGGAGGAGAGTACTCAGGAGGAAGTGTTTAGTGCTGAATGTTGAAACTGGTGTCAGGAAGGCAAGCTCTCAAGAGCACGCGTAAGGAAAACTCAGACCACTCCAGAGGCAACCCCGCCGCCCCACGGAGGGGTCACATATAGGTGACGGGGACTGAACAAGGGGTCTCTGACAAATTCAGCAAGCACGTGGCCACTGAGATAACCGGCCTGCCCTCTTCACTTCTTATTTTGAGATAGTTTCATTGTGTAGCCCAGCAGGCTAGTTTGAGATTCTCCTGCCTCAGCATGCCAACAGCTGGGATTTCAAGAATGTACTAGCACGCCTGGCCTACATGGAGTGTTTTAAAGGCAAGAAACTTGTTCATGTCCGGAACAAACAGCCAAAAGGGCTGTGAGCACGGCAAAGTCTCCTGAGTCTGTGCCCTGGTCTCCTCCTCTTAGCTTTGCTTCCAAACCCTCCTCCCTATGGGCCATGGCTGTCCTCTGGTAGCCTGCCCACACATCGGAAGCCATCTCCCAGATGCTCCATCTTTATGGTCCTTGCTTTAGTCCGGTTCTCTGGTGACTAAGGCTGGAGCCCCGAGTCATGAGTCACTCCCGTACTGGTCAGTCAAGGCATGCTTGTTCCACTGCCTTTACAGGTACTCATTTAAAAGGTTTGCTTTAAGTTGAAGACGATGACACAATATTTCAGACAACACAGTGTGAAGAGCGTAACTGAAGTAAAACTTGACAGCACCTGGGAAATCCATTCAAATCTCATTTTCCTTACATTTTCTTTTCATATTTACTTATCTATGGTGTTTTTGGGAGGGCCTGAGTGCTACAGCATGCGTGTCACAGTGAGGGGACAACTTGTGGGGGAGACTTCTTCTGTCATGTGGGTTCCTGTGACCAACCTTATGCTGTCAGGATTGGCCACAAGCCCTTCTGATCTGCTAAGTCATCTCTGTCTGGTCCTCATTTTCCTCTTCAAACATTTAAGACTTAGCATCTGTCATCCCCGCCAGGAATGTTACAGTGAGTTTCTGTTTCGGTGCCACTTCTGTTGCTGTGACACAATGCCCTGACCTTAGCGGAGGAAAGCTCCCTTCAGTTTAGAATTCTACCTTACAGTCCTTTCTAGAGGGGGGAGGTCAAGCAAGGAATTCAGCCTATCGCGTGGCGTACACGGAGAGAAATGAAGGCTCACAAAACTTGGTCTACTGTCTCCACAATCCAGGACTCAGACCTAGGGGATGACGCCACCTGTGGTGGGCTGGATCTTCCCCACAATTAAGACAGCCCCTGACAGACACAGGCCGACCTGACCTGGACAGTCCTCACTGAGACTCTTTTCAGGTGATTATAGATTGTGTCAATGCGACAACTAAAACCAACAGCTACCATATTATTTATATCCACGGATGGTCACAACTTGGTGTGTTTTAAAACTTACGCTTCTGTAACTAGCCCCCCCTCCCCACACTGCTTTTTAAAAGTGATTCCAAGTTCTACATCTTCTGAACCGAACCAACTCACTGGTATAGATGAAAAAAGAAAAACCAAGAGGCCACTTAAACATGCCCAGCTGTCCAGAGAGCACTGACATTTTCAGCTAGATATGGTAAGACTAACCGCTGATCATGACTTCATATTTCACTGTTCAGTGCAGTGCCTTACAGTCCCAGCTTGGTTTCCTCGTCTTTTCTTGGAGTTGTAGCTGATGTCATTACTGAGTTTTGTCCTAGTCTACAGAGGAATAAGGTGATCTGGTTTTGTTTCTTGGCCAGGAATAGCTCATGAAAATCTTGAGAGAAAACATGACAAGAAACTGGGCCAAGGCATGAGGATGGGAGAAAACAGATCTGTTTTGAGATTTATTCATGATATTTATACTTTTAAATTTTTATTTAATGACTATACCAAAACATATTACTCCATTGTGATTATACTATATTAGTTACTACATGTTTTATATGTACATGTATGTTTTGCATACAGTTTGAATGTGTCTGTACTAGTTAAGAAAAAAGTAAACTTTCAAGACACCATAGTCTATAATAGTGGGGTGGTGGTGGCGCATGCCTTTAATCCCAGCACTCAGGATGCAGAGGCAGGTGGATCTCTGAGTTTGAGTCCAGCCTGGCCTACTACAGATTGAGTTCGAGGACAGCCAGGGCTACGCAGAGAAACCTTGTCTGGAGAAATCAACCCCTCCTCCCGGAAAAAAAAAAAGATAGCCTATAACAGTAACTCTTTCCGATGTGGTTGGAGTTTGTTGAAGCTCACCGTAGTCTTGAGTGATGCTTTTGCTAAAGTGCATTCTTTAGAAGCTATGTATCAAAATAGCCAGTGTGGGTTATTGTTTTTGTGATCTAAAGAGATTGTTCATTCACAACACAATGGAGAATATGTCATTGTCAGCATTAAAAATATCAGAAAATGTCTGAAATGTTCTTTTTAGAGCATCCAGGTCAGGATAAAGTTACGAGTCTGTGACTCCCATTAACTTGGGTTTCATCTATACCTTGCTCTTCCATCCATCCATCCCTCCAATCAGTCCATTTTTTTCTCCAAAAAATTAGGTGTAAAAGTGTACTATTTATACCATTCAATTTAAAAAGCAATACTTCTAGTGAAATATAGGAACACAGGAAACTACTGTTAGAAGAAATGAATCCTATTCTTGGACTTAGAATTTCAAATTTTGTTTTTGCATGTCTGCACATGTGTGTGCTTTAAGGACAAGTCGTTGGTAAGATTTTGCATAGTAAGCACAGGTTTGCTAGTCTATGAGCACAGATAACAAATATGAGTCTTCTGGAACTGAGATGCATTTTTTTTGCAAATGAAATTTTTTTTAAGTTAGTGCATTAGTTTAGATGTTTCGTCTTCACAATATCACAAAATATAACTACAATAATTGGAAGGTTAGTTCTAACTTGAGACAGACTTCTAATAAATGGAGTATTGTGGACAGTGTTTCTTCCTCTTGAATTTAACCTTTTAGCAAATGTATCCAAAGGTACATAGGCAGCTATGTCTCTTGTTGGCAGAGCACACAGAGAACCTGAGCATTTTTCTCCTGAATGACAGCAAGTCATTAAGGATGTCAAAGGAAGGAGTGTTAACCTAAATCACTAAGTGAAAAAGTGTACCTAAATGCTCCCAAGGGGGAAGGGCACTTTAGTGAGATTTACTATTTTAACAAATGTTGGCAATTGTTGACTTGCTTTCTCAGGAGGATTAAGCAGCAAAACAATTTGAAAAGGTGATTGTGCTTCATTAAGTATAATATAGCTAAGCCTGTTTTTGTATCACGGGCCAGAATTAAAACTCTTTTCCCTTAAGAAGAGACTTGAGATACCTTTTTGCAATAAGCGCCTGCCTCTAGGGTCCATAAAAGATGGTTGGAAACCAGGGGCTAAAGGGGGTCTGAAGGGGGGAAGGGAAGGCGATGGATCCGACAGTGGATTGAATGTGTGTGAAAAAGTCCTCCTACAGCCTCGGAGGGGGTGTCTCCCCCAATACCAGCTCCCTCCCCCAGGGCTCATGGGGCGGGTCCGGTTTGCTCAGTAGCAGCGGCGACCGCAGCAGCAGCCTTGGGGCTGAGCGGCGGTGGCCTCCTGGCAGCGCCGGCAAGAGGCAGCTCCGAGAGCCCAGGCCCTGGGGAGATCCAGCTCAGGCGGCTGCCAGGATGGAGGAAACGTCGAGCGGAGCCGGAGCCACCGGGGACGGACTTCCTCCCCAGCTCAGCTCCCCGACAGCTTGGCGAGGCCTGATCCGAGGGCCGGCGAGTAGAGGAGGCTTGTGCCTCGGGCCTGGCGGCAGCGGCGGCCGAGGAACAACACGGGCACGGCGGGGTAAACGCGCGAGCCGGGGCCGCTCTCAGGAACCTACAGCGCCACGGCCGCTCATTGTCTCTCCCCTTCCACCCGGGGGCAAACAGGAAGCCCGCCGCCTGGCCGAGCGACGGACGGGCGCCGGGACCAATGAGCGCAGCCGACGGCGAGCGTGGCGGCAAATGAGCGCCGGGAAGAGGGGCGGAACTTCCGGGCGGGCTGTCACCCTCTTCCCCCCTTTTGGGCTGGAGGCTCCACCTTTTGTGTTTCCCGCACAGTCAATCAAAATAGGAAAAAAAAAATCCCCGGACCGCTCGGGCCGTGTCCGCCGCCGCTTCCCGCATCCTCTCCCGCCGCCGCCGCCTTCGCTTCTCACCATGTGTAAGGCGGCGGGGAGCCCCGCCTGAGGTGTCCTAAACACACTATGACCGGTACGTAAGAGCCGTGCGAGAGCAACCCTCGCTGCCTCCGCCGCTGCCGCCCACAGCCAGCCCGGGGCCGCCACCGCCGGCTCCCGGCCCCGAGCGTGCGGACCGAGTGTCTGTGGAGGCGCAAAGCCGCACTCGCCGTCTCCTCCCTTCCTTCCCCTTCCCCGCCAGCCAGCGTCCAGCCCTCCAGCCCCCACCAGCAGCGCTGAGCGCCCCGGCGGCTTTGGGCCGGGCCGGCCCCGCTCCCGCCGGGAGCGCATCCCCCTGTGTGCGGGCGCGGGCGGCGGGCGGGCGTGTGTGTGAGTGACTGACGGTGCGAGAGCGGCGAGCGCCGCGGAGGGAAAGGGGAGGAGAGGAGAGAGGAGAGGAGAGGGGGCAGGGGCAGCGCGGGGAGGAGGAGGAGGGAACGAGGAGGAGGAGGGTTACAGCCGCGGCGGGCGGGGGCAGCAGGAGGGGAGGAGGGAGCGCGCCGCCGCGGCCGCGGGCCCGGGCCCGGGGGGAGGGGAGGGGAAAGGGGCCGGGGACCCGGCTGGCGCTAATGTGGCCGCGGCCCGCGGGCCCCCCTCCCTCCCCGCACCCGCCTTCCTCCCCGCCCCATCCCCCCCCGCGCTGTGCCTGCAGCTCCCGAAAAGCCTGTGAAACAAGAGGAAATGGCTGCCTTGGACGTGGACAGCGGCGGCGGCGGCCATGCAGAGTATCTGCAGCAACAGCAGCAGCAACAGCAGCAGCACGGAAACGGCGCGGCAGCGGCGGCCCAGGTGAGGAGCGGCTGAGCGCGGCCCGGCTCCCCGCGCGCCGCTTTCTCCTCCCCTCGCCCTCCCTCCTTCCCTCCCTCCCTCCCGCGCGCGCCCGCCCCTCCCCCGCCCCGGGAGCTGCCCGCCCGAGGCGCCAACGCTCCGACCCCGCCCGCGCGCCCCCGCCCGCCGCCTTTTTTTCTTTTTTTTTCTCTCTTGTGCGTGTGTTAAGTGTGCAAGCGTGCGCGCCCTCCCGGGTGGGATCGGGGCGGAGGGGGAGGCCCGGCGCGCTGCCGTCCGCCGCGGGGCCGCCGAGCGGGCCGAGCGCGGGGAGAGGCGCCGCCGACCCGGAGGAGGAGGAGGAGGAGGAGGAGGAGGAGGAGGAGAGCGCGGGCCCGGCCGGCGCGGCGCGGAGCGGAGAGGCGCGGAGCGAGCCGCACTTCCTGTGCGAGCGGGCCCGGCCCTAACCGCCACCCCCTCCCTGTCTTCCTCTCTGAACCCGCCCATCGCGGGTAGGACACCCAGCCGTCACCGCTCGCTCTGCTGGCCGCTACCTGCAGCAAGATAGGGCCGCCATCGCCGGGCGACGACGACGAGGAGGCGGCCGCAGCCGCCGCCGCCGCCGGGGCCCCCGCTGCCGCCGCTACCGCTGCCGCCGCCGGAGCGGTAAGTCCCGCGCGCACGGCCCGCCCCCGCCGAGGCCCCGCGCCCGCCATCCCGGGCCCGCCCGCCCGCCCTCCCGCCCAGAGGCCTCCCGCCGCCGCGCGCTCGCCCGCCAGCCCGCCACGCGCGGCCTCCCCGGCCCCGCCGCGCTTTCCTGCCCGCTCGCGTCCCGGCTGGGAGCCCAGGCCGGCCCGCGCTTCCCGGAGGTTGTCACGGCGGCATCGAGCGCAAAATTCTAAACAAAATGAAGTCTGGGAGGGAGGCGGTGGGGGGTGGGCACGGGACTCCAAAATGGATGTTGGAGGAATTGGGCTCGGGGCTCGCAAACTCGCTCGCTCGCAGCACTGCCTGTGCAGGCTCGGAGCCTATCGGCCATGGGTAGAATCAGCTCCAGAGGCTGGGGCTCGAGTTTCCAGAGTTTTTCAATCTTGGGATGGTTTGCTGAAGTTCCCTGATCTTGGCTAGTGTAGGCCGTAGATCATTTAAAGAGCATGTTTTATACGGAGGGACGAACACTTTCCATTAGTTTTTTTTTTTAACCTGACCATTCACAATTCGTGGCTTTTTCAGTCTGTTACAACTTAGCACCAGTTTTTCCTGAGTAGGGTTAAGTGAAACAGTTGGAGGCTATGGAAATTTAAAAGTTAAAAATTGGCTAGAATATAGGTCTTAGAAACAAAAAGCACGTGAGAGTCATTTTGTTTATATGCATGTTAGTGCACTCCATTCTTAGAGTGGAATATGGTTGGCAAAATTGAAATTTATGACTACTCTGATTAGGATGTGTTGGGGTTCTTTTGGAAATTTTAGAATATCTAGGGCATGGAGAGGAGCTGGAAGTCTTACGTGAAGACTGTTTAGAATAGATGCTGTAGGCAACGTGAGTTTTACATTTGTGTGGATCATTGCTTTTTTTTAAGCCTAAGGTGAACACACTTCTCGAGACTAGATTTTTTTAGAGGTGGGTTATAAGAATCGATTTATGTAGTGGCAGTTTGGATTGTCACTGTTGGAAAAGTTTGCTATTGCTAATTTTTACACTATGTTAGTAAATAGATAATTTTAGTCTTATACTATGGACATTGGGAGTGTTTTTAATGTCTTGTACTTTTTAAAGCAGATTAAAATGTAAAAAGCTTTTCAGAAAATTAGTTTTAAACAAACATAGGCAGATTAGCAAACTTTTAAAGTAAGTTATAGTACCTCCCAGTCCCAAAATGTCAGAATAAGTGTATTGGTTACTTTTGTAAGCCACTACAGAAGTAAAATTGAAAAACAGACTTTAATATTTTAAATACAGCAAGACTTTTCTTGTAACTACCAAAGTCTAGAAATGCTTTACAGACGGGGGAGGGGAATGGTGGCAAGAAGACTAGGGGTAAAAACATGTATTTTAGTCTCATTCAGGATTTAGCAATATTTCCTTGCTTTAAGATTCTCTGAAGTATCAGGTCACTACCAAGAACACATTTCCTGCCAGATGAGCATGAATAATCTGAGCTCATTAACAGTAATAATATTATGAAAATTTAGTTTTGCTAGAGAACCCCCAAACTTGGCTTTTTTTTGTGTGTGTGCATGTTTGGTACTTGATCAGTCTCAGAGTTTTTTCAATTTCTCATTTTGAGCAAAGTTGGAAAAAACTGAGCTGAATGTTGAATAAGCTGAAAAACATGAGCTCTCTGTGTATTTTTGTCTAAACATTAATGGAAAATGAAAGTTAATTTCCACCTTAAAAGTGATTCAAAATTTTTTGGAACATTTTAGAGAATAAACTAATTCAAATGAATTCATTGGGATACTTGCCACATTTAAAGCTATATTGTGATAAATATGTCTTCAGTACTCTTAGATTACTGGAGATCACTGGAGGACTATAGTGTCTTGAGAGTTGCATTAAAAAGCTGTGGAATATTTTCAGATTTATATCAAAACTGGAAGTGCTGAATCAGAGTTAACTTAAACCCTTCACCCAGTTCCCCCCATGCTTCCATTACTTCGGCACATTTCTCTGCTCTGAGACAGCACTGATGTATTGCTGAGAGAGTGCAGATCTTATTTGAGTTCTGCCAGTTTTTCCATTAATGTCCATTTTCTGATCTAGGTTCTAATCGAAGATAGCTAGCAAATGTGTCTAAAGTCAAGTGCAGATGTTGAACCTAATGCCAGTTTAGCTTGGTATTTCAAGATGAAAACTACTAAAGACTTGTTTAAATATTATTTTGAGTTTGGAACTTGTTATAAGAGAGTATCCTGCCAAGGGTGTTTGTGCAGCTAAAGATTAGACAGTCGCAGTTCCACCTGTAATGTCCTCTAGCATGGACATCCAAAGACGCTAAAACAAGGCTCCTTTGTTTGCATTGCTAATACTTAGGAAGTATGAAATCTCTGCATATATTCAATTAACTTGTCCAATTTATATGCTTGAACTTACTTCATTTGTACTTAGTAAAATAAACTATACAAGCAAACCTTATGAAAATCACTGTTTAAGTTACAGATTTAGTGTTCATGAGTTTTGCAGGTAAATGCTGACACATTTCTAGTAGGCTCTTTTGCCCTTAAGACCTACAGGGCTGGGATTTAGCTTAGGGACAGGGACAGGGCTTGCCTAGCACTTGCAAAGCCTTGCCTTCCTTTTCTCCCTCCTCCCCCACCCCCACCCGCATTGGGGTTGGGGAAGACCCTACAGTGTCATTGAAGTTGGAGTTCTAATTGAAGTTTTTCTTGAATATCTGCCCAAGAATGTTATGTTTTACTACACCTTAATTCCACACTTGTTCTGGTTTTTATAAAGCCACTTACGGGGTCTGAGAAATTAATGGCATTGAGAGTTTCTTTTCCTTTTCCACTGCTACAATCTAAGAAGACAGATCCTGTTTTTTGTTTGTTTTGTTTTGTTTTCCTTCAATCTTTCTGTCATTTTTATGCCCTGTTCCATTGGAGAGTGCCCTTGTCATGAATTGCTATAGCAACATCATTGGGAGTGCCATCACCCCCCAGGGCTTCTGTAGGCTATGGTCCTTTTTACCTTGTGTGTGAAAATACACACTTTTTTTTTTTTTTTTTTTTTTTTGTTTTTCGAGACAGGGTTTCTCTGTAGCTTTGGAGCCTGTCCTGGAACTAGCTCTGTAGACCAGGCTGGCCTCGAACTCACAGAGATCCGCCTGCCTCTGCCTCCCCAGTGCTGGGATTAAAGGTGTGCGCCACCACCGCCCGGCAAAATACACATTTCTTAAATGCCAACTTTGATATTAGATAATGTTTTCTTTGTTTTTAATTTCTAGTAAGAATCTTAGAGTGACTGAAAAAATGGCTTAGTTTTACTAGGAAACTTCCGTGGAGCTTTACCTGACACCTAAAGCAGCCCAAGCCCCACTGTGTCTTCACCTACTGCTTCCCCTTGTTTCTGCAGAGCTTCCGGTCACTGTCTTTGGTATTAGGTGGATTTATTACTTTTCCATTGGGTATTTAATGTACTTGATCTTTTTCCTTGGTATGTTGATAGAACTTGCATGAAGGAAAGGGCTTCAGACTTTGTAGATTTTGAGCTATCTAGAACTTGCTCATAGTGGAATTGCATAAATAGGTTTAAAATTGTTTTATAGTTTCTTGGCCACTAATATCTCAAAGTCAGTTTTACTAGTGATTTTTTTCATTCTATATACACTTCCTATAATTTTCTTTTGAGTGATTTGAAACTAATACATTTATTCAGAAAGTGTAAATTGATCTTACTTTGTTCCAGGTGTCTAATGGATGTTTTTTAAGTCTGATAACATAGTTTTAATAATTAATGATAACTTGAAATTACATAATGCTTTGCATATGTGTGTGTGTACGTGTGTGCACATACAGAGTTTGTTTTCCTTGTCCCCTTTTTAGACATTTTTGATATATAGCCCCAGTGGGCCTCCTGCCAAGTTGTTTGGTTTATAGGTATAAGCCACTGACCTAGCCCTAATACTTTCTTAAAAGTGCTTTTCACTTTAGGATTATTCACAAAAGTCTTAATTTATCGTTTTATGTTTGATGTAAGTCTACCCCTTCATTTAACTGAGTTTACTGTGGGAAGTTGGTCCAGTAGTTTACTTAGGTCTGACGAGGTGACATAGATAGTATTTAGGTGGACTTGACACTTGAGTAGCTGTGTTTATTTTCAAGGAACTTGTTGACTAGAAAGCTGTTCACTAATGATTAAATATATCCTTTATTACTCTTGTGAGAAATTATCAATCAGTATGTCATACATTTGTCATTTTATTTTGAAAACAAATGGACAAAGTAACAGCTTTGTAAAACTAGCTTATGATAGTATAAAGTACTGTATTTCTCTATAACTCTAAGAATATTTGTGGATTTAGTGTAAAGTACTGTATTCCTCTATAACAATATTTGTGGATTTAGTATAAAGTACTGTATTTCTCTATAACTACGAATATTTGTGAATTTCATACAAGCTAAAAATTTGACAGTTAATTCTCAATTGAACAATAACTTAAGATGATGAATGGATTTTATTTTATGCAGATAAAATAGACTAAATTTCAGTTTTCTTAAAATGCTGAGAGACTGAAATAAAACATTGTATTGTAATGTTAGAAAAGATTACTTATGGTTATAATTTCAGTTCCAAGTCAAAATTGAACCAAAAGTGACTTCAGTGCCTGATCCTTGATATAAATGTTGAAGACTAGCTTTAAGTGTGTTTTAGTTCAGGCCTGGAGATTTCTAGTGGGTCCGGTTTCTTCATTTATTTTCTTCTGCATTTATTTCAGTCTCCTTCATTGGGCCTTTAGTTTATCTCTATAAAATACAGATGTGATTGCATCAATCACTTGCTTATAAACCTTTTATAGTTCTCATTTACTATCTACAGGATAAAGTCCAAACGATTTAGCATGATCTACAAAGCCATTTACAAGTCTTGACAGAAGTGTCTGCTTGTATTTCCCATTGCTTTTGTCTATGAATATAAGCCTTTTCTGGACCCTCTCTTGAACTCCTAAGGTTTCTTTCTGTCTTGTGGATTTTATTGTCTGTACTTCTATTTATTAATGCCTCTAACTGACCAAAGTAAAATTTTATATGTTAATGACTTAATTATCTTTAGTATGGACAGTCCCCACCTCCTACCCCCCATCTTCTGTGTTCTCACATTGTGTTTTGATTAGTGGTTAGTATATTCCACTTTTCACATTATATTAGTATATGTGTCTATGTTTGCTTGAATAGAGTTGTGACCATTTGTAGACAAATTTTATTTTGCTTGTACATGCTTGTTTCATCTTCACAAATATGCTGAAATGTTTGCATTAAATCAAAGATGAGCTGTAGTTTATTCTTTGGAATAGACTTTTCAACTATGAAAATTGAGTATTGGATTTCTTAGTGTCTCACTATAGTCTCAGAATTGGTGACTGTAAAAAAAATTAAAATAAGTAACCGTTGTAAAGTTTGTGAAGATGCTAGTGTCAGTTACAAACTAGGCTGGCCTCTCAAGCAGTACTTCATAGGAAGTAGATACGCTGTTCCTTGATGCTCAGTCATATTTGACATTATTGGGCAAGCTATATTTGTATATTTTCATTGTTCGGTGACATACAGTGTTATTAAATCAAAATGGATCTGGAATAAGTGAGGTAGTAATGGCTTTATTTTGATGGTAAGAAGGATATATAGGGTCCTTTTCCCAATGTTTTTATGACTGGTCTTAGTACACTTAGTATACTTTACTCCTAGTCATTTAGTGAGGGCTAGTATAACAGTATTTGAGAAGGGGTTGGGATCTAGTGGTAGGTGTTTCCCCTTAGTATTAAATACACTGTCTCTTGTATTTCTTATCTATGAAGTGTAAATGCTAATAACAGTACCACAGGATTGCTTTAATAGTGTGGAACTATGGTACCTGGCATATGAAAGAAAACTTCATATGTCAGATTCTGCCTCACCCCCCTTTAAAAAAATCTGCTCTTTAACCTTGTTATGTAGGATTTTTTGCATTGTTTGTCTACATTAGCATTTTTCTAATGCTAAATCTATAAACCATGGGGATGATTCTTGAGTGTTACAGAATGTAAAACGTATATGCTTCATGTTGCAATTTTAGGGTATTAGGTGCAGCCACATTGTTTATTATCCAGCATTTAGCTAGTATTAAAACTCTGTGGACTTGACTTCTGTGTAGTCACAGGACAATCACTTTTCCTCATTAAGTGTTGTTTTTGTTTGTTTGAGACAAGGCCTTACTCACAGCCTGGGCGGGCCTTGGATTCCACATGACCCTCCTGCTTCCCCGATGCTGGGATTGTGGGTAGGAGTCTTATTAACATTACCCAGATGCTATGTGTTTTTTGTTTTGTTTTTTGAAGGTTTCATCTCCCTGCACCCCTAGTAGTTGTTTATATATCTATATAGATATAGATAGTATATATAGTATATAGTAGTTACTGATAATATGTATGTATATACACACACATATATATAAATAAAATTTGGTGGTTTAAACATCATAAAATTGTGGCTTTTTAAGATTTATAACATAGCAATAATACATAGATTTACTCTTCTAATGCAGATAGCTTGGTAACTAACACTATGCAGTTTGTGTATATCTATCTATTTCCCCCATCCCCCCAGTGGTACCTGATATGAAGGTTTTTGTTGTTGTTTGTTTTTTTGCTTGTTTTTTTTTTTTTAAAGTCTTGCTATATAGCCCAGGCTTGCTTCACCTTTTTTTTTTTTTTCCTTTTTCTTTCTTTTTCCAAATTGGTTCCAAGTGCTGGGATTGAAGGCGTGCACCATCAACGCTCAGTGCCCAAGCTAGACCTAAACTTGAGGCAGGCATCTGCTTCAGCCTCCTGAGTGTTGACATCACAGTTGTTCTATCCTGTCTCCCTCCCTTAAAACAGGGTTTCCCTGCAGTCTCCCGAAACACTCTGGAGACCAGGCTGGCTGGTCTTGAACTCATATCCCACTTGCCTCTGCCTCCCGAATGCCAGGATTAAAGGTGTGCCTCACTATTACCTGGCTTATTTAAGTATTTTTAGTGGGTTGAATACTCTTTGCACTCTGTTCTGTTCATAATCTTGCCTACACCCCTTTATTTGTACAGCTTAAAGATATAGATGAGTGCTTAAAAGATAAATTTGTATTGCTAAGCTATATCTATATCTACCTATCTCTATATATAAGTATATGTATATATACTTCACCTACCCACACCCCCAGTTCCTCCGCTGCTTTGGCTGAGTCTGAAAAATCATGTGGATATGTGAGTTCCAAGACAAGTCTGGCCAACATAGTGAGACCTTGTCCATCTCCCCCTAAAACAAACAAACCAACAAAACCTGTGGTTGTAAAATAATCTACAATATCCTGATTAAGGTACTTCTCCATGTAAATAGGATGTACTATGGTTATCATAATTTACAATTAGAAGTGAAAGTCACTATGGTATGTATAGCGCTGCTTCTGTATGTGAACTCTTATTAAGATGGCTTTCATATTTACATAGTGGGATTTATACTAGATGAGGATTTTTTGGAATTGGGTTAAACTATAACAAATACATCACAACATTTTTGTTTTTTTCATCCAGACAGGTGATTTGGCTTCTGCACAGTTAGGAGGAGCACCAAACCGATGGGAGGTTTTGTCAGCCACACCTACAACTATAAAAGATGAAGCTGGTAATCTAGTACAGATTCCAGGTGCTGCTACTTCAAGTGGGCAGTATGTCCTTCCCCTTCAGAATTTACAGAATCAACAAATATTTTCAGTTGCACCAGGATCAGATTCATCAAATGGTACAGTGTCCAATGTTCAGTATCAAGTAATACCACAGATTCAGTCAACAGATGCCCAGCAGGTTCAGATTGGCTTCACAGGCTCCTCAGATAATGGGGGTATAAATCAAGAAAACAGTCAAATTCAGATCATTCCTGGCTCTAATCAAACCTTACTTGCCTCTGGAACACCTCCTGCTAATATCCAGAATCTCATACCACAGACTGGTCAAGTCCAGGTTCAGGGAGTTGCAATTGGTGGTTCATCATTTCCTGGCCAAACTCAAGTAGTTGCTAATGTGCCTCTTGGTCTGCCAGGAAATATTACCTTTGTACCAATCAATAGTGTTGATCTAGATTCTTTGGGACTCTCGGGAAGTTCTCAGACAATGACTGCAGGCATTAATGCCGATGGACATTTGATAAACACAGGACAAGCTATGGATAGTTCAGACAATTCAGAAAGGACTGGTGAGCGGGTTTCTCCTGATGTTAATGAAACTAATACTGATACAGATTTATTTGTGCCAACATCCTCTTCATCACAGTTACCTGTTACGATAGATAGCACAGGTATATTACAACAAAACACAAATAGCTTGACTACTTCTAGTGGGCAAGTCCATTCTTCAGATCTTCAGGGAAATTATATCCAGTCGCCTGTTTCTGAAGAGACACAGGCTCAGAATATTCAGGTTTCTACAGCACAGCCTGTTGTACAACATCTACAACTTCAAGATTCTCAGCAACCAACCAGTCAAGCCCAAATTGTGCAAGGTATTACACCACAGACAATCCATGGCGTGCAAGCCAGTGGTCAAAATATATCACAACAGGCTTTACAAAACCTGCAGTTGCAGCTGAATCCTGGAACCTTTTTAATTCAGGCACAGACAGTGACCCCTTCTGGACAGATAACCTGGCAAACATTTCAAGTACAAGGGGTACAGAACTTGCAGAATTTGCAAATACAGAATACTGCTGCCCAGCAAATAACTTTGACGCCTGTTCAGACACTCACGCTTGGTCAAGTCGCAGCAGGTGGAGCGTTGACTTCAACTCCAGTTAGTCTAAGCACTGGTCAGTTGCCAAATCTACAGACAGTTACAGTAAATTCTATAGATTCTACTGGTATACAGCTACATCCAGGAGAGAATGCTGACAGTCCTGCAGGTGAGTCTTAATGATATGCCGTAAGAAGTACAATGATAATGTACAGGGAAACTTGGCTTTAGTTGTTGTGTATCAGCATCTGGCACCATTAAAGGTGACATCCTTGTATGTATATAAAAGGAGGCATCATAGTATCTTCCAAATTGTTCTTTTTGAAACTTTGTAATAGTTGTGAAAGATTTTCTGTTGTACTAGTAACACCCCCCTCCAACAGGTACATACTTGTTTTGGCTTATGATTAATATTATCAGGCATCATATGTTTTTTGGGGGGTGGGGGGGAGCAGGAGAGTGTCTTCATTGTTCTTGGTGTGGGATGAGTTTGACTTCTGGGAGCAGGGCGGGATAGTGTAGCTAGCTCAAGACTGGCCTAGAAATTGCTATGTAGACCAAGCTGACTTTGAACTCAGAGATTGACCTCCTTCTGTATCCCCCAGTGCTGCAATTCAAGATGTGTGCTACCAAGCCTGGCTGAGTTAAACATTGTATATCTTTAGATGGAGTATTAGATTGGCATAATAAAACATGGTGCTAGAAGTTAAGAGTACTTAACAGTCTCAGCCACTAGATATGTGATTCTGGGTGTTTTTCTCTGGCAAATTCAATGTCTTCATTGTATAAAATGTTAAGACTAGGAAACTAGGTGGATACTGGCCAGAGCTTACATTTTGATTTTTGTGATAGAGGCCCTTAAATTTGGCTGAGTTAGAAATAGCTATTGATAGGTATAGATTGTAGAAGATTTAAGTCTACTCGTTGAATGCTTTGCATGATGAAATAATGAAGCTTAAAATGTAGCATTGCTAACAATATTAATGTTATTTGTCTAGATAACATTGGATATTTTTGTTTCACACTAATTCCTGACTTTTATAACTTTAATTCCTCTAGTTTACATTTACATTTCTGAGGAGATTATACTGTTAAAACTTTCCAGTCTGTCTGATCTTTAGTCTTAAATTGGGTTACAGAATTGAAGTGATTGAAGGAACATCTACATTTTTTTTTAAATGTGCCAATTTTTACTGTTTTTTTTTTTTTTAGACAGTTTCTCTGTGTAGCCCTGGCTGTCCTAGAACTAGCTATGTAGATCAGATGGCCTGAAATTTAGGAGATCCACCTGCCTCTGCCTCCCAAGTGCTGGATTAAAAACTGCCCCCACCCCCGGCATCACTCTTTTTTTAAAAAAAAAATATTTATTTATTTATTTAGTATACAATATTCTGTCTGTGTGTATACCTGCAGGCCAGAAGAGGGCACCAAACCCCATTACAGATGGTTGTGAGCCACCATGTGGTTGCTGGGAATTGAACTCAGGACCTTTGGAAGAGCAGGCAATGTTCTTAACCTCTGAGCCATCTCTCCAGCCCCCCCCCCATCACTCTTAATTATTTTTTCCTCCCATTTTCTCTCTTTTATTAGAAATTTAGATATGTGTCCTTGAGTCTCATTTGCATTTGGAAATTCTTTATTGTATCTGGGGTTTCCGAAACTGATTGAGAATAGGCTACACACACACACACACACACACACACACCTTATTTTGATCTTTGAAACAGAGTTTCTCTCTGTAGTCCTGGCTGTCCTGAAACTCCATCTGTAGACCAGGCTGGCCTCAAACTCCTTTCTGAGTTCTGAGGTTAAAGGTGTGTGCACCACCACCTGACTTAGAGTAAGGATTTTCAGAGTTTATCTGTAGGCCTCTAGAGAGTCTGGGGATCCTTTGAGAAATCCTTTTTCTAATAATACAAAGACATTATTTGCCTTTTTTTTTTTTAAACTATGTTCACAGTGACTGATCAGATTTTTAAACTCAAGGCTGGAGAGATGACTCAGTGGTTAAAAACATTTGTAGCTCAATATGAGGACCAGTTCTGATCCTAGCTTGTTGGGTGGCTCACAACGTGTGTAACTCCATTTCCTAAACCTGCATCTGACACCTTATCCTGGCCTCTGCAAGCACCTGCATATACCCCTGTGAATGTAAACACACACACATATATTAAAAGAAAGGAAAAAACCTTGCAACTGTACAAGTATTTGTATTCTTCATGATTATATACTTCTAGTTGAGTAAAATTACAATCTCACTGAAAACCTGCTTGATAAGTCAGTCACGTTTACAAAATTTTGACTCGCAATGTTGCATAACTTTTATTTTTTTTTTTTTTTTTGGTTTTTTTCGAGACAAGGTTTCTCTGTGGTTTTGGAGCCTGTCCTGGAACTAGCTCTTGTAGACCAGGCTGGTCTCGAACTCACAGAGATCCGCCTGCCTCTGCCTCCCGAGTGCTGGGATTACAGGCGTGCGCCACCACCGCCCGGCCTTTTTTTTTTTTTTTTTTTTTGGTTTTTTCGAGACAAGGTTTCTCTGTGGTTTTGGAGCCTGTCCTGGAACTAGCTCTTGTAGACCAGGCTGGTCTCGAACTCACAGAGATCCGCCTGCCTCTGCCTCCCGAGTGCTGGGATTACAGGCGTGCGCCACCACCGCCCGGCCTGCATAACTTTTAAAAGTAGCAGCCTTTTATAGAAATTCCATGTGTGTGAATGCCGGTCATTTATGTATATGTGGTTGATTCAGAAGGGGCTGGTTCTCTTTCTGCTTGTGGGAACTGGGATCAAATTCAGGTGCTTAAAATTCATCTTAAGTGCTTAAAAATAATAGCTTTATTGAAGTATAATCCACATAGAAAACTTGTAAAGAGTACAGTTCAATAGTTTTCAATATGGTCACAGACATGTGCAACTATAATCTGCCTATTTTTGGAGCATTTTCATCACCTCAAGCAACCCATACTTAGCCACTTCTCATACTTACCTACTTTCTATCTCTTAATTTGCTTTTCAGTTCATATTAATGACCTATTGTGCCTCACTTTCATCTGATAGTATTTTCAAGGTTCATTCATGTTGTAGATGTGTATGTTACTTCATTTTATGACTAATATTCCATGGAGGGATATATTAAAACTTGTTTGTTGGTAGTCATTGGGTTTCTGTTTTTTTGTTATTGTGAATCATGCTGTTATAAGTGTGTACGTGTGTGTGTTTGCCTGCCTGCCTGTCTGTGTGTGTGAGAGAGAGAGAACGTGTACAAACATACTGTTTTTTGTTTTATGCACGAGGGTTCCAGTTTCTCTGCACCTCCATCAGTACTTAAAAATTGACTACTTTTTTCACTTTTGAAATTGTAGTTGGGTGAAAATGATAACTCAGTGTGTTTGGGTGTTTTTCCTACATGTATATTTGTGTAGCATGTATGGTGCCCACAGAGGCTAGAAAAGAATATTGGATTCCCTGGAACTGGAATTGCAGATGATTGTGAGCTACGAGGTGGCTACTGAAATTGAACTTGGGTCCTCTGGAAGAGTAGTCAAGTGTTCTTAACCACTGAGCCATTTCTTCATCCTCAAAACTAGTTTTTGATACCTCAGAAATGAAGTGATGTGTTTTCGTAAGAATAAAAGTGAGCTATCTGATTGGCAAATAACTTGTCAGTATAAATTGAGGATTTCCGGGAGAAGTTGCAAGTTTTTCTTTGGCTCAGATTTACTATGCAAGTAAATTTACTATGCAAGTTTATATTTTTTCTGCTGCTATGGGTGGTAGTGATAAAGATTTTAAAAATAGAATTGGATGCTTGACACTTGGAAGTTTTAGAAGAGCTGAGTGAACCCATGGTTCCTTTTTTTTTTTTTTTTGGGTTTTTCAAGACAGGGTTTCTCTGTGGCTTTGGAGCCTGTAGACCAGGCTGGTCTCGAACTCACAGAGATCCGCCTGCCTCCTGCCTCCCGAGTGCTGGGATTAAAGGCGTGTGCCACCATCGCCCGGCTGAACCCACAGTCCTAAATGAGCAGTTTACAATGGCACAAACCATTTAAATGGCAGGATAGGTCAATAGAACATGGAAAGCTTACTGATAGTGTTTAAGAGTCTACATTAAAACTGACCTTTAAGAGACTGGTGGTGCATGCCTTTAATCCCGGCACTTGGGAGGCAGCATTAGATGGATCTGAGTTTGAGGCCAGTGTGGTCTATAGAGCAAATTTCAGAACAGGCAAAGCTACATAGAGAGTCCTTATCTTGAAGAATCAAAAAAAAAAAAAGAACAAGTTTGGGGTAGGGTAGTATCAAAGAATACCTACAGTAAGCTGAAAGGCTCTTAAATTATTCCTTTTTTCCCCAGACCTCATAGCACTAGCAGTTGAATATAGAATCTGATCTGAGATTCTGTCTTCTTTCCTCAAGCAGTCAAGGATTTGCAAAAGTGTAAAGCACATTCCCCCCTTCGTGTTGTGTACTCCTGGCTGTAAATGGTTCTTGCTGTGTAGAACAGGCTGGGCTTATTTTGTTTTGAGACAGTTTCTCTATTTAGCCCTAGCTGTCCTAGAACTCACTCTTGTAGACCAGACTGGCCTTGATCTCACAGAGATCCTCCTGCCTCTGCTTCCTGGTGCTGGGATTAAAGGTGTGGCCACTACCACCTGGCCAGTACACACTGGTCTTTAAAATTTACAGTATTGATCCTTCTGTCTCTGCCTTCTAAGTGTGGGATTACAGACATGTACCACTATGCCTGGCTTGTTTTCTCTTTAAAAAAACTTTTGTTTGACAAGTAGCTTTTCATAAAGTGTTCATTTGTGTTAATGTGATGTGTTTATTTAGCTGTTTATTTACTTGATGCTGGGGATTAAGCCTGGGGGCCTGACACATGCTTAGGCAAGTACTCTTAGGATTTATTTTTAAGTTTTGTGTATTCCTCTCTCTCTCTCTGTGTATGTGTGTGTGTGTGTATGTGTGTTTATCAGAGAGATCATGGATATCCTATTATGAATAAAATGTTTTTGAACTTTAGAGAGGTTAAAACGAGAGGGCTGGGGTTGGTGCTCAGTGCTTAATACACAACAAGTTTTGGATTTAATCCTTTTATGCTTGAAAATTACTTCTGAAGGAGACATCTGAAGATATAAGCTGATATATTCGAAAATTCTGAAATGTTCTAAAAAAATTTAGAAATTCTTTTTTCCAGTTTTTGAAGATTTTATAAGGTTAGTGTTATACAGTGCTAAATATGTTAGGAAAACATTACTGGAAATTTTACGATTTTGTTTTGAGACAAATCTCACTCTTAGACAGACTTCAGACCTGCATCAATCTTTCTTCCTTGGCCTCTCAGGTGCTGGGGCTGCAGACATCCACAGTGCAGGACATACTTTAGATTCGTGTTGATTGTGAAACTAAGTTGGGATACTTGAAGTGCTTCCATGAAGTTACCTTCAGGTGTTAGCAGATAGAAGTAGTGACTTAAATATAAGGTAGGAGTTTTAAGGCAGTGACTTTTTTTTTTTTGCATGGGTACTCTAGCACTAATAATAAAAGATAGGACACTTTCATTTTGGGAATAAGTCTTTACTTTGTGTGAATAGTTGAATATGTTGTAGGTGTGGATGGTAAGGCCTACCTTACCCATTTTTTTCTCTTGACATTCTTTCTGTAGATCTGGTGCCCATTGATTGGTTAGAATGGGTTGTCAGCAAGCTCCAGGGATCTTCCTGTTACCCTCTTTTCTTTTTTTACTGGGGGATCTGAACTCAGGTCTGGGCTAACAGTTTGTACTGCAGACCTTTTACTAGCTGAGCCATTTCCCAAGCCCCAGTAAACATTAGGTTATTAGGAAAACTTTTTTTACTGTCCTTTTAATTGTCAAGGTGGGGAAAAGAAGGCTGGGCTTAGTGATATATATAGCCCTGATCCACAGCATTAAAAGGGGGGAGGGAGAAAAAAGTAACAGAGTAAAAAATTTTTGTCTGTACTTAGGCATAGATACCTAGATGAAAATGCTTAAAAGTATGTCCTTGTTTGACATATTTTAGTTTTGGTAGATAGGAATTTAATTCCAGTTTTCCAAACTATTGGAGGAGGACCCCTAACCAGTGTTCTATAATTTGTTATTTTAAAAAAGCCTTTATTCTAGCCTCTTTTTGTATGATTTATTTTTATGTGCATTGATGTTTTGCCTGCATGTATGTCCATGTGAAGGTGCCACTACCATGTGGGTGCTGGGAATTGAACCCAGGTCCTTTGGAAGAACAGACAGTTCTTCCAACCACTGAGTCATCTTTCCAGCTCCTATTCCAGCCTTTTTAAAGCAGTGAATTTGACCAAACTTCTTGACCTTTTTAAAATCCTTTCATTGCCTCTCCTCCTTTAGGAACTGACTCTTGGTGCAGAGAGTAAGCACAAGGCAAAGAGGGGAGAGGTTTGGCTAAGCCAGTAGGAAGGGAACTGAGGAAGAATGGGGTAAGAGGAAATTCATAACTGTTGGAACCTGGTTACATTGGGATTTTATTTTGATGTTCAAGTGAATGGCTTTAGTATACTGTTAGTTGGATATCAGAATCTGCTGGACTAGAAATGAAATGTTGAATAGCTATGACGAGATGAAACAATTCAGGTCTAGTTGGAAATTCTGTTCTAATTTCAGTAAACAGGTCATGATTTTCATAAAACAGTTTACTAATTTTTATGTCTATGAGTGTTCTGTCTACATGTTTGCCTGTGTATCAGGTATATGTCAGGTGCCTGCAGAGAAGAGGATATCGGGTCCCCTGGATCTGAGGTACTTTGTGGATGCTAGGAATTGACCCTGGGTCCTCAACAAGAGCAGCCAGTGCTTACTGCTGAGCCCTCTCTCTAGCCCTGAATCTTTTTATTATTTATTTATTTATTTATTTATTTATTTATTTATTTATTTATAAGTGAAACTCAGGCCAGTAACTCAAATCTCAGTTTTAGAAATCAAGGATCCTAACACAGCACAGCCTAAATACTAAATAAATACATACTAAGGAAGTAGTTGTGGTAATTACAGACCTAGGAGTTTTTCTTAGGAGGAAGATTACTCAAACAGAAGATGATAGTTGAGACAGAAAGAAGGCAGAGTGGAGCAAAGATGTTTAAGTAGACAAGCAGGAGGAAATGTAGGATACAGGTATAGAGTTGGATATTGTGACTGGGGGCAGATATGGGGACTAGAAGCAATGTGTCAGAAAATGTGTTCTTGCTTTATAATAGAAACCAGGTGGGGTAGGAGGGCAAATGCTACAAGTTTGAGAGGGAGGTCACTTGAAAACATTAGAAATTAGAATGTGAAATGAATAGGATCAGTACTAGATGCTCTCTTGAATAGTAGTGTTTTCTCCAGTCATCCATACTGCTGAGGTGGAGATAGCTGCATTGTATATATTCCTTAGTCTCTGTTCTAAACTATGCTTCTTTTCTCACTTCGTTAGTCTGCCTCTTAGAGTCTGCTGTGCAGTTGGTAAGGTAGAACACATACCTCTGACCTTTCCCCTTTCCAGTACATACTCTTTGTGCTCTGTGTGTGTTTTGTTTTGTTTTTTGAGGCATGGTCTCACTATGTAGCCCTAGCTATCCTAGAACTCACTAGTAGACCACGCTGGCCTTGAACTCAACAGAGATCCTCCTGAATTCTAGGATTAAATAAAGGCTTGCGCCATTACATCTGGCTGACATTTCACATTTCAGATAGTCAATGCTCACATTAAACACAAATTTACAAGCTACAAACGGGTAGTTTAAAAATACCTTTCTGCAATTTTTTGTTCACTTTTCTTTAGAACTGAGTTTTAGACACACCAGATTTTCATTATCCCTTCCTTTTGTTGGTGAATATTTATGTGAGATTATACAATCTCAGCAATAAGCTGCATGTTCTCTCATATGGAACCTAGCCAGTGCCATACATATATGTCACAAGTGTACCTGTGGGTATAGTATAATGTGAAGGGAAAAAAAAAAGAGCTGGATAATCAGGATGAGGAAGGGGAGAATGCAAGTAACCAACATGAGTTATAAAAGGATGTGAAGCTAATTGTCAGATTCTAGTTATGTTGTGGATTTTTTTTATTGTTCTTGGTGGTGATAGTTAAGTGGATAAAATATATTCACTGCTGAAAGTGTAAAATTTAATGTTAAGCTTCATTAATAGCTTCCATTTCTAATGCCAATTCTAATTGTAGATAAATTCATTGATATAAATTTTGGTGTGTGTTTTTATTTACACTTTTTAAATAATAAAGCTTATAAAGTAAAAAAAATCTCAATAGCATCAATAAAAAGATAATTTAAAAAGTTTTCTTTGTAAAGTAAAATCCCTTCATAGTATGTGACCTTGTAACCAGTTTTATACCCATGTCTTCATGTTCTCTTAACAGTTCTGGACATCTGTACCTTCCTTCCGAGTTAAACATTTCTATACTGTGTCTCTTGATATTTCTAGCTATAATTGTTCCATTTCTGTTTGTTTTTCGAGACCGTTTCTCTGTAGCCCTGGCTGTCCTGGAATTCACTTTGCAGACCAGGCTGGCCTCAAACTCAGATCCACTTGCTTCTGCCTGAGTGCAGGGATTAAAGGCGTGCATACCATCGCCTGGCTAGTATTTTATTTTTTAAAGAGATATTTATGTGTATGAGTGTTTTGCTTTTATGTATGTGTATATGGACACCATGTGCGTGCGTGGTGCCTGTAGAAGTCAAAGGGGGCCCTTGAATCCTCTGGAAGTGGAGTGGTAGATGGCTGTGAGCCACGTGTGGGTGCTGGAAACTAAACCTCAGTCCTCTAAGAAAAGCAGAATGATCTTTACTACTGAGCCGTTTCTTCAGCTTCATATTTTCACATCATTCATGAGTGGAAATTGTGGACTACTCAAAAGTTGTTAAAAGATGAGATTTGACTTCTGTTGGTAGAAATCTGTAATGCTTGGATTAGTGACTCCTGTTCCTAGTAATAACGCTGGCCCCTATATGACTATGAACTTGGCTTAAAGGTGGGAGGAGTGTTTCATGATCCATGAAAATCTTGAAGATGGATTGTGCCTCTGGTATCTTACTGGTTTCTTTCCTGTATTCTGAAGAAAATAGTTGATAAGTTTGGGGTAGAGGAAGACAGACGTTCATAATGAAAAAGTAGTGTTGGTTCTCAAATCTGAACAAGAGCTCATTTTATAATACTTTTGATTCTTACATTTTGCCTTATTTGGATAAATACAGAAAAAAGGCTCAAAAATATGAAAGGAGGGTAGATAGTTTTGTTTTTGTTTTTTTGACATAGGGTTTCTGTGTAGCTTTGGAGCCTGTCCTGGAACTTGCTCTGTAGATCAGGCTGGCCTCAAACTCACAGAGATCCACCTGCTTCTGCCTCCTAAGTGTTGGGATTAAAGGTGTGCCCCATCACTGCCCTACAGTAGGTTTGTTTTTAAAGAGTAATGTTTGATCGAATAGTCCCTTTGTTATATTGGGTGATCTTTAAGAGGACTAAGTACACCTTCATATTCTCTTAGTTTGCTGATTTGTTGAGTCATATAGTATAAAATTATACTGTATAAAGCCTTGTAATTGACTAAGTTACTAGTTTCTATGATTCAAGTGAGAGGGTTTCTAGTGTTGGGAAAATCTTTTAGAGAAGGTAGAATTTGAATGAGGGTGTCTAGATTTGCTCAGGTAAAGGCTTGAGGGCAAGATGCTTGCTAGTGAGTGCAAAGAGGGTCCTCTTCGGGAGACAGGGCTTTATTAATGTTTTTTTGCTTTGAGTGGTTGGGGTTTTGAGATAAAGTCTCATTGCATAGCCCAGGTTTGCCTTGAACTTTGAAGCATACTATGTCGGCTTTCTGAATGCTGATAGAACAGGTATGCCCAGCCCAGAAGACAGTTTTAATAACTCAAATAACTCAGCATTTCTCCCTGTCCGCCACTTACTTGCATATTAAGGTTTCTGTGAGAAATCTGGTGCAAAACAAATCTGTTGAAGGAAAGGAAGCAATTTTTTTTCCTTTTAGATTATATAGCTATAGAAACTAGTAAGTCGTATGACACTGAGGAGCTTCATTAGGAAATGTTAGTATGAGTGCCATATGTGTTATTTGGTTAGTAGCTTGGAGAGCGCCCTTTATAAAAAAAACTATTCTCTGTGTACATGGTCTTCATGCCATGCATATGGTGATCAGGACAGTTTGTGGGAATCAGTTCTTTATAACATGTGGGGTACAGGGTTGGAACTCAGGTAGTTAGGCATGGTGGCATGAACATATAGACCCCCACTGAGCTGTTTCACAGTAAAATTGGATAGGAGTAGAACACTGAATTTTAGTGATAGGAACTATATATGTATGCATATATACACATATATGCATATATACACATATATGCATATATACACATATATGGCTGCAACACACACACATATATATGTATGTGTATATATATTTTGGAGTTGGGGTATCTCTAGGTAGCCCTGTCCTGAAACAGTAGACCAGTGCTGCAATTAAAGATGTGCACCACTATTCTTGACTTATTAAGTATTTTTTTAAGATTTTTTTTTTTATTTTTCAAGATAAGGTTTCTCTGTGTATCAGCCCTGGCTGCCCCGGAACTTATTCTGTAGAGCAGTCTGGTTGCAAACTCACAGGTTGCCTGTTCTGCTTCTGCTTCTCAGTTCTGGGATTAAAGGTGTGTACTACCATGCCCAGCTAGAAATATATAATTTTTTAATTTAGGGTTACAACACTTTGAAGAGGAATAACATGAATAAATGAATGCTGGGAAACACTTGGGGATAAATTGGACCGAGGAGAAACTAGACCTAAAGGTAAAAGGCTGTTTCAGTTATACAAGATAAAGTGATGAAAGGAAGGAAGAGTATCAAGTGTTGAGACTGTATTTAGAGGATTTGTGGATCCATTGTTAGGTTATATCCTTGACAATTTAAGATTCTCCTTAATTTGGGTATGACAAGTAATTTGATGACTTGAAATGACTATAGCAATAGAAATGTAGAGAGTGAGCTTAGAATGTAAACCAAATTAAGTAGAAGTTATAGATATTGAAGTCAGAAGATAATTGACAACGGAGCTAATAAAGGAGTGTGTGTGGGTGGCGTTGGTGTTGGTAAGATAGCTCAGTGGTTAAGAGTGCTTACTGCCTTTGCACAGAGTTCAGTTCTCAGCACCCGCCTCATGTGGTTTATTGTTGCCTGTGAAATCCACTTGCTGTGGATTCAATACCCTCTGGTCTCTGCATATACCTCCATACGTGTAGTACATACACTCAACACAGATGTACACACACAGTTTTTTATAATCTTAAAAAGAGTTAAAGATGTTTAAGACAGTTCCGTTTGAGACATTGTTTCTCCGTGTAGTCCTGTCTATCCTTATAAACTCACTATTTAGACCAGGCTGGTATCAGACTTGAAGACTTAACTGTCTCACCGCTGCTTCCCAGATGCAATGGTTAAAGGGATGTGCCACCATGCCTGGCTTGGTTAGAAAAGTTTTGAGGGTAGATTGGGTATTTTAAGTTTACTACTACTATTAGTAAAACGTAGGTAAGTGTGTACGTTTTCTGTAACTTCTCTTATGCTCTGTCAGGGTGTTTTACTGGGTAGCATTTTCTTGTAGGAAGATTTCTCTTTCTCTGATACCTGGCATTGGGAAGTTTAGAATAGGTAGACAATTTTGTTTTGGATTGGTGTATTTTCTAGTATTGTGATAAAACATCATCTCTATGACTGAGGCAACTTATAGAAGGAAGGTTTTATTTAGGCTTAGCGTTCCAGACTGATAAATGTCCATCACAGTGTGGTGATAGCAGGCCGGCATGGTATTGGAACAGCTGAGAGCTCAACTAGAAAGCAGAGGACTGGGAATTTGAAACCTCAGTGACTTCCTCTTGCAAGTCTACACCTCTTAAGTCTCCAGACAGGATCACCAACTGGTAATCAAGTACTCAAATGCCCATGATCATGGGGGCATCTTATTCAAACCACAGCGTTTTGATTTTTATCATTTTTTCTCAGAAAAGCAATTGCATGATTGACTAGATTTAATCATCTAAGTATCTTAGTAAGTTAGAACACTGTAAAGTCTGGAAAGATAGATGGCTTAGCAGTGAAGAACACTGACCTCTTTCCCAGAGGACCTGAGTGCAGTTCCTAGCACTCACATGACAGCTCACAACTGTCTGTAGATCTAGTCTTAGGGAATCCAGAACACTGTCTTCTGGCCTATGCACGTACCAGGCACAAACATACATGCAAGCAAAACACTCATGTACATAAAGTAAACAAACCTTTAAACTTTAAGTTTATAAGGAAAAATTAATGGCTGTTTGGAGTGAACACACATCTGAAACAGTGCAGTTTTCTCTAAATATGTATGTCTCTTGTTAGGATGCTTTTTATTGCTTATCACTGACAAATTTTTAATTCCAAATATTTCTTGTAATTCAGCCATTACCATGGATCTTCAGATATCCCAAATGCTTTTGCGAATGCTTGACTGTAAATGGAACAGAGTAAGCATTTACTCCGAGGAAAGGGGGAGTTAGTTCAGCCTCACCTGTGAGACCACAGCGTCAGCTTTTTAACCTTGAAAATCTGATACTGATCTTTATATTTGGGTGAGTGAGTAGACAATTGATTTCTAGTGTTAAATGTTAGGAAATTATGAAGGAAATAGAAGAACCTTTGTAAAAATTGTTTTTAGTATTTGTTAATATTATCCCGTCCCCTTCTTTTTGAGACAGGGTTTTGCTCTATATAGTTCTGCAGCCGTCCTCCTTCTTAAGTGCCGTGTCAGACGTGCGCCACAGTGCTTTGCTTTCCTTTGCCCCACTTGTAAGGAATGAATGTGACATTTTCATCTAATTTTCAGAGTCTTGGTATGAAGTTGTGAAAGGAATTTGAAGTCTTGTTTGAGTAGAGTTTGGGCAGTGTTGATACTTTTCTTGTTGCTTTTCCAAATCTTCACAAACTTTGTTAAAGGAGAAATATGTTAGTTGGTAAAGAATTTTGCTTGTCAAAATCACTGTTACTTAGTTGGTTTCAGAGTCTAATTCAGTCTAGATTATGATCTCACCTTTTATTGCTCCCCTTTCCTCTTTCCCTTCCCCCCTTTCAAAACCTTCGTCTCTCCCTCCCTCCTTTTTCTCTGATCTCCTTGAGCAAACCTTCTACCCTAGAAATGCAAGGGTGTGTATTGAGGGAGAAGGAGGAAACGTTGGGTTAAAATCCATTGAAAACATAGTTTGAAAGTTTCAAATCGTGATTTTTTTTTTTTAAATGAGTCTAGCACAGTTTTAATCCCAGCGCTTGGGAGGCAGGTGGGTCTGAGCCTGGTCAACAGGAGTTCAGGACAGCCAGGATTACACAAAGACACCCTGTCCCCAAACCAAACCAAAATAATAAAGAAGTCTGCTTAGCACACCCTTCCCACACATACTTAAATTGTGTATAATTGCTTTGGTTATTGTGAATGCCAGTGTCTGTTCCATCATGATTGATCTGTGAGAAAAGCTTGAAGTACAACATTAGCTGTCATATGGTGGATATGAGTAAAAAACGTTTAAAATACTGTAATTTTAGGGATTATACAATCTGCTTTTAAGTGCTTGAAATATGTCTAGACTGAGGTATGAAAATATACAAATTAAAATTTGAAGATTTAGTGTTGAAGAGTATACAAATCTCATTTTTTTTGATAGTCTCATGTCACCTAGGTAACGGTCCCTTGAAGTCTTTGTCCTGTTGTTTTACTTTGAATGTGCTGGGATTACAGGCATGAACCACATTGCCTGGCTCAAATGAGTAATTTTTATATTGCTCTTAAGTGAAATAGTATTAAAATTTGCTGCTTTTTACCTACTTGACAGTAGTAAATTGTTGGATTATACAGTTAATAAGCTGTTTTAATTAAAAACTGATAGAAGGAATGTATGTTCTTAACAGAAAACCTTACCTGTAGCATTGGCTCAATCAGGCAGAGTAAACTGCCTGTGGGGACGGTAATGTGTAAAGGAGAAACATTTGCTAAAACTTAGCTGCAGAAGCAGCAAGGACTTGTATTGTTTTGGGGGATGACCTTGGAAAGCAAACAGTATTTTAGCTGCCATTATCAACCCTCCCCCACCCCCAAACTCTGAGGAGTGAGGTGCACTGGAAAAGAATGTCAATCCTTTAGAGAGGATCCACTCAAAGTTACTGGTGGCTGTCACTCACTCCCATTGTTAAAACTTAGGAAAAGGTTAAGGTGACTCAGTGGTTTGTTAAAGGGCTTAGTGCTTTTCATTTGGGTTAGGAGGAAAGGAGACGAAAGGTGTTGATGGATGGCTAAGTTTGAGGAAACTCAAGTATGCTCAGCTGGTAGAGGGAGCAGAGAAACCTGGTAGACTTACGTCAGTATTGGGGGAGGAGGTGTGGTTTAGACACTGGCATTCGGAACACTCAGTAGATGAAACCTGGTCAGCTTCTCAGTTGTGTAGCCAAAGAAACCACAGACCTGAACAAAAATCTGAAAATGGTTTAACTCCAGGATTTGATCTAGCCTGGCTCAGGCCACTCTGGTCCACTTGTGTGCTGAGGATTCCTTTCATTTAGGGGACATACTCCGATGTTGTTTTAACTTGTGTTGAGTGAGGATTACAGATAAAGAAAAATCTTACAGAAGAGGCTGGAAAAGTAGTGTAGTGAGAAACTTCTCTTAAGAGTTAAGAGATTTCTCAATCCTCTTGAATTTTTTGTTGTGTCAAACCATCAAGATGTTAGGGTTGTTTATTATTATTTTTTCAAGACAGGGTTTCTCTATAGCTTTGGAGTCTGTCCTGGAACTAACTCTTGTAAACCAGGTTGTCTTCAAATTCACAGAGATCCTCCTGCCTCTGCCTCCTGAGTGCTGGCTTTTAAGGCCTGTGCTACTATTGCCTGGCTTAGGGTTGTTTATTATATAGTACAGTCTTACTAGTCCCAACTTGATGTGATAGAATGTAATTTTGAGGAACTCTTGTTCTTGAGGACAGGGCCAGGTTTGGGTTTTCAACACTCACCCATGTGGTGGCTCACAACTGTCTGTGTCACCATCTTCTGGCCTCCATGGGTGTACAGAATATATGCAGGCAAAATATGCATATATATATATGTAAATAATGAGGAAAAAACCCAGCAACAACAGAACCTAAGTCCCGTGTAATAGCTGTAAGTTACTTTATTAATAAAGGAAGATTATTACACAAATTTAATATCCTGTGCTTTTTCATATAGAAGATAGATACTGTCAAATTGATTTTTTTTGGGGGGGGGGGGACATTCTGTTCAAACTAAGTTATTACTCAGTTTCCCAAGTAACTCATGACCTGAGGGTTTTAAATTTTAAAAGTACTTGAGATAAGTTAAATCATAAAGTAGTAAGTAATGCTCTTCCAGTTTTTAATTTTAAAAATTTATAATTCAGTTTACTAAAAATCTCTGTTACTTTAATTTCAGAAAAATGGGTTTATGCTGTATCTTTTCCATTGTATTTCAAATTAAAAGAACAATACGTAATGCCTAAAGAACACTACTGGATCTGTCTGGTGGTTTGAGACAAGATCTCAGTTCAAGCTAGCCTTAGTCTTGACAGTCTTCCTCTAGTTTAATGCTGGATTTACAGTAGACATGTGCCAATTGATGCCAGACTAAGCTATTATTTCTAAGGACATTTTAATAGCTTATTACACCAAGTTTGGAAGAGTGTTCTTACAGCGAAATTAAAATAGGTTAATATAGATTAATAATAAAACTTTCTATTTTTTGAGGCAGTCTTTCTCACACTTGAAATCCTCTTCCTCTTGCCTTCTGAGTGCTGGGTTTGCAGTTATGCAAGGAGTACAGATGCGCACCTGCATGCCCATTGCTCCATTTTTGTGTTCTTGGTGACTAGCAGAAACTCATGGCTGGGGGTCTAGAAGAAGATAGATGTCTTTTGGATAGAAACTACAAAAAATTGATCATAATTTGAGAAGTGAAAATTAAAAAAAAACAATTTATGGCTGTTTTATATAAACTACTTGTGTTATCAATAATGGGTGTGACTTTTTTTTTTTTTTTTTTTTTTTTTTTTGGTTTTTCGAGACAGGGTTTCTCTGTGGCTTTGGAGCCTGTCCTGGAACTAGCTCTTGTAGACCAGGCTGGTCTCGAACTCACAGAGATCCGCCTGCCTCTGCCTCCTGAGTGCTGGGATTAAAGGCGTGCGCCACCACCGCCCGGCTGGGTGTGACTTTTAAAGAGTGCAGTCCTCAATTCCTTAGACTAAGAAGGCAGTTTCTGTGATGTAATGATTTGACAAGTGGATGTTTGGGGGATGGGAAGAAAAGGAAAGTAAATTAGAATTCCGTTTCTTTTGCAGTTCTGAATCAAGATCAGTTTTATATCTTAAATCTTTAGTTTGACTACCTAATCATTATTTTCATAATCACTTTCAGATCATTAGTTTCTAAAAATTGAACTCCCCCCCCACCCCCCACCCCGGTTTCTCTGTGTAGCCCTATCTGTCCTGGAACTTTCTCCATAGACCAGGCTGGCCTCAAACTTAGGGGGATCCTGCCTCTGCCTCCCAAGTGATGTTGGTGGCATGTGCCGCTACTGCACTGCCCGGCTGGATTTGTTCTTAATATGAATGTTTGGTACTGTTAGAATTTGAATAGTGTGAGTTATGATTGTGTTTCAGATAAATCACTTGGTTTCTTGGATAGCAGTTATTTTTTTTTTAACGAATCTTTGTTTCTTTTTTTTTAAGATTTATTTATTTATTTATTATGTATACAACATATGCCTTGATGTATGCCCACATGCCAGAGGAGGGCGCCAGACCTCATTACAGATGGTTGTGAGCCACCACGTAGTTGCTGGGAATTGAACTCAGGACCTCTGGAAGAGCAGCCAGTGCTCTTAACCTCTGAGCTGTCTCTCTAGTCCCTTGGATAGCAGTTATTATTATGACTATCTTTCAGTTCTTTTTTTTTTTTTTTTTTAAGCCTAGGGAGAACATCTTAACAACTTTAGAGTAGCTTCAAAAACTATTTTTTAAAATTTGGAGAAAAAGCGGGGAAAACTATCTCATGGAAGAGGGTAGACCCTTAGGAAATCATGTATCTTCAGTAATTTTTAATATTGCTGTACATTTTTCATTATTCTAAACTTTTTGGCATTGATTTTTATCTTTGAGATCCCTAAAACAAGTCCTTTGTAAGTGGGAGCCATTCCTAGGGTTTTTCTTTAATTGAAGTTTAAAAAGAAAACATTTAAATTTATCATCTTAATTGCACCATAATACTTGAATGGAGTCAGAACAGCTTTTGAGAGCTGGGTCTCTTCCCACTAGGAGGGTCCTAGAGCTCGGGTTGTAAGGTTTGGCAGCAAGCACTTTTACCCATTGAACCTTCACTTCATTCAGTACTTACTAATTTGTTTTTAATTGTTCACTTAAATATGTTCATATTGTACAACATAGCTCTTAAACTTGGTGATATTACAAAACCACAGTTCTTTATGTACTCAATGCAAATTCCCTTTGTTCTTTTCTCTAGACTGTAACTTTCTACTTTCTGTTTTAGTGATCTGGCTACTTTTAAGATACTTGATGTTTATGGAATTTGAGTTTTGCTAATTGCTTATTTCAATTGCCATAATGTCCTTGAGTTATTTCTACTTGGTAGTATGTAAGGATTCCATAAGACTACGTAGTAGGTACATACTGAAATTCTCAGGTTTTAAAGTCATTAATTTTATCAAACTGCAGTTAATGTATATTACACATATGGGAAGCTAATAATACTCTGTGAACTGTTTCTTATGCAAAGAACTAATGTATGTGTTTGCACATTCTCTCACACATAATAGTGTGCTTGTGGAGGTCAGAGACCAGAGTTCAGTGTTGACTCTCTTCCTTAGTTGCATGCCCCCCCCCCCCCCTTGTTTTTAAAAGACAGGATCTAACTATGTAACCCTGACTGCCCTGGACCTACCTGGCTATTTAGAACAGACTGACCTTAAATTCACAGAGCTCTGCCTATCTCTGCCTTTAAAGTGCTGGGATTAAAGATGTGGATCACCAAATCTTACCTTCACCTTATTTTTGAGGTAGTGTTTCTTTGTTTTTTAGTTCAAACCTTTTTTTTTTTTTTTAAATTTTCTTTGTGTCTTTCACATCAAGCATCTCCATCCTGTTTATTCAGGGTCCCTTCCTATCTACCCTTTGCTCTTGTAATCTCCCTGTCCAAAAAGAAAAAAAAAAGAGAAGGAAAAAACAATCTTGTCATGGAAGCTGTAACAGTGTAACACAATCACACAGTAATCTCTTTGTATCCCTATATCTTTACTTGCAAGTGTTCATTGCAAAGAGTCATTCCTCTGGCTCGGGTCTGGCTCCTGTCTCTGTTTTCTGCTACACTGTTGAGGTTGGGCCATCACTGGAACTCCTTGGTTATCTTGTTGTTGCCCTTTGTTGTGGAAATCCTGCGGCTTTGGGTCTGAAGGACCAGTCCCTTCACAAGATGTGAATGCTGGGGTGGGCCAACACCTAATTCTGGTTCTGGGCCTGGATAGGATAGTCAGTCATCCCGCCAGCTCTTCCTTGTCCTCGCCACCAGGGTGAGCTCTCCTGCATTGTCCTGGCAAATTTACTCCTTGCTGCAGTTAGCAAAGGGCAGGGCCAGTTCTCCTGCTTTCACATCCTCAGGGTCAGGTCACTTAATACTTTCAAGGTGCTGACCTGTGTTGCCAGCTCTCACACCTGCCTGAGGCTTGATGGGCATTGGGGAGGCCATCTCTCCCTGACCCATGCCATCACATGACAGATGGGTATAGGGCAACTCTTCCATGCTCACAACTTCAGGGCTGGCTCATTCATGAGATAGTGTTTCTTTATGAACCTGGAGTTCACCGATCCATACACAATGGCCAGAAAACTCCCCATTCGGATCCCCAGGACTGGGATTACAGGCATATACCATCAAACCTGTCTCTTTACATGGAGGCTGTGGATTTGAGCTCTGCTTTTTCATGGTTGCATGGCAAACACTTTACCCATCAAGCCATCTCAGCCCCAGAAGTTAATTCTCAGTAAGATCTCTAAATAGATTTATGTAAATATACCTATTTTTTTGTTCTTTGTACCAACTCTGTCCGTTTTAACTGTGACTTAGGTAACTAGGCAGCATCTCTATGGTGTCATATAGAAAAAATATCAAGGGTAATTGGAGGCATGTGGTGTCATTATATTTAATGTTTACCGTGGTCCATAGTAAGTATTAAAATGTATTAGCTATCATTGTCTAAAAGATTAAAACACATAACAAGTTAAAAAAGTGAAGCTAGTATTTTATTGTTTATGCTGTATTAATAGCAGGTCATATGATCTTTTTCTCAATTGTGGTAAAGCAACAAAGTGGGATCTTTTGTGAGGCATTCAGAAAGTCTTAATTTATGAGTGTATATGCCTTGCTTGTATGTGTTTAAATAGGTTGTATTGTCTAAATTTATTAGGAAGAATAACTGCTCCACAATAGTTTCTTTAAGTGGGCAGAAAAGCTTTGATGGTAATCTGAAAAACTGCAGTTTTAAAAAAGAAACTATTTAATAAGGGATTTTTAGTTGGGATAAAGCAGTCCTAGAAGAGGAGTGATCCAAATCTTTTTTTTTTTTTTTTTTTTTTTTTTGTTTTTTCGAGACAGGATTTCTCTGTAACTTTGGAGCCTGTCCTGGAACTAGCTCTTGTAGACCAGGTTGGTCTCGAACTCACAGAGATCCACCTGCCTCTGCCTCCCGAGTGCTGGGATTAAAGGCGTGTGCCACCACCGCCCGGCTGAGTGATCCAAATCTTAAGGAGTGAAGTTTAGGGGATGGTTACTTAAAAATTGAGGTAATGCAACATATATTCTATCTTTTGTAATATTTGGAAGTACCAAAATAAAATTTAGTTTTGAATCCTTAGAGTCAGGTGCAGTGACTCATTCCTGGAACAGGAGGATTCCACAAGTTCAAGGCCAGCCTGGACTACACAGCAAGTTTCAGGTTAGCCTGGGCTATTGAATGAGACCCTATCTTAAAAACAAATAAAAACAAATGAATCTGTCTTGTATTGTTTTGATTAGCCCAGGGATGTTAAGTTTCTAGGAACCCATGTCTATAAAACTGTTCCCTTAAAAGAAAAGTTAGGTAAAATTTTTTTGATAGCTCTGGAATATGTCCATAAGAATGTTTAGGAAAACCTAAATAAACAGTGTATGCGACTTTGTAGGGCATATCCTGTAATTCTGTTTGTGGTTTGTGTGCAGATGAGAATGATTAAAGGAAAGAGGTAAATAAAACCTTAAAAATCAAAGAAGTATTTTCATTAGTATTTCATTAGCTTTAAAAAAATTAAAGGCAGAAAATGAAAGACTTGGATCGAAACCATACACTATTGATAAAGGAGGAGGAGGTCTCATTTTCTCAACACTACCACAATTCATATTTATACAGTGTTAACTATATTAAATATGCGCATTCCAGACTTAAAGCAGTTAAGAATTGACATTCTGTTTGCTCTATTGATAGTTAGTGCCAGGTTTTAGGAAGAGGTTGTTTTGTTTCCTGGTAATACTTTTGATTGAAATCTATGTCCTGAGTTAGTACTTAATTGATGTTGAAAATTAGTTTTATCTTTGTAATCATATTGTATGCCGCTGTGCGTATGTGTCTTCTATACGTCTCATCATCTAAGTTTTTATTTCCCCCTTTTGAAATGTGAACTCTTAGATGTTTTCGGCCCCTCCGCTGCATCCCATTCTTCTCCCACTCTGTCTGATGTCCATAATGTTAGTGAACTCTTAAATGTGAAGGAACTTTTCACATACATTTTCTCCTCCCATTTATTAGTTTATTTTACAGTTTTGTCTTAAAAACAAAACACAACAGAAGTCATAGGACAAACATAGTCCAGAGGGAAATGTAAACATTTTTGAGGAAGATGATCAATGTAATTAAAAACAGTGCTGGTACTTTGTAAAGTTCTTAAATATGTTATGCAAATAACCTCAGATTTCTATTTCTGTCACATAGTTTTCTAATTTAACTTTTTCTTCAAATTCTAAGTCATTTAAATAAGCACTTTTGCTATTTATATTACTGATATATGTTGTACAGGCATTGTACTTGGTATAAGCTAAAATACCGTAAGTATTTCAGATAGTCTTACATGTTAAATCTACTTGTGGGTTAACCTAGGGAATGTCCCGACCTTTTCTTTTTAAAACAATTTTTTTTTATTACTCAGTTATGTGTGTCTGTGTATGTGTCCAAGGACCTGAGAGAGGTGTTGGCTTCTTGAAGCTGGAGCTCCAAACAGTTGTGAGCTGCCTGATATGGATGCTGGGAATTGAACTCCGGTCCTCTTGCAAGAAACAATATGTGCTCATACTACTGAGCTATTTCTCCAGCCTGACATTTTCTAAATCTTTGTGTTAGTCAGTTTCTAGTCCTGTGTAACAACATACCTAGCACAATCAAGTTTGAAAAGATTTTTTTGGTTTACAGTTGTGGTGGCTTCAGTCCTTTGAACAGTTAGTTGGCTTTGTTTTCTTGGGTGCGAGCACATCCTTGTAAGGAGTGTCTGTCAGGCAAAACTTCTTATCCTTCCCCCTACGAGGGGGCACATGGTGACCTAAAGACTTTGTGTTTGTTTTTCGATCCCAGACTAGCCTTGAACCCCCATTTCTCTTGGCTTTAATTGCACAAGTGCTGGGATTACAGGAGTTTATGATGAACATACTCAGCTGGTCATAAAGACCTTCGGCTACTTGAAGGTTTCTCCATCTCCCAGTTGTGCCACCATGGGGAGCATGCTTTGTCACATGGACCTTTGAGGCACATTTCAGATCTAAACTATAGTGATTATGTTCACAGCAGAACTCTTGGAAAGAGTTGAGTCAGCTCTGAGTGGTTTTGAACCGTTTCATGGAAATAGCTCTTGTCAAGTTAGGTAGTGCTTACTACACCTTTTCTTGATTGTATGTATGTATGTATGTAATGTGTGTATGTATGCATGTAATGTATGTATGTGTGTAATGCTTTTTGTTGGGACAGGGTTTTTCTATGCAGCCATGGCTATCCTGGAACTCTGTAGACCAGGCTGGCCTCAACTTGGAGATCTGCCTACCTTTGCCTCCCAGTGCTAGGATTAAAGGTGTGTGCCACTAGTACCCTGCTTACTTACTATTTAACATGGTTGATTATATTTCTAAAAAAACTGACTTCTTTTGACTTGTTTCTTCCTTCATTGGCTACTCTTTTTTTTTATTTTTTTATTTATTATGTATACAACATTCATGTATGCCCGCACTCCAGAGGAGGGCGCCAGATCTCATTACAGATGGTTGTGAGCCACCATGTGGTTGCTGGGAATTGAATTCAGGACCTCTGGAAGAGCAGCCAGTGCTCTTAACCTCTGAGCCATCTCTCCAGCCCCTCATTGGCTACTCTTGCTTTGCTTGTTTGACATGGAGATCGAGCCCAGATCCTTGACTACCCTAGGAAAACCACCACTGCCCTCTCATAGTGTGGATCAGATTGGCTTGAAACCTATTTTATAGCCCAGGCAAGCTTTGATCTTGGTTTCTTATGTGACGGCTTCCCTAGTGCAGGCGTGCATTAAGGCCAGTGGAAACTGTCATCTTTAAAGAATCACTGTGTAGCTCTGACTGCCCAAGAACTTGTTATATAGCCCAGGCTGGCCTTGAGCTCACAGAGGTCTGCCTGTTTCTGCTTCATAAGTGCTGGGATTAAAGGTCTATGTCACTACATTTGGTAAGTGGCTGAGTAATTTATAATAGTTTACTATTATAATTAGTGTCCCTATGTTTATCCTTGTCTTCTACAGACTTTATACAGCATCCAGGGTAACCCTGAGTTTATTTTAATAAAATCCAATTCAGATACTCCTTTCCGTAATTCTATCAGAATAACATGTAAGGTTGTATAATAGCCTGCATAATAATGTATGTCATGTATGGTTCTCTTCCCTTGTCTACCCAATTTTTACCTCTTTGATCTTAATACAGTTCTTCTTAATACATTGATTCTTAAACTCTTACCATACAGGCTGCCTCCTTTTCTTTGAACTCATCAGGCATACATCCAACTTGTTTTTCTTTCTGCTTTGACTATACCTCTCAGTTATCTCCTTATGTCAGATGTCACCACATTGGCAGAAGCTGTCTCTGTCCACTCTGTTAAAAATAGTAATTACTCCCTTCTCTCCCCTTTCTATTCCTCCTTAGCCTGTTTCTTCTTCCATATACTTAATTGCCACCAAGTGCTGCCTACTTTCTTGTCCTCTCCTAATTAAAAGGTAAACCGTATAAAGATGTGTATTTAACTCTTGGTAACAATTTCGCCTTAGAACCTAGAAGAGTAACTTAACACGTTGCAGCTGTTTATGTCTTTGAACAAATAAAATTATATTCTAAACTTCAAATAATGAACTTAATTTTTAGAAGATACCCTAAGTTCCTTGGTTTTCAACTCAGTTAAGTGGAGGGAAAAATTAGAAACTAAAGATGCAACCATAGTAAGAGAAATTGAGGTATAATTTTCAGGTAATATACGAGTCATGAACATTAACTATATTTTAGAAGATAAAAAGGAATTGGCTTTTTCAGCAATACAGAACTCTTTCCATATCTAGTTATTATCCATATCAGAAGTGTCCCATTGAGTGGCACATTTGTTATATTTGGTGACTCCACCCTAAGAAATTATAACAGCACACGTATTTTAGGTTTCTTTTGGTGGTATACATTCTGTGAGTTTAAATTAATACATAAATCATATTATCCCATTGAACCGATAGAGTATTTTTATTCCTCTAGAATTCTTCTTTCCTGATTTTTTGAAATTAAATCCTGGGGAAAAATAGAAAATTAGTACAAGCTGGGTGGTGGTGGCGCACGCCTTTTATCCCAGCATTTGGGAGGCAGAGGCAGGCTGAGCTCTGTGAGTTCGAGGTCAGCCTGGTCTACAAGAGCGAGTTCCAGGATAGGCTTCAAAGCTACAGAGAAGCCCTGTCTCCAAACAAAAAGAAGAAAGGGAAAAGAAAATTAGTGTATTACATTGTTTCAATAAAGAGATGTGATTATATTTTTATTTAGGAGCAAGATTTTGGTAGGTTGAGTACAAGATGACTTGGAGAAAGATGAGAGAGAGCCTTGCATGCACTAGCAGACTTAGCTGAAGTTGATAGTTTATGTATTTAGGTTACTGATGCCAAGGGGATACAAGGAGAAGGTTTGTTTTTTTATTGGACAAGATGTGTTCAGTTTGGACTTGGCTAAGTTGTATACATCTGCACAGTAAGAAAGAAAACTAAATTGTGTTAGCAGCTCTTTTTCTGGCTGTAAGTATATTTTGAAGGTTCAGGAAGAGAATGAGCAATAGATTAGAGTAGGAATGTTCTAAAACAGTGGCTCTCAACGGGGTGAGAGAGCTTTCCTCGGGGTTGTGTATCAGATATCCTCTATCTCCGATACTTACATTATGATTCATAGCAGTAACAGAGTTTATAAAGTAGCAATGGAAATAATTTATGGTTGTAGGTCACAACATAAGGAACTGTATTAAAGGGTCTCAGCATTAGGAAGGTTGAGAACCACTGTCTTCCTTCCTTCCTTCCTTCCTTCCTTCCTTCCTTCCTTCCTTCCTTCCTTCCTTCCTTCCTTCCTTCCTTCCTTCCCTCTCTCCCTAAATTTTATGTGTATTGGTGTTTTACCTGTATATATATATATATGTTTGTGTGAGGGTGGCAGAACTCCTGGAACTAAAGTTATAGACATTTGTGAGTCATGGGGTGCTGGGAATTGAACCTGGGTCCAGTGTTTTTAACCAGTGAGCCATCTCTATCTATCCCCTTATTTTTGTGTGCTTGTTATTTTTGATGGTCTTTAAGTGTTAGTAGTCCATATTCAGATAGGTCTTTCTGTCTCTTTCTTTACTTATTATAGTAGTCCTAGCTGGCCTAGAAGTCTCTATGTAGGCCAGACTAACCCCAGACTTGAAGCAGTCCTCCTCCACCTGCTGCCTGGTTGTTGGGATACAGCACTTGGTTTATTATATTTTTTTCTTTTTAAAAATATTTTTTAATATAGATTCTCACACTAAACTTAAACTGGTCTGGAATTCATTGTGCAGCTCATACTGGTCTCCAACCAGTATTTTGGAGCAGTCCTCCTGTCTGAGCCAGTATTTTTAAGATATATTCTTAAAATGTCTTGCCCCTGCTTTTCCCTCTGTCCCAGTATCACAGATGGTGTTGAGTAAACACATAGAAAATTGAGACTTAAATGTCATGATCAGTTTTTAAAACATCTAGTAAAATTCTCCTTTTATTTTTGTGTATATGCTATCTGTAAAGTAGCCTTATTAAGCTTGTTAGAGCTAACATTGTACAACCAACCGCAGTGCTCACGTGGTGTCTGTCACGTGACAGACGGACACCTAATGTGAGAGGGCAGGGTCTATGATCTCTAAATGTGGAGAGGTCTGTAATATCTGGTTCTCTATTAAGAATAGAAAAACAACAGATAGAATACCACTTTTTAAATTTTTAGCCACCAGATGAAACTCACACTGCACATAGACTCATAATTGTTGGAATACCTGGATGAGGGAATGTGTTCTTTTTGTCCCTCATCTGACAGGAAGAGTTGCTCTGTCAGCTAAATCTTGAGGTACTCTCTGGGATTATCATCTCTTCCTGGCATTTTGGACTCCCCCCCCCCCAAAATAACACATAAGTGAATATTTCTCATAAGCAGCTAAACACAGTCCTCTTTCTTGTTTCTCAGAATAAAACAGTCCTTGTTGTTTTTAACTTTCAACCTTCTGCTATGTTTCTTCATGTCTCTTGAACATATTTAAAAAGTTGATTTCTTTAAAAAATATTTTTTTTTTTACTAAAGATATTTTATTTTTGTACGTGCATGGGGATGTGACTGCAGGTACCCGCAGAGGCCAAAGGCTTCCATTCATAAGGAGTTGTAAGCTACCTGGTGTGGATGCTATAAGCTGAACGCAGGTCCTCTGCAAGAGTTGTATGTGTTCTTAACCACTGAGCCATTTCTTCAGCCCTTGGTTTTGTTTTGACAGTCTTGCTATGTAGACTAGGTTAACTTCAGATTCATGAACCTTTTGCTTAGCTTCCGAAGAGATCTGAGACTACATATGTGTGCAACAATATGTACCCAGTTATGCTTGTTATTAGTAGTACTTTCTTGCTCACTATTTATTTTTAATTATGCACATGTATTGGTGGTTGGAGATTGCTCAGTGGTTAAGAGAGCATGTGCTGATTTGCAGAGGACCCAGGCTAGATTCTCAGTACCCATGTCAGGTGCTTGTAACTGCCTGTAGCTCTGTGGGGCTCTAATGCCTTTGACATTCACGGGCACCTGCATTCACATGTACACACACATAATTAAAAATAAAAATAAGTGTTAAAAACTATGTGTGCATTTGTGTGTACATGTGAGTGCAGCTACTCTTGAAGGCCAAAAGAGGCTGTTGGCTCCTGTGCCATTGGGATTCTAGGCAGTTGGAGCCACCATGTTGGGGCAGGAACCAAACCTGGTTCCTCTGGAAAAGCAACACAGTCTGTTAGCCACTGAGCTGGTTCTCAGCCCTGTCAGTCACTGATTGGCATTGATTCAGATATTCTTATGTCGTGGACGCTAATATCCACCCTAATGCTCAGGCCTGAATTCCTTCTCTTCTTTTTCCCCTATATTTTTTATGTAGTTAAGTTTGCATTACTGTAAAATTATATGCATTTTGTTTTTATGTTTCCTGATGCTAGGGACCAAATTTTGGGCACTACCACCAAACTGCACCCAAAGCCCTACATATTTTATTTTCAAGGTTATTTTTGTCCAAAGTATTAGTGATTAATAAAGATCAAAAATAGGATTCTGAGGTTTGTATATATGCTTTTCAGGAATTTGGGGGTGTTTTTGTTGCCGTAAAGGATTCTATATAGGTATATGATACTTTTATCATCATTTACTATCTTTTAGAATCAGTTTTCTGAGTTGAGAAAACTAGTTGTCATAGGTTCACCTAGAAAATCATGCATTATTGATAATGTAGAGATCCTTCCTTGTCTTGGCCAAGAAAATAACACGATTTCTTGCTATATTCACTTTTTATCATTCTATACTCATTTTGCTTCCCAGTCTGGTTTATAATAAACCAGAAACCTTCTCATACTTGGCATCGCCATTATAACAGTCAGTAACTGTTGACTTTGAAGCTTGAGTTTGCATGTTACTATACAAATGAATGCAGGTGTATGCTCTCTGTCTGTGCTGGCCCCCTCCTCCTGTGTGTGGGAGGGAGGGAAGGAAGAAGAGAAGGAGAGAGAGAGAGAGAGAGAGAGAGAGAGAGAGAATGAATATGAATATGGAGACCAACAATTGACCTTGGGTGTCTGTCTCGATTATCCTCCTTTTTGAGACAGAAGCTCTTTCTGAACCTGGAGCTGATTTGGCTATGCTAGCTAGCCAGTAGGCTCTAGGAATCCACTCAACTTGTATGTGTTCCCTGGTGTGCTGTGCTGTCCCCGCCCCCATGACATGTATGTACTGCAGTGCCCAACTTTTATGTGGGTATTGGGGACTTAGATCTTCATGCTCCTGAGGCAGGGCACTAAACTGACTGAGATGTATCCCTGGCCTTGTGAATATGTATTATTCCTTTACATTCATATGGTATCTATAAGTAGAATGGCTACAAGTTGTAAGATATTAAAGATGTATGTTCCAGGCTAAATTGGTCATTAAATTTATTGATTGAATGAAACAATCAATTTATTGTTTGTTTATTGATTGAAATTCTATTTATTGAATAATTTTTTGAATAATATTTATTGATTGAAACAAACAAGTTTCAACTGTTTGTTATGCTGAAGCAGGAAGTTCATGACTAGCCTGGAAAACTTAATCATAACATATCTCAAAATTAAATATTACAAGAAAAAAGAAGGGGCCTGTGAGGCCCTAGGTTTGGCCCTGTAGTACCTCAGTTAACTAATGAACAGCATATTTGAAGTTTACATTTCTTACTGGATCTTTAAAAAAAGTAAACTTTGCTGCTTGCCCTGTTCCCTCTTCTGTGAAGTCTTAAAAATAAAATTGATAGTTTTGAAGGGATAAAGCTACAAAGGAAAGTGAATATGCCTTATAAACAGTTGAAGTTTTTTCTTATACTCACTTTAACTGAGAAAAGTTTGAAACTAATGTTTGTCTTTTTAAACCAGTAAGCTGTATCTCATGTATTTGTGTGCTGCCGCCCCCCTTATCTTTAGATATTAGGATCAAGGAAGAAGAACCTGACCCTGAAGAGTGGCAGCTCAGTGGTGACTCTACATTAAATACCAATGACCTAACACACTTACGAGTACAAGTGGTAGATGAAGAAGGGGACCAACAGCATCAAGAAGGAAAAAGACTTCGGAGGGTAGCTTGCACCTGTCCCAACTGTAAAGAAGGCGGTGGGAGGTATGCACACATCAACCATGTGTTGTTTGAAGGAGTGCTAATATCATCCTAATGTTTAAAATACTGCATGCCATATCACTTAATTATGGTAAATTATTCATCACATGATCATTTTGGGTGTGTGACTGTATGAGTGGCAGAAGTTAGACAACTAAATATAGATTCTCATATCTAAATGCCTTTAAAACTAAAATTGCTTAGTCTTTAAAAGATTATAACAGATAGAATTTTATAGACCTCAGTTTATTAGCCTGTTTGCAAACTGGTATTGAGTTTGACCTAAGTACAGAGAAAAATGCTATATAATGCAGAGAATGCTATATAAAAATAAGTTCAAAAATAGTTGATAAGTGTGAATACTTCCATTTTCAACAGAAATGAGAATGAAAGGTCTTAATGATGGGGACTTACTTTTTTCAAAAGTAGCATGGTAGGATTTACCTCTTTTTTTTTTTTTAAGATATACTAAGACAAAAATGTTATAAGAATGAGTTTAAATGGTTGGTAATTACTTTAAATGTAGCTAGAGTAAACTTATTAAGAGATTTAGGTAATAAAAAACCAACAAAATCCATCCTGATGTTAGTATAAGAAACATTTTAAATAATTGGTACAGTATTATACAAGATGGAATGAAAAATGTCAGATTTTAGCAAAATGAAAACTTGGATAGCAGTGTTGATATCAAGCAAGTTGCAGTTAAATTGGAAAATACAAGACAGGCAGGATTATATTTCATAATGACATTTCTGTCTAGATTCAGTAATCACAGTATCTGTTTGCTCAGTTTGAAATATATAAAGCAAAAACAGAATGCTAAAGTTGTGCTAGCAAATCTCCACTCATCGTAAGAGGCTTCAATACCTTTTCGCCTATGACCTACTTTAAGTATGCAAAATACGCTGAACAGTATAACTGTATAAATGCACATGGTTATAAACTTGATTATCTTTCAGTTCTCTGGTTGGTCCTATTAGTTGATTTCTACTTTGATCAATTCATTTGCAACAATAATGACTAGGGCAGAGATATCTTTCAGTGAGTCCTGAAAACCACACAAAGGGGAGGCGACTCATAGCTGCTAACATGCGAAAGCTACTGTATTCTTACAAGTGACACATATGTGTCACACATAGGTAAAATTACTTACATGCACACGTGCACTCAAGTAGAATTGCCAGCACTCAGTGAGAGTTTAAGGCCAACCTGAGCTATAATGTGAGACCATGTTTTCCAGGAAAACAAACCAAAACTGGACCAACTGGGTTTCGAACCCATTTATATACTCCCGAGTTTTAACCCTTACATTGTATTGCCAACTCAATGGATCTGCTTCTGAACATGACCTTAGATAATTTAGTGGAATTCTGGATAGGCAGTAACGTTCCTGAAATGTACTTTATTTAAAAGGCACTTTCAAAATAAATTACTCATCAGATCTATATGGTGGTCAGTGCTTAGCCTTTACTTAGACAGTTAAACATGTTCCAAAAATGCAGAGGAAGTAGAATATTTCAGAACAACACATAAAAGCCCCACAAGTCAAAATCCTATCTCAGGATCTAGCCACTGTAACATTTTTGTGTAATACTGCATATACTTTAAAGCAGAAACATCTGTTTATGTCTCTTGTTTTGTAAGTTTTTGTGGCCTTATTTCCATGTCTGAGCTGTGTCATCTTTTGATCTATGTATAGTATTGTATGTGGATATATAATTTAATTTTCTCCTTTGTTTGGGATTCATCAAAATCCTCACATATACGTCCTTGTACATCTGTCTGATTGTCTCATTAGTGTATGTTGGCAGAAATAGAATTGTTGGGTCAATGGAGTTGTCTACTAAAAAGCCATATCCCTCTATACTTAGAGCAGCCCTGTCTCGAATGTCTATGTTCTCATGTGCTGACCAATTCCTTCTGCTTTCTTTTAAACCTTTTAAAGTTTGATAGGCAAGAATTATCTCGTTTATTTTAGTTTATGTTTTGTTTATTGCTTGGTGAGGTTGAACATATTTGGTAATTAGGTTTATAAAATTTATTTTGTGAATTGTCTGTCTTGTGGAACTGTTAGTTTATGTGAACTTTTACATGTACAAGTATGTTTTCTCAGTTCTTTCTACATTACCTTAACTGTCAGTGGTCTGCACAGTGCACTATATAAGTAACGGAGTTCACTTACAATTAACAAAAAATTAAGTTAGTCTTTTAGATGCTAAAAGTATGCCAGAAGTGATAGCAGGTAATGTTTTTTTTTCATAGAATTTTTTCCTTCATTCTTTTTATAACTTTTTCTAAACAAATCAAGGTTCTTAGGATAGTAGTAGTTTCATAGACTTGATTTGAACAGAATTCAACAGGTTTCTATCCTTAGCTTGTATAAATAGCTAATTATTAGAAGCATTAACATAAATAGTCTAGGAACATTCTGCAACTTAAATTAATTGTTTTAAAAGAGTAGAGTATTGGCTTTTTTTTCTTAACCATTTTCTAAATACATATACAAATGGGCAAAATAGCATTTTTAGAAATCTAATTTCATTTAGCTGCAGAAAACTGTTTTGTTTACTTTTTTGAGCAAGCTATAAAAGAAATTATTTCAGGGGCTGGAGAGATGTCTCGGTAGTTAATAGCATTGGCTGTTCTTCCAGAGGACCCAGCTTTGGTCCCCAGCACTGATATGGCAGCTCACAAACATCAGTAACCGGAGTCCCAGGGGTCTAGCACCTTCTGTTCTCTATGAGCACTGCTTGTGGTGCATAGATAAACGTGCAGGAAAATCACTCACATTATAAAGTCATAGATTTAAATCAAAGTGGTTCAATTAGCCAGTTTTTATATAGCAGAACCAGTCTTTAGACACTAGTAGAAGAAATAATTGTAACAATACAAAATGATCCAAAGGCATTATTGTTACATGGGTTTTGTGTGAATTAAGCATCAATCCATTAAATTATTTTACAAAGTTGTCAGCATTTCAGCTTGCGTTTCTGCCACCATAAGCAAAAGCGGCTGGGATTATTTATCTTTCCTTAACTTTGTCCAGAATTTAGATTTATTTTGTGTTGCTGTCTTGTCATTGAATTATTGGGCGCAAGTTTAGACACTCACGAGTAGAAATTTAAAATTGCTAGTTACGTGGGGCTATATGATGGGCATTATTATGTTCAAGATGGGAACACTTGAAGAGCTTTTCCCTCAGGGGATAGGCCGTGAATACCTCTGGTCTATCTAGATCTTTCCTTGGGTTGAATCTCCTTAAGTACTAATTTGAACCTCAGCAAGCTAAACATTTAACTTATAATACAGTTGATGCAACTTGATATTTTTCTTAGATGCATATCCCATATTTAATGACTTTTTTTCATTTGCTTTATAATTCAACAGGAAAAAAAAACCTTTCCCTTCCATTTTTTTCTCAGTCTTCTGAGAACCTGTGTTTGTTGCTGTTCATTTGTTTGGTCTTGTATTTTGTTGGTACTCACAGGCTGAGTTTTGCTAAATTTGTCAAATCACACTGTTGAGTTTATAAAATCACAGTAGTTCACCAAAGTGGCAGCCTTAACAAAGGAGTGTGAAGTCATGAGTGAACTGAGTTGGGTTTCCTGTGAAATTGCTATGGTGAACGCAACATTAATACTAGTGAAGACACTGTTTCTTTCTCTTAGATCTATTTAAGAATAAAGCAAATTTTAAAAAGCTAAATTAAATGGAAACAAGACTTGGACATTGAAAATAAGCCAGGAAAAACCTGTTTTTTTCTCAACTCAGCTCTTTAAAGAGATTTAGAAATTGGGGGTGGACTGGAGCAGGAACTAGAATGTGTTAGATTATGACATCCTTGCCCTTGAGACAACAGCATGATTCCTCCTTGTCTTTACTTATGCTATTCCTCTGCCTGGAATGCCTTCCCTCCTTTCTATCTAAATCCTACCCACCTCCTCCACGAAGCCTTCTCTAACTACTGGAGCCCACATTGATGTCTCCCTGTTCAGAACACCTATGGCATCTAACAGCCAGCACTGCACCGTTTAGCACTGTTTGTCCTATGGCAATTTCACATGCTACTGAGTGTGAGTACATTAAAATATAAATGTGGGGGAAATTTGAGAAACGATAGGTAGATTGTATACAGGAGGATTTAGTAGTTGTGGAAGGTTTACAGGCTACACTTAGATTGAGGTTGAGGGAGGAGGGGAGTTGGGAAGGGGTTAAAGGTGCCTTTTTTTTTAATCTTAGAGAAACATTGTAAAGTTTATACAGTGTTTTGATAATTATGTCCAAAAAGTCATGCTTTAAAAATATATTCAGTAACAATCCTAATTAATTTTTGTCAAGAAATGTTTATGCTTAATGCTATTGAGATACCGTTTCTGGATTCAAAAAGGTTTCTTCTTGCTTAGACTAAGATGCCTCTGTTCACTCATCTAAGCACGACTCCCCAACTGTCCTTTGTATCAAATACTTAAATCTATTGTAAAATTCTGAACCGTGGAAAAAATGGTAATTTGTTATATTTCTGTGAATAATTTGGGGTGGCTGCATTGGTTTATGGGGGGAGAATTTTAACAGTAAAGATACTTTTTTTTGATTTGTAGTTTTTGTGTGAGATACCAGGAGAGTTAAGAACATAGCTTTAGCTAGATTTTCTTGAAACTGGATTTCAAGTCAGTGTATGTTAGGTGTGACCATTGGAGCACTTAAATCATGTTAATCTAAAACTGCTTCAGCTGTCTATCTGCCTTCTAATTGTATGTGATGAATTTCTGTACAGTATTCTTTGGATAAGAAATTACAAAAATTATCTTACATTATGACTTTGAATAAAACTAGTTTCCTGTACTGTTAATTGAATTGGTTCTGTATTTGCGAATGATTCTGATGGGATAGTTTAGCTTATTGTGCATTCTTTGTGTATGAAGTGTTCTTTTAGTTACATCATTATTGAATATAGTTATATTCAGACAATTCTTGAATAAAATTAATACATTAAATTTGTTGTTTAAAATACATAAATTTCTATTTAAATAGATTTAAAATGGTTTTGGTTTCTGATTGTTCTCTTGGTGATAATATCTTCTCTTTGAAACTCAAGAAGCTATATGATGATATAAGTGGTTTTGAATGTTTTGATATAAATGTATATTATTTTGTGTGTTTTTTAGAGGCACCAACCTTGGGAAGAAGAAGCAACACATTTGTCATATACCAGGATGTGGAAAAGTCTATGGGAAAACCTCACATTTGAGAGCGCATCTACGTTGGCATTCTGGAGAGCGTCCTTTTATTTGTAACTGGATGTTCTGTGGCAAAAGATTTACACGAAGTGATGAATTACAAAGGCACAGAAGAACACACACAGGTTACTAATACCTTTATGTTTTTCCCCTTGCCTTCCTCCCTCCCTTTTTGTTAGGGATTGAGCCCATGTGTATACTCAAAACACATTGAGCTGTCTCCCTAATCTATATAGTTGGTTTTAACAGACAAAATGAATTGTAGTCTATAGCTGCTAGACATTTTTTCAGCATGACTTACTTATCAGATCTTTAAATTGATTAATTAGATCAAAAATCAGCCCTCAGTAATACTAATTTCAAGTCCAAAGAACAAGCCAGTATAGATTTTCTTGAGGAATGGCTTTTATGTTGTATATACTGAGTTAGCTTTCATTGACTGTTGAATGTCTTAAACCACATTTTACTGTTTATTCTGGTCACATATTTAAAATTAGCTGCTGTTTCTCTTATTGTTATGGTAGCAATATCTATTTTGAAATTCTAATATTTTATCTTTTCTGTTTGAGTATCTGAGGTGAGGGAAAGGCATTTTATTGAGGTATTTGTTAATTTTTTCTTTTTTTATATAATATATGGTGATTGTATGAGATGGGTATAGGTCAGACTCAAACTGAAGTCTAACGTAATGTAATTTTCTGCCAAAATTAAATAATCAAAGTGTTCATCATTCTATGTGTAGTGTTGAAGAATTGAGAACTGATACTCTAAGGTGATGTGTAGAAGGAAGCGTGGTCAAATGAATAACATGAGTTTTGAAGTCTGATACACTAGGACTACTTGCAGTTTTTCTATTAGGTTAAGTAAATAAGTTGTCTCTGCTTCACAACTCTTAATTTGGCTTTGAATGTCAGAAGATAACATTGGAGTATGAGGCAGTATATATGCACATAAGATTCTCTGCTTTTAGTTCTGTTCCTTGTTATTACAAAGATAAAAAATGTGATTAACCTTTTTGAAACTAACAATGAGTGGCAGGACTTTCTATTACAGTTAGGAGAGAAAGTTGTAGATATAATAACATTGAGTGATTGGAATGTAGATCCTAAGATGGCCCCCAATAGAATTTTCCCCGGTGGAATTTATCCTCAGTAGGTTGTGAAAAAGAATAATGTATATGGAGAAGAAAAAATATGACCAAATACATATGGGTTATTTGTTCACCCAAGGGCATGGATTAAAGAGGGAACATGAATTCATAAGGTAGTACCTTGATAGTGTTGGGTAGTCTTGGTGCATGTGTTTATTCCAGCACTCAGTGGCAGGCAGATCTCCAAGTTGAAGACAGTCTGATCTACATCGTGAGTTTCAGGACAGTCAGGGCTACACAGAGAAACCCTGTTTCAGAGGGAAAAGGATGCCAAATATTTGGGCAGAGTTATCGCCATAGGGGAAGTCTTACGGGGGGGGGCAGCTGATTTCGACTAATACAGCTCTTCTAGATCTTCTGTTTCAGGAGAGACCATCGTTAATTGTAAAAGTGAATTTAAAAATAAGCAGTTTCATTTTTCTTCACAGGTGAAAAGAAGTTTGTTTGTCCAGAATGTTCAAAACGTTTTATGAGAAGTGACCACCTTGCCAAACATATTAAAACACATCAAAATAAAAAAGTTATTCATTCTAGCAGTACAGTGCTAGCATCTGTGGAAGCTGGGAGGGATGATGCCTTGATTACTGCAGGAGGAACAACACTTATCCTTGCAAATATTCAGCAGGGGGCTGTTTCAGGGATAGGAACTGTCAACACTTCTGCCACCAGCAATCAGGACATCCTTACCAACACTGAAATACCTTTGCAGCTTGTCACAGTTTCTGGAAATGAGACAATGGAGTAAATATTACACAAATACTTATTCATTGTGGTTATTTTTATACAGTAGTGAGAAGAATATTGTTCCTAAGTTCTTAGATATCTTTTTATTGATGTGCAAAAATTTTTGGATTGACAGTAACTTGGTTATACATGACACTGAAATGCCTTACTTTGTATGATATTCCATAGTATATTAAAATGGTAAAATTGCATGGGTTTTGTAGGTACTTTTGGAATCTAGAAGAAATGAAATTTTACCAAGTTATATAAAGAGAAAATTGAATTTAACAATGCGAATGGTAGTCTAACCAAATGCATCAATCCTGTGTGGTTTAGTGTAAAAATGAGAAACTGTTGGTATTTATCTATTGTAAGATAAAAAAAAGTTGATGGGTGAAAGAAATCATGTTATGATAAATTTTTGTAATTTTCTTGATGACTGGAATTTTTATTATGCATAACTGACAAATCAAGTTTCCAAGCAAATGTTACATAGTGTAGGCTTTACTTAGCTTATCAATTTGTCATTTTGAAGCTAATTATTTTAATTAGGTTAACTGTACAATATTTTAAGCATTACTCTTGTAAGATTTTGAAAACTACATTTTAACATGGACCTTTAGGGATAGTCACCTTTTAAATCCTGTTGAAAAGCCATGTTTAAGATTTAATTTGCCAAAATAATGTCTTGTTAATATTCTTTCAATAATGAAGTTGGGCAATATAACCGATGTTTTTAAAAAGTTGAAAATGTGTAGGTTGAGGCATTTGGGTGGTAAGAAAATGTTCTAGTGAATTACTCCTTTTCCTGAAGTTTGGAGGACCAAAAAAAGAACAAAAACAATAATAATAAGGTGTATTGCGTCTTAGCAGTGATTGTTTTCTTTCTTTTTTAAATCCAATCTTGTTTCCAAAAAACATGTCTGCCAGGGCCTTAAAAGCCATTGTGTAAATTACCAATAAAGTATAACATATGCAAACATAACAAAATCACTTCCACAGTGACGATACTCCAACCATATGGATATTAGTCATAGAAACTAGAAGCTTTATGATATTTTTTTAATTTTTTTGTCTAGATAGTCTGCACTTAAATATCAACCATTTTCCTTTTTTTGCTTCTTTCCATAAAATTTATATGTATCCAATACATTTAATTGAGAAATGTATGTTTTTTATTATGCTGTATTTTCTTTTTATTTTTTAATTATTGTTTATATTTTCAATTAAAAATGTACAAAATAAAATTACATTGCTGGTCTTGTAAGAGCGCTACAATTTTCCTAAATGTACCTATAGCTGCAGCAGTTCACCTATTTCAAGAAGTTGGATTCTGTTCATTTGTTATCTTAAGACCACCTCAGACTGAAAGGCTACCTTATTGTACGTTTAAAGTGTATTATAACAGTGTGGTAGTTAATAAAACACTATTTTTTTTCTTTTGAGTTTGTTGTAGTCCAATGGATTTAAAATACTGCAGTGGTATGGATAAGAAAGTCTGACTTATCTTTAATTTTGGCCTCTTATTTTAAGATTCTTGATTTCAGACGCTGGGATTGTACACAAATATATTTACTTAAAAAGAGGTGCTGGCAATTTAATTTTTCACTTAAAATGAATTTATTAAATATAACTGGAAAAAGTAACTTCTTAGCTCATATTGATTTTTATCACTTATCAATGCCATTTTGCAAACTACTTCCCTTTACAAAGCACTGCAAAGTATTTTGATTTATGAGAGTTGTGAATTTACTTAGGTATTCCTGCAGCTGTGGTATTCATGGCAGGCAAGAGCTATTCTAAAGGTTTTGAGTATTGTGCCTGGGATGGCTATACAGGAAGGGAGGTAGGAGTGCGAGAAGACAGCGGGCTGTTTCTTTCTGTGTGTGTCATTATTGATGAGGTTTCCATCAGCTGTTATCCAGGCCCAACCTAACATTGTTACTTGTAATTTTTAGTGCGTGTGTTGGTCAACTCTAGGCGCACACAGTAATCGTGGGCAGTTTTTCTAAATAAAGCTTAAACCTAGGATGTTAAAAGGGAACTGTTACTTGGACTTTATTGGAAATCAATACTTTGAGATTGAGGATAAGAATTTGAAATAATTTTTTAGAATAGTTTTCATTAAGATTATAAGTAGAGGTTGCTTGCAGAACCAAACATACACTGAATCAAAAGGTGGGTTGTGTGTGTGTGTGGAGGGGAGAATTGGGGGTGTAGGGAGGTTACGCCTCAGGGCTCCCAGTTAGGTCAGGCTGACTGGTCAGTTAACCTTGTGGGGCAGGGATGTTCCTACCTCCCTGGTTGGGGACCACCACCCCTGGGATTTTTCTTGTGGGTTTTTATGGGCTCAGACTTGAGTCCTCATGCTTATGTAGACTTTACTGACTGAATTACCCTAGCACCAAGATGTTTTTAAGTAATTGAAGATTGACAGTTTCAAAACATTTCAATGTAGAAATTCCCAAGCATATTTAGACTAAATGCACCGAAGAAAGGTGTTAATGGTCTTAAAGACTTTGTGGACTTTAAATATTTTATTTAACAGGTGAAAATATTTGACTTCAATGTAGTGATTGTATTATTGTTTTTATATTTGAATATTGGATGTTTTAGAAACAGTATTTGAGGCATTGCTCTGAAGCCAAGTTCTGTAGTTAAAAAAAAATCTATCACTGGACAAGAATATTTCTCTGTAGATGTCTTAATAGTTGGTCCAGTTTTTTTAATAACTAGAGTTACTGCACATTGTATTGATATAGAAGTAATTACTATTGTACATCTACTGAGCTGGGTGTCTACTGTACCTCAAAGATACCATTCAATGCTTCAAATGGAGGTATACACACCACAACATCAGCTACCTTATAACTTTGGCCTCAGAATAGTGAAAGTGCTTTCATTAAAGTCACTTGTTAGGTAAGCTGGAAGCATGTTAGATGAGACATTTTATAGGAAATAATTCTTGGGACCAGAGATGACTCTACATAAAAGGTGCTTGCCACACAAGTGGGGCAACCTGAGTTTAGTTCTCTGCTTGGAAGCCTTGTAGAGGTTGAGGGAGAACCAGCTCCACACACGGTTCCCTGCCTACCACATACATGCTGCCACAATTGTGTGCATGCAATAATAAAAAGGAATAGATAGTTCTTAACCAGTATTGTCCATCAGGAAACCCTAGTAAGCGTTTTTATTTTTTGAGACAACCTCATTTAGCTCAGGCTTCCCTTGAGGTTGTAGCTGGAGGTGAGCTGCTCCTCTGCCTCCCATGTGCTGGGATTACACATCACTTCCACCATACTTGGTTTGTGCTACAAAATTTTTTAGGAAAAAATGTGAGTGCAGCCACAGCCGTAGCTACAGTAGAGCTCGGAGGACAGCACTGTGGGGTTGGTGTTATCGTCACTTTGAGAAACAAGCCGTGCCCGCTCCCCCATCTGCTGAGGCAGGCTTGATCTTCAGCTTCTGGCCTGAGCTTGATCTCTTTTCTGTCTTCCTCTTGGAGAGGCAGCTCCGCTTCTGCCTCTCTCCCCACTTCTCTGCTCCCCCTTCACTCTCTCGCTCTGTCCTCTTCTTTCTCCCCCCTCTACTCTTCCCCTTCTCCCCTCTTTCTTTCCTTCCCATTCCATAATTCAACTAACAAATATCCAGTTCTATTCTGTACAATGTGTCTGTCCATGTCCCTGTCTCCTGCCTGTCTGCCATGTGTCTCTCTGCCTGGGAATTGCTGCTCCTAGGGCCCGCTGCCTGCTGCCACAGGCCCGCTACCACCATTTGGGGACCTACAACATTTCTGCTGCCTATTGTTGCCGGGGATCTTGCAGAATTTTTAAAAAATCATAACGGTTGTCCATCTAGAGACGAAGAGGTCAAGATTAGGCTGTTAGGATTTTGTGGAAAGCACTTTGCCTGCTGAGCCATTTTATAGGTTCTGGAAAAACGGTTTTTTCTTTTTTAATACTATTTTTGTTTTATGTGTGTGGGAATTTTGTCTGCATGTTATTTCTGTATCACATGTACCTGGTGCTCAAGGAGGCCAGAAGAGGGTGTTGGATCCCCTGGGTTGGTTGTTGGCCAAGGTGTGGGTGCTGCTCATCAAACCTGGGTCCTCTGGAAAAGCAGCCAGTGCTCTTAAGTGCTGAACCACCTCTAGCCTCCTAGTCCATTTGACTTGCTTCATCCGTGACTAGATAGGGTGGGTTTTTTTTGTGTGTATGTTTTTTTTGGCAGCATCTTAGGTTGTTACCTAACCTTTATTATGATCATTTAAAACTCAACAGCAAAAACATAGACGTTTTATATAAGAAGAAAATAGTAGCAGCTATCCTTGTATTACGTATTTAATTTTGCTTGGGAAGAGCGTATGCTTTTATAAGCCCTCCCCCCAAACCAAGCAACCCACTTTAAAACAAAAATAATGTAAAAATTAATAAATGGTATTTTACGGGAAAAATAACTGCAATAGGCATTTCTTTCAGATTCTTGTTATAGATTAGATCCTAGAACTGTCAAATTTCGTTAAGTTTTTGTTTCATTGTATTTAATATTTGGATTAGAATTTTGAAATTTTGGTTTTAAAGATTGGCATTCTATAAACTACAGTTGAATTTTATGAGGTTAGTAAATATTTTCAGTGTAAATAGACTAGTGAGCTATAAATAAGTAGTCTTGTGTGACAGCAGGAAACCAGTTGACATCCTGGAAACAGAATTTGATGTTAGTGGTTCACCTTTATTAAGGTTGAAAAGATTGGTCTCTTGCCTTGTTCTTACTTATATGTAAAATCATTTACATATGTATTTGTTGCATTTGTAAAGTGTTTGGGAAAAATGCATGAGTCCTCAGGAAAAAATAAACTTCATCCAGGTCCAGAGTTTTCAGGCACTGATAAGCTGAGGACTAAACCCGGGCAAAGGAGCTTAGGGCTGGGAGACCTGCCAAGGAGACTCAGACACTAGAGAGAGGTTGAACATCACACACCACTGCTGGCCTTAGGTTGCAGAACCGCCTACTTGCTGAGTAGTTGAGTGGGTAAAAAGACTGGTCATCTGAGAGTGTGGGAAGAGTGGAGACAACAGCAAAGTTTTAGCGGTTAGGAGCTGATTGGTGAGCTTTGCTATTGGGGAAACACTTGTACTGAACAAATAGAAAAAAATAAGGTGAAATTATTCTATCACCCATAAAGCAATTTCCTTTTAACATTCATGAGGTTTTTTATTTTTTATTTTATTTGGTTTTTCAACACAGGGTTTCTCTGTAGCTTTGGATCCTGTTCTGGAACTAGTTCTCTTGTAGACCAGGCTGGACTTGAACTCACAAAGATCCGCCTGCCTCTGCCTCCCGAGTGCTGGGATTAAAGGTGTGCACCACCACCACCCGGCTCATTCATGAGTTTTTTTATTTTTTTATTATTTTTTTCATGAGTTTTTTTAAAAGACATTTTTGAGTTTATAAAACAAACCATAGTATATGTATTTTAAAAGTATTTCAGGCTGATTGTGACATGCCTTTAACCCCAGCCCCCAAGAGGCAGGCAGATCTGAGTTCAAGGACAAGGGCTAGACAATGAGACCCTGTTTTAAAACAAAATTTTCATATTTTGTGGCATTTAAATTATCAGACTTAGAACCTTGAGTGTACTATACAAGTATTTTACCACTGAGCTACATCTTTAGCCCTTAAAAATACTAAAGCTGGGCGACTTACTTTCAAATAAAATGTTTGTTAACTGCCTATTTGATGTAACCCCCCCCCCCCCCCGTGTGTGTGTGAATGTGCTAGGGGAAAGATATGTTAAGAGCACTGCTGTTGTTGCAGAGGACTGATTCCCAGATTTCACATAGCTGCTCACAACAATGTAATTGGCAGGATCAAGGGGATTGGCACCCTGTTTTGTAGGCAGAGACTGCTCGTTTGTTCCTGGCCGCCCAGACCTGAGTCATCACACAGAAACTCTATTAATTACCACACTGTTTGGCTAATGACTAGCGTATTCCTAGCTAGCTCTTACATCTTATTAACCCATTTCTGTCTATATCACTACGAGGCTGTGGCCTACTGGCAAGGTTCCTTAGGCAGCTACATGGCATCTCTTTGACTCTGCCTACTCTCTCTGTTTCAGCCTGGCTATATTTTGCCTTGCCATAGGCCAAAGCAGTTTTATTCATTAACCACTAAGCAACACATACACGGAAGGACCTCCCACATTATCGTTACAGCCTTCTTGCTGCATTGCCACATATGGTGAACCTACATAAATGTAGGCAAAATAACACACACACAACTTTTAAGAATGGGTGCTGAAGGAAATGTGTGTCTCCTCCCAACTTCCCACTTTCGGTCTCTTTTCAAGTCCATGCTACTCTACAGACATTTTACCTTAAAGCATTCTCATCCATAGAAAGGGTAACAGGATCGCCATCTTAAAAAGTAAGCATGTAATAAACAGGTCTGCATCAGGGGTTCCTTGGTAGGCTACCATCTGCTTAGTTCCTCTATGTGTGACCTTACTGATCCTCTGGGATGGATTACACTGCCACGGGGTGGACTTGGCTTAGGCGAAATAGGGAATTACGAACAATGTTTTCTGGCTTAGTCCTAAACAAGTAGCTCCCGTACCATACGTAGTCATAAAATTTGTAGGGCTGATCTCATCTGTCCTTCAACTGACATTTGAGAGCATATTATATACATACATAATACATACATAGCATACATTGATACACATATACACATACACTTAGGATGAAATGATAACTCTTACATGATTTCTACGTGTTCTGGGTAGAGGCTCATGCCATGACTACAATTACCTTTCTGGCTTTAAACAAGTTCTGTTTGGTTTCTCTTGTGTCATGTGCTTGTTTCATTATAACAGTACAGTCCCTTTATTTAAAAAGTTAAGAGAAGGCTAGTTTTTAAGAGTTACAGCATAACTCTGCTAACTGCCCACAGATGTGGTATCTGGAAGGTCTACCCCCAAACACGGGAGAGCCTAAGTGTAGCCCTGAGGCTGCCTGCTTGCCACAGTTCACGAGGACAGCCTTTATGACATCCACACAGAACAGAGAGCCTTCCTTGTTTACACTCTCGTGTTGAACTTGAGGGTTACTTGATAGGCCAAATTCAGAAAAAAAAACAGTGCCAAAAAAATAGCTTCTGGAGTTTACCAAAATCTAAACTACTCTTCCTTGGATGTCAGTGAGTCAACCCTGAGAGGGAAGTTATAAACTGTAAAGCTGCAACGGAGCCACAAATCACTTTTTAATCCGCTGGGAAAGGGGGAAGGGGAACCAGCCTGTGGAGATACAGCAGATGTGGGGTGAGTTCTTTTCTGAAAGAAGACAAAGGTAAGGGTTTCTGAGACATTTTGTGTGTTCTGGAATTGAAGCTTAGGATGGGGGTGGGGTGGGCAGAGATAGAAGAGTCACCACACTGGCACGGAGAAGGCCAGTGGTGTAGTCTGTGCTGTGTGGACTGACTGCTGGGTAGCCTGAATCTCAAATCCTGTTACTGCTAGATCTCTTGACAACCTAGATGTGAAGAGTTGCCACAGGAGGCGCCTTGCTGCTGTCGGGAGGTCTTAACATGACTACATGACTTGAAGCTGGCCTTTTGGTTTCTGACCCATTGTGATCATTCTTGTTCTTGAGGCTTTCCCCACAACTCTGAGAGCTTAGCAACGCAGTCTGCAATTTAAAATTCCTCACTTGATTTGTCATGAAGAGCAGGCAGAAATGGACAGGATCATGGTTTCCCTAAGGTTGTAGAGCCAGGCTGCGGAAGAGCCGCTGTGAAGCCCGTCACTCAACTCTTATAAAGCAGCAGCAGCAGCAAGGTGCTTTTTATTTTTTTTTAAGACCCTTTCTGCTGTCTCAGGTTCCTATTGCCCTACCAGCAGGCAGCTAGGTGAGGTTTGGCTTCATGACCCACTTTTGGAGGAATTACCTGCACTCTCCACTTTTCTCAGCCTTCACAATCCCCTCTATGTTTTGGTTTTTGCTCCATAGTCCATTGAAAACGCTGATGTCAGCAGTGGCCTCTTCACTAAACCACAAACCACGTGAAGGGTGTCCGGCTCAGGTGCTCTGCTGTGGCACTACCCCAGTGACTTACTGCCAGCTAAGCTGCTGTTCCTAAGATCGCCACAGCCTCCAGAGCAGTGCTACCAACTGACGACTGAGCATCCAAAACCTGAGCCTGCGGAGGTGTTTGGTATTCAAATGATAACAAATCTTGTTTATCGATTCACTAATTGATAGACATTTCGTGTGGCTGCTACGTATATTTGTGTACAAGTATTTACTTGGATTCCTGTTTCAAGCTCTTGCATATATACTTAGGAGTAGAATTGCTGGATCTGCTGTGCCCTTGATTTGAAAAGAAAAAAATGTATTTCTGGATTCCTAGATGTGCGTTTTGGCCCTGCACCTGCTTGTGCCTGCGTTGGATTCTTCCCGTGTGAACCACTTCTCTTTCCATCAGGAGAATGGTAGCTCTAGCTAGCAGGATATCTTTTGGAAAGATCAGCTGTGCCTCGTGGAGCAGAGATCTGCTGATTGGCTGGAGAATGGATCCAGTCTCAGTTCTCATCCCGGGGAACACCAGGAGTTGATTACAAGTGCCATTCCTGTGTATCTACCTAGGCAGTCCGCTCCCTGACTTGCTCAGCTGGACTGGGAGGGGTGATGCCCATCCATGTCTCTGGCTCTTGGCTTGCATGAAGGCAGCTATGACCCTTGTGGTTCTCACGTGTTCACGTCACCTCGGCTAATTTCCCATGGTGAGTTTGACCTTAGAGGCGAAACAAAAACTTGTCTTGATAATAACACTGGTGCTGCTAATTAAATACAGCCAAGTTACACTTAATCTTAATTTGTTTTTCAAGACCAAGTCTTAAGTAAAATTTGAGCTTTATGAAGTAAAAAATTCTGAGTAGAATAAGTGATAATGACTTAGATTTCACCAGCATGTTGTCTAGATCTCCAGTGACGGACCCATAGTTTGTTTGAACAGTAGTCTGTCTCTTTATGTTAGTGGCAGGTTTCTTTTCTTTGATACTTGCATATTCAGCTTTTATCAAATGGGATAAGGTGTCTCTACTTACCAGCCCTGTTCTAGACTCATCTCCATCTTCAGGGTCACATCTCAGGTTGTCGGGAGGAGTCTGGACAGATCTGTCTTCCTGTCCCGCTCTTTGTATCCATGCTCCTCTCTGCTGACATTTGTAACAGGAGAAGGTTACAGTTAGGAGAGGCCCTTACCCACATTTTCTTTCCCTTGTGAAGCCCACAATAGTTTCCATTCCCCTTTTAATTACATTTTCGCTATGGTTTGGGTAAGACCACATTGCTTGCTGCCCAAATTATTTTCCAACTACCAAATTGCTAAGTAAGTCCCTGACAATTTCCCCAAACCATTTCCTCCATGTTTTTAGGCAAGCTGTCTTTTACAATACTCCTTATGATGATATAATTACAACATCAATATCTACACTTTTTGTTATAAATACCTACTAATTCTTTTTTTTTTAATGCTTCAAAATAATGTAAGTAGTTCTCAGGTATTAAAAGATACTATCAACAGGTATTAAAAGTACTGACTGTTGAGGAAGAAATAGAGAGGAAGCAGTTTCTCTGAAGGAGCCACTAACTTCAGCCCCCAGTGATATGTCTCTGTATGTTTCTGCTCATTAGAATTGGTGACTTCCCTACCTTCTTTTGAATTGTTTTGTGAAACGGGAGGGTATGAAATGTCTGTACTCAGTAACTTTTCCTGTGTCTTGTGGAATCCGAGTCTCTTTGGAGACACACAAATGGCCTTTGTGGTTAGTCACTCCATAGCAGCTGATTCTCTGCCCTGGAAACATTGTTTCCTTTGTGTGCGGCTCGAGATAATAAACATCAGGACACCACAGAAGGCTAGTGGGGATGGAAACCTGAGGACAGGACTATGTCGGGGATGCATTAAAAAATGCTGCGATTTCATCCAACCCTCCATACTTCTGAGAGAAACGAGGCGTCTGAAGGTTTTCTTGGGCAGGTTGGTTGGTTTTTCTCCCTCTGGTTTCACTATGGTTTTGTATCTTTCACTATGGTTTTCGTTTCAAAGTTTAAACATGGGGCTTAGTCCGTCAATGGTCATAATTCATGGGATCCACTCACCAAAATCATTCCTATCTAGTCATCCAGCAACGTTCAGGAAGACACAGGAAGGTACATGGTGAGCCATGAGGCTAGAATCGGGGCTGTTGGTTGGTCTGGTGGCAGGGAGAGACTGGGTCTTTGACAGAAGACTGCAAAGCTGATGAAGACGAGCATCTTAGAGATCTCCACAGTGAAGCCAAGGCGGAGTCTATCAAGGCCTTGCCAGAGCCAGTAGCTTTTCTCATTATCTGCTATCTTGATCCCTTCTAAAGCTTCTTATGGGAAGTTCCTGAGAAGTGTTTCATTAACAAAGCAGGGCTATTTTAGTGGATTATAGTGACATAGACCAAATTCATGAATGATAGAGACATAATTTGTGTTCTCTCTCTCTCTCTCTCTCTCTCTCTCTCTCTCTCTCTCTCTCTCTCTCTCTTTCTCTGCCTCTCTCCCACCCCTCTCAATAATCTCTTTCCTCTCCCCATCTCCACCCCGAGCTGGCTTGAACCTGCTGCAGTCCCTCTCCCCAGTACTGAGATTATAGGAGTGAATCATCATACCAAACTTATATTTTTCCCCCTGATTTTGTCCACCGAATCCCATCTTTCCTTGCTTTCAGTAGTGTTTAAGAATGAAAATGCTGTGAGGATTATTTTATATAGTCCCTTACATCTCACATGAGAATGACACCAATTCTGAGACGTGTAAAATAACAGTGCACCGCTGAAATCCTGGGAACCAGGAATTCCTTTTCAGTGAAAAGTGTTAGGGGCAGACAGAACGTTGCAGGAAATAGAACAGTGTCCAGTGAAACCAGACGGGGGTCTACAGGCACTTCCTGAAGAAGTGGGGGAAGTTACTGACGATAAAGAGCTAGGTGACCCACTCTGGGAGCTGAGACCATATGTGCCAAGTTCAAGGCCAACATGGTGTGACAGAGTACAAGATCATTCCGGAATATTATAGGTACCATGTGAGGAAAAAAGTTTGTTGGATAGAGGTAATCCCATACTAGGGAAGCTAGCGTGTCTATTTTGCTTAGCACTGCCTCCTCAGCCTGTTTTGGTACAAAAAGCTTTCAATAAATATTTGTCGTATGATTGAGGAAAAGCGTTGTGGTGGTTTGAATGGGAATGGTCCCCATGGAGTAGTGTACTTGAATGCTTAGTCACCAGGCAGTGGAACTGTTTGAGAAGGATTAGAAGGAGTAGGAGGTGTGGCCTTGTTGGAAGTGGGCTATGAGGTTTTAAAACCCCAGTCAGGCCCAGTGTTTCTCTGCTTTCTGCCTTTGGATCAGGATATAAAATTCTCCACTATTGCCCCAGCACCTTGCCTGTCTGCTTCCCACCATGATGATGATGCTCTAACTCTCTGAAATTGTAAGCAAGCTCCCAATTAAACCTTTTCTTTATAAGAGTTGCCTTGGTCATGGTGACTCTTCACAGCAGTAGAATACTGGCCAAGACAGGCTGCTAATGTTGCAGGCTGCTGGAGAGGTGGGTGGGTGGGTCAGGAAAGGAAAGCGCAGAAGAAAAGAAACCGAGTTGAGTGAGGGAAGGACACCAGGAAAATCCAAAGCGCCAGGACCACCCTTTTTGTCTGCCTGTCTCTCTCGTGGTTACTTAGTTGGTGGAACCCCGTTTCCTGTTCTGCAGAAGTGCCCCAGAAGTACTTCCTACAGCCTGAGCTTCTGCTGTATGGACACAGTCCCCTCCATAGTCAGTCATGTTCCACTAGCCAGGGCCCGAAGCTGTGGCAGGAGTAACGAAGGAACACCACTGAGTCTTAGCACCGGGCCAGGGGCTCTGCCCACCCCTGAGCAGCACATTTTTATCTGAAGACAGAGTTGTTTTTTTTAATAATATTTATTTATTTATTTATTATGTATACAATATTCTGTCTGTGTGTATGCCTGAAGGCCAGAAGAGGGCACCAGACCTCATTACAGATGGTTGTGAGCCACCATGTGGTTGCTGGGAATTGAACTCAGGACCTTTGGAAGAGCAGGCAATGCTCTTAACCGCTGAGCCATCTCTCCAGCCCCTGAAGACAGAGTTTGACTTAGAACTTGGAACCAATAGCTACCTTTCTCCTTGGGGATATTGAAGTGGGATTTAAAGAAAGCAGGCTGGTAAGTCAGAGCCCTAGAAAGGGAAGACCAATGGAGTGATTGTCAGAATGTGGTTCGGCTCCTTTCTTACGTCTTTAATGCCTTGCCTTTAAAATAATGAGAATCATCCCATCTTTGGGGGTCTTCAAATGATTAAGTGAGCAGACACAGGTCAAGTGCCTGGTGTCTTGTTGGCACTCACAAACGGATTTGTCACCAGTTCAGAGATGTTATGGTTTGGATTGGAAACGTCCCCCCACACATTAGTTTTTGAATGCCTTTTCCCAGCTGGGATGCTGTTTTGGGATGGTTAGGACTCAGGAGACAGAGCTCCCTAGATAGAGTTAGCCACTAGGGTTCTATATGACAGTTGTGTATTCCTTTGGCCCCGGCTTTGCCTTCTCATTCCCGATCTCCTTTGCTGTGACCAGCCATGCTGCGGGCTCCACCTTGACTCCCCTGCCCTTGTGGACTAAACTGTCTAACGGTGTGAGGCAAAATCGAGACACTTTTATTTATCTAAAAATATTCTAAAATTAATACAACTTTGTTTTGCCTTTTGGGTCTCAGTGAAAGGGAATTTAAGGGTTTCTGTTGTTGTTTTGTTTTTAATCAAAGATGTGTCCATTAGTGTTTCCATTATAAGATGAATGTTCTAAGTCAGCAGGGGGCTATTACAATCTATAAAAACTTGACTAACCATCAATTCCTGAATTAAATCTCTCTGGGTAGCTGGGTTGGTGTCAGGTGGGCGTGAACCATGGAGAGATGTCATGTAGAGGTAGTATAGCAAACATCCTCGGTGCTTCCCATGACCACATCAGTTTACTGTGCGCGGTAGAGTCGGCGTCCCAGACACAGCCCATGTTCTCTATTCTCCTAATTTAAACAATCACGTTAAACCTGGGGGAGACAGTGACCCTGCTTTTTGCTCTCACCGAGAAGAGACTCTAGGTGCATGACTTCCAATCGGTTGTCTTGCCCAATTCCTTCTTTAAATGCTTCCCCAACGCCAGACTACTGTGTCTCCTACATCTGGTTTGTGCATGGAGACACCCACGAGCTTCTTCCGCTGGGCGGGCTGGCACAGGTCTCACCTTGTGGTTCAGCCCCTCGGAGGCTGCACTTGCTGCCTGGAGGAGCCGTCAACTCCGCAGACAGGGAGTGTTTCATGGCACCCCCTTTTCCACACCATCTGTCTGACCTGGACCCATTCCAAATACTTGGGCTCTGCCAGCGGAATGGCCTCTCTGCTACAGAAGCTTTGTAATCTGCTAATTGACAGGGTAAGGAAAATTTACATTTGGGTTACAGCTGAAAAGTTGGATGTTTCTTTGATGGGACTTTAAATGCCGACATATGCTGTGTTGGTGTTTGATTTTAGGCATCCCTGTTTGTGCACAATCCAGTGCCCTCCCCTGTGCTCTCTGCTTCATTGAGAACTTGACATCCTCAGGAGAAGAGCACCAATATGACCTACCAGGGAATTAGCCTCTACTTCGTTTACTCATTAGCAATGATTTTATTATTATAATCTCTCTGTAGCAGGAGACAGATGGCAAAGACCTTTTGCATTATTGAGCAAGATGCAGGATTGGGCATAGCCTGGCTCACTTAATGGCGAATATCCTCAGGACTCAGGCAGCTTATAAGCATCTTTGCATCGATACAGGGCTTGGTCCTACATTCAGCGCTCAATGTGTGTGCAAATCTGTTGACATTTCATTTTTCTTCTCAAGGGTGGCGGGCAGCGGAACCCTAAGGCAGCTTCGTTACGCTCACGCTGTTCGAGTTGACATGCGTGCTTGTTCACGCTTTGAAATGCTGCTTGAGGACCCGGTGTGAACAACAGTGCGGTCACACCTACCGATCCAGACTCCTCCCGGAAGCCAGGAGCTCGAACGAGCACGGTATCATAGCGTGCCCCTGGACTCTGCAGGCGGCTCTCTCTGGCTCCCGCAGCCAGCAACCTGTACTTGAGCGGTGAAGGGAAGACGAGAATGGGAGACGATTTCTTCCCTACCTTTGAAAACTTCAAAGTTCTTCCCAATCTGGTTCTGATGATCCCTGTCTCAGCACAAAGCGCACATAAAGGTCTGAAATCCGCACACTGATCGGAAATAGTTTTTTTAGAAAGTCAGGTTTAATCCCATGAGCCAAATGATCACTACCAACGGCGATCAGGGAAAACCAAAGTCCACGGCAAACTCTAATTTGGCAAATGCATAAAAGGTTCAAAAGAGCAGAGGTCTCATTTACATTCCTCGCTCTTGTATGGGATTTTCTCCTGTATTAGTAATTAAAGGGTCCAGGCCACGGAGCGCAACTGTATCACATAATAGCCATCGGGAACACGCTAACAACTTCCTTGAAGTAACACACACTAGGGTGTTTATGGTTCGGTGTCTCATGGACTCTCTTTGATCTAAATTAGGATTCATTGGCAAACTCACAATAGGCTCCACATGTACCCCTCTCAACCTCTTTCTTTTAATCATGGAAATTAGAGATGGAAAATATCCATTAAGTCACTTAGTCCATTTCCCTGCCAGGGTGAAATTGTTGCCTGGGATTCGGGGGGTAATGCTCCGTCCAGCTTACACGTACATGTCTCCTGGGACACGAGGGCTCTCCGTTTTATAATTTCTTCCCTTAAAATTCAGAGGGGAAAAAAATATAAAACAGAGAAAAGCTTCCTCCGTCCTTACGGCTTGGAGGTAGTGATGCCATGGTGGGGTGTTTGCATGGCGTGGGCTTTCTGAAGACCCTTCCTTTGCTGCCCCGGCTCCTCTACCCATCACCTACACAGATGAGAGCAGCCTTCTCTCCAACTTGTTTTACTCTTCAACCTGGTGGAATGGTCCAGGTTCCTGAACCTCCCTGTCAGCTTGAGCTAGCAAGTTCTCTACTCCAACAGCTGGAGCTAGCGAATTCTCTACTCTGTCAGCTGGAGCTAGCAAATTCTCTACTCTGTCAGCTGGAGCTAGCAAATTCTCTTCTCTGTCAGCTTGAGCTAGCAAGCCCTCTAGGGGCATGAGGCTGGGAGAGGAGAGGCTGCTTATTTTAAGCTCCACAGGGAACCTTACAAGCTGCACAGCCCTGACCAAAGCACAAGGTCACTGACGCAGCGTGAGCTAATGACTGGACCGCTGCCTGGCTTGTGAGTGGCCTGTTGCAATATTTTTATACTTTGGACATTTGGCATCGGAATGATACGAAGTGTGTGTCATTGCACACTTCTTTGACTCAGGTTCAGCAAACGAAGGAAGAAGCTTGTCATTCAGCAGCTGCCTGCAGCATCTCCAGCTGCAGAGGTCAGCTTTATGGGAAAGCCACAGAACCCATTGACCACACCTGCAGTGGGCTTTCTGTAGTGCCTGAGATGAGATGACTGAAGAGGTAAACACCCACTGTGAGATTTGCGTTTTGGGTTTGTTTGAGAGGTTCTATTAAAATTTGATAAGCTAGCATTTTAGATTCTGATCCAGATGTGTAGAGTGTGATCATTCGAATTATAAGATGGAAGTCTTCCCCTGCCCCAAATTCACCATGGGCTTCAGTAAATAGCTCATTTCCCACAAGCATTTGAAGAGGGAGTCAGGATTGCAAAACCTGGTGTATTTACTACCAGCATATTTCCATTAGAGAATTATGTCTAAACACGTGGCTCCTTTTTTTTTTTTTAAAGATTTATTTATTTCTTATGTATACAACATTCTGCCTCCATGTATGCCCACACGCCAGAAGAGGGCGCCAGATCTCATTACAGATGGTTGTGAACTACCATGTGGTTGCTGGGAACTGAACTCAGGACCTCTGGAAGAGCAGCCAGTGCTCCTAACCACTGAGCCATCTCTCCAGCCCCCTAAGATAATTCTTGTTGTAAGTACCCTAAAGGTGATGAGAAACAACGGGCCTCTGAATGTATTAAAAGCGACAACAACAACAATGAAGCAAGCAAGCAAATAAACAAAAAACAAACAAAACATCCAGAGCTGGGGAAGTGACTCAGTTGACAAGAACTGAATTTAGTCCCCAGCACCTATGTACAAGATAAATGCTGGGCTATACACTTGTAATCCCAGGGCTGGGAGGGGCGGAAGCAGGAGGATTCCCGGAGTTTAATGGCCAGGTGAACTGGCTGTCTCCAGGCCCATGAGAGACTCTATCTCAGAGAGTAAAGTGGAGGGTTGTCCAGATGCCCAGCACTTACTGCTATGCCTGCCGACCTCAGTTCCACCCGTGGACCCCACATGGTGGTAGGAGATTACTGACTCTCACAAGCCCCCAGACCTCCACACGCGTGTGGTGGCGGGCACTCCCGCACTGGAACAGCTGTACTGGTTAGTTTTGTCAACTTGACTCAAATAGAGTCACCTGGGAAGAACCTCGACCCAAGGATCGCCCAGCTCGCATTGACCTGTGGCCATGTCTGTGGGGCATTTTCTTGATGGCTACTTGATGTGTGGGAACCCAGCCCAAGGGGCGGTGCTCTTCCTAGGCAAGTAGGCCAGCATTGTCTAAGAGAGGGAACTGATTAAGTCAGGAAAAGGAAGCCAGCAAGCACCTCCATCCAGGGTCTGTGCTTCAGTTCCTGCCTCCAGGTTCCTGCTTGAATTCCTGCAGTGGCTTCCCTTTGTGATGGACTGTGAGGTGAAATAAAATAGCCCCACCCCAGGTTGCTCTTGGTCAGTGCTTTATCATAGCAGTAGAGATGCTAACTGGAAGATCTCCCCCCAAAATGAATTAATAACTGCAATACATTTAAAAATATTGATGAGGTGCTGAGCAGCTGAAGGAGACACCTGGCCTCAGTCTCCAGCCTCCACGTGCACATGAACACATATGAACAGATATTGTGTGTGTGACACACACACACACTCACACACACACACACTCACACATACACTCACACACTCTCACACACACTCACACACACAACACACACTCACACACACACTCACACACACACTCACACACACACACTCACACACACACACACTCTCACACACACACACACACTCACACACACACTCACACACAACACACACTCTCACACACACACTCACACACACATTCACACACACACACTCACACACAACACACACTCACACACACACTCACACACACACTCACACACAACACACACTCACACACACACACTCACACACACATTCACACACACACACTCACACACACACTCACACACACACTCTCACACACACACTCTCACACACTCACACACACTCACACACAACACACACTCACACACACACACTCACACACACTCACACACACACTCTTAGAATTGGTTAGACTTAGAATCTACTGACACGTTTCTGATTTGGGATCCTCTCCTTGGCCAAAAAACTCAGTTGCAGAAGCTGAGTCGGCAGTGACCGCTCCTTGTGTAGTTTAAGTATCTGGGTTTTCCGTCTATCCAGACGTGGGGCAGGACCACGCCTGTGGGATAGTGGTCTGGTATGAGGTCATGAGGCTGAAGGTCACACACATCCTAGGAGTGGCTTGAAAGATGCTTCTGTCTCAGGTAATTTCTTTGAGCTCCCAGACTAACGCCAGAGGCCCTTCCTCCACATCTCATCTCTGCACGATGTCAAGCCACTGTCGCGAGTCACCAAGACTAACCCCGATTTAGTAGATGCCTAATGTCTTGTTAAAGTCAAAGTATTTTGTTTTTGATTGATGCCCAGGGCTGGCTCACACTTATTCTTCTGGATGTGATCTTTAAATGTTGGGCAACGTGGTGCCTGGAAGGACGGCTAAGTCCCCAGATTACTAAGTTAGTGATTGGCTAACGTCAGAAGACGGCTGGAGAAAGAAAGATGCCCTGCTTAGCTCCGCGGGCCCTGTTTGCAGCAGGTAGGAACTTGCACTTTCATCCTGGGCTTTCCTCAGCCAAAAGCTTATGATTAGTAGTCAGCAAAATAAACGCGAGGGTGGGGGAAAGCCATGAGTCAGAAGATTCAGGAAGAGAAGCACACAGACCCAGGTACCGAGAGCTGAATCCCAGAGCGGTGTGTTCAGCAAGAAATGAGGTGTATGAGAAAAACACAAGCATTTATATGAAACCTTCAGTCAGTTTACCTGAGCAGCGATAGCCTGTTGTCATACTTAGTCACATGGCTCATGCTGCAGGCCCACATGCTTGTAGAAGCCACAGGGCCCTAGGCACACAGGACATGTGCTCTATAACATGGAGAGCTGCAAGGCACCCAGCTGCTCAGCCTGCCTTTAAGGCATCTCCCGTTCCGTGTGGGTCCAGTTACAGGAACCCCTGGCTCCAATCCTTCAATCCATATCCTCAGGAAAGGAAGGTAGCAGCTGAGTGACATTCTTGCCAAAAGGTTGCTGCGTTTGCTTATCATAATATTAAGCCAATCCTACTCAGAGGGACTCTGTACCTATGTCTACACCTCTACCTGGACCTTCCGACTCATGGTTTTCTCCAGCCTTTGTGTTTATTTTGATAAAGTAACTGTTAACTTTTGGCTGTAGTCTCGGTAAGTAAAGGTCTATTTTGTGGCTCAGTGCTGGCCTGCTTGCCTGACACTTGTGAGTGAGGTCCTTGGTTGGATCTATAGCACTGAATAAAAAAAACAAAACCCAAAAAACCAAAGAGTGCCAGCAAAAAAAAAACCAAACCAAACAACAAAATTATGAGATAAATACGATAATCTAATACTGTCTAAATGTAGATATGAAAAATTACTAGGAGATACTTTGGAAACTGTACCCTTATGTGTTGAGGCAGAATCTTGGTCTCTGTGGGTGTTACACTTTAAAACAAGTGATAATTGAGAAACATAGATACAACCAATAAATAAACCAATAAATCATTGTATGTCACTAGGGGATTGTTTTTAAAATGGTGAAATGATTTTTATTAAGTTTGCAGACCCCTGATAGGAGTATAAAGATGTATACTGTATTTAAATTCCAATTTTGATTTCAAGACTACTAACATTTTAAGTCTTAAAATTACATTAAAAAAATTTAGTGTCTGTATATGAGTATGTGTGTGTATTTGTCTGTGTGTGAGTGTGTGTCTCTATGTCTGTGTGTATGTGTGTGAGTTTGTATCTATCTGTATATGTGAGTGTACGTGTGTGTGTGTGTGTGTGTGTGTTGGAGTGGTGGGGATAGAATGTAAGGGTTAGGGAATGACATTCAGGAGCTGGTTCTCTGCTTCCATCATCTGGGTCATAGGGATTGAACTCAGGACTCAGGTCATCAGTTTTGGCAGCAAATATCCTTACTACTGAGCCATCTTCCCAACCCCTCCAAACAGTTTTTTAAAGATGGAAGGGAGGAAAGCCTGGCGATGTTGGTACTTGCCTTTAATCCCAGCACTTGGGAGGCAGAAGCAGGTGGATCTCAGTGAGTTGTCAGGAGCCAATTTCCTCCTAAAATCTTTACAGGAACCATCACCCTGGGGAGTCTGCAGAGAACCCCACACCCCTAATTGTGTTAAGAATGGATCTATTGACAGAGCCTACCCCACACCCAAATTGGCTGTTAATGAGAGCTATCTGTTAGCGGAACCCACCCCGCATTCTAAACTATCTGGAGAACTAGGTGTGTCATCTCCTAGTTGCGACTTCTTGGCCTACTGTGACCTGACCAAAGGTAACCTGGCTACGTGATCAACGAGAACCACGTGACCAACGTGAACCACGCGGCAAGAGCCCAGAACCCTGTGCCCATCCCCCCAACTCCTTACCCTATAAAAGGTTGTATCTCGTCCCTAATAAACGGAGGCTTTGACAAACTTTGCATGGCCTTCTTCCTGTCTCCTAGCCCATATCTTCCAGGTAGTGCCTCTCCGGGACCCTGGAATAACTCAACTGCCAGGCGGGCTACTAACCCTAGACTAAGTGGCCCGCCAAGGCAATCGACAGTGGCGCCCGAACAGGGACTCGGAGCACGGTCAACTATCGGACGACAACGCGCAGTCCCGGGACAACAAGAAGAAAACAGAACTCGGACAGATCTGCAGGACAAGGTAGGCGCAGGCTCACCGTCGTCCAAAAAGATATGGGACTTTCAAGGGAAGAGAAATTCATACAGGAATTTAATCAATCACTCAGGGAGAGAGGAGTAAGAGTCAAAAACAGAGATTCATATGTTTGCTTAATGTGTTTGCTTGCGGACTCAAAAGGGAGTCCCTCGAGATGCGAGAAGTTAGGGTACAATCCACACAGCTATGCCTGCCAAGCAGGCTGGCTGCTAGGGCTAGAGAGCCTATGTCTTTAACCCCCTGCCATATGGAGCGAAAGCTGACAGGCAGGTTTGCTATATAGGAATCTAGACTCAAAAAGCTACAGCTTCATTTAGGGCAGTAAATATGCTTCTTTTTCATTTTAAAAATCTTGCTTCTTGGTCAAAAATCTTTAGTTTGTAGGTATAGAAGTTTATATCTAAGGTAGATTAATTTCAGTACTGTGTTTCTGTAGGAAAGTTTTAAAATCAAAGATTGTGATATATTCAGAGGATTTTTAGAATTGTTTAGGCTATCCTGAGTTTTTATTTCTTTTGTATAAGGTTGGAGATTGTTTTTTTGAGTTCTATATTGTTCTTTTGAGTTCTGTGAAAAGTTTTGCTATAATTTTAATGAACATTTACATTAAATCTGTGAGTTCTGTGAGAAATGTTGCTATAATTTTTAATGGACATTTACACTGAATCTGTAAACTGCTTTCAGTGAAATTGTCATTTTTGCTGTGTTTCTTCTGCTTTCGCAAGAAAGTAGGGGATCTTTCAAGATTTAAAGTTCTTATCCTACAAGTTTTTCCGTTTGTACGGCCCGCTCTTGGGTGGGAGTCGTATTGTTTCAGCTTGAGGTCCTTTCCTGCTGCCAGGTATGGCTTCAAGGTGGAATGCTGAGACTCAGGCCTCTTAATTAAATTTATCAAGGGCCAGAGCTATACTCTTAACAAGCTATAGAGATGACAGGACCCAAAACTTCTGTCCTGCTTGCTTGGAATTACTCCAAGATATTTTGTGGTATTCATGAATATTAAAAAGGATGATGTCTCGTTTATCCTAGGTGTAAAAGAGGTACATCTGGGTTATTTTCAGATTCTAGGCTATGATAAAATGGTTCTGCTATGGGCATGGCTAAACACGTGTCCTTGTGGTATGGTTAAACATCTTTGTATTTAGGCCCAAAAGAAATATTGCTAAATTTTGAGGTAGATATTTGCCTAATTTTAAAAAATAGACCGAATGAGGGTCCCTCAGTGCTGGGGAGACTCTCACTCGGGTCTAGGGATGGCAGGGCGCGTAGACCATCCTTGCTGAGGTCGCACACGTGGCCTTGGTTGGTGGGGGAGGAGTTCGACCCCCAGTGACCAGGAGAAAGAATTTTTTGAGGAAAGGGGCCACACCCCAGTGGTCCGGGAGGGTCGTAAATTCCAAAAATCCAATGGTGGTCTCTGGAGGACAGCTCCCTGCCTCTCGGGACCACTCCCAATAATCCTCTAGTTCCTAAAACTACTGTGATAATTGCAGCTGGAAAACCTGTTTTTCCAGGTCAAGGTCTGGCTTTGTCTTCAGCTGATTCCTGGTGCAGGGTCGCTAAAGCGGCTAGCCCTGGATTTTTGATTTTTCTCTTCCTGCTGGGAGAGTCAGGTTCATCCAGGTTTTTCAATACTAGGTATGATCCAAAAGTGGCTGTGCCAGTATGCACTTCCAGCACCAGTTTACACTTCCAGCAATAAGAGTTTTTTCTTTACCCACATTTTCTTAAACATAAATTGTTAACAATAATTTTTAATCTTGGTCATTTCTACAAGGATAAGATAAAATCTTGGAGTTTTGGTTTGCATTTCTCTGAGGGCTAAAGGTTGTTATGTTTGAGCATTTTTTAAGTGTCTCAGTCATTTTTAAGTTCGTCTGAGAGTTTTCAGTTTAGGTCTATAACAAATATTTTTTGGATTAAAATTTTTAATAACTAATTTCCTGAGTTCTTCATATATTTTTGGAATGGATTTATGATAAGTAAAGATCTTTTCCCACTCTATAGCCTTGTTATACAAAAGTTTCTCAGTTCAGGAGATTTATGGTTTCTCCAAATGTTTATGCCACTGAGGCTGTGTTTGAGATGTGGCAAAATGTGCTTCAAAAATTTTTCTCTGTGAGGTTCAACATAATTTTTATATGCTGAGGCCTTTGGCTCATTTAAACTTAAAAAGTTTTGTACATGGAGATGGATATAGATTTATTTTCATTCTTCTACATGTTGGTGTCTAATGAGGCCAGCATTATTAGTCAAAAAATGCTTCATTTTTCCATTTTCCTATCTGCAAGGCAGACTTAAAACTTAAGAGGAGGATAGCTTAAAAACTTTTAATTAGATATACAATGGTTAAAGCCCTAGTTATAATATTCTTATGGAAGACCTTGAGCCGCTAGGTAAAATTCTTACAAAAAAAACAGTTTCCAATAGAGAGCTTAAAGCTGCCTAACAGGTACTCAAGCAGGTAAAAAATATAATTATGTTTGCTCAATTCAAAAGCAAAAACAATAATATTTTTCCAAGATCATTGCTACAATTCACACACCTGTATTTTGCTAATGTTATAGCAAAAAATCCCTTAAAGGATTTTATGCTAAATTTTACAAATGGCTTTTCAAATGGAAGAGCTGCATATATGGCTAATAAAAAAAAAATTGTGGAGCGTAACAAGGCTCCTTGAAAGCAACTCATAAAAAGTTGCAAGCAGATCTTGATGCAAACGGATCTGGCGTGATAACACCAAGCTAACCTTTGCTAAGGCAAGGTGGAAAAGTCCTTGCAATGCATTATGAAAAAACCCGACCTATTTATATTTGGGGTCGAGGATATGTTTATGCTTTTTTCACAGAAAGAAAAGAAAAGGTGGATCTAATGTCGAGGCTGCGGACATCCCACAGAGGAGTTCCAGAGGAGATTGGGGAGAGGTCCTTGGTCCAGCCTTTCCTGCCCCAAGGAGAGGAGTGCCTGATAACAGAACCTGCTACCCCACTCTGCAGGGTGTCAATTCTGCCCCTAGAGAGTCCAGGGAGACCCGCCTGAGATAAGTGCCAGGATGTGCTGCTTCAGATAGCTGAATCCAGCTCACCTCACTCAGGAATCCTCTGATGCGGACTAAACATCAGACAGCTTTAATCTTTGGGACACAGAACTCATTTTAATTAAAATATTAATGCTTCTTCACTTAAGAAGGGGGAAGATTAGGGTTCCTGTCACTGTTGCTCAGAGACTGGAACTGGTGGTATTTGATGACAACAATGTATGTCATTGTGCTCTTACTACAATTGACCTGATACTTATAACTGCTTATAGATGTTGGGAAAAGTTTGACACACGTTGTAAAATGTTTGGGTTTAATGCATATGCTAAAAATTTTAGATTTAGACCCCTTTTACACTGCCCTAATTATTGGCAGGCAGCACTCATAATCTTATTGTGGAGTAGGCATTTAGGAAGGAGGATACCTAAGGCCAGATTAAAAGGTGAATACTGGGTTTGGAAAATGCCCTTTCTTCTTGTCTGGAAGATGGAGTTATTGGTGCCCAAAATTATATCATTATATTTTGTTTGAGGAGCTACTCACAGCCTTTTCATTAGTGATAGACACAGGGGCCCAATGACGGGAGTTAGTGTGGACCCTCGCCTGAACAGCACACCATACAGAGGCTGTACTGGCCGGCTCAACAATGGCATGGTGCCAGGCACGAGGAGTGCCCTCCACATAGCCCAAGACAGGGTGACCTGTGATCTGTTTACTTTAAATCTCGCTAGATACCTTTCATTTGAGGAGCTCCAAGGACGGGTGACTTGTGGCAGGAAATCCCCCAACCTAAGACAGGATACTGGGAATCCTAGGACGGGTAAGGGGGATAAAGACCAGGTCCCCACTCGACCTAAGAATCATAAGGCACCCCTCTGTTCCCAGGAGAGGTAAATTGCTTCACCATTCGAGAGGAGTGTCTCTCCTTGTCCCAGTCCCTTCCCCTTTAGATCTGACACCTTGGTTGGACTCTGACCTGATGCCCTTCACTTAATAGCTGCCTGTCTTTATAAAAGAAAGGGGGATCTGTCAGGAGCCAATTTCCTCCTAAAATCTTTACAGGAACCATCACCCTGGGGAGTCTGCAGAGAACCCCACACCCCTAATTGTGTTAAGAATGGATCTATTGACAGAGCCTACCCCACACCCAAATTGGCTGTTAATGAGAGCTATCTGTTAGCGGAACCCACCCCGCATTCTAAACTATCTGGAGAACTAGGTGTGTCATCTCCTAGTTGCGACTTCTTGGCCTACTGTGACCTGACCAAAGGTAACCTGGCTACGTGATCAACGAGAACCACGTGACCAACGTGAACCACGCGGCAAGAGCCCAGAACCCTGTGCCCATCCCCCCAACTCCTTACCCTATAAAAGGTTGTATCTCGTCCCTAATAAACGGAGGCTTTGACAAACTTTGCATGGCCTTCTTCCTGTCTCCTAGCCCATATCTTCCAGGTAGTGCCTCTCCGGGACCCTGGAATAACTCAACTGCCAGGCGGGCTACTAACCCTAGACTAAGTGGCCCGCCAAGGCAATCGACAGTGAGTTTGAGGCCAGGCTGGTCTACAAAGCAAGCTCCAGGACAGCCAGAGCGATTACACAGAGAAATGGCCAAAAAAAAAAAAAAAAAAAAAAATTGGAGGGAGGGAGGGAGGGAGGGAGAAACAGATGCGAGACTTGACTCTCATGTTCAGAAATTACAAACACACTGTGCTTTCAAGGAAAGGGAAGCGTTTCTGTCTTATGGGATCTGTCCATGTGGACCAGGGCCTTGGGTGGGATCGTATCCCCTGGTTTCTCTCTGTAGTGTGCACTGCAGGAATGTGGTGTGGTTGCTTCACAAGGATCCTGGAGAACTGGCCAGTGTGGGCTGTCATTACTCTAAGTGCTTTGCCGATAATTAGCGTCTTTGCTTCTAGGTAAATTTTACATCCACATGGCTGAGTTTTCACTGTTACCCCATAATGGGGGACAGATGTGAGGTACTTGGCTTAAAATTCCAACCGGGGTTCCTTATCCTTTTGCCTGATACAGATGCTGTCACTGCAATCTACCCTTCCCCTTTACTCTGATTTCTCTAAATCTGTGACAAATTATTACCATATATTGCATGTGTGTGTGTATCTATATATATTCACTATATTTATATGTGTCCATATATTTCCTTGTAACTTCAGGTTTTTTCCTTCTTTTTGGATATTGACGCTTGCTATGTAGCTCAACCTGGCTTCAGATTTGCTTGGTAGCCCAGGCTGGCCCTGAACTTAAGGTCTTTCTGCTTCTACCTCTGAAGTGCTGGGATTCCATGCCTGCACCACCACCATCAGTCTTTGTACAATTTCTTGATTTAGGCCTTGGAAGTGGCAGATAAATGAGACATGCTTTTACTGTGTTCTTGTGCCTTCCCGGTCAGTCCCGTCGGCTTGCCTTCCTGTGAGCATCCCTCCCTCCCTCCCTCCCTCCCCACTTGGTGGCCTTTGCCCTGAAGCTATGGAAAACAAGACTTTCTTGCCTGGCACTTATTTACTCCTGTCGGTTAGATTTTGGCTCAGTTTTTCCATATAAGGGCAATTAGAGATAAATTTGGGTGTTGCTTTAGGAATTTCTCCCCACCAGCACCACTGTACCCCCTCAGCTTCCTTCCGGGAAGGGCTGGTTTGTCCAGTCTCCACCCAGGGCGCCAGATGGGCTCTGGTGGAGGAGAGGGAAGCTGTGTCTTCGTTGGATGAGCTTGTACCTATGGTCTGGTAGAGGCTTCTGGAACCTTGTTAATGATGGGTTAAGAAAGGTGCCAACGAGCTTTTTAAAAACATTTAAACCTCCTAAACCACAAAAACCTTCTGCTCTGTATCCACAGCAGGTTAAGCCAATGTTGTTCGGGTGCACACCGAAAGCGCTACCCTGGCTGGATGAATGGAAATCTCTATGTGGTCTTGGTACATGGCCACTGCCCAAAGACCCTTACCATGTGCGTTTGGTCCCTGCTTCTCTGGACTCTGTGGGAGCATCCATCTCTTCTTTAGCACTGGAAGTGTGGCTCCTACATCCATCTAGATGGGGATGGTTGATGTTTGACGTGTGCCGCCCTGCTGTTGGATCCTCTAAAGGAGGCTCTCCTTTAGTCTTGCCTCTTGGAGGCTCTTTTCTGCCCCCTGGTACCCTAGACCCATCTAGAGCCTTTGAATCCTGAATTGATAAGTATCTATCTGCCACCCACAGAAGTGATCTAGGGTCACCCTTACCCTAGATCGCCCACTGCAAAACAGGGTTGCTATATAAAGTTAAGCAAGAAAAGGAGCAATCTTTTCTAGATGGTACATTAGCATCATCTCCCTCTCTTCCCCCTCCTCCTCCCCTCTCAGCCCTCTCTCCCTTACACTGTAGCCAGGGACCCCGTCCTGTTTGCGCTCCGTCTAAATATGTGCCAAGTTCCTTAAGGATGACAATTTTTCCCCCCCAGAAAATAATTTTATTTTAGAAAAAGATTTTTTTTTGTAATTGTGTATGAAGTCACTGTAGATTAACACGATGTAGCATATTTATTGAAATATGTAATCTTTGAAAAAAGATAATGGCTCATATGCAAGATAATGTGGCCTGGGGGGTAGGGGCAGGGAGAAGCCAGTTGACAGAGAAAGACTGGAAGCTCTTCCTTACCTGGGGCTACCTATGACAAACAGCATTCTTAGGAAAAGCGCGTGTGTCTACGTGACTTGGGAAGGGTCATGAGTCTTGTGGCCAGCACTGCTGGACTGCGTACTTTTCCTGCAGTTCACCAGCCACACCTACTGAACACCAGGGTGCTGCCCCACCCCCAGCTTTTCTGGTTACAGGGCAGGGCAGAGCCTGAGACTTTCATCACACAGGATATTGCTACTGCTGGTCCGAGGACCATGGACTGAGAGCCACTGTCGTAAAACATGGCTACTTCCTACGGCCTCCCAACTCTCCCCCAGACTCACTTGTTAAAAAATAGTTCGTTGAGTACAGCCTGAGTCACTCTCTTGGGTGACCAGCTGTGTCAGCTCTTCTAGAGCGGGGAACTGGACGCGGCTTTGTCACTAGCGTTTCCTGAAGGATCTTTTAATTCAGCTCCCTGGAACTTACAAGAATTGTTTGGGTTTGTGAAGACCTAAGTTTTTAAACAGCAGCGTATTTATATCAGAATGACGGTGACAGATATTTTCGCATAATGAAAAGTATCTTTAAGACTACGAAAGGCGGCGTGAGAGAGAGATTTGAGAATTTGTATTTGTCCTCACACCTTTAGAACTTGCAGGTATACATTTTTAATAACTTGCATTTGCATTTTACTGAACTTTGTTTGGTGAGGTTGTCCTTTTAAACGACAAAACCTCTCAGCTGTCAAACTGTATCAGAGATCTTGGAGAAGGATAAAATTTTACTTGAGTTATTGATTAAAAAACGACAGAGAACTTACTTGGTTGGCACCTAGAGCTGCTCCTCATGGTCCTCCATGGTTGCTGAGGGTCATATTTGCCTTTGTTGTCCAGCGCAGGGCCTGCCAGGCTCCAGAAGACCCTGTATGTTTTAAAAGAGGGCCATTTGGAAAGGGTCTCAGAATAATACATGTGAAAACAGCCCTCTAAGCTTGTGTTAGAGTAACAAATACTTTTGTCTCTGAGTTTATACGTACCTCAATCATGTTGGTTTAGAGGGCCTTTTTTTTTTTTTTTTGGTGTCCTTCCTGCCCTCTGGCTTTTGAACTCTTTCTGCCTTCTCTTCCACGGGTTTCCTGAGTCCTTCCCTGAGGAAAGAAGTTTGATGGAGAAATTCCTGTTCTGATGTCTTTCACTCTCTGTATGTCTGGCTATGGCTTTAGTTTTTGTTGTTTTGTGTTTGTTTTGTTTTATTTGTTCAGAACGGTAGTATTTGGTTTTATCCTAGATCCCTGAGCTAAATAGTCTCAGGTTCTTGGTCACCCAAGCAATGTTGGGTGTGGATTTCATCTCATGAAGTGTGTCTTAAGTCAAATCAGGTATTGATTGGTTATTCCCATAAGCTTTATGTCACTTTCGTGTTAGCATAGCTCACAAGCAAGACACCATTGTAGATCAAAGGGTTTATGACTGGGTTGGTATAGACAGAAGTTTTAGTCCCGCCACAGCCCTTCAGTCCCAAGTAAACACACAGAGGCCTATGTTAATTATAAACTGTTTTGCCAATTGCTCAGGTTTATTACTAACTAGCTCTTACAACTTAAATTAACCCATAATTCTTATCTATGTTTAGCAACAGTAAGGCATTTTTATCTTGCTTTCTCTGCATCTGGCTGGTGACTGGGTCTCTCCCTTACCTCTTCCCAGAATTCTCCTAGTTTGGTTCCTCGCCTATACTTCTTGCCTGACTACTGACCAATCAGTGTTTTATTAAACTAATACAAGTGACAAACCTTTACAGTGTGCAAGAGCATTGTCCCACAGCAGGTTGGTGTTTACGTTTTTCCTCTGGTAGCATGCAGAGAACCTTCCTGTGCCAAAGACACTAGTATGTAGGGGTGAAGGCTTTACATAAGCACCAGCTCGACTTCTCCATGTTCAATGAGTTGTATAGGTATTGTCTTCAGCAATGGGACTTTACCATCAGTTGTGGCAAGCAACCTATGGTCTTGACAACAGCCTGGGTTGTTTGGGGGCTCCAATGGGACCCTTTTGGTCATCAATTCAATTAGATGTAACCCAGTGTTGGTACTGGAACCTTCATTTGGTGACAGGAGATGTCCAGTTGGGGCTCTGTCTCCCTCATTATTTCATGATTTTATATAAATAACCTTAATACACACACACACACACACACACACACACACACACACACACACACGTGCACGCGTTAGGGAGTGTCTACTGTATTAGGTTTCCATATTACCCCTTAAATGTCCCTTAATTTTAGCTGTATCTCCCCATATTCCCTACGTTGTTTCCCCTCTTCCTTTTCCTTTCCCTCTTGATTCTCTCAGTTCTATCTCTCCATCTATCCATATCTATTTCCCATTCCTAGGTCTATCTATTCCACTTAGTTCCATACTCTATACATAACCTTTGTGTTTATATGGATTATAGTTTGGTTATCATTGACTCAATATCCATATATAAGCAAATACATACCATATTTACCTTTCTGTGTCTGGGTTGCCTCACTCAGGATGATATTTTTTTTTTTGTTCCACCCATTTACCTGCAATTTTTATGATTTCATTTTGTTTTCTTTTTTATATAATTTGTTTCAGTTTTATTTCATGTACATTGGTGTTTTGCCTGCATACATGCCTGTGTGAGGGTATCAGGTCTGGAATTACAGTTATAAGCTCCCATGTGGGTGCTGGGAATTGGGCAGTCAGTGCTTTTAATTGCCAAACTGTCTCTCCAGTCCCTCATTTTGTTTTCTAACAGCTGAGTATACACCATTGTATACATGTACCACATTTTTTTTTATCTCTTCTTCTGTTGAGGGACATCTAGGTTGTTTCCAGTTTCCGGCTGTTACAAATAAAGCCCAAGAGAAGTAGAGCTGGATCTTGCTGTAGATGGATTCCCATCTTCCTGAGGAACCAGAGTTCCACAGAGTTTGTACCAGTTCACACTTCCACAGGCAATGAATGAGTTTAATGATGCAAAGATGTGTTGCATTCTTTTGTGTTGCATTTGGCTAACTCTGTGAAGCTGTGTTACTTTACCTACCTAAAACATCTGATTGGTTAAATAAAGAGCTGAAGGGCCAATAACTAGGCAGGAGAAAGGGCAGGCAGGGCAGGCAGGCAGAGAGAATAAATAAAAGAAGAATTGTTGGAAGAGAGTGTTGAGAAATGGGAAAGAAAGGAGAGGACATCAGGGGCCAGTCACCCAGCTACACAGCAAGCCACAGAGGAAGAAGTAAAGAAAAGTATATAGAATAGAAAAAGGTAAAAGCCTAGAGGCATAAGAATAATTTAAGAAAAGTTGGCTATAAGTGAGAAAAGCTATGGCTAGCCATTCATAAGGAAGAATAAGTTTCCATGTGATTATTTGGGAGGTGGGTGGTGGCACCCATCTAAAGAGCAAAGAGGAACAAACAAACAAAAAACCAACCAACAAATAAAAAACAGCTACAAACCTATTCTTGTTTCTTTGATCATTTTTATTGTTTTTATTTTTGTTTCTGTTTTATTGATTTTAGTCTTGAATTTGATTATTTCTTGCTGTTTACACTTTTGAGTGTGATCTTTTTCTTTTTCTTCTAGAGCATTCAGGTGTGCTGTATAAGTTGCTAGTTAAGTAAGATCTCTCCAATTTTTTAAATGTAGGTTCTTAGTGCTGTGAGTTTGCATCTTAGACCAGCCTTCATTTTGTCCCATAAATGCAGGTACATTGCATATTCATTTTCATTCAGTTCTAGAAAGTCTTTAATTTCTGTCTTGACCCCTTTCTTTTGTTGTTGCTGAGTAGAGAGTTTTTTAGTTTTCATGAGTTTGTAAGTTTTCCATTGTTTCTGTTGTTGATATTGAGTTTTACTATGTGGTGGTCAGCTAGGATGCAGGATATTTCAATTTCCTTGTATCTGTTGAGACTTCCTTTGTGTCCGAGTGTGTGATCAGCTTTGGAGAAAGTTCCATGAGGTTCTGAGAAGAAGGTATGTTCTTTTGTGTTTAGGTGAAATGATCTTTAAATATGTTAGAGCCATTTGATTTATAACCTCAGTGAGCTCCAACATTTTGCTGTTTAGCTTTTGTCTGGATGACCTGTCTATTGTCAAGAGCTGGGTAGTGAAGTCTCCCACGGCCAGTGTGTGGGGGTCAATATGTGATCTAAGCTGTTGAAGTGTTTCTTTTACAAACTTCAGTTCCCTTGCGCCTGGTGCACAGATGTAAAGAATTGCCATGTCCCCTTGGTAGATTTTTCCTTTGATGAGTATGGAGTGGCCTTCCCATTCTCTTCTGATCACTTTTGGTTTGAAGTCTATTTTGTCAGATATTAAAATGGCATCACCAGCTTGTTTCATTCATTTGCTTGTAATATCTTTTCCCAACCCTTTACCCTGAGTGCTGTCTAGCCTTGATGTTAAGGTGTGTTTCTTGGATGCAGCAGAAGGATGGATCCTGGTTTTGTATCCATTCTGTTAGTCTGTATCTTTTTTGGGGCTGGGCGTGGGGGATTGAGACCTTTGATATTGGGAGATACCCATGAACTGTGTTTGCTGATTCCTGTTATTTTGTTGTTGTAGTGATGTGTGTGTGTGTGTGTGTGTGTGTGTGTGTGTGTGTGTGTATTTCTCCTCTTTTGATTTGCTGGTATGGGATTATTTATTCCTTATGTTTCCTCGGGTGTGGCTACCTCTTTTGGTTGGAGTTTTCCTCGAAGTACCTTCTGAAGAACTGGATACTTCTTAACTTTGGTTTTATCATGCAATGTCCTACTTTCTCCATCTATTTTGATTGACAGTTTTGCTGGTTATAGTAGCCTGGGCTGGTATCTGTGGTCTCGTAGCATCTGTAGAACATCTATCCAGAACTTTCTGTCTTTCAGAGTCTCCATTGAGAAGTCAGGCGTTACTCTGCTTATTATGCTTTCATAGATTTCTTTACGGGTTTTATTCATTTCCTCTTTAAGGTCTGTCGTAGTTTGAGTGTAATTGGCCCCCATAATCTCTAGGGAGCGGCACTACTGGGAATTGTGGCTTCGCTGGGGTGGGTGTGGCCTTCTTGGAGGACGTGTGTCGCTGTGGGTGCAGACTCAGATTTCCTACGCTCAGGATACCGCCTAGTGTTTCAGTTAACTTTCTGTTGCCTCCAAGATGCACGATTCTCAGCTCTTCCAGCGCTAAGAAGTCTGCCCACATGCCGCCATGCTCCCACCCTCTGGAACTGTAAGAGAGCCTCCCCAATTCAATGTTTTCTTTGTAAGAGTTGCTGTGGTCATGGTGTCCCGTCACAGCAATAACAAATCCTCACTCAGGTAAGGACCACTATTATATTCATAAAGGCTGTTTTATGGTCTTTGTTTTGTGCGTCAAATATGTTGCAATACTCAGGGCCTGCTGTGGTACGTTGCTGGGCTTTCACGGAAGCATATTGTCTTGACTGTTATTGACTGTGTTTTTACACTGGTGTCTAGGCATCTGGATTCGGAAACATAATGGTCCGTGCTGGTATCTGGTCTTGTCTTTGTTGGGTGGGTGTTTTGTTTCTTGTTTTCTATTGCCCTCTCTGCTTCTTAGGAGAGTGTTGTAGCTGTGTGTTGCCTGGTAGAAAATTATTTTAGGATCCCGATAGGTGTACTCACTGGGGTCCTGGGTATTATTGGGAGCTGACAGAAGGGTCTGAGGGAGTCCATAGGAGGGGGTAATCAGGGTATTCCACCAGGATCTTCTTAACCCCCTGGGAATGGGGGCAGAGAGTGAGAAAAAGTCTGGTATAGAGCTGGAGATGGGACTGGGAATTGGATTTGGAGGAGAGACGGAGAGGGAAGATCTGAGGCTTGCCTACCTGCTTTGCTGGCCTACTTGCTCCCCTGTCAGGCAAGTTGGAGGAGAAGAACTTTAGGATCTGCCAGAGACAGAGGGGCAGGTGGGCAGAGGCCACCCCGGGTGGTCTGACACACAGATGGGGGTGAGGTTGGGGGATCCGAATTGAAGCAGAGGAAGGCAAGGTGAGAGTCTGCGGTGAGGCTACCACTTCTCTGGCCAGAGAGGCCTGCAGGTTCCCGGGGAAGGCCTGCTGAGGTTGGGGGCGGGGATAAAATGGTGAGCAGGTTGAAGGATGGTTAGCACAGATCCATGCGATCTGATCCGTTGGAGATGGGGACAGAGAGGAAGTGGAGACCGAGGAGGTGGCTTGTTAGAGGAGGCGGGATTGGCCTCTGAGGAGCGGAGGGAGAGGTGAAGATCTGCGGTTAGCACACCTCTTTCTCTCCGTAGTTGATTTTTTGGTTTTTCAAGACAGGGTTTCCATTGTGCTCTGGCTGTCCTGGAACTCACTTTGTAGACCAGGCTGGCCCTGAACTCACAGAAATCTGGCTGCCTCTGTCTCCTGAGTGCTGGGAGCACAAGAGTGTGCCATCACCCCCCCCCCCCCCATAGCCATTTCTTAACCAAAACTGTTAATTAAAGCAGAAAGAGAGGGGGACTCAGTCTGCTGAGAAACAGTTTTACTTGGCAGAGGGAGTCACAGCTTTTGAGTGATGGTTTTATTCGTGAATGCTAAAGACGTTCGTAACTGGAAGTTGTCTTGTGAACACAAGCCTGACGTTTTCCCACGGAGGATCCTGGTTGGCCCATTCTGTACTGGGGTGCAGTGATGGCTCAGCAGCTACTGTAACTTTGAAGTGCTGGGTGTCAAGGATCCCTTGGCGTCACTGCAGCAACCGGTCTGTCTACTCTGTGAACGTCAGTGACTTCTCTTGGTGCCAAGGTCACAGGTGCTATGATACTGGGGTGATTTGTTGTCCATATTTCTGGTGGAAGGAGTTACTAAGTTTCAGTTGGAGGTTGGTGAGAATCGGCTTTTTCAGAAACCTGTGGGGCAGAAGGTGATGTCTGTTTTGGTCAAGGCCAGGACTTTTTGAAGTTTTCTGCTTCCAACCCTTTCCCCTGGGAAATGTTTGTGTGACCTTGGGTTTATAAATACATAAAATAGGTTTGCAAATAAAACATGAATTGTTAGTAAGCCATATGGAAACATTTTAAAACAATTCTTTGCTATCACATAATTTACTATTTATGAGAGAGGAAAGAAAATCTGTATACTAAAGAGATGATATACTTTGCTTGTTTTTTGGTAGAGAAGTAAGTCTTGGCTGAATATTTGTTACTGTAGGATGCTGAATGCCTTCTGCATTTTCCAGAGTTGATCTGTATTTTGATTTTAAAATCATCAATGCCAAGGAAGCCACTTCAAATATATATAAAGTACAGAATGACAAAGCTGTGTTTAGAGCCATTTCAGGAATTGCTGGAAAGTCTGTGTTAATCCTGAGTAAAATTAATTCAGTGCTTTAAATTTTTTTTTGTTTGTTTTACAAAACTTAAGTCAGGTACTCAAATGTCAACATTTAAAATTAAACGGTCTCCCACAATCCAATCAAAGATACTGAAGATCCACAAACCGAGGCTTGAAAGCGGGAAATGGTAAAAATCTTTGTTTTCTGTAATTGACCTGCTGTGTTTTTATAAGGGCAGACCGCTTTGTGTGTTCGGCGAAATGGGCTTCTCAGTGTGCAGTACTTTGGAATCGGAGCTGAGGTGTTTCAGGCAGGGTTTGCTAGCATAGTGTGTGGACGCAGCATGGGCCATGCACAGCAAACCCTCGAGTCGTGTGTTTGGAACCCAGGTGGCCATGAAGAGGCAACAGGGCCAAGCGCTACCAGAAACACCGCAGATTCATTGCAAGTTTGAGATGGAGTCCATTTTTGGTTGTTGCAGGCTCAGAGATGTTTCACTGTTGCCATTTTTCCCCCCAACTTCAATTATGTGACCCTCGTTCAAGAGGCAGGGATCTAGGGTGACCTATTCTCTCACTTTTCTGCACGGCCCACTACATCCCCATCGGATGCGTGTACTTGTTCTGGTCCAAATCGCCATCCACTCTGTAACCACTATGTCAGCATCTGCAGAATGTACGTTTCCTGTCACACACCCTGCTAGTCGCTCGCTCCTCAGCTGTCTGCCTCGGCTGTTAGCATAGAGACCAAAGGCCTGGGTCTCAGCCGCGTGGGCCCCTTCCCGTGTTGTGACCTCCCCCTTCTCCACGGGGCTTTTGCATGTTTGCATGTGTGCGCTCTTCACTGTCTTCACGGGCTATTTGGGAAGTCTTCCAGGTCCTTTCCGATCAGGGCCACTCCTCAGAAGTGCGGTTGCGCTACTTTGTGTCATTCATTGGTTGAATAACGTCTGTCAACTCAACAGCTGAAGCATCCAGAAGGAAGGGTCCCATGCCACACGCAGGACAGCGCTTGACAGAGAGTAAAGGCTCGTTAAATATTTGAGTGAAGAAACAAACTAGTTACTAATCCTAACAAGCATTTTAGGAACAGAAAGTCCTCTGATGGGGTAGGAGTTAGGAGAAAGATTGTTAGAGGCTGGGAGGTTAATCTGGGTTGTCAATGTTACTGGATTGGGGACCGGGTAGAAAACGGGTAAACCGTGTTCCTACATAGATCAGAGAGGAGGTTTCCTGAGACAATTGGAGTGTAGGTAGGTGAGCGGAGTACAGAAGACCTACCCTGAACGGGGTGGAACCGTCTAGCAGTCTGGGGACCTGGCGGAAGGACAGCCGAGAAGAAGGGGGTCCAGAGTGCAGGCCTGCTCCCGTTGCACGGCACCGCAGGGCACTCTGCGTTCTTCAGCCTTTGAAAAGCACCGCACCAGCGCCTCACAGGGTCTCCCACACCTTCGGCCTCCAACTGAGGCTGTATCTTCGTTTTTTCTTGTTCTGAGGCTTCTGGCTTTTCCCACTAAGTAGTTCCTGGCTTTCCTGGCTCCCCTCCAGCCTACAGACAGCCACTGTGGTACACCCTCAGCTTCTGAATATGTGAGCCAACCTGGTAACCCCATCTTATTTGGTGGAAGCTATCGGTTCTGTTCCTCTGCAGAATCCTGACTCACAGCAGGGCCAGCGATCGGCCTTCCTTTAGGGCAGAGGCTAAGCAAGCCGGGAAGTAGGAAAAAGCGTTTACCCTGAATTGATGTCTTTTAGTGTAACAGCAAAAGGGAACTCTTCCGGCATTAACGAGCCCCAAGAACACCGCTGTGCTGCATGAGAGAGTGACTTACGTGACTAAGGTCATCTCCAAATATGAAGAAAAGGTGAAGCTACATTACTGATAGTCACATACTTAAAAGCTACAAAAAATGACTTGAAAAAGGTACTTGGAAAATAAATATTTAAGTTCTTATCATGATACTGTACATGTGCTTATGTGTATACATATGCTTATTTCCTGGAAATACATTATTTGATGTCAACATGCAGATATTTGTCATTATATTTAAAGCGTCCCTTTAACAATATAGCTGGGAGATGAAATTTTCCGTGGGGTGATGATATCGGGAAAGAATGATATTAATCAGGCCACATTATGGGTAATTTCCTCCTGACTAGTTCTTCTGTTCTGTGATGAGGTCTGCTCAGCGCCGTGGTGGTGATTCCCACCTCCAGCCAAACGCGATGCAGATGTAGCCTCCCGGGGAGAAGGCAATCGCAAGGCTGGGTGGTAGAGGTCCAACCTCCATAGCTAAGAAATGCCCCGCTGTCATACTGGCTTGGGTGACATCGTGGTGAGCACCTGTCACATTCAGGGCTTAGCAGCAGACGCCAGGTGGAAGTCAAGCCATCACCGCGGCGACAGCATCCGTCCTCCTGTCCTCCGTAAATAAATAATTACTGACACTAGACTGTTATATGAGGACTCTTTTTGGGGGGTGGGGGGGAAGTCTATAGTTATTAGTGCTGGGTTGGCACAAAATAGAGTGCCTTTTCCCTGATCCCTACAGGAAAAACTGAGTCACTGAGCAAGCTGTTCTACGCTTCAAATATGAGGCAAAGCTTGGAGCATTAATTCCCAAGAAACTGTTGCCATGTGATATTCCAGGTTTGCGAGCACCCCAGAACCTTGTCCAGGGCTTAGACTGAGCACCAAGTTAGCTGGTTGGTTTCTTTCCGCCTTGGCTGAGTTTCAGCCTCTTAAAGCCAAAGCACACAAAAACCCTCCCTTGCATGGGTCCAGTTGACGAGCCCAGTGTGGAAAAGCCATTGCTGCGCCAGCTGGGGCGAAGGGCTTGGTCCGCAGCCATCGGTGACTCATCGGGGCATTTTCGTTCCCTCTTCTTCACTGGGCATGGACCCAGCGGCCTAAAGCAGGACCTATGAAGCTGTCACAGCCTGTCGTATCAAAGTGACTTGAGGTCCTCTGGCCTGGGACCATTGAGATGATAGACTGTGGCTGTCTTCCCTGGGAACGCCCATGTAATGCCTGTTCAGGGAGCACTTCAGTCACATGCTAGACTCCTGCAGTTGTGGCTGGGAATTATGTATTGCTTTTACAGAGGAGTTCAGCTCCTGTCTGAATGAGTCCCTCGTACTTTACAGACGGGTCCGCACGCCCGTATCTAAACTGTGTGCGATATGACTGGCCATGGACTCACAGTACAAAATCTTTAATGAAAAGCTACTCAGATTAAAAAAAAAAAAGAAGTTGTCATTTTGCTTATAGTATTTTTTTAATGAAGAACTGAGAAGAATTAGTGTGTGAAATGAGCTTTAGACTGGAGATTTATTACAGTACCTGTATCTTAGGTCTGTTAGGGAGAATACTAATGTCAGATGGAGACCAAAGATGGAGCTACCAATCAGGTTATTATGCTTCATTTTTATTGGGTAATTTCAGAGATTATCTATAAATAATCTTTCTTATTTCTGTGTCATTAAGCTAAAACAGAAGCTGGTGATATATATAAAATTTAAGACAAAAACTTAAAATAAAAAATCCAGAAAAGACTAGAAGACTAGCATTGACCTAGGAGATCTCATTCTAATCAAATATAAAACACATGAAAATTCTTTATAAAATTAAAGTTCTCTCTGGGTATGGAAGTATATGCCTTTAATCTCAGCAGAGACAGGCAAAATCCTGAATTTGAGACCAACTTGGTCTACAAAGCAAGTTCCAGGACAATCAGGGCTGCCTGGAGTAACTCTGTCTCCAAAAACCAAGCAAGCAATAACAAAAAACAAAATCAAAAAACAAAGTAAAACAAAACACGCCTCCCCCCCCCAAAAAAAACAAGAAAGAAAAGTGAAATTCAAGTTCTAACGTGTCGAAGAACTGGCTGGGGATTAAGGAAGTGCTTCTGTTCTAGGTACACAGTCCACTCAAGCTCATCACAAATGGCCAGAGCGAGAACTTTAAAACCACCGTGACAAGGATAAAATTAAACTTTAGTCCCCTTTTCTTCTTTAGATATGGTCTCATATTGCTCAGGGTGGCCTTGAACTCTTGGTCCTCCTGCCCGTACCTTCTAGGGTGTTGGAATTCCATAAAAGTGCCATTACATACATAGGCCTTTCTATACCCTAGGGTGTGTGTAAAGTAACAGAGCCTGTGTTTTAGACTGTTTATCTTTTAGTTGGAATAAGAAATTAAAGAGTTGTTTAGGGAGCATTTCTTGGAAGGAAGAATACAGATGTTTCAAGTTGCGGGATGAACGGAGTCTCCAAAAATTGGAAGAAAGATCTTTCCTCCAACTACACAGACATTTTAAAAGAATAACGACATCATTTCAAGAGTCAGTAAGACATTCGTGGGCTGGAGAGATGGCTCAGCGGTTAAGAGCACTTCTTATTCTTGTTAGCAAGTGGGTTCGATGTTAGTAGCACCCACATGTTGGGTTACAACTGCCAAAACCTCAGTTACAGCATGCACATGCTATAGAAATCTACTCGAGCCAACAGTCAGACATAAAACACAAAACCTAAACAAAACATTTTCGGGAGATTTTGCTGAGCATAAGTATTTTTATTTAAAAAGCTGCGTTTTCATTTAAAAAGTTGGCTTATCTGTGGTTTGAAATACACAAAATAGAAATGGGTGGGTTCTGAACTGGAGTTCATATCACTAATTTATGAGAGTGGTGTGGTTGGCAACAATTTAGTATGTCTTGTAGGGCCTCCGTCAAAAGCCAGCCTTAGTTCCACACCTCTGGTTTTGAAATGCATTTCCCCTCAGTAATTGTGAAGCCAGCAATGACTCTCTGCACCTGGTTCATGGTGCCTTTTACTGCTCACAGTGTTCCGTGAATGTAACACCCGGGGGTTTGGATGAGTTGGGTGAGTGCTTTATTTCTGCTCCACGCATCCTGAGATAGCGCGTGTAAATGGGTCTCCATTTTCCAAAGCTGACTGAGCACTGTGAAGGGATTTGTGGTCCCTGTAGAAAAGGTATTATAAAGCAGAGGGGAAGAAAAATGGAAAATACAAAAAGCTCAGAGAAAATTCCCCAAACAGCACAACAAAAAGATTTCCTGTAGCCATGGAGAGCCCTTTAGCACCCCAAATCCCATTTGAATGGCAGTCCCCACCTCATGAATAACGAGAAGAGAGCTGGCTACAGAGAAGATGCCGATGCACGAGGTCCCATCTGTTGTTTGCTTGTTTAACTTCTCAGGTAGGTTCTGGATTTTTGCAGGAGCTTTGCACCTTCTCTTCCTGGCCTCCGGGAGCTCAGCATCCCATCTGTTGTTTTTCTCCTCAGTTAGTGATGTCTGGACCTCACACTCATCTGAGGCCAGAGTCTAGAAGGTTAGACTGGGCAGGGGAGGCTGCGGACCGCACCATTTGTTCAGACTCCATGAAATCATCTAACACTCTCCCTCTGGACTTTGCTCATTAGACTGCAGACTCTTTATTCTTCCTGCCCTCCTCCCTCTACCTCATAAAGAGTTTTAGATTTATCATAGGAAGACACTAGGCTTTGCTGATTTTCTTTACCTTGTTTTTCTGTTTCTTTCCATTCTGTGCTTATACTTTTACCATTCTTGTTTTTTATTCAGTGGCCAAATGAGATGCTTCCTAATCCTCCCCCCACCCCCCCAAAAAAAGAAAAATAGGGTTTCTCTGTGTAGCTTTTTAGAGGCTGTCCTGGAGCTTATTTTGTAGACTGCGCTGGCCTCGAACTCACAGAGATCCACCCACCTGCCTCTGCCTCCCAAGTGCTGGGATTAAAGGTGTGTGCCACCACTACCTAGTTGGTTTTAAAAACCTCCCAATACAGTCAGTGATGGATATATACCTCTCTGTGTGTTGCAACATCGATGAGGTTTGATACACTGGATTTTCATTGCTTTCTGCGGAAATCCATTCTTTTTGAGTTGTGGTGTTGGGAATGGAATCTAGTGCCTTGTGTACAAGTGTGTTCCAATGAGCTATGACCCCATCCCTTAGCTTTCTGTCACTGACATCTGATCTCATACCATCCACCTGCCCTATGATCAGAAAGCATGTTCTTTTTGATACTGGGTTTTGAATGTTTGTCCATGTGCTTGTTGGCTTAGAATTGTGGTCAGTTTTTTCATATGTTCTCTGTATGTGCTTGGGAAGAAATATGTGTCCCTTAATTGTTGGATCTGGGGTTCTAGTCTCATTTGTCAGCATCCTACCAATCTGTTAACTCATCCTTATATGTTTGGGGTCTTCTAAGCCATCTTCATATTGTCTCACTTACAAGGTGCTTCGGAAAGTTGTGTGCATGTATGTGTGGGCTCTCACAGGGGTTTCCTGGCTTCTTTGGACTTGACCAGTGGGGGATGCTGGAATGAGACCTGGAATCCTTAGTCCTCAGCTCCTTCCTAGTGGCCTTTTGCCAAGGTCTGCAATCCTTTAAGGCCTGGGAACTCAGAGCTGGTCTCATGGATACATCACTGCTCACAGTTATGTGGTCATGTCTGGGAGTCACCTGTCACGTCTGGAGGTCACCTGTTAGGGTCCTTTTCCATTCTTGGTCGGGATCCCTTGTAAAGCCCAATCTGCTGTGGGACAATGGTTTGTACCCTGTCACTTGTATTTTAATAAAACACTGATTGACCAGTAGCTAGGCAGGAAGTATAGGCGAGGTGACCAGGCAGAAGGTAGAGGCAGGGCGATAAGAACAGGAGAATTCTGGGAAGAGGAAAGACACAGTCTGCAATCCTCACCCAGACACAGAGGAAAGAAGATGAGAATGCCTCACTGAGAAAAGGTACCAAGACATGTGGCTAACACAGACAAGAATTACGGGTTACTGTAAGATGTAAGAATTAGTTAATAAGAAGCCTGAGCTAATAGACCTACCAGTTTATAAATAATGTAGACCTCTGTGTGTTTCTTTGGAACTGAATGGCTGTGGGACTGGGCTGGACAGAAACCTCTGTCAACACCAATCTTTTCACAAAGTCATTGTACGACCCAACCGTGACAATCTCAATAGATGCCCAAGTCTCAGTAGTTTACCCTGAGGCAATACCTGGCTCTGATATAGACCACAAACTGAGACTACCCAGGCACCATCCAGGAACAGACCACCCAAAGGAAGGAAATTCCTAACATTCCAACCATTGTAGATAGGATCACCTTCGAGCACACATCCATTGCTTTTCACCAGAACACCCCTAGACAAATGTCAGCCAATCAGGAGTCCTGAACCTTAGAAATCCGCCCCCACCTTTGCTGCTACAAAAACCCAACTCTAACTGAGCTCAGGGTTTTCCAACCACTCCAAATACGATGGACACATGGAGAGTCGGAATTTGTAAACTTGTGTAAGAATAAAGGCTCTTTGCTTTTACATATAGGACTCAGTCTCCTAGTTGGTTTGGGGGGGACTCCGTGATCTGGGCATAACACTCAGGTGTGGCACCTTTATCTGCTGAGGGTTTTCCTACCTTTCTCACAGGCATCTTACTTAAGCAGGAACTTTGAGCTCTTTTTGAGTAATGAGAGGGAATTACCTTGAAATTCCCTTATCTAACTCCAGGGAGATCTCTTCCCAGAAAGAGAGTTAACAGCTGATCACCCAGGATTAGTCTGCTGGAGAACCTGCTGAAAGTCAGACATTAGCCTAGAGGGACTGTTACAAGACAGTGTCTGTCCTTTTGGCCACTAATTTCTAGATAGATACATCTTTATCATTACTGTTAGAAATTAAAATTTGTAAAGATTAAAATGTTAATTAATGTTAGTCCATTTATTTAAATAAGTTATTTAGGAATAAGCATAAACTCTTTAACATAGCATTTTAAAATGCTTTAGAAATTTATGAAACCAATGTAAAATGTATTATTGTTTGGTGATTCATGTCTTAGTTTGTTCTACCATACCTGAATACATGGATTCTCACATCTGTTTCTGTGTGGGCAGATTTTTCTTTGGGCCACCAGATCACCAAAAAGGACACAGAGACTTATCATTACACGAAAGTTTGGCCTTATCTTATACTTGTTCTTAACTAGCTTTTATAACTTAAATTAACCCATATTTTTTAATCTATGTTCTTCCATGTGCCCATTACCTCAACTCCATTTTGCCCATCCTGCTTCCTCTGCATCTGATTGACAATTTCCCTTTCTTCTTCCCTGAGCTTTCTCTGTCCAGAAGTCCTGCTGCTATCTACTGTCTAGCTGTTGGCCATTTGGTTTTTTTATTAAATCAATCACAGTGACACAACTTCACACAGTATAAAAGAATATTCCATAACATTTCCCCCCTTTTGTCTAAATAAAAGAAGAAAGATTTTGACTCTAACATAATAAAAATATAAGCAATAAGAGCTTTATTATTCTAAATAGTTTGTAATAATAACTTTCAAGGACTAAAAATTTACATTACATTGTTAAATGAACTGAATAGGTACAATGCCTTAAATACAAGTAGAAACATACATACACTATGTTCTAACAAAAATAACCTTAAATTTGCATCAATATACAAAATTCTATACCAATGTAAAATATTTGAGACTAGTGGTTGATCAAAAGTAGACTCACCAATTTTTACCCCTTTATTCCATCATTTTTATACTATATTCCCCCTTTTTCCCCTTTAGAAAGAGATCCTTGAATCTAATCTTTTTTTAGCTTTCTCCCTGACCATTGGCAATAACAATTTGTAACCAACCCCCCAAATGATGACAAACATCCATAGCCCACTGAATGACCAAAAACCACCCACCCCACTTCTTGGGAATGTAGGTGTTATGTTCTCTAGAGTGCTTTGCCCGGGGCAATGGCATCTTTGGGAACCCTGAGAAAATGAGGATAATGGTTAAGTCCTGGGAGAGCTTAGCTGTAACATTTGTTGTCTAGTCTCTGTGCAATGGGAAAGAGCAAGGCTTCTCTGCAGTCCTGGCTGGAATAGTCTGTGAGGCTGGACCTTCTCAGCCAATGGCCTTGAAGCTGTACTGGATGCAGAACTCTGAGGAAGCTACAACAGAGGCTGGATCACCTGGTCCCCTCCCTCTGAAAACACAAACTTTCGAAGGTAACATACATATCTGCATTAGTACAAGTATGGAGTGATTTTTTTTGTATTATGTTTGAGCAGGTAAAAAAATATATATATGTATTTATATACCTGTCTTGTAGTTTTTTAGGATTATTTCTTTTTGTCTGTAGCCAGGATTTGCAGGGGTTCTCTATCAACCTAGAATGAATCCACAGCCTTTTGGAAACAACAGCATAACTTCTTCCCCAATGTAATATATTTTTGATTTCCATTTTAAAGAAATTTTAAAAATATATTGATTGGTTTAATTTAGCAGCTATTATAATCCAGTGTCTCTCAGCAGCTACTTCTCTTATCAACAATCAAAAAATTTAAAGTCAACAAGATACTTTATCCAGACTTTATGTGTATTTTCCATCTTTACGTGGATTATATCCTTTTTATATTGTTTTATTCTTTCCTTAAAGACTATATCTTACTATTTATAAACTAATTTTTTCATGGCTGTTTATACCCATTTTCTTTTCTTTTTTAAGCCTACACACTTTTTTTTTTTGAGACAGGGTTTCTCCATAGCTTTTGGTTCCTGTCCTGGAACTAGCTCTTGTAGACCAGGCTGGCCTTGAACTCCCAGAGATCCGCCTGCCTCTGCCTCCTACCTATGCACATTTTAAAAAACACACTGTAACGTTTTTAGAGATTTTTTTTCCATCTGCATCTGTCTTTACTGAGCATTTGTAGCATTCTCTGATCTTGTGGGACAAATCTCACACTGCTTCGTCGGCCATCATGAGGTTCATTCAGCTTAGGGTATGGAGCTGGCGGCTGGCTCCAGCCCACAGGCAGCAGCTGGTAGCCACACCTCTGTATGCCTCTGAGCACCAGCCCACCTGAGAGACTGAAGGACTAAGAAGCTACATCAGGCTTCTTGTCTAGAATTTCCCTAACTTCCTTAGGCCCTATGTTTGGATATTCAAGCTTCATGTTGGATGCCATATGTAGGTGGATTTTTCTTTGGGCGGCCAGCTCACAAAAAATGATGCAGAGACTGATTATTAATTAATGGAAGCTCGGCCTTAGCTTAGGCCTGTTTCTAACTAGCTCTTATGACTTAAATTAAGCCATATTTTTAAATCTATACTCTTCCATGTGCCTGCTACCTCATCTCTGTTTTGCCTGCTTTCTTCGCATTTGACGGGCAACTCCCCTTTCTTCTTCCCAGAGCAGCCCCGCCTGTACCTCCTGCCTAGCTATAGGCTGTTTAGCTCTTTATTAAACCAATCACAGTGACGCATTCCGCACAGTGTAAAGGAATATTCTGCAACATTTCTGCATCTGTTTTGGGTAAAGAATCTGGAAAAAATTCTCCTTCACAGACTGATGTGGGTAGGAAGGGGATCGGCAGCGTTTTCAGATAGATGATCATGGATATTCCTCTTGGATGCTTCATTAACAGCAAGTGGGTTTTTTAAAAAACTCACTTATCTTGTTTTACTTATATGAACATATACTTGTATGTGTGTGTGGTACAGGAGGCCAGAAGGAGGTGTCAGATCCCTTGAGATGGAGTCATAGGCTACATTTGTGGGCCATCTGATGTAGATGCTGGGATCTGAGTTCTGGTCCTCTGACAGAGCAGTAAGTGCTCACAAACACTGAGCCATCCCTCCAGCCCCAGCAGTGGATTTTGTTTTGTTTTTAAGATTCATTTATTTTTATTTATTTATTTTGATTTTTTTGAGACAGGGTTTCTCTGTGGTTTTGTAGCCTGTCCTGGAACTAGCTCTTATAGACCAGGCTGGTCTCGAACTCATAGAGATCCGCCTGCCTCTGCCTCCCGAGTGCTGGGATTAAAGGCGTGCGCCACCACTGCCTGGCTAAGATTCATTCATTTATTTATTATTTATTTATTTAATGTATGTATGTTGGAGAGGGACTGCTAGTTTGTTCCTGGCTGCTTAGCCCCGAAATAATCACATAAAAACTGTATTAATTAAATCACTGCTTGGCCCATTAGCTCTAGCTTCTTATTGGCTAACTCTTATATCTGAATATAACCCATCTCCATTAATCTGTGTATCACCACGTGGCAGTGGCTTACCTGGTAAAGTTCTGGTGTCTGCCTCCAGTAGGGCTCCATGGCTTCTCTCTGACTCTGCCTCCTTTCTCCCAGCATGCCATTTAGTTTTCCCTGCCTACCTAAGTTCTGCCCTATCAACAGGCCAAGGCAGTTTCTTTATTCATTAATGGTAATCACAGTGCACAGCAGGAAATCCCACATCATATGTACGTGTGTGTATATATACACACAGGTGTGCAGCTGTCTATGGAGAAGAGGGTGTTATGTCCCCTGGAGCTGCAGTTACAGACAGTTGTAAACCTACAGGTGTGGGTGCTGGGAAACCAACAAGAGCAGCTAAATCTCATTGTAACAGGGAATCATGAATGATTTCAGTGAGCTTTTTTCCTTTTCTTCACAGGGGTGTGGGTGGACTCCACGGTCTCACACCGGCGAGTCACATCCCCAGGCTTATCAAGTGTGTCACAGGTGGTTATACCAGCCTGTTGATACCTCTTGCCCTTTGAATGGGTTCAAAGTTCACAAGGGTACATTCGCACCCAGAAGAGAATGAGGAGGGTGTGGGCCACTGCCGTAGTGACAGCGTTGTGGATATCAGACCTTGCCTCATGTCTTGGAAAGGCTTCGTTTTGGACTCTGTGGGGGTTTTTTCAGCCTTATCGCTGAGATGACCAGGAGAGGCCTGTGCTACCTCTCTGTGAAGTGGGTTTTAGGATGATTTTGTCCTTTCCATGTGAGCCACCGATCAGCCTCTCTTCTGCTCCTGAGGCACATTCACTCTGGAGGCACAGTTCAGAGAAGGGACGCCAGGACCCAAGCTGCTCTCTCCTTTTCTAAGCCTCAGCATCCCCAACCCTTTTCCGTTTCTCCTCTGGCCGCTTCTGAGCTACAGCTTGGCACTGTAAGCACCTGACTTCTGCCTGGAGTTTCCCAGTGCTCCTCTCTAGTGAGGAGACCCTAACTTCCAGAGCAGAGCAGGCCAAAGGCTGTTGCTGGAGGACGCCGACTTGATGACTCATTTCAAGCGCTAGTGTATTTATGGCCATATTGAAACCTGCATATCAGTTCCAGTGAAACACTGTCCGTGCAACGGCTTGGATTAGTCACCTTCGATGACCCATGTATTAAAGGCATGTCTCCCAGCCCACACGTAGGTAGGAGAACCCTTAAGGGATGGAGCCTAGTCGGAAGTCTTTCAGTCATATGGAGGTGTGTCTTGAAGAGGATTAGTGGGACCCTGGTCACCTTCTCTTCTTCCTTATTTCCCACTATCATGAGGTGAATTGCTTCCTCCACCATGACTCCCTGTCATGATGCCACAGACCCAGAGACAACCATCTTCCATCCAACCTCATGGATGGAAGCCTCCAAATCTATGAGACAAAATTCTTCATCCTTCTTTTCCAAGTTCTCATCCCAGGTATGTTGTTAGAGTGATGAAAATCTGAGTAGTAAAATTCTGATGTTCTAAAATCATTCCCAGAAACACAATACGCATGGAGTCTTGCTCTTTAAGGATAGAATGAATTTAACTTGACATTCAAGGGCACATTCTAGACCTTAGCCCAAAGACTGTGTCCGACAGTAACACTCCTTTCCCCTCTCAGAATCACACGACAGCAGCGAGAACTTCCCCCAAACAGACAAACGAAATCAGCAAAACAGACTCACAAAGAACAAAACGGGCAGGGCAGACTCTCTCTGCAGCAAATGATTCACGTCTCAGCCGAGTCTGATGGCCACTGAAGCCACCCACAGCGATGTCGGAGATCATCAACAGACTGAGAGAAACTTTAGATCAAATCATCACCAAATTATTTGGAGGGGAAATGAGCCCAAATGCCCAGCCAAACATAAAAAAATATATGGATGGAAAAGAAATGGCTGAACACACTGAGTTACGTAAGAGTTTCAGAAAGAATTCATGGGGTTTCTGGAAGCACAATTTCATCACGAGCTGAAGGGAAATGAAAAGGGAGACAGCAGGCGTAATTGCTATGAGCAACAGCTTCCCGCTGAGAGAGAAGGGCTTTACCATCAGCTCGCTGAGAATACATCCAGGCAAATACTGAAAACATGGAAATAAACACTTCTCATAAAATCAGAACGCGAGGACAAAGGGGCACCCAGAGACATGCCACGTGTAGCAGAAAAGAGAGCGAGCAAAGGCCAGGTGAGGTGGTAATAGAAAAAGAGAAGCGAGAAAATTACATCTCGGTGGGCATCATTAGGGTGAGGGGAAGCAGGCAAATGGAAGGCGCTTAAAACGTAAGGGAGCAAAACATCAGAAAATGCCGCGGGTCAAATCCCGGAAGAGCAAACGGTGCCACAAAGAACAATTCTTTATAACAACAGCAGCAGCAAAAGGAACAGGGTGGAAGGGCAGGAGGGAAAATGGCAGCTAGGACTCAGGGAAATTGGGTCATACTGACTGTCTTATCTCTGACTATGTCTCCTTGGGCACCCATTCTGAGCTTCCGGGTCAGGCATCAAAGACTTAACCCAAGACTGGTCTGTAGCATTTTGATAGCCTGACCCCTTTGAGCCCCTGACAGACTTACAAATCCTCGTCCCAAAGAAGTTCACACATGTTTTCGCTGGGTGGTTTTTTCTGTTTCCAGACTCATGCGTAGTTTGAAAGGAGACGATGGACTTTTAGGGTGGGAATTATAACTTCGAGTCCTCCCAATGGGCAAAATCCTTCGACGACTTCCGGTTGGCTAAGCGTTTCCATTCTCTAAGCCATGTTGAGCTGAACCAAGCTCCTGTCTCGGGAGGTTCTATTGGAGCTGTTGGAGGCCGTGTGGAAGGGAGCCCTCTGGTTAGCAGCATAAGGACGGGAGAAAGGAAGCAGGGCTTGCTAAACTGTTTTGCAAGCGTTTGCTTTTTTTTGTTTCCCCCAGCATCACCGTGTTTTTCATTTATTCCGCATTCCAGAAGCAATTAACCTGCATCCTATTGGGGTTTAGCCATCTCGGTTGGGCGCTTTCTACCCTTTATGATCTCGGATTCTTGGCCTCGTCTTATCTTCTCATCTGCTTTGAAATGGAGTGATTGGGAATCGAGCCTTGGAAGTGGACACGTTTAGAGAGAACAGTCCGCTCACCTTAGGTGGTGCCAGGATACATAGAATGAGAAATACGAGGGAGGCGCAGGCTCTGCTCAGCGAGTTTGTAGCAAGGTTGAGAAGAGAAGACACAAACCTGCCAAATGTGATGTCAACATCAAGGGTTGGGTGGGTTACAAGAGAGAAGATTATAGTCCCGCGTCTTCAGAGAGCATGTTCCGCCATCAGGGGAGCCACACTTGCCATTGAAGCTGAGGCTTGAAGAGAAATGAGAAACAGGCCTCGGAATACTTAGTGGAAAAAAATGTGTCTTGGTGCTGGGCAGGGCCAGGCCAGGAAGGGTGTGCAGGCGAGGTGTGACTTCCGGCAACAGTTCTGTTTAGAAATTGGTGAGAAGAAATGTAAAAAATTTTACAAATGCGTTTACTTATCCATCAGTTTGTGTGGGTGTGCAGTGGCATGCGTGTGGGTCCCCACATGTGTGTGGGTGTGCGGTGGTATGCGTGTGGGTCCCCACATGTGTGTGGGTGTGCGGTGGTATGCGTGTGGGTCCCCACATGTGTGTGGGGGCTGGAGGACAATCACAAGAGTCAGACCTCTCTCTCCACCTTTGGAGCTGGGTCCTTTGCCAGGTTGGGGGACAGGCGTTACTTATTGCCAAGCCATTCAGCTGGTTCAAAAGGGGGATGTTGTCATTAAAACTCTTTTTGTGTCTCCTTCCTTCTTTGCTGGGGCCCCTACTCGAAGTGCTGCCTGGAGATTTCACAGATTAACATCATTATAAGATCCATCTTTAGATTGTAGATGAACATCTGCCAAAAGCCTTTAATCTCAGCATTCAGAAGCCAGTGTTGTTACATAGTGAACACCCCCGCCCCCAACCCATTTATCCACTCAGTGTTTATTGAGTACCTACTATGTGTCAGTCATTGTGTTACATTATGAAAATACAATACATTGTAAACAATATCTAAGTGCCCCCCTCCGGCCAATGGACACTGTGTCCGAGAGACTCCATCCAGACAGAAGGGTGGATGACGCTCACTGACAAGTGGATTAGAAGTCTGTTCTCCATTTGCCCTGGTCTGTTGGTTCCTGAAGGTTGGCTTGTAGGACCTACATGAAGCAGCCAGGGACAGAATCTCCAATTCTAGAAGAGGATTAATGTGCTCTGAAAACATTGAAGTCAATGCTCGGAACAGAGTTTCAGCATTCGGCTCCGACCTAAGGAAGCCGGCAGGGTGGCAGGAAGGCTGGAGAGGGGCAATGCAGTGACCATGGTTTTACCATGAATAAAAACAGCAATAGGAACAAGTAAAGCATTTGAAAAAAAAAAAGGCTCCAAAACTAGGCAGCACAAACAGAGATAAATAAAACACACAGTAAAGAGACAAAATAATAAAATACTATAATTTGGCCTCCCAGCATGAAGAAGAAAGCGGAGACCAGAAGAACGGATTAGAATTCATGAGCCATTTGTTCAGCTTCGAATTGATGGAGCCCCGGCTGACTGGAGAGGCCGGAGTGAAAACTGGCTGAGGTCCCTGCATATACGGACCGGCTCGCTCATTCTTCCTCTGACAAGGTTAGTGTTATTAGTATTTTTTAAAGTCACAACTTTGGGGCTGGCAGTGTGCCTCGTCTGTGTTATTTCATAAAGTCCTGTAGGAAACGCGGACAGGGGCTCCGAGCTGCCAAGCGGCTTCTGAGCTGGCCCACAGGCCTCTCACACGCCCTTCGTTCCCTCTGTGCTTCGCTGCACCTTCTCAGGTCTCCAGGGTTTTGGTCCCAGCTGTTCCTGGGTTCTGTGGGAGCAGCCCAGTTTGTCTCCCCTAACCACCTCCTCTCTGCCTTTCTCCTGCCTGGTTACCGGGCTTCCAACCACTTCCGGTCTTCCTATGTCACATCGCTGCTGCTCTGTTATTGTCTCTTCTCATCCCCCCTGAATGTATTTCTTTTAGAAGGGAATTGTGACGCGCATGCTCAATCTGGAAACCTCTAAACGCCAGTCCTGAGAAGGCCTCTGGTTTCTCATTGCAGTTCTATGCGGTGAAAGAATTCAGGGAAAAGAAAAGAAGTCGTCCAAGGTCTCACACGTGTGAGAATGAGGACGCACAGGCAGGGTTTTCTTCTGGCTTCAAAGTCTAGACTTTGCATTTTATGTTAAATCTCCTTCTGCTACAATGGAGTTCATCAGCTTTCGGCTGAGCTTCAGATCTTACGTTATTACAAAGAAAATAATATGCTGAGAGGCAGGAGTGGTCATGAGATTTTGTTCATCTCTGGGAGAAAAATACAACCAAGCCTGAAAATTATACATGTAAAATTTTATATTAGTTTGTTCATTTGAACTGCGTTATTAATGTGTGAACTGTTGTGAAAATACATGTCATTAAGGGAATTTTCTGGGTACAGTTAACACGGCCTTTTCTCCAAGACAGCAGTCATTGCAGGCAGGGCTTTGTGCTCAGCCCGAGCAAACATCCATCTTTGTTCGTGTGCTGCTTTGGCTTGTTCTGTGTGCACATCATGATGTCTGAACACTGGGTTTTCTTTTTCTGTTGTTTTGAGACACAGGGTTTCTCTGTATAGCCCTGCCTGTCCTGGAACTCATTCTGTAGACCAGGCTGGCCTCGAACTCAAAGACTGGCCTGCTCTGCCTCCCGAGTGCTGGGATTTAAGGTGTGTGCTGAATTCTGAGTTTTCTAGATCAATCTTCGTTTGGCTTCTAAAAAGCCATATGAAACTGTCACCTAAACCTACACTTATAATTCTGTCATTATTTGATCAAGGGCTGTGCGATGGCTCAGCAGGTGAAGGCCGCTGCTGCAAAGGCTGACAGCCTGATTTTGACCCCGGAACCCATGTTAGGGTAGAGGTTGCGAGTCAGCTCCGTCAAGCTGCCCTCTGACCTCTATAAGCTGGCCCTGGCATGCACAGCCCCCGACACCTCACAGACGCACCAATAATAAAACAAACGTAAATATTAAAAATGTCTTGATATGGAAGTTGAAACCCTTGAGTCACTGTTTTAGCCGTCATCCACTGACATGAACGGTTCTCAGACCAAGGCCAGGAACGATACACATCTAATGAATACAAACACAAATATTTAGGAGGAGGCTGCCTGTATATCAGTTTAGCAGAGCATCAGTAGTAGATTTCCTATAGAGGTTGTGACCTCCCTCAACATAGGCATTTTTTTTGTTTTTGTTTTTTTTTTTGAGACAGGGTTTCTCTGTAGCTTTGGAGCCTGTCCTAGAACTCACTCTGTAGACCAGGATGGCCTCGAACTCACAGAGATCCGCCTGCCTCTGCCTCCTGAGTGCTGGGATTAAAGGTGTGCACCACCACCGCTCAACTTCAATTTAGGCTTTTGACCAGGTTTATGGTACCAGGCTAGGACTCTTTCTCATAGAGGACCAATCAGAAGGCAGTCGGTTTCTCCCAGAACAGTCATGCCGCTATTGCACCGTGGGTGCCACCTTGTCTGGAAGGTTGGTAGGAGAGCAGGTAAGAGAGACAGTTGGTGAGATTGTTGATGCCTTTTCTCCCCTAGCAGTCGGCATAGTACCTTCTGGCACTGGTAGAGCTAACCATCTGGGAGGTCTTGGTTTCTTTCTATGTAGTGTCTTTAGCAATTGGGTGTTACCATCAAGTTCTGGAGGACAACCAAGAGATGTAGCCACAGCCTGTGTTGTTTAGGGAACTCCCTAGCCAATAACCTACAGGGAGGCAGGCATCGCATATCAGGTACTGGAATTTCAGTTTAAAAAAACCTGTGACATCTGGGAGCAGCATTAACCATGCATACAAAGTTCAAGATCCATTTGATTTTTAAAGTATATGTTTTTTTTTTTTTTTTTTTTGTTTTTTTTTTTTTTTTTTTTTGGTTTTTTGAGACAGGGTTTCTCTGTGGTTTTGGAGCCTGTCCTGGAACTATCTCTTGTAGACCAGGCTGGTCTCGAACTCACAGAGATCCGCTTAAAGTATATGTGTATATAATTATACATATGTTTATTATATATACAAAACATATAAATGGAAAATATATAATATAAACTAGATAAGATCATTACATTTATAAAATGTAAATATATTATAATATTATAATAAAAGATATAATAAAATATAAAATAAATTTGTGTAAATATTATTCATAATAAAAATATCTATTTAGTTAGCTTATAAAGTAGTAGGCTTCTGCATGACTTCTTAAATACATTTTTAGTGTTGGTCATACACACACACACACACACACACACACACACACACACACACAGTTTCACAGCCTAGGTATATAGTAGGCTGGCATCCAGGATTACATAAACGCCTGTGATGTTTACACAGCTATAAAATTGCCTGATATGTCCCTTTGCTTAAGGGCCATATGACTCTAATTGCCATTCTTTGTACAACACAGTAAGCATACAGCAATAAAAAAAAACAACTGGGGCTGCAACGCATGGTTTAATGAGTCTACAGAGTTTTGTTTTCTCCCTGGTCTGGCGTCTTCCTTACCTGTCGGAAGCAGTCTTCTAGTGACAGGGACCTCATCTCAGCTGCGAGTGGGTGAGAGTTTGAGCTATGGCTCCAGACAAGACTGCCAGTCCTCCGCCCTGCTGCTAAGTGTCCCCAGGAGGCCTCTTGCTGCCATCACAGAAATCTTAAACTAGTTTCCAAGTGCTCCCCGGGGGCAGTCTTCTCTCTTCCTTTCCTCCCACCTCCAGTTACCCTGCTATATTCCCGCAGACAGGCAGATGGACCTGAACAAACTTGGGCACCGAATCTCTCCTGGTGAGGGGACTGAGAGTGTGGGCTGATTTAGAGCCTGCTCCCTGGATACTGGCAGCAGAATCAGCTGAAGTGAGTTCCAGATGTCCAAGGGAGTCAGGGTGGAGTGACCCACCCACTTCTAGACGTCCAAGGGAGTCAGGGTGGAGCGACCCACACACTTCTAGATGTCCAAGGGAGTCAGGGTGGAGCGACCCACTGGAGCGACCCACCCACTTCTAGATGTCCAAGGGAGTCAGGGTGGAGCGACCCACCCACTTCTAGATGTCCAAGGGAGTCAGGGTGGAGCGACCCACCCACTTCTAGATGTCCAAGGGAGTCAGGGTGGAGCGACCCACCCCCTTCTAGATGTCCAAGGGAGTCAGGGTGGAGTGACCCACACACTTCTAGATGTCCAAGGGAGTCAGGGTGGAGCGACCCACCCACTTCTAGATGTCCAAGGGAGTCAGGGTGGAGCGACCCACCCACTTCTAGATGTCCAAGGGAGTCAGGGTGGAGCGACCCACCCCCTTCTAGATGTCCAAGGGAGTCAGAGTGGAGCGACCCACCCCCTTCTAGATGTCCAAGGGAGTCAGGGTGGAGCGACCCACCCCCTTCTAGATGTCCAAGGGAGTCAGGGTGGAGTGACCCACACACTTCTAGATGTCCAAGGGAGTCAGGGTGGAGCGACCCACTCCCTGACGAACCTTTCTCAGCTTGCTCTCACCTCGTGGCGAGCTTTGCCAGGGCCAGCTCCTTCCCCTCATGGGCCTCCAGTTCCACCATCTTTGTTTCAAAGCAATCCAGAGGCTCTTCCCTTTCCTTCTTCTCTCTCCCGGAGGAAACAGAAAGAGGAAGGAGACAGGCCTTTAGAGGTCCACTCCTCATGGACTGAAGGGTGATTGGCGGTGGTGGGGGAGGTCCTTGGATTTCATGTGGTCAGCACCTTTGTGTGCTGAGCCTAGAGCCTTCTTTAGGTGGAGCGTCTAGGCAGGCCCAGTCCTGTGGGGTCTCCCAGAGAGTCTGAGCACACAGGCCTTTCTCCAGCTCCTCCTTGGTGGATCTCTGAAGCCTCAACAAGCTCCCATTTATTTCTTTATCCTACACACGCTGGGGGTTCAACCCACCGTCTCTCATTTCTGAGGCCTGATTGAGGAACTATATTCAAAGCAGGCCGCATTTCTTCACACCGACTCCCCTTCAAGGGGGTCTACAATGTCTGCTGTTTTATAAGGTTTGTGTTGTTAACCTCTCTAGATGACAACACAAATCACAAACACAAAACACATCAAGAAACAGCCACCTGGCCACGGGTGGTGTCGCACCCCTGGGGACCCAGCTGAAGGGTTTGGAGTTCAAGGCCAGCCAGGGCAGAAGGACAAAGCTCTTTTAAAACTTAAAACTAACAACGAAAAGAAATAGCGGCTAACATTGTCCTGAATTTTATCCCAAGATGCAAGTAGGTAGAGGCTTCTTTTAATCCTCCTTTCTTTAAAGCCTCCTCCTGTGCAGCATGGTGGCCACTCCTCTGGCCTTTGTTCTGTGAAGGTCCCTCTAAGGGACGGAGACAACAAAACACAAAGGTAATTTTACCCTTTTTCATCCCTTGCACAATCAGCCAACGTAACTGGCCCCACACAAGTGTACTTTTTCTCACACCGGGGAATTCTCCCTCAGACATCAGTATAGTTGAATTTTCGTGTCGGCAGCCGAGACTTATTACTAATTATGAAAGTTTGGCCTTAGTTTAGGCTTGTCCCATTAGCTCTAATATCTTAAACTAAGCTGCTTCTATTAATCTGTGTTTTTGCCACATGGTTTTATACCTTTCTTTCACTCTGCACGTCCGACTCCCTCCGTGTCTCGTTGGCCTGTCTTTTACACACCTGAATTCATCCTGAGTTTCTCTCTTTTCCCGATTCTCTCCTGCCTAGCTGCTGGCCATTCAGCGTTTTATTAAACCAGCCACAAGGACACATCTTCACACAGCGTAAACAAACACATCAGCAGGACAGCTTCTCACACAATCCAATCCTGACACTATCTGCCTGGAGAAGCTGTCCAACCCCACTAGACAAGGGCTCAGTACTCAAGACTTCCTCCCTTCCAAATGTCCGTGCTGCAGAAGATTATGGCATGGACTGACTGGCAATACTCAGGTTTCTATGACCCATTTGCAGCATTTGAAGGGACACCAGCCCACTTGAGCATGGCTCTGGCAGGCCTTACCCTTCTCCTCCATTCCCCCTACCTTGCTAAAAACCTTCAGATTACATCCCCAAAGCAAGCCACAAAGGTTGGCCCCCTTGTTTGGCCACTCCCTCCTCCTCCTCCTGAGGCTGACTACCAAGGCCCAGCTATCAAAGTAATGAATGACATTCAGCAATCAACAGACCCCTTGGCTCACCTAATTAACATGCCCAATTAAAGTTAAATACCTCATCCTAACCAGGGTTTTCCCTTTTCCCTTTATAAACTGCCGTTTGCCTGTTTGCCTGTCTGTCTCCTCTATCTTTGCCTGTTTGCCTGTCTGTCTCCTCTATCCAGGGGCAGTCTGGTACCCCCTGGGACAAATACCCTTGCCCCCTCCTCCTCCAGGTCCTTTACCACCATATCCTAGACCATTCTAACACAGTCTTCCCCTTTTCCTCCTCTTAAAAGAGACACCTGCAAGGTCATTTGCTGCTGTTTTCTTCCTAAGTCAGAAAGCAGCCGCTTTAACTTTTCTTCCCTGTTTAATAAAGAATCTCTCTGTGAAAACAGGTGTTTGGGGGTGGTTTGTACTTAACTGGGGTGTGGGAGGGAGCCCCCACTGTACAGGGGTCTCCTTCAGAGTTTAAGTAATTTGGTAGAGCGGTAGTCTCACTAGGATTTCTGCTGAAATGATAAAACACCGTGACCAAAAGCAACTTGGGAGAAGAAAGGGTTTATTTCGTCTCATGGTTTATAGCCCATCATGAAGAGAGTGAAAACTTGGAGGCAGGAAATGAAGCAAAGACCATGGAGGAATATCGCTTCCTGGCCTGTTCTCTAGGACTTGCTCAGTTGCTCCTTTTTATACAACCCGGGGCCACCTGCCTAGGGGTGGCACTGGGGACAGTGGGCTGGGCTCTCCCACAGTAATCATTAATTTAAAAACTGCCATACAGGTTTGCCTACAGGCAGTCTGATTGGAGGCATTTTCTCAGCTGAGGTTCTTCCTCCCAGATGACTCTGGCTGGTGTCAAATCGACAAAACAAAGCAAACTGAAAAACCCCCACCCCAAACTCAACTAGGGCAAGTGTCCAGAAGAATTCACTTTAGGTAATCAGTTATTACAAGGACTTTTGTAGCTGGGCATGGTGGGATATATATACCTGTAGTCCTAGCGCTCAGAAGACAGAGACAGGAGGATCACTGCAAGTTTGGGGCCAGCCAGGGAGGCATGGTGTGACCCTCTTTCAAAACACAGAAACAAAACTAACTGGTCATGGTTGTCAACGCTTTTAATCCTTGCGGCCAGGAGGTGGAGACAGGTGGATCTCTGTGAGTTTGAATTCACATAGTGAGTTTCAGGATAGTCAGGGCTGTGTAGTGAAGAGACCCCCCCTTTTTTTTAAAAAGGGCCCAAAACAAACAAATAAACAAACAAAAACAAAACAAAAACCAACCACCAATAACAAAAAAGTTACCATAGCAACAGAAAATGGACTTAGATACTTAAATCTGGGCTAGGAGGAAAGAGGGTATAGTAGCCATGTAAGCAGGGTCTGAACTGTTACCGGCTTGTGACTGGTCTCCACCACCCAAAGAGCCTTGTGACTATAAGACACTGACTTTTCCGGGGCCACCCCTGTGTGAAGTAGAGGAGGTGAGCTGCGGAACCAAAGTGGCTCTGAAGTCCACCCATGTACAGCTTAGTCTGGAACCAGCTGCTGAGCTGCTCCATCACCGCCTGTGGGTCACACTACAGCCACCCGTCACCCTTCCGACAGCCCTCTTGGGTTGTTCTTGCCTTTCACGTGTCCGTGGTTTTAGGGAGGCTGGCGCCCGCTCATCACTCCGACTATCCAGTGCCTGTGATCCATGAGGTCCTAGCTCAGCTCTGCTTCCTTTGTTCTCAGTGACCTATTACCCAGGCGCAGCTCTTGCCCTTGGGTGCTCGCCGCAAGGCTTACAGCTCACAGAACAGTAACACTGCTTCTGCAGGGGGAAAGGTGGCTCTCTCGTACAGTGTGGGCAAAGGTGCTGGTACCGAGAGCCATTTGGGCTTGCTTCCAAAATTCAAACCAAACACACAGGCGTTAATTTATTTTTAGATTTGGAATTGTTTGGGAGCAACGCTCTGTTTTCCATAGCCTCTATTGTTCAGGTTTTTACAGAGGTTCATAAGGAAATGTTTTGAAATACCACAAGAAAGTCTGGGTTGGGGGGGGGGGCAGACGACAAGAACAGCGAGGAATATTGCAGAGGGAGCCTTTCTTTTTGATGGCCGTGGGGAGATGAAGATCTTGGAAGGGAGCCGGAGCTGTCATATTTCTGGCCCATTGTAAAGCCTGAGGCAATTTGGCTAAACATCAAAATGTGGGGGCGTTCCTTTGAATTAAGCTTTGCTGCACAGAGAACATATAGGAGGCATTCGATTTTCATGAAATTTGCAAGTGTTATCTCGTTCTTTTTTTTTTTTTTAGTGTGCGTGTGTGTGCGCGTGATGGCATGTGTCTGGAGGTCAGAGGACAACTTTGCTGGAGTCAGTCACTTCCACTTTTATGTTAGGCTGGGCATGCGCAGTAAGCGCTTTTACGCACACAAAACCACCTCTCTGGCCCTCCTCTCTCTCTCTCTTTTTTTTTTTTTTGACTCAAGAGGAGCGGCGTCTTGGATACAGAGAACTTGGTTACACACAGGGGGCATCTCTGAGCTGTGGAGGGCTTTTTTCCCCTTTAGTGATGACTTGAGGAAGGAGGCCAGGAGAACATACTTGCCACAGAGAGCAGTAGATTTCTTAGTATCTCGACACAGAGCACCCGGTCAGAAGCCGGTATCATGCGCGACTGGTGGCTTACAGATTTGTGGATGCTTCCCTCAGAGAAAGGTTTTCAGAACGAGAACTAAACCACCATCATTTTAGGCATAGCTTTCGTTAAATAAATTTGATAAGATCAGAGTAGTTCTATTTTGTAACCACCTCGGTGGGTTACTCAGTCTAGGGGTGTAACCCGCCTGGCTGATCAGTTATTCCAGGGTCCCGGAGAGGCACTATCTGGAAGATAATGGGCGAGAGAGAGGAAGGAGGCCATGCTAGGTTTGTCAGAGCCTCCATTTATTAGAGACAGGGTTACAGCTTATATAGGATAAGGAATTGGGGGGGGGGCACAGGGGCCTGGACTCTTGCTGGTCACGTAGGCCAGGAGGTTACGTTCGGTCAGGTCACGTAGGTCAGGAAGTCACGAGTTGACACACCTAGTTCTCTAGATAGTTTGGAATGTGGGGCGGGTTCCGCTAACAGACAGCTCTCTATTAACAGCTAATTGGGTGTGGGGTAGGCTCTGTCAATAGAACGGTTCTTAATACAATTGGGGGTGTGGGGTTCTCTGCAGACTCCCCAGGGCGATGGTTCCTGTAATAATTTTTGGGGGAAAAACGGCTCCTGACATATCCCCCTTCCTTTTATAAAGGCAGGCAGCTATCAAGTGGAGGGCACCAGGTCGGAGTCCAACCATGGTGTCAGATCTAAAGGAGAAGGGACTGGAACAAGGAGAGACCCTCCTTTCGATTTGATACAGGGTCTCACTCCCCCCCTCCCCCCGTCACCTGAGAGCAGGTGTACTACCATGTCTGGCTACTTCAACTTTTCTTTTTAAGATTTATTAATTTCGTGTGTATGACTGTTTGCCTGCAGGTAGTATATGCCCACGTACCTGCCTGGAGCCTATGGAGTTCAGAAGATGGCTTTGGATCCCCTGGAACTAGAGTCACACAGGGTTGTGAGCCACTATGTGAGTGCTGGGAATTGAACCCAGGTCCTTTTGTAGGAACAAGTGCTCTTAACCTCTGAGCCATCTCTCCCCTACTCCATTTAAGTGGGGTTTCATTACTACAGAGAACAAAAGGAGAAAATTTAGTGCTTATTCATTAAAAAAAAATACCTTTCCAACATATTTAATCATAGTTGCATAATAGCAATTGGGGGAGATCTTTCAAAAAGCATAGCTAATGCAGTATTTTTTTACTTTTTAAAATTCATTTCCAGCTTTTGGGTTTCTGTGGAAATGTAAACATACCCACAGCAATGGAACAGTAAAATGAACCCTCATGTACCTGTCACCAGCTTCAATAACTGTAAACTCTTGGTCAATCTTATCTGTCCTCCCCCCCCCCACCAGGCTTGTACTCTTCCCATTATTTTGAAGCAGATCCTGGTCACTGTACAATTTTACCCATAAGTATTTCAATATGCATCTCTAAAAGATAAGGATCCTCCCCCCCCCAACATTTTATTAGGAAAAAATTGGAAGCATACAGCAAAGTTGGAAGCCATACGCCTAACCAGTTATATTGCTTTGTTGTATAGACATCCATCTGTTCCTTCATCCGTCAGCCCTCCTGGTTTTAAAAAATGCATTTCAAAGTAACTTGCAGACATCTGTAGACTCCCCTTTAAACACTTCAACATGCACATTATGAGCCAGAGTTTAATAACTGTTTATGACTTTCTTCCCATTGAATACAACATTTACATCACTGAAATATACATCTGAAATACATACTGGCTGCATTCGACAGATGTAACTCACACTTCTGTTAAGACACAGAATATTGCCCTCAGTCCAGAAAGTTCCTCTTTTGCCTCTTCCTACTCAGTTTTCACCAACACTCACACCCAACTTCATTTTCTACCATATGGTTTGGTAAAACAGTACTTTAGAGGTTTTATCTTGTCTGTTATGACCAGGGAGACTCAAGAGTGTGTATAATATAAACTTTCGTTTAAAATTTTTTCATGCAGGGGACTGAAGTCTGGTCCCCTGTATATTAAGCACGTGCTCTACCCTCCCAGTCCCTAAACTTTCTCTTTGATTCACTTCCTCCTTTCTCCCTTGTTCTGGGCTTGTACAGTGTCTCCCAGTTTTAATAGGGTACTTCATATTTCTAGCCCCATGTCTCCCCCCAGAGTGGACTCCTGTGTGCTGTTAGAATTTTGGTCGGTGTATCTATGAAGAATGGATGCATCATGGAGAGACGGAGCAGTGCGTGCTATGCGGAGAGAAGCAGACTGGAGACTTGATGCTGGTGCCAGTGGGAGAGAGGGGTTGTCACAGAGTCTCCCGTGTCCCTCCTTCTCAACTATGTGTCTGTTGTCATCGGTATCACTGTCAAAGTAGCTCCCTTGTTCTTTACAGTCAACAAGATCAACTCCAGGCTGCTGCACACGACCCCTCTGACCCCACCAGGCAACATGCTTCACCACTGACCTCAGTCCTCTCTCCCACTGTCACCAGCATCAAGTCTCCAGTCTGCTTCTCCCCGCATAGCACGCACTGTTCCGTCTCTCCATGATGTATCCATTCTTCATAGATACACCGACCAAAATTCTAACAGTACACAGGAGTCCACTCTGGGGTCTTTGATGAAGTTGAAGACAGATAGTTATAGTTGTCCTTAGTTATGATAAAAGATAAATTAAATATGAAACTTTAGATTCACAAAGAATATTGTAACAATAATTCTTGCTTGATACCTGTTTGGTTATATGTAATTTTACTATGTTAAAGTTAAAGCCTTCATTTTTATTTAAACAGAAAAGGGGAAATGATTTGGGGCTCCTCTCTGTATGCTACCATTGGTTAATAAAGAAGCTGCTTAGGACTCTGGCAGGGCAGAATAGAGCTACGTGAGGAAACTAAACTGAATGCAGAGAGAAAGAAGGCCGAGTCAGGGAGACGTCATGTAGTTGCTGAAGGAGAAAGACGCAAGCCACAATCTCATGGTGATACACAGATTGATAGAAATGAGTTAATTTAAGATGTAAGAGCTAGCTAGGAATACGTCTAAGCTATTGGCCCAACAGTGTTGTAATTAATATAGTTTCTGTGTGATTATTCAAGTCTTGGTGGCCAGGAAACGAATGAGCAGTTTTCATTACAGAAGGAGAGGCAGGAGAATGAAGGGTAGACAAAAAGGACCTGGTAACAAAAGGCTGGATTATATATGGAAGGGCAGCCCATCCCCTGGCCTGGAGCAGTTAACAGTAGGGAGGGTGATATACCAGACATACTTTGCAACAGGTAGGGACTAAGGAATGCTGGGAGAACCTGGCAGCCAGGTCCACTTTGGTATATTAAATAGTCACTTCATTTAGTCATTTGTCCCAGGTTTGATACCTAACAGGCAGGTTTATTTGCATTTAAAGTTGTATTAGTTTTTTTTGTAGCTCTCTGAGCATGTCAGAAAATGGCAGGCTTGGTCAACACTGGCTTGACCTTTCCCAGGAAAGATCCTTTGGGAGTATAGGCAGGAGTTACTCTGTCCACAAGATTTCTTACTCCATCTCTAGCCAATAAAACAGCCAGACTGAAAAGTTTTCCAAACAACATTTTAAAAAGGCAATTTAGCATTAAAGCACTTGCCTAGCATATGCGAAGTCCTGGCTTCAATCCCTTGCACCTCAAAGAGGAGACAAAAGTTATTTGTACCTTCTTTTCAGAATGCAGACTACCCGGTCCTTTGTAGTATATGTGTCAGAGAATCCCTGTCCCCTGAAACTCCAGCAACCACTTGACTGGATTGGCCTCTCTTCTTCCCCTGACCCTGTCCCTGGGTTTCTAGTACATGGCTTCTTTCCTGTTCATGTCTGGCTGAGGTCATGCAGCGTGCTGAGCTGTTTGTGTGTGAGCCACATCCCTCCTCTGTGTATTCCTCTTTTCAGGCTCCCTCTCCACCTGGAAGTAGTGCTTCCTCTTTCTAGGTTATGCTGAAACCCACACTCCTAAGGATTTGAGGGTAGACAACAGATGCTTCTAAAGGTCTAGGAATTTGCAAGTTTGCATCAAAGACACGCAAAAGATATTTTATATTTTTAATTCCAGAAATTCCTATATTTAAAGAACCTTGTACTTGCTTGCTCATAGTCTCTCATTGCCCAGCTATCTTATCTTTTCTACTCATCCTAAAATGCCTACTTTTATTACAAATCAATTTTGTTTTTGCTTTTCCTGTTTCTTTTCTAAGTTGCCCTTACTCTAGAAAGCATCTTAAGATAATTTTTCTGGCTACAGCCAAAAAAGAAATTATAGTACCAGTATTAAGATTGTGGTGGGTATGAAGAATTTAGTATATATCTATATCTATGATAAAATATTTTATAGAATATAGGCACATATTTACATAAATATGTTTATTAAGTTGCATGTAGTACAGCATTAATATTTTCTATATCAAAGGTTTATGTATGTATAAAATTGTGACTTTAATTTTAGGTGAGACAATATTTTGAACTCTATATTCTTCCTTGTAAAACAGAGAGAATTCCAGCTTTTGGAAGGGTCAGTGATATATATTCATCAGGGCTTTCTAGAGCAACAGAACTAGTAGAATGAATATCTATACTCATTCTATATTATATAGAATGAATAAAAACCCATTCTATGTTGCATATTATACATAATTATGTTAAGTATTATTATTACATTCTGTATTTCTATAACATAAAACAAATATATCATATATTATATACACAATAGCATGAATATATTCATTCTATATATAGAGAATATATATATATAAATACTTATATTATGTATGGGATTTATTGGCATGGCAGACTGGCTTCCAGGTTATGGCCCTACTATTCCAACAATGGCTGTCTCCTGCGGAAAGTCCAAGAATCCAGTACTTGTCCCATCCACAAGGCTGGACGTCTCAGCTGGTCTTCTGAATATATTAGAATCCTGAAGAAGTAGACCCCATTACTAGGAATGGACTTGTACAGAGAGAGTGAGGACAAACAGGCAAAGAATAGAAGCTTCTTTCTTGTTTTAATCTGGGATGCCATGAGAGGTGGCGGCCAGATTAAAGGTGGGTTCTTCCAACCTCAAATGATTTGTTTTTAACTAAATATTCCTCACAGGTATGGCCAGCAGCTTGGGTTTTTAGTTAATTTCAGATGCAGTCAAGTTGACAACCAAGAATAGCCATCACATGTCCACCCCTTGGCAACCTGACATCTCCATATCATGCTAATTTTCAAATGCAAGCAAGAACCAGGTCATAATCATGCCTAACATGACATAACTATTTCATGGACAACTGCAAATGCTTTATATATTTTAGACTATGTAGAAGTTAACTCGATTCGGGAAATAACCAGGCTAGCTAAAAGATAAACAATTATATTTTTATTTATTATAAGGGGAAAACTCATGAAACTGAAACAAGAAGTCCAAGCTCAGCTGTGCAGCGAGGGAATGAGAGAGAGAGAGAGAGAGAGACAGAGAGAGAGAGAGAGAGAGAGAACCTGGGTAACACCCTGACTTGGTCCCACCTCTTAAAGATAATTGGTTAACAAGGCTTTCCCATCAAGACTAGGCAGCAATATCCTTTGAGGGACATTCTTTTAATATCTCAAAACTTAATTATGGCAAGCCCTGATAGTTTCTCAACTATCTTATTTACTCTTCTGTTGCTGTGAGCAGACACCAGGACCAAGGCAACTTATAAAAGAAAGCATTCAATTGCTTATAGTTTAGGGGGTTAGTACATGATCACATGGTGGGAAGCAGACAGGCTTGACGCTGGGGCAGTAGCTGAAGCTTTACCTTCTGATCCACAGGCAGCAGATTGGGGGGGGGGGTTACAGGGAGATAGAGAGAGAAAGAGATAGAGACAGAGAGACAGAGACAGAGACTGAACTGATAAGGGCTTTTGAAACCCAGTGATGCATCTCCAGTGAGGTCAAACCTCCTAATCCTTCCCCAAACAGTTCTGCTCCCCACGACTAAGAATTCAAATATATGAGCCTAGCAGGCCTTTCTTATTTAGAACACCACAATACATGTGGAAACATTTTGTATACTAAAGATATAAAAATTAACTTAAATATATAGCAACAGCTAAGTGCTTAAGAGAATGAATACACACACACACACACACACACAGAGATACATAAATATTATTCGCTCAGAGAAAAAGAACTGGAGCTGGACATGGCATATTTATAATTCCAGGAGTTGGGAAGCTGAGACAGGATAATTTTCATGAGTTCAAAGCCAGCCTGGGCTACAGTGTGAGACTTACATTAAAACACACACACACACACACACACACACACACACACACACACACACACACACACACATATAACACATACACACACATATATGTATGTATATACATATATATATGCTTCATCAACCAATACTTTAAAATATGCCAAGTAATATGGTAGATACTTAATAATTACTTGCCCAATCGGAACTATTATTTTGGTTTAATAGGCTGACAAATGTATCAATCATATTTGCTTATAGGCTAACAAGTATTTATTGACTTATAAATCTAGCCATTGGATTTCTTGTTCAAATTAGTTGATATTTTCGATCTTTGTGCAGCGATAGGAAGTCTAAACCGTGGGGCAGAGCCATGGCAGGACAAGATTGTGAAACATTTCCTCTACTCTTTGACAGAGTATTGGTTCAAAGGAGTGGTGCAGTCAAAATTGTAACCAAAGGTGGTTTATTGACTATGTCAACTTGACACAAACTATAGTCATCCGAGAGGGGGGAACTTCAACTGAGAAAATACCTCCATAAGATCTAGCTGTAGGCAAGCCTGTAGAGTATTTCCTTAATTGGTGATCAGTAGGGGCGGGCCCAGCCCTTTGTAGGCGAGGTAATTCCAGGGCTGGTGGTCCTGGGTTCTATAAGAAAGCAGGCTGAGGAAGCCATGGGAACAAGCCAGTAATCAGCACCCCCCATGGCCTCTGCATCAGCTCCTGCCTCCATGTCTCTGCCTTGGTTGAGTTTCTGTTCTGACTTCCTTCAGTGATGAGCTACAATGGGGAAGTACAAGTTCAATAAACCCTTGCCTCCTCAATTTGCATTTTGGTCATGATGCTTCCAAAAAAATCTGAAGGAAAAATATTATTACAGTAGTTTTGGATGGACTCCCACCTTAATGTAGACTTTGGGCCCTCTCTCCCATTGCCCTGGTAATACTAGAAATGTAAGCATCAGCTTTGCCCAGCCTTAGGCATTAAAACCCCATACAAAAACGTGGGGCTGTCAGGGCTTTGCTGAAACCAATAAAAGAAAACCACTTCCTCCTGATCCAAAGAATGAAGTTTACCTTTGACCCTGGGTGGAGACATGACATTCTGACCTATTCCCAAGATTACTGCATTATATATTATTGCCTCTTCCCTTGAGAATAATCCAGCTGAGACAGTCAATCATAGGCCTAGGAGACAAGCCCCGCCCCTTCTGCCCAGGAAGGCTGATTCTGCTGAAGACAAGCCAAGGAGAGGGGAGGAATAATTATCCTCAAGGAGATAAAGTGCTTACTCTTTCCAAATACTCCATGCAATTGCTTGCAGATCTTCCATAAAGCAGCATTGCAGAGCTGGCCTGCTTTTCTCAGAAAAACACAACTCTCCCTAGCCTCTTCCATTGCCATCTCTTGACTATTCAAATAGTAAAATTCAAAACTAAACAAGGGACTTTTGCATTTCCCTTTCTTACTTCACCGGGTCCTGCATGAGAAGCAAGGGAAACTGGGTCAGAACAATAAGGACCTAGCTTGCCAAAGCACAAATCATTGGGTAGGAAGAGTAATTGTGTAAGGTGGCCGATTGATAAACCGTAAACAGGGAGGAGGTGGTAGAACTCTTCTCTGAAGACAAAACAAACAAAAACCAACCAAACAAACAGTTAGTACAGAGCCTCGTACTTCTGAAACCTGGTCTCACAGGAAATCAGGGATGAGACACCATCCTGGGCTAGCTGTCTGGCTGTCCACGAATCCTTTGTGCACACAGAACACTTAAAGGAGGCTCAGTATTTCCGGGTGGTGGTAGATTTCACCTTTTCTGTTCATCCCACGCTTTCAGAAGAAACCATTCCCCCCATGTTTAAAGAGTGAAGTGAACTGCAGACTCTTGTCAGTGAGAACCTGCCACGGTCCCTGGGGACACAAGCATCGTCTCTACCTTAGCACACGCGGCCTGCTAGTTTAGGGATGATAGAACCAAGGCTGTTGGAACGGTAGTTTTTCTGAAGAAGGGCTCATAGCTTACTCAAGAAAATGTTCACAATGACATGGCTTTTGCTATTTTCAAAGTGTCTAGGTGTGTGTGTTTCAACCTGGTTTTCTGTAAATATTTCAAGATGGTTGCTCTCGACGGGGAGGAAAGAGGCGGTGCATTCCTTCAAGAACGAGGCCCAGCTGCTGTCTAGATTTCATTTCAAGTGACTGGTTCCTGAATGATATTTGCGTCTTTGCTGACGTTGATTTTAATCCAGGCCTAAGAAATGAAAGAACAATTTTGTTCTTAGTATTCTGGAAATTTCCTGTTTCTGTCGAGCAGGATCAAGGACCCTGAGGAGTGAAGAGACCCTTGTGAGGGTGGGCTCCTCCTGGACTTGTGAGGGTGGGCTCCTCCTGGACTTGGATGTTTTGGCGGCTGATGGAAGAGTTGGGGCAGAATCCTCAGCTATGAGGTGCCTCTCCCATGTGTCCTAGTGTGAAGGGAGCATTTTATTTCTCAGACTATTTATTTTTCTGTTAGTGTTTCACTGGGGAAGGGGTGGTATTTTTATTTCTCATTATCTAGTTGATTTGAAATCCATACCACGAAGGAAGGAAAATTACTAGTAGAGGCTTCGGAGGAGCGGTTACAATTACAGAAATTATGTTAGGAAAAAGAATGCCATCCTCGAGAAACTATTACTTCTCTGGTGGAGACACAATTAGGGAACAATAGAAGGCAGTTCACAATCAAGAGCTGGCTGTGTAGGGTGGGCAGAGAGCAGCTCCACATGGATTCGGGGAAGGGCCGAAGATAAGGATACAGCTCAGCATCTCTGGCAGCCATCGGCTTCCAGGGAGGAACGTCTGCATTTTCCTCGAGACTTAGCCCACTTTGCGAATCTACCCTTAATGGACGGGATCAGAGCTTTTTCTGCTCGGTGGCATACCAGTGACAGTAGAGCCTGGCTAAATGGGATGCGGAGATAAGTCACCTACAGCAGGTCTCCCTGGCATCCAAGTGAGCACGCATCAAGATGGCCTCCGCATGACAAGCACTCGCTTCCGTCTCCCTGACAACAGTTTCTGCAGAGCGGAAAACCATTAAGAGGTGGATCACTGCAGTGATAGCCTGCATTTTCCAAGGGATAAATCTTTTCTGCAGCAGAGGGTGGCAGCTACATTTCAGTTCCCTGGCTCCCCTCCTGTATGCCGTGCCCAGAGTGGCTCAAAGGCCAGCAGTGGCTGATGGAACTATTTCTCACAGGGTGTGAGGCAGCGGGGAGAAATCGCTCCTGATTTACAGAGACACCACCTTCCTCGCACTCAGGGTGAACATCCGCTAGGCCATGAGTGTGAGCGGTTTTCAGCTGTTCCCTAGAGAGCGGATGCCTATAGCTATCGAAAGATTCTGAAACATCCCAAGTTTTGACCTGCATACACCCTGAAAGAGAAATTCTTCATGGGGGGAAAATAAAAACCATTTTCTCTGGCAGATATGGTGAGCATGACAAGAAGCTCCAGCAATCAGGACTATATTCAAGTTCTAATCAAAGGCGGTAATTAATTGAGACCTGGCTCACCTGTCTGCCAGCAGGGCCCGAAACCTGCCTCAATTGCTTCTTTCAGTCACAGGCTCGGTAGAAGACGTGCCGTTCACGGCGTGGGCTGTCTTGACTCCTTTTCCTGTTGTTATAAAACACCTTGAAAACAACTGAGGGGACAGTTCACAGTTCAAGGGCTTGATCCACCATGGCAGCCAGTCAAGGCATAGGAACTTGAAGCAACTGGCCACCTCACATCCACAATCAGGAAGTAGACAGGTACAGATGCCTCTGCTTGTTAGCTTTTCCCTTTTTGTAGTCTAGACGCCAAGCTCAGGATGGTGCCCTCCACTCTTAGGGTCAGTCTGCCCAGGTCAGTTGACCTTCAAAGCAAGCCCTCCCAGGCGTGCCCAGAGCTAAGTAATTCCTCACAAGTGAGCCCAGGCTTGTCTTCTAGGCCACTTCTAGGCCAGATCCTGTCAGGTTGACAGCGCTAACGCTCGCAGTAGCCGCGACCTCAGAAGAGTACTTTGCTTGGCTACGGTTTTGTTCTTTTCTTTACCAAGTGTGAAGATATGAGCAAGCACATGGGTTATTATGGTGACCGGATTATATCTACTGTTATACATGCTTGGTGCGAGGGGTCAAACCCAGGGTTTCATGCACGCTGGGGAAGCACCCCCAATGAGCTGCATCCCTGTCCCATGACCGGATTTTAGTGTGCTTTTAAAAAAAAGTTAAGTTCCTTTTGTGAGAAATGTCTTTCTACATCAATGAGTAAAGGCATGAATAGTAAAAGAACACTTTGTTTACTAACCATAAAAACATTTTTGCTTTTTTAATCTCATGATCTGGATTGAGTGGCTGAGTTGAATCAGGCTGTGAAAGAACAGCTTGCGTTCAAGATCCCCGAGTCCCAGTAATTTCAGAAATCTAAATGGAGACTATTACCTGCCAATTGAGATAATAGTAACGACAGCTCATAGTTCTCGAGGCTTTTTCATGTGCAGACGCTATGAGTTTACATGTTATTTCCCCATAACCCTCATAACTATCATGTTCCTTTGTGTTACTTTTCTATGGCTGTGACCAAACACCGGGACCTAGACGACTTATAAAAGAAAGCATCTAATTAGACATGCAGTTTCAGAGGCTAAGAGTCCATGATGGTGGCCCAAGGGCATGGGGACAAGTTCACAGCTTGAGTCACCAGTAGGAGGCAGAGAGGGAACACTGGGATTGGCAGGAGTCTTCTGAGGCCTCAAAGCCCACCCCCCTCAGTGACACACCTCCTCCGACAGGGCTAAACCTCCTAATCCTTCCCAAAGAGGTCCACCAATGGGGCTTGAATGAACATGAAATGAAATTTAAGCCCTGGCAATGCTGAAGCATGCATGGGCAGCCCATATATGGCGGTTCTATTGAACTTGTCCATACTGGGTTTCATTCGTGGTCTAAGTTGATGAGGATGACTGACCAGGTCTCTCTTTCTCAAGAGGGCACCAGATCTCATTACAGAGGGTTGTGAGATCTCATTACAGAGGGTTGTGTTGCTGGGAACTGAACTCAGGACCTTTGGAAGAACAGGCAGTGCTCTTAACTGCTATTAAGCCATATGAGCCCATGGAGGTAAACCGCTGCATCCTTGTTTGGCAGACAAGGAGAAAGACATGAAAGATATAAACTTGGCCAGAGTTATAAGACCAAGGGAGTGGTGGAGCTGGGCCCACGCTCATGCAATTTAATGTCAAATCCACGTCCTTAACTGTTGAACTCTTCCACACAGCATACTTTAAAGAAAATTTATGTAAGCTGGGACATGGTTCAGCTGCTCAAGCAGGGTTTACCTTTTCTTCAAGGCAGAACATGTTTGTCTTGGTGCCCAAGAAGGCATGGTCTAGGTTCTTCAAGATCTGAGCAGCTTTCAGCTGGTTCAGGTAACTGTCTCTTAAATTCTATGTCCCTGCCACAGAGACAGGGATTAGAAAGAGGAAATCTCAGAGAGAGAGAGAGAGAGAGAGAGAGAGAGAGAGAGAGAGAGAGAGAGAGATTTTATTTCCCCCCAAGAAGTTGTTCAAATCTAATTGTGGGTGGGATAACTACTTTCAATCGCTCGCTCATTCATTCAGGCCGGCGCCGTCACTTGTTTGACCTTGTTTACACAGTCTAAGAAGGTCATTCCCGGGTCAACTAATCAAGGCTTGCCACCTACTCAGAAAACAAGACCCTGACTGTAAAAGTCAGATTAACCCGGTTATTATCTGGCTTGCTGTATTTGCACTGGCCCTGCCCACATGTGCCCACAGCACCTCATCGTTCCTGTAAACGTAGGCAACTGTATGTTTTTCCTACTTGCTAAACAAAAACCATTAAGTATTGATTTTTCTTCAGAGAGTGCGCCAGAGAAATTTCCCTTAAGGATTTGAGCGAAAACAGTGAAAGTATTGTTCAATACATCATATTTCTGGAAAGGTTACCACTGGTTTTTATTAGACACATGGGCTGAATTCCTTTAAGCATGCTTTTATTCCTCTTACAGGACTGGATTTGTTTAGTGTTTGGTTTTCACTGTCGTCTTTAAGGAATCAGTAAGGAATCTGCGCACGGTAGCCCAGGGGAGGGGCCTGAGGCCTGCGCACAGGTCGCGTCTCCTTTCCGCCCGGTACCATTTAGCCACACCCGGGATTAAGATTATCTGGCTGGGCTAAACAGAGTCTTGTAACAGCTAAAATCCCAGCACTCGGGAGGCAGAGGCAGGCGGATCTCTGTGAGTTCGAGGCCAGCCTGGTCTACAAGAGCTAGTGCCAGGACAGGCTCCAAAGCTGCAGAGAAACCCTGTCTCGAAAAACAAAAAACAAAACAAAACAAAAAAAAAAGAATCGTGAAAAAGGAAACCAAAGCTCTCTTTAAAAACGAAGTGCCTAGCTATCTCTCCTCCCTTGAAAACTGCCTTTGCCCCATCTCTCACTGTTTGCCTGACCTCTGTGGGTATCCCAAAGGCAATAATACACTTGCTGGAAGATTCAAAGCTAAAATCCACAAATGAGAGAAAGCATGGGATCTTTATCTTTCTGAGCCTGTGTTCCTTCATTCAGAATGATTGTTTCCAGCTCTATCCGTTACCTGTGAGTTTCATGATTTCATCTTTCTTAATAGCTAAATAATATTCCATCGTGTGGATATGTCACGTTTTCGCCATCCGTTCATCAAGGATGTAAAAGCCAGAGGCCGTGGGTGTTCGAAGGCAGCAGTGTGGGCAGCTGCACGTAGGAACTCTCCGCGATGGTGCCGACGGCTGCTTCTGTTGTGTCTGGAAGACCGTTTCCTTGGAGTCACCCTCCACCTCCGGCTCTTGCAAGCCTTCTGCTCCTTTTCTTCGTAGATCTCTGAGTATCTTGGTTGGACAAGCATGCAAAAACCAGTAATTGCGGTGACAATTCCCATCCTGCATGTGAGACTCGAGTCCTGCCTGTCCCCATAACGACTTGAAAATGAGGAGTTACTGAACAAAGCGCTTGGGAAGGCTTGTAATTTCAGCTAATTAGCTACTGCATTTTAAAATTAGTTTGAGAAGTTTTGTACAGTGTGTCTCTGTCATGCCTACCCTTCCCCAGCCCCTCCCAAGTCACCCCATGCCTATCCGGCCAACTCTGTGTTCCTGCCACATCCATCTGGTCCAGTTTGCTCTGCCCATCTTTCTTGGATGTGTGGCCTTCCACCAAAGCGTGGTTGACTTACCAGAAGCAGCATCTTTTTTCTTTTATTCACTGCTGAATTTTTCCATATTTTTTATTTGAATTTTTTTTCTCATACAATGTATTTTAATCATGGTTTCCTCTTTCGCAACTTCTCCTGCATCTCCCCGACCTCCTTACCTATCCACCCAACTTCATGCCTCTTAAAACAAAACAAAAACAAAGCAAAAGATGAAAATCAAAAGAAGTAAAAAAAAAAAACAAAACCCAATAGAACAAAAGCTGCCAAATCAAAAAGTCTGCAAAATAAAACAATATTTTATTTTTAAAAATATATACTAAATTGTGATATATATTCTTTTCCTTGAAACAACCCAGAGTGATACAATTGGGATAAAAAGAGAAGTGAAAAATATCTTCATCTCTAGATAAGATGGACTGTTTCCCTCAAACACACTCATCAGTTTTTTTCTCTTACCTTACTCAATAATTGTGATATAATGTTGAATCAAGCAGGAGAATGGAAAGCACAGCTATATAAACTGAGAGACCCTTGTTAACCCCTGCTTTCTCTAACCAACACAGAGGATAAGGTTAGGAAGACATGACAGTCACCATCATGGAAGGTGATTGCTCCCCGGGTTTCAGGAATGTGGCTTCTGGTGTCTGAGGAAGGCCTGAGGTGATCACAGCAGACAGCAGACAAACCCTTGGAGATTCCACCTCTGAGCTCTTCCACCAGCTTGAGCCTCTTCAGCGGGAAGGAGACGATGCGGAAGGGAAACCTCCACCTTTTCTAGACTGCTAGTGTCTAATTTTGGTGGCTCATGGGTGTTCACGGGGCGAAAATCTACCATTTTCCCAGATTCAAGAAAACCAAGTTCTAGTGAATTCGTGGTATGTTGCTTCTCCTATGTTCATGTGAAAGATAAATTCTCTGAGTGATGCAGAGTTCAGTACCAAGAGAAAGAAAGAAACAAAAGCCAGGCAAATAACAATCTACAACAAAGACACCAAAGAAATCAACCAGGGGCCAAGTTTACCCTTTCCAGAAGAATTCTCTACCGATGGTCGATTTACAAAATGTTCTCTTAACTAACAGGACCCTCTGTGGTGCTTGGTGTGTCTTCCTTTTGCAGAGACCCAGTTAACATGTGGTGTTTTGAAGGCTCTTGAATATTACAAACTCTCGTACTTAGCAAGGGTACAGGCGGGGCGCGCAGGCTACCTCTATTTTTCCTTGAGGTTTTAAATGAAATCAGTGGCCTCACTTACTTGTCTCAATTTTATTTTCCCATTAGGAAAGAACACGGCTCAGACGGATGTGCTGGAGGAAACGCCCCAGGAAATCCCAAGCAGGGCGCAATCAGTCACCATTAATGCCCAGAAGGATCAAAGCTACTTGAAGAAATACAGCCACTTACGGATGGACGGGAAAATTGAATTCATGAAGCCGTGCCTTCTCCGTGGGCGATTTCCCGGAGCTGAAGCACTGGAATTGCACGCTGACCGTGAGTGCCAGGCTTTCCCCACTGCAGTTAGCACACTTTAAAGATCAGGTATTGAATTTTAGCTGATTCCAGCATCATCTTTTTCAACGCTATAGACAGCTGTTAAACCATAAAACATTTTGAGATTTTTTTCTCCTCTAGGGTCTAGGAAATATTGTGTGAACAAATTGATTACTTTAAGATGGGAAGGTATTTAGTAGACATCTTCAAGTCGGTATTAAACCTTTTAAAAACCAATGAAAAGTTTGATATTTAAGGAACATTTGCTTAACCTATGTAACCTAGAGGTAGAGTAATTTGAATCTGATGAAAGGGAATTAGAACAACAACCAACCATTTGATGAGGGCATTCTCATAGAATTCTAATGGAACTCAAATAATAAGCGTTTTCATGGTTTTCTTGCATGCTTATTTTTAGTCTTGGATTCTCCAAGTTACTAGGGAGTTGCTCGCATGCATGGGAAATGCAATTCTCCTCTTGTGCAAACTTGACACAGTGCTTACCCCTCTGCTTTGATTGCATTTGCGTGTTCATTAATGTAATCGGAACATGTAGCTTCCCCCGAGTTTTCACAGGCTCTTCCTAATCAGCTGCTGGTGTTTTCCCACATGTCACATCAGGGTAGTCAGGCAGGGCTAGTTATTGATGAAGAGGGACAAAGTTATACAGAGGAAGGGAAGAGGAGAGGGCTTTCGGCTCACTCCGAACCGATGCGGGTGGGGTCCGGTCAGTTCCCAGAGGGCTGATTGGAGAGCCAGGCAGCAGTCATTCTAAGCCCTCAGCTTGAACTACTGAACTGGGGTGTCCGAAGAGACGTGATGTGGACATCAGTGACATTCACTCCAGAAAGAGGGTTCATCTCCAAGAGACGATAGCTATCTTTCTTCCCCAGCTGGTCTCCAAACTGCAAATCCAAGGGACTCCTGGTCACCTAAGTGTAATCTGGGTTATTTCCAGTGTGTTTTTAAGGCTTGACAGTGATGTTGCAAGAAAACAAGGCTTCTGATTTTTCTCAGCCTCTGTCATCTGATATGGGTGAGTTAGTCTGAGGGCACTTCCTCACAGAGTATATGTATGATAATTACACAGTCTGTCTTTGCAGCCAATCAGGATATGCTTACACAGCTTAAACAAACTGATCAGAAGTTAGAAATTAAGCCCAATGGATACAGTAAAATAAAATTAGAGAAAATTTTCCAAGTTAAACAAAATGTTCGAAAACTCTTTTTTTGATCTTTTATAGATTAATAGAGGCGGAATGGAAAGAATTACAGAATTCCTACTCTTACCTGCTCTCACGTTTGCTTGTGCTAGCCTCATTTCCCTGTCTGATAGACTTTGTATGTATGTCCAATGAGATAAGGTCATGGGAATCCACAAGCTTTTCATTTAAAACCTTTTTTTTAATGAGTACCAGGCTAGCTTTGAACTCATGACCTTCCTGCCTCAGCTTTCTAAGTGCTGAGAATACAGGTGTATGCCACCAGTCCCAGCTAAAACTCCACCAAAATTGCTCTTAGTGAAATTAAATGAAAATGATTTGGTTGGCCAATTTGGTTGGCATCCTTCTTTCCAGTGATACCTTTTACTATAATTATTGCTATCATTATTATTAAAATTTTGTGTTTGTGAGTGTTTTGCCTGCATGTATGTTTGTGCACCATGTGCATGTAGTACCCACGGAGACCAGAAGAGGGCATCAGATGCCTTGGAACTGAAGTCACAGATGGTTGTGAGTAACCACATGAGTGCTGGGAATTGAACTCAGGTCCTCTAGAAGAGCAGCCAGTGCTCTGAACCTCTGAGCCATCTTTCTGTTCCCATCCCTTTTAAATGCATTACTTTCTTTTAGAAGTGACCAGTAAGTGAACTGAAGTAACAAAAAAATTAGACCCCAAAAGGTACAAATTAGGAGAGACTGATTTCAGACTCTTAATGACTTCCAAAGATTGCTAGGAGATCGTTCCCATCTATGGCACATGACTGGGATAGGTCCTGATGACCTGACTAATATAAACAAAACCTTAGATGATGACAAGGACTTAAATAGTCCCAGGAAATTATCAGCTGAAGGAGAAAGTGAACCCTGGCTAAGAGCTTATAGTAATTTTTTTGGAGAGATTAACAACAACTATCCAAAAAGCAAGGTTATTCAATTTATAAAGATAATTAATTGGATTATTCCTCACATAGTATGGGACACACCAATAACTGGAGCCCCTACATTCTATACTGGTGCAAATCAATCAGGAAAGGCAGGTTACAAATCAGAAAATTTAAGTTGAAAAAAGCCCTTATAATTCTGTCCAAAAGTCAGAATTATATGCTATTTTCATGGTACTTAGGGATTTTAAAGAACATAGCTACTGATTTGCAATATGCAGAAAGAGTTGTTTTGTATATTGAAACCACTGAATTTATACCAGATGATACTGAATTGACTTTATTATTTATTCAGTTATAAGATACAATCAGGAATAGAAAACATCACATATACATAGCACAGTCTGATCCTAGATGGGTCTGCCAGGTCCTTTAGCACAAGATAATGCAGAAATTAATAAATTATTGATTGAAAATGTGCTGAGGCCCTCAGAATTTCACAATAAGCATAATTTCAATAGTAAAGATTTTAAAAAAAAGACTTTTCCATCATGTGGCAACAAGCCAAGGGAATTATAAGGAAAGTCCTACTTATTCTTTATAAACCAAACGCTACTACCTGCAGGAAGTACCCCAGTAAGTATTCAAAGGAATGGAATCTGGCAGATGGATGTGTTCCATTTTTTAGAGTTTGGAACACCACACCCTTGATACCTATTCACGTTTTCAATGGACAACTGCTTTGAGTTCGGAAAAAGTAATCACACATTTGCTAGAAATTGTGGCCATCATGGGTATACCTGCACAAATATAGACATACAATACTCAAGCTTTATGTCTCTAAGAAAATGAAACAGATTTTTTTGTTTATTATAAGGTATATTACAAGTATACCACATAATCCTACAGGGCAGGCAGTTATAGAAAGATCAAATTGAATTCTAAAGGATATGTTAAATAAACTGAAAGGAATAATAAAGACCCCCAAAGTGGATTGCATAATGATTAATTAACTTTGAATTTTCTAAGTGCTAATAAGAAAGGAACATCAGCTACAGAGAGACATTGGATAGTAGAATAAAAAAAACTATGGAATTAAATCAGCTGATATACTTAAAGATGTACTGACTTTGGAATGGAAACCAGGATATTTATTATGTTGAGGAAGGAATTTTGCTTTTGTTTTTACAGGAGAAGAAAATCTACAGATACTATCAAAAAAAAGAATAGATGGCATTTAAGCATTTTTAATAACGTAAGTTCTTTTGTATGACAATGAGGCATGTCTGCTACTGGTAGCACCAATCTACTTCAGAGAAGATAATGGACATCAAAGAAACTCCACATGGAGTTTGCTTTCTTTGTGACAAAGTAAGCCACTGGGCAAGAAAATGCCCTTGTCTCAATGGCTGACAGTATCTGTCCTAACTGGACAAGAAGGACGCAAAAGAAAGTGATTGCCAAACTTGTCAAGACAAAGAAGGTCAGCCTTTCAGAATATCCTGCTTCACACATCTGTAGGATATGCTAGGCCTATAGGCCAAAGATGGATGCCCTAACATCGGAATCACATGCCTTTAATACCAGCACGAGGGAGGTGGAGACAGGAGCAATAAGGCTGGGCAGGGAGAGGAACATAAAGGGGGAAGAGACAGGAACTCAATGGAGTCTGAGGTTGGTGGAGAGCATTGCAGGATCACCCCATGTTTGTCTGAGCTTTGGTTGAGGTAAGATCTCTCTAGTGGCTTAGCTGCTTTGCTTTTCTGATCTTTAGTCAAGCTTTATTTATTAAAACACAGATGATATACCACTATAGCAGTAACTGTTGCCCACGACGGAGAGAAGCACCACTGTCTAGGGCTGAGATTGGTACTCGTCTATGGGTATAAGCATTACTACATAGGAGGCAGCTCGATAACATGCTCATTTAGTAAGACAGCTTACAGTAGGAGGCATGAATTCCCTCCTACGGAGCAGAAAGCAGTTGGTTACTCCAATAATAGTCATGCCATTATTGTACCATAGACACATCTTGCCTGGCAGGTTAATTATAGAACGCAGGGTTTGAGTCTAGTTAATACCATTGGTGCCTTTTGTTCTCTGGTGACTTTATAGCATGTTCTAGTTCTATGAAGGCTAGCAAGCAGGGAGGACGTTCTCAGGTCAGTTTCAGCTTGATTCCTCTTTGTCCTGTAACCAAAGTATATTGTGTCTTCTGCAATAAGGCCTTACCATATAGTTCTTACCATCCAAGTGGGAAAACAAGGCCAATGGCAATAGGCTGTGTTATTTTGAGGAAGTCTTGGGCTACCCTGACCAGTAATTTATATTGACATATCTTACTGGCACTGAGATTTTCATTTAGTAACCCATGTCTTCTGGGGGAACATTGTCCACCCATGTGGACCACCCTGTTCAAACTCCTTTTAAAAATGATTATGTTTTTACCCTAGCTTAAAGAAGTAGTGGATTTCCATATACGTTTCTCATAACAGCTTTATTTTGGTTAACTCGCTTCCCATCCATTGTCTCCCCTGTCCACTTACTCCTGTTGTGTTAGCGACGGGGCTGTGTCCCCAGCACCCCAGCCACCTGCTAGCTTATGCCCGAAATAACAACACACAAACTGTATTCATTTAAACACTGCTTGGCCCATTTCTATCTAGCCTCTTCTAGGCTAATTCTCACATATTAATTTAGCCCATTTCTAATCATCTTCATAGCACTGCTAGGGGCGCTTTCCAGGAAGATTCTAGCCTACGTCCATCCTGGATCGGAGCTTCATCACATGTGTCTGCCCAGGCGCGGGGAGCATGGCGTCTCTGCCTGAGGCGTCTTACCTCACTTCCTCTTCCTCCCAGCATTCTGTTCTGTTTACTCCACCCACCTATGTTCTAAGCTATGAGCCCAAGCAGTTTGATTATTACTTAACCAATGAAATCAACAGATTGATATATGACACTCCCACATCATACTCCCACCCCTGTTTAATCAAACCTTAAGTCCCCAGTGTCTCCCATCCCCCTTCGTATCCTGTGTACCAACTGCTTGCTTTTGATGGGCCTTGTGGTGCACATCTATAATCCCAGCATCCAGGAGACTGGGGCAGGAGGATGCCTTGACTACCAGTCTGTCTAGAATTCGAGTGAGACTCTGTCTGAAAAACAGACAGACAAGTACGTGAGTTAAAAGGTATGGTTGTACTGTGTTTTAAGCTCACAGGTTTGTTGTTAAGTGTCTTGAAAGCCAACACTTGTTTTGAAGCATTTGGTGCTCAACTGAAGCTCTTGGTTGACCCCACTATCTAGTAGCAGAACGAAGGCCTTGATCTAGCGCGCTATGCTGACTACCAGCTGCACAAGCTCAGGGGGCTTGGTTTCCTCGTAAGAAAAACAAACCAGGTTGTAGACCACGTTGACCTCTGGGTGTCCCAAACTTGCACACTCCAGGGAATCACGTGAAGTTCTTATTCAGATGCAAGGGACTCAATCATTTGTGGATCTAGTTCAGAGACAGATTCTGGCTCAGAGGTGGGCAGTGGGGCCTGGGACTGAATGTTCACTGCCCTTGCTTTTTCAAAGGCCATAACTTTGTTTTCCCTGCTAGAACGCTACATGAAAAACAAGTTATTATAAGCTGGATACCATGACTCACACTTACAATTCCAGCACCCATGAAGCTGAGGCAGTGGATTACCCAAGTTTGAGGCCACATAGTGAGTACCAGGCCAGCCAGTGCTATAAATAGCAAGACACTGTCTCAAACAATAACAACAAACAAACAAAGCTACAACAACAAAACACTCATGTTTGATTCTGTGAGCTCTGAGAGGGTGAGATGCTATTTTTTCAGTGGAAACCAAGGCAGAGAGCATTGAGGATACTTGGGAAGTGGGGGGTCTAAGCCCAGGAAGATGGGCATGAAAGAATGATGCTTGTCAAAGGGAAAGGTTCTCGGTTTGAGTTGCGCTGGGGGTGGGGTCTGAGGTGAATTTGGGGATGGAGGTGGGATTGAACCCAAGAGAATTTGCAAGGAGAATTGCATCTAATTTCCTATTGTGTTTAGTCCTTAATTGGGACAGAACAACACGAGCCCCATATCTCTTTGATACTTTCCAAGGAGAGCCACCGTAAAACTTCAGCATTTCTGAATTTAATCCATTACAGGCTCCTATACTTAATGAAATTACAACAATTCAACAAATGATATAATTGCCATAAATACTGCTTTAATATAATTATGTGTAGCTCACTGGAACATGCTATTGCATTCCACAATATAATTATGACATATGCTGTTATCAAATTCCTTATCGAAGGCATGCAATGAATGCAGCTAACATGTTAATCAGGTGTTAGGGTTTCCACCTGACAATGTCCCAATTTAACAAAATGATAGGATAGCAAACACATTTTTCACACAGCTAGGTGTGAGGACTGAGACAAAAGTGAGGGTGATTACGGTTTGTAGATTTGGAAGTGAGGCCTCTGGATGACCCCCAATGAATGCCTGAGGGTAGTTAAAATGCAGTTACCTTTCTACATTTGCTGCTTTTTATATTGTCTTTTGGATCATTTCTTAGGATAAATGCTCTAAACCCAGATGGGCACAAGGCTCAGCGTTATACAGTGTCAAAGAGCATTTTAAGAGAGATGTTTCAAAGAGAGCCTTCTGTTGGATTTGTCTGTCCTAGCCCCTATTGGGAGCACTGTAAATTTGGTTATACTCTGATTTCTAGCTTGTAGGAGTACTGCAGGGGCCTCCCATGAGTGGGTGATCTCATCCACAGCTGGCTTCTGAGCCCTTCAGGGAGCTGACTCTTCATTGTTTAGAGGCAGAGCCTCACATGTTGCAGGACAGCTTTGAACTCAGCATGTAGTTGAGTATGACTCTGAACTTTGGATCTTCATGACTCTGTTTCCCAAATGCAGGGATTATGGGATTGTGTTACCATGCCCAGTTTATATGGCACTGGGAACTGAATCCAGGGCATGGCAAATGTGGAGCATGTGCTCCACCAGCTGAGCTGTATCACCAGCCCTCGAAAAGCTAAGGTTTTGAAGGAATAGCCCACTCTGGGGGGTAAGTATCACTTTCTTCTTTTCTGCTGCAAGAGTCGTTCATTGATTGGTCATAGGTGATATCCAGATAGCCTAAATTGATGGCTGGCTCCATCTGATAGTGATGATGACGAGGCTTCCTCCAGCATCACTGAAACAAACGCTTTTCTCTCTCACGTCTAGCCTGTGGCATGACCAGAAACGAGTCACACACTATGATAGTAGCTGGCACCCAGGGGTACCTCTCATCTTCATGGAGACCCAATTTCATGAATCCCACTTTCTAGATGGGGAAACTGAGTCTGGAGATATTCTTCTCCTACTGTGGGGGCACTCAGGGTGTCAGCAACAGTCCTGCAGAGCTAGGATTCCAGCTAAGGGAGACCACGGAATGGAAGGCCTTTGGACCACAATTTCAGAATGCTGTTCACTCTGTTTTATCTGGGGTATCAAGAAGTTCTTAAGTAACATCTAATTACTGACTAGTTCTAAGATGTGGTAAAATGAAAAGTGAGGTCAGGGCTTTGTTGCCACCGTGCAGGCTGGCAGACGGTGAGAAGCTGTGGCATTTTACAGCAGGAAGCTCTTGTTTAGCTTCAGAGAAACCTGCACACCCGAGAGAGGAAAACTAGGGACCTTACAAAGTATGATTGCTTACTTTTCAATTTCAGTCTTTCAAGTAGTCTAATACTTCCTGGGACAAATAGAGTTTACTATGGAAATGTTTTCTTTGAAGATGCAATTTAAAGACAGATTTCTTGTACTCTCATTTGTGAATATATTGTCAACAAATTGCACGTATTTATTCAACTTGTCCAAATAAAAGTCCAATAAGGCTCAGAAATAGATTTCTCAGCAATTTGAATTTCTGATGCAGGGAAGGCAGCGAAGAGCTTGCTGCTTCATTCCTTCTCTTTGGATTAAAATCCAGGCAAAATGAGAGGCACGAGGAAACATTTGGGCAGTGGATTTGTTAGTAGCTTTCACTGTGGTAATGGTTCCCTATGTGTAGATACATGTATATAAATGCGAACTACTCATCTAACCAAGTGCAACTTTTTGCATGGCATGTCTCATTAAAGCAATAAAGTCAGTAGACAAAAAAACGAAGTGGAATAAAACTAATGCAATATAAGAAAATCATTAAATAATTTGAGATAGGGTTTCCCTGTGAAGACCACACTGATCTCAAACTCTTGCCTCTGTCTCCTCCAGATTGTGGGAATATAGATGTGTATCACCATGCACACAAGCTTGTGATGTGTGTGTGTGTGTACACGCACATGTTTGTGTGTGCAAGTGTGCGTATCCATGTTTGTATGTTTGGAGGCTAGAAGTGGATGTTGTATCTCCCCTATTGTTCTCCACTCTATTTTTTTTGAAACAGAGTCTCCCCTTGGCCTGGAGTTCTTTGATATGCTAGATTGGCTGACCCATAAATCCTTGGGATTCTGGGGGCTCAGACTGCTCTCAGAGGGGATCTTCCCCCTCCTTGTCTCTTTCCCCTTTGCTGTGGGACAATGATCTTGTATCCTGTAAAGCTTTATCTCTTGTATTGGTTTAAGAAAATGCTGACTGGCCAGTAGCCAGGCAGGAGGTATGGGTAGGGTGACCAGAATAGGAAAATTCTGGGAAGAGGAAAGGTTTAGTCTGCAGTTGTCACCTAGACACAGAGGAAGCAAGATGAGAATGCCTCCCTGATAAAAGGTACCAAGCCACAGGGCTAACATAGACGAGAATTATGGGTTAAGATGTAAGAGTTAGTTAATAAGAAGCCTGAGCTAATAGGCCAACCAGTTTATAATTAACATAGGCCTCTTCGTGTTTCTTTGGGACTGAATGATTGCGGGATCAGGCAGGACAGAAACTGCTGTCAACAAATGGCGACCAAATACTAGGCTGACACGCATGGCCTGCCACCCACCTCAGGTCCGGGTCCCTGTACACCAGCTCAGGGTTAGGAGAGAAGCAGCCGAGAGCATGCCAGCAGCTCAGCACTCTCTGCCTGGGTAACTGGCCAGACTGGGTCTGCAAGGTGTACACAGGCAGGAGAACATGCTGGATTCTTGCCTCCACACACAGAGATTTCCAGGCCACTCAGTGTGCTGCATGGCAGATTTAGCTTTTACTCAGATAAAAAGGGTTTATGTACTGCTCTCCCAGAGTTGAGGTGGTGAGGATGGCTCCTACCCAGCAGTCCCAGAGCAGGTGATAAACTACCTCAGCCATATTGAAAGACTCAGAGAGGTGGAGCCAGCATCCAGGGCTACTGAGACCAAGCTTCTTACCATTTTAAAAGTGCTCCTCGTCAGAAGATTATTTTTTTTTTATTTTTTTGGTTTTTCGAGACAGGGTTTCTCTGTGGCTTTGGAGCCTGCCCTGGAACTAGCTCTTGTAGACCAGGCTGGTCTCGAACTCACAGAGATCGGCCTGCCTCTGCCTCCCGAGTGCTGGGATTAAAGGCCTGCGCCACCACCGCCCAGCTGGTCAGAAGATTATTACAGATACATAATAAAGACAAATTCAGATGTAAAAGACCTCTAAATGGATCACAGTGATGAATAAATGTATGTAGGCTTATGAGAGATAAGAAACAGTTAAAAGAAAAGTAAATGGTTTTAAAAAAATAAAACAAAATCTTTAAAGAGACAGAGTAGACAGTCATAGATTAAAAGAGTATAAAGAAAAATAAGCCACATAAAGATGGAATATACACAGAGAGTATGGATTATGTATATTATTGTGTTTTCTTTGAATTTTTTTTGACTGTGAATGAGTTAAGTACAGAGAGACATCTCATTGCATGAGCTGCTAAGCTAAACCAACATATATATATATATTTATAAAAGGTATCTTGACTTTAAAATTTGGGCCTAAGAATATGTTGCTTTGGAAAAGAGGTTCTGCGGTTCTGCTTTTGTTTTCACAGAAGATGAGAACCTATGGATTCCTTCCAGACTAATGTGGTTTGATCAACCAAAACCCCCCTGAAGAATCTCTGATAGGAGTGTATTTCCCATATGATACAACATTTCAGAAGATCTCTGTTGGAGTTTTCTCTGAGTTCCAAATTCAGAACAGTCTCAAGACTGTTGGATGAGATGATCCAGCCTCACAGATTATTCCATATTCTTGACCATAATTCTTAATTTTCTTTAGGTCCCCATAAGATTATCAGCACCCCCAATTAGTAGGAAGTATTCTAGAAAACTATGCCCAAATTCCCCCCAAAAATGGATTATGGATGTTTGTCTTTGTTTAGAGTGTTGGTTACAAGCTGTTATGGATAATAATAATAAAAAAGCTAAACAAAGGAGATTAGATTCAGAGTCCTTGTTTTTTTTTAAGGGGGCTAACGTGTGGTGGGATAATGGTCTTGTATCCTGTAAAGATTTGTCACTTGTATTGGTTTAATAAAATGCTGATTGGCCAGTGGCCAGGCAGGAAATATAGGTGGGGAGATCAGAATAGGAGAATTCTGGGAAGAGGAAAGGCTCAGTCTGCAGTCATCACCCAGACACAGAGAAAGCAAGAGGAGAATGGCTCACTGATAAAGGTACCAAGCCACGTAGCTAACACAGACAAGAATTATGGGTTAAGATATAAGAGTTAATCCTAGCACTTGGGAGGCAGAGGCAGGCGGATCTCTGTGAGTTCGAGACCAGCCTGGTCTACAGAGCTAGTTCCAGGACAGGCTCCAAAGCCACAGAGAAACCCTGTCTCGAAAAACCAAAAAAAAAAGTATATATATATACATATATATATGTATGAGTTAGTTAATAAGAAGCCTGAGATAATAGGCCAACCAGTTTATAATTAATGTAGGCCTTTGCGTGTTTCTTTGAGACTGAACAGATGAGGGACCAGGTGGGACAGAAACTCCTGTCAACACCCTTTCCCCTCCTCTCTTGTCCTCCTTGCTCCCCCATCACACACACACACACACACACACACACACACACACACACACACACACACACACACTCGTTGCTCCAGAATTTGAAATAATTTTTGTTTTCATATATGAAGGTGAAATATGACACAAAGAAGATGCAGACCATTCCTATTTAACCCCCTGGAGTTGGCAGGCAATGAAATTCAGGAAGGCCACTTGGAATCTGAAATACCAGCATTCACCTCCACGTGTGCCTGTGAGATGAGTTAATGTTTGGCAGGAGTGAGGAAGGCTTCAATCTGCATGGTAACAAGAAAAGGGGACAGAACGGCCTGCAAAATGGAAAAACTTACTTGCATTTGCAAGTAATTAAACACACAAATCTGAAAGTCTAAAGAGCTAAATAACAGATTTGGCAAGCACATATGTATTTTTTCTGGGCTGAGGGAAGAGTCATTAAAATGATATATTTTTTATAGAAAACAGAGAAATTTTTGCTTTTTTCTAGGAATGGAACTTTGTGTAGCTTCAGCATCCATCCTGGCAGTAGGACGTCAGGGACAACGGTGGGGACAGGGGAGGGAAATGAACCTTTGCTGTGGAGTCCGACTGGGATCTTACCAGCTGAGAGAAAAAAAGCTCCAGTCCAATTAAGAAAATTCACTGTGGAGTTTGTCTACACAGAGACATTATTTCTTTTATATGGAGACATTTCAAACTTATGAACAGGAGAGAGGAACCAGTGGGGGAGTTTAGGGACTGGGACCTTGAAAACGAGCCATTCTGTTTCTTGTCCTTGACAACTAGTCCTGTCTTGGCTGGAAGCCGTGAGTGTCCTTGGTTCTGTTGGCAGAGTCACGTCCTGGCTGGAGGCCTGATAGACCAAAATATTTAGGGACACTGGTTTATGTGCTGGTTTATTGTTCTTAATCTTTCTTCCCCTTTACATAGCAGGTTTAATGAGCACAGCTGCCTGGAAGCATTGCATGATGGGACTTCTGGAGGATGTGTCTGGAACCCCAGTCAAGATGCTGAGCTGGCAAGTTGCATGGCAAAGGACCAACCAGCTCCCCCCAAGCCCATGCCTCAACCCAGTAAAGTCTTCTTAACTCCTTGGGGATTTTTCCTAACTGCTCACCTATAATAAAATGTTTTCTGCAACTCACTCTTCTGCTGTCTGGGAAATGCAGCCATGAGTTAAAGGAGGAGGAATTTTAATGGTCATTGATTACCAGCCATCTAGTTCCTGATACCGCTCACCTGAGGAGAGAAGACTGTCACAGGGCAGAAGCCCCTTCACCTTGCTTTCCCCCTTTATCAATAAGAGTGTTAAAAAACCAAAAAGTCATGCGTAAGGCCTCCATGTATATGATCTCTGGGTACTTGTTCCTTTCCAGGTGTAATTCCTGTGAATTTTTCTGGGAATATTACAAACAAAGCTACACACTTCATTTGCATCAAAAGAAAGTGCTGGTGCTGGCTGGTTTTGTGTCACGTTGATACAGGCTAGTCATTTGAAAGATGGGAATCTCAGTTGAGAAAATACCTCTGTAAGATCCGGCTGCAAGCGAGCCTATTGGATATTTGTAAATTAGTAATTGATGTGGGAGGGCTCGGTCTATTGTGGATGGTCCTATCCTTGGGATGGTGGTCCTGGGTTCTGTAAGGAAGCAGGATGAGCAAGCCATGGGAGTAAGACAGTAATTAGTGTGAAGGCCAAAGTTATGTTTTAAGTTTAAATTGCTATAATTAATAGATCCATAAAACAAAAATACTTCAAACCTGTAAGCCCCACCTGCCCAAGGACAGATAACTTCCTGAAATGCTGGGGGCTGTTGTTCATGTAAGATAACAAGCTATGTGTTTTCACACCTGTACACAAGCCTGGTTGTCCCAACTGCTCAAAACGTGCCTGATCATACGTAGGCAGGAAGTATGTCAGGATGAAGGCAGGAAGTATGGAGTCTTGTGGGGTTTGCCTTCATAAGACCCTGACTAATGTAATTCACAGCCATACTCTGGGAATCCCAGGTATGGATGTGACCAGTGTCCATCATCCTGTCCAGTATTTAATAAAGCTTGTTTCAAATCTGGTTTAAAAAATTGTGGTCTTATTCTCACCTGGTAGAATTAACATTTTCTGGAGGCCCCAGTGAGATAAGATCACCCACCCAGGTTTTAAAGACAGACCTTTACTCTGGGACTCCATGGCTGAAGGGCCACCTCAGAAGGTTACACGCCTTGAGACTTTCCAAGGTTCCAAGGCATGCTTTTGGGTTGCAGACTGTTAGAATGAACTTCCATGCTGAGAAAAGCTGTAAGTATCAATGGGGGGCTTCCTTGGTAAGTCAAAGTAATTTTCTGTGATATCTGGCCTTTGGGATCCCGATCTGGGATGGGAGAAATTCAGCGAGACCCAGTCCTCTCCTGTCCAGGGCAAAAAGTATGTCGTCACCCACCCACCTTGTTCTGGTTATTTAGAAAGTTTTGTGGTTCTGTGTTTTCTGTTGTGTTCATAGTTTTTGCTGCAAGCATGTGACAGAAATGTGTCCGACTCGGTTGAATGTATGAATGATGGTGGCCACCGCATGTTTTGTTTCTGATTGGTCTCCTATGAGTGTGGATGAGCTTTCTGTGTTCTGTGTTCTGCCAGCCACCACCACTAATAATGTTTGCCATGGCTGATTTGATGGCCAGGGCTCAGAATTGTAGAGAGGCTGCTTGCTTGTTCCTGGTGTGTCCAGACTCGAAAAAAAACACACACAAACTGTATTAATTGAGTCACTGCTTGGTCGATTAGCTCTACCTTCTTATTGGCAAGTTCCTACATCTTAATTTAACCCATTTCTATTAATCTGTGTGTCGCCACATGGCTATGGCTGTGGCTTATCGGCAAGGTTCCATCTGGCATCTGTCTCTTACATAGTTTCTCCCGACTCTGCCTTCTTTCTCCCAGCATTCAGTTTAGTTTTCCCCACCTAGCTCTTGTTCTGCCCTGCTATAGGTCCAAGGCAGTTTCTTTATTAATCAATATTAATCACAGCATACAGAGGGGAATCCCACATCACAGAATTTATCTCTGGGCTTCCTGGTCACTGGATTCAGTTTAGCAGGGATTCAGATGTCTTTTGGGTGTGCATGACATTAAAGTTGTTTTATGCTGTCCTACTTACCTGAAAAGCTGGCTCTGGAGTCAGGTTATGGCTCTTCCTCCTCTAGACCCAAGCATGCTTGTTTAACCTCCAACCATCCCATGTCAGGCAGGCCACCTGATTTTGTGACAGGGATCAGAGAGCAAAACAAAACAGCTAAAACATATTAGACAACTGGTTTCATTTAACTGCCTAAAACTTCTGCTAAGTTATAAACCTTATCTCAAGATTTGTAAGACTATTAGGTGAATTTCCTGTACTTCAAGATTTGTAAGTGTATTGGGTATGGACAAAAATCTTGTAAAATGTGTAACAAAAAAGTTAACTTGAAACTTGTAACACAAAGGGTTGATAATTAAAAAATCTATATGTAAGTAATTTTAAAGGAACCGTGTGGTGTGATGCCATCTTAGGATATAGTAACATGTATCTTGCTGTCATCTTAGCTGCTGTTTGCCATGGAGATGGAGGCAGCCACATAGCTGGCAACATTGTTAGGTTTGGAGAGGTTGGATGTGATGTAACTTTATGAAGGTGACCATAAAGTATAATCTAACCAAGGAGGCAGCAACAGGTCTCCAAGATATTTTGGGTTAGGATAGATTTTTGTATGATAATTCTTGTCCTGAAAATAATTATAAAAACAAGGTTTAAAAACAATGCTTGTTTAGTAAGGTATTAAAGCGGCACCTCTGTGTGTTTCCATACAAGAACATACCTTGTGCTGACAATCAGTCCTTGTGATGTTAGAGTCACAGTTGGTATTGGTTTTAAAGGCAAGACAGGGGCCATGCAGAGCAAACTGAGGTGTGGCACTGAGTGTCAGGGCTGAAGTTCCTAAAGAGTGTCCAGGAGAGGGACCCTAGCAGTTTTGAAGATGCCAGTGCCATGGGACAGCCACCAGAAATAACAGCCACAATGAAGTTAAGCCAGCTGGGGTCTAAAGATAGGCTGTGCGTGCTGCTGAGGGTGGGGATAGAGAGGTGATCTGCACCCCAGGGGAAGCCCAGAGCTCGTGGTTGAACCAGAGATTGAGCATGCAGTTGCTTGCGCCCTTGGACTTGGGTTTTACCTTGTCCAGACTATGGATGTGCCCTGCTTCTTCCCTCTTGAAGTAAAAAGTGTACTTTATTTCTGATATTATAGGAACCCACAGATTTTAAACTTTTTTTAAAAAGAAATTTTAGAATTCTATTAAAATTTTAAATAAAGCTGGGTGTGATGGTGCACGCCTTTAATCAAAGTGCTTAAGAGGCAGAGGCAGGTGGATCTCCATGAGTTCGAGGCCAGCCTGGTCTACAGAGCAAGTTCCAGGACAACCAGGGTTACACAGAGAAACCCTGTCTCAAAATAAATAAAATAAATAGATATTTTCTTTAAATATTTAAGTTAATAACGCTTTGGGTAGTTTTAAGTTTATAAAATGTGTTAGGATGTCTTTTAAAATATATAACCTGAATAAATAAATAAATGGCTAAAGATTTAGGGACACAGCTCTGAGCACCAAACACTAAACACCAGAAACTGGGATATTCCTGTCTTGTGATTCAGCAAGAGAGTGACAGGCAGTCTGGCTAAAGAGCCGATAGAATGTCTCCTAACCTAAGGTCTCTTCAGGCCAACAGAGTCTGACTAAGAATGTATGTCTAGCCTCCTGCTCTTTGTTAACTTTGTTAAGCTTTAGCGGTTCCGCTAAACTGAGCCATATAAAAAACTGATATTCTGTAATCGCATACCATGAAAGGACCAGAAAATTAAGTTGCCAGTCTCCCTACGGACTGCATTTATGGTCTGATATTTATTCTGATGCTAAATAATCTTCAATGAAATCTTTAAGGCGCAAATTTAACAGAGATAAAGCTGTAAAAATCCTAATTGTATAAATGCTATACACTTGTTGTAAACTGTTAAACATAATTAAGACATACAGGTGAATCAAATTCTTCAGAATTAGGCTCGTAGCTATGCTGAGTTAAAACAAAATTCGTTTACAATGACAAACTTTATTTATCCTCCTGTATGTGTTTTCCAGGTTTAGCCTAAAGCTAGTAACTAAAAACAAAGTTTGTTTAGCTTAGATATACTTAACAAAGTGTGGCCTTCAAAATCTTCAGAGATCTGTTGATATGGCATGTAAAATGTTTAATGAAAAAAGTGTTTCACAACACACAAATGCCAGCGCCTAGTGGTGACCTTAAGGTCTCCAAAGAAGACTATGGGGGGGGGGTAGGACTGGGATGACACTGCCTGGATTGTGGTAAAGCTAACCACTAGGATAAACAACCCCATGCCTTGCTTACCACCAGGCCTGTGCCCAAACTGTGGACAAACAAGCTGCTAGAGACTTGATTGCCATACTTTCCCTAGACAAGGTAGGCCAATCTCTCAAGTTCCTTCTTCACAATCTCTTGGGTTTCTTGGGCCTGGTAACCAAAGACTGATATTTCCTTGGCACCCGAGCTCCTAATGCAACCATCATAGACCATGGGAACCTCCTAGGATTTGGGTAGCTGGTAAGTGGGTCACTTTAGCTGATACAGAGGGGTTTGGTTTAACACTCCCTGCTATAATTTTCTTTCTCAGATGTTTAATGGTGTTGATTTCCAAGCCCCTGCGCCCAGCCACTGCAAATGGGATTCACTGGTATATAGGAAGGATATTAATACCGACTTTTGTATGTTAGTTTAGTATCCTGCCACTTGCCTGAAATTATTCATTATTCCTAGGAGTTTTCTGGTAGAGTCTTTAGGGTCTCTTATGTGTACAATCACATCATCTGCAAATGGCGATACTTAGAATTCTCTTTTTATTTTTCTTCTTTTAAAAAATTTATTTAGTTCTTCTTCAGAACAAAAGCCTACGACTTTTATTTTGTGAAAGAGCCTGCTTCTGTTCGCTGTTCTGTGGTCACACTTCAGTGACAGAGGAACTCTGAACTCTAAGCAAACCACGCCCCAGCATTTTATACGCAAGGGGGCTGGTTAAAATTCTAGGCCAGTACTTTGATAGGTTCACTTTAAAATGTTTTCCATACCAACCGCTTACAACTACTTAAAGTATGGGCTGGTGGGGTGGCTCAGTAGGTGAAGGGACTTGCTACCAACCCTGACACCCTGAGTTCGATCCCCCGGACCTGAATGATAGGAGAAAACTAACTCCTAAAAGTTGTCCCCTGACTGCCATTGTTCCTAATATCTGTTTATTTTTGACTTTGATTTATTTGTTATTTTATTTTATTGAGCTATAGAATTCTTTCTTGTTTGAATCCTTGTGCTTGCTTCTTTTGCTTTATTGTTTTTGCTAAGACTTCCGGTCCTCTATTGAATAAGGTGAATAAAGTGGACACCCTTGTCTTGATTTTAGTAGAAATGTTCTGAATTCCCCCATTCAATATTATGTTGGCTGTAGGCTTATCATGTATATATATCTCCCATTATAGTGATATACATTCCTTGTATTATGAACTCCATCAAGACTTTTAACATGAAGGAATGTGGTATTCCAGAAATCCTTTCTGTACGTATCAGGGTGGGTGACCATGTGATTTCTGTCCTTGAGCCCATTCATCAAATATTTATTGATTTGTGTCTATTGAACCACCCTTGAATCTATACACTGTACCTAACTTGATCATGGTGAGTGACCTTTTTGATGTGTTCTTGAGTTCAATTTGCAGTATTTTGCTGAGAATTTTTTCATTCATATTCGTTAGGGAAATTGGACTTGTAATTTTGTTGTTGTTGTTGTATGTTTACCTCCTTTTGGTATCAGGGTAATACCTACCTCACAAAAAAAGTTTGAAAATTTTCCTTCCTATTCTACTTTATGGGGTGGTTTAAGAAGCATTGCTGTTGATTCTTTTTGGAAAGTCTGTTCTTGGATCTGTACTTTTTTGATGTGGGATTTCCCTCCATATGCTGTGATTACTGTTAATGAATAAAGACATTGCTTTGGACCTACAGCAGGGCAGAACTTAGGTAGGCGGGGAAAACTAAGTTGTATGCTGGGAGAAAGGGGGCGGGGTCAGAGAGAAGCCATGCATCTGCCAGAGACAGACGCCAGAGCTTAGCTGGTAAGTTACAGCCATGTGGCGATACACAGATGAATAGAAACGGATTAAATTAATATGTAACAGTTAGCCAATAAGAAGCTAGAGCTAATGGGCCAAGCAGTGATTTAATTAATGCAGTTTCTGTCATTATTTTGGGGCTAAACGGTCAGGAACCAACAAGTGGCTCTTTCCTACCATACTTTTTTTTTTAAGTTGGAAGAACTTAAATTATTGATTAAATCTCACCACCTGCGATAAATCTAGTCTAAAAAAATTAACTCCAGCACTAGAGAGGAATGTAAGACAGGAGGAGACAGCTCTCAGACATAGCCTCATTTTGAGACTCCTGGAGGTGGGATCATAATTTCTGACTGAGGGTAGTGGTAAGAGCCGATGCCTGACTGCTTTTGCTTTTCTGACTTTCAGGTTGAACCCCAGTTCCTGTCTCTGTGGTTTTTGTTATCTGTGCTATGTGTTGTATTTTCATTTGCATTTGTTTCTATAAATTTTTAAGGTTTATGTCTTGACTTATCCGTGGGTTTGTCTGTATTCCAAGGTTTCTCTAGTTGGTTGGTGTTTTTGTTCCAAGGGGATCAGATACAATCAAATAATCATTTCATTTTTCTCTATTTGCTGAAACTTGCTTTGTATCTAATGGAAGATCCATTTTAGTAGTTTGGGTTGGCAGTCGTCTTTCAGACTTGAAATAGGTCATTCCAAGCCCTTTGGCTTTTAATTTCAGTTGAATGATCTGCAGTTATTTTGAAGGGCTTGACTTTTTTTGTGGATTGGTGTTTCTCTCTGGTTGTTTTAATATACTTTCTCTGTTCTATATGGCAAAAGTGGTTTGTTTTTGCTTGTCTTTTTGGTGTTCTAAATGTCTCTTGTATCTTGTTTAGTATTTATTTTCTTGACTCTGGAAAAGTTTCTGCTAAGATTCATTTGGAAGCCGGGCGGTGGTGGCGCACGCCTTTAATTCCAGCACTCGGGAGGCAGAGGCAGGCGGATCTCTGTGAGTTCGAGGCCAGCCTGGTCTAGAAGAGCTAGTTCCAGGACAGGAACCAAAAGCTACGGAGAAACCCTGTCTCGAAAAATCAAAAAAAAAAAAAAAAAAAAAAAGATTCATTTGGAAATATTTTCCACACTTTTAGAATGGGATTCTTCTCCTTGTTTTTTTGTCTATAACCTATAGCTTTTGTCTTTTCAGACTGTCATGCATATTTCGAAATTCCTACTGGTACCTTCTTATAATTTTACATTTGTCCTTGTTTGGCCATTTGAATTTTTCTATCTTATCTTCAAGCACTGATATTCTGTACTCTTCCTGATCTGTTTGACCAGTGAGACTTTCCATAGAGGTTTCTATTTGACTTATATTTTTTATTTCCAGCATTTTAGATTTTTTTCTCAGTGTTTCTATGTCTTTGTGGAATTCCTCTTTCTTACCTTCTTCTAGCAGTGGTTTCTGTTTCTCTTGGGAGCTTATTCTCTTCCTCATTTCTTTGTGTTGTTCCTGCATCACACAGAACCCCCAAAGACCACCACAGAGCTGGCATCTGTCATCCGACACTCCCCACACAGCGGGTGGGGGAGAATGCCCACCCCCAGGCTTCAGGGTAAGAAGATTTTAAAGGAAAAACTCGCAAGCATGGTAGCACAAGCCTTGGTATTTCGGGGTTGGGTAAAAGTATACAACTTTTAAATTTGTTGGTTGAGGTATAGGGGAATTTAAAAACGGTGAGTGTCAGCAGACAAGAATTTCAAAACAGCGATTAATCAGGTACCTACAAGGATGTTTGAAGCAAGCAGATGTTGTTTGGACACCCTGGTGGGTCACTTTGACCCACCAGGGCTGGTACAGTTTCTTGGGAATGTTTATGACTTTCCTGAGCTGCATTCACACTCTCCCCCCCCCCCCCCCGCCCCCCAGTTAGGTCCTATCTAAAATGGAGTTCTTTCTCAAAAGGAAGTTTGTTCTGCTCTTTCCTTTGAATATACATACAGTTATTCTTTAGCGTTCTCTGACTTGGGTTAGTGGGTTAGTGATTTCTGCAGGATTACACTGCTTTGGCTTTTCCTGTTCGTGTAGTTAGACATTTTGTTGGGACCATTGGCTCCCCAATAATGACTTGGAGACATTAATTATGAAAGCTCAGGCGATAGCTTAGGCTTGTTTCTAACTAGCTCTTCTAACTTAAGTTAGCCCATTTCTATTAATGGACTTTCCATCTCAGGACCTTATTACCTCATTTCCACCCGTCTTCCTTGTGCTGCATCTCTTGGCATCTCTACCTTCTTTTTCCCAGCATCCCCTCTGCCCAGAAATCCTGCCTAGCTATTGGCCTTTCAGATTTTTATTAAACCAGAGTGACTCATCTTCACAGTGTACAAAAAGATTATTCCACAAATGTTTCTTGCAGTACTGTGTTGGCATTTCATTGCCTGAGGTTGGTTTTTGTTTGTTTCTTATTTTTGTTTTATTTTGTTTTGTTTTTTTCATCAGCTATACTATTTCAGTTGAATTATTTGCAGTGTTCAAGTTGGACTTGGCTGTGGTAGGATTGAGATAAATAATTCAGAAAATAGCTGTTGGTCCAGAAACTCAGGGTGACTAATGAAGACTCTGTGTTACTCACTCAGTGGAGTATTAAGTGTGAGAAGAAACACAGCTGCTGGATAGTACTGTGTGTTAACAGCAGTAGCTCCTTTGACTTCATAATTGTTGGAAGATAGACAGATAAAGATAGTCTAGATCATACTCAGATTTTAGTCAATCAGATCAGGGGTGGGAAGAAGTAGGTGGACGGGGATAGGGATAAGGATTAGATCAACCTGGAAAGAAAAGCTGAGGTGGGTAGAGTATCTGAGAAGACAGAGCTGGGATAAGGTCATAGTCTGTGGAGTTTAGAAACTTTTAAAAGCTGTGGAAGGTTCTAATCAGGAGGTCAAAAGAGGAGATGGTTAAGAATGAAAGAAAGAGGCACAGGAACAAGAGAGGGAATATAAGAGCTATGGGTAAAGCGTGTAGTAAAGAATGCCCTGTGGTAGACTGAGTGAGGAGACACACCTAGCAATCCTAAGACCTAGCTGAGTACATTACTGACAATAGTCAAAACCATTGTAAGACATACATGCAAGAGGGGAGATTAAAAGACAGAAAATAAGGAATTCAGAGAATATTTATGGACTGAATGGCTGGCACAGCTGCCCTGAATTAAAAATGGCATTCTCAGATGCCCCTGGCACTAGCAGGCTCCAGGTGGCTCTGTGTGCAGGGAGGACAAATGGAAATTCCTGGTCTCGGCCACCTTGGTGTTCCGTGTAGTCCTGGCACATAGGGAAGTGGAGGCTGTGATTCTTTCCTGGTGATTGCCTTAGAGCTCTGACCTCCACTGTGGCCTCTACTGACCCTGCTGGTCAAGAGTATGAGAAGAACAGCGCTTCCCTTGAGGTTTCTACTGCTGCCCCTTGGACAGATTCATTGGGCCATGTGGTGTCAATTCAAGGAAGTTTGCAGTGGATCTGTCTGGGCAGTTCTGAGCTTACACAGTGCTGAGCTTTTTAATGGAAGTGACCTCATTTAAATGTTTAGGCCAAAGACTGGAAAGTGATGATGGCTCTCTCACTGGTTAAGGACACTACCTGCTCTTGCAGAGGACCCAGGTTAGGTTCCTAGCACTCCAATCATGACTCAGAAGCACCCACAACTCTGGTGCCAGGGAGATCAGATGCTCTCTTTCAACCTCTGTAAGTGCCCGGCCCACATGGCACATATACTTACATGCAGACAAAACACTCATCCACATCATATAAGTAAATACATAACCTAAACGTTGGAGACAGCTCTGCAGGGAGGTATGTCCCTAGGACAGGAGACTGTGTAGTCTATAACTTGCCTGATCACCCAGCTGATCAGAGGTGGGACAGTAATATTTCAGCGTAGGGGCTGGAGAGATGGTTCAGAGGTTAAGAGCACTGGTTGCTCTTCCAAAAGACCTGGGTTTGGTTCCAATTGTCATATAGTGGCTTACAACTGTCCGCAACCCCAATTCCAGGGGACCTGATGCCCTCTTCTGGCTCTGTGGGTACCAGGGAAGCACCTGGCAGTGCACAGACACGCACGCACGTGAAACAACCATGCGCATAAGATAATAAAATATTTTAGTGTAAGTCTCTCTCTCTCTCCCAGACTGTGTTCTTTCCTAGTCAAATAGGCTGCCTTCTAAGGACTACATGATTGAAAAATCACTTTCTGGATTTCAGCACAAAGGGCCTGTCTTCACAGTCTGCACATGTGTGTGGTACCCAGCACAGTTACTGCCTAACCCTTATGTCTTGACGATCTTCCCAGATTTAAATCTTATTACTAATGTCAAAGCTTTTTCCAATTAAAGAAATGCTCTCAGAGAACAAAAGTAGCTGAATACAAAACTGAAAACGGGATAAAGTCGTCCATTAGGCAAAGAGCCAGGCGCGTTAACATCGAACAAGAGACGCTGCAAGAAAGTCAGCAATCATGAGGTCAGCCCTCAGCACCTGCCCGTACACACCTACTGTGTGCTGGGGGTTCATGTTTGTCAAGAGGCATGTTTTCAAAATGCCTTAGGTCACCTTTAACTCTGGCAAGATGAAAGAGGAAGGAGGGGGGAGCAGGAGGAAAGGAGAGAGAGAGAGAGATGGGAGAAAGAGGGGGTAACAACACGTTGCTGGCTGCTGGTATACATTGCCTTCCCACACTGCAAACCTTCAGGCTGAAAACTGTAATCCAAACTTTGGCTTCTGTGAAAGGTTTCTGAGGTTTTTGTGGTGAACCTGGACTCTCACCATTTTCAGAATAATGTCTTCCTTCATTTGATGGCTGGATGAATTGACTGCAGTGCTTCAGACAGAGCCCAGGGCTTGACAGGCGTGCTAGACAAACGCTCTGCAATCCAGACACGCCCTCGGCCTTTCGGTTCCTTATTCTCTTTTTCCTCAGAAAATGGGGATTTGATGTTTCATGAGATTATTTGTGATTTACATCAAAAATGAGTAAAAATATATTTAATGAGAGGACAGAAGTCTAGATAGGTTCATTTGCAGTGGCTTGCTTCCTTAAAACAGAACAAAACACACGTTTATTTGTACGTGTACGAGTGTGTGGATGCATGGACGTGTGCCACTGAGTCCACGCGAAGGTCAGAGGCCAACTTAATGGAGTTGCTGCTCTTCTTCCTCTGTGTAGGTCCTCCTGGTCCCCAGCTGAGGTTGGCAGGCTTGGCGGCAAGTGACTCAATCGAATGAGCCATCTTGCTAGCCCTCAGTAGCCTGCTTCCTAACAGACGTATTTTTCCTGTTGTGTCAAAGTCTGTGTTTTCTTTTTTTCCAAAGTCTGATATTTTTGTATAAAAACAAATAAGCCCAAACAAAAAACACAATATGGTGTTGTATCCAAACTTAATTTATTTAACTTTCATTAATTAAATTTTGTCAATTTGCTTTGCATAATGAATTCAAGCTAAGTTACTAATGAGAAGGATTCTGGCAAAGCAAAAAAGGATGTGTGCGTGCCCATGCATTCATGCCCGTGTGTGTTGTCTTTGTATGTATGTTATGTGTTTGTGGGTGCCTGTGTGTATTTGTATGTTGTCTCTGTGTAATGTTGTATGTCTGTGTGAGTGTATCTGTGCATCTTGCCTCTGTGTGTAGGGTGTGTGTGTGTGTATGTGTGTGTATGAGGTGTATGTATATATGGTATGTGTGTATGGGGTGTGTGTATATATGGTATGTGTGTATGGGGTGTGTGTATATGGTGTGTGTGTGTATGAGGTGTGTGTATATACGGTATGTGTGTGTGTGTATATGGTATGTGTGTGTGTATGGGGTGTGTGTATATACAGTATGTGTGTGTGTGTATGGGGTGTGTGTATATGGTGTGTGTGTGTATGGGGTGTGTGTATATACGGTGTGTGTGTGTATGGGGTGTGTGTATATACGGTATGTGTGTGTGTGTGTGTGTGTGTGTGCTTAATTAAAGGATGGAGGTGGGGCTTGGCAGGGGTCCTTATTGGTAAACAATGTAAGTCAGTAGCCTGCATGGGAGTTTCCTGGAAAGAGGAAGCTCCCGAAATGGCTGTCCATGAGGCGGCCGCTCGGCTGTCCGAGGAGGTGTCTGTTATCAGAGGGAAATGTGTACTTTTTGAGTTGAGGTCGGTTCTGTGCCCTGAACCGGGTGATTTTTCGTTTTTTGTTCTGATAACAAGCTGGCGCTAAGCTTCAGTGAACTGAGAAATTGTAAATTCTTAGAAAAGGCTGTCTAAAGATAACAATTCAATGTTTCTTGGTAATGTACTCTGGATGAATCTGATAATTTAAAGCCCACTTCACCGAAGTGGGAGTGCTGCTTGCACCCTCTCTTTATCTTCAATTATGTCTAATCTGTTTCTAATTCAAACACGGTGCCGGTGTTGTCAGTTCAAATATAGATTTTAAATGTTTTATGCTTCTCCACTGGGAAGGTTTAAGATGTATGCGGGCTGTCTGTCAGGACTGTGCCTGCCAGAGGAATCTAATAAAGTTTTAGGTAAATTGAAAGGAAATAAAAGAGTACTTAAAACTGACATGATTCCCAGTTCATGAGACGGAACCTGCTTAACGAACGGCAGTTTGGGGAAAGTTACTGTGCAGTGTGTGGGTCACCGGCTTCTCCTCTACAGAGCTCTCCTTGAATAAATACCTCGTGCCTTTCAGCTTTTACAGGCAGGAGTTCAAAAACCAATTTAGAAATCAGGGCCGAGTCGGGCTTGCTGCAACCAGGGCCTCATAAGCATATAGGTAGCAGGACTATAATCCATGCCATCTCATTCCACACGATGACACTTCCATCTCGGAGAGCAGATTGGAAAACAGAGTTGCTTTTCAATCACTGAATGGGATGCGGTCGTTGCTGGTAATGGAATCCTTTCTCTGCTGATTTATGTAGATGCGCCGCGGGCCTCTGAGCGCCATAGAATATCAAAGCAGAAACAGGTTCTGAGATGGTATTGGGCGGGGCTCGTGTGGAGGTTATGTGTGTCCCGAGTACTACCTTGAGAAATGTAGCGAGAAGTGGGAAGGAATGTTTTATTGCCGCTCAGAGGCTGTTCCTGTCTTCAACACTGCCATTTCCTTGCCAGGAGTGTCTCATAGGGGCTTAAAGGTGAAGGCGCTGGTGCAGCTTGTTACTGCAGAGAATTTTGGGGGGGCTTGCTTCTAATCCCTTTTGGACCGCCAGTGGGTCTATCTCTTGCTGCATTGGGCTGTCTCCCTGGGTTTGGTTTCAGAAGGATTGTACTGGCGTGGTCTTTAAATGTTAATTGGAATTTGTGCTTAAAAGGAAAAGGCTTTGGAGTTTTAAAACCATAATCCTTCCAGGTGCCCAACCTCTCTTGCCTCCAAGTTTTATTTTTCAGAGCCACAATATTTTTATCTGAGGTAAGACCTTAGTATGATGAAGAACAGTGTAACTGAGCTGATTCCCAGGAGAAAAATAAATTTAAGTAAATTTGAATTACTGCTCCCTTAGCGTGCTTGGTTTGGCCCTTTTCAGAACGGATAGTAAAAAATCTAAAAGGGCACTTCTTTCCTGGCGACCCCTTGTATCTTCTTTTTCTGTGAAGTCTTAAGGTCAATTTCCTCTAAACAAGCAATACTTTCTCCTTACCCAGACTCTAGAGAGGCAAGAAAATTCTCCGCCGTGCTTGTTGATCGTAGGCGTGTGGCTTTAGACAATCCGGAAACACATGTTTCCAGCCATCTCAAGGGCTGTAGACCGTGCGGTTGGGAAGTTGGACTCCTGCCCCCCTCCCCCGCAGAGAGTATGGTTTATTCTTCCCCCACTGGGCGTGGCTTATGCCTTTGTGCTGGGCACACAGAAGACATTTCACAGATGGAGAGAAAGTGAGAGGCCAGCTTGACGGCTGGGCACACACTCATTCTAGATCAGGGATGCCCCCAAAGCCAAAAAATGCCGTCCGTGGTTCCCAATGAGCCTAGGCACCCTCTGTCTGCAGCTCTTCTCTGAACTGTGTCTTCAGTTTGGGCCCCAGCCCACGTTCTGTCTGGGAATCAGGATTACTGTCCTAAAGGTTACTCCCTGACCCTCTTCTAGCACAGTGGGTAGATCTGTCTTGTCTCAGGTTTTATTTTTGTTTTTGTTTGGTTTTCTCCGTACAAGAGCATCTCCTGTGTCCCTCTTGGAAATACAACCCCTTTGGACCATATAGTCCTTTAAAAAAAAATAAGAAAGCAAGTACCAATTAAAATCGTATTCACTAATCCTGAAGTTGTTGTTGGGGGCGGGGGCTGCTTGTTGGTCCCTGCCGTAAGTTGTCATTTGGGGGAACTTAACTGGCTGAGGTTTTCTTTCCAGCGCTAACCATTGTGAGCCTCTAGGGTGGGTAAAGGGCTGCGATAATGTCACTTTACTGGTTTTTCAAGTCTTAGCAAGTTTTTCAGCGGAAGGGAGGGAAAAAGAAGGGAAAAAAATCAAAGAGAAAGATTTCAATGGGTGCTGGCTGAAGGCACATTATTGTTAGACTCTGTCCCCAGTAAGGCGAGGGAGTGGGAAGGAGAGTATCAGAATGTCATCAAGATCAAGGGCAAAACGAATAAGTCACAAATAGCGAACACTGGCGGGAAGTCACGCCAGCATCCATAGTCAAAGGGAAGTGTTCAGGGGTTGTCAGACTTCTGACATTAATCGATGCCCCCAAGCACAACAAGGAGAAAATGTATATTATGTGGAGAGATTTTTTTTTTGACCAAGTACATTATACATTGATGAACCATTTATACTCCCCCGCAGAAACAGTTAATTTGGGGATGTAGGCTGGCTGCTTCAGAAACTTAATGAAATGACACTCAAAAGTGGAGCCGCTGTTGTACATCCAGCGAAGGCGAAGTGAGAGGAAAAGGCAAAACTGGGGCGGAGGTTGAGAGTAGGAGAGAGAATTAGAGGGCTTGGTGGAGAACTTGGCGGTTGTCTTTCTGTTGACGGCTGATGGCAGAAATCTACACACACTCCCAAACACAGACTGCAAATGCGTGAGCGGCATTCGTCCAAGGACAAAGACGGTGTCTTCTGGATTAGAAAGAGATTCAAGACATCTCCGTCCACCTTGCGGCAGGTTACCAGAGGCCAGGTAGCTTGTACAGGAAAGAGATTTATTACCCACAGTTTGGAAGCCTGTCCAAGGTCGAGATGCTGACATCAGCAATGACCTAGGTCACCTGTGGTAGGGGAGGCGGTAAGAGAGGAAGGAGAAGGAAGGGGTTAGGGAGACAGAACTGGCTTTCAGAACAAACCCAGTAATCATGCTAGTCTCACGGTGGCAACGTTAAAGCATTCATGAGGAACGCGGCCTCATCATCTCTCCGGAGACCCAGCTCTCAGCACCGTAGTAGCGGAAGGTCTCATCTGGCTTTGGCGTCCTATTTTAAGCTTTAGAAAAGCATATTTATTTTAATTTTATGTGAATGAGTGTTTTGTCTGCATGTTTGTATGTGCATGCCTGGTGCCTATGGAGGCCAGAAGAGGGTGTGGATCTCCTGGAACTGGAGTTACAGAAGGTTGTGAGTTACCATGTGGGTGCGGGAACCAAACCCAAGTCCTTTGCAAAAGCATCAAGTGCTCTTAACCACTGAGCTATCTCTCCATCCCCCTTATTTAAATCTTACTCCTAGCTATAAGATAGTATTCACTATTATGTGCATTATTTATATAATTTAACCTATGTGCTATGGGTTTTAAATTTTAAATAACTGTCATGTTGGATACTTCTCTAACTTACTTTTTAAAAAAAATTCTCAAACTCTCAAACCATGTTTGAGATTCATTTATGTTGAAATAGAGAGAGGTAAGTTTGTTATTTGTTTATTTACTTATTGTGTATGTTTATATGTGTGCTGTGTACTCTGTATGGCTGCTCATAACACAGCGCTTGTGCTGTGGTCACAGGACAACCTATGAGGGATCAGCTCTCTCCTCTACCATGTGGGACCCTGGGCTTGAACTCAGTTTGTCAGGCGTAGTTGAAAGCACCTTTGTCTGTTGAGCCAAGTTGCTGACCTTTCATACTTATGTTTTATTTGTTTGTTTGAGACAGGGTTTCTCTGTGTAGCCCCGACTGTCCTGGAACTCACTCTGTAGACCAGGCTGGTCTCAAACTCATAGAGATCCACCTGCCTCTGCCTCCCAAGTGCTGGGATTAAAGGTGTGTGCCACCACTGGCCTTATTTATTTTTGAGAGAGAGTCTTACTCTGTAGCCCTGGTTGGCTTGAAAATGCTATGCAAATCAGGGCAGCCATGAATTCACTATCATCCTTCTGCCCCAGCCTTCTGAATGCAGGGTCAGCCCCCGTGCCTGGCAAATAATTGATATTAATATTTTGGTTATAGTCAAGTATTAGAATACACCATTTTATTTGTTCCTTTCCCCGGGAGAAAATAATGGACACCTAGAAGAGAACAGGGGTCCCAGCAGAGACAACTATAACAGAAGACAGTGCAGCCGCAGAAAAGCTCACCAAGCTCACTTAAGCTTCACACAATGGAGTAGTTTCGTGTATAAAGACCCAACAAGCCAGGAAAAGCTGTTTTTTTTTTAAATAAGCAGTTGTGTAAAAGTGTGACTGTGGGAAAGAGGGTATAATTTGGTGGCAATGAACTGGGGGACCCAGCAGACCTTTGCTTAGGTTCTTCTTGGCACCTGGGGAGAGGATAAGGCCCTCTGGCCTGAGGGTCTTCTGACCTACATTCATGGGTGGTAGGTCACAGAATTCTTGTAGGACTGTGTTTCCGGTGAGAGAAGAGAGAACACAGAGAGTTGATCTGGTGTGTGTGTGTGTGTGTGTGTTTTCAAATCCCTTCCAGCTAAAAAGACAGTATGGTAAGGTGCCGTATTTGGGGGAATTTATACTCACCAAACACACATAGGAATTTTTTGTTCTAGCCCTATACCAATACACCTGATATAAAACATATTAATTTTGCGAATCTGATGGATTGCAATAGTACTTTATTATCATTGTAGCTTAAATTCCAGTGTCTTTTATTTTAGGAGAGGTTGAGTAGGTTTCTTTTGTTTATCATACATTTGGAAATTCTCTTTTGGGTATGTTATATCTGCTGTGGGACAATGGTTTTAAGCTGTAAAGATTTGTTTCTTGTACTTGTTTAATAAAATGCTGATTGGCCAATAGCCAGGTAGGAAGTAGGGGTGGGGCAATGAGAACAGGAGAATTCTGGGAAGAGGGAAGTTTCAGTCTGCCGTCATCATCCAGACACAGAGCAAGCAAGATGTGACTGCCTTGTCGCAAAAGGTACCAAGCCACTAGGCTAACACAGACAAGAATAATAGGCTAATAAAAATGTAAGAAAGAGTTAGTAAGAAGCCTGAGTTAATAGGCCAATCAATTTATAATTAATGTAGACCTCTGTGTGTTTCTTTAGTGCTAAACAGCTGTGGGACCTTGTGGGACGAAAACCTCTGTGAACATATATCATTTTGTTTTGGTTTATATGTTTTTGAAACAAAGTCTCTCTAACTAGCTCAGGCTGGCCCTGAATTCATGGAGTGCCTCAACTTTCTAAATGCTAGATTACAGACACACACTACCATATCTGCCTCTCTTTTATTTTTGATGGCTTTTATTTTTACTTGTGAGTTGTAAAGCTTGAACCTAGGGTCTTGTTCAAGACCTAACCCTGGGCTCCACAGCTGAGCACACCTGAATCTTTGCCAATACATGGAGACCCTTTACCACTGAGCCGTGTCCATAGTGCTGAGCCTTTATTTTAAGACAGTCAAACCTAGCATTTTCCTTTAGGACTATGTTTTGGTTTTTTACATCTGAGACTCTTTCCCTACTCTGATTTAAAATAGGCTGTTTCTGGCCCAGAGTCTCACCTGTGTCTCTAGCCTCTAGGGAAGGAGTTATGATCCGGGGGTGTGTCCCTGAATGACTTCCCACTGACTGTGGTGCTGTTTTGGACAGATATCAGCGTTCCTCACATGTTGGCCTATTTCTAGATGTTGTTTGTTCTTAACTGCACTGTTCACACAGTTTTTATGACCATCTCCTTGAAGGATGGCTCTACCCTTGATACAACTTTCTAGCCGAGGGTGGTAGCTCACACCTGTAATCGCAGTACGTGAGAAGCAGACACAGGAGGATTCCTGTGAGTTCGAGGTCAGCCTGGGTTACATAGTGAGACTCTCACTCAGAAACAAACAAAAATGAAACACACCACTTAACAGTAACGCTAACATCAACTTTAAAACTCTCCGGCCATTCTTTGCTCATTATTCTTCTCTCCACACGTGAAGATCACCTTGTCAAGTCACGGGAAATGTTCTTTTAGGGTTTTGATTATAAGTACATTGAATTTATAGATTGATTTGGGAGAGTTATCATTTTTACGCACTGAGTCTTTTCTTCCTGAGCAGGGTGTATATTACACAGCTCTTCTTTATGTCCGTTGGTAAGGTTTTATAGCTCTCCCTTGTATATCTTTGGTTAGATTTATTCTTAAAAGGCTTAGATATATTTTTGCTGTTGCAATACATCTTCAAGAGAATCACTTTGTCTAATTGATAGCTGGTGATGTTCGGTGGCGAATTTGTGCGTGGCTGACTATGTCTGTACAGTATTGATTAAAATAATATCGTTCTGGGCCCACTAATGATAGTCCCTCTTTTTAGAATTTTGTTTTTTTTTTTTAGAAAATGATTCATTTTGCTTAATTTTCAATATTATTAGTATAAACTATGTTTCCCCTTCTCTGTTCAAATTAACATCCCCCCTCCTGCCGCCCCCACGGCCCATCTCTTTTTTCTGTAAGAAATCTATCTGTCTTGACCTTTGAATTATTTATTTGTTTGAGTTTTGGAAGTTTCTTCATTTTCTATCTCATAAACTTTTAACTTTTGTTGATATCTTTTATTCTCTTTGGTTTTGTTCCCCCCCCCCCCTTAGTGGCTTTTTTAAAAAAAGGTTCTATATTTCATTACTAAACAAACCAATTAGTTCACGTGAAGCAGCTAGGAGAAAATCAGACCCCCAATTTAAACTTGAGCCAGACCCCAAAGGTGGGAAACCTTTGGCTCCATCATGTGGGCTAGAGGACCACAGCTCAGCATAAAGCCTCAGCGTGTTGTCGTGGGAATCCGTATAGAGCCAGTTTTGTCTTCGCCCGCATCTTCCGGAGCTGGACCTGATTTTGTTACCACTTACATCTGAATCCATGGAGGGGGGCGGGGGGACAGGGCGGTTTTGCTTTCGTTTCCTGGTCAAGAATCTCCTGATTCCAAAGACTGGAGAGAAGACAGATGAGAAGCCCAATCATGCCTATGGTGCAAGACCCCGAGGAAAGAGCCAATCAGGACACACCTGGGAGGCGGAGCTTAGCTGCTAAGTGACCTTTACAGAGTTTTGTCTCCAGTAGGTTCACTGCACAAAACACCTCCTTATAAAAACTGCTTTATCACTCTCTTGCAAATTTTGGTACGTTCACATTTGGTTCTAAGTTCTCATTTTCATCAGAATTTTATCTTCTGCCCACACATTATTTAGAATTTTAAAATTTTCTGAGTATGTAAAGGGTTGCGTTTCAGTATTCATGTATTTGGGTGTATGTATGCGAACGGTGTGCAGGTGAGTGGTGTATGGGTGTGTGTTTGTGCGAGTGAGTCAGAGACCAGATGTGAGGTGTCTTCCTTTATCGTTCTCTAGTTAATTTTTTCACATTTATCTATTTATTTGATGTGTATATGTGGCGTGTGAGTGCGAGCCGCAGCACGCTTGAGAAGGTCAGAGAGCAACTTTTGGGAGCTGGCTCTCTCCTTCCGTGTAAAAGGGGCTCTTTCCAACACACGTCTTAGTACCTTAAAGGCTCTAGGAAGTCTGTAGTAAAATCCCGCTGAACTGTATTGCATCAAGTATTTCCCAACATTTGTCTGACTATATATTTTTTCAAATCAGCATATTAAAGAAACGTATCATTCATCTCAAAATAATATTAAAAATTGGCTTATTTGGGGTACATGTCTTATGTAGTAAAGATTATTCTCTCAAATAAAGAATATCAACTCTCTATTCCTAAACAGAGAATTAATGAACATATTAAAGAACTTGAAGTGTGCATCAGAAACATTTTTAAATGCTGTCAAGAACTCATAAAAATATACTTTATGCCATGTGGCAGTACTGAAAATGCTGTACGATACGTTAAAGCTATCAGATTACACCCATTACCCTATAATCTTCTACTCATACGTTTATGTTTTTATGTTGTATCTGCAAAATGACTCCTGTCATAAACATTATGCAAGAATTATAAAAATATATTATAACTGCAACCATAAAGGATTCCGTGAAACAAGATAGTGCTTCAGATAATGATGCTACCAGGATGAGAGAATGATTAAAAATTTCTACATCCCTGAACTTTAGAGCAATGGGCAGTGGGGAAGTAATTTATACCCAGGGCCTAATGTTAGGAAAAAAAGAAATTGGTGTTTATTTCTGAGAACCTCGGGGACAAGAGTAAGGACAAAGTGTGGCAAGGCTGGGGAGACACTTGGTACAACAGACAGCAGGGAAGATGAGGATCAGAGTCTAAGAGCAGCTTGAAGGGAAAATGGCTGGCATACTGAGTGCCAAGGAAGGGTAGAGACCCTACAAAGGAGTGATGTGAGCATCGAGAAGCCCTACACAGACAAATGGGTTGGGGGAGGGGAGGGTGCGTCCCCAGCACCCCGGCCGCCTGCTACCTTATGCTCCGAAATAACAACACACAAACTGTATTCTTTTAAGCACTGCTTGGCCCATTTCTATCTAGCCTCTTCTAGGCTAATTCTTGCACCTGGACTAGCCCATTTCTAATAATCTGCTGTAGCCCACGAGGTGGCTTACCAGGGAGATTCTAGCCTACGTCCATCCTGGGTCGGAGCTTCATCGCGTGTGCCCCCGAGAGCTGAGCTATGGCCTCTCTCTGAGGCGTCTGCCCTCGAGAGGAGAGCTGTCGAGTCTGAGCTCACTTCCTCTTCCTCCCAGCATTCTGTTCTGTTTACTCCTTCCACCTATGTTTTAACCTATGAGGGCCAAGCAGTTTATTGCTTAACCAATGAAATCAACAGATTGATATATGACACTCCAACATCAGGAGGGCCTGGAAGCCAACATGCATCCCGACAGTTGTTTGTGCTTGACCAATTGCTCATGAGTAAGGACAAGCCAAGGTAAATGACATGTATCTCTTCTGGAAACAGCATCACCTCCCTAAGTCCCGGCATGGGCTAGTCCAGCTAAGTGAAAGCTCCATATAGCATATGTGCCCTCTGGGGTCAAGGATGCTTCAATCTGAGGAGGACACTGGCCCACCTTCCACTTCCTCTCCTATTTGGGGGCGCTCTTAGACTGCTGAAGTATCTGGAATACTCTGCCCGCTGCCTTGTTTCTCCACAGGGAGGAAAGATGTGTTTTCCAGGAAAGAGCAGGCTCACTTTGCTGTCAGCCCATGGGGGTCAGACTTTGGACAGATCAGATGGCCCATGTGTCATATCAAAGAGCGAGCGGGGCACACATGACTCTTTGCACCAGGAACGGGAGTCCATCGACGTGGGTGAGAGGTGGAGGAGCAGGTGGTCTCCCTTCTGACCTCTTCTGACTCACTTCTTGCAGCCATTCCCTTCTGGAGTCTGCACTGCCTGCACCATGATTTTCTTAGTCTCCAATTTGTTCTTTGTCATTGAAGTCCGAAAAGTTGCCTTGTGTACTATTTAATTATTCAATGGTATAGTTTGTATGGAAAAAAAAGAGGCATAAATATCCAGTTCCTTTATCAGTTTTCAAAGTACCGACTGTCTCCCCAGCACCCTTCAAGGATAAAGAGTAAGCTACTGTGATATTTAAAACTAAATATTAAAAAGATTTCATGGGGCCAGAGAGATGGCTCAGTGGCTAAGAAACTGACTGCTCCTCAGGGGACCTGTGTTCGATTCCCAGCACCCACATGGAAGCTCCAGGGAAATCAATACCCTCTTCTGGCCTCTACCGGCACCAGGCATGCGTATAGTGTACAGACATACATACAGGCAGATCACCCACTCACATAAAATAAAAACAAATAATCCTCAAAAATATCTTTTAAAAATCATTAATTAAAATGATACCCATGTCTTGCTATGATTGTTATTGTACTTACTTATATTCAAGTTGTGTGACAGCCCTGATCCATGAGAGCCATTTCCATGTAGCTCCTGGATCCCTTTGGCAAGATACTAGGCATCTTCAATAGCTTCTTTGCTCTTAGATACAATCAGAGGCTTTTGACTTTAATTCTGTTATCCCTGGAAAGCATAAAGCATATAGCTGTTGCTTCCAGCTCCAGCTATACGAAAAGTGTGGCTTCAGTGGGATTTCTAACGGCTGTCCTCATTCCTGAGAGGGTAGCAAGTGTCCTCAAATGAAGCATGGGTACCCTGTCCCAGCCCTAAGCTGCATTTGAGCAATCAACCACACAGTGTAACACATGCAGGGTTAGGGATCAACGGAGTTATAAACACAGACACAGAAACGCCAATCACTGATATGTCTGGAAGCAGCCAGGTCAGGTTGCCCTCAATATTTCAAATGTCTCAAAGTAGCACAAGGTGCGCCCATAGGCTATCCCATCTGTGAACTGTGGGATACCCCCAGTGGACAGTTCAGACTGGGACTGACTCCCGATCCCTCATTCAGGAAGCCTGGGCTCCCCCATTGCTGAAGGGCTCAGTACGTGAGGTGACATCTGTGGGAATGGCAGTCAGGCTCTGAGGAGAATACAGACATGGACAGTCCAGAGCCTGCGTACCCATGCTGCCCCCATCACACCCAGGAGTGGCAAGGAAAGGCAGGTGGGCTCTTAGGCTGTTTATCGGGACCAGCAGCTTCCTTTTCTTCCTCCTCTATTTTAGAAAAAGACCCTAAAGGTCAGATTATCACCATCGTCCCTTTGCCCTTCTCATTTGTCACTTTTTAAATCAAGTTCTCTTTATGAGAGGAGGTGGTGAGTGCCGAGTGTAAGAACGGGAAGTGGTGGGTACTTCATCCAAGTTGAACCGGTTGCAGGCACCAGCAGGCCAGTTTGAACGTTCGTGGCTGGAGAGCCCTGCAGTGAAGGGTGTTCATGCCATGGGTATTTCCCACCACAGGACAAAGACATAGAAGAAAAGACAGCTTGAGGTGATGACATGACTTCTGAACCCTGTGCAATATTCAGCCCCTTGTAAAGCTTGATTTTTTAAAAAACTACTCCTGAATTCCCTATAATACCTAAGAATTGCTATAGTACATCTTGTTCTTGCTTCAACTAGCTCAAATGAAGTTCTATTTCTCGCAACCAAAAAATACCCCAATAAAATGTGATTCTTCTGGGGTAGTGGGGCTGGGGAGGGAGCGGTCAATTCATCATCTGTTGTAATCAGCCCAGCGTGGAGTGCTGATGTGTAGTTTGAGACAAGGGGAACGATTTGAAATCGAGGGCTGAGTCTGGACAATGATACCATTTCCCTACTTTGGCCTAGATAAGCTGGAGGCCCCCAGCTTGTAGCCAAGAAAGGGGAATTTCTGAGAAATTGTAAAGCCACCAACTATGTTCTCTCTCTCTCTGGGCAAACAGGCGAGTTCATTCCGCATGCCACATTGAGATACTGTAGTTTAGAATCTCCAAGTTCCCAAGCCTGGAATCCTGAGTGGAAAATTGGGCCCCCCAAGGCCCGTGGCTGTTGGCCTTGAGGTAAGTGTCACCCTTTGTTCTTACCATGGGAAGTTCAATTTAGAGCAATTTGGAATGATTCCCTCCAGTCTCAGGGCATCATTAGGTATTTCAAGGCTGGTGGTTAGCTTGGTAAAAACCACTTCCCCATATTAGAAGATCACAGGGACTATTGAAAAGACATCACAGAGTGTATGATTTTAAGCAAGTCATAGTTTTCAGATTACCAGTATTTCAGACAGTTTAAAAAGTGCTTGTGTCTTGTACATAAACACAATCTGAAGAGGAAAGCTTACCTTGACCTTGGAAGATGTCTCTTTAGTGCCACATGGAAATGTTGTGGTCTCCATGGGGAGCACAGGATATTCATGAACGTCTTGTTTCATTTTCTCTTTTTTCTAGCCCGGATGTAAACCAATTACTGTGAACCTTGGTGAACGAATATGGCCCACAGCTTAGGGCTAATAGCTCCCTTAAACCGTGGCATGCAGCAGACACATTGTGTTTACGGTTACCTGGCTCACTAGCGCAACTCTCATTTTAATCCTGTAAGATCAGTGTTCTTTAGTCAGAGGACAACAGTGTCTGTGGAATTTTGGGGTGCTGAATTCTTAATGTGATAGACGGTGTACATATCCAGGGAGGCTAGCAGATTTATGTAGAGGGCAGTCACCACAACGCACGGGCTACATCGGCACTTTTGGCAGTGCTGGGAATGGAACCCAGGGCCTGCCATGCATGGCAGGCTAGCACCTACCAATTGAACTACATCCCAAGCCTAATATTTATGTTTCATAGACAAATAATTTCTTTTAAAAGTGCATCCATCCTAATGAATTTTTCTCCTCTTTTCTTGTTGGCTTTTTGTTTTGTTTTGTTTTTTGTTTTGAGACAGTGTTTCTCTGTGTAGCTCTGTCTATTCTGGAACTTGTTCTCTAGACCAGGCTGACCTTGAATTCACAGAGATCCACTTGCCTCTGCCTCCTGAGTGCTGGGATTAAAGGTGTGTGCATCACCATACCCTGCACTCCTCCATTTCTGAAGGTGCATTTGGGTGATTAGGGCCACTGTTGAGAAAGCGCTACAGTGAAGCCTGCTCAAATCTCTTTCTCAGCGGTGAGGGTCTCACTCCAGCTAGTGCTGGACTGTGGGCTAGCTGGCTAGCTTTTGGAAGGTTCTCCAGATTTTGCCTTTCATCTCTTTGCAGGATTTCTGGAGCTGTAGATGAGCTACCGTGTCAGGCTTCTTATGCACACTCCAGAAACTGAACTCATGGCTTCAGGCTTTTATGATAGGTGGTGCTGCCAGCCGAGCCATCACCCCGGTTGACTTGGAGTTAACGCAGCCTAACTAGGTTGTTCCCACCGCTTGCGGAGTGTTGCCCTGGATCACTGAGGATTCTTTCAGTGGCCTGCTTTTCTAATCTGTGCCAATGGACATGGCCTAGGGGTCATATTACAATGGAGATTCGTCTTCTAGGTCTGAGCCAGAGTCTATGAGTTTCTCATGAGCTCTGGTCATGCTGAAGCTGCTGGTCCACAGGCTACACTTTTGATGTAGGGTCTTAAGCCCCAGAAAATATTCTAAGGTCATTTTTTCATTCTTCTCTTTCTTTTTCCTTTTGCTTTTCTTTTCTTGTGGCAGGGTCTCCTCATGTAACCCAGGCTGGTCCTAAATGTGTCATCGTTCTGCTTCAGGTTCCTGAGGGTCCTGAGTGGTAGAGTTATGGCCTATGCTCAGTATTATAGCCTTTTTCAAAGGATTTTTTTTTTTTTTTTGGACAAAGGCTCACTCCATAGCTTAGGCTGTCCTGGAATTCATTATGTAGCCCAGGCTGGTCTTCAACTTACTTATATTGATCCTCTTGCCTCAGCTTCTTGAGAGCTGGACTTAAAGGTTTGAGCCACAAAACATCTGGCTTTCTTCTTTGATTATAATCTCGTGAGAAGCATTTTGGAAGACGAAATAATGGTGTTTAATTCCCCAACCTCTCTGAGTGACACAGTATATGCAATGGTTAATGAAATAAATGCAATATCATTTTTCCATTTGTGCACGGCATTTATAGCTACTTAAGAACTCCTTATTGTTCATCTGGGTCTACATAGGATCAGTTACCATGGGCCCGTGCAAAGGTAAGGAAAGAGTCTGGGCTCTATGGATTTCGATCACAATCAGGATCTTACAATTAACAAGTTGTATAGTTGAAATGCGTAATACATGTCAGTGGCTGAAAAGACATTCTCTCAAATATGTGACAGTGTTTTCAACTCAGTTTTTTTTATCTCACTTTGAGATCATAAAGCCAGGTCTGTAAGTGCTGAGAGAACTCACATCTGTGTATATAATTTTGGAGAGCTTTGTATTTAATGACAGACAGGTGAGCTTCTCCCCACTCACAGTACAAAGTTCAATAAAGCTGATTAAAAATTCATAGGCATAGAAACAATTTTGTCTGTGAACTCACAAAGTTTTCTATTTCTTTTGGCAACCCGTTTTTCCCCCTTAGACAAAGAGATTGTAAGGAATCTTGATTGCATTCCTGGGGGGCTGAGAATGTAAGTTCGTGTATGCACAGAGAACATAGGACAAGCATGTTCGGTACGATGGGAGTAGAATGAAACCTGTTTTTGACCCCTTTGCTCTTTAGGATATACTCAGTGGAGGAGTTTTTGTTGGATAAAAGCTCTGACAGATGGCAGGAATGTTTAGTCACTTAAAAGAGGAGAAAGTCCCCACCATTAACTTAAGCCAAAACACAGAGTCTTGACTTAGATATATAATTTCAGTGTAACATGTAATTATCGTTTCAACATATACTGAGAAGCAAGGCTCCTTTTCCTGCCCTGGTCACACACAGCCTCGTCCGTCATTGGTCCATCCACTACGGAGAAAGGATATAGCATCCTCTTCTTTCTTATTCTCCTTTTTCTTTTGGGCTCCTTGAGAGCTGGAGCATCAGGGAGTGGAAAGGAAAGAGGACCTGGGCCTGGCTCCCTGAGGAGGCTTCGAAGCTAATCGTTCCCCGCTTGGGGTGTTGGCAGGATCTTTAGAGTTTCTCGGGGAAAGTCTTTGTGGTGTCAAGCCTGGGAAGGGGGCCCCAACACATCATCCCCCTTGCTAATACACACTTTGTTTGTCTTGTTTCCTGGAGTTTCCGCTCACGAGGGATGCAGAGTCTTCCGACTCCCAAAGGGTCTCTGGGAGCAGAGTTAAACATGGCCGTAGCGGATCCGTTTCTTAGTGGATGAGACTAGGCCTGTACAGGGCAGCAGCTTAGGGCCGAAGAAAAACCTTTCCTAATTCCATCCTCTATGCTTTCAACTGCCAGGGAGCCTCCTTGCAGATATATGGCTGGCTGCCCCATTTCTGTAACTCTGAGATTCCACCTGGTGGTGGTACCTTACTTCAGAAATCTCGTATTTGCAGAATCTTTGATGTTTCAGTGGTAAGTTCAGCTTTAATATTGTTACACTACTAAATTATGTTTTGTCTCTGCCCATAGGTCACTTCCTGACCCGCAGACCTGTGTCAAAATACTTTTCTTGTGTTTTAGTGTTCTCATTTGGACCCAGTAATTTTTTGCTGGGGATGGAGGCTGTCCTTGACACCATAGGATAACAAGTACCACTCCTATCCCAAATTCTCTAGGCACGGCAATAAAAATACCTCCAGACTTGGACAAATGTCCCCTGGGTGGGGGTGGGAGGCAAAAGTCCTTCCTGTCTGAGACCTGCCACCATTAACGCACGATCCAGGGCTGGGAACCAACATGACCTACAGCAGAAGGAGATGCTGAAGAGACCTCACACCTCTACTTTACAAACCCAGGGACTACTCCTAAAGGTCAAGTGGGTTACCTAGTGGCACAAAGTCCCCGTCAAAGGACCGGAAAGGACCCAGGTTTCCTGACCCACACTCAACGCTCCTTGTGAGGATGGGGACACATGATTATTATTTTTCAACAGCACTACTAATTTTAAAGTACCTATGCGTGGAATTTTCTGTGCCAAAATTAGAACATGGAAAAACCTTATCTAATTAGTTAGTGAATAGCACTGAATTAAAATTGGACACTATAATTAATCAATGCTGAATTGTAGTCAAACCCATTACCCTTGAGTAGATTATCCGTGTGACCCACTGTCCCCTTCTGACACCCGGAGCTGGGGCTGCAGGTACTGATTGGAGACCTTGGGGGAGGGGAGGGGCCGGGGGCTGAGGGAGCCCTGAGCAGCTGTAAATCATTTTGTGCTGTCGGTGGCTTGTTTCTGTCTGTGTTGCTGCTCCCCTCCACGAACAATGCTAATTGAGAAGCAACTGCGGCAGACTTCTATTGGAGGAGGCTGCAGATAGGAAAACACATCCAGAACAAACAGAAATTATTCACTTGTCTAGTCTAGTCTAACTCTGGTTGCTTGAGGGATCAAATTTCCTATTGTCGTCGTCTTCTTCTTCTTCTTCTTCTTCTTCTTCTTCTTCTTCTTCTTCTTCTTCTTCTTCTTCTTCTTCTTCTTCTTCTTCTTCTTCTGCTCTTCAAGTTGAACAATTAATTTAAAAATATTATTGTGCAAGTGTGTGTGTGTGTGTGTGTGTGTAGCGTGTGTGTGTGAGTGTGTGTGTGTAGCTTGTATGCTCATTAAGGTCAAAGGATAACTTGCGGGCGTCAGTTCTCTCCATGAACCATGTGGATCCTAGCTGGCAAGTACCTTGACCCATTGATTCATCTCTCTGTTCCCAAATTATTAATTTTTAAATCACTGAACAAAACAAATGCTTTTCACAGATTTGCTTTCCACTGTGTCTCATGGGAAAGCACTTCTCCAAGGCTGAACTTTGTGGTTTGTCTGCAGATCACATTTCCTTTCTGAACTCTGCTCCGGACAGTGGTGTCTTAGTTGACTGAGGACCTCCACCTAGACAAATGACCGTCAGCCTACACTTGTGTGTCTGAGTTGGGTTTTACTGCTCACCCCATAAAGCCTTCTCTCTCACGCCTGTGGTGGCTTATTCTCCTTTGCCAGAAATTGCCAGACATCTTCTCTTTTAATACTAATTAGAAAAATGTAAATGATAAAAATATGCATTTACCAAGCCCATCCTTGGTGTGAGACCCTGTACTAACACGTCTGTGTGTTTAATCCTGGCAACAACAACTCTTCGCTTTGGAGAAGCCATGCTTCCTTCTGATACGAGTTAACCCACCCAAGATCCTCCCGATGTTACTAGGTGGTTGGGGGTGCCAAGGTCTCTTGACAGTCCATGGAGACTTTCAGTGAGGGATTGCCTTTGGGAATGTCGGTGAGGGATGGTCTTGGTTTCAATAGTTGCTGTGTGAAGACCCAGCCCACAGTGGAGGCAAAGCTCTCTGGATTGTAGAAGAGAGGAGAGCGTGAGCCGGGTAAGGGAGCATTCATATTGTTATGACTCTCTGTTCTCAACTGTGGGTGCAGTGTGACTTACTTCCTGGTGATATGGCCTCCCTGCTGTTATGGATTGTGAGGTAATGTATGTACAGTTCCAGTTATATATTACAGTCATAAATTAGCGTCGATGAGGCTAATACATGTATGTATGCATATGGCTAAAGGTAAAACTGGGGTAAAAACAGTAAATACGGGACAATCCTCAGATTCCTCCTGTTTCTGCTGTTTCTCCAGAGTTAGCCACATTCAAGTCTCTCTTGATTCTTCGTTATTTGTTCTTGCACTTTCAAATAATATGTCTATACTGCTTTTCCGTGTTTTTCTCCTACTTATTAACTTCTTTTACATATTAGGTATCAATTCAGTGTTCTTTCTTTCCTCCCTCCTTGGTCCACATTCCCCTAGACTGATGCTGTCTGTTCTAGCTGTTATAACAAAAGGCCCTAGACTGGCAAACAACAGAAACATATTTCTCAGATGGATAGGGTGACCCATGCTCGCGATTCTAGCCCCCAGGAAGCAGAGGCAGGAAGAGTAGGGCTTTGAGGTCATCCTCAGCTACATAACGAGCTCCAGCCTTGGCTACATGAATCCCTGTCTCAAAAAGAAAAGTATTTCTCAACAGTCAAAGTTTGGGAGGTTTGGGAGTCTACAATCAGGGCGCTTGCCTGTTCAGTGTCTGATGAGGTGTCTTCTTCAATGACGACACCAGGTAGGTGTCCTAATCTTGCTAAAGAGGAGAAGAACACAGGAACGGCCTAAGCTAGTTCTCTCTGGTGCTTCTATAAGCTCAATCCATTCATGAAGATGCTTCATGACCGAGTCGTTGCTCCCAAGTGATTAGCACACCTCCTAGTGGAGATTAAGTTTCAACATGACTTTTGGAGGCTCCAACACTTCCAAACCATACTATATACCAACATTATTATTATTTTAGTTGAATTGCTGATCAACGTTTACTTTATCAGAGCTGCATAAAAATCATTGTCAGTCAAGAATATGTAATAGGAGCTAGAGAGGAGGCTCGTCGGGTTAAGGGTGTTTGCTGCATAAACATGACATGCTCAGATTGCTGGTTGCATTCCTGAAGCTCCTTGCCCCCAGACTTAATACATACATGCTCATGTGTTATACACATATGTGTGTGCACATGCATGTGCGTGCGCGCGCGCACACACACACACACTCTCTCTGCTTCTCACACTCTCACATTCAAATCCACATCCTCATATCTGTCGGCAACTCCCAAGCAGGTTTTTCCCATACTGCCTGTTATGGTAGGACTCTCTTTGTTCCGCACAAGCTGTGTGTTCACACGATCTCCCCAGATCTACTAGGTTCAGGCAGTTAGACTGGCATTTAGTCCCCTTTGGATGGTGCAGTTTTAACAGTGGCAAGTGAGTGGAACTGGTGGCTGGAGGGTGGGTGTGGGCGCTGGAGACAAAATTGTCAGTGTCTTTATTCTGGGTTGGCCGGAGCTGGAGCACCCCCTCTTTCTTCACTGTGGCCCGTGGTGCCAGGTCTGGGGGGTGAGGTGGGGATGAAGCACCCTCAAGTCTGAAGAAGCATGGAGTGTAATCAGAGCCAGGCACGGAGAGCCCTCCACGGGCTCTTCCAATCACAATGTTGTGATTAGTCACACTCCCTGCTTGGGAAACAGGCAGATATTAGAAAGGGAAATCCTCCCGTGAGGTTTGGATGGGATTTCAAATCGGTCTTTTGTGCAAACAAGATTAAAAGCAGAAGGCAAAAGCAAACCAGCCGGAGCTTCCCTGTAGACTAGGTCTTGTTGAACCTGAGAGGAGAGGATGCTGGGAGGCCCCAGGGCCTGGGCTCTAGTCAATGACCTTGACTGGCTCTCTTCAGAGGTGGCCAGAGAGTTGTGGGTAAAGACTTGAAAGGGCTCCAGAGGAAGGAGACTTCATTCAGGTGTGTCTCTGTCAGTCAACATCAGCTGCGCTTCTACAGAGAGAGCTAGGGAAATTTGTCGGATAGCCACCTTCATCCGCTTGTCTTGGTTTCTTCCTGCGTAAATTGGGATTATTTGATGGGATCACTATAATATGGGAGCATATGCCTAGAGAGGACCCAAACCTGGGCCCGACCCATTGCTAGCCTTCGGGAAGCCTGGACTACAATTCTCCAGAGGACTCCACCAATACCAAAGGTCAAACGTTTGTGGTCCGGCTTGCAGAAGTTCATGGCTTTCTATTACATTTTGAGGTTTAAAAGAATAACTCCTTCATAGACTCAAAATTTCCTGGAAATACAAATGTCCCTTTTGAAACTCAGTCCTGACAGGTAGCTGAGGTGTCCCGCTGTGATGGTGGTGGTGACCCCACTGTTGAAAGGAAGCGCGTTTGCGTTTAATGCTCAGCCCACAAAGAGCCGCCGTCTCTTGAACTTTAAACTTTAGAGAGAAACAATAAAACACACAGGAGCAAAAGTTCCCCAGCTTTCCTGCCACCAACAGATGGGGTCAAAGGTCTGCTAGTTTCTCTTTGGAAGACGTGGACTTTTGGACAACCCTTTGTGAGGAGACTCATCCGCACAGTTTTGCCGGAGGGCTTTGGGGACACAGAATCCAACCACGTGGACACGGTAAACCAAGAATGTGCAAACGGGGATGGCGTTTTCTTCTTCCAGAAGTAAAGTAATGGCTTCTGGTTGAAAAGTTTGTGTGTGTGTTTTCTATCTATAGCTGCACATCTATATCACTATTAAAGAAGCAAATGATAACCTTAAGAAGACAATGGAATGGTCAGATTGCAAACAAAAAATTTATTTGCTCTGATTAAAAGCACCGATAAAATGTGTCGTGGCTCCACAACTGCTTCATTTAGCGCTTGACATATAATGGATTTTTTTATACAGCATAATATCTCCATTGAAATATAATTATTTTACAGATCGCTCAGCTGAATACTCTTACACGCATGCTGTTAGGGGGACTCACCCCTGGTGATCGTCAGGCTATCATGACAACGTGCACAATTGACGGACAGACACGTGAGGGAGGTGGCAGCCACGCTTGGAGCAGAGAAAGGGGTTTGTTGCGCGGCAATTACCCTAATGCATTTTTAAAAGCATAAAATAAAGAATCATTTCATTTGCTGAAAATATATTTTAGGTGCTTCAGTAAAGCAGTAACAGAATATTTTGATTGTCAGCCCCCTTTCCCCCCTCCCTTTAAAGTTAGATAATTACATTTACCAGTTAAAGAATTGGCATTTAAAAATAATATTTTGTCTAAATGTTTAAAGATGTCTATTAAAAATGTATACTGAACATGACAGCGGTCTTTTTATGCCGTAATTCTAGTCAGTGGTCTGAAAAGAATTAGGATGGGAAAATGTACATTAGTTCAGTGCCTGCTGGAGACTCGGGAGTCTGCGGTGTACACTGTGGTTTTTAAGATAGCTCTATTCTCGCTGATTTAGGGGCTCAGAGGAAGGGTCTGTGGTTACCTGTGTGCTGTGTTTAGTTTCTCTAACAATCTTTCCAGTGGAAAAACCCACCACAGTGGCCTGGGGTCCTGGGCATTCCATCTCATCCAAGAATAGAGAGAAAATTAGGGAACTCACAGGACAGCCAAATGTCCCCATCTGTTTGGAACCCATCTTTGTCTGGTATATGTACAGGGTGTTGGAATTCTGAAATGTTAGCTCACCTGCTGCCAAAAGTCCTTCCCTTGACCCTCTGTAGCCGGCCCCGAGTCTCTCCCTGCGGCCCTCCAGGTGGCTGGCAGACCCAGCAGTCCAAGGTTCCATGCTTGTCACACTAAGGCCTATCCTGCTTGCCAGTCTGGCTTCCACTCCAGTGGGTGACTGTCTGGGCCATCATTTCCCACTCTCTCACCATGAGAGTGATCTAAATTTAGCTCATGAACAACTGGGATATTGAGAGTCACTGAGAAGTTGGCACGTGTTACCCAGCAGTCCTTGGTCCTCTGGCTCTGAGCAAAAAGAGCACACCCAGAACCCATATGGCCAAGGGTGACCTTCTAGAGAAGGCAGAAGTAACCCTACAAAGCCACAAAGCCGCGAGTAACTGGGGCAATCCACTAAGGTTAATTTCTTAAGTCCCCAACAAGCGGAGTGGCTTCAGCCGTAGTCCCGAGGGAAAACGATGTCTTTGGAACAAGCCCGACAGGCCGTGTTTGGAGAACCTTGGTTCTGCCAAGAGACTGGCTCTTCTCCAAAGGAGCATTGAGAGGCCCACACCGTCTTTCTCTGGTCTCCAGCTCTTCTCAACCTTCCTGAAGCTGCAACCCTTTAACATGGTTCCTCATGTTGTGATGACGTCCAACCGTAAAATTATTTCATTACTACTTCATAACTGTCATTTTGTTACTGTAATGAATTGTAATGTGAATACCTTTATCTTCTGATGGTCTTAGACAACCCCTGTGAAAGAGTCTTTTGACCTCCCCTTCAAGGGGTCATGACCCACAGGTCAAGAATCGCTTATACTCTAATGGCTTCTCATTGTCTGTGGAAACCTAAAAAAAAAATCTATCAGGTCTCCCCACTTTTCTACTTGTCACCTCTCATTGGCCTGCCACAGTCCTGTCCTGCCTGGGACATCTATCCACTTAGAAGTCTGCTCATGTCACTCCAGCCCAAGGGCCTTAGTGTCTCTCAGAGTGGAAAGAGAATCAAGCTTCTGTGCTTGTATATTCTGTATTTACACACACACACACACACACACACACACACACACACACACACACACACACACACACGTTTACTACTTCCATATGCATATATACTTGTGTAGATATTTTATATTTTTGGTTGTGAGCCCAGCCTTTAACGGCTGAGCCATCCCTCCAGGCCACTTGTGTAGATATTAAAAAGCCAGGTGTATTGACATACACCTGTAGTCCAGCACTGGGGGAAGCAGAGGCAGGAGGATTGCGGGTTCTAGGCCAGACTGGGCTGCACAGGAAGACTGTTTTCAGAAAGAGAAAAGGCAAAAGCTATCGTTGGTAATCCTGGAGACGCTAATGTTTTCTGACTCTCCACGGGATCAGCAACGCAGCATGTGACACGCCGTAGGGGTCACCCCAGATCTGACTGAACCTCACGCTTTGAATGACAGCCCCAGGTGGGGCTATGGCTTCTGGTCATCACACATTCTTCATGGTCGTGAGCAGGAGGGCTTCTCCTGATCTTTTGAGACTTGACTTGTATAAATAATCCCTTTCCCCCTCTCTTAAAGCATGTCAAACTTTGTGAGTGAACACTGCCACGACTGAGCTAAGTGGGAAATGGTTTTTTTTTTTTTTTCCGGCACACTCTTTCACTTCCCCAAGGACAATCACTTAGAATTTATAACAACCTTAATAAAGAATTAATTGAGTACATCGTTGTGACTAGGGAAATTTATTTCAAATTAGAATTTTTAAGCAAAGTAATTTTTATTTGTACCCATGACAAAGTAATTAGTGATAGTTGTTTTGTGTAAAAAATGGGTTTGGGGAGCTTTGTAAGAAAGGTATCATTTATTTCGGTGGCGCTTGTGCGAGGGACTCTTTGTCCCGGACAATAGTCTTTTAGCCTTGTTAGTGTCTTATTCTATATAAATGCGCCTAATTGTTACAGTTGCTAAACAGAACCCATCCCTCGAGTATGCTCATTTAGCCGTGAGGAGGCATAATAGGCGCTGCATCTGAAATTTACAGCAATTTCACATTTTCTTTCCGCAGACAGTTCCCCCTTGTTGCCAGCGGCCCCGAGGAAGCGCTGCTATTCCTCCCATTGTCAGGGGCAGCTGTCTCTCTGTGTTGACGCTCTGCGCCCACAAACCAGGCAGATGGTGACTGGTAGCTGAAGCCTGTCTTCTGCACACAGGACCCACTTTGTTGGCTTTGGGGAGCACAGCTGCCACGCCGTGAGGAGAGTGACGGGAGGCGCTGCCTGCATTTCAGATGCGGGAGCCCTTGTAAAGAGCCATGTGTTTGGAAAGGGTGCTTGGGGTCTCTGGAGCATTGAATAGGCACTTGCATATTCAAACCGCCAGGGCTGTGTGAAAATATAGATTGCTATTAATTAGAATTTTGGATAGGAACCAGGCAGGAGGTGCGTTGCGAGGACTAGGGCAACTGTTCCGCTGGGGGCAGGTTATTTATTGTCTCCGTGATGCCGGTACCCTAAGCTCTGTCTCAGACCAGCTAAGGCCCGCTTCTCTTCCACCCGCGTGGAGCCTTCTTGCCAATCAAATCTACACAGCAGAGGCTTGGGTAAAGCACTCAGTCAACCTGGACAAGGACTTATTCTGCTTTGGGTTGGGGATCGTGATACTCAATGGCCGGAACTCATTCTTTCCTTAGTACCAACTTGAGCTTCCAAGGTGTGGCTTCAGATCTGTTTTCATACCCTTTCATACCTGTCGATGTCCAATGACCTCAGTAGTGGATGTCTATACTTAATCCAGATACATATATTGTATGCATGCAAACCATCTCATAATTCAAATAGCATCTAACTCACTGATTTGATGTATGGAAGCCCATGGTTTCTAACATATTTACAGATGTGTGCAATCATTATCACAGTTGATTTTAGGACATTTTTATTACTGCCCGTTCTTTCATTTTATTTTCTTAGTTTTAAGTAACCATCAATGTACTCTCTCTCTGTATAGACCCAGAGACCATGTTGCAGAAACAGTGTTGGGGGTGCTATAGAGGTCTGTGTGTGTGTGTGTTAGGGTCTCTCTGTGTGTGTATATGTAGGTAGGGTCTGTATGTGTGTATGCAGGTACGGTCTGTGTGTGTGTATTTAGGCAGGGTCTTTGTGTGTATGTATTTTAGGTTCGGTCTGTGTGTGTATATAGGTATGGTCTCTGTGTGTGTGTGTTTGTAGGTAGGATCTGTGTATGTAGTTAGGGTCTGTGTGGGTGGGGGTATGTAGTTAGGGTCTGGGTGGGGTTTGTAGGTAGGGTCTGTGTGTGTGTATTTAGGCAGGGTCTTTGTGTGTGTGTATTTTAGGTTCGGTCTGTGTGTGTATATAGGTAGGGTCTCTGTGTGTGTGTGTTTGTAGTTAGGGTCTGTGTGGGTGGGGGTATGTAGTTAGGGTCTGGGTGGGGTTTGTAGGTAGGGTCTGTGTGTGTGTATATAGGTAGGGTCTCTCTGTGTGTGTGTTTGTAGGTAGGATCTGTGTATGTGTATGTAGTTAGGGTCTGTGTGGGGGCGGTATGTAGGTAGGATACAGGTGACGTGGAATGGAAGAGGGGTCATCTCGAATAGATGGGGATGCAGTCCTAGCGTGGAAAGTCACTGAGCTCAGGGATCATTTTAAACACTGCTAGTTTTACCAAGCCAGCACAGCAGCTGGTCATCATTAACTTCCTGCCGGTCTTAGTAGTGCCCTACTCAGCCCGCGGTTGACATACATTTGTTAACACTAGTGTACGTCACGCCACGAGGCGGTCTGCTTGTGTGGCTCATTCATCTTGTACCTCTAGGTAGGAGCCCGCTTACTTTTCGGGACCTCAGCTCGCCAAGTTGCCCGGTGAGTCAGAAAGTTCAAACAGGGATAACTCGTCCTCAGACAGGCCAAAGTTAAGATTTGATATGTCTGAGGGCTGATCTGATAGTCTGCTTCTCTTTTGAGAATTGTAATGCCTTGTTTTTATGCCATTTTTTCCCTTTTGAGACAGGTGTTTCTATATCTTACTGGCTGATCTGGACTCCCTGCAGACCAGGCTGGTTTTGAACTCACAGAGATTGTATCTTCTTATATCTGCAGTCTGAGTTGCTTGGGTTAAAGGTGTGTGACACCATGCCCGACTATTTTTATGTCATTAGTTTTGGCTATTTGATCTAGTAACTTCACTTCTTCTTCATTCACTGCCCAAAAGAAACAGAGTTTTATAAATTGCTTAGAGGTTCAAAGAACTTGGAACTGGACAGGACTTTAGGGACAGTTCCATCAGAGCTATTTGTGGATGTGGGTGAAAACAGACAGGGTGGGTAAGTCCGTATCTTTCTCTCATCTCTTTTCACGTGGGTACTACTCCATCATGAGAGTTCCAACCTCTAATCCGGCAGTTATCAACTCACGGGTCATGACCCCTTTGGGAGGGGTCAAACAACACTCTCACAGGGTTCATATATCAGCTTTCTTGCATATCTGATATTTACATTATAATTCCTAACTGCAGCAAAATTCAGTTATGAAGTAGCAACGGAATAATTCTATGGTTGGGGTCATCGCAACATTAGGAACGGTATCAAAGGATCGCAGTGTTAGGGGAGCTGAGAAGCACTGCAAACAGTTTCTCTGAAGCCCTGTCCCCAAGTGCCATCAAGCCGGGTTGGGCCTTTCAAGAATGATTTTGTTGAGGGAGAGCACAGTTTAGCTCACAGCATGACTCATGAACTCCTTCCTTCTTGCTAACCTGCAATGAAAACCACCTGGCTTAGAGGCCCCGTTACATTTCTGCAATGGCTTTTGGATCTGACAGGATCTGAAAAAAAAAAAAAACCACAGTAATTTTGCTGTCTGCTTTGGAGCTCCATCGTGAGCTTCTACTGGTGGATATGGTGGAAGGTTCTCAGAAGTTACGCTGCAATGGCGGCAAAAAGATGAAGCGGCCATGACACAGAGAAAACACAGAGACGGGGATCCTGACGGGAAGGCTCTCCTGGTTCTCTTCCCGAGGGTATGCTGGGGTGGTGGAAGCAGAATGTGGCTGAGGAGAACCTGAGCATGGCCCCAAAGGAGGCACCGTCTTTGAATGTCACTGCCCTTGAAATACCCACCTTGCGGCCAAGCGTGAACACCTGGCTGAGCCTCCTGCCCACACTGTTTCTGCTGCAGGAGGAAGTGGCGTCCTCAGCGTGGGTGTTCCCTGCCAACTGGAGCCGCGAGCTAGCTACTTGTGTAAGTCAGCATTAGCCTGGTGGCTGAGCAGGGAGAGAGATGCGCGGATGGTAGTTTTCAGGAACCTCTTTTTACACAGGTACTAACCCCACCACGAGAGTTTGCCCCTAGTGACCGCATCTAAATTTAATCACCGCTCTCTAAAGCCCTACTGCCAATGCCATTGAGTTAAGGGTTAGGGCTTCTACACATGAAGCTGTTATTTGGAAACGAACTCTTTATCGGGAGGCTATTCATACTTCCACGTACAAGAATGGTGCCCATAGAGGTTACACAGGACCAGTCTTGTTGATCATAAAAGTTACCAGACTGAGACATTTGACCTGTGGTTTACTCTCTAAGCAAATCAGACACAGGCAGGATCTGCAATGAATGTATTCTCAGACCTGATGCTTTGGGATTCAAATTTAGTGTCCTTCCTTCCTTCCTTCCTTCCTTCTTTCCTTCCTTCCTTCTTCCCTCCCTCCCTCCCTCCCTTCCTCTCTCCCTCCCTCCCTCCCTCCCTTTCTCTTTCTTTTTTTGCTGAAGGATAATTTGATGCTCTAAATCTATATTTATATAAAAATATATTAGGCAAGCCATGGGTATTCAGCAAGGGGCATGTTTAAGTACAATGTCAAATTCTTATGATATAATTAATATGAATGTTTCAACAAAGATTGACTTAGTGCACAGTCTTCAGTCATGTGACTAAGATCAGCGAGATGAGCTTCCCGGGGTGGGCCCCAGACAGCTGCAAGCTCTCCCCTGTGCTAACTGGGAGCAGAGCGAATAGGCATTTTCTTTCTCTTATTGAGTTCAAACATGAAAGCACTGACCACTGAAGGCGTGGTGTGTCCCTGTTGTTTCTCGGGTTTTTGCCGCGTTACATCTGTCCATGCAATATTCCAAGAAGCACATCATACATGCTGGGCTTTGGAAGAGTCTACATACGTGATGCTGTGGAGCTGTCTCGAAGCGTAGAGCTCATGAAGACCACGTAACGACAGTTTTAGTCCTGGACACAGTGCTTGGGAAGTACAGCTATGCTAGACAGTCTGAACAGATATTTGTGTAGACAGCAGACATGTGCAGGCAACGTCCTTTAACTATTGGCTTTTGTATTGAGTATGGAGGTTTTTTGTTTTTTTTTTTAACTTGTTAAGATTAGGAACAAACTATCCAGTTAACCAAGCCAGTAATTCAATTTCTGTTTGGCTCAGGAAATGGCTGCTGCTTTTAAATGACCACATGCTTGCTTTGGAAGAAGTTGACTGTTTTTATTGGACTCATACTGGCCTAAACCATACGCTTCACACTGTCTTCTAGTTTCCTGTCAAGATGAATGTGTGCATGTGTGTGTGTATGTGTGTATGTGTGAGTGTGTGTACGTATGTGTGTGTGAGTGTGTGTATGTGTGTATATGTGTGTATTGTGAGAGTGACAGACAGATAAGTATCTCTTTGAGTGAGAAAGTTGTTTGTAGGGGATTTATGCACAATTTTCTCACTATTTGCTTAAAAACGTGTGTGTGTGTGTGTGTGTACACGTGCGTATTTTCAATGCTGGGATCAAACCAGGCACTGCACTATGGATTTTGGACCAGTGGCACATTTCTCACAAGCATGGCATATCACTGTTGCTTGTTCTAGTTTCTACACGACTAGTGAATGGTTTGAGGATGGAGTTTTGAGCACCCACTGCTGTTGACGTTTGCATTAGACAATGCGCTTCCTTGGGCAGGCCATTGGCCAACAGTCCTGCTTCAGGATGGGAAGATTAATTTAAATAAACCAGTCAGAGTTGGGATGGGCAGACCTCGACATGGTATACTTCAGCTCAAAGGTGGACAAACCGCAAGCTCTATTGTTATACAAAACATCGTGAAAGACACACAAATTCATCCATTTGATTACCTTGACACAAGACTTAGAATTCGTCAATTCTAAGTTCATTGTCAACTGGTAAGACCCAAAGTAAAATGGGAGCAAGTCAGTTTTTCCCAACACTACTTTACGAAGAGGTGAAGAGGAAGTCCGGGCACTGCAGAGCAATCTGGAATTGACAGGAGTCAAGTCAGTTAGCTCCCTTCTGCTCCTGAAACAAATACCCGCAGAAGGGAGTTAACATAAAACAAAAGATTTGTTTGGCTCATGGTTTTGGAGTTTTCACCCTGACCAGTGGCCCCGTTGCTTCCCAGAGCAGCACACATTACAGACCATCCGGTTCTGAAACACTGCTCATGTTGGATCCAGGGAACAAAGACAGAGGATGAGGGGCATCCTCCCTACCATCTCTTTTAAAGACTTTCCTCTTCTCTCCCCAGGAGTACCAAGCCTCCGATACAGGGACTTTTCAGCTGGATGCAGAAGCAGGGTTGCTATGGCAATTTGCCTCATGGAGCTGTAAGTGCCAAACCCTCTTCTGCACAGATGACCTAATGATCACCCCCCCACCCACACACACACCCAGGAACTCGGGTTGGCATAGGATGTGTGGTCATACCCCTGTGATTTCCCCAGTAATGTCTTCTGTACCATGTTCTGGAACGGAGTTGTTGTATGTATTGTCTTTGCTGTGTCTCCCGTGACAACCGCTGGCATCTCCAGCCCATCAGATGGCGTGAGGTGGAGGGGACCGTCATCAGGTAGAAAGGCATTTTTGTTGCTGTTGCCTCAGTGACATTCAGCGGCTGAAGGTCTATTGAATATAATTAGTGCTTATTAGCTACCCTGCGCGGTAAGTGCTTTGCTGGAGCAATAGCAGGCAGTTTCAACAACATGGTCACAAATCAATCAGGGTGAGTGGATTTAGGATTAATGGGGGTTTAGCCCAGGGAGTGCCCAGAAGACCTTTTGGTCCCGGGCTCACATTTATGTAGAGTCTTGAAATTTACAATTTGACATTATCCTCAAATGAGGCTACCTGTAGTCAGGGGAGACACTGCCAAGAACACTGAAAAAAATTCTGTTGTTTTTGTCACCCTGCTCCGGCATGCATTTCCCTTTCAATATACCGAGGGCCTCAAACTGTGGACGTGGGCCAGGAGTCTTACCTCTATTGAGAGGCCCAGGCAAGCTTTCCCGTGCACATGTAGGGCTTCCACTTTCTGCTGGGGATGGAAGGATCAAGCCACTGTTTCCACTTTTGAAGTCCCACCAGAGCTAGGATGGCAAAGCCAAAAGCGGGAATACAGGCATTTTCTGCTTCTGTAATAAAACACTCTCAAAAGCAGCTTAAGGAAGAAAGGGTTTGTCTTGACTTTCAGCTCCAGAGAGACCGAGTCCATGCCACACTGTGTCAGACAAAGCTAAGTGGCGGGATGCTGCTGGTCACATTTCTGTCCATGAACAGGGGGCAGAGAGAGAACAGGAAGCGGGGCAAGACTCCATGACACCTTGGTGAGACAGGAAGTGGAGAACAGCTTCTCTGGGACTTTTCATTAGTATCTGCAGTTTCATGTGCTGCGAACGTCTCGGCTGTTTGTTTGCTTGTTGGTTTTGGTTTTTGGAGACAGCATTTCTCTGTGCAGTCCTGGCTGTGCTGGAACTCACTCTGTAGACCAGGCTGGGCTCAAATTCACAGAGATCAGGCTGCCTTTGCCTCCTGAGTGCTGGGCTTAAAGGTGTGTGCCGCTACCACCTGGTCTCAGCTGTATTATTTTTCTAACGCATTTTAAAATGTTAGCGAAGCCGGAATAGTGTGAGCTGTTTGTGTGTGTCAATCAGTTGCCCCTCAGAGCAGTGGATGAACGTCTATTTTATCAGCCATGTGCTATAAGGAGTTTTGATTATAGTATGTTCTGGAAATCTATTGAGAGACACTGAAGCAAAAATTACAATAAAATGAAGTCACCAATCTCTGTCTGTGCTCAATATCCAGTTCTTTCTGGAAGCCTTTAGGTGCAAGTTTCCATGTGTTGTATCGTCATGCAACCATGAGGGTTGGCGACTCATGCATTTCTAACATAGAAGACCAGAAATGTAAGGTGTTTTTTTTTTTTTTAATTTTTTGCTCCTTGGGGGCCCAGCACCCAGCTCCCAAATAAATATGTGGAGACTTATTCTTACTTATGAATGCTCAACCTTGACTTGGCTTATTTCTAGCCAGCTTTTTGTTCTCTCTCTCTCTCTCTCTTTCTCTCTCCCTCCCTCCCACCCTCCCTCCTTCCTTCCTTTTCGTCTTTTCTTTTTCATTTTTCTTTTTCTTTTCTTCTTTCTTTTTCTTTTTTTTTTAAAAGAAGGTTTCTCTATGTATCCCTGACTGTCCTGGAACTCACTCTGTAGGCCAGGTTGGCCTCAAACTCAGAGATCCACCTGCCTCTGCCTCCTGAGTGCTGGGATTACAGGTGTGGCCACCACTCCGGACTCTAGCCAGATTTTAACTTAAATGATCCCATCTACTTTAAGATCCTGTGCTTTTACCTTTCTTTATTTTAAGTATCCTCTTCTTTTCTTCCTGCTCCATGGCAGGTGGTGTGGCTGTGTGGCCGCCTCCTGGCATCTCCCTCTCCTCCTTTTCTTACTCCTCCCTCTTTTTTTCTCTTCCTCTAGCCTTGATGTAATGCCCAGGGAACTGTACAAACAAAGTGATGCTTTCCCTGCATCCTAGTTCCCTAATGGCTGTGGTTGGAAAGCTGAAGCCCTCCGATTGTTACCTAGTGCTGCCTCCTCAGGGAACACAGAGAGTGGAGACTTCCTAATCCACAGACAGTCCCAGGAAATAAGCCCCCAGCCAATGGCTTCATTTTAAAACATTTTAACATTTAAATAGGAATTATATTTAAATACATTGTATGGACAGAATTCCTAAGGCAATGTTACGTATTGTTGAGGAGAACGGTCTCTTCTCCTCCTTTCCATTTCTTTTTCTTACTCTTTTCTTTGAGTCAAAGGCTCTCATTAACCCTGAAAGTCACTGATTCCAGTCAGTGCATTTAGCCTGCCTTGGGCATCGCCTGTCTCTGCCTCCCAAGTGCTGGATTCTCAGGTAGTTGCTACCTCGGCTAGCTTCTACATGGGCTCTGGGGATCTAGGCCCTTTCCTCATACTTGCACGACAAACAATCAACATCAATCTATATCCTTAGCCCCACGCCCAGTTTCTACAATGCTTTTAAACAAAGATTCCTACACCGACAAAATTATTGTGTCCTGCTTTGAAAGGTCATTCACTTTAAATTAGATTGTCCATCTATTTATTGAATAATCCATTTGTTCACTAATCTTTCTTGGATTGTCCTGCAGTCGAAACCAGAACAGATTATTTAGTTGGGTGAAAATAATTTCTGTCAGAGCTAAGTCAACTGTATCAACTCTTTTTCTGTCCTTCTGTCTGTCCAATCCCAGCTAAGGAAAACACTCGACTGCCCTTCATAAAAGTATAGGCTGCAGAATCCTTTGAGCGTCTCTTTTGCTGTTGTTAGCTGTTAGATTGACTAGGCCTGGATAGAGAGCCAGACTGACGAAGACCGAAAGACCGAGAATGTCGAAGCGCTGTGTTGACTATGAACAAAGTGTTTGGCGACTAAGAGAGCCATTGGCGGTAAGCAGAGCCCATTTTAGCAGCAGGGGAGACAGGGTAGGTTGTAGGACACACACTTTTACAAGGAGTGGGCCCCAGTGGACCCAGCCAGCAGGCTCTTTATTAAGTAGCCTTGAGTTGACTCTACCCTTGAACAAATGGCCAGCAGTCTCCAGAGCGCCCCTCCCCAGTGATTCTCAACCCCAACTCCAAATCAGGGAGTTTGCTTTCAAATGAAACTGTATGTACCATGCTTGTAACGAAACAGCCCCAAACACGGCTGTTCAGTTGACTGGAGGAGAGGTCCTAGAAGAGGTTTGCAACTGAAGTTTCCTGCCTGCCATTCTCCACGGCAGGAGACTGTGGTCGTGTCCTCGTGCATCCTTCCCCCCGCCCGCCTCTAGAGCAGGCTAATTTCCCAATCTAGAGCCAAGAGACAGTGAGAACTGGATGAGTTCTTGTGTTGTGTTGTGGTTAAAGACTGTGAACGGGAGAGCAGGGGGCTGACGTCAGGTGTGACTTGAATAGACAAAAAACACAAGCAAACAAAATTTAGAAAGAAACTTAAAGACTGTCTAAAATCTGTATTAAACTAACTATAAAACTCAACCACTGAACAACAAGCTAAATCCCTGTGTGTGTGTGTGTGTGTGTAGCTGATTCTGAGTTTGTTTTTTTTTTCTGGAAAATGAAGTGTACAGAACAGCCAAGCCCCCCTGTCCTGGTTACATTTCTCTTGCTGTGATAAACAGCCTGAAAAATGTCTCTCTTAAAGGAGAAAGGATTTGTTTCAGCTTACAGTTCCAGACCATAGTCCATCGCTGCAGAGAAGTCGAGGCAGCCAAACCTGCTAGCCACAGGAACCTACAGGCTAGAATAGAGAGAACCAGATGTTTGATTGCTTGCTTGTGCTCAACTCGATTTCTCTATTCATAAACAGTTCAGGATCCCTTGCTTAGGGAATGGGCCACCTTTAGGATGAGTCTTCCCACATCAGCTAATGTGTTTAAGATGAGGCCCCACAGAAGGGCCCACAGGCAGCCAGTGTAGATAGCAATCACCTGGGAGGACTCTCAGCGGGGGCTTGCCTAGGGGATGATGTGGGAGGGTGAGTCTTCCCACATTAGCTAATGTGTTTAAGATGAGGCCCTACAGATGGGCCCACAGGCAGCCCAGTGTAGGGCTGGGGGGAGTCTGAGGCAGGGGACTGTTGGGTTCAGTTGGCTTAGGCATTGCACCATCTTGCTAGTTATCAAGCAGACACTGAGACTTTAGTAGTTACGATCATTTCTAGCATAGTCATAGATCAATGGAAGAGAATATGGAGTTCTAAAAGTAGAAAAAAACTGGAGTTTTAGTGTTTGGATGGAAGTTTAAATCAGAATAGGAAGAGGAAAGCTGTCCTAACTGTAAACTACGGACAACAAAGGAAACACATGTTTAAAAGCACCATTCAAACTCACTGGCAGTCAAAACAACAGAAATTACCCCGTAAAGTGCGATTGTCAACCACCGGCTTTACCGGAAGTCCACTGGCGTACAGTGGTGGTGAAGAGAACAGAAACAGGCAGGCCCGCTGTAATTGGTGGAGGTGTGAATTGGTGAGGCCTTGGGGAATATAATCTTGCTCAAGCTGTTTTAATTTATAGCAATTCCACTTATAGGCTTTTGTTCCAAAGAAAGATTTGGATAGGTTCCAAAAGTTTTACACATAAGGTTCATTACTGCTGTACTATGGTGATGGCAGGGGAGAGAGAGAGAGAGAGAGAGAGAGAGAGAGAGAGAGAGAGAGAGAGAGACAGAGAGGGAGGGAGAGAGAGAGGGGGGGGAGAGAGAGAGGGGGGGGGGAGAGAGAGAGAGAGAGACAGAGGAAGAGAGAGACAGAGAGAGAGAGAGACAGAGAGAGACAGAGAGAGAGGGAGAGAGACAGAGGAAGAGAGAGACAGAGAGAGAGAGACAGAGAGAGAGACAGAGAGAGAGAGACAGAGAGAGAGAGAGAGAGAGAGAGAGAGAGAGAGAGAGAGAGAGAGAGGCAGCAGCTGCAAAAAGGAAGCGGGAAGGGAGTGGATAAACACACCAGGGTGCTACAGCCTCCGCAGCAGTTTTAATTATGCAGCGGTTAGAAGGGATGGACTAGCTGGGCGGGTAGCTTGACGGTACAGCGTGTGCTTAGCATGTACAAGGCTGTATGCAGTCTCCACCACACACACAAACTATGGATGTACTGCCATCAAAACACAACCACTGGGTCAGCCAAGACAGCTTATCAGGTAAGGGTGTGTGATACCCTAGTCTGATGAGCTGAGTCCGAACCCTGGAAACCACGCATGGGTGGGAGGAGAGAACAGACTCCCCAAGGTTGTCCACTGACTTTCATGCATCCGCTATGCCTGCCTGGACAAACACATGTGCATACACACACACACACACACACACACACACACACACACACACACACACAGTGAGGATTTGGGCAGTGAATGAAAGCAGGTACTGGAGTCACCCGCTTGTGTTTAGATCTCAGTTCAACCAGGTGCTCACCCTGAAACCAGGACAGTTCCGTCCTGTGGCTTTTCTTGGCTCATCCCCTCCCCACCCCCCAGTAATTCCCAGTCGAGGACTCGGGGATTCATCTGATTTCCTTCCATCCCCACCCCCCATTGCGCCTCCCAGGTTTTTGGTTCTGGCTAGAAGACATTTTAATTATCTACCTTTAGCCCATCACCAGAGACATATTGCTAACTCAGTTCTCAAACTCTGCTGCCCGCTCTGGTAGCTGTCCTGGTGTCCTGAAGCTAAGTACCCAGGAGGGAGCCAGGTCTCCTGAATCCCTGCTAACACCTCTTTGCTGTAGCATGTAAGCGCCATGTGTAAATTTCCCACAGCCTGATGTCTCCCATGGATCTGAACTCCTGGACCGTAAAAGAGTGTGCGTTGTCCTATGTTTCTGAAGAAATACATATGTCCTTTGGGAAATTGTCCTAGCTGAAGAAGGACTGATTCTTGCTGATTGAACGCATCTTGCATAGGCTGGTTTTGAAACCAAAATACCTAGCTGTTTCTTGTGACTTATTCATGGGTTCGTTCAACAGCGAGCACTTGTTTCTGATTTGTTTTTTATAGTGAGAACAATAATACAAGCTTCTAGGTCAGTAAAATTGCTACTTTAAGAAATGGGGATTATATATTATTTTGAGCGATTATAAAAGTAATAAGCATCTATATGAGGAAAACTGGAAACACAGGAAGATATGAAGAAAATCGCAAAAATCATCCATGTATGTCATGCAGAGATAATCACTGTTAATGACTTTTCATTTGCACATATATAACTCAGTATAAATGCTTTTAAAAATTGGGATCATACTTTAATCGGGATATCACTTTGTAATTAGTTTTCTACAATATAGTATCAAAATTTCCTAAGTCAGGAATCATTCTTTGCAGCATGGTCTTTAACAGCGGGATCCAATCAAATGCCCTAACAATGATTGAGCCATTGTCTATTGCTTCACTAATTGGTGGCTTTTGCTCCCTTGTTTGTACAACTCAGCTAGCTACACCATTATGCACTTCTTTTTATCATTATAAAATGTTCTTCTTTAGTTCCTGGTTGCATCTGGAAATAGTGTCTAGACAGACCTCTTCTACTGAAATTGAAGGCCTGAGTCCACTGGGTTTTCTCACGGAGACTGCGCTGATGCTGGTTTAGCGTGGTGATGATGGTAGCGCTCATGAGGACCTTTGAGGAGTAACTCATGACACAGCTCCACCAAGCAGAGAGGAAAGCAAATCATTTTGGAGGTGGAAACACAGCCAAGAGACCAAGTGTGTTCACCGAGCCCCAGGGCAGAGGCTGGTTTGGAAGAGTCTGGTCCCTAACCCTACCTGGTGGAGATGGTACCCTATGGTGTGATGGCTAACTGGATCAAAACGAATGGGAAGGGATGCTCAGAGAAGAGGAGGTTTGCCGCTGGATGTGGTCCTGTCCTTGCTTGCTAATTTTCCTGGCTTAATTAATTAATTCAGGAACCGTCTGATTGACTAATTGTATATCCTTAATTTGCTAGCTGCCTTTGCTGATGAGATGGTGTATGTGGAACTACCGTAAGCACAAAGTTGCTTTGCTCTTGATTCCGATTCATCCTAATGATACAGGCTCGTGTTTTGCTGGGCTTGAGCTAAATCATTACATTAGCGAAACTGCCATCAGACATTGCTGTAAACATTTCCGTTACACTAATTGCCATGATTTAGTCCAATTCTGTGAAAAAAACTAAAGAGCAAAAATGACCCTCTCAGAGACATTCGTTTTTTTGTTTTTGTTTTTCTTAGAACACAAAAATGTACCCCTAATTGCCAGATAGACAGTATTTAATCTACCAAAATGGAATCTTAAAATAAAATAATGACAGTAGTTTGATATGAAGGAGGCATGTTTGGTTTTAAGAACCGTGTCTCTTATGCTCTGGAATCGCTGGGGTTGATTGTCGCTGCACTTTAACCTACGGGATGTTGTGCAAGGCTTAAGTAAGACCCTCGGGCCAAGCTGTATTTGGAAATCCACTAATAGTGTAGCAATAACACTTGAGAGGGCTAGAACCAGGGCACCCAGCCCCCAGACACACAACACAAGGCTAGTTACTTACCTACTAAGTCTGCCTAGCTTAACCTAAGTTCCAGGAGTTGAGTGGGGTATCTGAAGTTGTGTCACTCCTGGATGGAATTGTCCTAGAGACAATCTTTTGAACAGATGTGACTGTATAGGATATACTTGTTATTAGCTTCTTTGCCTAAACAGAGAAGGACCAGAGAACCACTTTGTGAGCCTTAAAACCTTTAGGCTTCTTCCCTTCTTCCCCTGTTTCTTTTCTTCCTTCCATCCTTTCCTGGGGTGATCGTTCCCTGAAGTCTGTTTTTCCATGTTCCTTCGGTTTTGTGCAATAATTTGAAGTCGGTTAGACAGGCTTTCAAGAGCATGGCTCCTGTGGGATTATTTAATCAACTAAACCAGACCTTATTACTGCACCACCGTACCACACACATGGCTTTGAGGTTGGGGTGGAGAGCCGCAGTACCTTAATTTCTTGGTGGTATCTTTGACGGCTCATTAGTCCTGGTATAGTTGTGGATGCTGTTTTCCTGACCGCTGCATAAGTTGTTAGTGCCTGGGATTGGTCAAAGGGGTCTTGTTGAGCTAAAGTCCGAGTCTTAGTCAGGGCCTCCGTCTCCCAGGGCTGGGGACTGGAGGGACATATGGCTCCCTACAGTGGAAGCAAGCATCATGGACAGTGTGTCCCCTGTCCTGAGGGCAGCACTGGGTTAAGAAAGTGCTGTGCGCGGGTCTACCATATGGTCCAGGTATTATCAGCATACACATACTTTTTGATACTCTTGTATTTCTAATAGCAGGTTTAGCATACCCATTAACTGTGCAACAGTAATGTACCTTGAGAAGATGTGAAAACCTTGATTAAATGCTCAAACCCTGGGGAGTGGGGTAGGGAGTGGGTAATAGGTGGGTAACCCGCGTGCCTCATTCTGAAGAATTTGGTTTTTGTCTAGGGCAGAAAACCCTTGTAAGCCAACCCCAAAGCAGCCTTGACTCAGGGGTAAAAGGGATAAGGAAGAGGGAAGGTAAGAGACTGAGAAGGGGACTCTGGGGGACTTGGTGCACGACCCACAGAAAGGGCTGGCATGTGAAGAAAGGCCGTTCCTGCTGGCAAACTGGCCTCTCTGGGTTCCACAGTGAGTTAAAGGCAGCTTTGGTGCCCTTTGGTCAGTAAGGACTTTCTGAAAAAGTTCTCAGCCTTTCTTTTTCGGACATCCTCCCTTTGTTGGGTTTTTACTCTTCATTCTGCAGTTACTTTCTTTCGTTTTCAACATTAAAATTCTTCAGCCATGAAATCATGCGATCCACTCCCAGCCTCACCACTGAGAAATGGAAGAGCCGTCAAGTCACGTGGATCTTTAAAGATTCTTCTGGCTCTAACCTGCATCTTTACGACTGGTGAGGGCCATTCAATTCAAGTGCACTGTTGCTTGCCTGTGCTCTGAGACGCTAGCATTCCGCCAGCTGTCTGTGTATGACAGTGGCCCCGAGAGTCATCAGTCTTGCTGGCTGTTGCTAAGGGCTTTAAGTTGGTGATGTTCACAACTGCTTCTGCGCAGTCGAGAGCCCTGACTACAAGAAGAGCTTCATCTGAGTTTGACTGCACTTGGGTCCCAGTTTGGTGTCCCCAAGATTCAAAGAGCTGCAACTCTAGAGGTTTAGCATCCACAAAAGCCGGAGCTGAAAAAGTAATCAATCCATTTAGGGCTATTTTTAAACTAGGATTAAAATAGGCCACCTAGTGGCTGAGACCTCCGGGGCAGTGCAGAGTCTCTGTAGTGCTGGGCACTGTCTTCTCTAGCTGAGGCCACTGGCTGAGTCTTAGGTGCAGACACTTCTGCTAGCTGTGAGTTACTTACAAGGAATGCTGTTTTCCAGGCCCCGGTGGCATTGCCACTGTCCAGTCCTGATCTAAGTTGTCAGTTCTGGCAGCCACCAGAGATGTCACAGTCTTTGCCAGTCGCTCAGTTCTGATGTAATTTATTGGACATACAAACTTGTAGTGGAAGAAGCTCCAACGCTGCAGGACTCGTCCTCAACCCATCCACTGGTATTTGGATTTTATATCCATTATCCAAACTGCTCCTTTCTTTAGCAAAGGAACTTAAGATATCTAAAAACAGATGGGGACCAGTTATGTGGCTAGATCAGAAACCACGTTACAACCCCAGGGAGAATGTTTTATTAGTATGTATCTTTCCTCTCGGTTTCCTTCCCTTTCTTTCAGATTCCAGTGCGCCCAAGCACAGAGGACAGAGCATGTTAGCTTTCTTGTTTCTTCTATTTCAAGTCCACCTGAGAGAGAAGGATCTCGTATACTGAGCTCACATTCTGTTTTCTTGCTGTCTGGAGGCAGAGCCAAAAGCTTGTAGCAAAAAGCAGTCGATTTATCCTGACATATGCTTCGTGTAACTGGAGATGTTAAAAGGCCCAGCGTAGTTGCACTGAACTGAATACAATCATCCCAGCCCGTGATCACCTGACATGCAATTTAGACAAGTGGATTAGTCAACCTGGGTCTAGGCACCTTCACGCATGAACATGGGTGCGGGTTGCCAAGATACTCTCAAGAATGTCCTATGCGTTTACTGAAGCAGGAATCCAAAATTAGGAAAATGCAAATGGCTGTCGAATATGCACAGCAAAAGGATGGGCCTTTGCCAACTTAGCTGGCTCCCCTTGTAAGCCCGAGTCTGTGTCTTCCATGGAGTGAGGGAGCTGTGGGGCCTTATGTTGGTTACTAGAGATAAAAGGATTCCAGATGTACCAAGATTCTCACCAGAAGACCCTTGAAAGAAACTGGCATGCCAAGTGTAGTCAGCAAAGTACCCAGGAAAAGATAGTCCCAACCTCACTTATGCCCTGCAGCGGTCAGGAGTCGCTAGACATGGGGATGGTTCATTGAGCCGAACCTTTCCCACATCCCCATTTCAGGTCTTTCCTGGAGCTTCCAAACTCACAGGGCCTGGATACCCACTGGGTTTCCCAAGTCCATAAAATTCTATACCCATACCACTCCATCTGGCCGCATGCTACTGGCTAGAGGGAGAGTCGATTCGGTAAAACCCAGGGTCACTCACTCCCGGGTGGAGCTGTCTTCTGAGGGAGGCCTCAGCTTCCTGTAATCCATTGAATGGGTGGATTTGATGGCCCCAAGCCTCAACATTCTGTGCCGTTCATTTGGCAGAAAATTCTGGGTCACTGTTATGAGCCCTGATGTTCTGGCTCATTCTCCCTCTTTTCCATTCTGCATCCCCTTGTGGGAGTTATCAACAGGCCACGATGCCATGCGCAGGCAGCTCTGACGGAGAACAGTTAACACCATTATGAGGCAAGGTGTGAGGACAAGTGCACACTATCAGATTTCTCTCTCACGCTGCCTTCCATAGTTTTAAAAATACTTTTCATTGTGCAGAGTCATCTGTCACAGCCATTCTGACATAAACATGCTACTGTTTATACAATACATATGTCTAAAACCTATGTTTTCACAAACCCAAAACATTCTTGTGAGTTCCAGGAGGCCAAATTGAAGGATCCACCTTAAACAGATCAGATATATTGCTCTCAATTCCCTGGTCCTAAATTTTTTTTTCCTAAACTTAACTTTGTCCTCTGTTTTGCCAATACTTTAAACCCAGGACACCAGACATTTCCATACCATAAACACTGAACAGCAGCAAAGAGACCAGCTATGCCAGGATGTGACCAGCACTCAGCTTTCTCAGGTTCCCCTGCCCACAAATAAACAGGAAGCAGTTTTGAGAATCTGCCATCCCAATTCCTTTAACCTGTTGTGCCTAACTTCCTGCCTTTTTAGTATAAAAAAGAAATGGGAATGTAATGGTCTGTCCTGTCCCTTTAAGAGACCAGCTCTGCCTACTTTCCTGCCCTTCCTTCTGCTTTCAGTCTGAGCTCCTTTCTTTTGTCTTTCTTTCTCCTCTCCTCTCCTCTCCCCCCTTCTATCCCCCCCATTTGTGTCTCTCACTCTCCAAGGCTGACCCACCGAGCTCTCTCACCCACTGCACGGCTCCCTGCCTGGGGCCCGCTGCCACCCCTTGGGAACCTGCAGGGTTTTATTTTTACCATAACACCCTCTTCCTGACTCGGTGTTGTTTTTACAGAACATGTATCAGTCATTTTGAATGTAATTTCAGGGATAAACTAAGAAATTATGTGTAATGGGCAATTCTTTCTTGTTTAAGGCAGGATCTCATTATATAACCCAGGCTAGCCTTCATCACCATCCTGCCCTAGCCTTCTGGGGTATACAGCCCAGGCTAGCCTCAACCTTCCACGAGTCTGAACTCCTGGTTCTTTGGTCTCTACCTCTTGAATGTTAGGGTTAGAGCTGTGTACCAGCACATCGAGCTGAATCTAGTTCTTTTTCAGTGTGCATATCAAAACGATTCATTACTGCCTGGGTCCAGAGAGGTCCATTTGTAATAGATCTGGCTCACGCGTCTGATGAAGTGGAAGCCGCTGCTTTGGTGAATTCCACAGGGAATACCTGTTCCATAAAGTTTTTTTTTTTGCAACCTTTCCCATGTGTGCCTTTTCGAACAGAGTATAAAAATTGAGCTGATCAGCTAGCTGACCCGTTATTCTTATCTCCAGTTGAAAATTTTTAGGTTACCACGGCCTATTTATAACTTTTAGTCCCTGATATGTGGGAAGCATTAACCATCCAGAGAGGCTTATAGCTCATTTTGGGGGTGAGAATTGAATATGATTTTAGATTTTTTTTTCTAATGGCCCAGTGAATGTGTATTTTTCAATTTCCTGACGATCGGCTGGTCCACTAGAGAGGACAATGACTCTTTATAGAAACGCCAAGACAAAAGGTATATATTCCGGGACTATCTATAAATTTTACAATTCCATTTTAGTAGTGTTCGTGTTATTAACAAACTTCAAAGGCAGGAAAGAGTCTTTGAAAGTGAAGTTTCAGGATCAGCAGTGGCGTTGGCTCCACGAATTGACTTTCCCGTTGGATTTTAAAGGTTTTAGTCTAGCCTCGCTTAGTCTTCAATGCCAAGCAACCAAAGTGGAATTTAGTCTAATTAAAAAAAAAAACCATATTTTAAAAAGTTCAAATATTCATTCGAGAAGAGTGAAAAATGGCAAATCCTCACATATGTATCACGATGTGGTTTTGCTTTGCTGTGGATAATTGATCAGTCTTGTCTATTGCTGAAAGTTTAGAATGAGTTTCAAACACTGACTTTACCCTGGAATTCTTCAGGTGGGGCTCGACCATAGCTCCTCCAAGGCACTCTGTGCCAGCCGGGCTTCTCGTCGCTGTGGCAAATGCCTGAGTCAGCTCTGGACCTGTGAATGAACGAGCACCATGTAGACGGGTGCTCACCTCATGGCAGTCGGCGGGGCGGATATTAAGAATAAGGCATAGTCCCCAAGAACACGGCCTCCAATGACCCACTCCCTCCAGCCAGGCCCCGCCTGTAGTTTCTTTCCCACCTGGTGACCAGATCGCCAACACATGAGCCTGTGAGAGGGCATTTCATATTCAAACCATCCCACATTCCAGTAACAATTCCTTGGTATTGTTTAAAATGACCTGTTCGGGTTGAATTTTCTGAATTCTCCTCCCAGTTTTTTAATCATTTTGTTCAGATTGGAATCCAAATCACCTTTGGCTGTATAAACCTCTGCAGATCCAGAACTGTTTCAAGGGGGGAGAAGAAGCTGAGTTGGTAAAGGGCTCATCACACAAGAGTGAGGACCTGAGTTTAAACCCCAGGACTCACAGGAAAAGGCCAAGCACAGTGGTACATATTTGTCCTCCTGTTGGGGGCGGTGGTAAGACAGGAGGGTCCTTGAGGCTCACTGAACAGCCTGCTTAGAGAGCTCCAGGCAGGAGGACACACACACACCCACACATACCCATACACTGCTTAGAGAGCTCCAGGCAAGAGGACACACACACACACACGCATGCACGCACGCACGCACGCACGCACGCACGCATGGCCCTACAGCAGTTCTCATCAATTCCCAATTCATGCCATTCATTTCAAGGGATTTTTGTTCTTCAGCTGGCCCAGGTTCTGTTTTTAACCAGTGTTTAATACTCTTTCTTTTATGTTTTTATTAAGGCTTTAGCATATTGGGGTGCAACATTTGATTTTTATTTATGCTGTATTACACCATGAGGCAGGAAATATAGGGGTCACCCAAGTTTGGTGTTGTCAGGGCTAGCCATTGAATCCCGCTAGAGATAGACCTGCCCCTGCAACATATGCTTTCTCTCTCAGAACTAGAAATAATCTCCTGCAAACACACACTCCTTTATCTTTTCCTGTCTCAGCACCCACAGATGTTTATTGCTTTCGCCAGCTATTACATTAGGGTCACAACAGGACATTTTTACAGTTTGTTCTTTGTTTATTTTTATTATCTGCGACTCTATAGAAAAGCTTCCCTCATCAATGGCCAATTGGTTATTCTAAAATATAGTTCGTGTATTAAAGTCAGAATAAACACTTAAGTCTTCCCAGCTCATCTGATTTTTAATCATTAGTTACTGAAGCTGCTTAAATAACAAAGTTAAGATGTCATTGAAAATATGGCTTTGGGCTAGTGAGGTGACTCAGCAGGTAAAGACACTTGCGACCAAGCCTGATGACCTGAGTTCCATCTTTGGGGATTAGAAGTTGGAAGGAGAGAATCCACTCCAGCAAGCTGTCCCCTGACCTTCATATATTTGCTGTGTTACACATGCATGCCCCTCTCAAATATATAAATACAATTAAAAAATACAAACCTCGTCCTCATCCTTTGGATCAGAACCCAATACGACAAGACTGGGTTTCTCAAGAAGTCCATGTCTGTGACATAACACTACAAAGGACCATTTATAGGGACCTGTGCAGTGTGGTTTGAGTCCAGAAAGTTTTGAAGGGAAAATGCTATTCCATCATCATTATGTTCATAATTGTTTATTTTTTCAATCATAAAATAATAATAATAAAACCATATCAACTTGCTGTCCCTAGCATGTTCACATAAGGGAGAGACCTGGCAGCTGAGGTGGGATGCTGGGCATAAACTGAAGATCCCTTGAACCTTGTCTGGGCTCCATGGATTCACAAAATAAAAAAAAAGTCCTTTAAGCAACAGTCACAAGCACCTGTCCTGGCTGGTTTTACATCACTTAACACAAGCTACAGTTATCTGAAAGGAGGGAACCACAAGTGAGAAAATGCCTCCCTAAGACCCAGTTGTAAGGCATTTTCTTAACTAATGATCAGCGGGGGGAGGCCCAGCCCATTGTGGGTGGTGCCATCCTGGTGTGGAAGGCTCTGTCTATGGTTGCTTTTATTGATGAATAAAGAAGCGATTTTGGCCAGTGGTTTAGCAGAATAGAGCTAGGTGGGGAAAACTAAACTGAATGTTGGGAGAAAGAAGGCAGAGTCAGAGAGAAGCCATGTAGCCCGGCTGGAGACAGATGCTGGAACTTTATTCAATAAGCCACAGCCTCATGACAATACACGGATTAATGGAGATGGGTTAATTTAAGATATGAGTTATCCAGAAATATGCTTAAGGTATTGGCCAAACAATATTGCAAATAATATGGTTTCTGTGTGATTATTTCGGGACTGAGCAGCTGGAAACAAACAAGCGGCCTCCTACAATACCATCCCTGGGTGGTGGCCCTGGGTTCTATAAGAAAGCAGACTGATCAAGCCACTAGGAACAAGCCAGCACCCCTTCACGGCTTCCGTATCAGCTCCTGATTTGAGGTCTGTGCTTTGCCTGAGTTCCTGACTTCCTTCAGTGATGAGCTACAATGCTGAAGTGTAAGCCAAATAAACCCTTTCCTCCCCAACTCACTTCTCTGTCGTAGTGTTTCATCGCATCCATAGAAACGCTAAGACCGCACCGCATTATTTCATGTTTTATTCTGAAAAAGGCTTAAATTAAAACATTTCTTCATCTGTTAATCACAGTGTTCATGTGATATACTGTCTTAGGATTTCTACTGCTGTGAAGAGACACGTTGACCGTGGGAACTCTTATAAAGGAAAGCATTTAGTTGGGAGGTTTACAATTCAGACATTTTAGTCCCTTATCATCATGGCGGGACCCGGCAGTGTGCAGACAGACAAGGTGCTGGCGATGGAGCCGAGAGTCCTACATCTTGATCTGCAGGCGGTAGGAAGACACTCGGAATGGATTGATCATATAGGAGACCTGAAAGCTCACACCCACAGTGACACACTTCCTCCAACAAGGCCACACCCACTCCCACAAAGCCACGCCTCCTAATAGCGCCACTCCCTATGAGCTTATGGGGGCCAATTACACTCAAATTCCCCGCATGTACCTAAACCGGCTTCTAAAGGTGCCCTGCTTTCTTTCACTGGCATCTCCACAGCAGCCGGGCTTGGTATTTCTTCTTACAAAGGCTCACTATGTTTTACCACATAGAAGTAATTCGATAGTGTTGGTGATTCCAGGAATTGACATTTATGCAGGAGGAATTGTTGGCAAGGGGCCTTTGGGTTTCTGGGATGTTTGCCAGAGAGTTTATCTGTGTCTGTCTTCATACGCTTTGTTGACAGTCGCCTTCTTTGCAGGTGACAGGTGTGACCTTCTGTCCCTACTTTTCATCACATTTATTTAAAAACCCTTATCTTAGCCGTGACCCCGTGGCAAACTTCAAAAGAGACAGGTTGTGAGGAGGAAGATTTGGCTGGGGCACAAAAGCTGGACTTCCTACGGGACCAGCTGCCCTCTGGGCTCTGCATTGACTTCCCAGACACGCCAGGGAAAGGGGCCGTGGCCTCTTCCTGAGTCCAGGAATCTGAAGAGGAAGTAAATCTCTCTCCTTGGGACCTGGAAAGAAGAGCCACGTGTTCAGACTGGAAACACACTGCTTTCCCCCTAGGGATGGCTCTTGGCAAGAGTTTTGTGGGCTGGCCGAGTGCCAGCAAGGACCCAGACAGGTCCCTCTCTCTTTTCACTCTCTGCAAGTCTGAACCACACTCTCTTCTCTGGTAGGAATCCTTTCTTTTTTTTTAAAGGCAGAAGAGAAAGTGTTTTTAGAGACCATAGCAACTCAAGGGCTCCTAAAGACTACAGTCTCCATGTCAACGTGGAGAAAACCAGTAAGTTGTCATATGACATGTGTCTTGGTGCAGCAAGACCCCCGGATGGAGTCTCCACTACAGCCACACACTGGAATCAGGGCTGTCCACGCATCCTCAGCGCACCCCCTCACCTCCCTGGGCACATAGCTCTCCACAGTTAAAGGCTGCTTCTCACAGACGTGGTGAGTCCGGAATCCAGAGGCAGAAGGCTTGCGTTGGGAAACTGACTTCATCACACAAGAACTTTGTGAGCTTGGGCAATGGGAACTTTTTCCACATCAGATTCTTCACTTCTACCAACAAGACTGTAATCCGACCTGTGGTGACGGTGACATAAACTAGTCCAGCACTCAGGGGACTGGAGGAGGATTTTGAGTTTGAGGCCAGTCTGTGCTAGATCATGAAACCCTGTCTCAAGAAGCAAACAACAACAAAACCAAGTCTTAAAGCCTAATACTCAAGCTGGCCCTTGCCTTTTCTTCTTCCGTTGTTGCTGCTGGCTGGTGGGGTGGGGCAGCCAGGAGTTGATGTGTACCAGGCTTACTTGACCTTAAATTCTAGCTCTATGAGTTCAGACAAGTCCTTAATCTGCCCCTGCCTTCATTTCCGCCTTTGCCAAGTGGGGTTAAAAATAGCACTGATCTTACAGGATTACGCTGGTGATTAACTGGGTAACAGTGGGAAACACCCTTAGCTGTTGCCTAAAGTTGCCAGGATTTAGGTGGTGTTACATTAGGTCAGAGGGGAGGGGACTGGGAAGATGTCATCATCCCTTGAACCTTAGGGATGGGTCACTCAGGCAGAAGACACAGGGATAGTTTTATTTTTGAGGGGAAGAGGCAGAGTATTGCACAAACCCTCCAGTCAGCCCCTCTTGCTATTGCAGGAGCAAAGGGGAACTTCCATGTCAATACTGTAGAGAAGGCAGGAATGGTGGATAGGAACCTGCAGGACACTGCTGGTGACCGTGACCCCAGAGACAGAGACGAACATCTGGTATCGGGAAGATGGGCTTAAAGACAAGCATGGGACAGGAGACTGTAGAGTGAACCCTGCCCTGGGAAGAGGAAGGAAGAGAAAATGACTGTGTGGTCACAGGGAGACCATGGCCAACAGAGACACTGTCTGAAGTCCTCCAGACCTCCCTTGGCTCGAGGGAGCTTCAGGATCTGAAGCAAAAGTAGTCAGATCTCCACTATGGCTGTTCACATGAGAATTTTCCATTTTCTCACTTAGCCAATCAGATCTTTAGGGAGGCCTGGTCTGTGTGTGGGAGCCAAATCAGGTACAGGAAAACTCAGAAGAAGAACCTAGGTGTGGCTGATCTGGTAGAAGCCTTCACTCACCCACCCATAGCAAATATTCTTTTGAGCGCCTGCTGTATGCTAGCTACCATTCTAGGATCCAACTGTATACCCGACAATACCTTCCTTTCAGGCACTTGTAGTTGATGAGAAAAGGAGGTTATAAAAACCAAATAGGATATAATGTGATGTTTCTGGGTCCTGGGATATGGATATGTTCGGCTTTAGCAAATGCTCCTCAGAAATTTTCTAAAGTAGTTAGCAGGAGGTACACCCTCAACCAACAGTGTGTGAAGGTCCATATCCTTGCCAACACTTGGCAGTTTCTTTTTCATTTTAGCCATTGTTTTGTATCATAGTTTAAATGAAGTCATTTGTGAAGTTGAGCACATTTTCAATGATTTGTTTTGTCTTCTCTTTGGGTTCTCCCCTTTCTCTCCCCTTCTTTCGCTTCCTTCCCCACTGCCTCTCTCTTCTTCATCTGCGAGCGGCTTACTCCAGTCCACACATCCCGAAGTGGTTGCTTGATTTCTTGAAGCCAGCCAGGGAAGCACAGAAAGCCAGTATGGCTGGAGTAGAGGGAAGGAAATAGGGGCCAGAGAAACGTGGAGGAGGAGCTCAGGTTCTGGTGAGTCTTGGTGAGGGTGTGGTTAGCACAGGAGTAGAGAGACCGGGTCACAGAGTGTAGAACCTGTTTAACAGGGTCATTCTCCTGTGTAGATTCATGGTTCCCAGAGATGTCGGTGCACGCGTCCCCAGATTCTTCTGGCAGAGGGAATTAATGCTGCTACTTGCTGGTCTTAAGCACCCCCGGTTGTCTTGATGGCCCCCATGTATTCACAGAGGTCCTTGTAAGTGGGAGACAGGCAGGTGATGAACAGCGTGAGCCAGCTCTGTCAGTATTGCCAGAATTTGTGCGCGAGGAAGGGAAGGAGTTATGAGCTGCAGCGGTTAGTGTCATCTGTCACCTTGACAGAGTCCAGAGACACAGGGAATTCGGAGCAGGCTGTCAGGGATTATCTTAATTATGTATCTTAGTCCTGAGTGGGACCATTCCCTGCGGAAGGAAGGGGAGAGAGAGAGAGAGAGAGAGAGAGAGAGAGAGAGAGAGAGAGAGAGAGAGAGAGAGAGAGAGGAGAGAGTTTAGCAGCAACATGTATGCATTCACGGCTCTCTCCTAACTGTATGAGGCACAGTGAGCTGCTTGCAGCCTCCGCTGCCTTCACACCTCTGCATCTTGACCTGTGAGTTAAAAGCCTTTCTTTATTGACTGGCTTGGTCATGATATTCTATCCCAGGAACAGGAAAAGATTCCAGGACATTGGCGAGGAGTGGGAAAGGCTATGAAATGGGCTCTCAAGTATGCAGAAGGAACTCATGCTGCTGACACCCTGATTGTAGATCCTTGAGGAGCATTTGAGATATGCAGCCCAGAACTCAACTGTGCTGTTTTTAAGTCACTGTCTTAGTTCAGGTTTCTACTGTTGCAACAAAACACCACGGGCCGATGTCTAAGTTAGGGGTTCTATTGCTGTGAAGAGACACCATGACCACAGCAACTCTTATAAAGAAAAACATTTCCTTGTGGTGGCTTACAGTTCAGAGGTTTAGTCTGTTATTGTCTTAGCAGGAAACAAGGCAGCATGCAGGCAGACGTGGTGCTGGAGAAGGAGCTGAGAGTCCACATATCTTGACTCACGGGCAACAGGAAGTGGTCTGACACACCACCATGGCTTGAGCATCTAGGAGACCTCAAAGCCTGCCTCTGCAGTGACACACTTCCTCCTACAAAGCCATATCCCCTAATAGTGCCACTCCCTTTGGGGGCCATCTTCTTTCAAACCAACACAGCAAGCAAGTTGGGGAGAAAAGGTGTGGGGTCCCTCTGCAGACCCTGCTGGCTGCTCGATACCCAGCCCCGGGGGTCCTGGAGACAATCAAATGCAGGGAGACACTCAGACACAGCAGGGAGTCCAGTTAAGCAGGAACTAGTTTATTTCCTTACGGCATGCAACTTATAAAGCAAAAACCTACGAATCCCAGAAGAAGCTGAAGGAGAATTATTAATCACATCAGCAGTCACGTCTGCGTGAGTTTCTGCTCCTATATCCCCTAATGGAAAACACGTCATCTTACCCCATCTCTAACGTCAATCATGTTCTTTTAAATAAGTCAGATCTCCTCCCGCCTTGCTCCCCTTCAGCGCCATTTTGGCTGGGAGTATTCTTCATGGGCTTTGCAACATCACTGTTTTTGAATTCTGAGCCCTTTTCTAACTGTTCTGCTTTTGGCGTAGCTCTTCAGCTTTTGGCATAGCCGTCACACTTTTGGCGTAGCCATCACGCTTTTGGCGTAGCTCTTACGCTTTTGGTGCCAACTGCACCTTTTTCTAACTTTTTTTTGCGCTAATTTGGCCACTCCAGCCTCCTATATGCGCATGCTCGATTCAGCCCACAAAAAAGGATTTCTTTGGCTTATATATTCACATGCTGTTCATCACTGAAAGAAATCAGGACAGGAACTCAAACAGGGCAGGAACCTGGAGTCAGGAGCTGATGCAGAGGCCATGGAGGGGTGCTGCTTATTTGCTTGCTCTCATAGCTTTCTTGTAAAACACAGCACCACCAGCCCAGGGACAGCACCACCCGCTGTGGGCTGGCCCCTCCCCCATTGATCACTAATTGAGAAAATGCCTACAGCATTTTCTCATGGAGCCATGTCCTCAGCTGAGGCTCCTTCCTCTCAGATGACTCTAGCTTGTGTAAAGTTGACACACAAACCAGCCAGTACAGTCACTAATACTATGATATTTGTTTTAGCAGCAAAAGGAAGCCAGTGCACCTCTTGTGAGTGAAGAAAGCACCCTTAAGAGGCTTTTTGATAACCAGATGAGAGGCAGAGGCAGCTCGGGCCAGGAAGAATAAGTGGAATTACGGCAGAAAATAAACCAGGAAAGCAAAAGTAATATCACCGAGCATTTAAATGCCCCTCCCCCATTTCATCCTCACATGATGAGGCTCAGAAGAAGAAACGCTTCCTCAAGTGGTACAGGGGGCAGCAGCTCACACCCAGGTTCCAGGAGGTCAGAGCTCCTGGTTTTTGTTCTCATTGGGTGCTTAAAATTGTATCAAAAGTCTTTACTTTGTTTTTACTGTGCTTTGGAAGGGCCAGGTGGAGAGAGAGCAGCCGCTGTGTGTATTCTCTCAGGAATGGGTGAACCCCTGCGTGTGTTCTCTCAGAAATGGGTAAACCTCAGGGCACAGAATCTACAGGCACTGGCCCTGCCCAAAATGGGGGGCTCCCTCCACCAGAGTCCACACAGAGTCTGGACTGGATTCAGCTGAAGAAGTCTCTGATAGTGAAGATGACAGGTCAGGACAGAACAAGGTAGCTGTTGTAGCTGACCCCGACCCAAAGAACCAACCCAGGAATTTCTCTGTCTGTAAGGAAGTGAATACCAGGGCTCTTTCTCTAGGATAATGTGAAATCAGGCTTACTTAACTAAAGATTGTCCATAGAGGCCAATTCTTCAGGCTACTTTGGGGCTAAAGGACCAGGCTTATGGTCCAGACCACCCAGCTGACCCAGTGGCAGATCTCCCGTGCAAAGGTGTGTGTGTGTGCTAGAACTGCTCAGCCCAGGGAAATTAGGAGCAGGGATATGTCTCACCTCCGTGGCAGGGGGCACACAGTTGTTCCAGATGCTGGCTTGTGAAGGTTACTTGGTGTTCTAGTTAGCGTTTCTATTGCCCTGAAGAGACACCATTACCACTGCGACTCTTATAAAGAAAATCATTTAATTGGGGTTAGCTTACAGTTCAGAGATTTAGTCCATTATCCTTATGGCAGGAAGCATGGTGGCCTCCACATGGTGCTGGAGAGGCAGCTGAAAGGTCTGGATCTTTGTAGGCAGCAGGAATAGAGAGTGACGCTGGGCCTGGCTTGAGCATCTGAAATCTCAAAGCCCACCCCCCAGTGACATACTTCCTCCAACAAGGCCCCACCTAAGGACCTATGGGGACTGTTTTCATTCAGATCACCACACTTGGGGAGGTTGAGCTGGTTGCCCTGCTCTTCCCAGCTTCTGAGTCAAAGGTTCTTGGTGGAATTTTCTGGATGGTCGGTTTTTAAAGCCAGGCCTGAGCCCACTTCATTCTCTAATTTTTCTAGCACTGCTTCCACTGCAGATGGGTAGGTAGCCCTTACAAAGTTGAGAATTCTCAACAATTCCCTACTTTCTCTTGAACAAGTTCAACCTTGGATATGCTCAGAAAGAGCATTTATTGCCATCTCGTGAACACTGGCTCCCATGGGGTAAGGCTCTCCCTAGAGCAGAGGTTCTTAACCTTTCTAATGCTGTGCCCTTTAATATAGTTTGTTCCTCATGTTGTGGTGACCCCCAAAATAAATAAATAAAATTATTTAGTTGCTACTTCATAACTGTAATTTTGCTACTGTTATGAGTTGTAATGGAATATCTGATATGCAGAACGATAGCAGATGCTATTTGACCCCCGCCCCCCGCCCCAAGGGATCCTGACCCACGGGTTGAGAACCATTGCTCTAGAGAGAGTTGCACACTGGTACACATTAGTATTTCCCCATTTTTGGGGTGAGGAGAAGCACATTCAGCTAAGCTGGAAGATGCGCTGGAGATCAGCAGTGGCCTTGGTAACGGATGTCTCAGCGGTCTTCCAAGTGACACCGCCGACCCACAACACAGACGGCGACACTCTCCTTCTCCGGTGAGCTGGTGCTGTTGGTTGACCGGACAAACACCTCCTCTGCTGCCAGAAAAGGCGACAGAAATGGCAGTTTCCAAGTTCTCTGCTGTGGAGAGCTCGAAGCAGGCACGGTGGAAAGGCCAGAATTGGTGGGAAGGAGAACAGCATTTGTTTCTGAAGCCACGGCTGTCTCTCAAAGGGGAATGAGAATGTCCTCAGAGGCATGAGCGGCAGGTCCACCTTTGGTCCCACAGACACCAACCTGTGAGCACATTACCACTTACCCCTCATTTTCTCATTCACAAAATTAAGTCACTATAGCCCTGGGGACGGGGGTGGGGGGTGGGGTGGGGATAGGCCGCAGCGTCGGCTGTACAGTATGCAGTCAATATCACTACAGGTAGCAGATTGAGTTTAACAAGCCATATGGGTTGTAATTGTCCAAGTATGATTAATTCATAATGTTTGTTCATTTTATGTCTTAGATTATGGTTTGTTATTATTTCATCTAATTACAGCGCTAAATCCCTTTTCTAGACGCTGTTGGGAACCCTTAGGGATTTTAATATTCCCCGAGTGACAGCAATGACCTCTCTCTGTCTCTGGACTCTGTCTGGGACTCACTCCTTCGTATTGGCAGGAGGGTCACAAAAGGATGGCGTGAAGTTGGAGCAGATGGTGCATCCGTCCGTTGCTGAACTCTCCTGGCAGCCCAGAGGAAGACTTGATACTGAAGGTGCTCTAACGGCTTTCTGCTCAGTTTGTTGTAAATCCTAAATGGGGTGATTGAGGGCTGTAATGAGCAGTGTTGTTGGATGCCTCTGGCTGCAACATCTGGCGAACGCCTTCACTAGCCGACAAGTGTTAGTCTTGGCCTCCTGCTGTGCCACCCAGACCTTTGGTTTTCAGTAGGTTGTAGACGAGGCTAGAAGCAAGTATCACTAGTTCATGTATCAAGAAGAACAAGAAGAAAAAAATACCCCCATAACTTTGTTTTCAGAATTAACAATCCATCTGGTAAAAAACAGAGCCCTGAGTATACGATTACGGAAATACCTGAAAGCCAGACTTTTATTATAGTTTCTTAGCGCAGGAATTTAAATTGATATTCTAAGCCTTGTGTAACCTCTCTCAGAGACAAATCCAAATTGCTAGCAGCACCAGGGAAATCTTGAAAAATTACCTCCTCTCCTGAATTAGTGAAGCCGATGCAGGAGGTGCAGGCAGGAAACCAAACACCCAGTCCTCTTACTTTCAGAGTTCCTGCCGTGACTGCTACCAGATATCACAGTTTTGTGCTCTGCTCTGAGATGCCAAGCACCCCCACCTGAGTCCAGTACCATAGATGAATGCTGACATTGTGCTGGGACTCCAGTTGATGCTCCTGCTGAAGATGGGGAGGATGCTTAAGATTCTGCTGCTGCTGCTGCTGCTGCTGCTGCTGCTGCTGCTGCTGCTGCTGCTGCTGCTGCTGCTGAGGTTGGGGAGGTCACTAGTGACGTGGGAGAGGATAGCAAATCTTATCTGATGATGACTTCTAAAGAGCCCAATGTCTGAGAGGCCCTTATAAATGTTGATAACCCAAGATAGAAACTCTACCAGTAAATCCGATACTTCAAATCCTCCACCTCCAGAAATCAACTTTGATAGTGCCCAGAAATTTTATCTAGGGAAAAATAGGTTGAATTGCATGTGTGAGCTAAAAACGTGTGTGTGTGTGTGTGTGTGTGTGTGTGTGTGATTCTTCTAAGATGAATACCCTCAGTGGTCCCTCTTACTTTGTCATAACAAGGGAGACAGATTTAGAGAGATTAAGGCCCCAGCTCACCCAAGTGTAAACGGTGGAAGAAGGGTTTGAGCCCATCCTCCTAACAAACTCACCGCTTCTCAACCACGACCTCCATGAAGATTCCTTAGAAACCATTATTTTTCTTGCCAAAGAAGCTACCAAGTCTTCGTCCTGATCCCAGGCCGTCTTTGTTGTCTCGGATGAAGGGTCACAGCAGACAACCGTATTTGTGAGCTCACAAAATGTGGCTTTGATTGTGAGTACAATATTACAAAACCATAGTTCAGATATTAACACCTTCCTAGGCATGGATGATGAGCAGAAAATGAATGTCAGGGCAACGTGGAGGAGAATAAAGAATGCTACCTAGGGCTCAAACAAGTCTGTCCTTCATGAGGGGTAGGAGGTGGTCAAGTTGTTGGACTTCTCTGAGACCCACTTCCCCTATCGGTGAAAAGGAGAACTGTAGAGTAAATGATGTCCAGGGTTCTCCATGTTGTAAGCTCCACAATTTTAAGATGATGGAAGCCACATATGTGGAAATAACTTGTATTGGTTTTGGGCCATTGCTTGTATTCAAGTGAAAACGCCATTTATTTGAAGACAAACAAGCAGTATTTCAGTACAGTTGAAAGTGGAGAGAGGCAAACGGTGTGCTGTGAAGTCTTCCTTTCCGAGGGCTAGGACTCACCCCTCTGGGAAGGGCCAGCGAGCCTAGCAACTGCCGGTTTCCCTGATAAAAGGGTTGCAGTGTGGTTATGCCAAGAACTCTGTGTCGACCTGGCCCCGATCCCGGGTCTCTTGTTCATGCCTGCTCCTGCCAGCTGCTGCTTTCTGCTCTAGCTGTTTGGAATCTGGGCCTGGCAATATGGGTCTGCCTTGGCATGCCTCTTGTACGTCTCTTTCTGTGTGCGCCTGTGTGTGTGTGTGTGTCTGCAGACTCAGCATGTCATCATGGTGAGGAATAAAAACAGTGCTCAGATGTGGGCCTTCATCTTTACCTGTGTACTGACAAGTCACCCCTCAACTTGGACTCTCCCTCTGCAATTCCTTCCCCCTCCCTCGATTCCTTTTGCAGTTGAGCCAGCAAAAGAGGCAGCGGAGAGAAAGCAGAGACTGTCCCACAGGCTGAGCTAGCTGGTGGCCCAGCACCTGGAGGAGCGTTGATCTCAGCACATCTGGAGAACTGCATGGTGGAATTTTGCCTGTAGGGTGTACTACAGGGATTGAGGGGATTGGGCACTTGGGTCTCACCAGCTGTACCTGTAACTCCATTGAGGGTTGGAAGCATCTAAGTGGGTTTGTGAGGGTCTGGACTTGGGAGACAATGCTGACTAAAACAGTGTGTGGGTGTGTGGCAGGCACCCTTTTATAGTAGCCTAGATCCTGATGCCAGCAGCGGTCTCTCTGTGCCTGGACTTTTCAACTCTCAATACAAATGAGCATTTCTTCTGATTTTTAAGTCAGCTTAAGGCGATTGGGAGTCAAAAAAAATCATTTAGACAACATTACCTGTAAATTTGTGGGAATTATGGATTTGACAATTATTTGAGTGTGCAGACTTGAACCTAGGGCTATAAACATGCCAAGCAAATGCTCTAATATTGTTATATCCTTAGCCTGATTATTCCTTTTTTATTGGTATCTAATTTTGTCTTCATACTCTCCCTCACTCTTGAGCTAATTTTGTCAGTCTTTTGCAGCACAGGCACCTATTTCCGGGTTTGGTGGTTAGTAGGTAAGCCCTGTACCACTGAACCATGAGCCTAACTTTCAAGATAGGGTTTTACATTGGTAGCCCTGGTAGGCTTTGATCTTACTATGTGGTCCAGGCTGAGCCTGGTTTTCAGAATTGTCCTGTAAAATGGAGACTGCTTTTGCTTTTCCCAGCCACCCAGACCTGAATAATCACACAGAATCTATATTAATTACAGCACTGTTTGGCCGATGGCGCAAGTGTATTCCTAGCTAGCTCATATGTCTTTAAATTAACCCAGTTCTATTAATCTGTGTATTGCCACGAGGCCGTGGCATTACCTCATTCCCTCCATGTCTTGTTTCCTTGGCGATTGGCTGGCATCTTTCTCCTTCGGCAGCTATATGGCATCTGCTGGCCTTCTTTCCTCCTCTAGCTCTGCTTGGATTTCCTACCTTGATATATTCTGTCTGGTAATGGGGAATCTCCTTTAGCTAATGGCTGTTGAGAAGCTGGGCCAGGTTGGGCGTGGCTTTGGGTACCAAAAAGGCCCTCTCATCCTCTCTGGCTTTCCCTGCTTGCCATGTTCAATTCCCTTCCTGTTTCCTAGTTATAATCTTTGAGTTCCCTTTAATAAAGAACACCTTAGTAAACCATATTAGGAGCTAGTGTGGGATTCCTTTATTTATGTTCCCCTCCAGCCCTGCTATAAGTCAAAGCAGCTTCTTTATTAACCAATGGCAATAAAACATATTTGCAGCATACAGAGGGGAATCCCACATCATTTCCCCTTTAGTATCTAAATAAAAAGGAAGGTTTTAACTTTAACATAATAAACTTACATGTAACAAAACAGGTATCAAGCAAGAGTTACACTTACATTATTTAGTCTATTTGTATCTGGAAAGTTTCATATCTAATTTATCTTTTATCATAACTGAGAAAAACAATAATCGTAACTATCTGCCTTCAACTCCATCAAAGACCCCAGAAAGATATAATATTGCCTAAGTAAGCAGGTAGTGCATTGTAAGCAACTTCCAAAACTCTAGAACTGACAGAGACATTGTTCTGCTCCAGTCTTCTGAGTACGGGGGTGACAGACCACGTCATCAGGCCTGTTTCTCATTTGATCATTCCTTCCACTGGTGCTCGTGGGTACGCCTGTCCAGAAGACAGATTAGCGAGAAGCCACCTGCCCTCCCGGAACTTAGTGTGTACAGAGGACACACCCAGTGATATCAAACCCAAAGCAGGAGATGCCAAGAAATACCTAAGAGAAGTGATGCTGTCCAGCCCTAGGTGTGCCAGGCACAGGGAAGCCTGCTGAACACGGGAAGATCAGGTCCTGCCTCAGGAATGCCAGCCTCGCTGCGGAGAGCAGCTAACATAGGAGAAATGGAATCACTGGAGGGATGACATTGCCCAGCTGTGACTACTTAGTGTTAACACTAGTCAACTAGCATCTACGATTAGGTCCACTCATTCTAGGTTGGAACTGACAGGTTACTGGTGATCTGGGGGCTGTGCTATTATGTAACAGATATGGCTAAGTGTGTAGCTTTTCTTTTCTTTCTTTCTTTCTTTTTTTTTTTTTCAAGGCAAGGTTTCTCTGTAGCTTTGGAGCCTGTCCTGGAACTCCCTCTGTTGACCAGGCTGGCCTCAAACTCACAGAGATCCACCTGCCTCTGCCTTCAGAGTGCTGGGATTAAAGGTGTGCACCAGTCCAGGGAGGGCTGCGCCCGTGAATTGCACTGCTTTGTCTACCCAGCTATGGGCTGCATCTATAATAGTCACTCAACAAACCTTTGCAAAGTAAGTGCAGGGCATCACCATTCCTTATTGTCATTTCATGAAAAATCCTAGAGCATGGGAAGATGGGGGATTGCAGTTGCCCAGGGGCTGCAGGTTCTAGACTTCTCCTCTGCCCTCCCTGTGGCTGTTTTCCCTGCTAAAGCAACCAGCTGACACAACCCCACATCTGGAGAGGGATGACTGAGTGTAATCCCTTCTGCCTCTAACGGTCCCAGCAGAGGGGCAATTGCGGAAGCATTTGAGGGCTAGAGAGTGACAGCAGACAGATGGGCCCATTGACAAGTCTGTCCCCTTGTGGCGCTCCTGTCACAACGGAATTATTCCGTCACTTGTGCTGCCACTAAATCAGGCTGAGCCAAGAAGAGGAAAGACAGTGTTTCTAGTGACTCTGTCGGGGGAGGAGCGCTCCCTGGCTCCAGGAAAGGTTTATGGCTCTCTAGGAGTCCAGAGAGAGGGCAGAGTAGAAGGCAGGACGTGAGCAAGTGGCTGCTGCTACCGTTGGGTCCCGCTTTGTTGTCATTGGCTGAGCCAGGCTCTCTCCTGTGTCCTGCCTGCCTGTATTGAAGGAACCTGGCTTCGAGCTTAGTTGTGCTGATTCCTCACTAGCCCACCATACTGCCTTCGTAGTGAGGGTACTTTAGGGGGCCTGTACCTGGGAACCCTCACCTGCCAAGCTCCGATGCCCTCCTGAGTAGAACACTCAAGACCTTTTCTATCCATGTTGCTTGGTCATGCTTCAAGGGCAGCTCTCCCAGGACTCTGGGACGCTCTTGGAAGAAGGGACTAGCCGCCACATCTGTGCCTCTGCCACGGTCTCTGTAAGTGACCGGGATTCGAGTCCTAGCAAATGTGGCAGCCACGGAGAATGTGGCCTGGAGTGTACTAGAGCACTTTAAAGTTAGGTCCAGATGTTAATGTGCTAAACACATTTAGAGTCACACGTCAGTCTGCCTGCCTGTCTGTATATGTGTCAAACTACCATCTTTGTATTTGAGCAAACAATTTAAAATTTTTTACATGTATTTTATTTGTTTGTTTGTGTGTGTGTGTGTGTGTGTGTGTGTGTGTGTGTGTGTGTGCACTTGCTCGAGTGTGCCAGGACACACATGAAACATTCAGAAGAAAACTTGTGGAAGTCATTTCTCTCCTTCTGCCACGTGAGTATCAGGAATCAAACGTTAGACTTGGTAGCCTGTGCCTTTATCCCTGAGCCATCTTGCATCTCACAGTTATTTTTGCATTGCTTATTATATTCTATTTTGTTAAAGTTCCAGCCATGTTGATGTTGGTCTGCATAGTGCAACTGAGTTATAAGAGAATTTATAGAGTGCACAAGCATGCATAAAATCATACAATATATATATATTATATTTAGCAGTATTATGCTACATGGTATACTCACAGAACCATGTAATATATAAACTTGTTCTTGCAGGGGAACCAGGTTGGGTTCCCAACACCCACATGGTCTATAATTTCAGTTCTAGGATATCAGACAGCCTAGTTTGGCCTCCTTGGGAACTAGGCATGCATGTAGCACACTTACATAATATACAGGCAAATACTCAAGCACACAAAAGTTTAAAAATTAATCTTTAAAAATATAGGACTGATAAGAGACTTTTTACTATTGCTGTTGTTTTGAGTCAAGGTCTTACTCTGTAGACCACGCTAGCTCCAACTTGAGCCTCTTCTGCCTCAACCTTCCCGAGAGCTGGGGCTGTAAGCATGTGCCTCCCTGCCTGGCCAGAGAATGGTTTTCAAGGAGTTTAATGCTTTGTGAGATTCTGGCGCAGTGTGGTGGATATTTAGTAATAGTCCAGACCAGTTCTATCCAGAGAACAATTTACTGTGTTCAGAGCTGAGGTCTAGCTGAGCAGTGGGCCTAATGATGTCAGTCCAATAAAAAGCGGACTTACTTCGTGCATACCCAGAATCCTACCACTTGGGAAGCTGAGGCAGGAGAATTTCCTCTTTGAGGTCAGCCCAGGCTACATAGGGAGCTACTATATAGTCTTGGTAAAATAACATAAAGAAACAAAACACAGAAAAAAAAACCCCTCTGTCTGCATTTCCTTTGTAAGTAAGAGTAATTAGCCTGAGTTGTGGATGGTGTTCAGATGGTGGGCGTGGCTGCTCCCAGATGATGCATTAACTTGTTCTATTGTTTCTATCTCACTTTCCTGAAAGTGTAACACACTATTGTTTCCATCTTTATCTGGCCTGACGCTGTGGCCTGTCACCTAAGCAGAATCCCGAGGGGAAGCCTTATGACTTGGGGTAGGCGTCTTTAGCTATGCTGAGCGGGTAGAGAAGGGCTTAGATGAGCAGAAATGCTAAGTAAGGGTTTATGGATTTCCCCATCTTTAGCCGAGATAAAAATTTCTGACTCCTCAAGTTCCCTGGGAATGTGTTAATGAGACAAAGATGTCACCAAAACACACTGGGACATTTTTAATTTTGGAAACATTAGGGGCTTGGCGATGGGGGTGGGAGATTGGTGAGCTCTATACAGTTAAGGGTTTAGACTGTCTACATTCTATGTGATCCCTGGTAGGGCACTTAGCCACTTGGAGCCTCTGTGAGTTGGGGGGCATTTGACAGTAGCATGGCCATATGAGTTACTGGGGGCAGTCTCTGAGGTGACATCTGCAGAAGTCTGGGTACTTGGCACTCACTCGGGCCGGCAGATATTAACGAGACCGGGTCTCTGGCTTTTCCACACCACCTCTACTTGCTTGCGATATTTGGCAGTGAAAACCACAGCCCATGTCCTAAGGAGACCCACAGGGCTGTCCTTTTATTTGGGATTCCTATTCCCTGCTCTGATTTCTTTTGCTCTTCCCCCACCATCATCACAAGCTCACTGTGGAATTGCGGCACTCCTGGGCTCTGGAGCTCACGACTGGAGGTGTTTCCTGGTTCTGTCTCTACCAGCAGGCTTCCAAGCCCAGCGGATTTATGGGTTTATGGGTCCACTCCTCCAGGGTAGGGCTGAGGGAGTCTGCTTTCCTGGAGCTGTCTCTCTCAGGCACGTGTACATTCCATTGCTCTGTAGTCATGTTCTTCCTGGTGTGTGAGAGTGTGTTGAAGATTACTACCTAATCATTAAAAAAAAAAAAGTTTCCAAGCCCCCGAAACTCATCTTGATTTAACTATTTAACATATTATGCAAATAAAATATAATGCCCATCTTTGGGATCTCTCCCATGGTGGGCTTCGCTTGATTTTAGGCAGGGTTAAGTCAACTGCTTTCCTCACCTCAGCTGACTCTCCAGTGTCTGGAATCTTTCATTTTCAAATGTAGTTATGCCAAGAAGACTTCATCATGGAGTTTGAATAGTAGACATCCGAACAAAGCATAGCTTTTATAGTCTCCCATTTCAAAGATTACGTCCTTGTAATGCCTCAGACTGAGTCCAAATGCCGTTTGTGCCGGGTGGTTGGGTAAGTAACTGGCTTCCAAAGGCAGTTGGCAAAGTTAGAGGTTGATATTTCAGCACACAGACTGTGCAGGGACAGCTCACGTGACATGAACTGGGCGCTTTCTAGTCTGCTGGGAAATGGTGATTTTACATCACCATAGAAGTGTGTAGTTTATGTCCCATTCTTAATTGAGCCTGCCTTCCTTCCTTCCTTCCTTCCTTCCTTCCTTCCTTCCTTCCTTCCTTCCTTCCTTCTTTCTTCCCTCCCTCCCTCCTTCCCTCCCTCCCTCCCTCTCTCCCTCCTTTCCTTTCTGTGTTGTTTCAGGTAGAGCTCTTTCAATTTGAGGTAGTTTCTTATTTTGAAAAGGTTCTTAATTCAGGATTGGTTAGAGTTTAAGTACCGGGTTCATAATAAAAACAACCCTAAGACATTGTGCCATCAGATCTTCGCTCTGAAATAAGTTAGGTTGTACTGTAAAGAAGTCTCTTTGACAGCTGAAGGAAATTGAGTAATTAACGTCAAATGAATTAAGTAGTTTATTAATTTATAAATTTTCTTCCACACAGTGACGTATCTTAGTGTCATCTTGTCTGCAGAGAACTGTATGTGTTGAGTGGACATTCACACAGCATCTTCATTCTGAGGAGTTTAGAGACTAGGAGGAGACACTAATTTTTATTTCTCGCACATGAATTATGCATTTGCTTTGCGTGTGGGGTGATGTATGACCAAAAGTCAATTGTCTCCTGAAAATAAGAATCTCGTGAGCTGGGTAATCAGAGAAGGGAGGAGGAAGGTCACCAAATGGTCTTTCTAGGTATTATGGTCTTCTGGGGAGGAAGGTGAAAGTACCATTTTGCCTTGCCTGTTTCCTCCAATTCCAGGGAGCCGAATTTGGAGGTTGTACATCCTGAGGCAGGGAGGCTGCTGCGGGTGTTGTGAGACTTGACAACTTTTTCACCATCTTTGCTCTGTGGGTGGTAACTCTGACCCCAGCTCTCTTTTCTTTTCTCCTCTGTATTTTATTGAGAACACATGGCAGGGGATAGCCACTTGGACCAGAAAGTAAAAATTGCTAACTCATAGATGTTTCAGCTCAATACAGAAGATGCTCTTGGCCCCGGGGTCTGCACATCACCATCTTCTATAGTTTGAGTCTGGAATATTCCCCTGAGACCCTGTGTTGGAGGTTAGCCTGTTAGGCTTCTGGGAGGTGGTGGAACCCTTAGGAAGTGAGGGCTTGTTGAAACTGCTCAGGTTACTAAAGGTGCGTGTTGAAGAGGACTGGGGACCCCCACGTGTTTCCTCTCTCTGCTACTATGCACCCCTATGTGTTCCTGTCATGCCATGCTGTCTTACCACGGGCCCAAACCCATCGCCCTCTCATCAATGGATAAGGAATGTCCATAACTCAGACTCTGAGAAACCTTTCCTCTTTGTAAGTTACTTCATCTTAGGTACTTTTGTTATAGTTACAGAGAGCTCGCTCATACACTGCCTAAAACATTTCATTAACGCTCTCTGTACTTACCCAAAATTCCATAGCTAGTCACAAAACAGAAAAAAAAAACATCATTTAATGCCAATTACGAAACAAAAAGAGTCACCTGGGAGAAAAACTTGATTTCCCTGTACAAGTGTTTGCGTGTAACTGCAGAGGTTCTATTTATAGCCATCACGTCTGTGACAGCTACAGAGGCAGGCTGACGCGGGACTGTCGTGTTGGAGCACCGGGTACCTATGGAGAGACAGTAGAGCCTCCCCTGCCGTGAAATGACATTCTCAGCACTGACAGCTCTTGCTTAGACTCTCAAAGGGAAAATTCGGAACACAAAGCTATGCTCGTATGTAACGTGGAGGAAGGTTCCAGGCTCAAAACGGCATTCGTTTTGATACATGAATGTACAGTTGATCATTTGAATGCCGAGGACGTGGATGGATCCTGGGTGACAGATGTTTCCTGGGGAGACACAACACACAGGCCTCTTCACTCCGGAAAGGGAACCCGGGATGGACCAAAGTGACAATTGCAGTAATGTGTCCAACTTGGTGAACCAATGGGACTGCACTGGGGTTACTAACCAAGGTGTGCGAGGGGTTACTAACCAAGGTGTGCGAGGGGTTGCTTACTAGCGCAGTGTCCTAGTTAAAGTTCCTGCTGCTGCGATGAAACACCATGACCAACCAAAGCAACTTGGGGAGGAAAGTGGGCTTCTTTTGGCTTACACTTCCTCATCACTGTGTTTTATTGAAGGAAGTCAGGGCAGGAACTCAAAACAGGGCAGGAACCTGGAGGCAGGAGTCGATGCAGAGGCCATGGAGGGGTGCTGCTTTCTGACTTGCTCTCCACAGCTGGCTCAGTCTGCTTTCTTATAGAACCCAGAACCACCAGCCCGGGGCTGGCACCACACACAATAAGCTGAGACTTTCCCCATGAATTGCTAACTAGGAAAACTCCCTACAGCCAGATCTTACAGAGGCTTTTTCTCAATTGAGGCTGCCTCCTTTCTGAGGAATCTAGCTTGTGTCAAGTTGACATAAAACCAGCCACCACAGACGGGGAGGACACAAAAGTAGCCACATCGCTGAAAATCTCACCCCCACGTGGATAACAATTCCCGAATGCCTGGAGCTCTCTCCACAGCTCACTGTCCGAGAATCTCTCTCTCTCTCTGGAGCTTGGCTGGCCAGAGTCTCCTCCCCCAGCAAGCAGTTGCTTACTCCATTTATAAAGCTAGAGACAGGCCTTCTAGAATCTTCCAAGTTTCTATTTCGCTTTTGTTTGCCTCAGAGTCTCCTGAGCCTTTCCCTCCCTCCTGGAGGGGATGTTTCAATTTGGAGGGAACTGTGTAACAAAGGAAGGCTCACTGTTATTTGAGAATGTCTGCCTTGCAGAACAGGCAAGGCCCACGACCTTGACCACTAAAGGCGTGTAGAAACTGCCTCCTCTAATTATTTTAGCCATGAAAAACGCCTCACACAAGTTCAAACCATCCCCGTGAGGCTACTCCAGACCCCACAAGGACCCCTTCAGTCCAGCCTGGGCACCCTGCCTTGACCAAAATACTCCAGGGAGGGCCACTGCCGCTGCCACTGTCTCTTCCCTTTGTCTGGATTTGTCCCTTCGGGGAGCACTTGTTCATTTTCCGTCTGCTTTTCCTTTCAAGCTAGGTGTGATTGTTGGATGTATTCAGGCAAGACTTCTTTATCTCAGCCCTTGGAGGTTTTCAACGAGAGCTGACTTTCAGGGGTAGTATGGCACTGGGTGATTCTCACTGGAAGCTCCCAGAAGACTTTCTCTACTCAAATTGCTCACGGTGAAGGACACTGAGTTGCTGTCTTCAAAGAGGAGACGTTTCAAACCCAGATGTCTAGTCACCGCTCTTCCTTTTCTGCCTCGGCACCAAGTGAAAGATGTTCCAAGCTTTCCGTGACTGCTGATACCCAGAGCTCTGCAATGGTGTCTACACTCTTCCTTCTTGGATTGGCCTTGCTTTCGCTCACAGGGTGAGATCCACACAAGTTTTGCGTTTTGTTCCAAAGCTAAGGTTAGGGTGTTGAAAATGAGGCACCGAGACCAGGGATGGACAGATCCTTGGAGTCTGGGCCTTTGTGTCCAGCTTGCCATTCCTATGGCTGACAGGACAAGGGTCTCTGCCTGCTCCCTGTCAAAATCCATTAGCTTTGCTAAAGGCTAAAACATCAAAATAACCAATAAAATTCGTGCAAACTGAATGCTTGCAGAAGCTGAACATTGCTTTGGCAATGCAGGAGTGTGAAATGAGACCAAGACCCCTTTTCTACAGTGAGCCTCTATTGCTGAGAGCTGGGTGGAGACACCCACTGCATGGTTTTGACTTCCAAAGGTTCTGTTTGCCCAGCAGGGTCAAGATCAAAACTCACCAACCCAAGGGTTTTCCATTTATGGCCATAGTCCTAAGCTTGCTATCAAAAAAAAAAAAACCCAAAAAACAAAACAAAACAAAAACCCAACAACAACAAACACCTTTTGCTCATTTGTGTGTGTGTGTGTGTGTGTGTGTGTGCATGGTGTGTGTGTGTGTGTGTACATGTTCACGAGGGTGTGTGCACAGGTGTATGTGGTACACCGTACGTGCACTTGTATGAGGAGGCCAGCAGGTGACTTTTCAGCTCTTCTCCATCTTAGTTTCCGAGACAGGCTCTCTTGTTGAACTAGGAACTTATAGTTGCAGCTGGGCTCCTTGGTCAGTGAGTTCTAGACATCCATGCATCTCTTCCTTCACAGGACTCGGGCTGCAGAAGTGCGCCACCTCGCACAGCGTTTGTGTGGGTGCTGGGGATCTGGACTGAGGTCCTCAGGTTTGTGTGGCAACCCCTTTACCAGCTGAGCCCCCTCAGCCGTGCACAGGGCTTGTTCAAAGCACTAAGACCTCACTAGCTGACTCTTCAGCTTCTGGAATCTTTTTTCCTGGTCTCCTGTATAATACGCTACTTCTTTATTTCTTTAAAAATGGAGTTGGGGGAAGGGCCCAGTGCTGCAAGCTACACAGCTTTGGGGTTGATCTGACTGGGGTGATGAGGGATGAAGGTAAGACACGCAGACATTTGTTCAGGGAGGTTGGTATCAGACATGCCAGGCACCCTAATGGGGATCCACCAAAGCCTGGAAATGCAGTGCAATTATTTATATATCTGCACGGAGGAGGCAGGTTTGTTGTATGGGGCTGAACAAGGAGACAGGTCTACCTAATCTTAAAAGGATGAAGTCCATACAAGGGAACAGTTTCAGGTTCTGCTTATTGCGTAGGAGGAAGTTGTGGTTGATATTTTCTGGGCATACCATCAACATCTGTGCAAAGACCAGATTTTAGTTCCCTGAGCTGACCTAGGTGAGACTTGGCCATTTTCATGGGTCTGAAGTACTGGGATCCGTGTCACAGCTGAGTTCATATTAGTAATACACATCCACTCAGAACTTTGTCTTTTCCCCACTTAGCATCATTAATATCTATTTTTCCTTCCTTAAATGACTCATATCCCTTACCTTCCCAGTAGATGAGCTGAGCACAGGACGTTGCAAAACAGAAAATATGAACATATGCGTTCTTCTAAAGCTGTACGTATGGTATGCTGGGAAACTCACTGTCTGTTCTTGTGTATCATACATGACAGTTCCAGCATGTAGCCCTCAAGGCAGATATGAAACTTCTTTACCCTGTGTAGTGCTGACCTGGGAACATTTACTCTATTCTTTTGTTTGTTTGTTTGTTCGTTTAGACAGTCTCACTGTATAGTCTTGGCTGTCCTGGAACTCAATATTGTATGTAGATCAAAGATCAAGCTCACAGAGATCCACCTGCCTCTGCCTCCCAAGTGCTGGAATTAAAGGTGTGCACCATCACGCCCAGCTATTTGTTTTATTTTTAAAGTTGCATTTTTACCTTATAGTTGTATTAATGAGATTATTTTGAGTACTTATCAATCCCCAAACTCTCCAAGAAGAGATGTACTCACCGTTTTTCATCTTGAGAGCCAGCTTCTCTTCCATTAAGTTGATCATTTGGAAAGTCATGGTTGGAAAGAAAAGAAACAAAAAAGTAACTCTTGTGCTGATTTCTTATAGCCACTGTAATATTTCCATTACTACAACAGGAAAAAGGGGCAAGGAGAAAAGGTCCTCCTCAACTTTAGACATATCATTGTTTTAAAATGAATACTCAGATCTTCATAGCAATGTCAATAACAAAGAAAATGAACAGGAAATAGTGCTAAGAGCAGATGCAATCTCTGTGGGGTGAGAAGTTTGACTTTCAAAGAGCTACATCAGGCCATGGTCCAGCTGTCTATTACCTTGTGATAAACCATTCCCCAGTTAACACCGCAGCACACACAACTAATGTAGTTCCTTTTTTCCCCCCGAAGGCTATCTTTAATCTACAAACAATGCTGGCAATATCCTCAGATAAGAATTAATCCATACTCTCATACCTCATGGATTTCTTAATCTAATCTTCTTCTGAAGCATTGCCTCTGGAAATTAAAATGATTTTTTAAAAAGTTTCCTTTTTAAATTTAAAAAATAGTTGACAGCAAATGCCCAATTCTTTTCAGTACCTTTCATCCCAGCCTGGTGTGCTACTCCCTGAGTTCACCTCAGGGTGCTTGGTTTGGTTTCACATTGAGTTTTAACAGATTAGCCAGGGCCGGCAAGATGACTCAGAGGATGACGGTACCAGCTGCCAAGCCCCATGACACGAGTTCAGTCCCCGGGACTCTCACATGGCGGAAGGAGGGAGATGACAATCCCCAGTGACCTGTGACTTCCACACACATGCTGCCACACTCGTGTTCCCACCACACATGAAATAAACAAATGAAGAAAAGTTGTTTTAAAAGATGAGTCAATATCGTAGGTTTAGTGGAAAACTCCAAATTTTTAACTTCTAGTGGGGAGTTGTGTCATGTGGTTGGGCCAGACCTGAGTAACAGCTGTCCCCACAGAAGACATGATTATCTCTCTACCACTTCCTAGTGCTAAATGTCATTTTCATGTGCTTGCATCTGTCCCACCCACTACTTACGGTGAAGAAATACACATCTGGACTCAACCTTTGTTAAAGATAGGAAAACACAATATAAATGTGTGTATGTTTGGGGTAGGTAGTGGCGGGCAGGCTTTTCCTACATGTTCACAGTGTCCCTGCCCACATGGCTTGGATGAGTTAGTGTCTGCTTCTGCTCACGCTCGGAACCTTCGCGATAATGACTAGATGGTAGTTTTGTTCTTGACGCTGTTGTTTGGGGGGGGGGGGGGATGGAAGTCAGGCCTTTACGCGGGTTAGACAAGGGCAATCCCGCGGAGACACATCCCCAGACCCAGGCTACCCTTAAGTGCTTAGCACCTCAGTGCATAGCAGAACCCAGCGTAAAAGCAGCCGTGAGAGGAAAAAATTAAATCCCTAAAACTCTGGCTTTCACTCTGCCCGTGGTGGCGTTCTGAAACTAGCCCCGAGGAAGAGAGAATGGATTAACAGTCGATAGACACTCTGCCTGGAGAGGTGAATTCATTTTATTAACCCTTTGAGTCTATTTGGGGTTTTTGCTCCTCAGGATATGGGGTTTTAATCCCTTAGTGTCGGTTCTGAAGAGTGGCAGCATCTCCTTCTTTGTCTTGGAATCCTGTCACCTTGTTGTAAGGGAGCCCAGGAGGCTACAAAGAGACGCCTCTGGAGGAGAATTGTGGCCTCGGCTGATGGTTTACCATCACTTTATTATTCCCGTGAAAGAGCCATCTTGGAAATGGACCCAGGCGTCCTTGCCCTGAAGTCACTCAGCTGCCCCCATGTGGAGTAACGATGAACTGCTCCTGCTGAGTCTTAACACAAATGCAAGAGGGTTGTTTGAAGCCACGGATTTAGACGGATGACTTAAATTGTTATTTAGTTTCGAATCTATGGGTGTCTAGTGTCCGTATTCCCAAAACCTTGTGTGGGTAGCTCTAGTTTCTTACATGAGCCACGTCTTCTTCCGGCGTGTGTACCGTGGCTTCAGGGGCGAGCTTGCCATTCAGTTTAGTTACATGGGAAGTGTTGGCCACAGAGGCATCTCTGGCACCAGGCACGCGGTAGCCTCTGGGATGCACCAGGTAAGTAAGACCTCTCTGCTGCATTCGTGAGAAAGGTCTCTGCGTTTTCAAATGGATCTAAACCCGAGAGAATATTGAACCTAGAACTTCCAGGAGACTCCAGGTTAAGCACAGAGAATGAGGCCAGCACAGTGGGGGCTGGGCTAAAAAAGGAAAAGAACCGAGACACAACGGTACTGGGTTTGGCCCAGCTGTGTCTTAGGTCATCTCTACCCTCAGACAACAAGGGCCAATAATAATTTCTGTTTATCTTGCCTGGGCCAATTTGAATTAGATTTTCGATCACCTGACCAGGAGTTCCAGGCACAGGGTCTCTGAATTTGAATTGTGATGCTGATATTTAAAAAAAAATGTATTTGACACAATTTCATATTACAAAAAAATTGAAATAATGATACAAAAGATTCACATATCCACCTTATCCAGATCTCCCAAATGTTAGCAATTTTACTTTTGCTTCCTATTTTCTCATTCTATCTACATACATACATGCATATAACATGTATCCGTGTAACTTTTTCTAAATGGACTGACAATAAACTTAAAACTCAATATTCCTTTGTTCCTAAATACCTTTGTGTGTTTCTTGGCTAGAGGAACAGTCTTCTACATAAGCACAGTGTAGCTACCAAAGTCAGGAAGTTTGTGTTAGTAGAACGCTATTATTTCATCCATTGGCCTTGTTTAGGGTTTTCTGCTTGACCCCAGGAATGATCCTCACAGCAGAACCTGGAGATTTGGGAGCATGCACCCCCATCACCATCGAGTCTCACTAGTCTGTCTCAGTCTGAAGCAGCCACTTGACTTTTCGTAACAGATATATTTTAAGACTGCAGGCACTCACTTTATGTCCCTTCATTTAGGTTCATCTAAAGTTCTTCATGATTAGACTCAGGCTGTGGGATTTTAGCAAGAACACAGCAGAAACTCTGCACCAAATTAAAGCAGGAGGCACAGAACCCTTTGTCCATTACTGCTGATGGCCATGTTGAACCTTCAACTGAGGTGCTAAATGCCCATTTCTCCAGTATAAATGTGTTATTTCTTTTTGTAATGAGTAAATGTCTTGATACTTGTGTGGATATACCTTGCCATTCCTCAAACTTTTACCCATTAATTTATATGATTTTTCACTTCTAAAAATTAGTGCTATGCTAGTTATCAAATGGAAACTTCTCTAGTTCTGTATATGTGATTGGCTTTCTAATGTAACAAAGAACATTCCCATCCAATAAACATCCAATGAACATTTGATTAATCAATCTAATATCTCTCTCTCTCTCTCTCTCTCTCTCTCTCTCTCTCTCTCTCTCTCTCTCTCATATGGGCTTGTAGAACTCAGTTCTATTCAGATGTCAATTTGAACTTGCTTGGGCTTTGTAGCCATTCACAGAGTTGCAGCAGCGTCCTTAAGGCGAATGACAGGTTTGTTACGGGAAACCAGTACCGCGTCAACTTTGTCCTAAGGAATACGAGAAGCAATTTCAGAATGAATACCCCCATCTAGCAAGCAAGAACCTTCTGAGTAAATCTGTTTGTATTGTGCTGACTTTCAACTGTATGTGTTTAAACAGCTTACCTTACCGAGCTACCTTCCTCACTGGGAGCTGTGACGCTAGTCACCCTACATAATGAGGAAGGCAGGGCACAGAGAGGCTTTCTTGGAGGGATATTATCCTTGACCCCCAGCCCAGGCTAAGCTAATGAACAGCCCTCACCTACAACTGGGCCACTTGGGCCACCTGGGAACTGGGTCCTCTGACTCCCTTCTGCCCTGACAAGCTGCCTTTGGCTCATGTTGCCTAGAACAGAAATGAGTGTCCCCTGCTGAACCTTGCCTGCATAGAGGAGTCTGAGGTACTAATAAATTATTACTGGCATTTTAAACCACTAAGTGGGACCTATCTGCTACGCACCAGCGAACAACTGGGCCTGGCTTTGGTACCCAGAGGTGACATGGAGCTGTCAGAAAGCCTAAAATGCACACCAGTGTTTGGAACTGGAGGAAAGCAGAATCTGGAAGGACCTTGAAGAAGGGCTCAGTTGGAGCTTGGTGACCTTTGAGGACATTGAGTGAGGATTTAAGGGAAAGTGAGGCAAGACCTTCTCAAAAGTGGTGGAAAGAGGATTTTGCCTACAGTGACATAAAAAATAGAGCACACAAGACGAGCTGGTGGATCCCACTAAGGGGAGGTTTGGGAAGAACGGGGGAAGTGCCCAGTGGAGCCGCGTGCAGGGTTCTCTGTCAGCGCTTAGAACACAAGGCCTTTTAATTGTAGACATCACAGTGCCCTTGGAGGATAGATCACTGTAGTGGAAATTCTAACTGCTCTTCATAATAAAAGCCCAGAGTCAGATATTAGGGGGTGAAAGATCAGAGAAGCAGGGCAGCCAGCCACTAGTTCTTACCTCTATGAAATCCTCAGGCCGAATTGGGTATGCTGTCTCTACGAGTCCTCAGACTGGAAGCCTTGAGCTTCTGTCTCCTCCCACTTTATATCCCTCTATCTTCCCAGCCGTATCATTTCCCAACTCCACCTCCCTAGTGCTGGGATTAAAGGTGTGAGCCACCACCACTTGACTCTGTTTCTCTTTTAGACTGATTCAATCTCGTGAAGCCCAGAGTGGAACTCACAGAGATCCGCCTGCCTCTGTCTCCCAAGTGCTGGGATTAAAGGTGTGCGCCACCACCTATGGCTAACTAGTGTGGCTAACTCTGCACTCTGATCTTCAGGTTAGTTTTATTTGTTACAGCACAAACAAAACATCTAAGTCCCATGGTGATTTGTTAGGCAGTAGCTGTGAGCTGGTACAAGTTGAAAAATAGTAAATTCTCCAACTGAACACAAACACAAACTATTTCTATGTATATTAATAGTTGTATTTGTTGAATTAGAATATGTAATTTATTAATATGTAATGTATTACATATTCAAATGTAGCAATCTGTGTAATAGATTATATAGCAGAAGGAAACTTTGTGTCTAAAATTCAAGTGCTGTATAATGCCTTTAAGTAGTGTTTATTTAATTTAAATAGTTGGGGCTGAGAAGATGATCACTCTCAATGCACAGCTTTGACCTTGAAACTGGGAGTCCTAAGGCACAATCGGAGGCTTTCCCTAGAGCTCATCTCTATCAGGGAGATGCTGAGACAGAAAGCAGTAGCCTACATCTCCCTCAGAGTACCGTCATCAAACAGGGAGGAAGAACGGCGTCACACCACATCCATAGCTGAGATATGATTTGCCATTAGCTCTTCCTGCATCCCGTTTATCCCCAACAGAAATAATTTCCTCCACAACTGCCTGGCTCCTCCATGTCCCTCTGCCCTTTGAAGAGGGCACATAAGTTTCTAAGTCACACTGGGCTTAGGGGTGCTCGCTTTTCATCCCTGTGATTTTAATGTGTGTGTCCTGTAATCTGTGAGCTGGTCTTCCAGGCTGGTAAACTCGATAACTGAAACGTTGAAGGTGGGGGCAGGGAGACATTAGTGGGAAGAAGGCTTTCTCTGCAAGGATGGGGACCTGAGTTTGAAAATCCAGCATCCACATGAAAATGCTGGGCATGACTGCATGTGCCTGCAACCCCAGTACTGAGGGAAGGAGACAGGCACTCCCCAGAGCTTGTAAAGAGGTTTAGCTTGGGGAGAGACCCTGTCTCAACATGTGAGCCTGTGGAACACTTAAACCATAACATAAAGTTTGGGACGATTCTATTAAGTTGTAAAGATCCAAAACCAAAGAGAGTAACATTCCTAAACAGTGTAGTCACAAGAAAGGAAGCTGGGAGTCAGTGGGGGAGTTTTCACAGACTTTGGATCCCTTGGCTCTATCAGGTTTTATGACTGTACCAAATAGTTGTCCCTACCAGACAGTTTTGAGAAGCCCATGGGGATGTTTTCAGAATCACTCTGAACCATGTCTGCGTGGTGTCAGGGTCTCCTTCTCTGCTGGATCCTGGCAGCGGATGGGGCTTCTAGCCCCGAAGGCTTCAGTGGTTGGTTCTACTCTTCCGGTTTCCAGTTGAAGGGTTCCCGAGCATCACTGCATACATAGTGTGTGCTTGCTGTGCTTTCTGACACATAACCTGGAGTTCTTCACCAAGGAACCATGCTCCCTTCTCTCCAGCGCCCCGCTAGGACCGCCACCATCCAAATTTGGGCCTCAAGTAGGAGATAAATTCAAGAGCAAGGCTTTGTGCTCCTTCCCTTTCTGTAATCTGCTCAGTCTCAGAATGCCAGGGCCCATCTTTCAAAAGGATAAGCTGTGGACTTCAGCTCCCCAGGCATTAAAGAATTTTCTGGCTGACTCTCTCAACCATTTGTCAAGTATTTCCAGGCAAGTTTGACGCTCTGAGTCTCTTAACCAAGCAAGGGAACTGTCCTCCAAACATAGCTCAGGACGATCCTGTCGCACTTTACAGAGTTCTGGTCGGCAGTGGTTAAATGCTCTTGTCTTTGGTAGCTTTTTAATTGATAGTTAATTTCATTTTTGCTTTTACGGTGCTGAATCACCCCAACATCCTCTCCTACCTAGAAAACAATGATTTTTCTCTCGGGGTTGTAATTTTCCTCCCTTTGGATGGTTTCTCATTTTGTCTCGATTACAGCCGAGTAGATAGTAAATACGTGCTAACCCCGAGGCACTAATTGAGGGGCCCTGTGTGAAAATAAAAACTGGGGCTTCTACATGCGTTCTGTGATTTCCCTCTCTCAAGTCCAGTGCTTGAATTGGAGATGTAAACATCTTGATCAAAACTTTTCAGGTGGTTATCTTTGCTTCTTTGTGATTTAAACTGTAAGCTCAACATTTGTTGTCTCAAGTACCCTTGGAGGGAGAAATACTCCATCACATCCTCTTGCCATTCCACTCCCCCCTACCTCCCCCCACATGTTTCAAACAAAAGCCTGAACTCAAAGGGCTCATGCAGAATTTCAGAAGCCCATGATTACTCTTCAGAAATTAAAAAAAAAGAATCCCCACATCTGACAGAAATTGTTAAGAGTCTACAATTAACAAATAGATATGGCATTAGCGTTTTTCTAATCAAAATCTATTGTTCTGCCGAGGCTCCGAGCCGTTGTTTTAACTGACAGTGGCTTGCCCTTCCAGGAAGCCCGGGGAAAGAGTGGCACACGGAGAGGTGGGTGAATGTGTAACCACGCTCCCGTACTGGGGTCCTCATCTGTCAGCTCTCCCCACAGTAGCTGAACCCCTGCCCCATCTCAGGAGGGTAGCAATGTGTTCCTCAAACTAACCCTTTCTTTCCTGGATGTCCTCAAAAGGAAAGAAAAATAAAAGACTCATAAGTTCTTGTTGCACCCAAATAATGATAATAATAATAACAGCAACAACAAATTTAAAAAGAAAGGAAGGAAGAAAAGAAAAAAGAATCAGCGGAGCAGGATATGGAAGCATCTAGACAGTGTCCCTTCTGATAGAGAGGGCCCGTTCCACCTTCGTCTGCAAAAGTCAAGGCAAGCAAAACAAATTCTCTTGAAGTTTTCAGAGGTTTAAGTAATTAGCTGGGCCACATAATTTATTTAATGGATCAAGGACTTCAAGCGTTCTTTGGTGAAAGGAAGTATTGCCAGGGATGTGATTTGTTGGTAGACAGGTTTTCATAAACAATGGTCCACCTAACTTAAAAAAAATCATAACTGCTGCAAATGAAAAAAGGGGAAGGGAAGGGGGAAGGAAAGGGGAGGAAAGAGGGAGGGAAGGGGAAGTCCTCCGTTCAGTTTAAGGAACAGAAACTGGTTCTCTGCATCAACGATTTTGATGTTTCTGGGGTATTCTGCAAGGATGCTTCCAGACATAGTCACCACACTGGTGGCAAGCAGAGGTTGAGCATCTAAGACCTCTCCCGGACCCGGTATGCATGCCAACCATGTATGCTGGCAGGCTTCCTGCCAGCCTGTTTAGTGGACCTTCCCTGGTGAGCGAGCGCCTGCTCAACTCCATCTGAGCAGGGCCCCTGAGAGAGCTTGAAGGTGTAAGTCCTTCTGGCCGAGACTGCTCTTCACCCTTGAAATCCTGCCTGGGGAACTTGGCTCAAGCTGATGAGAAAAAGGCAAATTCCAAGGCTGGACCCACTGCTACTTGTCAGAACCACAAACAAGACCAGGGAATAGACTATAAACAAGGTGTACATGTTTTATTTTAAAAATTATCCCTTAGAAACAGGTATCTCTTTTCAACATCATTTAGCTGCTTGGCAGTAGCATCAAAGGAACAACCCTTCCCTGGAAGGTGAGTTCTGGGTTCTTCCAAAGGCAGATGGTCCTCAGTTGTTTCCATTCCTATCCCTGTGCCAGCCTATGGAATCTTGCTTGCTGTTCCCGGGTTACCCTTGCCTATATTCCCTATGACTTGCAGACTAAGGGATCCTGCTCCGGGCCATGAAGTATACTGATCACTACTGTTTGTGTGACGCTTGGCATCTGCCACTCAGAGTGACTCTCTCAGCCTGTCTGCCTGGCCACCCAGGATTTCTGTTCTCTCTGGCAGCAAGATTAGGACATTGGGAGGAGGAAGTCTACTGGATAACAGGTGTCAGCTAGACGGTGTGATCTGAATATGGGTTTGTAGCTCCCGGGTATCAAGGGGCCTCCATCTCATGGGCCACCTGCTTGGTGGAGGGTGATGGTCAGAGGATGACCACAGCAAGAACCCTCATGAAACCACAGAAAGTTGGGTAGAGGTCCTTTTTGGCTCAGACCAGGGCTTTTGCCAAAAGTCATGTTCAATTACTGAAGCTGTGACAAGAATAATCTGGTGGGTATGGGCATGCTAAGATATTCAGCGTGCCTCAAACACGATTTGAGCAAGAAGGTACAGGCAGACGTGGGGCAAGCTCATAAAGGGTGTGGTCGGAAGGATACCTTGGTGGTCAAGGGGAAATTTTAAGCATGAGGCCAACATTAGCATCTAGGAAGGAAAAACCTGGAGATGTGTGAAATCAGCATAGTGGGAGGTCTTTCAATACTGTTGGAATTTTAGCAAACTTGAGAAATTCAGGGATGAAGGCAGGTCAGGCGGAGGGTGCGTGGCCAGGGCAGATCCAACAGATGCTCTGGGGGAGGCTTCTTCAGGAGAGTATTATAAGATAGACCACCTTAGTAGATGCGGAGCTATTGGTTTCAGATGGAAACACTGATTTAGAGAACAGCAGTTCCTAATCTGTGGGTTGTGACCTCTTAGGGATCATACATCAGATATTCTGTGTAACGGCAAGAAAGAAAATCACCCCCAAGGGAATGATACTATTAGGTGTGGCCTTGTTGGAGCAGGTATGATCTTGTTGGAGGAACTGTGCCACTGTGGAGGCGGGCTTTGAGGTTGTATCTGCTCAAGCCATGTCCAGTGTTTCAAATCACTCCTTTTTGCCTTTGGATCAAGATGTAAGACCCCTCAGCTCCATGCCTGTTGCATGCTCTCCGCCATGACAACAATGGACTAAATCTCTGAACTGTCAGTGAGCCACCTTAGCTAGAGGTTTTCCTTTATAAGAGTTGTTGTGGTCATGGTGTCTCCTCACAGCAATAGAAACCCTAACGAAGACATCCTGTATATCAGATATTTGCATTATGATTCATAACAGTAGCAGAATTACAGTTAGGAAGTAACAATGGAATAACTTCAGGGCTGAGGGTCACCACAACATGAGGAACTGTATTAAAGGGTCACAGCATTAGGAAGGCTGAAAACCTCTGTTACAGAGGGAAGATAGATAGACCCTCAAAAACTAACAAAAAATTTCCTCAAACTAAATAATCTTTTCTCAGCATCCCCAGTGCTGGGATTACATGACTCTGGGTGGTGACAGGCTGGCAGCATCTCCCAGCCAGCCTCTAGTTGGTACCATCTTGCCGGGAGCTGGTTTGTGGAGTTCAGCGGGTTAGCTACATTAAAGACACTTTCAGCCTATGCTGTGCTCACTTCTGACGTACTTGCTGAGATGTGCGTCCACCAAAAGCCTCTGCACTTGATCAGAGTAGCAATAGAGGCCTCAGTGTGTCAGCCCATCCTTTGCTAGATTCTTAAAACACGCCAATCAGGTGGCCTCCGGCATCTAGCTTGCCCACAGTCCTAGAGGCGGGCTGCAGCCGATGAGTGAGCCTGCTCTGTTTCCCCAGTGTTGAAGACACTGGGAACAGAAAGCCTTCCCCTGCTGGCATGTAAATTCTGAATAACGGAAAAGTCACTGAAGTGCCTAACTTGCAAAATAAGATAGCACTGACTAGATCTGTGTTTTCCGGGCGCACAAAAATAGGATGCAAGATGCCATCGTAAACTGACCATCTAGAAGCAAGCCTGCATCTCAGCGCACATGGAAGCTGGTGCTTCGGATTGTCAGTTTTTCAAAGGGCTCATTTCCCCGAGACAAGATTTTCTTGTTCTCTTTCTTACCTTCTTGGCTGGTAGCAATAGGATGGCATGTTGTTATTTTCCAAGTTGCCAAGATTAATGCTCATTTTCTGGTTAATTAGAATCTTTTAAATAAAAACACTCCAAGTTCAGACCATCGTTGCACTCATTACCATGTCTGCAGTATCTTTGCAGGCAGCTATTATGCAAGGCTGCAGTAATTCTAACAAGGCCCTTTTATTCTGTCTTTATTGAAGACTTGGTGTTCATTATTGGCTTGTCTCCTGACAGCCCAGAATACTCCCCCAGACTCTCCTCCTGAACTGTGAGAAATCTATTTTGCATCCTCAAGGGCCTTCCCAGATCAGGTAAGAGACTGCATTAGAAAACTTGGTGGCTACATGCTCTGACCATGAAACCCTTTCCGCCAGGTCCTCAAATCTCTCCGATGCTCCAGCATTTGCAGGCTGCTTCTGTTCTGCAAATGTTCACTATTTGATGGGTTCCTATCTCTCTATCTGCTTTCTTTTTTTTTTTTTTACATTAATTGCCTCAATGCTTTGTCTCAAGAGGCAACTGGAGGAGACATTTGGATGCGTAATCTACCATGGAGTAACCTCGGAACCATGGAGTAACCTCGGAACCATGGAGTAACCTCGGAACCATGGAGTAACCTCGGAATCATGGAGCAACCTACTTCATGTTTGGTAATTCGCAGAAAGAGCTTCAACTCGGCTGAAAAACTATCCCATGCTCCAAGTGTTCTTCACAAGAAGCAAAGGAAGATGAATTTTGAATTCCCGTGGATTATCTACTAGTACACAGCTCTGACTATACATACAAAGTCTGTGGCTGAGGTGAAGTGGGGCAGGCTTGAATCTGGCCTGCTTTTAAATTTAATCCCTACCCTCTCCATGGCGAAAGTCTTTCCACCGAAATAAGAACTTGGATCGCTAGATTCAGAGTCCAGAGTGCTAACCATTACACGTGTCTGTGGTGCTGGCACCTAGTTACTGAACTTCGGGCAAGGGCGCTGGGGGTTAAAATACACAAACACACACAGAGAGACAACGACAAGGGTCATCTTTGAATTCCACAAGAATGCCCCCTTTATTGTGTTCAGGGGCAGAGTATATAGAGATAGCCATGCCCCAGCCAAACGCACCAGAAACCACTCCCCTGCCATCAGGAGCTCCTGAAGGTCTCGTGCTCAGAGCAGCTGTAGGCACTCAGATCAGGGGATTACAAGAAATTCAGGATCTGGGGTCTCACTGCTCCCAACAGTACACAGCTCTGGGTATACATACAAAGTCTGTGGCTGAGGTGAAGTGGGGCAGGCTTGAATCTGGCCTGCTTTTAAATTTAATCCCTACCCTCTCCATGGCGAAAGTCTTTCACAGTGTTCATGGCCTGGTTGCTCTTGAGCCTAAATATCTTCTGCTGATAGACCTCTCAGGGGACTGCTAGGTAGGGGTGAGCAGGGCCAGCTGTGCCTCTGAAGTCCCCACTTTGGCTCCCTGCCTAGTAGTCGCTCTCCTGTCCACACAATGCTTTCAACGTGGTCTACTCGGAAGTATGCAGGAGGGCCAGGCGTTAAGGGAGGATCCGTGACTGCCTGTCATATTTTGACCAGTTGTTCTTGTTCCCTCTCTCCATGTTCCCATTCTCCTTCAGAAGTTTTTGCCCAGCCCTAGGCTTCCAGGATGCCAACAATTTTAAATGTGAAGTTAAAACCAATCAAATGAAAGTATTTTCCCCATCCCACATGGATTCACTGAATAAGTCGATAAGTTTATCCCTGGTTGTTCAGGGGACTATAGTGTCACTAGCCAAACTCTGGGCAGGAAACTCCTCTTTCCAAAAGTGCCAGGAGACAGGTGCTGGTGGCAATCAAGGAAAGACCTGTGGACTCTCTGGGCAGAAAGCTTACGTGGGCTGGAAAAAAAAATACCATAAAGCCATCAGTCACATCGATGTCCGAGACCCTGGTGGCCCTTTTATTTCTCATTTAAATCCAGCTCTACTTGGAGTCCCCATTGCTTCAAATGGCTCCCGTGAATATGTAGAAATAAGAGGTCTTTGGAAGCCCCGGGACAGTCCTCATCAAAGGCCGATGTCTCTGTCCAAGGGTGAGTTTTACAAGAGGGAGAATAACGGGCAGCTAGCCACATTGTATTCTTTGACATTCCAATTACATTAAGCAAGGCAGGCATTAGAGATCAATCGACAGGTCGGCCCAGTGATGTGAGGGCAGAGAGAGGCGGGTCACTGAAGAGATGGCCCAGGGTGGCCACAGGGCAGTGGTTGGTACCTCTGAACAGAACTCGCCCTCTGCGAGCCTCAGGCTGCAGTTTCTAAAGTGCTGTCCCCTTGATTACCTCCCCGCTGTCCCTTTCTGACAGTATGAGCCTGTCAATCTGGACCATCGCCTGGGCTGGAAAGCCGGTTAACTAGGGTTCGCCTCACCATTTCAAAAGGAAGTGTCTGTTTGTGGGAAGAATAAATGAGTGCACTCCCTACTCCTGGGCGTTTTCCACTGAAGCCCGACCGGCCACCAGCTCAGGCTCCATCAATCTATTTCTAACTTCACCAGTCCAGGTGCCCACGGAGTTTGTCCTTCCCAGCGCCAACTAGCTGCGCGTCCTTCTTTAATTTTACAGCTGATTGACTATGGCGTGGAGTTTAGTAGATTGGGGATCAAATAAATGAGAACCATAGCATTTCTTCCCTGGGGGCTAGGTTTTGATTATTTTGTTGACCCTGGAGCAAGACATGCCCTGGTGGGAGGGGGAATACCCTCCACATGGCCAAGGCCAGATGGTCCTGCCAGGACTGATTCAATTACATTTAAAGTAAAAAGGTAGGAAATGCACCCCTCTAACCCCCCTGAGAATTAGCACATACCTGATGGAAGAGAAACCAGGAGTGCCTGTCGTGGTGAAGGGCCTGATGGTCCCTGGAATATGAGGGCTGATTTGGCTCTCTGGCTGGGGTTGGGGAGGACTCCTAAGAGCTACATCAGGGTTAGTTACGTAAGTACGGCCACAGGAGGACTACCTCCCCTGCAAGGATGTAAAAGCCTTGTAATTGAATTACGACCCAAATCTAATGCTTTCTAAATCAAAGGAGAGAATGTGGGATGTAGCAGCCTACTCATAAACACGTTATTAGCCAACCTGCTCTGGAAGTTTCGGCATCCCAAGTGCCTGCTGCATACCAAACGGTGGAAGAGGGAATGTGTTAGAAATAAAAGAATATGGTCAGGGCAGAGAGGATCTTGGTCAAAAGTCTACTTGGTATCTATCTGTTTGCACTGGGAGTCGGTCATAATTAGCATACTATTGGCATATTTAAACCTTAGAGTAGTATTACTTGATTATCAGAGACTGCTGGGAGTGCAGGAGTGGCCAGCGTCCATTTATGGGGGTCTCTCTGTCAGGCAGTGTAAGTTCCAAAAACGTGGTTCCTTTGGTCCCATTGGTCTCTGGTCTAAAAAGGGCCCCATTCTCAGATGGTCTATTTTGAATTCTTAGCAGAGGTTAAAGAAGGGGCTCTGCACTGTCATGTGATCTGGGCTCTGCACTGTCATGTGATCTTGGCTCAGCACCTTGCGTGACTGGTCCTTCTCCATGAATGCTGTGCCCTGGACTAAGAGAGACGAGTCATTCAGAATAAATCTGCAGTGAAGCCATACTTCTTAACTAGACGCCAAGAGACCTTCACGCATCTCCCAGAGATGCTTTCTGGTCTAGGCTGTCTGAATGGTCCCTGTAACTCACAATGAAAATTCCTACAGGCTGTCCTTGGTTATTATGATGGGAACGTCACAGCAGACAATGTGCTGAGTGGTCTTTTTTCTGTTGTATGCCGGACTGAAACTGATTCTTGGCCCAACAATCCAAGTGTCTCTGGCAAACATGAGAGGGTGTGGAAATTCAGAGACTGCCAGGCAGCCATCTTGTTTTATCGGTAGGGAGAAGCAAAGAAGGCCACATGGCCAGCCCTAAATACAGACATACAGAGACTGAGATGAGAGAGTGTGGCTTTGCTGAGGAGACACCATGAATTTTGGATACCTTTGCTGAGGGAACACCAATGGTTTTGGATGGGTTTCCAGATCCAGTGAATCCGTAGCTTCATTTCCTGTTCCTCACAGAGCAGACCTGTCCTTGCTGTCCTTGAGTGTCGAGACCTCAGAGTTCCCAGTTGGGTTCAGTCATGAAGCTTGAACCCAGAACTCTGCACACAGCAGGCAGAAGCTTTGCCACTCAGCTATGTCTCCATCTCCGTGCCGACTCCCTCACCAGTCACAAGCCAAAGTACCCAGGCTGCTGTGTTGCTGGCTCACACGCTGTATACTTTACGTTCCCCACAGCCGTGGCATTCCATCGGTTATAGGATGAATCAAGATGGAGCCTAGCTGTGGAGAGTATTTGGTGATTATTTAGAAGTTCCATTTATCAGAGAATGTCATTCAATCTCTCATTTCCTAAGACAAAACTTGTGGCCCACAGTCACGGCCACAAGTCATGTGTTTAAAGTCGTTTATAATGTTCATGGCGAAGATGCCACATTAATCATATAATTTGGGCTAATGTGAATATTTTTATAGGGTTATTAACATTTCAAAGATGTTAGAGCTGTTTTGGAATTTAAAATTAGATTTATGGATTTGAGGAACACATAAAAAATTAATCTGATTTCTTCTGGTTTGGAATCGAGAATGAAAGAATCGGCAGCAGTGGAGTTAGCAAACGGGTTGGAAAAGGCAATTTAAAATATAAGAAGAAAAGGTAGGCGCTGAGGAACCTGGGGGAAGTCTGCTGTGACTGACAAGCGGGGAAGTTAAGATTGGGAAGTAAATGGAAGACAGTGGGTCTTGAATGGAGGTACGGAAGCGCCAAGGGACAGGGTCGGGGCTTCTAGTAAAGGCTGCTGCTTGGCGCCATCTTTCCTTCTGTTTTTACTCATTTTTAAAAATTCATTCTTTTGATCACCCATTCATTCTTTGGGGGTTATGTTGGTGTTTTCATCGAGTTTGCTCTCTGTAAGATTAGAGAGATGAAAGAACCCTAAGTTCAAGCTGGGCGGGACAACAGAAGATCAGAAGGGATGACGGGAGCAGAACACCATATTCAGTTGCTCTTGTCCGTCCTTCCTTCCTTCCTCCTCCTCCTCCTTTCTCTCTCTCTCTCTCTCTCTCTCTCTCTCTCTCTCTCTCTCTCTCTCTCTCATCTCTTCTCTTGATTTCTAAGACAAGGTCTCTTGACATAGCCCTGTCTAATCCTGCAACTCACTATGTAGACCAGGCTGGCCTCGAACTCGTGAAGATCTGTCTGCTTCTGCCTCCCGGGCACCATGCTCAGCTTCACTCCTCTTACTTTAACTTGGATTTCAAACAAGCCAAGAATGATCTCAGAAATCTTGTTCATCCAGGACCTGCCTGGATGGCTCCTGTAGGGTTAGCTGAAGCCCAACGTTTGACCCAGAGTGGCTTTTCTGGCTCTCAGGAATGTCCTGGCCTCTACCAGCATCTAGTGGAGACAGACAATCCTGCTAGTTCACAGGGTTACTATAAGGTCGGAAAGTTCCTATATTTAATTCCGGGAGTCTTCAGCTGGGCGAGGAGGTAGGTCGTGGGGCAGCTGTTGTAATAGTATCTTGAACTACTGCTATCCTGGCAGTGACTCCCATTGGCCAGACACACCCAGGAGTCAGAGAGCCACAGGGGCCTCAGCAGGGAGGTTGCAAGGACAGCATGCTGGGGCAGGCAGAGGAACAACAGAAGCAAACAGGTCAGGGGTCAGATTGAGCATGCTGACCTGAGGCTGTCAGAGCCTCCATGGGCTCACCACTGAGGCCAGAGGAATGGGACACATGGATTCACCTGGGCTTATCACGGGATGAGGATGGGGTAAGACAATGCAGTCATTGTCCTGCCTTTTGAATATCTACCATTGGCTGCCAGTCCCATTGAGGAATCTTTCTATTGCCTGTTCCTGTGAATAAGCTACTCACTCATCTTCCATTTTAAAAAAAATTTTTAATTCTTTTTCCCCCATATTTTAAAATTTGACTTAATAATAATAAAAAAAGCCCTCAAGGTTGACAAGGACTAGGATTGACAGTAACTATGGCTTTTAGAAATCCCTGTTGTCCAGTTAAATTTTAATGTTTCTATCATTTGTTCCTCAGTGTAAATTAACAGCCGTGGCAGTGTGTGGGGTTTCTTTTCTGAAGTCGAGACTTTAAATTTAATTCAATAGCGGAGATTTACGGCACTTCTATATTTCACACGGCAGAATCAATAATGTGACTGAAGTGAAGAAGATAAAAATTTATGGTATCTTGCAATTTAATGGTTGAAAAGATGCAATTGGAGAGATCATAAATTGTGAAGGAGTTTATGCTTCATTGCTCCTGATTCAGTGCGTGCTGTTGGAACTTGATTTGTGGCTATTCACAAGGTGTGATTAATGGTGTGATCGATGCCGGCCTCGGCGCGGTAAAGCGGTTGGAATGCTCTTCATTAGAATAAATAAAATAAATTGACTGAAGCTTTATAAAAACTGTGTAACATTTAAAATCTAAAATGTCAATTTTTTTTTTCTCCCTGTTACAATTTAGGTTTCTTCAGGCAGCTTCCACCTACGGCACATCACCCAGCGCCATTCTTTTTGGCTATTACAGAAACCCGTGTGGGTTCAGGTTGGCTTTATGCAAAGCTCACTGAAGGGGAAAAGGAGGCGAGTTGAATAGGATCGCAGGAGCTGGGACATTGTGGTGGCTGTGCTCTGTCTTGTTCCTAATGTGCATTTTATCCCTCTTAAACACACAGAGTTTAAAGAAATCAAGGCAGAAAATGACCTCTCTGTTCGCCGATTTGTCGCAGACACAATCAGAGCGGGTCACGTCCATTTCTGAAGCAGGTGGCCTTCAGGTGTCCCGGCGGCAAGCACCCACCCTTTAGGAAGCATTTTCTTCATGTCCAAATGCTTTTGTTACATATGCACACTGTGATTCAAAATAGGGAGGGGCAGGGAGTCTCCCCAGGTTTGGCAAGAATAAGGCGCATCTAGGTACTGCCTCCGTGCCTAGCTGGGCACCACTGCCTTTACAGGCGCACGCAGGAATTCTTCCAACTGGGGGGCTTAATCAGGGCATTCAAACACCAGCTAGCTGCCTTCGCCTCCATTTCAAACTCTGAAATTAATACTGCCAGTTAAAGCAAACTTTTGCACATCCCGGGGAAGGAACATGACTGCAGAAATCTCTTTGCTTGCTTCATTTCATGTGGCCAGTTTGTCTTTTCATTAAAAACGCTAAGGTCACCAGCCAGTGACCAGCTTTGCCCAGTAGAATTCAGATGGCGGTAACTGACTTACGGGGGCCCCAAGGCACCCAGAAATCACAGACTGGCACCAGGCCTTGGATCTGGGAAGCCCTTGAAGGGTGTTTGCCCTACTCAAGGGGATCCCATGAGGACAAGTGTAGCAAGCTTTGGTGATATGACTGTCCCTCAAGGTCAAGGCCATAAGAAGGGAAAGACATGGCCATAAGCCTCCCTGTAGTTTGATTTTGACATCATGTTGAAGTTCTGTTCCTGTCTCCTTGAGAGTCTCCAGGAGGATTGAGTGGAGAGATGTACATTGGTGGCCCATGTGTTCTATTCTCAACTCGAGCGTATCAAGTCCACTGGCTTCCTGAATTTTCTTTATTTCCCTGGAGAGGTCCTTCACTGAATCCCTATTTTCAAAACAAAAGTGTCTTGTGTAGCTGAGACTTAACTTCCTAAAACAAGTCCTTTACCTTGGTCATCCTCAGCTGAATGAGTTGCCTTCTTTCTGTATTGGTACCTAGAAGTTAAGCAGGAAAGAGAGCTGCAGCAGAATTCCTTAGTAGTGCGGACATCTCAGGGGGTGGGACTTCCTGTGCCAATCATGCCTGTGGAAGCTAGAGAGGGAAGACAAAGAATTCTCCGATTAAAGGGAACAAAAGAGAGAGTAGAGAGACTCAGCTGAGCATGAAGGAAACCAAACTGCTTACTTCTGCTCGAGGCTGAATTTCTGTGGGTGCTAACTAGCACCCATCAGGCTGGAGATGCTGCAGACCTCTTGTGGAAACCCCTCAAGAGCTGTGCTGTGTATATCATGTGTGACAGTTTGTTTTGGCTGCCACCTTGACTGGATATAGAGATACCATAGACGGTCAAGTTTCCCTTGTATATCCGTGGGGGCGTTTCCAGAGAGGTTTGAGACATGGGAGAGTAACTAGGAGAGAAAGACCTCACTGTGGGCACACCTTCCAGAACACCAAGTCCATGCGAGAGCAGGGTGTGCTGATCTGCCTTTGTTTTTGTTTTTGTTTTTCTGAGCTTGGTGTCCATTACTGTTGCTGCTGCCCTCCACCTCTTCGGCCACACTCCAAACACCAGCCGCTTTGGCCATTCAGTGTGGACTCAATTCCAGCAACTCTCTGGGCGTCTTTCACCCCTTCAGAACCTGCTTGAGTCTGTTGAGAAACCCTACTGGGTTCTGCCTCTCCAGGGTGCAGACCACTGCAGTTAGACTGTATGTCTTATTGGGTAAGCAAGCCACTCTAATAATCCTGGTTTATTATTTATAGGACATTGGTTCTGCTTCTAGATAGACCCTTGCCTAATACACCATGTCTGTCCCAATGACCATGATGCCTTGAACAATGGCTGTCACCTACAGCAGGAGCTCAGTACCTATTCTTTTGTAAAGGTTAGGCAATGAACAAATCTTAAAGACCGCAGGCAAACTCAGCAGCTAGAAAAACTGTCAAGAGCCATCACTGAAAGTCTTAAAAAACAGAAAGGCTTGTTAGGATGGGGCGGGGCCTGAAGTAACCTGGGTGGTGTGGGGAAAGCCAGCACAATCGTGTGTGTGTGTGTGTGTGTGTGTGTGTGTGTGTGTGCGCGTGCGCGCGCGCGCGCGCACAGGCATACATGCTCTAGGGATCACTGTGCTAGGTTGGGTGGCTTTGGCCAAGCTTCCAGGCAACAGCTTGGGGAGCAAGAAAACCCAGTCAGTTATTTGTAGAAGGGAGTAGTGGGTTTCGGCAGGAAAACTCCCAATAGTATATAAATAATTAGGAACATTTGGCAACTTGGGGGAAATAGATGAACTTCTCTAAATTTGCCTTCTTATCTGTACTGGGAGTGGGGGAAGATGGGTAAGTTGTTCCCCAGGGTCTCGTTCAGCCCTGTACCCTTCACTATCCTGCCTGTTTCTAGATCTAGTAAGTCCGGCTCTTCTACCCAAAGGTAGACTAAGTCTCTTCACTTGCCAAGGTACTGCAGACAGCAAGCCTCTAGGCTGCCACAATGGATACTCACGAATAGCTGGAACTTCTTCCCATGGTGGAATAGCCTGGCCTTTCCTGGACGGCCTTGCTGGCCATCTTGATCACTAGTATCCTATTCCCTTCTTCCTTTGACCCTGCGCCATTGAGAGCCTCTATCCATTCATGCGATTCCCAAAACCAGACCTGTACTCAGATATCTGGACACGGTGAAGGGGAGAGTCACCAGCGAAGGGGAGGGTCACCGGCAAAGGGGAGGGTCACCAGCGAAGGGGAGGGTCACCAGCGAAGGGGAAGGTCACCGGCGAAGGGGAGAGTCACCAGCGAAGGGGAGGGTCACCGGCAAAGGGGAGGGTCACCAGCGAAGGGGAGGGTCACCAGCGAAGGGGAAGGTCACCGGCGAAGGGGAGGGTCACCAGCGAAGGGGAGGGTCACCAGCGAAGGGGAGAGTCACCAGCGAAGGGGAGAGTCACCAGCGAAGGGGAGAGTCACCAGCGAAGGGGAGGGTCACCAGCGAAGGGGAAGGTCACCGGCGAAGGGGAGGGTCACCAGCGAAGGGGAGAGTCACCAGCGAAGGGGAGGGTCACCGGCGAAGGGGAGGGTCACCGGCGAAGGGGAGGGTCACCGGTGCTGGGTCCCCATGTGTGGCTGAAGAGATTGGAGTCTAATGACAGCAACAGTCATTGGCACAGAGCTCAGAAGGAAGGCAGGTGGGCAGATGCTGCTCTCCCCGTGGCCTTTGTGCTTTGGACGGTGCCATCCACAGTGAGGGCTTGCTCTCCTAGCCCCTGTTCCACACGTCAGCACCTGAGAACACCCCTACAGAGCTTATGAAAGGGCACAAGTTGCTGAAACTCAGCCCAAGTCCAAACCAAACTTTCGCTCTAGCTTTTCCCAGCCCCGTGTCTCCCATTCCAGAACAGGATTTGAGTTCCATATTTGCAGGGTCTGTTAAAGTATTTTGGGGCCTTTTTTTTCTTTCTTGCTCTTTGACCTTCAATGTAAGCTTCCATTTCTAGCAATAAAAAAGTTGTGATTAGCTGTCCCACAGCAAACCCCAGGGATGTGATATTTTCTGAGCTTCTGGGACTTTGGTAGGTTGGCTTCATGATTATGAAAATTTGAGCTTCTAGCCTTGGGTTTTAATAAAGAGAAAGGAATTGTGTAGAATCTGTGGCTGGCAAACACTGTTTACTCCAGTGGAGTTGCTAGTGGGGAAGAGGCCATTTCTTCCAGCTGGGGTCTCTTTCGGCCAGGTAATTGTTCCGAGGCAGACGGTGCAGAGATCTTCTGTGAAGGTGCCTACTAGGCCCCTGGATGTTTAAGGAGAAAGACACCGTGAGCACCAGGTCACCCCTATTTCCCTTCTGTCTCTTCCTTTGTTGAATTTTGCTTACAGTTGTACTGAATGCTGTGGAAATGACCACTGTAGACTACTGAAGATTTTCTGAGCGCTTTGGCGTCTACAATCCCTCAATGACTTCCTCACAGCCGGGCAGGCAGTCCCCGCTGCTTGATTAGGCCCATTCTCCAGAGGACAGCGCTAGTCTATGGCTTGGTGCCGGTGCCCCCAAGCAGGCCATGGCTGGCTGGAGACCAGTGAGCCTCCCCAGATCACCCATTCCCCACCTGGCTCAAACGGAATGCTCAGTCAGAACAGTTCCCTGACTGTGCAGAAGGCCTTTCTGCAGTTTTGCAGGGCAGAGGTCTAGCCCTTGTCTTTTACAGTTCAAAGTAATTCCTTTGAACACATTTTTACTGGAAAGCTTGAACTCTGGCACAAACCACCTTTCAATCCAGTGTTTCCTGAAAGAACCTGTCAGTTCCTCAGAGATGAGGTGACAGTTCATGGTGAACAGTGTCTTGCTTTCTTATAAATCTGTCACAACTGAGGGGACAGGCAGAGGGAAAGAAAGAGGTTTTCCCACATTCAAATAGTTCCCACACCATTCCTACTTCGGTGTTTTGGGCTTACCAAATTGTCTCCTGCTGAATGCCCACACACTCTTAGGTCAGAGCGACAGGCTCTGGTCCATCTTTGGGGGTGGCAGCAGTCTATTCTTGTGATTCCTTTATGAACTGATGTGTCAGGAGCTTTCGGGGCCAGCGATGGAGCTCACTGTAGAGGATAGAGCCCTAACTTCTTTCTCCCTGCACTCCACCAGTGGGGTGTGATGGTGTGTGCCTGTGACCCCAGCACTCAGCAGGTGGAGGAGGGCAAGAAGATCTGAGGATCAAGGACATCCTTGGCTACATAAGGAAGTTTGAGGCCAGCTCGGTCCAGAGACCCTGACTCAGAAAAGAAAGAAAAAGAGGAAGGAAGGGAGGGAGGGGAAAGAAGGGAGGGGAGGAGAGAAAGAGAGAATGAAAGAGGTGGAGACGAGAGAGAGAGAGAGAAAGAAGGCAAGAGAAAGAAAGGAAAGGAAAGGAAAGGAAAGGAAAGGAAAGGAAAGGAAAGGAAAGGAAAGGAAAGGAAAGGAAAGGAAAGGAAAGGAAAGGAGAAAGGAAGGGAAGGGAGAGAAACTTTGTTCCTAAGTCTGTCCTCACATCCATTTATTCTAGAAACCAAAGGCATCATCCCGTTAGCATCTTTAGCTACCTACATTTCAGTGACCCCCTTACATAAGACAAAGTGGATATATTTATCTCATCAGGCAACAGCTAGGTCAAGGCTGCCAAGAATCCCTCCCTCTTCTGCTTCCTCTGAGTGGCCAGCTGATCTCAGAGGGCAGGGACCCGAGGGAAAACAGCCCCACAGGCAGGGAGGGCTGTGCTCATTAAGTCTTCGGTCCCCAGGAATGGCTGGAGGCCTTCTGGGAAAGGTGCTTAGAAGATTGCTAGGGGGACTCCTGCTGTTACACTGAGTTGAGTTTCTTTCCTTTTTCTCCCAGTTATCTATCTCCTTATTAGAGAATCCTGTAAAACCAAGAGGAAGGAGAGGCAAGCTTTCTGGCTAGCTCACAGTCCGTCTGCCTCTCATTAAGGCTTCCTGCTCAGTGTGTTCTGTGATGTGAACTTGTGAACTCGATACGGCTTACTTCACCATCAGTACTTCAAGCTATCAAGGACCCAATGGCAACCAGCTCTCAGGAGGCAGGAACAAAGACATCCGCCATTGTACTCGGGTCTACTTGTCCCTTTCTGTGGCTCATGGTTGGTGGTGTTTCAAGGAATAGGAATTGGACCATGGGATGCATTCTTACCCATCCTTGAGCTCCATGTATCATGCGAGAAGAGAAGCCTCGTGGTGTCTGAGATGAATTCCGAGCACTTAGGAACAGGGGACTGGTTTTCACAAACCGGCTATGCTTTGAGCTGCTAGGAAAACCCTCAAGATTACGGTGGTGAGTGGAGTCAATATGAGGCAATTAGGGACAGAGTGAAGCAGAAGGAAGCAAGAGAAGAATTCCAGCTTAGGAGAGTTCTGAGGACATGTCTACCAGGGTGGGGGCATGGTGTGTGGGATCGGGGAGGACATGTTACCCTAGACCTTTGGTTTGCTCTTGCTTCTGTGACTCGGTCCTGGCCACGGTCCCTAGGCTCCATCTCTGTCATTCTGATTCAGCCATGGGACAAAGTGGGTGCAGCTATCATCACAAGACCTACTGCTAAGGACTTCTAAATCTAGAACAGGGGCCATCCGACCAGCTCCAAAGGCCACATTCAGCCTACTGCCGATGTTTGTAAGTAAAAATTTACTAGAACACAGGCCAGCCTTGTTTCTTTGGGTGTTGTCTATGGCTGCATCCACACTGCTGGTATTTTATGGAAAACAGTTTGCTGGATGTTGGAAGAGAGCATGCCAAAGGCCAGGAGGAGCTGAAAAGGGGACGGGTAGAATTATGTGAAACAAGTCATCTCATAGCTAAACAAGTGGCAGCAAATGACCTTTCTTTCCTTCTGGATTTTTCTGGTCAGGACAGGGGCCCAGAGGGACTGTCTGGTATGTGTATCATGTTGTGGGCAGTCCCATCTGGAAGACGAAGAAGCTGAGGGCCCCACAGGCATCTCCATGTGCCCTCTTCACGTGACCACTGCAGAACCCCTCTTTGGAGACACGTGCACACAAACGAAGGTTTGATGGAGTGGTGTGAAGCCATACGGCCTCTGTGGCTCCTCCCTTCAAGCTACATGGTGCCACTTCTTCCGTCCTGGTTGCTGCAGTAACCACCCATATTTCCGCCCCATTTCCAGGGAAGACAACCCGGACCCCATTGTAGGTGTAAGGGTAACAATGCCCCATTTTAAGAACATGTGGTTGCTACACGCAGGGACACTTGGTCTTTGGAAATCTGATCTAGAGAATGTCTGCCTTTCCATCACTCAGTCCTGAGGACTCTCTTCCGCTGCCCACACATATGTGCCCAATTGGCGTTATCCTTCCCAGGACCCTCTGCAGGCCCCTACCCCTTGTGGCAGCCTAGCCTACAACCAGGAGCCGTTGTCTTCCTTTAGGGGTTTGTCCCGATCCTTAGGCTGTTGTCTGGGCTTCCCTACTGTTCAGGTCACAATGGTACCCCATGGACTTCCCCCTAAGGCCCTCCTCCTTTCTTCAGTAGACCTCAAGCAGGTGTTCTTTCTCTACTGGAATTCCTGATATTGGTCTGCTTTTTTTCTTCTTCTGATTTTATCTTGGCCTAGCAATAGTCTTTTAGTCCAAACTAAAAGGAGTTTCATCCCTTTGATGAACTCTCCCTCTCCTTCCTGGTGTGAAGTAAACCATCCCTTTGTGTCCATCGTCTCGAGCATAGGTGTGGCTAGGGTGGGTGCTTCATTGTCCAGAATGAGGATTCTTGGCTCGTTCTTATCTATGTGCCTCTTGTATGTTCTCAACACGTTATTTCTTGATGTTGGTCTGCACAGCACATCTTTTCCTTAGCTTCTTACTGGATGACCCTGTCGTCATATACATAGACGTTTCTAGTTCATATTTACAATTCACCTGAGTTTATCAGAGAGCCAAGGAATCAAAAACAGATGTAGGATGCTTCTTACTGAACTAGTTTCTTTATGATGCTTTTGTTTATTCCAATACAATATGTATTGACTAAACCCCAAAGAGAAAGGACAGGAGATGGGAATAGGAGAGGGGGGCTTCATTTGTTCAAATAGCTAAGACTTACCCTTTGCATTGGCCGTGCCTCACCTAGCAGACAGCAAAATGTTCCCTCGAGGATTTTTGTCCACACGCTTCCCTGAACGCCACTTAGGCATGGTGGCTAAGCCATACTGAACGTCTTCCAAATGACAGAGCTCGTATATGTTTGGATGCTAAATTAACAAACTTATCTGGGTGCCCTGAATTCTTTTAGGTCTTTTTCCAACCAAGTTAGCATGTCATAAAAGGTGGGGAGATCCCTTCTTTCTCCACATGCTCTCTCTCCCTATTTGTCTGGCTTGCCGTTTCTGGGACTGGTGCATAATAGTTCCTCTGTAGGTTGCTCACAGTTCATTAAGGGGTTGCTCAATTTATTAGGAAGCAATCATGCATTTATACTTTCTTTTATCTGAAGTGCACTTTTAAATGTTAGAGCATGCACTAATCACACTGAACATGATAATGAGCGCACATTCACGTTGTTAAGGTAAATGACCCAAGGTACTTAGAGTGGGGGTGTATTTGAACTACAATCTGCACTTTTCATTGCAATATTGAACAGTCCCAGCAAGGGTCAGGATGCCATTAGGAACTGCCCTGGGAGGAGTTGATTAGCTTCGCACTTAGAACTAGAAAGCAGTCACCCTATTTTCCGTTATCCTTTGAAAGTACAGCAGGAAGAGTAAGTAAACTTTGGGGGAACAAGGGGAGTTCCGTAGATTGCAGACGACTCATGTTTTGATAATATCTAAGAAGCAGGGAGAAGAACAAATGTGTGGGCGGCCTCAAATGCCTGAGAGTCTGAGAATACATCTGGTTGGAACACTCTTTGGCTTCATGGTTACTTGTTCATTGATTTTTGAGATGGGTTTTCATATATCCCAGGTGCTCTCATATTTTCTATGGAGCAGAGAATACCCTAGAATGTCCTGATTCTTCTGCCTCAACTCCTTAATGTCGGGATTACAGATATGGGCCACCACTCCTGGGTTATGTAACTCTGGGGTTGATTTTAGGCAAGCACTCTACAAATTAAGCTACAGCCCCAGCCTCCGGTGCATGGTTTTAACCGGAAGGTATTTGTCTAAAAAAGTCTTGAAGCCACATGTATAGAAACCACTAAAAGCCCAAAGTTTGTCCATTTTTTCCATTTGACTGCACTTGGCTCCACCCCTCCTTGTTCCGCTGCATGGGAATAGAAGGGTTGAGCCTCAGGTGCAGGCCACGAGTTTGAACCAGGCTGCCACAGAAAGAATGGAGGCACATTTGAGGACCAGGTTTCTTGCTCTTCTTTCTTATGTAGTAGGACTTTCTTGTTGGGACTGCCTGCTGGCGAATAATGACACAGAGACTTATTATCAATTATGATAGCTGTGCCTTTAGCTCAGGCTTATTTCCAACTAGCTCTCACAACTTACATTAACCCATATTTCTTAATCTACGCTTTGCCATGAGGCTTGTTACCTCATCTCTGTTCTGCACATCATGTTTCCCCGTCTAGCTGGATTCATCCCTCTCATTTCCTCTCTCTGCCTGGAGGTCCCGCCCATTCTTTCCTGCCTAGCTATTGGACATTCAGCTCTTTACTAAACCAAACACAGTGACAAAGCTTCACACAGTGTAAACAAATATTCCTCAACGGTCTTATATACAACGTGCTAAGCAAGTGTTTTAAGGAGAGACAGTCTACACACGAAATCAGATGTCCCTCCTGCAGACAGGAATGGATGTAGATGGTACTCGGGTTGACTAAGATCCCCCTGGCACATCATTGAGAGCTGAATATACAGAAGTCCACCATGAGGGGCTTACTTACTGAAGAGTAGGGATGCTATAGGTAAGACTTCAGGGAATAGGCAAAAGGTTCTGAACCAAGGTAAAGGAAACACAGAAGGAAACAGGCCAGCTCACTCGACAAACATTTAAGTTCCAACATGCCCTTCCTGTATTTAGAAGAGAGAAATAGGATTTTTATCCCCTACTCATGTAAGACCACGCTGCTTATGTGTTTGCCGCACAGGTTGGTAATCAGACCATAAGCTCACACACAAGCAGTTTAACAGTAAAGCACATCGCTCAACATTTTAACTGGAGAGGAACTTGGTTTCACTGAGTAAATGCTTTCTGGACAAGGAAAACAAAGACAAAAGAAGAAAGGACCACACATGGTGTGTGTGGGAGGGTGGGAGGGGGTGAAGGAGAGAGAGAAAGGGACTCATTTTCCCCCTGGGGAGCTTCAGGAGCTCCTCTCTGCCTGGAGCCTCCATGGTCCTGTAATTATCATCACCAGGTGATGCTCATTGGGCACCCTGGTGAGCATCTCTCTGCTGGCCTGTTCCTACTCGCTTAAAACACCCGAGCTGCTGTGCGTGGAGGCTTTATAAATGAATGCACAATGGGCAGTGAGTCCAGATGAGGAATTCTAAGCAACTGTGGTCGGCTTGCTATGTGGGGCAAACTTCCAGCAGGGAGGGCCTCTGTACGAGAAGCAGGACTGCGGTCGTTAAGGCCCACGTCAGTTATAAGTTTCCATTATTCTTATTTATTGTTTGAGTTCTCTATTTGACGAAGAACTCATACAATCCAAAAATTAATCAGGTATCATTGTAACGTGTGACTTCTTCGAAAGCATAAATCCATATGTCATCTCCTTTTATCCCCGTGACAAGGCACAGATAACAGCTGGAACGTCTATGAGTCTGATGGGAAAACGAGGTTCTCTTGGCCACCTAGGAAGTAGATGAGCTGGGATCTCTAGAGCCTGGGGACAAGGCCACCGAGTTCCACTGTCTTCTCTGTCCCCATTATTACAAAACAATGGACAGTCAAAACACCCTAAGCATGCTACTCTATCTTAAGGTTTTGAGTCACCAAAATAAGCATCCATTCTCCCGCTACATCCTTGACACAGATTCCCTAGTGGTCCACTCTAACACAACACTGGCATATGCACAACCCCTTAGATTCCTGAACATCCACTTAGGTCACTTTTGTATCATGTGCTGTTGCAGCAACTAATTCTTCCCAAAGCAAAAACACCATATGGATCTGAATTGCTATTGGTGATTCTGACCTGGACCATCTGCCCACCCCCGTCCTCAGCTGCAAGTTGATCATTAAATTGGAAAATCATTTTGTTCTCTCTGAACCTGCTGCCACCACCTGGGCCAATTTGTACTTCTGTATATTCTTCTTTAAAATTGACCAACTTTATTTGTTAGCTTGGTACTGATCAAAGCAACTACTTTGAGAATTGCTGACGTCTTGGTCTATCTGAAAGTCCGTGAGTTTAGTCTGTAAGATTCTCCCTCCCTCCCTCCAGGAAGAAGCCTTCATTCTGGAATAAGAGGTACTTTTTATAGTATCATTTGCTTCTTTGGTTAAAAAAAAAAATCAGTAGCTTTCCTTTCTTTGATCTTTGGTTCTTTTGTTCAGTATTACGCTTTTGGTTTTCTTTTTGTTTCCTATATAATGCAGTTATTTATTTATTTTTTTGAAAATCACAAACTGCAAATGAGCAAAGATGTTTAGAATGAGGAGGGAGGAAGAATGAGAAGTTGTGTTTTCCGTCTCTCCCTGCTATATAAATATACGTGAACTTTTGATCTTTACCAAAATAAGACCATTCTATTTCCAACAGAGATACTGGCGAGTAGTTGATAACGCACACTTTTTTTTTTGTATTTTGCACTGATTCTACTTTATGGTATTATAAGTCAAATGTTTGTGAGCATCTATGCCCCAGTCTTTCGTGGACATGACCTTACCTGTCTTGGACAAATGGGCTGGGAGTGAGATGGCTGAATAACGTAGCCTCTCGGTGTGCAGTGTTTCCAGAAGCTGTCAAGTTATTTTTGAGTAGTTATGGCCAACCCAAAACAATGAGGTTTTTAATGTTTAGCTGTTGAGTAGATGGGCAGTGGTGTTAGCAGCTTCCAGCTGAATCTCAGTGCCTTGTCTGCTGTCTTCTGTCCTCTACGCTCTTGTTTTGAATTCTTTATTTAAAGAAGATTAAGGATTCTTTCTCTATTCTGGGTGCAACAAGTGTGATTTGAGTGCCACGTGTAAGAAATCACTGTTTCACACGGGATTTCCTGTGTCTCACCTGTGCTTTCTTCCCGAAATTCTACAGTTTAAAGTTACCCCTTTAGGCATAGCATGTGATTTCAATTACTTTTATAAGATGCTAGATATGTGTCAATCTCCTCCTCCTTCCTCTTCCTTCCTGCCTTCCTCTTCCCCTTCATCTCCATTTCCCCCCTTCCTGGATAGTGGACAATTGTCAGAGCATCCTGTTGGGAATTATCCTTCTGTACTTTACGTCTTTCTCCAGAATCCATTACTCACGGGGGACTGCATTTGTTGGAAAATGTCACACATATGCTGATTTTTAAGAGGAATAAGTTATGGCTGTGTGTTGATCTATTTTGGGAGCTCTTATTCTTCTATGCTGATCTATTTGACTGAATCTTCCCTGGTCCCACACTCCATGTCTTCATAACACATTCTGAAGTCAAGCAACGCTAGCGTCCAGCTCTGTGCTTTCTCGTAGCAGTGAGCTTGTTCAGGTCCTCTGTATTTCTACTCCACATAAGAACTCATAATCAGACTGCCAACTTCTACCAAAACAAAACCTGCTGATATTGGGCTAGGATTATTTTGAGAGCTTGTTTGGAGGTTCTAGCAGGGGAGCGCAGCTGCTTGTGTACCCTTGACTGAAGACCGGTCCTCCTCTATTTGTGGAAGGTCGTCCTCTTCGACCAAGCACACAGCTTTGGGAAGGACATACATGGAGTGGTGAGAAAGGAAGGGGACACCCGCCTAGCCAGCCAGATCAGCCGAACCAACCCTGGCCATCAATGGAGTGACGATGTCGCAGCCAGATCTCCCTCACATCCTAGGATTATTTTGAAACTTCAGACGAGTTTAAAGAGAATGACATCGTTGATGATTGAACAGTCTGACTCATGAATATAGTATTTCAATGTATCTCAGAGAGAGGCTTTACTCCTGTATGTGTATGCATTTGTGTGTGTGAATGTGTTTGTCAGGCACATGTATTGAGGTCAAGGATGACCTCGGGTGTCAGTCCTCATCGGCCACTTTGTCTCTTTGTTGCTCTCTTCTGCAGGGTGGGCCAGGATAGCTAAGCCCATGGGCCCTGGAATTTTCCAGCTACCTCCCCACAGGAGTGTGGGTGTTGTAAATGCTTATGCTTTTTACTTGAGTTCCAGGGATTCAAACTCAGGTCCTCAGGCCTGGTTGTACAGTGTTTAGTACATAGATCTTTTGTACTTCAGTCCAGCCAACCTTAGACTATTATAAACAGTTTGCTTTAAAATTCTCACTTTCTAAGTACGCTTAAAATTTTTAAATTTTTAATTGTTCTTTGCTAGTACATAGAAATCCTGTGTGTGTATATATATGTATATATACATATGTATGGATATACATATATGTGTCCATATGTGTGTGTGTGTGTGTGTGTGTATATATATATATATGCCTCTAATCAATTAGTTCTAGAGGCTTCCTTCAGATCCAGTTTTACTCTGTATAAAGCCTTTGTCAGTAGGCTAAGGTCACTTTGCAGGTGTCCTTCTATAATTAGGCCTTTGTTTCTTTTTTTCAAACTGCCCAGTCCACTACTGAATTCAAGATATGAGAGTTGTTCACATAAATAAATTAAAATTAAATGTAAAAGTACCAAAAATAAAACACATTGGAAAGAGGATTGAGTTAATCAAAACATGGATAGAATTTCAGTGGGCTTTAAGACAACATCAAGCAATCAGAATCTCTATGGAAATGTACTTGAATCAATAATTAATCACGTTAAGATGTCTCAAGCTTTATGAAACCTATAAATGTACAGAAGCAAGAGACTGAACAAAACCCAAGCACTCAAAGAAATAAGAAAAAAAGTTCCACCAGGGTACACCGTATTGTTAAAAGCCAGTGGCAAAGAGAAAATCTTAAAGAAAGTTGGAAAGAGAAAAGGAAAAGAGAGTTACCAGTGGAACGAGGCAGCCTCTCCCGCAGGAGCCGTGCAAACGGAAAAGCCACAAAGCAGCCTGTAAGCTCTGAAAGAGGAAAGAATCAACCTAGGGCCTGTGTAGCAGTAATAAAGACACTTTCAACCATACAACGCCCAAAAGCCCACGATTAGCACACTCATACTATTAAACGGTACTTTAAAAACCCTTCAAACAAAGGAGGATTATTCTAGATAGAAATATGCATTTACACGAAGCCATGGGGAACACCGGTCGAGAAGACACAAATTCACAGGGAATGCGGTCCAAAGGCTTACTTCCCTTCCCAAGAGCTAAAAAAAGATACTTGACAGCTTAAATAAACACAGTGTGGCCGAGCCTGTAACGGGAGGACCGGGAGGACCAGAGTGGCTGGAGAGGGCCTTCCTGCTGGTGGAGATGTAGGAGGCGCAAGGCACAGGAAGCATAGTAAGAGACCCCAGTTCCAGGGTGTGTTTATTTCTTCTTCCTCCTCCTTCTCCTTCTCCCCATCTCCTTCCTCCTCCAAAAGCCTTGGGGTGTGCATCCTGAAGACTTTATCTAATCCTAATCTCTTTCAAAGACCTCCAGCTCTACATGACACAATGAATTACACTTCCACACTCTAGGTACCTCACCATGGGGATCAAATTTCAACATGCGAAACCTTTGTGGGCAAATTCAAACCACATCCAAACCGCAGGACACGCGAATTGGAAGCAAACACACAGCTGGGCGTGCTGGTGCACGGCTGCGATCCCGGAGCTTGGCGGTGGAAGCAGAAGGGCTTTCGCTAGGTTAACAGGCAGTGCAGGGGGAGTTCACGGCCTTCCCGAGAGACCAGGGTGGTAACTGGAGTGATGAATTTAATCAATCTGAAAATAAACAAAAGCCCAAAAGAGAAACTATGGGACACCACATACACCATGGCATAAGAATTAGACACAACCTACTCCCAGCACTGTGATGGAAGGGAAATTGGTGATATTTGCCATAAAGCAATGGAGATTTCAAACAAAGGATAATTGTTATCAGAGCTAAAATGGAGCTTTTCATAAAGCTCCTTCAAAAGCATAAAAATTCTGGATGTTTATGGCCTTAATCACTTACCCATGAAGCAAAAATTGCAAAGACTTCAAGGAAAGCCAGAAAGATCTTTAGCCTTGCTCCATGGTTTCAAGGGAGTCCTCTCAATGACTGATGAAGAAGGGGTCAGGAAATCGCTGAGACCATACCTTCACTCAACAGCACTGTCAGCCTCCTGGAGAGTGACGGTATCACCATCCAACAGCAGCCGGCCAGGTTTCTCTCAAGCCTAGGTGGGACTCTTGTCAACACGGCCTGTGTTTGTCCACTCAGCAACTGTAACAGTGCACCGTACGCTGAGGGCACAGAAGCAACAGCATTTATTTCTCCTAGTTCTGGGGCTGGGAAGCCTAGCAGCAGAAGCCAGCAAGTTCACTGCCCTGTGGTACCTCCTTACTGCCCTTCCCATGGCAGAAGGAGCCAGTGTGTCTCTGAGGTCTCTTTTACAAAATCTTGTCAATACTATAGAGCTTTGATTTTGACGTCAAGTTACTTGCAGACAGTTCAATCTTTTGGAGGCACGAACGCTTATGGTCTGTGAGGTCAGAAGTAGAACAATGTCTGGTGTGGGCTAGGTATTCTCCTTTCCTGAAGCAAGGCCCCTTTGTGCTATATACCCGAGGTCTATGTGTGTGTCGTGTCTAGAGCCCCTGCATGGGGTGGGGAAAAGCCACTCTTCCTGGCTCTGTCCATGCTTTGGGTGTGGTCCTGCAATCTCCTGGAGCGGCTCCTTCCCAGGTCTCAGGTAGTGCATACACTGCTCCTGGCCTGCTGAAGACAGGCTGTTTGGCCCTTCTGTCCATTCAGATGCCCTGGCCTGTAAACAGTAGTCGGTTCTCACCCTCCTCCGCAACACAAGGAACCCATCTGTCTCTGGCTGGGCATCTTGTCCTTGTGTAGAAAGACCAGAACCCCCACGGCAGAACTTTAGGGAGCTTCAGGGCCCTTCAGTTGTTTCTGTTTCTGGGAGGTTACTGCTTTTTGGTGATGACCCAGGAGCAGGGTGGGGACAGTCTGTGGCACCTCAAACATGCAGTCATGGGGGGCTTTTATTGTTGTTGTTGTCGTTGTGAGTTTTTGTTTGGTTGGTTTTTGTTTTTGCTGTTTCCAAAATATCCAATGAATACATTTCCTGCTGTCAGTCACACCAAGAAACCTATGAGGAGCCTATGGCTCCTCCAAGACGAAAGATTGTGGGGTTTTGTTGTTGCTGCTTGATTTGGTTTGGTTTGGTTTGGTTTGATTTGGTTTGGTTTCTCGAGGCAGAGTTTCTCTGGTTTCTCTGTGTAGCCCTGGCTGACCTGGAACTCTCTCTGTAGACCAGGCTGGACTGAAACTCACAGAGATCCACCTGCCTCTGCCTCTTGAGTGCATGCACCATCACTACTCAGCAAGACCGTGTTCTTGACAGCTACTATGGAAGAGGCAAGAGTTAGTTACTAAAGCAGAAAAGACGTTTAAAAAAAACTCTTACTCTATCACATACCCACTGCTATGGTGATCTGCCCTGTCACAAGCCCAGAGCAATGGAGCCAAGCTACCATGGATGGCGCCGATGAAGGAAGTTGTACGCCAAAATCAACTTATCTTCCCTTTAAATTGATTTACCTTAGGCGTTTGTCACAGTTCCAGGAAGCGATTAAAGTAAGAAGATGCTTGTGAGAGCCTCTTTATAATCGGCTTCACTGTGACTGAAGGTCACATTTGAAGGTGGAAAGAATGTATTTTAAGAGATTTCTCCAAGGAGAGGCACTGTGCTGGCCTGATGGGTCCAGAAACTTGGAGGCTCCTCATGGGCCCCTCCCGGAGGAAGGGAGAAATGAGTTTAACAGCAAGTGTTAAGTGGCCCTCTGGGCCCTTCCTCTCTCCCTGCCTCCCCCATCCAGGATCTCCATTGCTTTCCTTGGTAAAATGTCACAGTGCTTTGGCCACACTAAACGGTCTTGTTGGAATGGTCGCTTCCAGACAAGGAGCAATTTCCACGCTTTCCAGCCCCTTCTGTGCGACAGGCAGCGTCTGACAGCTGGGATGCCGCGGAGGCCGGGGAGTTCCCTCCCTTTGCACGAAATACAGATTTTGTACAAAATCTGTCTATTTCACTTGCCAGCCACCAAGGCCTCTGCTTTTCCTGAGGGCTGACGGAGATAATGAAACATTAACGGATCCCTGTATTTTGCCTCTTATTTGGAGCTCTTCAGCCGTTGCTTCTCTTTCGTTTTAACCACCTTGCCAGATTTAAATTTTATCACCAATTGCGGCTACCATCTTAGCTCATTTCCGCTAGTGATCTGGCTATTTTATACAGTGCAGAGGAAGTGCCTGGTGAGATAAATAGGAGCGTGCAGCTTCAATTTCACTTTAGAAGAAATTGGTGCTTTTCTCGGGTTAAAACTATCGCCACAGTATTTACTCAGTTTTCCAATTATGATTCCGGTCTCCATGCCAGAGGTACCGGTCTCATAGCAGGAAGAGCAGTTCGAAGGCATTTCTCTTCATTTGTGTCTCCGCTGTATTATTCCAACATAATCACGCCGCAGTTGGATGATTTATGTTTATAGTGCGCCATTTATATTTGAGAACGTGTATATAGATATTGCAATGATCCTAATAACTGCATTTCACTCTATTTTCAGTGGCCAGAAAATGCAATATTCCACCACATTGAGTTACAAAAGCTACATAATGTAATCTTCCTGGAACATTTATCCAGCGCCTAATCTGCGCACTGTCAAAAATTTTTCATTGTTATTGGAAAATTAAGACCATAACAAGCCTCACATTGGTATATATGTGACTGTCTTACCCTTCCCGTGGTTAAAGCTAGCATAATACATAATTCATTCTTTTTCTCTCTCCATTAGAGAAATGATTAAAACCAAATGCAAGCGATTTACATTAGAATTTGAGTTCTGCTAATTGCACAGAGCTATATCTTTTGAGAGAAAGCCAGCCCGGGTCTTTATTGCCCTTTTTGGAGGCAGGGTGCTGAAGAGCAGGCTTCTCCGAGTGTCTCTGTGAGATAAAAAGTCGAAGCATTTGTTCTTCGAAGAGGGCGAAGTCAGTTACAGTGAGGAAAGGTTCATTCAGGAATTGGCAAAATAGATCTGGGGGTCTGACAAATTTTCCAGACTATCCGAAGATCCCACAGTAGTCAAAACCTCTGTCTGAGGACTCCGCAGTCTGTTCGGGTCATTGCTGATGCAGAACAAGAGATCTCTTGGTCTCTTTCCTTTTGATCTGGTTTCAGGTTTTTTGAGACAAGGTCTTGCAATTTAACCCTGGCTGGCCTTGAACTCATGATATAATTTTCTTCCCTCAGCCTAGAAGTGCATGCCCTATAGTACCCAGCTGCCTCATGATTTCTGTTGGGTTGGGGGTTCAGGAAGGGTTTGATGAGGTAGTTTTGTCTGTAGGTGTAGATAGGTCAGTCCTGCCCACCTCCAGCGGGATCTCTGGCACAGCCAGGTGAGACAAGTCCTGCTCTCTTTCGAATCGTACGATCTTCAGTTTCTCCATATGATGCTACGGGCTACTTTGGGTGTCTGACAGCATGGTGGCAGTCACCCTGCTTCCCCGGCAGAGAACAGGGCTAGTGTCTGTGTTGGCAGAGCCCAAAGCTACCTGCGACAGCTTCTTCAGCCTGGCCTCAGAAACCACGCATGCTCACTGCCACCTCGCTTGACTGGTTGTAGCTAAGTAAGACTCTTGCTCAAGCTCAAGAGGAGGAGACATAAGCCATCTTTCCCCAGGGGAAGACTATCAACTACTCACAGTATGACAGAACACTGGCCTGTACCTCAGCACCTACATTATAGTCCTCAGGCCTGGGGAGCATCCTGGCAGTCGGCTAGGCGACATCTCATGGTTTCCTTCTGCTTGGGCCCATCTTAAATGTTTATTACATCCAAACTAAAGACCTGCATGTCAGGGATCACAAGTGACAACACTCTGCTGTCTTCTGAGGAGGTTGAGAAATATTTTATCCTCCACGGCAGTGGTTCTCAGCCTTCCATTCTGCTTGTTGTCTGCTCAGAATTTGACTGTCTGCTCAGAATTTGGTTGGCTTTGACTGTCTGCTCAGAATTTGACTGTCTGCTCAGAATTTGACCGTCTGCTCAGAATTTGGTTGGCTTTGACTGTCCACTCAGAATTTGGTTGGCTTTGACTGTCGACTCAGAATTTGGTTGGCTTTGACTGTCTGCTCAGAATTTGGTTGGCTTTGGCTCCTCTGTGCCCTTACCCTGGGCCAGTCCTTTTGTCATAGGACTGGGATTGGCCATATCCACATAGGAAGGGAGGATGCTGTAGGAGAACCTCAATCCCCCTGCAACAGCACCTGTCAGACTCTCTTCCAAACCCTAGGGTCTCAGCGCCATGGACTGGCCTTCTGCCTCTGGCGTCTCTTGACTCCTCTTCACAGGGTCACCTTAGAATCTCCTTTGACCACGCCACTCTCAAAAAACTTTCAGGGACTCCCAGATGCTAGCCCAGAAACACCACCACACACTGCCCTGGTCTGTTCCCCTCTCTCCCTCAACTTTGGGATTTTAATCCCTTCCCCCAGCTCAGTGTATCCCCCCAGTTTTCCTAAGTTAGAAGGCCTTGGCTGCCTCCGCTTCTGAGACCCTTCCTTACCCTATCTTCTCAGGAGGCTTCTCTGATGCTACTCCCCACCCCACACACCGTCATGATAAGGGAAATGGAATTCTTAGGATCTACAGGCATGGGGAGCTTTACCTTTTCCCAGGGAAATCCTATAGTTCTGAAGACACTTTTTTTTTTTTTTCTTCAGAACCCATTCCTGTGCCCCAGAGCCCAGGGTTCCTCACTGAGCAAGAATCTGGGTGGCAGAGACACCCCAGTATAGAGGAGGCCTAGGATGTGTATAGGATGGTGTGCTCTGGGTCCAGAGATGGGTAGTCCAGACAATTTCACCTTAATTTCCTTTCAGAGTGTTAAACAATGGGAAGTCAGGGAGGACACTTGACAAATGAAAGCGAATGTGTTGTTAACAATTCTCAGTGAAGTTAGCAAATGTGGGGCAGGGAGGCTTTGATGGATTTAAGTACTCCTTTGGAACATTTTGTCCTGCTAGAATAATCCAGCCTATTGTGTGATCAAGTAATTATAATCACCACTCCGTGTCCCAAGTGAGAGCAGAAGAAAAGAAATATCTCTCACGCTGGCTTTCTGCTTCCTGAGAGCTAGAAAGTCTCATCTCTTTATGTCCCGATCAACGGGGCAAATGCTTACAGAGAATGTAATTCAGCTGCGTTGGGAAGCTGTGGCGTGGAGAGGAAGGACCGGAGATGTGTGTGGGCTCAGAACAAAACCCATCTCGAGAAGACAACGTCTCCCTGGTCAAGGGAAAGGCATGCTGGAGTGAGCTAAAAGCAAGCAGAGCACAGAGCCCCAACTGAAGCTCCAGGTCACTAGCGGGGTGACCCAGGGCAGGGGGAGAAACAGCTGGGAATCACGGGCCAGGCTTTCCTAGACCTAGATGGCGTGAGACCATGGTTGGATTCACCTGAAAAGTGAAGTCGTAACCAAGGGCACGTTCCAGTGTGTGAATGACGGCTGGGAAATTCTAGGGAAACAGAGAGGCATCTTGGCAACCCCTTCTGCCCAAATGAACGAAAAAGATAGACAGGCTGCATTCGCGGATGTGGCATTGTATGGAGAGTGAACCTTCTTCGTGCTTGACTTCTCCCTGTAGTTCTAAGGGACACTGGGGAAGGAGCAGCCTCCTTGCATTCAGAGTTGCCAGTATCCATGGATGAGCACTTCTAGCGAGGGATATTTATACATGGACTCATCACAGTGACAATGATGGACTGGGTGGCCAGTAGCTTGCAGTATCAGGGACAGGGCATCCCGTGGAGATTCTTGGATGGGCTCATGAGATCTTTGTTTTGGCTGGCCTGGAACTTGCTATGGAGACCAGACTGGGCCTTGAACTCAGAGAAATCTGCCTGCTTCAGACTCCCAGGTGCTGTGTGTCCCAGGGCAGAGAAGGCTCTTAACTATTTGGACAGCATGCAACTTTGGCTAAACACCAGCCAGGCCTGTGCTGAGTACCTGGCATCAGGGAGTATGGTAGGGATGTCAGGATGTTTGGAATTGGGCTTACTGCCAGGGGCTTCTGGGCTCCTCAACCCAGCAAGGCAGCAGACAGAGAAAAGAGCTTTAGACTGCCCTGATAGCCTCTAGCATCAGACGAAGATGTACAGGTCACCCCTGTCTTTCTTACTGTCCATTCCTCAACTAAAGACCAGCCATGAGCAGAGAAAAGGGAGAATCTCAGAATGGAATGTGTTGGGAGTAGATGCATAGATCTAGATTAATTGATCCTTGAAATGGTGCTAAGTGGAATTTTCATCTTGGAAGTGCTGGGATATGCCTCAGGGGTTATTAATGGTGGGGCATTTTGAAGCCCATATCTGGAGGGAACTGAAGGCATTTTCTGCTTGTATATATTGAATAGAGATCAAATGGAGCCTTTCCAACAAGCCAACTGTGGTAGTTTGATTGCAATTGGCCCCCATAATCTCAGAGAGAGAGCCACTATGAGGAGATGTGGCTTTGTTGGAGTGGGTGTGGCCTTGTTGGCGGAAGTGTGTCACTGTGGGGCTTTGAGGTTTCCTATGCTCAGGATACTGCCTAGTGTCTCAGTCAACTTCCTGTTGCCTGCAAGTTGTAGGTAGGGCTCTCAGGTACTACAGCACCGCATCATCTGCCTGCATACCATGCTCCCATCATGATGATACTGGACTGAACCTCTGAAACTGTATGTTTTCTTTATAAGAGTTGCTGTGCTCATGGTGTCTCTTCACAACAATAGAAACCCTAACTAAGATACCAGCTATGAGAATTATGCAGAAACATGAGGGGTGTTCTTCAAAGAAACAGCTAAAAGACAGGAGAGAGTTTCCACTGGGTACCACGATGAAGAGTGGATGGAGAGCTTTGTGATGTGAGGAGGCTAGTGGAGAGACATCTTTAGAGCATGTTCTTATGCAGACAGACTCCTGGTATGGAGAACAGAGAGACACAAAATGGCCTTGCATTTCAGATTCCAGGCCATAGCCTTTGGACTGGAGACCCATCGTCCAGTTTCTTGGTCTGGAATTCCCATACGGGAACCTGAGAGTGAGTTTCAAGTGGCAGAAGGACATTCCTGAATTTGCACATACATTTATGGGAAGAGAAGGGAAACCTTAGCTTTCAGTGGCTTCTTAAAAAATCTAAAAGTGGAATAAGAACTACTACTACAGTCATCTATGTAAGAACACTGTCTTAGGGTTTCTATTGCTGTGAGGGGATGCCATGACTACAGCAACTCTTATAAAGGAAAACATTTAATTGGTGCTGGCTGACAGTTCGGAGGTCATGGAGAGTCATGGAGGTTTGCATACAGATATGGTGCTGGAGAAGAAACTGAGGGTTCTGCATCTTGATCCATGGGCAACAGGAAGTGAAGGGTGTTTCACGCTGGGTATAGCTTGAGCATAGGAGACCTTAGGGCTCACCTCCACAGGATACACTTCCTCAAACAAGGCCACATCTACTCCAACAAAGCCACACCTCCTAATAGTGCCACTCCCTTTGGGGGCCATTTTCTTTCAAACAACCACAAACACCAAAGAATTTGTATATGATTTGTTTCTTTAAAAAAAAAAAGGAATGTGGAAGTCAATGTTTACATGGTCATCACTCAAGGGATTGCTGGGAAGTCACAGGGCTGTCACTTTATCCACTGTGATTAGGTCCTCTTTAATGATGATAATTCTTACACATTACCATGTTAACATTGTGACCACCATGTAATAGATTCTTCTCACTGTGCAATAGATTCTAAGAAAGAATTGAAGTCATAAGAGTTCACCGTCCATCACACGAGCCGTTGGTGGAGATGAGACAAAAGCTCCTCCTGTGCCCTGTGACTCTCTAAGTGGTTTAGGGAATTCCCCACCAATCCTAGGCTTGATCCCTCTGGCAGACACATTTTCAACTAAGTAGATTATATTTGCACACACATATACAATTATTCAAGGTAGTTTTATCAATAACCTAAAACACCATTTCTATTCTTAGGTATAGAGGAGGTTACAAAAGAAATGAACTGAAGGAATAGCACATGCCATGAAGGCATGGGGACCTGGGTTTCACCTCAGGCACCCATGTAAGAAGCTGGCTGGTGATACATTCTTGTCCCAGTGTTCAGGAGGTGGAGATAGATGGGTCCTCGAGACTCACCAGCTAGCCAGCTTAGCCCCTGTCTACAAAACACAATGGACAGATCTTGAAGAATGGCATTTCAGGTTGACTTCTGACCCCCACCAGCATAGGCCCATGCATTTGCATGCATACATACAAACATGTACATACATGCACAGTAAAAGGGAAAAAAAGATGATTGTTGGTACAGGATCTCAGAGTCAGGGGCATCCTAGAGCTTTTGATATCCGAGCTCCTGATTTGGAGATTTCTGCCGTGCTGGGGTCTGATCCCAGAGAAGCTAGACAGGTGCTATACTACTGAGTGGCGTACCCAGTCCGGCATCTTTGTGTTCCACGAGGTCATTTCACCTCTTCAGCGTGAGGCGACACTTCAAAATTTAAGTGGTAAGAGTCAGAAACTTCTAGTGGTCAAATACGGGTGATGAAGAGTGGGGGAACCAGGCACGGGGAATGCATGTCTGGAATTCCAGGCTTCTGGAAGCTGAGGGGGCCTTGTGTGCTTAAGGCTTCCCAAACTGGCATAGAGCCATAAGAAGAGCAAGTAAGAAAAAGTAGGGGCTTCAATGTCACGCGACAGGCTCGATCCTTTCACCCACTTGCCTGCTGTGCAATTTGTGCAAGTTAATTCAGCTCCCTGGATTTCAGTTTTCTCTCTATGAAATGAAAATGATAATATTTCTGAGGGTCATTGCAGTGTGAGTGAGGGTGCTTACGCCATGGCTGGGGTAAATCAATGCCAGCCATTATTCTTTCTGGAAGATTCCTAGCCTCTTTGGAGAGGAATGGGAATTCTGAATGTGGATCGGAGACTGCCAGAGACTGTGTCCCAGGTGAAGGATGACATCAGAGCCACACCAGGGAGAACTCGCTGCTGTTCCCTTCCTGATTATGGCCACTCTTGGAAGGTCAAACACCAGCCACTTCTTATCCTTGGATTCTGACTCAGTAATGCAGAGTTAGAATCTGCCTTCTCTCCTTGGCCACTCAGCCGTGAGTTTCTTTATGGTGTTGATTTATCAAATAAGTCACATCAATCTAAGATTAGTCCAGTCAAAATTTGAATATTATTTATTGATAACTTTGGGTTAGGAAGAGCTCATAAAAATTTCAACGCTCACCTAACACAAGCGGAAGGTAACATTTTTATGATGCAATAAACTCTCATTCCCCAGCACGACAGATAAGCTTGCCTGAGTGTTAACGGATCCTTGCAGTGATCAAATTTGTTCTGTTCAACATTTCGAAGAAAATTACCATCATGAAAACCTTTTCACACAGGCTAATGAGATTTTAAGTGTGATCAATCAGGAGGCAGCTCTAATCACTCACAGAAGGCTTACTATGTAACTAGGGCTCTTTGGTTTCAAAAAAAACAGAGGGCTGTATGAGAAAAAAAAACCCAGCAGCTTTATAGAAAAAGGAGGCCCATTTCAAAACAATGTTCAACCACTCTTGCTCTCAACAGGGTAAAGGTCAGGGAGTGACGAGGCAGAGATCTCGCATGCTGCCACGAGGAGACACAGCAAAAGGGGGAGAGGTGCTGCTTAGAAGTTTGTCAATGTCTATCAAAAATTTAAGGGTAAAGCCAAGCATGGTAGCTCATGATTGCAATCCTAGTACTTGAAAGACTGAGACAGGGGGATTGCCTTAAGTTTGAGGCAACATTGCATTTGCTACATGAGTTCCAGGTCAATATGAGATAAGAGTTAAGAGTGAAATATTATCTCAAAAATAATAATTTAAGGGTGAGGAAGTAGACTCAGCAATTTTAGTTTCCGGAAGTCTTTGTGCCCCAGGTGGATGCTCAGTGACAGAGGCAGTCTTGTTCTGCCAGCAAGTGACTGGGAATGATTCAAACATTTACCAATAGGCTACCAGCTAAATACTCTTGTCTTTCCATATAATGGAACGGCATTCAACCACTAAGAACAGAACAGCTTCTAGAAAAGTTTCTAAGATCATTAATTAGGTGTTGAACTAAAATTTATTATTTTTCTTATAGACAGGATTCCAAATCCTTCATATCTCCTGATTGGTCAGTCATTAAATCATACAGAGTCTATGCCATTAACACCTGAGTTTCAGTGATGGAGAAACGAAGGCCCAGGGAGACTAAACAGCTTTCTCAAGGCCACACAGCTCCTATACAGCAGAGCTGGGATTTGAACACTAACTCAAAAGTTTATGCTCTTAAAGAACAAATGTAAAAACAGTAACACTTGTTTAGGGTGATGTGATCTGGGGGTTGGTGATCAGTGGGAAGCAGACATCCTAATGGTGCTTCATTCTTCTCTGTTTCTTCATGGGTACACTTGAACTCCTATCCGTTAGCACCGGCTTAGAAACAGAGAGACAAACAAGCAAACGCTGCGACCACAGGTTGCAACCTGTGCTGTATACATCATGAAAGAAGGGCATCTCTGAGGGGGCATCTCTGAGGGCTGCAAGGATTTCCTAAGCCCAGGGACCTTTGAAGGCCTGCTTTGTTAAAATTCTCCAAACTGTTGGTCACAGGGTGCAGGCAGCTAGAAAATGTTTGCAGTTGTGGTTTGGGTTTTGGTTTTGGCTTTGGCTTGAGTCAAGGTCTTACCCTCTAGCCCAGCTTGGGCTGTAATTTGCTATGAAGCCCAGGATGGCACCAAACTTGCAGCAATCCTGCTGCCCCAGTCTCAAGTTCTGGGATCACAGGCATATGTCAGCTCACCCAGTGAGACCCTGATTTGTCTGCTTGACTCTTCCCATTTGTCCTGGAACGTTGTCCTCTGGGGGTGACATGGTTGTTGCCCTATTGAACTGTCAGCAACCTTGAGTCTCCCAAGGAAACCAGCACAAGATTGGATCTAGTATCTTTCCATCATCCCGGAGGAGGGTTCACAAGGCCCCATCGCTTAAGGAGTTAGGGACAGTTAATAACTGCTGGGAGAGATAGCATTTTTTTTCTCTTGTAGTAGCCCTTAAGGAGCCCCCAGCCTGTAAATAACCCCTCCCCCACACTCCTGTAAGGAAACTCATTGTTTCTCCTGTCTATACATGAATGGAATTGCTCCCGTGATCTGTTGTTGGTGTTCTATTAAGTTGAAGTTTGTTCAAATATTGACCCTGAAAATGTACCTTCAACACCATTCACACACACACAGTATCCTAACAATTTCTCTAAGTGACCCCAGATCCAGTATGGAAATCTCAAAGGACAAATTCCTGATGGCCCAAGAGCACTTGAGAGCCTTAGGGCCCCCCTGGGAAGGTCTTGCCCTCTCTCTGTCCAGTGTCCACTCTCCCCACGGTCAGCTTTGGTGCTTATGTAAGCAGAAATGTTCAGAGATGGGAGATGAAAAAAGCTTTCAGTTTACACCAACGCGGCTCCCAGCATGGAGCTTGCACAGCTATGAAAATAGGCCAGACAATGAATGAGTGGGCTCAATGGGCCTTGGAAAGAAAGATGGCTGCCTCTGACATCCAAGTTCTCTTTGGCCCCAGATAGCCACACGACATTCTCGAGGCTGTGCCCTGTGCAGATCCCCACTGTGTTCTCTCAGGCTGCTAGGAAGGACCGCAATGCTTGCTGTCTGCAAAGGCTAGGCACGAACTTACCCTTGAGGCTCTGTCTGGAACCTCTATATCTGTAAGGCGAGGCACACACACACACACACACACACACACACACACACACGCCAGCCGCCACCAAACCACACAGGAGGCCTGGACTAGTTCTGAGTTTATCTCTAAAGAAGAAAAGAAAAGAAAAAAGAAGCGAGGGGAAGGGAAGGAAGATGATAGATAGAAGATAGATAGATAGATAGATAGATAGATAGATAGATAGATAGATAGATGAGAGAGAGAGAGAGAGAGAGAGAGAGAGAGAGAGAGAGAGAGAGAGAGAGAGAGAGAAAGATTGATTTTGGAGTTTCACTTCTTCTAAACATTTAATATCATTTTTACATATATGGGTATTTTGCTTACATGTAGGTCTGTGCACCACGTACATGCCTGCTGCCTTAGGAGACCAGAAAAAAGGTGCCGCATCTCCCTAGAACTGGAGTTAAAGATGGCTGTGAGCTACCATGTAGTGCTGAGAGTCTCCCCAGGTCCTCTGGAAGAGCAGCCAGTGCTCTTAAACACTGAGCCGTCCCTCCAGCCGCTCCATCTCTTTGTAAAATGCTTCCCCCAGTTCCTTCTGGAGAGCATACTCCACAGTGAGCTCAGAACACTTCAGCCCCTTGGAGAATCACCTAAAATCACTGGGTTCACCCTGCTGCTGGGGAACAGAGCTATGAGCACTCAGGCGACCAGCCTTACTCACGCAGTCAGCTCTCCACCTCCCACAGTTGTTAACATGGCCGTCGGGAGCATTGCTCTAGTTCCTTACTCTCCCACCCTTATTCCGCCTCTGTCTCATTTCTGTTCAGCTCACACGTCTGTGGTGTTCTGTGAACAGGTAGCACCCAGCATGCATGCAGTGGTGAAGTGACTCACTGTGGCCTCGGTGGCACAGGGCAGGGTCCCCGTTTCTCTCCGCCTCCACTTCTTTATCTATAAAATGAGGGTGGTTTCTTCATAGGTTTGATTTCTGATGGCAATCCGATGCCACCTAGTAGGCAGCCCTTTTCCTTTACATGAAGAATTTACATGAATGAGATATAAAGTATCAGGTTTAAGACCAGAGAAACCCAGCCTTGCCAATAACAGTCAGGGCTAGCTTGGCTTACTAAGCCATGGAATTAATTTAGAAGTTTTTTCTTGAGCTATTTTACGGGTTCTAACTTGACAATAATCCATGAACAAATGATTGCTCACAACTCTCATCCCAGCACCCTTTTGCTGGCCTAAAACTCACTATTCTCCTGCCTCAGCATCCAAGAGCTGGGATTAGATATCCCCACCCTCACAGACTCACCCAGCTCTTGACCCAGAGGCTGGCTGGGTCACAGGACTCTCCAAGTCCTGCTTTCTTGGCTGTGGGAGCAGCACTTGGGAGAGCTACCCTCCCCGACTGTGCTGCGCAACCGCGGGCTGAGGGGAAGGTGCACACATCCAGCTTGAGAGCCGCACCCCTCCGCTGCTCCGTCCTTATGTTTCTGTTGCACAAATGCAGCAAAATGAGTAGCAATATTTTCATTGAAAACATGCCTCATGCAAATCAGTTTGGTAAATATGGAATTTAGCCTTTATAAAAGAGCACCTGTTCCCCCCGCCCAGTTCCTCCGTTTAATTTTTTTGCATTCAGATACACTCCACTCTGCCACGAGCCTAGTCCCATACACTGCCACGAGAACAGACAGGCTGGTTTTGAATCGAGTCGAACACCCACTCCTCTTTTCCAAGAAAAAAAAAATCTCAAAAAATTAGAGGCACCTGCGGGCTGATTTTCTCGCGCCTCTGAAGAGTATTTCCGTAGTAGCAAAATACATTGATGGCTTTAAAATGAGAAAACCCTTCAGAGTTGGCAGTGTCTCAGTTTCTGAGGCATGGGTGCAAGGCAGGGAGGAGGGTGGCTCCCAGCCTAGCCCTGCCTGGTACTCCAGGGGCTCTGGCTCCCCCTCAACTGTTTGGTGATAGTTGGGTTAATGGCTCTCTCTCTCTCTCTCTCTCTCTCTCTCTCTCTCTCTCTCTCTCTCTCTCTCTCTCTCTACTCAGGAGCTGGATTTTAATTCAGTTCTGTCCTGGCCAGGGTGTTTTCCTTTTCACCATCAGAGGGATATTTTAAAACTACGGACAGAACCTGGGGAGAGGAGGCCCAATTTGACACCTTTGAACCTCTCCAGGACCGCTTCATAGGCTGAGATTTGATGGGCTTGTTGGGTGGGGACTGGCTGCCTGGGAGAGCCTTTCAGAGCTTTCTTGGAGGGACACAGATTCAGTTTCCCGAAATGGAGGGTTTTTTTGTGTGTGAGACCTATCAATAGAAATATCAAACTGTGAATATACAATTGAACTTTATTATCCCCTTTGATTTTGTAACTACATAGGTATGACAGACAGAGGCCGAGTTTGAAAGAAACTCACAATTGCCCACATGTCCTCTGTGTGAATCCCCCGGCTGGAGGTTTCTCTGTACATTGGTATCTTCAGGTAGGGGCTGTGCAGGTGCCTCCCACCGACTCCTGAGCTCCGTTTTAATTAAGGAACAGAACATCTCTTGGCTTTCTGTTACAGAGAGGCAGTGGCCTGTGTTCTCAATTGTGCCTCTGGGCTCATTGTGCGCCCCCATGTTTACGCCCTGCCCAACTTTCATTTCAAAGATTCTTACTTTGAGAACCAAAGGGACTTTTTTTTTTCCTTCCTTCTTTCTTGTTTCCTTTTCTTTTCTTTTCGCTTATTTCCGAAATGGTCTGCACCTGAAATTCAAGAGGCAAGCTGTGCTCATTCTGCCTCTGACACCGTTAGAAAACCATAGGGTGGGAACTCACCTTCAAATGGTTGGCCTTACATAAAAGTCCTTCTCACCATGGGGTCCCGAGAGGTAGAACAAAGGTTTCGTCTCACCTGAGGGATCAGGAGGTCAAACCCAAGGCAGGTGCTCTTCCTCCGTCAGACTTCTCCATGCCCCTGCTTTGCTTAGGTTGTCTAAAGCTCTTCTCCCCAAAGCCACCATCCTGGTGAAAGAGATCGCCACAGATTATCCATGCGAAGTTGCTATTCAGAAGGCTTTCACTTTAAGCCACTTACGTGGAAGTTTCTAGAAGTTAATTCGGAAAAGATTATCTCCAATTAAGGACCACACAACCAACCAAGACCCAGGTCATAGGTCAAGCCTTTGATCTATTTTCACACCCAACACAATAAGTGGGCTGTGCCACAGAGTCAACAGGAAGGCTTGGGCTCTCTACAGCATCAGTGATGTTGCTGGAGGGGCAGAGGGGACACAAAACCCTGCCGGAGATGCCCATCCCCTCAAACTATGAAAGAATAAGCCTCCAAAAAGTGCACTCGACTCTTACTGCAATGACCAACAAGGAATTTATATTTGACAGGAATTTAGATTTATCTCTACTTTAAATTATATAGTTTGCACAGGTGCTATTGAGGACATTCCCCATATTAAATCTATAAACACATATGCACATGTACAGACTCCTATGCCTAAAAATAACTGGAGATATTCAAATGTGTGGAAAAACTGAAAACTAAAAACAATCCTTAGGTCCCGAACCAGCAAGCTCGGCTCAACTCCTTTGGAGCCTTGCTGACGGTTCTGCTCTCTGTGACCTTTAGCATGACAGTCTCTGTTTTCACTAAACCCCCCCCCCTCATACAGCCTGATGTATGATCGAAACTGACATGGTGGCCCCTCCCTCTGCCGCTGTCTCAGAGGATAAGCTTGTGTCCCTTATCCCCTGTGCTGTTCTTCCTCTCACCCTGCACACTCACAATCTCCAAGGACGCCTTTTCTGTTTCTTGGCTATGAGCATCCCTGAGGAGCCTGCTAGTGCCCCAAGTCCTGAGATCTGATCCCGGCCATTGCCTTGGCGTCATTAGGCAGGGAACCATGACTCCAAACTGTAGCAGTTGCAAATGGGAAACAGGGATTCTGAGATCTGCAGTGATTTCCCCATTATCCCTGAGGAAAAAGGAAACCCGTGTGGCTCCACCAGGAAGAAATGGCCTAGATTGTCAGACACTCAGAGATCTTGAAAGGAAAACTGTTTGGAACTGTTTGCAAGCCTTTTAGAAAGCAAATAGACCCTGAAGAGTCATGCTGAGGAGAGGAAGGAGGGATTGGAGCTAGAGGGTTGGAGATATCACAGGAAAACCCACAGAAACAGCTAGCCGGACTCATGGGATCTCACAAGAGTCTGAACCAACAACCAGGGAGCCTGCATGGGACTGACTTAAGCCCTCTGCATATATGAGACAGTTGTGTAGTTAGTCTATGGGTGGGACTCCTGGTAATTGGAGCAGGGACTGTCCCTGGTGCTTTGCCTGACTTTTGGATGTTGTGGGGTATTTGTGCACTGGGAACCCATTCCTCATGCTGGATTGCCTTGCCGAGATTGAATACAGGGTCACGTGTTCATTCTTATGGCAGGCAGCTTGATAGGCCATGGCTTGCTGATGAGAAAGGGAGGCCTGTCCCTTTCTGAGCAAATATGGAGGGGGTGGATTGGGGCAGGCAGAGGGAGTGGGAAGAGAAGAGGGAAGGATGAGAGACTAAGGTTGGGATTTAAATAAATAAATTGGTCAACTAAATAAAATTTAAAAAGTGATTAGCCACTTACAGTCTTGCTGATGAAAAATAGTCAAAAAAGAAGATAAGGATGCGTGCAGAGATATTCATTGTACGGTTGCTTATGGCTAAGTCCAAAAATGGTTACATGGAGCTAGTGTCATTCCACGTAGGGATGTACATAGCTGTCAACAAAGAATGAAAAGAAGGATGGGAAGTGGGGAAAGAGGAGGAGGGGAACTGGGAACTGTCGAATTATGCTAATGACTATATTTTAAGGACGTTATCAGGGATCTGAATTGTCTCTTGCAAATGATCTTTCTAGAAAAAAGGAGAAGATACTGGAGAACAGACAAAAGACCACATGAGGAGGAGAGATGGCAGAAAAGAGCCTAGGAGAGAGTGATCCCGCTAATTCGGCTTTAGCTGGCAAAAGCCATCCCCGTCCAGGGAACCATTCTAACCCTGTAGCAGAGGCAAAGAAGGAAAACCGGGCAGACAATTTGGCTGACGAAGTGGGAGGCAGAATATCATACAGCTGCCTTCCCCACAGCTGGATTGGCTTTACAGTGTTGACAGTTTGAAAAGAAGGGGGAGAAAGAGAGGGAAGGAGGGAGGGTGGGAGGGAGGGAGGCAGCTGGGATGTGACCCTCACAAGGCGCTTTGGTTTGATCAGTAGAAGTTATTGGTTTATCGTGAATTATATATAATTTTTAGCTTTAATGAAGTTTTCATTATGTTGGAGCGTTTTTTTTCTCCTTCTTACCAGGGATTCTAAGCATTTTTTTAAATAAAAGTATTTATTTCTGCATATTTTATTCCATGCTTTGAAAACTCTCCATAAACAATATCACCGTGATACACATTTTCCTTACCCCTGACCCTGATTACTGGTTTCCTACCACACCCAAACAGTAAGTAAACTGTTGAAATTCTAGGCAAAGAAAGAAAGAAAGAAAGAAAGAAAGAAAGAAAGAAAGAAAGAAAGAAAGAAAGAAAGAAAGAAAGAAAGAAAATCTAAGCTGACACACACAGGCAAAGTGAAGCGGAGATCAGCTAATGACTTGGTAAACTTCAGCTGGGTAGACAATCTGCCAAATTGATACCATTAAAAAAAAATCCCTCCGTAGTTGTTCCCCCACCCCACCCCGCCCTGCTCTCAGTCATGGCCCAAAATATATGAACGACAGCTCAATTCTCTCTTTCACCGTGGCTTGAGTCATCTTGCTCTTGCCACTTAGGTCAGAGGTCAAGTAGCTGCGAGCATGATATTAACACATCAGTTCTGAGAGTTCTCTGTTTTCTGGAAGCATCTATTTTAGAACTCCTGCAGGTGGTCGCCTTTCACAAAGTCTGTCAGATGCTACTGGACGCAAAAGGGTTTAAGGGCTTGTGTATTTCAGACGCTATCTGTGGAGCCTTTTCACAAGTCTCTGCTATTGTTCCGCATAATTTTCATGGCTCTTGGGGACTTAAATGCAAGTGAGCAATTTTAAAGGAACCAAAATATGACAAAGGAAATAATGGCCCCCTATTCTGAAGCATTCTCCTCTCATCCGTCCTCCACCTTCCAGCCGCCCTCGCCGGTGGGTGTAGCCAATGCTTGAGAAGGGCTGAAACTTCTTAAAAGAGTTTGACCAGACCAGCTTAATAGAGTACTCAGAGCACACATTAGATTACCATAAATTAAAGGAATGAAAAAAAAATAAGACCATGACATTGAAAAGCCCTGTATGACTGGCGTGCCAGGCTCATTCGATTGGCTTAGTACCAATTTGATTGTAATTACAATCATTGCGAAGTGAGGCCTTCAGGGAACTGGAGAGTTAGCTTTCCATGCTTGGCCAAGGAAGGCTTCAGAGTTTGAAATGACCAGTAAATTTTGATAAACAGAGTAATACATATATTTCTTCCATATTATTCTTCTCTATTATTTCTTATCCCAGGTCTTTCCCATGACTTGAAAAAGACCTTTCTTTGGAGTTTCTGAATTTCTACTTCAGTCTCTCCTCCCCCCAATAAAATAAAAGCGAAGCCAGCGATGACGACGACGATGATGATGTTCACATTTATCAAGTAATGACTACATTCAAGGATTGGAACTAAGCACTTCACACGTACCGATTCATTCCAAACTCACGACAGCCCTAAGAGGTTAAACCAACAGGCTCTCACTTCCCCTCTCCAGATAAGGACATTGTTCACGGTCTATGGCTGGTAATTAGCAGAGCCAGGTTCAGAACCTAAGATTCCGACACTCGACTTCACTCTCTTCAGCGCAGTGTATGCCACACAGACACTTTTCACGCCGAGAGGGATTGAGCTAGTTTCGTTTTCACCCAAATAGGAAACCATTTGCCTAAGGAGGAAACTTTCCTGCAATACTCACTCAACTCGATGAGGTTTTCGGCTCATAATATCTGACACAGTGGACACACAACGCCACTTAGATACTTGACTTTGAGGGCATAGCATGTCTGTGTGCTGGCTCGTTCGTTTATTAGCTTGCTTCTTTAGAATTACTTGACTTGTAGTCAACTTCTCACAGTGGAAAGAGCATCGTAAATTAAATCAAAGTACAGCACACTTACTGAGAGAGCTTCACGGAGAAAAAGGAAGATTTCCCCTTAACCAGAGCTCACCTGAGAAGTTTGTTCTAGGAACAAGGAGACAAGGGACAGAAAGGTAGGGTTTTCCCTTCAATCTACCATGGTCCACGTTTGAGAAGAACAGGCTGTCAGTAGAGGGGAAAGTGGGGACACTTTGTGGGTCTAGCAAGCTGTGGGTCTAGCTGTTTTTGTATTTAGTGTCACAAAAATCCCTGACAGGAACAATGTAAAGGCTAAGATTGAATTTGCTTCATGGTTCCAGAGGGCTAAGTTCATGGTCACTTGGCTCCAAGGTTCTGAGCCCATAGTGAGGTAGAACATCTTGGTGGTGGTGGGGTACTGGTGGGGTGGTGTTAGTGATAGGGTGGTAGTGTGGTGGTGGTGGTGGTGTGGGGTTGGTGATGGATGGTGGTAGTGTTGGTTGGTGGGTGGTATTGGTGGTGTGGTATTGGTGGTGTGGTGTTAGTGTTGGTGGTGTTGGTGGTATGGTGTGGGTGATGGGGTGTTGGTGATGATGGGATGATGATGGTAGTATGGGGTGGGGGATAGTGGGAAAGCCTCTTTATCCCTTGGTGACTGGGAAGCAGAGGGAACAGCAGGAAGGGACCAAGGTTTACATACTCCCAGCCACCTGCTCCTAGTGGCCTGCCTCTTCCAGCTCTTGGACATCCAGGAGCAAAGAGAGCTGCCTTGTTATTAGAACAGCAATAAAAGCACATCAAAGGAAAAACATCTTCTCAACAAGAGAATAAAATCTGGATTCTGAATTTCTCAAAAAAAAAAAACCCAACTTCTCCTCTTTCTTCTCTTTTCTAAGCACACTTCTCCAGCTCTGGGCTTCTTTATGCTTTCTCTAAAGTTCCCCTCCCTGTGGGTGGCTGTATGTGCTATGTGCCAGTGTCTGCATGCACATGTGTGTGTCACGTGTGTGCCTGGTGCCTGTGGAGGCCAGAAGATGATACTGGGTTCCTTGGAGCTGGAGTGGCAGGCGGTTGTAAACCGCCATGTGGGTGCTGGAAACAGAACCTGGGTCCTCTGCAAAAGCAGCAAGTGCTTTTAACAGCTGGGCCATCTCTCCAGCTCTAAATGTTTCTTTTAAACTCTAGTAAAAATTATTCTTAAGGTACCATTTGAGTTTGTTCTTAAATTCTCTCAGTAAGAAAACTAAGAGCCCCAAAAGGAGACCCTGATTTCCTGGGTATCATTGGGTAACCATGAAAGGAGTCCCTAAGATTATGGATACCAGGTTTCTGAGGAGGCCCCTTTGTCTGCAACTCCTCATTCTCCTCTTCCTCCTACACCTCTGCTTATAAAAGCAATGTTTTTTTAAATTAGCCAGTTATGTACACTGTTCAGCCCCTGTTCCTTTATCCTTCCTGCAGCATGTTGGACAACCCAGATAAAAAGCTCATTATTTGGTTTCTTACAGAGACTACCAGAATCCCAGGGTGCTCTAATATTTGACCAAATCACTCTAAACACCTCATTCCTTATGGGGATTAATTAGTGGCTTCCTATTCTCCTGCTAAGCAAGAAGTACCACTATAAATACAAATACTATCTACATAAAACATTGCTCTCCTTACAGGAGGTTAAGTTAAGGTCAGGTTCAGCATTGCTCAAAACTACCCAAAGTGCAGACAAAATCCTGCCAAATGAGCTTAGACTGAGGTCGCTTCTCTTCTGAGACAGAGCAGAGTTGGGGTTTCCAGCCCGCTCCTCTCAATGCAGCTGCCGTCTGTGAGAAGGTTTTCCTAAAGAAGCTCTACCCCGTGGCACCTGGAGTAAAATACCCGGGGTCAATGAAACACACTCAAACGCCAGCTCTCAGAAGTGGACCAGCACTGGGGGACTTCAGAGCCAACAACCAGGATCTGAAGTTATCTAAACAGAGCATGGAAGGGCGGGTGACTTGTCTGGTGTCACATAACCTGAAAGGAAATGAGGACCAGGTCACTTTTCTCTCCTGTTCAAGCACAGGATCTTAGTCTCCTCCTATAGAGAATGAAAGCTGAGCGTGGTCACATCTAGGATGCCCCTTCCCACCCCAGCTTTCAAAGGCCACTAAATACTATCCAGTTTCTGGTCAGTTCTGACTGGGAGGTCAAAGCAGTATGAGGATCTAAGAAGCTTGTTCGGTCCCTGTCAGTCATCAAGAGGACAGACATGTCCGAAGTTCCTGCCAGCCTTAGGTGGAGGATGCTAAGTCTACCTCATTAATCTGTCTGTTAATCCTCACTTTGTTCAAATCCTTTCTCCTGGGCAGAAAGGCCGTCCTCTTGTCTAAGGGACAATGTCTATATTCTTTGGACTCCAGCTCAGAGCACCCTCTCTGGTATGCCGGATGATCCGCAGTGCTAGCGCTCACATGTCTTCCAATCCAAGAGGATGCCTTCGAGGAATTCTGGGGCCAAGGTTAGCTCTCTCTAACTTGCAGGTCTCTGTGCAAAATGAAAACATCTTTAAACACACTAAAACATGAAGAATTTTCCTTTATCCCAAGGTCTTTCTCGTCTCATTATGGCAGTTCTTATTTGCTTAATGTCATTCTAGAGAAAGAAAAAAATCTAAATTTCAAATTATTGACATGAGTCTTACCATTCGTCTTTATATTGGACGATGTCACTTTTAAATGCAAATATCAGAACATTTACCACGGATGTGCAATCGTTGGAATGACACAATTTGTATTTTCAGCTCTTACATGCATATGTATTTTGTTCTTACCTCCGGATGAAAACTGCACGCAATCCCACAAACACCTCGAGTCTTCCTTTTGCCTCTTGCTTGGTAAGTGTGCATTCTACCAACCCTCTGTCTTCAGCTTGCTATTGAGAAAGGACAGACAGAAAGCATACAAAGCTAAGGCTGCCCTGCCTTTCTCTTTCCTTTGATGCCATCATTTTCAGCAGAAGTGGACGGAGAACTTAAATAGCTCAGGTAAGAAAGAAAATGGAACTATTCCCTGATCAGCCCGTTTACCTTCCCGGAAATATCTCTCTCTCTCTCTCTCTCTCTCTCTCTCTCTCTCTCTCTCTCTCTCTCTCTTCTGCGTTAGAAGCAAAGTTCATCTCAGACAGAAAGTATGACCTCTTGGACCCATTAACAGCCTCTCCAAACAGAGGTGCAATGGGGAAGAATGCTCTTTCCTAGGATTTTCCTTATCAGTCTTGGTGACCTCCTGCACATCAAGGGTCCATGTGAATGTGGTGCTCGTGACCACAGGAGCGATGGCACCAAGTAGGGCACCAAGGCATGGTGGATGCACACAGCCATAGTATCTCCCCCGCTCACACAAACTTCACTGCCACACTGAAACAACCAGAGAAAGGATTCCAGTCTGACTTTGGCAACTGATGAACCCAGAGCCTCTCCCCCCTCTCTCTTCTGTTCCCCCTTCTTCTTCCTTACTTCCTGAACGAGACCTTCCTTCTCTGCAACTTTCTGAAATGATGGATAGAACGCTAAGGCTCATGGGAATAGGTGCAACAAAAATTCCCATTTCTCTTCCTAGTTGGGAGACGGAAGGAGCGATGGTAGGAGATGCTGGAAATGCCTCCCCTTCCACCCCAGGAGTTTCTGCTTGACACTTCCCTTCCCCCACCCCCCATGTTGCCGGGTTTATGCAGTATTTGTCACCTTGCTTGATGTCTGCAGTACTAGACAAACCCAGGGCTTCATGCCCACTTGGCAGGCATCCTACCAACTGAGCTACATCCCACCCCTAATTTAAACTATTTCTTTTAACTTTGAAAACACAGGTTTGCTGTGTGCCTGACGCCATCCCAAGAGTGTTATAAGATGTACTTACTCCGTCCTTACAGCTAGCTGAAGCAGGCAGCAATGAATGACTCCACAGTCTACCAATAACGTCAAGTAGAGAGAGTGCAGTGGTGGCCAGCGGCACCTCGCTGAACAGTAGCACAAGTATAAGCTCAAGCAGCGTGACGCACAGAGAGCACACTCCTGAATACGCACAGAAAGGCACACCACCACCAGGCTAGGCTGGCAGAAGGACCATAGCCACCAACCAGTCCAGTTGCTTGCAGCCTTGTGATTTCTGCAGCCACCCTCCCAAAGGGCTCAGAGCTGCTACAGGCTGCCGCTGACCCGCTGACCCACTGACCCTGTATTTGCTCCTCCTCCAAGTCTGGGTCAATGGTGGTGTGGAGAGCTCTCCCTGTACCCCTTGGCCCCATCTGAGGGTTACCAGTGCTAACTGTTTGCTTCTACACTTGTGCTTTTAAAGTCTCTTCACTCAGTAACACTTTCCATTTTCTAATGACACTTTAAATTCCATTTCTATCACCTGAACATCAAGCACAATTACGCCATTCTGAGTTTCTTCTCAGCAATTAATGCAATCATATGATGCATCACTAATGCCAGCCAAGATCCTTACCACAAAATAGTATGAATTATCATATTTCTATATACATTTGCAAATCTCTTATTAACATTCCAATCCTGTGTATATTTTTCTTCTGGGGAAAAAAAAAAAACCTTCTCTGTTAGGTTTCTGGAACTGCTGCTATCAGCTAAACTAGACCAGCCGAGTGCAATGACTGGTTCAGTCTGGTTCTGTGAGATCTCTCATGCACTCAAAGGGGCTCCGTAAACTGGTAAGATTCTCCTGAGGCCATAAGACCATCTTCTCGTACAGATACATATGGATATGGGCCAGCCACGCAGATGGATCATATGGAGACACACAGTTCTTTTCTCCTGTGGGGGTATTTAATGGGTGATATTAAATATCAATAGTTGGATATATACAACTAGCAATTTATCTATATACATATCAGCACTGGTATTAAGCCTTTAACGTCTTATAACACTCTTGGGATAGCGTCAGGCACACAGCAATGACCTTTCTTCTCTGTCACCGATTTTCTTTCCTAGTTACCTTTTTCTCACGTTGTCAAAAATACCAGACCCAATTTAAAGGAGGAAGGATTTGCTTTGGTGATGTGGGATTCCCCTCTGTATGCTGTGAATACCATTGGTTAATAAAGAAAACTGTTTTGGGCCTGTGCAGGAAATAGAGGTAGGCGGAGGGGGTGGGGCACGGGACACACAACACACCGACATGACTAAACTGAATGCTGGGAGAAAGGAAGCGGTGTCAGAGAGAAGCCATGTAACCCTGCTGGACTGCTGGAGACAGACTCGGAACTTTAGTTGGTAAGCCACAGCCACTAACTAGCAGCCCCCTTCAACACTTTGGCTCTCACTATCAGAGAGCTCAGGCTATGGTCGCTTGCCTTCATGTGTTGGAGTAGAACACCATGGCAGTGGGGACGTTAGTGGAGGGGCATCTTTATTTCATGATGGACAGTTAGCACAGAAGGAGGATAGGACCTGGACAGTTAGCACAGAAGGAGGATAGGAGCAAGGACTGTATATATCCCTCAAAGACACACCTCTGTGACTACTTCCTCCAATTAGGTCATTTCTCCTCTGAAACAGCCCAGCAGGAGACCAAACATTTAAGATACGAGCCTGTGGGGGACACCACATGTTCACACCATGGCAGGATATCATCACCTGATTTCATATATGGTTCGCAAATATTTTTTCCCCCGATTGGTGGTTTTCCCCCTCTCCCTAGTTTTGCCTTTGCTATGCAGAAACTTTTTATTGCTTGTGACATTCTGTGGGGTAGCCTATGTTGGGGACAGGGAGTGCATGAGTCCATGTGTGTGCTAGCTTGGAAGCCAGAAGAGAATAGGAGAATAGGAGGAAAAATCACTTTTTTCAGCAAAAAGTCAAGTAACAAAGGAAGAATAATGGTAAAATCAGAAATAGCAACAGGCAGCGACTATCATGTTAACTTTCTCTCTGTGCAAGAACGGTCCAGGGTGACAAAGTTGCATTCGAAGGGTAAAGTGTTTACCTAAGGTCACTTTCCCTGTGATTAACTACATATTAATTACACAGGAAATAAAGCAGTGGCTTTAGAGTGAAGACACCTTGACTAAGCGACCACAGCGAGCCTCACCAAAGGCAAGACACGGACGTTGCGTCCTTTCTGCCTTGAGACTGAGAGAGACAGCTTGACTCAGATATTTCGATGTAAAAATACATAACCTCGGTGTCATAGAAGAAAGTATCAGGGGAACCAAATGGAGGTCAATTCTGCAAAATTACTATCTGGTGCTTTTCAAACCTATCAAAGTCACAAAAGACAGGGAGAGAGTAAGGCAAGGTGGTCCCAGATTTGGGAAACCAAAGAGATAAACAAAAAATAAAAATTATATATATGTATATATATGATAAATAAACACAACGTGTTATCCTAGTTTGAATTAAAGGAACACAGAGGAGATTTTTTCTGTTATTATGACTATTATTGAACAATTAATGAAATGTAAATGGAATCCTAGGTTTAGGAGAGAAAACGTATCAACATTAATGTATTGATTTTGATGTTTGCTCTGTGGTTCAGTGGAAACCTATCTTTGTCTTTTGGATACACTGGAGGGGATATTCAGAAGCTTTCAACTAGCTTTCATTTGATTCGTGTGGGATACACACACACACACACACACACACACACACATTCATACAACAGAATGAACATGCACACATGGGAACAGAGTGCTATATAGAATTTGCCGCGCACATCTAGGTTAGGGGTATAGGGTATGTTCTTCTTCCCCCCGTTTCCATAAATTTAAAACGATTTCACAATTGAAAGTTCAAAAGGACAAAGAGAATTGCTGCTTGCCCAAGGCCGGTGGGATCGCCAACAGCGCCCCCCAAAGCCTGCGGCTGCCCAAGACCTCACTCTAAAGAGAAGCTTGGAAGGGTTTTCTGTGTGAGCAAACCTTCGCAGCCCACCATGCTGGAGTGAATATTGCATGGGGAAGACAGGGAAAGCTCACATCGTGGTGTGCGTGCTGACTAGCTCTAAGGCCTCTAAAGGGTTGCAACATTGCATCCTGCCCTCCTGTCGGGGAGAGTCTGTCTGCTCCCTGGAGGATTGAAGACACCTGCCTTCCCTGGTCTGGCCCCCTTCCCAGGCGTACAAGAAAGCTGGCGAAAATAATCTGTGATTACCCTTGTTTTAGCTCGTCACTAGATTGGAAAATACCAGAGGGCTTCGGCCGTCTCTTACCTTTCTCGATCGCCTTGCACAGAAAGGAATGCTGCTGTACAGATGTCACGGTCCGATCTGGGGGTGGGAGGTGGGAATACCCCTTTTCGTGCCAGGGAAAACAACTGCAGCCTTTGAGGCTCTGTTCCCACTCCCGGGCCTCTGAAAGCCCGGGTCCAGGTTAAGCAGCCCTTTGTGGAGCTGCATTCTCTTAGAGGACCGTGTGGCTCTCCAGCAAGTCACCTTTGGCAGGGCGCCTTTGCCTTGGTGGGCCTCCACCACCCTGATGAAGCACAGCTGCGGTGAGCTCCTGCCCCTCCAAAAGAGCAGCTCCGTCCCCGGTTACAGCAGCATTCCCAGGCCAGACGTTAGCCCCGGAGGGTTTTCTGTCTGGATGGGATGTGGTCCAACAGGGAGTTCTAAACAGCAGCTGCTGATAGAGAACCCTCCAGTCTGAAGACGTTAAAAACCCTACCCTACCCGGAGTGACAACTGAGTCCCATGTGAGTTTCAAACCCACTTCTGCATTTTTTGGAAAAACTGTGTTTCAGAAGAACCTGACACGGATCTGTATCACCAGACAGCTGTCCTGTGCCCCTTCAGGCCCCATTAGACACAGAGGATGCAAGAAGGCAGCTCTCAGCCCCGGGAACGTGGAACAGCTCCCAGCTAGGCGTGGCATCTCCGACAATACTCACCAAAGCCTGTGGTTGCCCAAGACTTCCACTCTGAACAAAGAAGTTGAGTGTTTTTCTATGTAAGCCTGCGGGCCACTCACTACGCTGCCCTTAGCATTTCATGGTGAAGACAGAAAAAGGCTGTCTGGTAATAACCGGAATTGCCTATCACTGTGTGCCCAGCACCCTGTGTGATTATCTCATTTGACCCTGCTATCCTCTGGGGAAGGATCTGTCTACTCCTGCGACTAAAGACTAAAGACACCAAAGGAGTCATGAGAGGCATGGAACTAGGAAGTACTGGAACAACCAAGATTTGAACCCTGAGACTCAGATGATGATGTTAACGGCTTTGGTCAACATTTCAGAGATGGGCACTTTTTAAAGAAACTTTGGATTGGCAAATAGGAGACTGTGTGAAGGTATTGAAGGTTGTTTTGAACATACACATGCAGTCACACACACATGTAGATATACACACACTTTCAGGCACTCACACACATGCAGGCACACACACATGTAGGCACACACACATGCAGGCACACACACATGCAGGCACACACACATGCAGGCACACACATGCAGGTACACACACTTTCAGGCACTCACACACATGCAGGCACACACACATGTAGGCACACACACATGCAGGTACACACACATGCAGGTACACACACATGCAGGCACACACATGCAGGTACATACATGCAGGCACACACATGCAGGCACACACATGCAGGTACATACATGCAGGTACACACATGCAGGCACACACATGCAGGCACACACATGCAGGTACATACATGCAGGCACACACATGCAGGCACACACACATGCAGGTACACACATGCAGGTACATACATGCAGGCACACATGCAGGCACACACACATGCAGGTACACACATGCAGATACATACATGCAGGCACACACATGCAGGCACACACGCAGGCACACACACATGCAGGTACACACACTTGCAAGGGCAGACAAATGCAGGTACACACACATACAAGCATATGTTCATATAGTGCTTTGGACATAGAGCAGAACTAAGCAACACTGGTGGCAGAGAAAGATCAGAAATGCTTATTTTGGCTGTTTCGGATGCCAGCAGGGACAGAAACCAATGTTTAAAGTACAGAAGGTGGCAACGCTAAACTCATTCTGGATGAAAGGGTTGGAAAGGCGTCCTGGGTAGTTTGCGGGGAACACACCCCGTGTCTGGACGATGAACCTGGAAGTGTGACAGAGTGAGACAGGGAACAAACCCAGGGCTTGTCAGTGAGACTCACAGGACTTCGGACAGGACAGCCAGGTAGGAAAGCACAGTGTGTGGAAATGAATGCTTCACTTGGGCCCAAGCCCAGGGACCGCACTAGCAGGCATAATGAATGGGCTGGGTGTGCTGAAGCCCAGCTAAAGAGGAGGGAGCGAATCAAAGGTTTTAAGCTAATCTGAGTGAGTGGCACAATGCTTCAGGGAGGAGACAGGTAGATGTCCCTATGCAATGATATGGCCTCGGTATTTAAGGTTTCTGCCCTGTTGATCGTGTGAAAGAATGAACCACACATTTTCATGAATCCAGCAATCATTCATTTCTTTAACCGTGTCAGTGAGCTGTGCAGGGCAGGGGCACCATTGGCAGATGAACCCCGCCCAACAGTGCTCGACTGACTCAGTTTACTCCAATAGCCCCAGGAGCCACCCTGACACAACTGGGTCATCTCCACATAAAAGGAAAGAAAGCATTTTGAGTTCTTGATTCTTTCTAGAAATACGAAGGGCCACCTCTCTCACTCAAGAATGGCAGCAAAGGCCGCCAAGGCCAAACTCCCTGTTCTCAACAGCCCAGGTGGTTGCCGCACAGGCCAGACTTCCCTTTTGAATTTAAGTTCTATCACTTTAGAAAAAAGAAAGACAGTATCAAAGAAATGGGCAGGAATTTCTTTCTTTTCTTTTTTAATGAATAGAACTTTTAGTAAGATTATGGATATAGGGCTGGAGAGATGGCTCAGTGGTTATGAGCACTGGCTGTTCTTCCAGAGGACCTGAGTTCAAGTCCCAGCAGCCATATGGTGACTCACAACCATCTGTAATGAGATCTGGCACCCTCTTCTGGCCTACAGGCAAACAAGCAGGCAGAACACTGTATACATAATAAATAAATCTTTTTTTTTTTTTTTTTTTTTTTTTGGTTTTTCGAGACAGGGTTTCTCTGTGGCTTTGGAGCCTGTCCTGGAACTAGCTCTGCAGACCAGGCTGGTCTCGAACTCACAGAGATCCGCCTACCTCTGCCTCCCGAGTGCTGGGATTAAAGGCGTGCGCCACCACCGCCCGGCAATAAATAAATCTTTTAAAAAACAATTATGGATATAATGCTATCTTGGAAACAGTTATTACAGAATTATAAATAGCTTACTAACTGGGGTTAAGACCATACATGACCACCAAACCCATAATAAGTTGAGAGAACTAGCAAGACCCTAAGAAATAATTTCCAAACTATAAGGTTGCTATGACTTTGGAACAATTTACCTACATTTTGTTAAAGATGGGGTCTCATGTAGTTTGGGTTAACCTCCAACATTTCATGTAGTTGAGGATGACCTTGAACTTCTGATTTTCTTGTCTCTGGAAAGTCTATCCTGTGTTAGGGTTTGAACTCAGGGTCATGTGCACCCCAGACAAGCACCTACCAACTGGACTACACCCCTCAACCAACCTACATATTCCATATGTATGTTTGTGCAAGCATGTGTGTGTGTGTGTGTATGTGTATGAGTGTGTGTGCCATCTCCCCAGCCTCTAACCTACATATTCTAAGTCCTTCTTTCTGTAACAAAAATAAAGACAATGACTGGAATTGCTAAATCCACCCAAAGAAGTTTAAATCAATATTAATCAAACTGAATTCTATGGGGTCTGTAAATGCTTCAATTTTAAATTTTAAATGCCAGGGCTAGAACCCAGGGCCCTACACATGCTAAATGAGCTCTCTACCACTGACCTCACACCTAGTATGTAGTTTGACTTTTTTTGCTCATCCCCCAACACTATTTTTCACGCCCCTGGATGTGACCCAAGTTTGACGATGATTTGAATTCCTAGTCTCTCCTCTCTTGTTCTGCTTCTGTTTTCTGTTGCTCCGGTATAAAGATCCTTTAGACTCAACACTCACCACACAATAGAGATGTGTTAGAGCGTACACTCAGGGCCTCCTTTGGTCAGAGTGGTGGAGAAAAGGGAGATGTATTTACCGCCTATGAATTGGGCCAATTGAAAGTGTATGTGGTCACTGGAAACATTAAATGCTGAAACCCCTGGGATTCAGGCTCCATTAAAGATTCAATCAAAATTCTTCAGGGAAGTTATTTTAGCTCCTCACATACTTTGAAAAATTATAGAGAATGTTTTATCTATTTAATTTGCTTTTAGATATTCTATACACTTAGTCACCGACAACCCTGGGGGTGTTGTTTCTAAAGAAATGACTACACGTACATGCAACATCTCAAATACCTCATGGATTAACGCATCTGACATGCTGTTTATTTACCCCGTATATTATTACTTTCAGATAATGACGAGCACATATTTATCTATAAGCTACTAATTTGGTGTCACTCTGCCACGACGCCTCATTACTTTTCAGGATCTGATTGGGAAACGCTGACCAGAATTTTAAGAGCTGCGCTGGAGCAGAGCTGCAGTGGAGCAGTGCAGCCGGCTCTATGCATGGGGGCCATGTTCTCCAGAGGGATGCTGGTTAGCACACGTACATGTCTGTACAGCAAGCGAACTTGCAGGTTCATCCACGTTAATCGCTCACATGTGAATCCCTTAACGCAGCTGCCGAGAGTGAGGTTTTCCAAACCCTCAACACTTACAAATTATAAATGGAGCACCAAGACACAAAACTTGAATAAAGCATTCATATCCATATCGCCTATTCTTGGGTTTGGTCCTATTCTTTCATGCTTTTATTGTCTGTTGTCTGTTTGTTTGCTCTGTTTTTGAAACGGGCTCTCACTGTGTAGCGCTGGATAATCTTAAATTTGCTAAGTAGACCCTGCTGGCCTTGACTTCCCAGAGACCCATCTACCCATGCCTCGTAAGTGTCCAACTCATTGTTTTCCATAAATAAAATGCTTTAAAAATAAAAACAAATTATAAAATGACCATTGAGACATATGTTAAATTTTGAATAAAACAGGCATTATGCATATTTCCCATTATTTACCTTAAACCCGTTTATTTATGTCTGATGTCTCTTTAAATGACATAACTTACTAATTTAGAACAGTAACATATGATATCACTTAAAAATCATTTTGAGTTAACGATACTTTTCTTAAGTAAAAGGTGGCCTTTGCCCATTGTAAATACTCAAGATTTAAAAAAAATAAAAGACAACAACTTTTTACACTTTAGAATTTGCATAATATAAAGTAAATATTTATGCAAAATACGTTTCTGAAGGCTGAGTTATTTAGAATGTAGGCATCTCCTAATTCCCGAAGCCAGATTTGATGGTAGCAGGATGGGAAGACCTAAGATGAGAAGACCCATCGAAGGGATGCATTTGTTTCTGTGTACGAAGACATCTAAAGAAGTGTTAGATGCAAACCCGAGAACCAAAAAGGATCCGTCTTCCGCAGCAAGGTGGTCCCCAAACAAACTCCTGAAGCTGGGTCCCTTTGGTCAGGCAGACGGTCAGATAACAGGTAAAGTGGTAGGTACATAGCAAGCTACTGTTTTGTTCAGAATCATAATCTAAGTAACAGATGACTGTCGGAACGGCAGAGCTGTGCCCTCCTGTTTAATATGAGGAGGTTCCGAGGCATTTGGCACTGCCTGTCAGCTTCTGGGCTCCAACTTGTTTAAGGCCGTTCCCAGAGTGAGAGTTGATTGGCCACGGTTATGAAACTCTCAGGACATAAACTAGAAGGATGACAAATGACAGCAGTTGAAAATGTGTCTTCAGACACTCACCTGCAACTCCCATTTATGCCTCTCAGAACAGAGAAACGAGGACCAGGGGACCAGATCTGGCCCAGGCAGTAACGGCAACGGTAACACATCAATGTTAATGTCCGCCGCAGTTAGTGTGGAACGCCGGAATAGCAGAGTATAATTGTTAACTGCCAATACATTCCATTCCCGTTACAGAGGAATAAGCGAAAAGCATTTTACTGTAATTTCTAAATGATTCCATGGTAATAATGATAAAAGATTCTTTCCATTCCTTGCATTGTTAAAACTGGGTATTCTGAAAATTAACCATTGGCATGTCACCTTTCCAGCCACTTGTGTTCTCTGCAGGAGAGAGAGAGAGAGAGAGAGAGAGAGAGAGAGAGAGAGAGAGAGAGAGGGAGAGAGAGAGAGAGAGCATGGGTGTGTGCATGTGTCTGCTATCGGGTCAGCTGGTGAAAGTCTCTGGTTGTTGCCAGTTCTCAAGGCTGCCTGTGCCCTTGGTATTCTTTGTAAAAAAAAAAAAAATAGAAAATGCTTTACTGTAGACTGTGGTGTTTTAGGGCTGATTGTGATATTGAGGAGAAGCAGGGGCCTCTTCTTTGCCTCACCTCCAAGGCACCTGCCAGACCCTTTCCTCTGTTGGAAGCGTTTTCTACTTAGGTTGTTCTGTTCTTCCTAAACCTCCTCTGTTCCAGTCTTCCAACAGCACTGTGTGTCTGTCTAGCACCCCAGAGAGCCAGATGTTCTGCATGTACCTTAAATTTACTACTGTCTACGGCCATACTACCCTGAACACGCCCGGTCTCGACTTAAATTTACTACATCTTTACTACTGAAAGCACTTCATGAAATACGAGGCTTGAATCTCTACAGTAAATCTGTCTTGCCATCCCCTTCCCCAAACCACTCACTCTCCATTATTTCTCTGAGTAGTGGTCGTTGCCTCAGGTCATGCTGTTCTAGAAATAAAGACTACCCACCAAGGTCCCGATTCTCCCTCTCTGCCAAGGTTTGGACACTCAGAGTAATCGTGACTCAAGCTTGCCCTGAGTGACCGGGTTTGGTTATACTCTCTCTAGGGTTGTGTGAGATTGGATTAGTGGTTGTTTTGATGCTTGCAGCGGAAGCATCCCCACTGACATGTTTTCAGATCCCAGTCAAAGGAAAGAAAACCATGACTTAGAGACGCTAAGTCGTTCCCCCAAGGTAGGTGGTAGCGCTTAGACGCACCCACACCAGTTAGCTTCTGAAACAGAGGGACATCACGCTGGACTGACCAGCAGGGCCAGCCAGGGGAGAAGTGACGAAGCCCTGGGAGAGAGCACCCCACTCCATTCTTCTCCAGCTTTCTAGACAGCACACGATCTTCATACAATATTAGATTAGATTCTAATTAGACTAGATGCTACAAACCCCAGGTTTGCACCCTGCAGGAGCAAACTGAAGCCCAGCAAAATGGCTGAATGGCTGAGTGAAGCCTCTGCTGTTTTCTAATGGATTTTTATTTTATTTAATCTGTTAAAATTAATTTTATGGGTAAGACTATAAAGCAACAGGTTTTGTTATGGCATTTTCATACACATTTGCCGCTTGACGTCACTGTCAACTGTCACTACTCCTAGGATGTGTAGTTTTTGCTGGGCCTGGTGGCACAGGCCTGTAATCCCAGCTACTCGGGAGACTGGGGCAGGAGGATTGCAAGTCTAAAACTAGTTCATACTCCATGGAAAGAACTTGTCTCAAAATAAAAATAAGTAGCGGAGCTAAGGCTGTAGTTAACGGTCGACTGTGTGCCTAGCAAGCACGAAGCCCTGGTTTAGAGGTTAGGACTGCAAAAAGAAAAAAGGAAAAACAAATGCCATTTTAATTCTGAACACAGAGCCAAAGCTCTGCTGTCCTTTGCAGTGTGACAGGTGGCATGGTTCGGGGAAAACAAATCAGACAGAGAGTCCAAAGACAGGCTTCTTGTTTCCCATTTGTGCTTGCTAGGCAGTGGAATCCTTGGTCTCTGTCCACCCAGCCTTGGAGTGCAGGTGTAATGATTCCTACTGTGTAGACAAGCTGAGAAGATCCGGTGAGACCACAGGCGTCTTTACCTGTTGAGCCTTCTCAGAAGCCCAACAATAGGTATTTCAAAGCTGGAAAATACATTTTGAAGAGGAAACGATTTTTTCTTTAGGCAGACAAGACCAAAACAAAAACACGCACTAAAACAAACAAACAAGCAAAAAAAAAAAACAAAAACAAAAGAGCAAAAAAATCCAAACCAACAACCTGAGGCAAGCTCTTCTAGCAGTGAGGATGAGACGTAACACTCAAGTTCTGGGTGGAGAACAGAACTATGAGGAACTTGGAATTGAGAAAGGGGAGAGGAGGAGAAATTGAGCAAAAAGAGAGATTGAGAATGGTACAGGTCAGAGGGCAGGGGATCTACCCATAGAATACAGAGTCCAGAAGCTAGTCCTAAAACAAGAGGGCCAAGGAATTTCCAAGATGGGTAATAGATACAGGTGAGTATCTAGCACACACAGTGTTATGGGAATATAAACTCCCTCTGCTGCCTGAACTCATTAGCAAACTGTTTACACAAATACTTCCTGCCAGCAGCTGGTACGGTGAGAAATTTTCCCCCCTTCGGAGAATGGGGTGTGCTCCATACCTTCAGAAAGAAGAAAGGGCTCCAGAAAGTAAGACACAGAGAGAGCAGAAACTGGAGACACAAAGCCCATGAGTTTGTGGTTCCCTAGGAAGCAGAAGCAAGAGCTCAATTTTACTTAACTCTCTAGAGCATGTGGTTTCTGCTGATCCCAATGAGAAGCAGAATTGTTGGTAGAGGTTGCTCTTTCATTCTTGGCTGCCCAGACTCAAAATAACCACACAGAAACTGTTTTAATTAAATCACTGTTTGGCCTATTAGCTCTAGTTTCTTATTGACTAGCTCTTACGTCTTAGATTAGCCCATTTTTATTATTTTTATATTTACCACAAAGCTCATGGTTTACCAGGAAGATTCTGGCATCTGTCTCCTCTGACTCCACCTACTTTCTCCGAGCATTCAGCTTAGTTTTCCTGCCTAGTTCTATTCTGCCCTATCACAGGCCAGAGCAGTTTCTTTATTCATTAACCAATAAAAGCAACACATATACAGAAGGGCTTCCCACACCACAGAATAGGAGGGGGAGTGTACAGAGACTGCGAAGTCCTTCTGAGCAACAAGCCTTGCAGGGATTTCACAAGTTCAGGTATTAGCAAAGGCCAGTGTGGCTGTGGGCAAGCAAAGGCTATGTGTTGGCCTCAGCTGGTGTCCAGAAAGAGACCGCGAGGATGGTGAACTTGTTCACGGCCAGCATAGCAACCCAGAAAGCCCCACCCACACATCTTAAACTTTAGCTCAATGATGTTCCTGTGCTGTGTGCATCCATGAATATTCTCGTTGAATAAACATGTCCTGGGAGAGTCAGACAATTCCCCAAGGAGGTGGGGCAGTGTGGTGGGGGGACCACTGGGCATGCACGGACTGATTTTCTTGAGAGCAATTCTAGAGGAGAATTTCTGATGAATAAAATTCTCCACCTCATTACACAAGTAACTAATCTAATCAACCAGTCCAGTAAATGGGCTAATTTTTGGTGTTTGATCTTCTGCCTTGGCCCACCCACTCTCCCCAATGCCCTTCTTCCCAAGTTTCAAATGGCTGCCAGCAGGCCGTTCTGTCTAGTGCCGCTCAGTGCCAGGCACTCTGGGAGGTGCTGGGAAACGACCTTTGGGGACAGTGATCCTATTGCTGTCTGCTTGGAGTCTAAGGATGCTTTGAGGAGTATGCAGAAACAAGGCACTGCTACTAAAACCCCTGTCTCAAATGTGCAAGTAGAGGGCATCACTTGTTTTCAAGGTTCTGTGTGTGTGTGTGTGTGTGTGTGTGTGAGTGTGTGTGTGTGTGCATGTACATCTGTGTGCAGCTTAACTGACCAAGTGGCAGGCATCACTTATTTCCCAGGTTCTGTGTGTGCACACATCTGTGTGTTGGTATACTCAGAAGCAGAGAGTGATAAATACATCAACCGTCTTCCTTAATTGCTCTCCACCATTTTTGTTCTCAACTGATTCCTAGGGCTTGCCAGTTTTGGGAGGCTGGCTCCCAGCAAGCCCTAGGGACCCACCTGTGTCTAACTCCTCAGCCCTGTGATTACAGGCCTGTGTCTCCACGACAAGCTTTGTATGTGGCTGCTGGAGACCCAAACTCAGGTCTTCACGCCTTCACAACAAGCACTTTCCTGAACGAGTCATCCCCAGCCTCCTGTTTGCATTCGCGTTCTCGTGATTTGGGTTCACAGTCAGGAGGGAGGGCATGGCTGACAGCTTTGCCATTCCTGACCCTTGAATTCTCCTGCTGAACTCACTTACTCTGTGTTTACTCCTGACCAGAAATCCCATTCCAAGGAGTTTACTGCGGATGCTGTTCTGGGATGGATGGTTGTGCTCCAACGTTGTTGACTCGGACTAAGGCTGCTTGTGTCTCCGAGCAGACAGGGGTCAGAACAAGGCTGCAGCCGCCCCTGTGGAGGACCATTATCCCATCAAGAATAGTTAACCATAACAGACCCTAGCAGCAGAAGGTGGATGCCAGTTTAGAACACGCGTCGTGCTGAGCCATTTCTGATACAAGACTGAACTGTCATTGCCGAAAGCCTGGGATGCTGTTAGCTACAGTAAATGCCAATTGCAATTATTTCAGGACACACGACATTGAAACATTGCCTGCCTGTGTGCCTGCCCTTCAGAGGCCTCTGTGAAGATGGTTCTCTCTGTTGTCTTGCCCACTGCAGGTATACCACAGTGTAGTTAACAAACTCTCCACTTCTGGCCTTTGTCTTAGTAAATTCCTCTACCCTCGGAGTGTTGCCAGGCTAAGGCTGTTTCCAGCTGACCACTCACCGCCTGTCACACCCATGAAAGTTTCCGGTTGCCTCTGTAATTGTTCATAAACTGAGAACTCCTCAAATGTCCGTCAGCGGATGAGTACACACTCACCACATGGCTCGTTCATGTTATTTAACAGTAACAATGAAATCACGGCTTCCAGATGTCACCAAGTGGAGCCCTTAAGATCTGCGCATGTCATTGCATGACGTTTTACCTGCTAAACCTATCAGTAGCTCCTGACCCCTTTTTAAACTATGTAGAAATCACGGTCCCAGTCTGGACACTCATAGAGTCGATAGTGATTGGCAAGGATCGGTGGAGAAAAGACAGGGGTGGCGGGTCACTGCCAATGTGTAAGAGGTTTCAAGTTTGGGGAGTGATAAAAAATATTTTAAACTTAGATTGTGCTGTTGACTGTCTATGTCTCTGGGTATGCTAAATGTTGGTCAAGTTTATTCTTTGGGTTTGATCATCAACAAACTATATCTCAGCAAATGAATCATCTACCCAGCATTGTGGGCAGTCCTGATGTGGCCCTTCACTAGCTCACATTGCAAACTGTGGATCTCTGAACATCCCACCCCACTCCTCACATGGTTCCTTCTTCAGAGCACCCCAATATAACTACATCTCCGTGGCATTCGAGGTCCATCTCAGACGCCAACTCTCTCCGGCATCCTGTGGACTACAGCTACTCTCCTCTGCTCCCTGGAATGCGGAAGACTTTCTGCCTCACATTGTGTTTATGTGGCCAGTGTCTAGTCTTTCTCCTCAGACTAGAAGATCACTGTGAGAAAGAACTGCGCCATTGTCTGCTCATCTACGACAGCATATAGAAATTGCTCAATAAATGTACCGGGCGCTGGTGGCTCACGCCTTTAATCCCAGCACCAGGGACGCAGAGGTAAGCGGATCTCTGTGAGTTTGAGGACAGTCTACAAGAAAAAGAAAAAGCTTGATGAATTGATGGAGTGACTCAACTATCAAGAAGAAAACGTTATCAACCTTTCTCATTCCTACTGCCCACTGCCCCTCCCCCAGCTTCTAGCAGTCACTCCTATAATCTTAACCAATGAGATCAACTTTTAGATTCCACATATGCATAACTTATCTTTCTGTACCTAACCTATTTCACTTAATCTAACTTCTGGACAAAGGACAGATTTCGTTCCTTGTTACAGCGGAGTGATGTTCCATTTTGTGTAGGAACCAAATATTATCTATCCACTCATCAGTTGGCAGACACCCGGGTTGGTTCTATGCCATGGCAACTGTGACTGTTGCTGCAATGTGGCAATCCCTTCAGCACGTAACTTCCTTGCCTTTGCACGTATACACTAATAGAATTGCTAGGTCATCGGTTCTTGCTTTTTTTGAAGAATCCCTAGCCCTAGAACAACCAACACAGACAAATACTTTGAAAACACATCACAAAGGTGGCTTCTGGCTCAGTTCTTTCGTAGGTCCTTGCTGCCCTATGAACCCCCACAAACAAGACCTCTGCTGTCTGCATTTCTCCCAGCATTCCTAGCTTCTGATCTCCCACAATAGCTCTTTAGGTTCAACGGTTCTTCTGATGCAAAACTCCAAGATCTTCCACAACCCTAGACCCAGACAATCCAGAGGCTTAAAAAACCTCACGGCTGGGTCTATCACAACACTGCACTCTCCTGCTTTCGCCTTTTCTGTTTGTGGCCTTATCTCCCTTGACCATTGCTTCCTTCTAGAAGGTCTCTTGTTTCAGGTCTTCCGGGCACATCTTTAATCTAGTTTGAATCAGTTTTTGTAACTGAGGGAGATGTGGGTTGTTCCAGTCTCCAGCATGTGTGTGCTCAGTTACCAGAGACCCGGTTATCGAAAAGTGATGTCCTTCCTCAGGCGCTTGACGACTGCACCAAAAGGCTGTGCCGGGTGACTGACCCGTGAGGGTGGCTCCGTGACAGTGCATTCCATGATGGTCACACAGCCATGAGTCACCTTAGCAATGGACTCTCAACGAACCCCAGTCGTTAGGTGACTCACAGCTTTGAGATGGTTCTCTTGGACAAAGACAAAGGAAAAAGGCTGCCCTTGCAGTCACCGTATCTGTAAGAGGCTTTAAGAAAACAAGTGTTCAGCAATGGTCTGACCTACAGAAGACTCGTGATAGCCTTTTCCGTACTAGAGAGCTTTGAAAAGAGGCAAAGAAACACACTTGGTCTGAAACACAAAGAGCTGAAAGAGCCAGGAGTCCTGCTCTGTTCTTACGGCCTTGTTTACTTGATTTTTCATCTATCAATCAATCAATCAATCAATCAATCAATCTATCTATCTACCCATCTATCTATCTATCTATCATCTATCCATCCATCCACTTAACTACCTATCTTTATCTATCTATCTACCCATCTATGATTCATAATAGATGGATAGATAGATAGATAGATAGATAGATAGATAGATAGATAGATAGATAGATTCTTCTCTCACACAATACATTCCAACCACAGCTTTCCCTCCCTCCACTTCTCCCAGTGACCCCACTCTCTTTCCACCTCCCATCAGAAAAGAGCAGGCCTCCAAGAGACAACCAAACACAGGGGGACATGGCAAGAAAATGAGCAAACAGTAGCGTGGGGGCTCTTGCTCGTTTGTGTCTCACCACATCCCCCTGATGGTCCTTACACCAAGAATCTCCCTTAGGACCCCCAGGGGTCCTGGTTGCTAAGCAGCAGATGCTGTTGCAGTGATGTGTCATCTGGTTGAACCTCTGGCTTCCTTTGGATCCCACAGCGATAGACCTCAGCTCATCCTGGTCCTGCTCACCAGTCACTCCAGGAAGGGATGGTGGATAAGGCCTGAGCACCAGAAGACTGCGCGTTCAATTCTCAGAAGGAAATGAGGGGCTCGGAGAGGCTCACGCTGTCTGGTTTTGTCTAAAATTGATGGCTGTCACATTCTCATTCCCGCCGTCTGCGAGACGGGACTTTCAGAGCACACTCCGACGCATGGGGATGCAGACTACACTGAGGCGGCTGGGAATGTGCTGGCAAGACTGGACGTCGACACTGGAATAAGATTTACCTGCCTCTATGATTGCAAATGGCTTCAATCCTAGCCAGATTGTCCTCAGATCAATCTCATTAAGAAGCCTAGGGTGGTGGGTAACAGGATCCCCGAGATACCATTCTGCTGGATCCCAGTTACCAGTGATACCGGAAGCAGCGTAGGGCGGTGAGCAACAGAATCCCAAGAGATCATTCCAGCTAGATGCAAGTTACCAGTGATGTGAGAAGCTGAGAACGAAGAAAAGCGAGGTGACTACGGAGCAGCTCCGCGCCATCCCTCCTACCCCCAGCGCTATAGATAGTCTCAGCTCTACCTTGCCTGACTGAAGGGGATGGCAGAGGAATCCGGTGATGAACGCTGCTGAGATGAACGTGGCTCAGAAGCCTCGAATACATGCTGGATTTTAGAAGCAGTCTGTGGCCTGGAAAATCCTGGAATGTGGTCAGAAGTACTTCAAGGCTCACTTGGGGGTGGGGGAGGGAGGCGGACCTTAAAGCTACCGAGTGTCTAGAACCACTGTTCTGGAGCCGCTGCTATTCTAGACAAACACCCAGCCCATGTTTACCAAAGGCTGCCCCCTCCAGGTCATCCTTGAGCAACTTGGGCTTCTGCCAGGGACCACAGCATCTTTAGTAGGTTGCGAATCATCTCCCAACCGCCAATCTGCTGTGGATCCTTGGGAAGCTGCTTAACCTCTCTGAGCTTCAGTCTTTTGTTTTTTCATTTGAGGGAGAAATGGACATAACAGCAGCTAGATGATGTATCCAGAGTTAGCACAGCACTGAGCCTGGGTCTGAGCACACAGACTGTACTTATTGTAAGCTTCCATTGTTATGCATAGCATGCAAAACTGATGCCATTAATGTGGTCCAGCGATGATCAACCCTCTCTGTGTCACTTTGCCACTGGTGCCAAAGGTGGACAGAGCCGCTTTGGGAAGGGTTCTCAAGTGTGGGAGTGTGTGGCCCCCTAGCGCTATGACACCAGAAGCTGTAGACCTTGGGAGAAACTGTGAGCGCTGGACGAAGAGGGAGAGGAAGAGAACAGTTTTCTCTGATGCACAGATAGTGTGATGGTCTGGGCCAGAAGGAGGTTGTTTTCCCAAGAAGAAAGGGTTCTACATACTGGTGGTATTTCTTTCTTTTCTGGGGCCACGAGGACTGAACCCAGAGACAAACACCCTATAATTGAGGCGCAGCCCAGCCCGAGAGCAAGGGTGTTTCTAATTCGTCCTCTTTCCCCACCTGCAGCCCTCATTTCTGTGCTGCCAGCTCTCCTGGGCCCCTGCAGGCAGTAGCAGGGATGCGCATCTCTCCCTGACTTTGGCTGTACCCTGCTGGCAGTGAAGAGTGCATTCCCTTGACTGTCTGAAGAAAGAAGGGCTCTGGGTCACACTGAGCCATCCCAGGTGAAACTCTCTAAACACAGCAGCTGTGCAAAGGAAGGGAATGACAAGCAGCATTGCTGTGGAGATCGGACTGTGCCCTGCCCTAAGTTACTCCGTGTTGTGTTAACAGCAGTGCTTTGGACTGTGATTTGCCCTCAGGGAATCCGCTTTCCAAACAGCTTTCGACTCTGTTTTGAGGATGGAAGATGATTTCACACCTGATGGACATGTGGACACCACTGTCCAACCACTCCCACATGGCACAGGCTGAGAAATGACTGAAATACGTATATCACCCTATCAATTTGTCCAGGTGAACTGATACTGCAAGATGGATAGACAGACAGACAGACAGACAGATAATCTACTATGATAGATAATTTATTGCTGTAGACAGTTTACTATATAATATGTGATCTGATCATTATTAGTAATTAAGATTTGGATAAAAGAACCCATGTTTGCCTCGGTCAGGATTGCCAAAGAAAGTGGGAATGTTTGGCTAATTGCTGCCGTGGAAACATCCCTATCGTATGGAATTATTGTCAATAAGTTCTGACATTGCAGAAAGATACTCCCTATTGCACTATGGGAATGCAAGTACAGGAAATACATGAACAAAGAAAGGTCTCTGGGGACAACCCCCTTCCCTTATCACAATCTTTAATAAAACTAAGAGACTATATACTGAGAGTGGGCTCCTCACTGCTCTCCAACATTTTTTTAAGACGGATCTCCAGCTCCTCCGCCCTCCAGCAGAGGATACTCCTCCTTTCTCCTCTGACTTGGGAGCTGACCGAGAAGGCCAGGGTGTGATGCCTGGTAAGATGAAACATCCTCAAGGCTTCAAGCCTAAGTCCAGGTGGGCACAGGCGGGCTCTGAAAGCAAATACGGTGGCTTAGCTGATAAGCACTACCTACCAATGCACTGTAAGGTCCATGGAAGACTTGTGAGATCAGGAGCCTTACGACATAGGAACTATCAACTGAAAGTTTACATCTTGTTGGAAGGCAGATTCTGAGTTTCTATTTCCATTCTTCGATGGACCATCACTGTGAACTCAGGTGAGCTACAGTTATGTGATTTCCCTTCCTGGGAAGACATGAATAAAAATCTATTTACTCCAGATAAGGCACCAAAGGAATCATTTCACCCAAGTCTAGCTTAGCAAAACATTAAATTTATTGGGGTTACTTCCAGAGACATACATCCAAGGCAGCTGTATCACCAAAAAACCTACTTGAGTTTGAGTAATTGCACAAAGACTACATCCCTGAGGTTTTCTATATGACTTACAGTAAGCTGGCCATAACACAAAAACTGCAAACTCAGATTTCTACACATGACTTTCAAGAAACTAAAATTAGTCCAAAAGCCACTGAAAGTCTCTAGTCACTGGTCCTCACTGTTTATATGATCATGGGAAGGGGTTTTGTAGACCTTGTAAATTTCAGGAAGTTCCTGAGACTTGTGGATTGTGGCTTCTTAACCTTGTGACTTGTACTTTCTTCCTGAGTCTTAATGAGCCACCATTCAAGATGGGAATGCTTCAGTTAAGAGGAAGTTGTTACATAATAGCTATTGACGATGGCCAAACCCACCCACTCATGGCTCATGTTTTTGTTGTACAAAACACATAGAGCACAAATACAAGCCAATGATATTATTACCACAATTCCGAGGCCTTGAAAGAAACAACAACAAGGTAATTATTTTACAGGGTCCTTTGAGAAAAAGAAAAGAACAGAAATAGCTCATTGTAGGTTTGGATGGAGGAAGTATATTGCCTTGTGTCTTTTTAGAAGGACGCTCACTGCTGGGGAAATATTATTTTAAGAAGTGTACTTTCGTTTAGGTTGCAGTTGTTTAACTCTGTGAAGTTGTGTTACTGTGCCTGCCTAAAACACCTAATGGTCTAATAAAAAGCTGACTCGTCAATAGCAAGGCAGAAGACAGGAATAGGTAGGGCTGGCAGGCAGAGAGGATAAACATGAAGGGAAATCTGGAAGGTGAGGGTCTAAGGATCAGGGAATGAGAAAGGAAGAAGGCGGACTTCAGGGGCCAGCCACCCAGCCGACCAGCGACACAGTCAGACACGGAGTAAGAAGGAAAGAAAAGGTATCCAGGAATAGAGAAAGATAAAAGCCCGAGGCTGAAGATGAAGGGATAATTTAAGAAAAGCTGGCAAGAAACAAGCCAAGCTAAGGCTGGGCATTCATAACTAAAAATAAGGCTCCATGTGTGCTTTATTTGAGAGCTGGATGGTGGTCCCCCCAAAAAAGGCAAGAGAGTAAGAACAAAAACATCCGACAACAACTCACTAATTCCATTCAAGAGGCATGTTGACATAGAAGGAAAACATCAACTCAAACTCCGTTCCCCCTACTGGAGTCCACAACACACAGCACTTCTGACACCAGGCATTGGGGATTTCCTCTCGTGCAAGGAAGCAATTAGTTCTGCGGCTATGGACAATAGATAGATGTCCTGTAATCCAGTTCTCATCTGATGCTGTATTTTGAGGTAGCGTCAGACTCCACCGGCTGAAGGCTCAGCCCCTAAGACCTTCCCCTCCCTCATTCCATGCTTTGAAAACCAATTGCAAGGCCTAGGTTATTCTATGTGCACTTGTGAGTGGTTTTAAATCAGAGTTCCCAAACCCCCTCCTTGGGGGCTCACAGAATTCAGGTGAACACTTAATTTTTTACTGGTTTATTATAGAGAACACAAATAAAGACACGCACAAGTGAGCTGTGAGGGAAGGGCAGAGAGTTTCAGAGTCCTCTACAGGGACCCCAACCCCCTGAGGCCCCACCCTCACCACACCCCATTAGGCTAAGTTGTCAACATTTAGGGGTTTCAGAAAAGCTTCATTACAAATGCAGGGGTTGTTAAATCCCTACCATTAGAGGTCAGTTTCTCCACTAGCCCCTGGACCTGGAGACAGGGATACGTGGGATTAGATTTTGTTACAGGGAGGACCTTGAAACACCCCCACCCCTCCACCCCCTGATCCCACCCCATATAGTGGCCTCCCTCCTAGGCACAGACCACACCCAAACGCTTGTTTTCAAAGAGAGGCCCTTTATTAAGTGGGGAAGAAAAATTAAAGAGGCTGCTTTCTGACTCAGGCAGGCAAGAGCAGCAAATGACCTTGCAGGTGTCATTCTTTAGAGGAAAAGGGCTGTGTTAGAATGGGCTAGGATGCAGTGGTAAAGGAAATAGGGGATGGGGATGAGGAAGAGGGGAGGGGGACAGGGAAAGGTGGGCAGCGGTATTTATCCCCGAGGGACAAAGGACTGCCTCTGGATAGAGGAGTCAGACGTGGCGCATAGGCAAATAGCGGTTTATAAAGGTAAAGGCATAACCCTGTATTAGGATGAGATATTTAATTTTAATTGGCAGCCTGGCGGTGGTGGCGCACACCTTTAATCCCAGCACTCGGGAGGCAGAGGCAGGCGGATCTCTGGGAGTTCGAGGCCAGCCTGGTCTACAAGAGCTAGTTCCAGGACAGGCACCAAAGCTACAGAGAAACCCTGTCTCGAAAAACAAAAAAATAAATTAAATAAATAAATAAAAAGAAAAAGAAAAAAATTAATTGGCATGTTAATTAGATGAGCCAGAAGGAGCTTCTGATTGCTGGACTTCAATACCTCCATAGCTGGACCTTGGTAGTCAGCCTCCGGAGGAGGAAGGGAACAGACCTTGGCAGCTAGCTTCCGGAATGTAATCTAATGGTTTTCAGCACAGCGGAGAGAATAGGGAAGAGAGCTAAGGCCTGCCAGAGCCACGTGCTCGAGCAAGCTGGTATTCCTCTGAGTTCCCAGACACCTGATTATCCAGGTTCTTGAATTTCATGGCAAAGAACTGAACAGAAACACATAATTAAAAATGGAAAAGCGACAGTGTAACTAGAAACAGAAACCACTGAAGAAAGGGAAAGTGTGCCCCCAAACGGGAGAGAGGTGGTGAGTGGAGCGAGAAGCCCCAAAGTGCTGGATCTGAGCTCATGACCTCTTACAGGACATTACATAGCACCCACCCCCTCCATATTTGTAGATCCTGGGCTTTTCTTGAACATGCTCCATTTGTACTATGAAGCCCAGGTGGGAAAGGGCTTCCAGTCTCTCCGCCAACTGTCTTCTTTAATATGTCAAACCTTGGTCCTGCCATACTTCTGGGCCATTTATTATCAAAGTGAGGCACCCTCACTTTGAAGATTCCGTGGACTTTAGGAGTTCTGGGAGCTGCCAGGAGATAGACAAGGAGCAAACAGGTTCTTTCCAGCTCACATGTGGGCTTCACTTTCGTGGTCCAATTACTTCTCAAAGCCCCCCCCCCCCCATACTACCTGACTGTATCTTACCATTCTATGTATGAAGGTGGGGAGAGTCTAAACGTTCAGACCCCATCCCAATACCAGAGGTTTTTAAGGTGCCTGTGGAGAAGAAGGTTGGAGGTGACTTTCTGAATAATAATATCCTATACTGCAGGACTCATGGACTGATGTCATCTGGGGCTCCAGGGACCGAGACTACAGGCCCCAGGCTGGTAGGAACCGTGCTAGGAGCTGTGTTTTCTCCGTACAAGGTTACAGCAACTGAATTGCCACCCCATGTGCTTGTGCCTCATGAGGAGGTGGCCTGAAGGATACAAGGATTCAGAAGATGTGACTTCCATCCCTTCCCACCACCATGTAGAGACCCACACGCATATTCAATATGAAATATGAAAGGTGGATTTAAGCTAAAAGAGAGAGATTTAGGCAGTCACTCTTACCCACGCCCTGGTGACACTGGACTGTCGTCTGGAGGCAGCACTAAAGGAATCCCTGTTTTACAGGTGAAGATGAGCAGAAATCCTTGGGCCTCTTGAGTGGATAGGGCATCCACCTGCCTCAGGCCAGAGCCTGGTTCGAGGAGTATCACCGGGTCCCTTCCCCCGTATAATTCTAAGACGCCCTCATTTCCAAGGCGCTAAAAATAGACACCTAGCGTCTGGTATGTAACAATATACAATATTGCAGCTGTGCCTTTATGTGGGATAATAATACTGCGGGCTGTGTGATGAAGCAATCACTTCGGAGCGCAATCTCATTAACCCTCGCGGTATTCTGATTAGGTAGGCAGGTGGCAGGGATCTGAAGTCACTCCGTGGTAGTGGAGCTAAGACACACGTGAGAGAGGCTAAGAAACTCCTTGGCAGTACAGGGTTCCCTGCCCCTTCCCTATCCCGTCGTGGCTTGAAGCTGCAGTTAACACAGCTCCTAAGGCTTAGCCAATAGCAAACTGAAAATTGGTAGTCCTGAATCTATGCACTGGAAGGTATTGCTGATTCTGTTGGGAAAAAAAATGGCAGCCTCATTCCAAGATTTAGGCTTAAAATGTAACGTTTCTGCTCCTGCCCTCTCCCATCCCTCTAGCAGGTAACCGTGTCCCCTCCACCTAAATCCAACATGTCTTTGAACAAACCAAATTGCATTCCAAACCATACCTAAGCTTCTGACTCCTTTTCCAGCCCTGTGAATCTCTCCGGGGTTTTTGTTTTCATTCGTGAATCAGTTTTTAGGAATGCCCTTGCCCTAAAAGTCTTTCAACACTCAGCCAGGCGCCCTGCCTAAATGACTCTCTTTTCTCCAGTCTTGATTTTTATCTGTGTCTTTGTTAAGGAGTGGGGTGTTCAGGTGCTTCCCAGAGACTAGAGGGACAGGTTTGGTAGCGCAGATATATAAAACCAAAGAAAAATGACACTGTAGCCGCGGCGTTCCCTCGCCAAGAGTAAAGGTGGCTCCCAGCTTCTGGAGAAAGGCCAAGATCCTTTATCGAGAGATTAATACGGGCACTCGCGGTTTAGGCTTTGGGAGACAGGATTCCCCAGCTCCCTTTGAGACAATGACGAGCGGCCACGTCTTCAAATTGTTAATTATGTACTGCCCCCTAGGGATTTTTGTTTTGCTGGTGGCAACCCGCATCCAATCCTCCGGGAAATATTTATCAACCTGCCTCAGCCAGCCTTTGCCACAGAAAGCTGCGCCTTTTTGTGACCTAGTTGTACCGGACCCGCCTCCTCCCTCTAGCAAGCCCGGTCTGGGCACTTTACTTTTCCTTTGTTGCGCCCCCCACCAACCTACCCCGCTTCGGTCTTTATTATTGTATTTGCCCGGGATGGCTAGATTTGCATAATCTGGGCTAGACTCACTCCCTGCCCATTTTAAAGCTTTGCTTTCCTTCGGCGGCGATACTCCACCAGCCCCCAACCCGTAGGATTTGTAAACATCTCTGGATTGGGGGGGGAAAGAGGACCAGCAAACTAGGAATTATAGGCACTTACACACGGGCGCTTACATATTTATCTGCACTCACCGGCGGAAGATTTCTCTACACTCTCAAATGTTCTCTATGAAATCCCATTTAAATCAAAAACTTTTATCAGAAAAATGAAATTGCTTCGTGATTGAACAGCACTTCTCCCCTAAGTACCAGCCATCGAGGCTGATGAAATGGCCAGAGCGTGTGCTTCCCTGGAAAGACATGCCCTTTATTTGAAAGTTGGAGCAAGGTAGAAAAAAAATCAACACCCTATTTCCTCACACAGAGGGCAGGAGAGTCGTCTCCAGCTATACGGAAAGACTTGTTGGTACCTGATGAGAAGTTTGTAAATGCCCATGATTTTTACCGTCTGTACAGTGGGTTTCTTCTTTTAATAATGCATGAAACAGCCATGGCAGGGATCTTTCTTCGTGTGTTATATGTCTTTAAAAGCGCCCGCACGCGCAGGCGCACGCACACACACACACACACACACACACACACACACACACACACACGCAAATCCCATACACAACAACTTCAGAAAATATATGCATGATCAAAACAGTTCAGAAATATCCGCTCGGCAAATGAGCAAAGGGCAGCAGGTTTCTGAATAGACTTCATCAGCGGAGGGGAGAGGTCAGTCGTGAAGATTAGTTACGGGAGCTATTGAGTCTCCTCTGACACCCGCAGAACAAGCTACTTAACATAATCAGCCGCAATCAGCAAAACTGCTGTTTATTACAAAACGGTTTTCGCTTTTAATATTTCATATTGTTATGTAAAACGGTGCAGTGTAGGGACACACACATTTCACCAGGGACAAATTGTACAAATTGTCAGCAATAATAATTTGTGGCTCTTCTTGTGACATCTTTTGGAGTTAAAACCACGGAGGGCTAACTCTTCAGGGCTCTCTTCTCTAATGTGGTTAATGGTTGCCACTGGAACTGACCAGCGGCTCTCTGTCCTGTGTTGTGACCGTTTGCTGGCATGAGGAAATGTTTGTGTGGCCGGCCATTTGGCAATCAGACAAGTCATGAAGCTTGGCTCTACTTATCCTTCCCATCTGGAAAGAGCCCTCATGTGTAAGTGTGTCTCATAGCGAAATAAAGACTGGCAGAGATCTTTGCTAGCCTGTCTTAATAACCAGAGTAATTCTTCACTCAAAACCTTCTCACTTAAATAGAGCTGGAGGAAATCTGTGGAACTCCACACAGTGGGGATTGAGACGTGAGAGGTTTCCCAACTGTCCAACAGGCCTACTTGCAGGCCTAGATTAGCCAAATGATTTTTGGATTTTATCCTCCACTTTGAGGAGGAGGAGGGGCAGGAGGAAGAGGAGAAGGAGGGGCAGAGGCAGCTATTACTGGCTCTCCTTCCAACCCACTAAAGGTCACAATCAGGATGTCCCCATCTAGAAGTTGAGTCTCCTAAGGGCCCATCCCTATGGGGTCTTCCGGGGAAAGCTAGGCCGAGGCAGCTCTGCAGGAACCAGGCATGGGGCTAGGTCTTACTGACACAAATCTACCAGTATGGAAAGGTTAAAATAGGCTTGTCCTTCCCAGAGGAATCACCTTAGCAAACCACATGCTGAACTTTACAAAGCCACTAAAGACATCCAGTTATTCTCTGGTCCCTGGCTGGTGGCACTGTTTTGGGTGGCTTTGAAACCCTCCTAGCCAGAGGAAACCAATCTCTGGAAAGTAGGATTTATGGGTAACAAGGTCTGGGGGCTTCTGCCTCAGCTCTCTCAGCTCCCTAATCTGCAAGATGGGAGCAAGCAGGCCCCTGGCCCCACTCCTGTCCACAGACAGAGCCTGGTTTGGCCACCATGCCCAACAAAACTGTTTCTCCCTAAACTGTGAACCAAAATAAGTCCTTTGGGTCAGGAGCTGTGTTACAGCTGTAATGGCTGCTTGAGGGAAGAAATTTCTCACATACATGCATTACGTCGTTGGCCCAGGCACACAGACGTTCCACTGCCATTGTTGAATACTGGAACAGATTGCAATAGATAACCCTCTGCTTCCGTTGGACTTTGCATGCTGAAGACCAGAAATAAGGGACTTTATCATTTCGAGAAATTTGTTTAAATAGTAGAAACTTCTCAGGGATCAGTGCTCATGAAAAGCATGTCACCAAAATGTAAACATTGCACAGACATCCAACTTTCTAGACCAGGGCAATCTAACGGAAGTCTAATGTAAATCACTTCTATGATTTGGATTTCCTAGTAGCCACGGTAGGGGGAGGGGACATGAACTGCGTTGAACTGATCTTGTTTAAAGTATGAGTGATAGATTTTTATCTAACTTAAAAAATCCACTAGTATTTCCACACACAAGCAAGTTAAATATGATTAACAACTAAGGTATTTTGCAATGTGTTACGACCTTCATAAATCTGCAGCCAGTTCTGAAACTACAGCTGATCTCTATGCTGTTGGGTTCAAGGTCCAGCAGCCAGCTGTGGCTGGGAGCTACATGATTGGTAGTGTGGTTCAGATCCACCTTCTCGGGTGTATTTGCCCTTTTCTCCCCAGCTGAAGCAAGAAGGCTAGAGACATGGGCATGGGATTCTCTTCAAATCAGAACTTCAGAAGCTCTTGAAACACATCAGCTAGCATCGCCAGCTGCATTTTGGTGGTGTGTGGGGGAGCGGAGGGCGTTGGCTTGATTTGGTTTGGTTTTTCAAGACAGGGTTTCTCTGTGTAGCCCTGGCTATCCTAGAACTCGCTCTTTAGACCAGGCTGGCCTCAGACTCAGAGATCTGTATGCCTCTGCCTCCTGAGTGCCAACTGCATTTTTGAAAGGTGTGTGTGTGTGTGTGTGTGTGTGTGTGTGTGTGTGTGTTAGCACATGTGTGTACATGCTAGAGTTATATGCTGTGTGAACCACCAGGCATGGGTTCTGGGACTGAACTCAGGTCCTTGGCCAGAGCAGCACTCATTTCTAACTGCTGAGTTATCCAGTCCTAGCTTTTCTTCACTGGTTTGGTTGCTCCCTTGATGTTTCTTCCAACTTTCAAGCCAGGCAGTCACAAGGAAGCTGAGAGCAGAGTTGAGGATGGTTTGTTCTAGAGCAGCACCGGAGGATCCTCTAAGACTCAGTGATGCTCCTGGTCCCACCATGGTAAACGTGGCATAGTCAGAGCCCCCTCAGGAGAGGATGTGGGGAGAGGGTAAGGTATTGTCAAGTTCACAGCCTGGGGACGGCAGTGCTATGGTTAGAAGGAGGCTGAGGAGAAGAGGAGCGACTGTCACAGAGGTGATGAGCTCCATTTGAAGCCGGAGAAACTTCCTCCACATGGGGAAGCAGCCAGCTCCTAGATCCCTGTGTCTGGCCAAATGCAGGACACAGGAAGTAGCCTGGGAAGGGTAGTGCTGGCAGTGAGTTGCAGCGGGATGGCATGAGGCCAGAGTAGGCAGAGAATACTGCTTCAAAAGACCTGCCAAGGGTCAGAGCTTAGATGTTAGGACCCAAATAACCAGCACTGGACAGGGCCAGACAAAACAAGATGGCACTGGGGCTTTGATGTTGCTATGTCCCTCATTCGCCTAGATGAACTTATTATAGAACAGGGTATATCTTTCCTTCACTTACTGGTGACATTTTTATAAAATCTAATGATGCATCCTTTACCATTCATTACTGACCACAGTGACCAAAAGGCAAAATAAAACCAAACCCCCAAAACCCAGAAGTATTATTACTAAGCCTTTGGGAGGGGAAACAGTCATAGACCTTTGATCTTAAATTTATTGGAGTGGGAATACGGCATGAATTAATATCTTCAAGTAAACGCACCATTGAGATTACTACCAAGGAAAGGCCCCTGTTCTTTGAACGGAGTTTACGATTGGACTTCTTTTAACCTGAGCATCCTTTCCTTTGCCTTGTGTGTCTAGACTCCAGATAAAATCCCACATGGTAGGAAAGCCCTACCATTTCTTAGGGCATACATGTGTTTGTAGCCTTAACTAGTTCAGCTAAGAAAACAGAATGGTTTCATCCCTGCCTCCTCCAACATTATGATGGCGTTATGTCTTTCTAGAAAGAGCGCGCGGCCATAAAGATGCAGATGGAGGACAGAACATATGCCCATCCAGATGCCTTCTGTGCTCTATATTGTGTTCCGCCAATGCATATGAATCCCATGTATTTTAAATGTATCTATAGAGGAGAAACACTTAGCTCATTATACACTAGACGTTGCATCTCTGATGGACGTTAAAGAAGATTACAGTCCATTGCTGCCATGGGTGTATTGTTTTTTCTCCCTCATTAGCTAAGAGCTAAGACAGTTGGCCAGGGCCAGCAAGAGCCAGACATGGGAGCTCACAGACGTTAAAAAGTGTGTTTGGCTGAAGAGTAAGTCAAAAATCCCTCCTAATGAATTTCTGCTCTGAAAATGCTCTTCCGTGTCAGGAAACGGTCCACAAGCAATGAGCATCTTGCGTCTCTGATTTGCATTGTGGGAAGAAAGGGAAAATAAATAGCACAGATGCATTCGGCATTGTACAAAGAGCATATATGGGCATTTCAGTCCCTGGTATCGTACTAGTTTCTGATGCTAATGTAAAATATGTCCTTTCTGCATTTATAATCATGATGAGCAGATGGTGAAGACGGTTTAAAGTAGTACTGTATGTCTATTAAAATAATGTATGCTGTTAGTGAGTCTCCCTAAAACTGGAGTTTAATTGCTTATAAACACATACGCTAGAAAGCACCATGATTCTAAGAGCGACTCGCTTTGCAAGGACAATAGTTTATACAGAGCTTCCTGTCTCAGGCTTTGGCCAAAGACTCCTTATGGCAGCAGATGCTTCGCTGTGCTCACTCTCTACTAAAGAGATTTAACTGACAAAAAAGGTAGGATTGGCTCAAAAGAACAGTGGTCTCTTAAAATGAAGCAACCCCTCTAAAAAAAATAAGCTAAAATGGAAAATTTGAGGGCAGTATGAGCTGGGGGAGGGGACAGAAAGGAACCAAGTAGGAAGCCGGTCTAGTTTTTCTTTTCTCCTTAACTGTCCTGCCTCAAGCAAAGCATCAACAACGGCATTTTGTGGTTCGTCAGGGACTCGCATCGACTGTACGGTTGCTGGGTTTTCCCAGAGTAAAACCTTTCTAAGAGGAACGGCTCCTTGTCTCCAACCAAAGGGCTTCATTGCTCAGTCGAGGGAAAGGAGTTAGACCTTCTGCCTCTGAGGTCTATAGCTAGACCTCCTACTGGGTCTCCTCAGAAAGGGGATGGTCTCCCAAGGAGGACCTGAGATAATCAAAACAGATGACTAAGTCGAGAGGATGGGTTCCCTTGAACGCCAGCAGCCGGGGAAGGGGACTCACGCTGTTTGCAAACCAGAGGAGAAAGGAAAGCAACAGCAGACGAGGCAGGCTGAGAGCCAAGGACCCTAAAAAAAAAGGCAGCAAGTTTGAGAAAATACTCATTTGACTAATTTGCCTAATATAATAAAGAAAGGACGGTTTTGTTTTCAAAGTGCAGAAGCAGTGATTGATTAGGTGGGCATTCCGCTTGCAGCGTGTGGAATGAGTAATGGCTGTGGATAGATACAGAAAATAACTCACCAAGAAGGGGAAAGAAATCCATAAGTCATACGAGGCAGAGCACAAAAATACCAACAGACTGACATTCAGAGAGAGTTTAAATAATAACAGACTGGATCTTGGAAGGGGTCCAAGGAAACAGGGATAGAAAGAGAGCTACACATAGCATAACGGCTCTGAGACAATAGGCATTGAGGGAGGGTCTGCACATGCTCGTGAATGCGGTATTAGCTCTTTCATTATTATAATCACCTAAGTTTAAGGTCAAGTCACATGTGTATTGCTGATAAAGTGAATGATTTCTTCTGAAACAGAAATAGCTCTTAAAATACCCAGGATGTTGGAGAAATAGATAACCCACACGGCTGAGCTATGAGACAGCCCCAGTCTGGAGGAACAACGTCCCTGATAAAGAATGGCACAGAACCCAATCACATCTGCAGCCTTCTAACACAGATGCCCAGATGTGTGCTCCGCTGGCTTAGAATAGGGTTTACCTTGGATGAGATGCAGCCAGATTTGGAACCTTGAACTCAAGTTATACAAGTTCTGGTCGGTCATCAAATCAGAGCCTCCATTCAAAAAGCCCCGACGTAAAAGATGTATGAAATGTTTGTACCTTGAACGTCTCTGGATGATGACATTCTGCAAAGTCTGATTTCAGTGGCAAAAATCAAAGGTTTTATTCTGTTATAGAAATAACTCTGAGAGTCCATGATTTGATTGTTCATGATTTCCAACTAGTGGAAAATAATTTATTAAAGTTTCTGAAACAAAAACCACAGGGGCTGGAGAAATGACCCCATGCTTAAGTTAGCTGGCTGCCCCCAGGATCTGTCCCAACACCCACAAGGAGGCTTATAACAACCGTAACTCCAGTTCCAGGGAATCCAACGCCCTCTTCTGGCCTCCACAGGCACCAGGCACAAATGAGCACACATGATACATGCAGGTAAACACTCACAGATATAAACTAAAAGTAAATAAACTTTTAAAGGAAACTATAGAAAAGAGCTATCATATTGACTTACAAACAATTTTCCTTTTTTTTAACTTTTTTTATTTTTTCTTTGTGTCTTTCACCTCGTGTCTCCGCAGCATGTCTCCCGACCTCACCCATCTCCTCCAGTGAGTCATGCAGTAAAGCCCTTTATCCATGCAGTCTTACATACAGACATTGTTTTCAAAGAATCATTGGTCTGGTTTGAGGTCCCTGGTGTCTGCTACACCATCAATGCTGGGCCATCACTGTGTCTCCTCCTGGACATCCCATTGCTGCCCTGTGTCATGGAGTTCCTGCAGTCCTGGGGCCACAGGACTGACGCCCCCACCCCTGGTCTCCAGGAGACCGCAGATGGGTTGGATGTTGGGGTCGACCGACACATAGCTCTGATTCTGGGCCTGGGTAGTTGCAGGGTTGGTCAGCCCAACAGCTGTCCTCTGTCTTCGCCACCAGGGTGAACTCTCTGGCATTGCCCTTGCAGGGATAAACAAAGGGCGGCGCCATTTCTGCTGCTTTCTCACCCCATGGTCTGTTCTTCCACACCTCCGCCTTCAGGGCCAGCTCTACTGTGTTGCCCAGATGAGGTGTAGGGGCCGCTCTCCTGAGTGCTGCAGCTGAGGAGCGGCAGGGACAGCTCTCCTGCTCTTATGACTTCAGGGCCGGTTCTCCCATCTGCCCCAGGTATTGATAGGGGCATCTCTCCTCTCCCCATGCTGCCACATGGCAGATGAGTAATGGAGACAGTTCTTCCATGCTCACAACTCTGGGGATGGCTCACTCACCCCTCTGCCAACAGGGCTAACTCTACTGTGTTGCCAGCATGAGATGTGAGGTCCACTTTCCCAAGTCCTAAGGCTGGTAAAGAGGGTCAGTCCCTTGCCCACCACAGATGGCAGGGGCAGGTAAGAGAGAGCATCTTGTCCTTGCCCTCACCACCCCACGACAGATGCAGGGGTACGGCCAGCCATCCCACTTTCACACACCCAGGGCCATCTCTACCACACAGTTACCTAGTTCTGCTATTGCAACACCAACCAGCCTTAGAAAATGTGGATGAGCTGGGCATGGTGGTACACCCTTTAATCCCAGCATTTGGGAGGCAGAGGCAGGCAGATCTCTCAAGGCCAGCCTGGTCTACAGAGCGAGTTCCAGGACATCCAGGGCTACATGGAAAAATCCTGTCTTAAAAATAACCAAACCAAACCAAACAAAAAAACAACAAAAGAGATACCACCTGAACGATGATATCCATGTGCCCTCGGTTCTCTGAGGTGACCCATTCAGATGAAACTGACTTCTGCGGCCACAGGTTCTCTACCTTCTTCTAGGTGGGTTCTGATGTTACTAACAATGGGGCTACATGTCTCCTCTGTTCACTGAGCCTCACCTTTGGGTTCTGTTATCTTTTTTCACGGGTCTTTTTTCAGACGGTTGTGAGCCATCAGGTAGGTGCTGGGAACCCAGTTAGACCCCTGAGCCATCTCTCCAGCTCCTAGATTTCAAATTTGAATCTTCACTCAACATCTGGGGTCTAAAGAGTCTATCTAGCAAGAATGTCACACACTCCTACCCCAGTAAAAAGCGCCCCCACACATCCGTGGCTTACCCCCTGAATCCAGCCTCCTTTTCAACTGTCATGTTCTGGCTGTCAGTAAGTGCTGTTGACCCAATTTTCTATATAGGCTTTTAGTCTATTTTGCTTAAATCTTCCCTTTCCCTCCCTCTGTCCTGAGATCTAGGCCACACAGCCCCCACCTGGACTGCTGGAAACTGCCCACACGGATCCAGCAGGGACTCTTCCCCTTACCATCCACTTCAAAAAAGAAAATCTATTTTTAACCCAATTTTAGGTTTAGAGAGACACTGAACGAAAGGAAAGCACAGAGCACATCTCTATATAGCCCTCCATGTCCCTTCTCCCCTGTTTCCTTCTATGACCAACGTCTTAGATTAGTGGGATACACTTATTTGTTACTGTTCGAATTGAGCCAATATTGATGCATCCCAATGACCTAAACTCCAGAGTTTCCACGAAGGCTCATGGTGTTGTAATGGTCTGTGCCTTTTGACAGCTAGACAGTGACAGGCGGGCAAAGCGATACAGAGAAGCTTCCTCTCCTTAGAGCACGTCTCCGGTCCTCCTCCTGCTCACCTCATCCTCCTGCTGTCCTCCCAGCTTTATCGCTTCCAGAACCACACAGCTGGAAGGAGAGCCAAGGGCATTAGATTGGCTTCTCTCACTCGATGATACGAACGCCAGGTTTCTCTGTCTTCACCTGGCTCACTTACATTACCTGCTCCCAGTGAAGATCTCCCCAACTTCAAGCCAAAGTTAATGATGTCACCCCATGTTATGGTATCTTTCAAATCCATTCCTTGCTGCTTAACTCTATTTGACAGACATTTTTCAGTTTCATTGTTCCTTCCTCCAATAAGAGTCTTACCTACTGACATACACAGAGACCTCAAACTATGCTGGTTCCCATTTTCTGGAATTCAGTTGAACATAGACTAGTAAAGTATCTGGTGAAGTCAGATAACCCAGAAGAAAGAGCTGGCTTGGTTTTAAAAAATAACAATAAAAGCTGTTTAAAACTCTAGAGTTTTCCAAGTGTTTGAATAAATGAAAGGAAATATACATTTGAAGAGGTGGTTAGCATCCTAAGATACTGTTTGCTAGAGGCCAAGGAAGAGTTGCTTCAAATTTTATATTCATGCATTAAAAAAAAAAAAACTTTAAATGCAACTGATAATGGGGGACGTCAGTGCTTAAGCAAATGCATGGCTCCTGGTGGTGGCACACACCTTTAATCCAAGCACTCAGGAGGCAGAGGCAGGTGGATCTCTGTGAGTTCAAGTCCAGCCTGGTCTACAGAGCCAGTTCCAGGACAGGCTCTGAAGCTACAGAAAAACCCTGTCTTGAAAAACCAAAAAATAAAAAAGAAAAAAATGAAAAAAAAGAAAGAAAAAGAAAATGCGTGGCTTTGAATTGCACGGGCTTATGATCAAACTAACTCTGAAATATGAACCTTAATACCTCTTTCCTGCTGTAAGGTCCTACAGTTCTGCAGGAGGCTGTCACTCCTAGCATTTAGCCATTATGAAAATGTAGTACCAGATAAAATGTCCAGTGCACTCTAGGCTTAGATCACCTACTTTAAAGTTGCGCAGCCTTTGAGGCAGAGGAAGGCTTTCTATTGTGAAGAGCTATGGCGCTCCTCACAGTCCAGCACCTGTACTGACCGAGCTCGAAGGTGGAGAAGAGAATGACAAGAGGAAACTGCTTGAGGACTGGGGAGAGGGGCCTATTGGGAAAGACTAATCCTCCATGGGGTGAACAGATTGGCTCATAGGTGAGAACTTATTATGAATCACGGGCAGCACTCGCTCCTGGGACCTCACATCTGCTATGATCTGGGTCTAAAATATCCCCAGCATTCACAGCCCAATAAAACACAGCCCAGGAGTGGAGCTTGTTGGTGACAACTAGATCTTACAGGCTCTAAACTTATCAGTCCAGACGGATGAATTCAAAGCTTGGTGGGACAGTAGATGATGGTGAACACTTTGGGGAATGGCGCATAGTTAGAGCAAGTGAGATCACGAGGGTATGTCCTCTCTCTCCCTCTCTCTCCCCTTCTCCTCTCCTTCCCCCTTTCTGTTTCCTTGATGTGGGTTGTTTTGCTGCTCCATGAGGTTCTGCCTCCATACAATCTTAAAAGCCGTAGAGCCACCAGAGCACAGACTGAAAACCAACAGCCAAAATACACGTATCCCCCTTTGAAGCTAATGTGTCTCAGGTACGTCGTCAACAGTGTCAACACGCTAACCCTCGGAGGAATATTTTGTGAGCTGTCCCTAGTCAAGACCTCTTTTAATCAGCATTGCTCTCCAGATACAAAACATATCAATTGATTAGTTTGGAAATGGGTATCAGGTTTTTTGTTTGTTTAATTTTTGCTTTCTGAGAGGTGGTTTCTCTGGTAGCCTTGGCTGTCCCAGAACTTGCTCTACAGGTCAGGCTGGCTTTGAACTCATCCTCCTGCCTCTACCTCTCAAGTTGGAGATGGTTATCAGAAGAGTGAGCATGCTTTTGTTGTAGTCCTTAAACTCTCAAGGAGGCTATGTTTGTTTTTCCTTCATGTCGACCATATGGTAAAATATTCACTGTGTAAAATTTCCCCATTCTCTGACTTCTTATTCACGGCTTTTTGGGTTAAACAAATCAGTTGTTGAAGCCTGTAATGACTAAGTATTCCCCATCTTAGAAAAAAAAATCAATGGACAGATTTTCTCTTTTTACTAGTAAGAATAATTAACCACGAATCCTGTTATGAGAATTCATTCCTGAAGAATCTGTTCATTGGAGAAAAAATTATTTTTCATCCTCAATATCATTTGCATCACTTTTGCCTCAGTAAATTTTGTCAATAAAAGCTTCTCAGTGGTTCTTTCCAGAATCAGCTCCCCTGTGTCAGACAGAACAGGCTTGCCCAGCTCCTCTTTATTAACAATCCCTGACATTTTCCTCCTGCCTTTTTAGGTCAGCGTTATGTGTGAGATTTTTATTATTCCTGACATTTTGTTTCTTTTGACCAACAACTAAGTATCCAGTCCCACCACTACCTGTGAAAAGCCCTGCTCTGAAGTATCTCATTAAGTTTTCAACAGTACATGTAACATTCTGGAAAAAAAAATTGTGAATAGCAAATGTTATTTTTCGCCCAGATCTTAGCTATACCCCCCATTGCCATTTGCTAAACATCAAGAGAGCCATTTCCTCGCCCTGTATAGGAAGCTCTTTTCTTTCAATAAACCTTCCAGGCAGTGTGGCTTTGCCCACTTCTCCCTTTTCAGGGTTTCTTAACTGCTCTTGACTCACTGAAAGCTTTCTCGGCTGCCTTTGGCTGCCTGGCCCTCAGCCGTGGAGTGGGAGCTCTTTCGCTGCCTCCTCTCCCACTTCAATCAGAACAATGGCGCACTTGCTGGGGTCTTCAGCTCCCTTGGCTGGGTGGCAGCTAATTTCTTGCTTTTATCCAGCGTAGCTCCATAGGAACTCTGGGCTTTTTTTCAGCACCCTGGCTCTTGACCATTTTCAGGGGTCCTCAGATGAGCACCTCACTTCAGATGCCAACAAAAATGATGCCCAATCCCCAACTCGGTGGAACGCGTATCAATCAGCAGGAATGTTCATGATCAGGACATGTCCTTCATCAAAAATACTTCATCTGTTGCAGATAAACTCAGGAGAGCCTAAATGGCCGCAGAAATGTGCCCCCATCAAGAACCAAAAAGCTCCTCTTAGGAGACTTCAAAAAAATAACTTAAAGGTAGATTCATTTCTTATACTCTCTTTCCTGCTGAGGATGTATCTCAAATACAGTGATCAATTAACAGAGCATCTTCTACAGTGGCGCAATTGCAAGATCAGAGGAAGACAAATTCTGCTTCCCTTTTATTTTGTCTTGCTCATTTTAAGTCATATGAATGATATCCCTTCCTGATATTTATCCCTTTTAAATTTTTATAGAGATTCTAAATATTAAGATGGATAAAGTCATGCTCAACATTACAAAATTATAACATGTGTTTTGTCTCCCCTTCCTCCCTAAAATCATTAAAACGGGCAGTTTAAAGAGTAGAGCCAAAGATGGCGTTACCATGCCAGGCTAGAAAAGCCGAATTCAGATGAGCAAGAGACAAGTTTCTGATCTGAAAACAGGGTTGGAGTGTTAGTTATAAAGACTCAGCAGAGTCGGGGGATAGTTCGGCCACCAGCCAACCCTAAAGAATCCTTATCCAGGAGTGCTCTACCCCCTCCCACGCCCACTTCCCAGCACCAGTCCTGCGGGGGAGTCAAGATACAAGTTGGGCAAACTGAACAAAGGAAACTGGGATGCAGCGCATGAAGAGCGAGGCTTGGGTTCCAGCAGAGAGACACAGTAAAGGTCTGCAGAGCTGTGGGGACACTTCCCCTTGGCCTCTTCTGACGACTGGAATCTCCAACAGGACCAGAGGATTTTCAAACAAAAGCTGAAGAGCCTCAGGGAAAAAAAAAAAGTCTCAGGATCTGACATTTAACATTTTCCCAGTAGGAAAAGTTCTGAAAGTTAGACCATCTCGTGGTGACACCACCACACAGCAAGTCTGTTGCCGGAGCCCAGATTTTCTTCACAGTTCTCAGTGCTTCCGGCACTAATTGAAACCACAGTGCAGAAGACAGCCAAGGAAAATCGCCAGCGTGTTAGAGTAGAGACAACAGTGGATAAAACGCTGAGCTGACACTGATCCTGCGAGCAGACGGCAGGAGGCACCTTAAGAATTAAAAAAGGACCACTTCTGAGGAGGACAATGCGGTGGTAAAAAACCGCCAGGCGCAGTGAGGGAGACTCCTCGGAGGACAAGACTTCAGGAAGTAACAGCACAAGCGCCTGCAATTAATAAAATTTGTAAATGATGTTCTGTATATAATCAGATTCTTCTGGATACTTGAATTAAAAAAATCTCAGTATGGAGACGAGCTGAGGCATGATTTAAAAATAAAATTAGATCAAACTCTCAGCTCTTACATGTGGTTAATACATTTCTCAGAAATAGAAGACAGAGAAAATGAAGGGTAAAAAAACCCAAATTATCAAAGAGTTGGTGAAATTCTTCTAGAATTTAAAACCATGAGTCTCCAGTTTCTCATTTCTCTTCTTGCAGTTTTAGGGGAACATCACAGTCAACAGACACAAAGTTCAACTCCGAGTGCCTCAGTCAATAGCACAGAAACTGGAAACTACCCCACCTCCTCCAAGGCTCCCAGCATCCCTTGCCTGCATCCCCACAGAGGCCATTTATCCCCTCCTCTGGGTGTGCTGAGCCAGCTTCACAGAAACTACCTCTGAAAGACAGAGTTGAACATACTTCACAGCCCACACTCAAAACCTCCGAGTGGCTTTCAGGGCATCTGAAGGAGACTCTTCAACACGCCTTAGAGGTCTGAGTGATCTGGTCACTTGGACATCCAGCTTCATACTATGGTCCTCTCGGGTCTCTACTCAGATGCATTATCTTCCTCTCTGTTGCCCTGACTGCACATCACCTAGGAAACCACCGGTTTCCAATACAGAATTCTGGAATGCTTAGACTCGCACAAATCTGGGCATGAACCCAACATGTTTGAGCACCTTGCCCCTCTCTGAAGCCCAATTTCCTTATCTGTAGATTGCTGACAATTACACTTGCTGGTGAGGTGAGTTTTTATAACATATCATGGTGCTTGACAGAAAATTAGGAGCCAGGAAATTTTAGCTGTCCAGAACTATGCAAAGCACCACCTACACACATCCCTCTTTCCATAGTAGTTGGTCATGCTTGTCATTTGTTAATCGGTCTAAACCTTTACAAGCTCTATTCACATCTTTAGTTTGTATAATTCTCCAGGATAGTATTTTTTATAACTTTATTACCTTTAGGACAAACAAAATGGTGCCAGAGTTGTGTTAGAGCTGGTTCAACCCAGTTTGGAAGAATGTCAGGATTTCAGAGGGTCAATTGTTTAGGATTTCAGTGGGTCAATTGTTAAACATGCCTTTTATTTAAAAAATAAAAAATAAAGAGGCACAACACCTCGGGAAATGGCTCAGAGTCTGCAAAGCACTTGCCCTGTAAGCCTGGAGACCGGCAGATGGAAGTTTCTGTCCAGCCCCAGTCCTGCAGCCAGTCTTTTCTCAGTGAAGCATTCTCATCTTGCTTCCTCTGCATCTGGCTGATAACTGACTATCTGCCTTTCCTCTTCCCAGAATTCTCTTAGTCTGGTTGCCTATACATCTTGCCTGACTACTGGCCAATCAGTGTTTTATTAAACTAATACGAGTGACAAATATTTACAGTCTACAAGAGCTTGATCCCACAGCAGAGACCCGAGTTCAGATCTCCAGTACTGATATAAAAATCCAGGCATGGATGCAAGGGTTTGTGATAGTAGCACTGGGAAGGCAAAGACAGGTGGGATTCACTAGAGCTCTCTGGCCAACCAGCCCAGCTAAACCTGTGAGCTCCAAGATCAGTGAGAGACCCTGCCTCAAAAACTGAAGAGAACAACCAAAGAAGAGACCTGACACAGACCTCTGGCCTTCACACACATGTATAAACATATGCACATATGCAACACATATACATATGCACACACACATAGAACAAGATAGAGGTGAGGGGACTGAATGGTATAAACTTCCTATTGGTGGAATTAAATGAAATTATTGTGTTGTGGCTTAAATGTGAACTGTCCTGCATAGCTTCATATATTTAAATACTTGGTGGTAATGTTTTGGAGGGTTCTGGAGACTTTAAGAGGGAGAACTTGTTAGAGGAAGTGGATCATTGAAGGCAGGTCTTGAGAGCTTAGAGCCAGTCCCAATTTGTGTCTGCTCTCTGTTTCCTGACTTCAGACACAATGTGACCGCTTCCTCATACTTCTGGGCCCATGCTTCTGCTGTCATGATGACCAGCGCTGCTCTTAAGCTATGAGCCAAAATCAGCCCTTCATCCCTTGAGTTGCTTCTTGTCAGGCATTTGGTCACCACCCCAAAAAATGTCAGTAAGTAGTTTGATAGGAACTGTTCAAAATGTCTCTTTCCCAGTTCTTTTTCATTACCCTTGTTCTTATAAACAACGGTCCCAATCGTGTGTGACTATTATGCCTGGTTTTGAAATATTCTGCAGTATTTCTCTACTGTATCATTTCTTCTGATGTCTACATCCAGTGATGTCACACTGTGTTTAAAACTGGCCGTGCTGGGAGTATTTATTCTATGAAAATCAACAGTTGTTTATAAACCGATGCTTCCACGCCCTTCCAAGAGAACTTAACCAGCTTGCCAGGTAGTAAAGCCCATTTTGTGGACATGAGACACAAATACGTACTTCCACACAAATGACAGCAATCTCTTCGCAAAGTCAATAGCTCTTGTAAAGTCCCTTTATCAGAGCATCTTTCCCTCTGGTCTGTCCCTGGAGTCTCCAGCTGTTCCCTTACAGGAAGGCACTGACTTTAAATTGATACACAATTCTTGTTAAGTTTATGTTCTGAGATCCCTCACTCTGCCCATTGTCCAGTGTGGGCCTTTGTATATGTTCCCATCTACTGCCGGAGGAAGTTTCTCTAATGATGGCCGAGGGAGACATTGACCTATGAGTATAGCGGAATGTTTTTAGGAGTTCCAAAGTGAGTATTCTTCATATTCTACAGCTTTTAAAATAGCCAAAATAGCAACTTTCATATTAAGTGTGTTTGACCTTCATTTAAAATGTTTTACAAGCAAAAACATTTATACATGGCTGGTTTTGTTTAAAATGTGTGACTTAACGTGAGCCAGCATCACTTCCTGCCGATCATTCCTTCTGGTAGGGATTGCGGGTGAGATATGGGACTTATTTGTTGGCATATATCTGTAGCCATCCATAATGGCAATAAAACAGTGATCGATATATACTCACTGTAAGAGCTTGTGGAGGAAGAAAAAGAGGAGGAGTAGGCTGGGGAGGTGGGAGGCACTCATGGAGGTCAAAGGGGAGGATGGTAAAATAAGACAAGTTGCCCTCATAAGAGCAAAATATGTGAGAGGACTCAGACCAGTAGGATGGGTTCAAAGACTAGCGGCCTTGGAGTTGTGACAAGATACTATTTCGGAGTATTAACCAACCAATGCATGCCTTGCCACTCCACCCTGGCCCTCCCATCATTTCCTCTTCCTTTGGATACCAGCTCCACCTTGTCTCGGGGCTTGGAAGAAGGCTACTACCATCCTCAGAGATGCTCCTGAGGTTCGTTTTCATAGCCAATGTGCTGAGAAGAAAAGATCTTTTGCTGACCTCAAAAGATCAACGTGTCAGTCCATACTGGAGTTTGTAGAGCACAATCACCCTCGGCAAACCCACACAATATGGATCCTGGAAATGGCTGGCTCAGGCTTCGTTGGGATGCAATGGTCCTGGGAAGGGAAGTGTTGGGCACAAAGCTGTGCAGGAGCAGTAGGCTGGGCTGCTGGGCGGGAGCCATACTCAGCCACAAGCCTGGCCCGTGTGGGAGAATTTATACATGGCTGGTTTTGTTTAAAATGTGTAGTTTTGCAGAGGATCTGGAAAGCCAGGGGGGCAAAAGCCTTAGAACGATAGAAAATGACAGAGATTGTTCCTGGCACTCTAGAAGCACGGTGACACTAATTACAATTAGGTTGTAGAAAAAAATCAAGCACGTGAGTTTTGTTGTTCCGTGCGGGAATTTGTGAGCTGATATCTGTACGGCTTAGGGGAGGAAAGCTTAAAAAAGTGAGAAGGGTTGTAGGGCAGGCGGAAACTTTAAAACTCGGCAAGCAGGAGGAGAAAACGGAGATAAAGACTCCAAGGGTGGCAGGGAACAGAGAAAGAGAGATGGCCTGATGAACAAGGACTGGCATGGCGGGAGGCTCGCCAGCTGCCTGTGCCAACCCCGCATGTGACATCACTTTCATGGCCTTGGTGTGTGATTGCTTCTGTGACTCACCCTGGCTGGAGATCAATGCTGTCTTCTCAGCTTGGAAATCCAGGCTGATTTCCATTTGAGTTCCTTGATTCGGGTGATACAAGGCACCGGTGGGGCTCCTCAGGTCAAACCCTACTGGTCTTTAGCCGTAAGCGTCTTTTTCCAGCTGGTACATGGTGGCTGCTCTTTCTGCCTGTGTCTACCCCTTCATCAGCATCTCACCCCTTTCATATTCGCCTGTGCAGTGACCTCTCCTCTCCCTTTCAACCTGGCTTCAAGATTAGGATCAATAATGCTGCGGGGCTTTTATTTGAGTGATGGATAGCCTGGGGAACTCTCCTCTGGGCTGATTGCTGTCTCTATCTGATATTCCATACTGGCCTCCAGTTTGAGAATAGAAAAACCAAAAGTACTTTAAAAAAAAAAGTCTTTGTTTCTTTTAATAAGTTGATAGCCAAAGTTGACAAGAACTTGGGTTTTGAAGGAGAGCTGTGATCAGAACTTGACATGGTCGAATACTCTGCCATTGTTTTTTTTTTTTCTTGTTTGGTTTCTTTTCTTCCCTGCCTTTTCTCCCAGATCCAAGAAATAGTTAAGATTGCATAAATAGTTAAGATTCATTTGGATATTCAAATAAGAGCCTCCCCACCTCCCACTACTCAAGCTGAACTTCTTAACCATCCCAGGGAAGTCGCTCCTGTGCATCCTCATAAACTGGCGCTCAAATGTTTATCCCCAAGGGAGAAGAGATGCCACAGGAAAGTCATTGTGTCCCGTCTTCTGCAGGCGGCTTCGGTGTGGTCCTTTGTTTCTTGCTTCATTCCAAGTGGGGTTCCACCCTCAGCCTGCCTCAGAAGCCTGCTCATTGCCTTCCAGGTTCACAGCACTCATCAGAGAGCTCTAAACACACGGCACACCAGAGAGAGCAGCCTAAAGCAAAACAAAAACCAGAGAATCAAACCCTCTCCTTTGGATTGACCAATCAGATGTTAATTATAAAACGAGGCATGGAGTGAAGGCGGGGTAACCAGACTAGGAGAATTCTGGGAGGAGGAAAGGCAGAGAGTCCGTCACAAGTCAGATGCAGAGGAAGCAAGATGAGAATGCCTCACCGAGAAAAGGATCAGGCAGGACAGAAACTTCCATCTACAATATGCTGAAGCAGAAATTTTAGAAGTACCAGGGAAGTTCAGATCTTCGTGAACACACCAGCCTCGGCTCCATCCAGGGAAACACTGTACTAGCCATGGTGTCTGACATTGAAGTTTAGAAAGACAATGCCTTATTCATAGACTAATTCTAGAGGTTGGTGTTGTTCCCACTGACTTGTTTTTTTTTTAATGCAACTACTTTAATGATTAAAAAAATATTTTTATAGAGGAGAAATTCATAAGCAGATTTTTCTTGCTCTAGTTAAAACTTTCCCATCTCTAAGGCTCCACTTAGTGGCTCTCTCCTCCTGAAGCATCCAAGATAACCTCTTCATCAGAAGACACACAGCATGCCGAACCACTCCTTATATTTCTTCACCCACTTCAGCAGGATAGCAAGTAGCTTATTGCTCACCCATCAGGGTCCACGATGACCTACTTGGTCCCTGTGGCTCTTCCCCAGTCAGCCATTGCCTCACATGAAGAGTGAGTACGGAAGCCAGGCATGGCCAAAGAGAGCTTGTTAATCCCATCCCTGAGCCAGGCCCGTGAAAGGTCTTCCTAAATCCCTAAAGAGATGCGTTTTCTCTTCATGGGAAAATCAAACTGTGCCAGTGTGGCCCATGGGTGCTTCATATCTGTGGACTAATGAGGAGGAAAGAATACCTCAGGGGTAAGGGAGACATGCAGATAGATCCAGTCACCAGACGGCCGAGCTATTCAGTCTGAACAGCCGGTGGTTTCTTGTTTTGCTTAAGCCAGGCAGAGCGGGATTCTCTGAGCTCTGTTATATTCAAATATGCCTGAGGGATGAGGCACACGCTCATCCCAAACAATGTCTAAGCACAAAGGCAAGATCTGAGAGTGCATGGATCCCCTGTGGAACATGAAAGGAAGTGAGATGAGCTTCTCCGTCCAGCCACAGCTCCCTCCCCAGGACACTAACCAAGCACTAGAATGCTATGGGATTTTATTTGCAGGGCCCTTGACAGTTTGGGTTGTTGAGTGAAACCAATTGCTTAAGAGTCTTGAGTATCTATTAATTAAATTGCGAGTCAGTAAGATGATGCTATGTGTGAGCCATTTCTGTTTGTACTCTGTTCTGGTAACCATGTATTGGACAGCAGATGGTACCGCGGACTGAGTTTCCTGCCCAACAGCTTCACTCTGCAAGGGCTGCGCCCCCTGTAGGACTGACTAGATCCAGGTGATCTGTATTTATCAATAAAGGACTAACAGTGTAAAAATAAGGCAATTAGACTCCCATGACAGAGCTAAATATTATGTCACCATATGAAGCGATTGGCATTGTTAGTCATTTCTGCAGATATGATTTGCTTCATAAATGCCACGCTTCCTGGCATTGAAACTCAGCAGGGAATCTTTGTCAACAATCTGCCATTGCTAGCTAAATTAAGTAATCATCTGGCTACTATATTTAGAATGTGTGTGCAGGCAACAGAATGTATAGTGAGCTCTAAACACCATGTTTATCTTCAGGGCACACCACAGCGGAGGAGTAGAGAGGCCTCTGCTTTGAAGAGAAAAAGGCCTTTCTATTAGAAGTCTCTAGAAAGAGGTTACCTCTGCCTCCGGGAAGACCGTGGTGATGGCAGGTTGCTTACAAAACCAGTGCAGAGTGTCTTTCCAATTTTCCTAAAGACTCCATTTCATTCTAAATTCTTTCTCTCTATCCTAAGCCAAAGTTTGAAAAGTATCTTTGCTCTAATTCTCTCAGACACCCCTCCTTCTGTGAAGGGCGCCCTCTGCTCCCAAGTCAAGGGTTAGTGTGGGGTTTGCATTATTATGTATTTATTACATCATAGAGATAGCAGGCATCTACAAGTACTATCTTATTAAATTAGATAGGAGCGTATGTGCATGAATGCATGTGTACACAAGGCATCCATGTGTGTTGCTTCCTGTACTTAGGATACACCTGGAAAGGTATGTACTTGTGTCTGTTCTCTATGGGTGGAAACCAAGGCTCGGAGATAATAAAAACTCGCTGGCCACCTCCCAGCAAGTTAAAAAGCAGAGCTTGTTACGGCAGCTCCCAAGGACACTGTACCGCTCAGTGGCCCTCTCCTGTTTCGTGTTTTCTGCTCCATTTGCCCTCCTTACTTTAATCTGAGTCCTCTCCCCTCTACTCGCTTCTGTCTGTTGCTTCCCATGGAAGTGGGTTAAAAAAAACCTAACAATTATTTCAGGAGATGTTCCCGGTCCTCTGAAATAAATAAATAAACCCACATCCATGAAAGCTAACAAGAAAAGAAGCTGAACAGAAGGCTAGATGTTACAAGCCCTGCTGGCCTGTCCTGACTTGCCTCGGTCTGCCACGCCACTCCTGAGGACTGCTTGCTTATTTTCATGTCTAGGCTACAGCTCTCTGCTGGGGACAAAAGACTGGGACTTTGCTGCTCTTCTGAGACTTGCCTGCAGGGAGGAGTGAGGAGAGTGCCGGCAGCCAGGACTGAGTCTGGGGACCGGGGACATCAAGTCTTCACATCAGATCTCCAGGCTGTCGTTAGCACTGGGCACCTGCTCTGTGGACAGCGGGAGAACGGGCCTCACGACTCTCCCTCAGAGAGATGAGATGCTGGAAGCTCCACGGGGCGGTGGAAGTGAACTTGGCAGTCACGGACTGGCAGTTTCAAAGCAGCTGCTTAAAGAAAGTCCTAGTAAGGCATAAAAATATCTGCCCCAGAACCAGAGAGGATCGCTAAAGTTGCTGATGGGTCTAGGGGACAAATATTAGCTTCTGTCTGTACTGATGCTGGACTTAATTCCCTTGTGGTCAGGGAACACACTCATCATAATTATAGTCCCTTTCAATACTTTGATATTAACTTTATGGCCCCGGCACATGGTGTATTTTTATGATTTTTTTTAAAAAAAAAAGATCTACAGTTGAATATGTACTTTGATATAGTTGGGTGGAATTGCCTGTAAACATCTGTATAAACAATCAGTCAGCTTGCTCACTGTGGAGCGGGTGGATTTGTCTGATTAGTGTCAGAGAGCACGGCTCCCACGGCCAGCTGTAGCTGTGTCTCTTTCCCTTCTTTGTTGTCGCCTTTTGCTGTGTGTCTTTCAAAGCTCTGATATTGAGGGCACACATATTTAGGATTTCATATTCCTTGGCAAATTACTTCTCAAAGCATCACAGAAATTCCCCTTTATTGCTAGAAATAGGTTTTTGTCCCCAAATTTATATCAAAACAAAAGCCCCGGTATTCATATGAATCAATTTAAAATATTTCCTATTCTTTGACAATTTCACACACGTAAACAGTATAACTTGATAACAGCCTACCGCATTCCTTTTTACTTTTATCTCCCCCTCTCCCCCTCCCCTCTTCCTCCTTCTCCTCCCCCTTCCACAGGGCCTCCCGTTAGTGCTGCCTGAGTGTGGGCAGTCTACCAGCAGCCACATCCTTAAAGAAAAGTGACCTCAACAGCCAATGGCTCCCCAGCAGGGGTGGGGCCTTGAGAGAACTCTTCCCATCCTTGCTGGAATGTTGACTGCCCCCACGTTTGCAGGTCTTGTGCAAGTAACCACAGCCGCTGCGGGTTCACAACACAACAGCCATGTCACATCTGGGAGACAGCATTCCTCAGTCTCCCCCAGACTCCAGCCTGCCTCCTCCTCTCCAGAGTCCTTGAGCCCTTGACAAGGAGGGGTTAACAGAAATGGACCTTTAGTGAGCTCTCAGCATCCTTTCTTCTCAGCTCTTACACAAGTTACGAGTCTCTGCGTTAATCACTGCTCACTGCAAACTCAGCCCCCTCTGACCAAATGAGAGCAGCATTAATCAGTCTACAAACACAAATGTTTGAAGGCAGTTTGACAACATTTCCAACCAAACAGTAGTAGCTTACCCAACAGGGCCTCTGACCTCCCTCGCCATGGGCTTTTGACCAGGATTAAAGAATCAGGCATGAGTTCCCTCCAGTGACGTTGACCTCAAATCTAACCAGAAAGCAGCTGGTTCCCCCTTCCCGATGACGCCATTATTGCATCAGAAGGTTTATCCTGCCCGGCAGGTCTGTGTTCTAGCATGCAGGAACCACTGCTTGTAAGACAGCTGCTATCTTTCCTCCCCAGCAGCCTGGGTAGTACCTTCCAGCTGGAAGGAAGTCTCCAGGACGGTTTCAGCTTTTTTTTTTTCTCTGTGACCTGCACCCAGAGTTTGCATGACTTCCTTAATTGGGTCTCACCGTCTAGTTATGATGAGTGGCCAAGAACAATGGCAACAGCCTGTGTTGTTGTGGGGGGGCCTCTGGAGTACCTTGATCAATAGCTTGCAGAAAGTAGCCCACAACAAAAACAAAGATTTTGATTTAATGACCCATGTCTTCTGGAAATAACATTGTTTACCCTTGCCGAACACCTCCATCCAGATGACTTTCTGGTTTTCTTAAAATCAGCTTACAAAATAGCGAATCTCCGAAAGGCTCTTTCAGTCATCGTTAGCTGGGGGAACCTAGCCTACAATTAATCCCGAATACTGCCACCCCGCATAAACACTTACCCTTCTGGGCTGCCCCTCACTAGGTTCACTCTATCATCTTCTCCTCCATTAAGGCCTCCTCTTCCCCTCTCCCTTCTCAGGGGCTCCTCTGACCTCCTGGCCTCTCCAGACACTCCAAGTTAAACACACAAATCTAAAATCTTCAGCTAAGATCCACATAGGTGAGAGTATATGTGCCCATGAGAGCTAATCTTGATCTCCTCTTTGACACCTTAGAAAGAGGGAACATCCGGACAGCAGTGGTGCACGCCTTTAATCCCGGCAGAGGCAGGCAGATCTCTGTGAGTTCGAGGCCAGCCTGGTCTACAAGAGGTAGGTCCAGGATAGGCACCAAAGCTACAGAGGAACCTTGTCTCGAAAAAACCAAAATAAAATAAAATTTTAAAAAATTAAAAAAAAAATAGAAAGAGAGAACATCAGCCAGGGAATTTCTTCCATTAGATTGTCCCATGGGCGTGACTGTAGGAGCATTTCTTCATTGCTAGTTGATGGAGAAGGGCACAGGTCACCGTGGGCAAGCAGAGCCACCTGGGAGTGTGAGCAGGCGGTCTTGGGGTGTACAGAAAGCGGGCTGAGCATGAGCGGGAGGAGTAAGCAGTGTTCCTTGATTCTCTCTGCTCCGTTTCCTATCTCTGGGTTCAAGCTAAGCTCCTGCCCTGACTTCCCTCAATGACAGACTGTAACCTGTCAGCCAGGTAAATGCTTGCCTCCCCTGTGTTGCTCTTGGTCACGGTGTTTATCACGGCGATGCAATGGCATTTGTTGGGGAGTGGGGGCGGGACGGGGGGGTGTCTCGCTGTATTTTCCATTTCCATTCATTTTTCTGCAAATTAAATTTTTCTTTATAGCCAAATAAAATCCAGTTGTATGTATGTACCCTGTTTTCATTTTCTATTCATCAGTCAGTAGACATCCAGGCTGATTTCCTAGCTTCCGTGAGTGGACAGCAAGGACCATGAGTGTGGAAGCATCTTTGTGTAGGGTGCGGGGGGTTCTGAGACCACCCTGAGCCACACAGCAAGAAACTGTCTGGAAAAATTTTTTAAAGCTATTTTGCTAGTTCTGCCTGCAGAAGTTGCCTCTATCTATACACTGATATTTTTTTCCTTATGATTATGGGTTACATTTTTCTTCTTTGTAGCAAGTCTGGTGGTTTTTCTCATGCCTTGGATTCTAGATATTACGAATGTAATGTTGCTGAAAATCTGGATGTTTCTTTGTTTTCCTTTAAATGGTGTTGACTTTGCTTTGCAAAACAAGCTACTTGCTTTTCCGCTGGATCCTACCCAGACCCATCTCTTGGCTTTTCTAGGCCACATGTGATACTGGTTCATTGTAGGGGTTGCTCAGTTGTATTATCTTCTCTGGACTTGACCAAATACTTTGGGTGATCATTCAGCTGGCTGAGTGGCTAATATTTTAGAAGTCCCCTGCTCTGTGAGCTTGGCGATTCCCCGACCATGCTGTGTTCTGGCTTGGGGAATCTTTATCCCATGATGCTCAGCCCCATAGCGGGCAAAGACGCAAGGGTTCCCCGTGCAGATTAATGTGGCTTCATTTCTGTGTAATGTGTTCCCTTCTGGAAGGTGCACGTTTTAACTTCCAGGCTCCTCAGCCTCCCGGCCTCCTTCTCAGTACATCGGCTCGACCTAGGTTGAGTCTCTCCTTATACTGTGGTCTGAAAACTCTGTGTGAACAAACCGAGGCTGGTGATGGAACCTACCGTTTCACTTTTATCTTTCAAACGTTGGAGCTCCGAGCTCTTCTAACCAATGTGTATGAATAGTTGCTCATAGAATTTGTCCAGTTTCCTGGTTGCTTGTGACAGAAAAGTAAATCTGGTTTCTATGACTTGTCCTTAAAGGGAACAAGACCAGGGAATGCCTAAAATCTGGGCTAGTAAACTGAGCTAGCAAAACACTAGAGCCAAAGTGGCTCCAGTTTTTTGTCCTGGACATTGGTGGTGACTGCCTCTTATCCCATTGGTGGGAATGACTTCATACTCTGACATGATTGGCTAATTAGCACTAAGAGGAAGAGAAAGTTCAGGAAAGATGACTCCTTGCCAGGCTACCTTAAATACTTTTGCTTTGATCTCTTGGAGGTTATGTTGAATTTTGTTTTTTATTTTGGACCAGACGGTGCAAATTCCTCCAAATATTCCTTCAAATATTCAGATTCCTCTAAATATTCATGCCCCGACTGACTTAAAATTGATAAGTTCTCTTTCAATACTCAAAGCCTCCAGTCACTTGTCTAGCAAGAAACGTGTAACTTTAGGGAGTTCCTCACAAATGTTGAAAGACTGAATGTGCCTGCATGGGTAACCCAGATGATCCCATGCGTCATCTGCTGCTTATTCCATTACTAGGATGGAGCTGTATTTAGAAGCTGTGCCATCTGTAATCCTGGTTACTACCCCCCCACCCCAGTCCAGGTGTCTGAGGCTGCCATGATACTCCAGGCTTGAAACCCAACGGAAACCTTATTTGCATTTCAGACTTCAAATCCCACCCTCTGGCTTCTCTTGGTCACTATTTTGAACATTGCATTAATGACATAACCTCCGCAGTCTGTCCTGTGACCTGCAGACAGGTGGCTGACTCCTGAGATCGTCTGGTTTACTCATGCAAGCCTGTTGCGTAGTCGTTAACATTGTGAAGAGTTTCTGAATAAAAGTATAATTCAAAAACAATAAAGAAGACTTCTTTCTCAGACATGGGCAGAGGGCGTGATTTCCCAAAGCCACTGGAAACCGTGTGCCTTAAAGCCGGAGCATCTTCTAATGGTCTCCTCCGGGGTTGGTATGAACACCAGCAGATACAGTCAGGCCAGAGTCTCCTGGGAACATTTGCCATCCCTGGCCAGCAGCCCTTGATAGCTTTATATATTTTTTTATTATTCTTAGGAAAAAAATTTCTATGATTTAACTGATAACTCTGCTTTGCAGACGGTTTGCCAGTGAGATCCATTCAAAACACCAGACATTAACACATGAATGAACTTCTCCATGTAAAATTACTCCAGCTGCAGTGTGACTCATAGATGGGCTGAAAAGGGGGGTGAGGGGAGAGGAAAGCAATTTAGTAAACGGACATGAGCAGATCAATAAGATGCGTTCAATACCACTGACTTAAGGAGGGGTGTCAGCTATTGAAATGGCCCCCCAAGGTTTTCTTAAACATATGTAAATAGGGGTGCAGGTTGTCTCTGTACAACAGACAGTTGAATGCCTGTGCTGTGGGCCTGGGAAAGGGAACAAACACTTGAAACTCCCTCCCTTCACCAACAGCCCAATATGCCTGGCTTTCCCTCATAGTATCTGTGACCTCAGGTACCAGGATCCACTTGCTCACATAAATAGTTGAGAAAGTACACGAAACTCTTCGTGAATCCATAATTCCTTCGGGTAGAATTTCAGAAGCCTGATTTTTGTCAGAATAGGTATGGGGAACCTAGTGAAAGCTTCATACATAACTGTTTGATCTATGAATGTATATTCCTGGCAATAACAAGACAGCAGACTGTGCGGCCGTAAATCAAACCCCTGTAACATACTCCCTTGGCTATAGAGCTCTCTGGTGTCTTTGACTTTTTTTTTTTTTTTAATTCACACGCAGTGTTGCTGTGCCCTGGAAAATCTGAAAGATTCCCTAGGCTTTACAGTAGAAGAGTGACGGGATTTGCGGGCAGTTGGTGAGCGTGTTGTCCCTTGTTACCCACAACTGCTGGCAGCACAGTCCCCTGCCCACACAGGCGCATGCCACTTGAGACAGTCTTCTCGGCCGTGGGATGTGCGTGGAGACCTAGCTGCTCTTGAAACTACAGCTGTTTGTGGTTTTGACACACTGCACTGTGGACTACGTGACGCCTTTGTTCCGCGTTTGTCACCTCATCTCCAGTGACCACTCATTATCCGGCTTCCTTTCCACTTTGTTCTCCCTTCCCATTTCCCACGATCCTCTCGATAATGACCGAGGTGTCTACCGTGGACATGGACCTAGGGTGTGCACCGCAGCTTCTCCACCTGACTCCAATTACCTCTCTGAACACTGAGTGTGAGTGCTTCTGCCTTGACATCTTTGCCCATCGTGTCCCCGAGCAAGGTGTGATGCCTGACACTTGGGTCTGACGTTGGCAGACTGCCTTGATGCTCTGACTTAATGGCCACCCCATACAGATGGTGCAACTTGTCTGTGTGTGGATAACAACTCCAGAAGCCACCTTAGCTCTGCACGGGGCCTCTGTCCCTTATAGGCAGCCAGCTTAGTATTCCTGAGAAAGTATTGATCAGTTTCAGGTTTTTTTATTTTTATTTATTTGTTTGTTTAGTGGATTGGATTTTGTTGTTGTTTTTCATGCCTAGCCAATGTCAACAACTCTTACACTACTCAAGAGTCAAACAGCCTGTGTGGGATGTTTAGCTCTGCTCGGGGTAGTCTCAATCCCCATATCCTCCTGCCTCAGCCTCCTGAGTGCTAGCATTACAGGCGCATGCCACATGTCAAGGCTGTGGGTTGATGAAGCAGATTCTGAGGCGCCATTCTCAGGCTCTAACGGGGCAGATGAGGCCCAGGAAGCTGTGATTCCGCCAGCAGCGCTTCTGTGGCCCCGGGTGACACCGGTGACACACTGACAATCTGTTGAGAAGTCTGCTCTGTGTGCAACTTAGACGTTAACAGGTGCACCACAGGGCTCTTAGATAAAATACAGTTTTTAAACTGCTTTGGATCGAGCCAAGCATAGTGTCACAAACACCTTTAATCTCAGTGCTTAAGCGGCAGAGGCAGGCGGATCTCTATGACTTTGAGGCCAGCCCTTTCTACATAGTTCCAGGCTAGCCAGAGCCACATAGTAAGAACACTGTCTCCAAAAAAATTGCACTTATAAATAAGAAAATAAGATATTAACATTTTGTTTTTTTATCGAATGACATTAACAAAGAGTAAAATACCTCTATCTGACTAGCTAACATAGCATCTACATCACGTACTAGCGTGACCTTGACAAAATTCTCGGCAGCTCTGAGAATACCGCCCAACATAAGATGACATGTTCCGGCCAAGCAAGGAGACACCTGAGCAGAGAAAGAAATGGATTTGTTTTCCTATCTAAACAAGATCTGGAATTCAGTCCCATTTTATTTGTTCCTAAAACCGTAATCATCGAAGCTCCATCGAATCTGTCAAATCCTAGAGATACACTTGACCTAGAGGGAAGTATCGGGAATTTTAAAGCGTTTAACTCCTAGTGTGTATTGGTAGGAAACTAAGTTGAGCAGAACCCATTAATGTCACAGTGATCAGTTACCAATGGAAATAAATAATTCATGATGAAGGGAATTAGTCTAATTAGCAGGCAGTTTGAGTCCTTTGATAAAACCCAGCTCTAATGCCGTGAAGGGCAGGAAGCGCTGTCATCATTCAGCCCTGGAAAGATTAGCATCTATTATGAATGAGTTCGTCACCCTAGCGAAGTCATGTGTGTCCTGGAGACAAACTTAATATGTTCCAGAATGGGACCCAGTTTGTCTCACCAACACATCACGATTCCTACCAGGCTATTGTATGTAATAACAAGCAAGGATCAGCGCTCTGTCCCACCGTTCGCTCTCTGTCCATCATCCTGACAACTGCGTAAATACATCTTCCATGCAAAGCAGGGAGTGTGCCCTGAGTCCTTGTAAAATTGCACAAGATGTCAAGGAAAATATGTGTTACTTTTCGCACTCCCCAAAACAAACACACAGCACCAAATGTCAGCCCTAGAAACTGACGGTTTCAGAGACGGCGGGCAATAGAGTATGTCAGGCTCTGCGTAGCCACATTTCACTCTAAACACTGTTGTCAAGCCTCTCGGGGAATTCGCTTCCCTACTTATCTCCCTCGAGATATTGGAGTTACAAGATCAATCACAGGCTTCCAGCTTCTGCGACGGCAGGGGAAGAGGAGCTGAGTGTCCCTAAGCAAGGTAACTCCGAGAATGCCAAACTCATATCGAAGAGCAACGAGAAGCTGTTTTGTTTTTCATTACAGCACATAAATGGCTTAGATCATCGGGAAGGCTCAAAGATTTATAGTTTCGAAATGTATCTGGCCTGGTGTGTCTAAAACGATGCCGACTGCTCCGCACTGCGCAAAACCCCCACATTATTCTGCAGCCCACAAGCGGATGCGGCATCAGCTGTGTTTCCATTTTTACTTATGAGCCTTTTGAAATTACATGTTTCCATTTTGCAAGTTGATGTAATAATGAAGAAACTCCAAATTTGTAAGTTATTGTATTGCTTGTTTTTATTGTGTAAAATTAATTGCTTCATTTATTTATGTCATTAAGGGGGGGAGGCCGTTTTGCACAGTTTATCATTGGCTGTAATAATTAACATGCCAATAACACCACAGAAGCTTTGGAAACAGGGTGGATCATGCCCGGTTGTCTGAGCAGCATAAACCACGGCAAGTCTAGTGGGTCAGAAGGGCTGCTTCGGAAAAACAGAGTGCCAAGTGCGACAGCCCACGGGGTACCAATCCCGAAGAGTGATACCCACACATGAATATCTGTCTAGTCAAATACAATACCTGCTTTCTCCAGAGACAGATAGTCAAGGTCATCAAAATCACAATCCACTGTCCACGTGCAGTTGGGATATACCGAGACTACCTAGACTGGCAAGGCTGTACAAACAGGGTTGATGACTCGCTTAGATTTCAAAACAACCTAATCGACATTCAGTACAGTTCTTCGAACTGGGGTTTGTTACAGGGTTAAATATTGGGCCTGCCCTTATTTCTGACACAGATATAAACTAGAGATCTGAGGCTTTGTGTTTTGCGTAATCTGCAGGAAACTACGGGGAAAATCTGCAGATCCCCAAACGCTTCGTACTTCCCCTTCCCAGCGTTTCCGTGTAGAGCTTTCACTTCAAGGTAAGGATGCTTCTCCATCTTAAACCTTCCCTTTCTCCCATAAACCTCAGCCAAAAGGCAATCTTGTCGGTGCTGTGCAAAACATGGACTGAAAGAGTCCAGTCTGGAAAATCAGCAAAAATAAACCTCAGAATGATAAAAGCCCACATGTGCTCGAGAATACTCCTGATGTCCCACGAGTCTGCAGGGAGTGGGCGGAGCTGCAAGGGCAGGTCTGGAGCCTGTTTGTTAGGGTTGTTAATGGTGTGCTGGGGTGGGGTTCAGCTCACATGCTTAAGACTCATTTGGGTCTGGCAGGTCTCTGACTACACAGTGGACAGCTTGCCATCGTGACCCTTACCACTCTCTGACCTTGGAGAGAAATCATTAAAAAAAAAAACAAAAAACTTAGCTATTTTGAGGATGCTATGTGAGAGCGCTTTCTTTTTTTTTGCTTTGTTTTGTTTTTCAAAATCTACAACATTTCACCTGAGTCTCAAGATCTCTTAGAAGGCAACTCTCATTAGCTAGGTGACATCTTCCATCAATCCACACCTCAGTGTTATATGAACAGTGCAAAGATAATGTAGAAGCTGGCTGTTCGACTATAGAAGCAGTAGCTAAGTTAGAAGAGTTGGAAAAACTCTGAATTAATGAAGAATACAAAATACAGAATTTTAAATATATATATTTTTTTATTTTTATTTATTTATGTGTGTGTGTGTGTAAGTGGCTAAAAAAGATCAGAAAAGGGCATCATATTCCGTGGAACCGGAGTTACAGATGGTTGTAAATTGCCTGCCATGGGTGCTGGGAACCAAATTAAAGTCCTATTTAAAAGGATTAGGAGGTGTGGTCTTTTGGAGTAGGTACAGCCTTGTTGGAGGAACTATGTCACTAGGGGTGAACTTTGAGGTTTCAGAAGCCTACAGCAGGCCCAACAGTCAGCTCTCTTGCTTTGGTGCTCTCTCCCTCTCCCCTCTCCCTCTCCCTCTCCCTCTCCCTCCCCCTCCCTCCCTCCCCCCCCTCCCTCCCTCCCTCCCTCCCTCCCTCTCTCTCTCTCTCTCTCTCTCTCTCTCTCTCTCTCTCTCTCTCCCCAGCTACCTATGGATCAGAACATAGAACTCTCAGCTCCTTGTCCAGCACTGTGTCTGCCCACACGCTGCCATGTTCTCTGCCATGATGATAATGGTTTAAGCCTCCCAAACTATAAACAAGCTCCCTGTTAAATACTATTTTTAATGAGTTGTCTTGGTCTGCAGTGGTATATTATTTATATTCTAATAAATAAAGGTTGCCTGAAGGTCAGTGAAAAGCAGCCACACAAGTCAGTCACACAGGCCAGGCAGTGGTGGCACACACCTTTAATCCCAGCAGCCACGCTAGTTAGCCTTAGAGGCCCAGGGTGGTGGTGCTGCACGCCTTTAATCCTAGCACTAGAGAGGAATATGAGACAGAATGAGACAGGAACTTGCTCTCTTTCAGTCCAAATATTTCAAAGCTGTAAGAGCTCTCTCGTGGCTTGGATACTTTGCTTTTTCTGATCCTGGTTGAACCCCAATATCTGTCTCTGGGTTTTTATTATTCATGTTACATTTAGTGCTCAATGTTTGGGGTACCAATTCACGAAAATGTGGTTTGCCTGTGGCTTTTGAGAAACTGGCATAGGCCAGAGTTGCACATGGGGCTCCTGCAGAGGAGCATGGGAGGCAGGGGACTTCAGCCCCACCCAGCTAGGCTTTTTTTCCTTTTTTCTCCAAGCCTCTGAGAAGTTGGGGAATTTCCTGTTGTAGCCTCTCTGAAACAGTCTACAGCTGTAATCTAAACTCCAGAAGCACCTGGGCTCCCCATGCCACAGGACTCTCCTGCCCTAGACTGATTGGTTCTGCCTTCAGGAAGCTCCCACCACACGTTTTCCCTGAACGTTTTTTCAGACAGTCCTCTCTCTCTCCCTCTCTCTGTCTCTCTCTCTCTCGCTCTCCCTTCCTCCTTCCCTCCCTCCCTCCATGGGTTATGGGCTCTCCCTGAACCCCCCCCCAAAACCCTCTTCTCAGGATGCTGTCAAACTAGGTGGCTGCCCTGAAATCCAATCAGGCTTTTACTGTTCTACACAGCAGCAATAAGTCTCACATCTTCATCAACATTGTCAGTAGACTTAGTAAAATAATTGGGAATTCTTAAAGGGAGGGATTAGTTAAAAGAAAGAGTTTTTTTTCCCATATTAAAAAAATGTGTAAAACCATTACAATGGAGGGGTTTGGGTCTCTGTGTGATAATATACTAGAGAGCTTGAAAATGGAATAACTAAGGAGAGGATATTTAATTTAGATGGGATTTATGTAATGTCAATTATAAACATCAGATTTGTCATTTTTGTCTAATACTAAAAACGTTGATTAACCTGAGTGCTAAGATACAGGCCTTAGAAAAACTTAATAAAACAAATCACAGAGGTATTCAAATCCTATCAGAGAAATTTAATGAAGAGTCAATTTCAGCACTGCAGTATAAGAATAGAGAGGAACAGCCTAAGGTTTTCAAACAACCAACCTTAATATATCCAGTAATCTTACAGGAATCGCCAAATGACAGAGGCTCTGTTACAGCTAACTGACCTCCTGTGCCAATGTTAGATTTAGGGAAATTCAACAAAGCAGTTGTTTCATATGGCATGCCTTCACCTTTTGTAAAGCAAATGTTAAACTCGTGGTCAATTTGAAATAGAAATATCCCTAAAGACTGGATAGAATTGGTTGAAGGTGTTTTAGAGCCATGTCCACAATTACAATGGAGTTTGTGGTTTAGAGAAAAAGCTAAGATTATTAAACAATGGAGTAAAGCTAGAGGTAGGGAAATTTTCAAGATCAAACTTGTGGATAAGGAGATTATGCTACTATAGAAATTCAAGCTGTATATGATGACCACACCCTGGATTTATGTTGCACAACAGTTTTGAGTGCTTGGACAGAATTGGTGAAATAGAAAAGAAAATTGAGTCATTTACTAAAGTTATACAGGGCCCAAAGGAAGACTTTCCAAAATTATTATGAAGATTGACTTTAGCAGTAAATAGAATGATACCAAATTCAAAAGCTAGCCAAATAATAATTAAATCTCTGGCTTTTGAAAATGACAATTCTCCATGCAAAAGGATAATCAGGCCCATTAAAGGCAAGGTTAGCACCTTTGGAGAAATGTATTTGAGATAAATTAATATTGAATCTCATGATCATGATGATACGTGGATAGGAGAAGTGATTTCCAGAGATTTGAGGGAAAACTGAAATGTCAAATGTTACAATTGTGGCAAACAAGGTAAAGGTTATATATATAGGGCATTCCAAGAAACAATGTTCTTTCTAAGAATAATCTGTTCAGAATGTCCCTCCCTTCTGGATTATGCAGGAGGTAAGGCAAAGGCAGGCATTGGACTAATAAATGTAAGTCAATGAGGAATATTTAAGGTAATCTTTTGCCATTGGGAAACTCCATGAGAGGGCTTTCAGGCCACTATGTCAAATCCAGTTCAGTCATTTCCTGCCATCATAGAGGAAACTCCTTCCCAGAACAATTAAAGAATCTGCTGCTTGTTGTGAGAAACCATACTGCTCTGGATAAGAGAACTGCTCTAGAGGACAGAACAAAAAATTCAGGAGAAACCATAAACTGGATATTTTGGCAAACTTCCATAGATTAACAAAGATCACAATTAAAAATACAAATAAATAATGTTGTCATTGAAGGTCTAGTAGACACAGGTGTGGATGTAACAATAATTTCATTCGAATTTTGGCATCCAAATTATCCTCTTCAGGACATAAACATTCAGTTTTTAGGGTCTGGAACTTTATCTCACATAAAGCAGAGTTCAAGATGGGTCAAATGTACAGGGCCAGAAGAACAGAGAGGAACATTAAAACAATATGTGGCTAACAAAGCAATGTATTTGTGAGAACATAATTTGTTAGTGCAATGGAATATTCAGATTAACATTCCCCCAATCTTAGAAACAAACCATAAACTAACTTATGTTTCTAGGAAAAATATTTCAAGATATTCTTATAATAATAGACCAGTCGGGTTGTAAAAGAACAGGCCACAATAGCTGCTAATATTTCAAAGGCACCAACAGCCCTACTTTTAAAATTGTTGACATAAAAACTTGTATGGGTTGTGCAATGGCCTTTAACAATAGAGAAACTGTAGGGTTTAGAACAGCTGGTATAGGAACAACTAGATACTCAGCAAGTTGAAGAATCAACCAGCCCTTGGAATTCTCCTGTATTTGTTGTTAAAAAGGAAATCTGGAAAATGGAGAATGGTAACCAATATAAGAGCTGTTAATAAGGTGATTCAGCCAGTGGGATCTCTAGGGTCTAGAATTCCCTTGCCTTCTCTATTACCTAAAGGATGACCTCTTATAGCTATTGATTTAAAAGATTGTTTCTTCACTATAACTTTACAAGAAAAAGACAGAGAAGAATTTGCCTTCACAATGCCTACTTATTACAATTCTCAGCTTGCTAAAAGATATCAGTAGAAAATTCTCCTACATGGAATATTAAATAGCCCCACTTAGGCCAATATTTTGTAAGTCAGCCATTGAAAATGATACATAAGAAATTTCCTGGATCTATAGCTTATCATTACATGGGTGACATACTGCTATCTGATTTAAATGTGGGTACTTTAGAAAAAAATGTTTGAAAAAGTAGAGAAAATTTAGCCTTGCTGGGGATTACAAATTGCTCCTGAAAAAAATACAAAGAGGAGATTCTATTAATTATTTAGGTTCTAAAATTGATTTACAAATAATTAGACACCAAAAGGTACAAATTAGGAGAGACTGATTGCAGACTCTTAATGACTTAATCCAAAGATCGCTAGGAGACATTTCCCATCTACAGTGCACTATTGGGATAAAATCTGATGATATGGTTAATTTAAACAAAACCTTAGATGATGACAAGGACTTAAATAGTCCCAGAGAATTGTCAACTGAAGCTGAGAGGGAATTGGCTTTGATTGAAGAGAAATTGTAGAAGGCACATGTGGACCATGTGGATTCAAATCTTAACTGCATCTGGTCATATTACCCTCCAAACATTCCCCTATAAGAATTTTAATGCAGAGGGAAGATATTATCTTAGAAAGGATCGTTTGCCATTAATTTAAAAAGTTATGTGGAAAAGGTCTCTAAAAGGAAAATTGAGACTTCGACATCTAGCAGGAATTGACTCAGCAGAAATTATAGTATCTTTTAATAATGATGAAATTGACAAATTATGGGAAGAAAGTGAACTTTGACAAAGAGCTTGTAGTAATTTTTTGAGAGATATTAGCAACAACTATTCCAAAAGCAAGAGAATTCAACTTACAAAGAGAACTAGCCTGATCCTTCCTTGCATTATACGGGATACACCAATAACTTGAGCTTCTACATTTTATACTGATGTAAATAAATCAAGAAAGTCGGGTTACAAGTCAGAAAATATAAATAAAGTTGATCAAACCCCTTATGTTTCTGTCCAAAAGTCAGAATAATATGCTATTCTCTTGGTACTAAAGGATTTTAAAGAACCTCTCAACACAGTTACTGATTCACAACATGCTGAGTTGTTTTGCATATTGAAACCACTGAATTCACACCAGGTGATACAGAATTGACTTCTTATTATTCAATTACAGGATATAATCAAGAATAGGCATCATCCTATATGTATAACACACATCTGATCCCATACAGGTCTATCAGATCCTCTAGCACAAGGAAATGCAGAAATTGGTCAATAATCGATTGGAAATGTGCTGAAGACCTCAGAATTTCATTAAAAAACATCATATCAATAGCAAAGGTTTAAAAAAAAGACCTTTTCCATCGTGTGGCACAAGTCAAGGAAACTGTAAAGAAATGTCCTGCTTGTTCTTTATAAAAACAAACACCACTACCTGCAGAAAGTAACCCAAAGGGTTCTCAAAGGAATGAAACCTGGTAGATGAATGTATTCCATTCTGTAGAATTTAGACAACTAAAATACATCAGTATATGTCTCTAAGAAAATGAAACAGTTTTTTCCTTATTATAATATAAAGCATATTACAGGTATTTCATACAATCCTACAGATCAGGCAGTTACAGAGAGATCAAAACAAACTCTAAAGGATATGTTAAATAAACAGAAAGGGATGGCAAATACCTCCCAGAAATCCGTTGAATAGTGCTATATTAATTTTGAATTTTCTAAATGCTAATGAGAAAGGACCAGCAGCTGCAGAGAGACTTTGGAGAGCAGAAAAACTACAGAATTAAATCAATCTGTACACCTTAAAGATGTGCTGACCTCAGAATGGAAAACAGGACATGTGTTACGTTGGAGAAAGGGTTGTACTTTTGTTTCCACAGGAGAAGAAAAACTGTGAATACCATCAAAATTGATAAAGACTCGATTTGAACAGGAGACATCTCTTAATTAAAAGAGATGACAGTTCTTTAAGCACCATGGCTGTTTAAACTAACCTATAATACTAACAAATGCTTTTCATTTGCTCAGATATAACTTGCCAAAAGAGAATATCCCCAAGATTAGGATTGGGGAAAGGCTTTGTTTTTGTCTTTTCAGAAGAATGAAGACATCCAGCTAAGGAGTCTGAAGACTATTGGACAAATGACACATCTGAAGGAAAAGGACAAATTATCCAGGAAAAAAAAAGTTTCAAGAAAAAGAGCAAATTGGCCTGTTGGTATATTACATTTCCAACAGGCCACAGAGTTGATTCCCCATCCTGGAGGGTCTTAAAAAGACAGAGGAGATTTTCTGTGTGCCAGGTTCTCAATTCCTTTCTAGTTCTGATCCTGTCTTTCTCTGGGATCTGGGAGGAAGACACTGCTAGCATTCCGATATTATGCTAGCTTGCCCCTTGGGGTCCTGGCAGGATGCACTCAGGACATACTCTGGCCTGCTCAGGGTCCTGACAACATCATCAGCTAAGTTGCTACAGCACATGAGCTACATCCCCTCATAAAAGGCGGCCCCGCCTGCCTCCTGCTTCTCCCTCCCTCCCTCCCCCCTCCCTCCCTCCCTCCCTCCCTCCCTCCCTCTCTCTCTCTCTCTCTCTCTCTCTCTCTCTCCCCCAAAAAAAAACCCTACACATGAGCTCCGCACATGGCGTCTCTCTCCCTCCGTTTTGAAAACTATAGCAGACACTCTCTGAGCTCTGTCACCTGGGGCTTTCTTATCACTGGGTTCTGGTTGGGTCTGACTAACAGGGGAATCAAAAAAAGATGGAAGATCTGCAGAAGAGGAGCTTCCTTCCCTACTCCTCTCCTGTTTTGGATCTTGTGTCTGGTACTAAATTTTTTTTTTGAGACAGGGTTTCTCCGTAGCTTTTTGGTTCCTGTCCTGGAACTAGCTCTTGTAGACCAGGCTGGCCTTGAACTCACAGAGATCCGCCTGCCTCTGCCTCCCGAGTGCTGGGATTAACCACGTGCTCCACCACTGCCCAGCTTGGTACTAAAATATTCCTCCACCGGGATGTCCCTGCACTCACAGGACTGTACTACTGACAGTCTTCCTTTCTCTTGAGACCTTAAAATGCCTTCCACCTTGCCTTCCTTCATTATTTCTTAACTAATTACCTATGAACATTGGGGTCCCTAAGTAGCTCTGGCTGGTCTGTCTGGAACTCAAGATCCTCCTCCTGCCTGTCCCTCCTGTGTACAAGGATTACAGGCATGTGCCATCATGTTTGGTATAACCCTTCTTTGTAGGCCTTATATCCTCTATCTGACAAGCATTAGAAGGATAAAAATGATGGCTTGGTCCCCTCTGTCTCCTCGGTGTCTGACATGTGCTGGAGACCGTTATATATGGAAGGAGAGAGAGGGTGCAGGGATGTGCAAAATCCTGGGGATGTTTCACTGTGGTTTTTCTGTCCTCCTCCCACCACCCTGTGAAGGCAACAGTCATCTTTTTTCCTCTCCAAAGAGGGTTTATGTTGCCATGAAATGTCATATGTACCCTGAAAAGATCAGAAGAGCTGCGACTCAAGCCCCAGACAGTCGTCACACAAGACAAGCACGAGGCAGCTGTGTCACAAGGGACACCTTGCCAGGTGTGATCAAATGCTCTCACAACTTGCTCTGCCCGTACCTCTAGAGGTGCGTCAGACGATCCAGGGTAAAAACCTTCTGGTTTTGTTTTCACAATAATTTCATGTTTACCTGAGAATAATATTTATTCTTCATGCGTGCCCTGACTAAAATATAAGCTGATGAGAACACAGGAAAACTGTGACTTTTTAACGGCGTTCATTTAGTCATCCCGGCACCCTTAGAGACAGGCAGAGATTGAAATCACTTCAGTAACTGCCGTCTCCTCCCCTCCTGCCAATAAGTCTTTGCCGGTAAGTCCCCGCTAGACCCACGTGCACAGAGTCTTTAGGAGCCAAACAACAAAGTGGATATTCATCTGCCTTATCCTGTATCTCTTTTGTCTCCTGCTTCGTCTCCTCTGCAAGATCTCCAAGAAACAATAACATAATGTGTTGTGGCAGCTAAGGACATGCCAGGCGACACTCACAATCAAATCTGCATCACTTGCAGCAAAAGCTTTTGTTGTCATTATGAAGTGGATGGAAGGGCTCCCGGTGACTCGGGCCCCACTGGTTATTAATCATATTGTTTGCTGTCATTCTTCCTGTTGTGCAAATGACATCTGTCTCAAAACTAACTCTCAATATCATCTTTAGAAAGACCCTCTGCCTTAATCCTGCCTCCTCTGCTGCCTGGCTGGTATCGGATCCCTAGTAAATCCCTGACCAGGATGCCTAGCCTAACAGAGCACAAATCTGACTCCAAATGTTAAGAACGTTGTGTCTCCAGATGGTGCTTAGGCCTGGAGGTGCAGCTTGGTAGCAGAGCACTTGCTTGGTATGCACAAGGCCCTGGGCTTGATCCCGAGCCCTGAAAGAAAAACAAAAGCAAAAAAACAGTGCCTGGAAAGATGTCTCGAAAATCCTAAGAAAGAAAGAAAGAAAGAAAGAAAGAAAGAAAGAAAGAAAGAAAGAAAGAAAGAAAGAAAGAAAGAAAGAAAGTAAGTTAGTTGTCTCAGCGGTTAAGAGCATTGGCTGCTCTTCTAGAGGTCCTGAGTTCTATTCCCAGCAACCATGTGGTGGCTCACAGCCATCTGTAGTGGGATCTGATGCCCTCTTCTGGCCTGCAGGTGTACATGCAGACATAGCCCTGTATACATAAAATAAAAACTTAAAAATCAAAAACAAAAAACAAAACTAAACTGAAGAATGGAGCCTGCCTGCCTCGAAACAAGATGGCAGCTCTCCTATTCTCTTGAAGGGAAACTGACTCTCACTTTTCCCCTCCTGAGAGCAATTTTAAAAAATGGTCACAGAGGAGGAGGAGGAGGAATAACCAAAAAAAAAAAAAAAAAAAGGATGAGGATGAGGCAATGATTGCTTCCTAGTTCTCAAATACCCGCATTTTCTCCAATTTAGTTGCACAAGCTGTCCTTAGGGGTCTGGCTCTCGCCGTGTACAAATCTCTTCCTCTGATGTTCGCGTCTTGTAAAGAGAGCAGGCTTTCTCGGCTACTCTGAATGCAGAATAGTGTGAGTCTATTTGAACTCAACAGGAATAACAGCGCTGCCATCGAAATCTGAGTGCTAGTTAAGAGCTGCTGAGAGAGAGAGAGAGATACCCCGGCGACTCAGACGCAGGAAATCCGCGGTACTCAGGAACCCTGAAGCTGGGTGGCCCCAAGGAGACCAGGCTCTTCTACCACTACTTTGATGGGTCCTAAGACACAGCTAACCCCGAATGGAGCCCAAACGTAGGCAGGATGGATCTCTTCTGCAGAGGGCTGCTGGTCTAAGGCTGCCCCGGGGGCTGATGGGTAAGTTCAGGCTTGGGAAATGTGTGACTACACCTGGCACAACCCGCCCTATGGTGGCTCCCGGAAGTTTCTCCTGGTCCTCAGACCAGAAAGCTGACGATGGGCAAAATCCATTTTCAGGCAGTAAATGGCCAACCCTTTGCTTTATTTTCAACATTCCAATCAACCATGTCCTTGCAAGAAGAGGCAGGGAGGGATCACCCTGCTATTCAGGGTGATCTAATTTCCCTTCAATAGTGATGTCTTCTTCACAACAGACACAATTCTGGACAGAAAACCTCCAAATTTTTGCTCTTAAGAACAAAAGGGCATGCCCTTTCTTCTCTCTCTTCCTCCGACCTGTGTTACTATGCAGCAGCCATCTTTTTACCATAAGCATATGTCTAAAGAGAAAAGTCAGATAGGTCTCATACCACCCTGACCGCACCGATCTCATCTGACCCTGGAAGCTAAGCAGGGTCGGGCCTGGTTAGTACTTGGATGGGAGAAAAGCCAGATCGATGACATCACAGAGCCACTGTGTTACTCTACCATGGAAAGTCTCTTCCAGCCATCCGGCTACAGGAGATTACAAATGTGTTTCCTTTTTAAGTCCTGCCCTTTGAAAATGATACACAGAGAGACTATGTTACCCTCCTGAGCTCGTCAGATGAATGAATGAATGAATGAATGAATGAATGCCCCAGAGCATATGCCCTGTGTGGGACACAGTGACAAAGATTTCCTTGCTTTATAGTCTTCCCCTTTTCTGCATGCAGCGGGTGCAAAGGGGTGTGAAGGGAGGAGGAAGAGTGGGTGCTTGCAGCAGGAGTGGGCTTAATGCCCTTTATAAAGACGCATGAAAAAACATACACCCTGGCTATAGCCAGCTGCTCTGCCGGGGGTGGTGACGCTGGGCAAAGTTGTGATTCACACCTCAGAAGCGTGAAACCACAGGGAAGTTCCGCTGGTAACAGTGACTCAAATGCTGATTACCGCTTCGAACAGGACTGCTGCACTGGCTGGCGCTCGCCCTCCCACCAGCTAGCTGTCTTGTCTTCCCTTCCTGAGGTTCGGAGCTTGCAGGAACTCCATCCTTTGACTAATTCACCTTCAAAGAAGAGCTGGGTCTTGATGTATTACAGTGCGAGGCTGTGCCATGCGCATCATCCGTCACCCAGTCAGACGACGCTGAACTCCCGGGAGAGAGAAGGCCAGCCAGATGGTGTTGTGACATGATGGAGCCATGTGTCAGCTAAGCCTGGAGTTCTGATCTGGTCATCTGCGACCCCCACGGTGGCCCTGTTCAGAATAGACATCCTGGGCCATGCAGAGTGCTGGACAGATTTTTTAAAAACCTACTCAGTGCCGAGAAAGACTTTTTTTTTAAAGATATTTATTTATTATGTATACAGTATTCTTCTTGCGGGCCTCATTACAGATGGTTGTGAGCCACCATGTGGTTGCTGGGAATTGAACTCAGGACCTTTGGAAGAGCAGGCAATGCTCTTAACTGCTGAGCCATCTCTCCAGTCCCCGAGAAAGACTTTTATAATGCCGATTGGTTCTTCATTGCCACCCAGTTTGGTGCATTTAATAATCTGGCCAAGGAGCCCACATGAGGACACCAATTTCTTACATAATATAGCTGAAAAATCAAAGCTTTCCCAGACAACATTTCGTGTATCTTCATTTTTATCATTGATGCTTAGAATTGTCTTTCAAGTCAGGAACCAGTACCATCAGTCTAGTACCAGGATTCATGCAAACAGAAACTGCTTTCAATACTGGCAGCTGACTGAAATCGACTCCTTCTGGTTTGGTTTTGGACCCTTGGGAAAACATTCCTGGCTGCAAGGCCCTGATGTGGCCTGAGACAAGTGAGATTACCCTACCATGTCCTGAAGACCTAAGAAAGTAAAACCGGCCCTTAGTCAAGCTCCTCTTATTTGACCAGCCTGTCTGCTCATAAGAGGGGCGTGACCCAGAAAATGGAGGGTTTACAAAGTCAGTGACCCCCTGTGGGTCTGCTGATCCTTATACCTCATCCACAAGAAGCCAGGGTTTAGATAAAACGCTTCCATTTCTCTAGCATCTTTAGGAAGCCACGTGTCTAGTGAAACTCTTCCTGGCTGGAACTCTAAGGACTCTAAATTCCTCTCTCTCTCTCTCTCTCTCTCTCTCTCTCTCTCTCTCTCTGTCTCTGTCTGTCTGTCTCTCTCCTCTCTCATCTCTCTCTCTCTGTCTCTCTCTGTCTGTCTGTCTGTCTCTCCTCTCTCTCTCTCTCTCTCTCTCTCTCTCTCTCTCTCTCTCTCTCTCACACACACACACACACACACACTCCTCCCACGTGTGAATTGTTCGCAGCTACAGAGAACAGGAAGCGAGGATTTTCTAAAACCAGGGAAGCAAGCACAAGCAACAGACTGTCTTTTGATGATGTAACAATCCTACTTATATTAAGAATATCTCAATTTCCCATAAAAAGGAAAGTTAGCTAACTATACAGGGGAGTTTAATTAAGACCTCATTCTTTGCTACATTCTACCAGAAAAAAAAAAGAAAAGAAAAAAAAAACCATGATTAATTCTGTCTCAAATAGTGCACCTACAGGAATGGGAATGTCTGGTGACCTGTGTCTTATCAGGTCCCCTTCCCAGTCCCCACAGACATCACCCATCACAGGCACAGAAGAAGCCCTGTCTTTGAGCCTCCTCTTTATCTCCATCATGGGGAGGTAAAGTGTGTGGGGGCTTTAGGCATTTGAACTTTAAAGCGGCAGTGAAGGCTTTATCACAGGCAGATACATGTTGGGAGGGGCAATGGGCTCAGCCCTGTTTACTGAAGCTTTCCATCCAAACATTATTGTCCTTTTTCTCAAAATCTTACCAACCAGGGCAAACTGGGACTGTTGGTCACCCTAGCAGTATGGTCCCCAGGTCCCACACTCGGGCAATGTAACTAAGCCCTAAATCAGCCTAGTTCCAGAACTCCACATCCTTCTGCATAACTAATAAAAAGTAGCGGATCCGGTTGGAACTGGTTTAAGGGCTGGGGTTAGTCGCAATCACAGCTACTCACAAAGGGCCTTCACCTGGGCTCGAAGAGATGAAAGATACAGGTGCAGCCTTTGCCTGTAACCATCGCAGGGTCGCATTACTCCACAGTGAATGTCATTATGATTATTTTTTCTTTTACAGTGTGTGACTGAGACTGAGAAGTCAAGCAATCTGCCTGGGATGGAACCTGTGGGAAATGAATCAGGGATTCGAGCTAAGGTCTTCCTAGTCCCGAGCTAGCCTTAAAAGTGGAGAAAGGAGGACAAGTACAGGAGGGGACTCTGTCCAAAACACACGGCTCTCCTCCCCCCATCCCCGGTATGCTAATAGCCCGCAATCAGCAGGCAAACGAATTTGCAGGGATTGGAGGTATTCCGAACGTTTTTGAGCTGACTAATCTGGAGATGTGAAACAACCACCAGCTCAAGGCAGGGTCTACGTGGGCAGGATACTGATGACGGCGGAGGACCTCTGTAATACATGAAAACCACTATTGAATGCCCTTTCCTTATTACATAATAAGAAGGCCCAGCCTAGCATCCAGCACCGGGTGCTCATTAGCATACCATAATCAGCCTCTGAGTGCCTTTGGCCAGCCTCGGTTCTTCAACCACAAGAGGACATCTGGCAGAACAATGGTGATGAGCTGCCGAGACAAAGGGGGACCCAGCCAGACAATAGCAGTCAGTGAGTGTCCTTTTCCAGCCCCCAGCTTCTGGGGAAATGGGGCAGGACTTCAGTCTCCAGGCACTTTCTCAGAGACCGGTTTCCTAGCTCTCCTCGCTACCTTAAAACATGGTGGAACAGATACTGTAGGCTCAGCCTCCTCCTTATTAACCCTGGAAGCAGAGCTATGGCTCAAGAAAAAGATTTGGAATCAAATCTGGTGTGCGATCTTTGCTCTGTCATTTGAAGCTGGTAATTTAGTCAACTCTCCTGGCCCCATCAAGTCACATTATGCTCACCTATAAAACAGCGAAAAAGAATATGCATAATCCAAATTATGAAGCACATGGATATGGGTCATTCATTGGATCACGGGCAACCAATCAGCAGCCATTTCCCGGAGAAAAAATGGTTCCCCTTCACAACAGTCATCGGTTCCCAATAATTCCTCAGCTAGGGGTGGGACCTCGTGGGACCCTTTCCTATCCATGTCCTTACGTTGATGGGCTTGATCTCTTGAAGGGCTTTCGCAGGTAAGCATAGCTGCTGTGCAATCACGGGTGTAACAGGCAAGTCCTATCCACTTTGCAGCTCTTCTCCCCCACCTCTTCAGTGTTCCCTGAGCCTTGATGGAGTTGGTATTGAGGTCTCATTTAGAAACAATCGCGCAAAAGTTACTTCTTCTCAGCAACTTGACTAGCAGCTAGTCTTGCGTTGACTGCTGCCCACTGTGCAAAGACGCTCCTCTGACCAAGGTTGAGAGAGCACTAATCTATGAGTATACATATAAATATTTAGAAGACATTTGGATGCACCTACTTAGCCAATAATAGTATATTTCTCTCTGGCCCATAACCTTCCCGTCCATGTTTTATTTTAAAAAAAAACAAAAACAAAAAAACATGGTTTATAGTACCGAGCATGAATTTCTCCATGGAGCAGACCTTAAATCCAACCAGAAAGTCATGCCTCTCTCTGTCTCTGTCTCTGTCTCCTGTCTCTCTCCTTCATGGTTGTGTCTCAAGGTGTAAGCCCTCAGCTGCTGCTCCAGTCCCATGACTGCCTGACAGCTGCCATGCTCCACGCCATGGTGGTCATGCACTCTAATCCTTTGTAATCATAAGCCTCAAATAAATCCTTTATTCTGTACATGGCCTTGGTCATTGTGGTTTTGTCACAGCAATAGAAACATGACTGAGACAGCAGTGTTGGAATGTTCTCTCAGTCGGTCAGTTATAGAGACAGCATCAGTTCAGGCTCTGAGACACCAGTGTCTTTCCCCCACAGGCTCCTTTTTGAGAAACCTGCAGGACACTCATCTTTCTCCCTCCTGAACAACCTCCCCTGAACGCCACCCACCAAACACGAGGTCCTTGCCTACAAAAAGGCCATGTCTCCTACACATCCTCACTCAAGTCTGCTGACCTTCCCAGCCCCAACCATGCCTTTTCCACAGTCCTAAAAGTCCCCAAAGAACACAAACATGTAGCCGGGCGGTGGTGGCGCACGCCTTTAATCCCAGCACTCGGGAGGCAGAGGCAGGCGGATCTCTGTGAGTTCGAGACCAGCCTGGTCTACAAGAGCTAGTTCCAGGACAGGCTCCAAAACCACAGAGAAACCCTATCTCGACAAACCAAAAAAAAAAAAAAAAAGAACACAAACATGCACCCCCAGAAGATTACTCCAAATTTCTCCTTAAGAAAAGTGTCTTCAAGCTGGCCATGGTCACTCAATGGTCCCAGCATTCAGAAAGCAGAGGCCAAAGGTCAACTGACTATGGATGAAAACCCCTGAATCTGAAAGTCAAACTAAACCTTGGTATTGTTTAAGTTGACTAGGTTGGGTGGTTTGTTTGCTTGTTTGTTTGTAGGACTCGAAAGCTGACTAACACACACAGAGAATCCAGATCTCACGGCATGAACAGTGCTGGGGAAATGCTATGGGATATTATTTTTGGTGGCAGCACTCTACTTTTCCCCAGGTTTCCCAGGTTCTAAGACTCAAGGTTGAGTGTTGAGTCTGCCTCAAGTTTCTTCCTTCTTAGACAATCAAACTTTCTCCCTAAGCAGTGGTTTTATCCAGAGTTACCAATCAAAAAGCCTTTGCAGGCTTCATGGTAACTTTGAAAATTTCCTAGAAAAATCTTTCTTTTCAGCCAAAGAAATGTCGACACACAAAGAGTAACATTAATATGTAAATTAGCATACTGTAAAATTCATTTTGGTGCCTCAGAGGCAGTATTTTTATAAATACAGAAACATAATTATGCATCCTCCAGAGGACTAAAAATAATTATACAAATTTACAACAAAGCCCAAGGCTGTGTTTCCTTTTAACTGACTGTTTTTAATATCATTTAAATCTTGTTAGAACTTAATTACCAAATCTCCCTTGTAATAATTCAGGTGGAAGATTTAAAGTCTAAACTTGCCATTCACAAAACAGAGCCTAATCAGAGAAACAAAGACACCAAGGCACTCATTGCCCAAACAGGACAACAGGGGAAGCGTCATCAAGAGGAGCCATGTTGGGTGTCGAGACAAAGACAGCTGCTGAGAGAGAACAGGAATAGACAAGACTTGATCATGTTTAAAGCTACCGTTTCTTAGGAAGGCACGATTTTATACATAGTGATTATTGTGGATTATAAGCTCAATCAGCCATTTCTGCCTCTGCTTTAGTTTTCTGTATGTTCCTTGACTTTTTCAAATTAAGGTATGTATAATTTGGGGGCAACATTTTTCGTGCTTATTTAATTGCCCTTTTAAAGGTCTATCCAAAAATGTGTGTGTGTGTGTGTGTGTGTGTGTGTGTGTGTGTGTGTGTGTGTATGTGTGTGTGTGTGTGCACTTCATAGCTAAAAACTGGCTTTTGATAGTGTGGAAAAGAACAATGAGAAAAGACATGTTCCAACTTATACTGTTTTGATGTTGGTTATTTATTAGCACTTGGAGAAACTGGGTCCCTCATTGTGGAATAAAAGGTGAAAAAAATCCAGACACTTGAAATTCAAACACATTTCCACTTACCATTAGTTAGTAAGTTTCCAGGACTTACAGATCCCTGGAAAATTAATTAGTTACCTTATCCAACAAAGAATAATAATTTGTTTATGTGTGAAATTTCTAATGTAGGTTGTTATCTGTTATTTCAGCAGAAGCTGACCAATTAATTTTCCAGGGAGCTGTCTGTAGTGGTTTATATTGGTGATGTCTATCCAAAGTCATGATTTACCACAAAGTGTCAGTCAACTCAGGGAAAAAAAAATATTAATCAAAATGAACCTTTGACAGCATTAAGATGAATCAGCCACTGGTTGAATTTTTCAACCATTTATTCTGGTTTTATGTTGGTATATAAATATACAGGCATGTGTTTATGTCATATGAATATTTCTTCTAATTTCCAGTGACTTCAATCCTATGAAAAAAAGTATAATGCTAAAAATCTTTTTACCTGATACACTGATCCAGTCTTCTGCTTCACCTTTTGCTGGGTACACTCTCAGATATTTAATCTGTGCAAGTTGAGCCAGTTATAAATGAATATAAAGTAGGCATGTTGAACTTTTACCACCACACTGGGGAGGCAGAGGCAGGAGTCAGTGAGTTCCAGGCCAGCCAGTGCTGCACGGTGAGACCCTGTCTTAAAAAATTAAAATAAAAATAACTCAATTGACACAATACCGAAGGTGATTTAGGGAAATTTTCAATCTAAAAATACTTAAATCTCTAAGCCACCCTCTTGACTGTCATGTAGCCAGCCTAATGGAGACCTAAAATAAACAGGCAGACCTCTGTGAGTGAAAGAGGGTCTGTCCTGTGTAAGACAGAGAAGCATGATCCGCCCAGGAGAATCTCTAAGAGGTGCGGGGAGCTGTTTGGTTCAGGGGGACCATTAAAGCCAAGCATGGGAAGCAACCAGCAGAGTCAGTGATAGCAGATAACAGAGAATTGCTGAGAGGCCTTACAGCTGGGGCAGCTGAGTAAATGTTAGGACCTGAGTTCCGATCCCCAATACCAATAGAAAAGCCAGGGTTCCACACTTGCGATCCAGCACTGGGAGACAGCTGCATGAGGAGCCCAGTAGCCTCTGTGTGGAGACATCCCCCACCCCACCACACACACACACACACACACACACACACACACACACACACACACACACTTCTTTTTTAAAGGGAAAGGAAAAAAAAAACCCTAAACATATAGCCCCTGACTACTCAAAATGGAAACACATGTGAATTCCTTCTAGAGACATACCCAGGCCTCATCGTCTATGACCATTTTCTCTTGGCCAGGAGAGGAAACCATCCTCGATGGCTGCCCACTGCACGTGTCTGTTACCCTTGCCAGCTGATGTTTAGTAACACAGGGTGTTTGTTCTTCTCCACCATTTGAACTTTCTCCATTTGTATCTGCCTTCCCCTCCAAACTAGACCAACTCTGCGCTGAGTTAATTCCCCAATTCCACGATGGCCTCAGCGGGGGAGGGGGGAGTGGATGGGAGTCAAAAGCAGCAGACAGGAGACAATAGGAGCAGGCAGCACTCCAAGAGCTTTGGCGCGCTTTGCGGGAGGAGACTAGCTCTGATTAATGCTATCAAAATGCTTGTCTTTCCTTTGATTGATATTCCAGACCCTTGCTACAATTATTGACGCTGGTTGACAACTATTATCAGAGTCTTTTATGGTTTGATGTTAGGGGGAGAGGCTGCGTGGACTTCACCAGAACATCCGCACACCTGCCTCAGTTTAACCCAAAACCCATTATTTTGCAAACAAAAAAATATAAAGCCAACCTAGTAATCATTATCTCACATATTCTTCTATTAAATCCTCCCCAGTTCACGGTAGGGGGTAGATCAACTCCTGGCCCGCCCCAGGTACATGAAGGGCCTGATGTGGCCCTAGAGGGTTCTCTGCCATCTGAGATCTGGCAAGCCAGGAGCATCATCTGGAAGGCATTGTTTGCCCTGCAATGCTGCGGCATGGCGGAAGGCTAAGACCAGACAGGTGCAGAGTTCTCTGGGTCGCTGCTCTTCAAGGGTGAGTGATGAACCGGCCACAGCTATCTGAAAATGACCTCGCCCGGAAAGGCTTGATCACCACCCCACAAAGGTGGCTCTCAACACAAGAAGTGTGACCATGGTCACACTTCCCCAACACCCATTATTCAGTTGAAATAATTGCCAGTCTAACCTCCACACACCTTCTCGTTTCAACTTGACTGAACCGAAGCTTTCAGTTTTCCTGCCCCTGATATCTACAGGAATGGAATGTTTGGTCTCTGTTCCCAGGAAGGCAAACATTATGGGAAGACTGGAAAATGCGTTTTATAAATGCTTAGTTCCCTAGAGGCTCAGGTCACTTTCCCCCTTTGCATGGGTTTGAGTAAGCATATTTAAAGAAACTCGTGAGTTTCTTTAAATATATCTCTACATGTTGTGAAACTAATTTTCTCTAATGGATTTCCTTTTTGGTTTTTAAAAGGTAGTTAACATAAGTGCACAGGAGACAAGTATGATTTCTCACTCTCTGCTAACCAGGTAGGACTCAGAATTGTGGCCTGTATATAGTGAACATTTAACAAAATTTACTGGGTAGGTGGGTGGGTGGTTGACGAATGGATGGATGGATGGATGGATGGATGGATGGATGGATGAGTGGGTGGGTGGACAGATAGATGTATGGATGGATAGATGGACAGACAAGACAGACAGATGGATAGATGATGGAAGTAACAGCAATAGCCATAGCAATGTCCTGTAAAAAGTGTTGTCCTGTTGACTTGGTCACTGTGGGCATCAAATCTTGCAAAAACAGCAAGTGGAGTTCATCCATTCATTCCAATATCTATCTGAACCTTTGTCAGTGCACACGCGCGCGCGCGCGCGCGCGCGCGCGCGTGCGTGTGTGTGTGTGTGTGTGTGTGTGTGTGTGTATGTGTGTGCGTGCTCATGCCAGACAACAGCCTTCAAGAGTCAGTTCTCTTCTTCCACCACGTGAGCTCCAGAGATTGACTTCAGATCAACAGGATTGCTGGCAGGTGCCTTTACCTTCTAAGCCGTCCCCACTCCATCCCAAGCATGATACTTTTAACACATGTAAAGGAAGACACGTGGTCCAAAAGACCATGATCAAACTCACTTTTGCTCCAAGATTACCTCCTACAAATGGAACTGGGAAGTGTGCATTTCCTTTGCTCTGAGCTCTGGAGACCATAGCGTTATTATAATTTGTAACAGGTTTCCCTGGAACACCAGCCCCCAACTCATAACACAGAGACTTAATATTAGTTACGAATGCTTGGCCTTAGCTTATGCTTGTCCCACTAGCTCTTATCACCTAATCTAACCTCTTTCTCTTCAACCACATTTTACCTCGGGTTTTTGTTTGTTTGTTTGTTTGTTTGGTTGGTTGGTTGGTTGGTTGTTTTAACTTTTCTTATATTCTGTATGTCTACTTTCTTGTTTCTTCCAAGTTTGTCTGGTGTCTACCTGGCTAGCTGGCCCTGAATATCTCCCTCTCTTTCTCCCTCATTCTCTGTTGAGCCTAGATTCTTCCTCCTACTTCTTCTCTCTGCCTGCCAGCCCCACCTATCCTTCTATTGCCTAGCTATTGGCCATTCAGCTTTTTATAAGAACAATCAGGTGCTTTGGCAGGCAAAATGAAACTCATGCAACACATCTTTACATAGTTAAACAAATATTCTATTTGTTTACAAGGGCAACTTACTATGCTCTCTATCCCCTAATCTGGGGTGTACCATCCTCAGGCTAGTCCCCAACCATCTTGTCTTCCATTCGCCATGCCATCTCGAGCCTCATGCTCTGGACCAAAACCGCATCCCTGCATCTCAAGGCTGGGTGGAGTGAATATCCGCCTGGAAATGCCTTGGAACTCCTTTGGCCGTCCTTTCTCCTTCAAAACCCTAGCTTCTTTTTAGAGCGAGTCATCAAACTTTACAGCCTCGTAAGCCTCTCATTGCTGTCACCTTGCCTGCTCCCTGGTCCGTGGAGTCACATGTCAGCATACGGCCCGCTGCCCCCCTCTCCACTATCGTTCCTATCCTATCCTTGGAACTGAACAGCGTCGTGACACTTGGCTCTTCTCCTGCCTGGTGCCCAGTGATCTTTCCCTCCACGTGCCCGTCATCTACTTGTGTGATCATCATGTCCGACCGCTGACACAGCCAATAATAGAAACCATGATCTTCCTGGTACCCCAATATCCTTGTTGTCCTCTCAAGAACCTTTGTTGCTTCCCTCATCTCCCTCACCTATAGCATATGGGACATCGTTTCTCTCCTCTACCCGCACATATTTCCTAGAAATCAAAATCCACATTTTCATCTTTAGGGTAGCATGGAACTGAACTATACACACACACATGCATGCATGCATGCTTGCATGCACCCCTCCAAAGCTCTGGAAAATTCATTTCCATGCACACTCCTCGTGAACATCCAGGTTCAGATTGCTCTCACATCCTACCCACCACATTTCACATGGACTGCTGGGAGAACTTCTTAGTGGGTCCCTTCTTCCTGTCTTTGTCCCCATCCCTCTACCCTGTCCCTTTCGGTCTCTCCTGTGCACTGTAGGCACAGTGATCCTTTTAAAAGTAAATCTTATCTCTTGTTCAAGGCCTCCAGCTGCTTTCCCCCTCACCATTTGCGGTACCAGAAACACCCATCACAGACTGACCCATGAGACCATGTTGTCTGATCCTGCCTCGTCATCACCAGTACTGTCTCCATGACCTTCCCTCCTGCCACTGCTCCCTTGGTCACTTTGCTCCAACCACTGGTCCCATCTTTGAGCTGCCAACCAGCTCCCAAATAGAGACACTGAGGCTTATTATTAGTTATAAATGTTCTACATTATCTTATATTTGCCCCATTAGCTCTTATAACTTAATTTAACCTGTTTCTCTTCTACATTTTTCTCAGGGCTTTTTACCTTTCTTTCATTCTGCACATCCTGCTTTCCAGCTTCCTCTGTGTCTGGCTGGCTAGCAGCTGCCTGCCTGCCTGGCCCTGGGCATCTCCCTCTCTTTCTCCCTCATTCTCTCTTGACCTAGATTCCTCCTCCTCCTTATTCTCTCTGCCCACCAGCCCTGCCTGGGTGTGGAATATTAATTTAAGATGTGTTACATTAATTTATGCTGTGGAATATTTATTTAATGATGCAAAGATGTGTTGCATTCTTCTTGGTTTAATTCTGTGCTACTTTGCCTGCCTAAGACACCCCGATTGATCTAATAAAGAACTGAACAGCCAATAGTAAGGCAGGAGAAAGGAAAAGCAGGGTTGGCAGGCAGAGAGTATAAATAGAAGGGGAAATCTGAGAAGAGAGATCGGGAAATGCAAAAAGGAGGAGAGGAGGATGCGGGGGACGGGGGGGGGGGTGGTCAGTCACTCAGCCACGCAATCAGATACAAAATAAGAAGGAAAGAAAATATATACAGAAATATAAAAAGGCAAAAGCCCAGAGGCAAAAGGTAGATGGAGAATCTAAGTTGAGAAAAGTTGGCAATAAACAAGACAAGCTAAGGTCGGGCATTCATAAGAAAGAATAAGCCTCTGTGTATTTATTTGGGAGCTGGGTGGCAGCCTCCCCCACCCCCCACCCCCGCAAAGAGTAAGAGTAAAAGGAATAAGGAAAAAGCCAACTACGTTTTTATTCCTCCTCTGCCTAGCTATTGGCCATTCAGCTTTTTATTAGACCAATCAGGTGCCTTAAGCAGGCAAGGTGACACAGTAACACATCTTTATATAATCAAGCAAATGGTAGCATAACCAAAAGCAACACACCTTTACATAGCTAAGGTCATATTCTGCAGCATAAACAAATGTAACACATCTTCACATAGGTAAAGTCATATTCCACAACACCATCTCACATCAGCTATCTTTCTGCCTGGATTTCCTGAGATATCACCATGTCTACTCTTCCGGCCTTTGTTCAAATATCTCCTTCCTAGTAAGACCTTCAGTGGCCTTCCTATAAATATTTCAGTGATGCTCCCTTGGCATCCCTTCCTCCCCTTACCTGATTTTCTTTTCCTGCACATTTATCACTGTCTGATACATTCTGACACCTAATTGTCTATTTGCTTTTTTATATTTTCTCCTGTTATTTTATATGTAATGGATTTCTATTTAATTCGTTGTGCCCAATATAGCTGTGCATGACTCATGGAAGGATACGAACACCTCTGAAAACTCAGCGTCAAACAGAGCATCCTTGACCATCACACCCTGTCCTTGCAGCACCTGTCAGTGAGATGATCATTCCATTGGCCCAACTACAGGTTCACTGTCCTGAAGTCTCCGCCACTCTAGCAGCCACTCTAGACTCTACCTGGTCATCACACATTTGTATCCTCCTTGCCTTGTCTCCCCCTACTGTGCACACCTAGGAAAACCACAATTCCTGTAAGAGAAGGTGAATAAAGTAATCCCATACCAACTCAGAATTAGGTATAATGAGGGGTTCTTTATCCAGGGGGGCCTCACAGATCACAGTCCTCTGCATGAACAGGGAACAGGGACCAAATCCAGAAGCCAGGCAAGAGAGGAGAGAGAGCAAGCAAGTGAGCGCACACTTTTTTGGCACCCAAGGCTGTGCCCAACCTGGCCCAGCCTCTCAAAGGACATTGGCTGAAGGAGGTTCCCCAGAAAATTCCTTTTTAAAATTTTCAGATATTTTGTTGATGATAATAAGATCCCACCTAAAAGCAGTAACATTTTTTATAAAATAAATTTAAATTATGTTTAATTTTTTTAATTTAAAATATTTTAAATAAATTATAACTAAGAGGAATGCTTTCATAGATGAAAATGAAACATCAACACATGGAATCTCCTAAAAGAAGAAATGGGAAGAAATTGTTGAGCCATCTGAAGCACCAAGAAGAACTGGGAGCCACACAAGAAGCGTTGTGACGGGAGATTGTTCCCCAAATCAGCCTTCATTCCCCCAATGCACATTTGGCATTGAACTGCTTTTCTTCACCTGTAGAGGTGATGGGGGTGACAAGGCATGAGGAGACAGCCAGCCCCGCTCTTGGCGATGGTCTCAGTCATCCATTGCCCATCTCCAGCCAAGGAGTGCCATCGTCACGAGAGGGAGGTCTGACCACTGTGCTGAAGAGATGGACACTGTCCTCTCAAACGCCACTGTCTGTATCCTGAGTGCGCTGTTTTCCATTCAGCATGAGTTAGCCTTGTAGACAGGCTGTCAGAGTGCAGTGTATTAATGTAGACTCTAGGAGCACTGCTGTCTAGCAGACCCTCCAGAAGTCAGTCCTCTTCCACAGCTGGGAAACACGTCTCTACTTCCGCCTCCACTGACTCCAAACGCTAGTGAGCTGCTTACTGCACCCCTTTACTGAGTGCCCTACCTGTGCATCAGGAGTGGGAAAGTGTTCGGGGTTCAATTTACCGAATATTAGTTGTTTACAAAAACAGAATTCAGACCATTGACCATGATTGTCAACTCTGAGGTTTTCCTTAAGTTCTGCAGCCAGAAAACTTTGCAGCATTGTGTTCCAACAAGCTAGCTTTACTCAGCCCTGACACCTGTCCATCCTGAGGCAGGACCTTCCAAGAGACAGGAGGACACTAATTGCTGGGATGGTGCATACCACCAATTATTAATGCCTTATGCTGTATCACTAATGAAATCATTAGTTGTATTAAATCAAGCAGAAAATTTGAACCGTCTCACGTACCCATCTTGACGCTTTGTTGCCCACAGCCTTATACAGAACACACCCTCCCCAGTCAGGGTCCAGTGCACAAGCAGAAATCTTGCTACGCATGAAATTTGGGGTTTTCCGATATGCTTACTTGCTTCATTGCTTTTAAAGATGGGAGAGGTGTGTCACTATGCAGGCCAGGTTGATCTCAAATGCACCATCCTCCTGCTTCAGCCTCTCAAGTGCTGGGATTACAGGTGTGCCCCACCACACCTACCTATGGTCTTTAAAATAAACCAATAGCTCTTTCTAGATTTTTTTTTAAGTGTGCACAGATGTAGGTGTGTTTGTGTATGTGAGGGCAGGGGCCTGTCGAGGCCAGAAGAGGATGTCGTATCCCCTGGAGCTGGAGTTATAGGTGGTTGTGAACTGCCCAACATGGGTTCTGGGAATCAAAGACTGGTTTCTTGTAAAAGCAACGCACGGTTCTAAACACTGAGTCATCTCTCTGGTCCCCAAAACAAATAACTTTTCTATTCTAGTCTGTTTGCTTCTTCACCGCCAAACAAACTTCCCAATGTTCTAGAGTTGACAGATCCATATGTTTTTTTTCTATTTCTTAGCTCTTATTCATCCAAACTAATTTTTTTCTGACTTCCAGGTCTTTCTCTTATTATTTTTCCTAATCTCTTTATTTGGATATTCATTTTTATTTCCTATATTTCTAGTAGACATAACCAGAGCTATGAGCTTGGCTATGAATTTATCCAGAGCCTTGTATCCAAATCTAATGCTATTTGATGTTACATGGAACCTGTATTTATGTCTTAAGCTATACCTTGTAAACAATTTTTAAAGTGTAATATAATAACGTTAACCCTAGAGGCACTGCTGACCAGTAGACCCTCTGGAATTTAATCATCTTCCGTAGGAAAACAGCTCCCGACTCCTCTCCACCCTCACCCTCTGCTGACTCCAAACTCTAGCTCAACGAGCTGCATACTGGATCCCTTTACTGAAGCAGTTCAGTGGGGCTAGGTAAAAACCATACAACCATCCTGTCAGGACTCACTCCAGATTTATGGTCAAGACTCTTCAGTGACCGCTCAACACAGTCTGACATATCAACTCCACTTGTAAATTCATTAGCCTTCTCCCAGGATGCCTATTAGGTCCTTTCTCCTCACTCCTCCAGTCTCCATCACCCCTCCCACCCAACTCTCAACTGAAATGCTTGTCATATATCTCACAGAGAAATAGAGATGTAAGTGGGGGGAAGCCGTTTCCACTCACAGCTGCCGTGCCATAAGCATCCCTGTGTCTACACATGTGTGCCCTGGTGCACTCTATCCCCTTGTGTTCTCCTCACACACTTGTCTCCCAAAACAAGGGTCCCTTTCCTGCATCATCTAGCTTTCTGCTAGACCTCGGCTTCCACAAAATGGCCATTGAAATAACTTGTGTAGGCTTCCTTCTCCCAGCCGCTAATCTCAGTCCATCCCACATCCATGATCTCTGTCTTCAGCAAAGAAAGGACTCTGGCCATAGTCTGCCTCCTCAAAATGCTGCCATGTTCCTAGGGTCAAAGATCTTTCAGAAAACCACTTTGAACGTCTATTTTTTTCCAACACTTTGAGCATACGTTTGTTGGCAAGGAAGAAGAGTTGGGTGGTGCACAGTTCTCCCCTTTTAGAAAAGCTCCCCAACACTTACCTGGATAAGGAAAATTTAAATATGATACCAAATGCACAGGTAACAAAGGCTAAAATTGAGGAGACTTCATCAAGCTAATGGGTGTCTCCTCAGATCAAAGGAAGCAATCAGCAGAGGGAGGAGGCAACCTACAAAATGGGAGGAAACAATTGCAAGCTGTGCATTTGTCAATGGGTTAATGTCTAAAACACATAAGGAACTCCAGGTTTCAGGATCAAAATCCCAAGTACCCAGTTTTAACCTGGGCAATAGGCCTAGACAGACATTTTCCAAAAGAAGACAAATCTCTCTGTATGTCTCTCTCTCTGTGTCTCTCTGCCTCTCTCTCTCTGTCTCTCTCTTTCACACACAAACACACAGCTCCATATTGCTGATTATCTGGAAATGCAACAACAAACCACAATGAGATATCACCTCACTTAAGCAAAAATGGCTTTTATCCAAAGGACAAAAGTCAGACAGACTGGCAAGAACTTGGGGAAGGGAAATTTTGCTCTCTGTCATGAGAATGTCAGTTCGCAGTCATCCTGGAAAACTACAGAAGATTCTCCAAAGGTAAAGTGTATCTATCACAGGATCAGGCTATCCTACTACTGAGATACAAGTGGGGCAAATGAAGCCAGTGTGTCCATGGACCCCTGCACTTCCACGACTATTGCACCACTACTCGGTGGCTGGAGACGGGAACAAGAAAGAACCATCAGTTTATGAATAGGTAAAGAAAACAAGGCAAGAGTAAATTCTTTCCATTTCAACAGCACGCTAGAACTGAACACTGCTAGAGCAAACCAAATAAACTGTGCACAGAAAAACAAACGCCAGATGATGTATTTATTCAGGCAACCTAAAAATGATAAATTCGTAGACGTTTATGGTGGAACTGTGGCTACCAAAAGCTAAAGGGCTTAGGAATGGATGGGCACATGATACAAAAGTTCATTTAGGTGGACGGTGTAGGCTTAAGTTGTATCATCATTGTACATGATAGTTAATAATCTATCATTAGTGAGAATCACTAAAATATTGAGCAGATATTAAGTACTTTAAGGGTTCTCACCACAAAAATATGAGTATAATATAATACAAATGCTAATGATCTCATTTTGGCCATTCTATACTGTGTGTGTGTGTGTGTGTGTGTGTGTGTGTGTGTGTGTGTGTGCAAGATCTTATATATTAAAGACACTATTTTCATCAATGTATAATTTTTTTCAAGGGTTTGGGGCAAGTGTAAGGCTCTTGGTTCAGTCCTCAGTTCTAGTAACAAAACTCTTAAAGTTCTTTTATTCTGCTTTTCGATGTTTGTCCTCTCCTGTGTGACAACCACCAAGGAGTCTCTACCCATTGGCTACCCAGCCTGGGCCTGTAGCTGAGTGCTTCTGCATGCATGCTGGTCCCTCTGCCTCTCCACGGTTGGTGTATTTGATCCTTGTCCCCAGTGTCCACATAGCTGTCCAAGCATCACCAATGCCCCTAACTTATGTTAGTGGCTCAGAGATTGAGTGAATGATTGACGGCTCACACACCTTGCAAAAGTTTTTACCATCCTATAATCAAATAGTTCCGGCCCCCAGTTTTTCAAGAAGTATAAGGCCTACACTGGTTTATATAACTCCTCAAGGTTGCTTGAAAATACCGTACAGCACATATATTTTCTTCCACGGGCATGGATCTAGATTATAAACATATGCTTGTTATCCCCATTGTTGTGATATATGCATAATTGCTCTCTTCCAAGAATACTTAATCATCTTAAGTGCAGCTTTAAATAATATTACTTCGTGCATCAGGAATCCAGCATCCATCAAAACAGCAAGGCGCTGCCTTGTTTGTGAGACAGTATTCTGATGCTGTAGAGACAACACCGCAGATTTACAAAGGATGTGTGTAACTTTCATGGAACTCTGCAGCAGCACTGAGACCCCCCATGTATACCTCGCATTCGGCACTATTTCCAAGACGTTTTACCAACCACACACATGCGAGGCCTCAAATTGGACAGGCTAGCCGCAACACCTAGCTTGAGTGTTTGAAACCCCTTTCTTTCATGAGCATGAGGCTTATCCTTTTACTTTTTTCTGTGACGTTTACCAGCATACAATCAGTAAACCGTTTATTTCTAGAACACCATAAAATATGGACGACACCCTGCATACAGTATTTCAAATAGACTCTGGTGTGTTCTGCACCTGCTTGGATTCCATGGAGGCGATATGAAAATTGGCTGTTGGGTGTGGTCTCGCGTCTGTGATTAAGTGCTTCATTCACACTCATATGTCAATCTATTAGTGTGCTGTTAATTCAAACGCGGCTGTGATGTATCTTATCCCCATTAGCACATTCATCACAGGTAGATGTGCAACTTGGACAAAGGTGTACACTCTCATTAACGGTGAGCGGCCTATTCATCTTACAGGAATGTAATTAATGTTAGTTTCCATCTTTAATTTTTCACTGTTTGGCACGATGCATATTTAGCATTTCCCTTGTCCTTTATCAACTGGCCCCTTCTTATCACCTGGATAATTCAGAAAGACTTATTTTTAACCGCATCTGCTGCTCCAATTTAAAATATTTTATCCACGTGTGCTTCTTCACGGTCATGGCGTTCCCCTCCTGTGAGGGTTCACGCGGGTTGGGGGGGCAACTATGGAATAAAAGGAAAGGCAATGTCTTCCCACCTTTCTTTAACAGATGAGATGAATATAATTCACTAGGTCAGGTGTTCACCATACAAGCATGAGGACCCGAATTTGGAGCCCAGCACCCACATAAAAGTCAGACAGCAATGTGCATCCAGCTCTGGGGTGGGCAGGGTGGAAGTGGAGGTGGAGCTTACTGGCAGCTCGGCTCCTGGAGTTGCTTCCAGATTGTCTCAGAACGTAAGGTGGAGACTTACTGCTGAGGGAGAGAGCCAATACCGTCAACCTCTGGTTTTTTATACACACATGTACCAAAGACACCATATGCACAGGTGAGAGTGCATTCACACACACACACACACAAATACCAAACACGTACACACAGGTGAGAGTGCATTCACACACGCATGCGCACACACCTCTACAGAGGGTGAGCACTCCCTTGAGAAGCCCGCGTCTACACTTGAGTGCGTGCTATCCTTCCACAGTGTGCTTCTGTGCTAACCTCATGTTAAAACCTATGCTTCAAATCTCTTTTGATCTTGAAGCTCCAACTCGGCTTCAAAGGAGGAAGGATGTTCCTAATACCGCTTCAATGGAAGAAGCAATTAAGAATCTCTTTTTTCTTGGTCTCTGAGCCCTTAACAGGTGCCAGGGGCCACGGTGACGCTCAGACACTGAGTGGACACCGAGGACTATTAGAAATTGCTTCTTAGGCCACAAGAAAGAAATTCTTTTTTTTTTTCAAATTTTCATGCTTTGTCATGGATGACACAGTTGTAAAAAAATGTATGTAGCCACCTAGCACTCTCTTTAGCAAACTCTCTGTGTTGGAGACACTACCAAAGCCGCCCTATCTACACCCCGAGAGGCTAAAATGTAGGAAGTACGTTTATCTCTAGGTTCCCTAGAGGAAGGAAGAGGAGGCTGTTGGAATGTCCTTTTCCAACCTCAGACCAGCAAACTGTCAGGATAAAAATACTGCATCTATACTGCCAAGGCTACCTCCGCGCTGGCTCTCCCATCTCACAATGGAACCCAATGCACCAACACATCTGTCTACCCAGTACCAATTCCAAGGAATAATACTACTTGTTCTTGCTGAATTCACTCCCACCTGAAGTTTAACCTGAGCAATGAGATCTCGGAAGCAGCCCAGGCCACCTCTGGGCCGCAGCTCCCTGAAGGGGAAGCCCCTTCCTCTGGTTTCCCCCATCCCCAGGGTAAGCCATCAGTAGCAGCAGTGGCCGGCTGATGGCTATGTGGCTGCCCGCAGATTCAGGGGGAATCAATCTCTCCGCGTGGAGCTTGAAACCAGTGCGCGCTGCCCACCAAACCCCTTTCTTCCTCCATCCCAGAAGAGGCTTCCCTGTTGGAACGAGGCTCGAAGCTTTGTACAATCAAAAGCCTTTGATTAAATCAGACCCACTCCTTCTACTTGCCGTAGCATTGTGTAACCAGGGAGAAAGCCACGGGACCACAAAACAGCCCAATCTGTCGCCAGGTGGGCTGACAAAGCAGCGCTAAACACACGATGGATTTCAAGCCACGTTACATCTCCACATTGCAAAGCGATGATAAAGTGCGTAGGTAAAGGATGCCTGCGGGTGCACATTTCTCGCAGACAGAGGCCACTCTGCCCCCGAGTGGGCTGTTGCCCTTCCCACTGAGAGTTTTTAAGCCACTTGGGAATAGCGACCATTTGAACAGAAAATTGTTCCTGTTTCTAAATGATAGGGGGAAAAAAAAGAAAGAGAGAGAAAGATGCTTTTCTGACATCTAACCCAAAAGCCAAAGGGTTTTTAAGAATTAACTCAAAGAGATATTTGCTTGCTCGGTCCATCACCTGCTGTCTCTTCATCTTCACACCTCCTGTCCATCGGCCCACGGTATACATCTCCCCACCTCCTAGCCCTCCAGAGAGTCGAGGAGAACTCTCCGTTCTCCGCTTTTTCCAGAACCCAGCATGAACCACCTTCTTCTAGCCTGATAGACTGTGTGGGAAATCATTCAGGTCCACTTTAAACGGGGTTCCTTGGGGGAAAGAAACCTCACATTACCTGTGTAAAGTGCTCTGCCCTCCACGGCACCAAAGCCTTCAATGCAGCCTGCCCTCCCCACTGTGAATGGCTCTTTGGCGACCACTTGCTGTTGCTCAGGTGTTTTCCTGGCACTGGAGAGGTCTCCACATCTTTCCCGCCCACCCCTCGGGGGCGCACCAAAGATCCTTCCCCCTCAGATGCATTATTGTCTCTGAAATGTAGCCCAAACACGTAGGTCTCTGTCCTTCTGTCCAGTTTTATTCTTGTACATGGGATGCTTCAGTCCCATCCACTTGTTCTGATCTGCCCCCCAACTCTGTGACCACTTGGGTCTGCTTCTCCTTGAGTGTATCTGAGACTTAACCAAAGAAGGAGTCAGTGCGGAGGGACCAGGAATCCAACAGCTACTGTGAGCAGAAACAATGCAAGCGGCAAAACAAGGGTGGGGTGGGGTGGGGAGGGTGAGTATTAGCCACTATCTATACTTGCACCCCACAAAAAGCCGATGTAATCATTTCAGAGTCTCAGGGCACCTGGGACTGGTAAATTGAGGCTCCATAACTACCTCACCTCCAAGATCAAGCCACCCTCGCATCCACGTGAGCCTGATCTTCAAACAAAATGAAAGGGTTACAGGTGAGTGAGCTCACGCTTCATTTCTTCAGTCTATTGTGTTAAGGGCTCCACTTTAGCCAGGTGGTGGTGGCGCACGCTTTTAATCCCAGCACGCGGGAGGCAGAGGCAGGCGGATCTCTGTGAGTTCGAGACCAGTCTGGTCTACCAAGCAAGTTCCAGGACAGCCAGGACTGTTACACAGAGAAACCCTGTTCCACTTTAAAAAGTAAGCTGACATTTGAACACGGTCTGTATGGAGAGCAACAAAGCCCAGTGTGTCTCATGGAGGAGAGGCGTGTCTGAAGCACACAGAGGTGAAAGGTCAGCTCTTTATGGGAGACTCCTCAGTGTTGCCCATCACTATACCCTCCCATTCCACTTGTTAATGACTCTACTTACTCTTCATGGAAATCAATCATTTTCAAGCTAATTAAAGAGAAACCTTTCATAACTTTGTACTGTGAGCAGTAGTTTTTTTAATTTCCAACAGTTAAATTGAGAATTTAAGCATTTATCATCAGAGGTGTTTTTCTGGTAGCTTTTACCTGTGGCTACAAAAGACTGTGTGACACTCTGAAATGACACACGCAGACTTACATACATTGGAAATTGATTCCAGTGACATTGGTTCTGTTCACATTGATTATTATAAACCATCAAGTTTAAAAACATATGTGGTAACTGCAGGCTGCTGGGGGGAGAAATAAACACCTGAAATAATAGCAGTGGCCAAAAGGTTGTTGTAAAAATTTAAGTGTATGAACTATATCGTTGGGGAGGATTTTGTTGCTGTTGTTGGATTGATTTGGGGAGGGGTGGACTGGTTATCGATTTGTTTGTTTGGTTTGCTTTGATTTGCTTTTTTCAGGAAAAAAAAAAGATCAGAAAGGCGACTTCCATGGTATGAAATGCTTCTGAGAGGAGAATTTAATACGGTTTAGAGCATCGTGTGCCCTGTGCCCTATGTTACCTGTGGCGCATGCAAGCGACACAATCATGTCGTCTCTGCTTTGTTCTTGGCAGTCATTTTACAAACCAGCCGATCAGGCGACTTCAGTTCAGGTCTCAGATCTGATGTAGTGAGGCTTCTGTCTTATTTTAAGAAATAAACAGTACTTTTGCCCATTTGTCTTTAACACGTTTTGTGCATCATGGTGTCATTTCATGAGTATCCCCGGGCTCACTTGTGTTTACTCAGAATGCAGAGAAAAGCAAGAAGGGAAAATACCTTAGGATCATCGAGAATCTCTGCACATGAAGAGCGTAGGTGGCTGGAGTGCAGGGTGTGCAAGAAGCTGCAACCCAGATAAAAGTAAGTCCTGATGGAACCCGAACAAAAATAATTTCCAAAATGCCTTGACATTAGTCAAACCAGCTTCTAGAAATGTGTGTATGTAATAATGAGAAAAAAATTAATAGTGATTATTTTCGGGAGCATAGCACAGCCAAGACCTCAAAAAGAGGAAGTTTTTTTTTTTTTATGGGTAAGGCATTGCATTTAAACATCAAAATGTGGTGTAATGTGAAGTATGAAATAAGTTTTGAAAGGAAGCTGATGATGAAGAAGAAATGCAGTGGGCATTTAATAAGTGGAGGAACCACAAGGTAATTAACTGGCATGCATAAAGATTCATGCTTTATACCAAAATTTTAATTTTGCACATAAATGTGCCTGATGTAGGCAGCATTTAATCACCTAGCTGACAGGAGTAACCACTTTCATTTAACCTTGACTGAAGATCATGAATTCTAACAGGTTTAATTGGATACATCATTTAACAGAATGAACAGAGCAAATTTTTCTCAATTCATAGGTTCTGATTGACATGCACCAGCAATAAGGCGTTGCACAATTACAGCTGCTCCGCGATCCTGCCCTGGGCAGCAATTGCCATAGTGACGTGACTCTCCTGGATGGCTGGGGCACAGCAACTACACTGAATCCCCCCCCCCTTGTTTTGAAAAGGCCAAAGCTTTTTTAAAAAAGAGAGAGGGAGAGATAGGAGAAGAAGAAAGAAAGAGAAAAAGAAAAGAAAGAGACATGGAAGAGGGGAAGAGAGGAGGATGGGAAAGACGGGGGCTTCGACAATTTCTTGCATATTAATCATAGTGATGGGCACATTCTGAAAGGGAAGGGCTAGGTCTTGCTATCAGCCACATGGAAAATGGAGAAATAATGACATTATCTTTTATCTGTTTAGCACATCTCTTCCCAGCATGTCAGAAAAGACTAAGTTAAGCAAAACAGACTGGGAGGAATGGCCTGAAAGAGACCATGGAGGCCACAGCGCCAAGCACGAATAAACCAGCATGATGAGGAGAGGAGGCCCCTCTGTCCACCAGAGTCCCACCGGTGGGCAACAGGGACTAGGTCCTGGGCCAGGGTGACAACGGAAGATAGGGCTAGACATTTTTATACTTCGGATTCCTCCATTGGCTAGCTTTTAAAAATCCCAAATTAATCACAGGCATGAAAGAGGCAGATCCCCAGCAAAATTATAAAAGCCCTTCCTCCATACAAACACACACACACAAACACACACGTATATATGGTAATACTATGAGGATTTATATTATCAAAGCTAAGCAAACTGAGGGTCAAATCCTCCGCCGACCTGCTTTCAGCTGTGAGAGACTGGATTGAGTGTTTTCTACCCAAGGTAATGGCTTTGTGAATTGGAGCAACGGTTAGTCCCAAGTAGGTGACCTGAGCAGTGGACAGTTGAACCTTAGATGGTGAGACTCTATAGCCCCAACTGGGCAAGACACTTAGAAGACCGGAAGTGTCGGTTTGGCTATACATATGAAGGTCAGACTACAGGACCGGGTGATATATTGGAATTCTTTAATGAAGGAAGTATAGTTAGGTGTTTAAGTCTCCAGTTTTGCTTTGTCTTATTTCTATTTGAGAGAGTTCACTTAATGAAAAGGGGACATGAACCTTAACCAGTCCATCCACCCTGGCAACCTCCCACAAAGGGACACCTGTGGCCTGGTTAGGCAGGGTAGAGAGAGATGGAGGGGGTCCCATAGCGGGCCAGGAGTGGGACTGAGTAGCAGGGGGACTGAAGACTGCTGGTGGGGTGAAAGTGGGTGCCAGAGGTAGAATGACCTGTTGCTGGGGAGGGGGAAGAGGAGACCACAGGAGCTGGAGGAGGAGAAGTGGTTTGTGTCTAGGCCCATAAGGCAGAGGCTCCTTAGCTGAGTAGTAGAGGGGGCAGGGTGGTGGTGGAGGCGCACACCTTTAATCCCAGCAGTAGGGAGGCAGAGGCACGCAGACTTCTGTGAGTTCAAGGTCAGCCTGGTCCACAAGAGCTAGTTCCAGGATAGACTCCAAAGCTACGGAGAGACTCTGTCTTGAAAAACAAAAAACCAAAACAAACAAACAAAAAACCAACAACAAGAAAAAAGAGAGTCGTGGAGGGTTTCTCTAGTTCAGACTTCATAGCTTACAGGACCTGAGCGGGGGCAGGAAGAACAGAGGGAAGGCTTGGAGCAAAGATAAGAGAAAGCTTGGACGTAGGGGACCTCTTTCCACCTGCTGGATCTCTGACAGAAGTCTTGTATAATCTCAGGATCTAGGTTACTGGTATGTGACCATTTGTATTGATTATCAATTGGGTAAGGTTTGACTGCAAAATGAGATAAGTTTAGAAGTCCTGAAGTCAGCTGCCAGGTGCAGAGGCCTGAGGTTTTCCAAAAGACATCCCAGAGAGGAACTCAGAGGCATGGTCGAGAGTGTAGTTCCCAAGTGTGAGGTACAGAAAGAAGATCCAAAGCCTGAACGTCCTGGCATCCCAAGGATCCAGGGAGGGCTGGATTAAGTGTGAGTAAGCTGTCCAATGAATTGCCATGCACTGAGCAGTGGCCAAGGGCTAAGAGACAGAGCAAGATGCTGTTGCCTGGTACCAGGGCTTACCAACAAAGCCAGAGGGTGAAGACCATGCTCCAAAGATTAAGCCACGCTCATGAGAAGTGGCCAGAGGTAAGGATCAGCAAAGGGTGTTAACCATAGCCTTAAGGACTGTGGCTGGGGGTTCTTCCACCTCCAAGAATACCGGAAGGATGTCAGATGCTCAGCCGTCACCCCCACGGATCCAAGGAAACGTTTTCGCTGGCTGGGAGAAGAGGGACTTGTCACCAGTCATTGCTGGTGTTGGGTGACGTGCCCAGAAATCGGTTAATTGGAAAGTGAACCTGTTGCAGTTAGGCTGGGTACAGGGTCCTGGTGTGCCTCGGACTGCCAATAGGCAGGAGGAGCCACCAGGAAGGGCTGCCAGCTTCAGGATACCAATGTAACAGTTTAACAGCAGAAGGTAACCTTGGACAGGTTGGAACCTGAGGGCACTACAGCGTCCCACCATGCAACAGAGCTCATGCGGGAGGTTGATTGGGGCAAGAGGTTGAGAAGGCAGCCTTGAGCAAGAGCAGAAAGTCTCCTAAAGGTCTACCACCCATTCTTTCCTTTCTCCTGCCAGGCCCCTGGCCTCAGTTTCCCTACATGGAAAACAGACTGATGCTCACTTAGTCAACCCCCAAAGAGGCTTTGAGAGTCTCACACAACTTACATATCTAATTACCCCAGTGCTGATGTTTTTCCATAAATACGCCATGAACAAAATTCTCCATAATGCCAGATCTGCCGGCGCACTCCCCATGTGCAGCGAAAGCATAAACACTTTCCTTTCTTCAAGGAAGTTCTTTATGAGCATTAAATGAGCAGATGATTTGTTGAGAAAGAACAGCAAATCAGAAACACACACACACAGAGAGAAATCGTCCTCCAACTGCTGGAACAATGATTCTTCTTGCATGTCGCTAACAAATCTGTTTTCTCCCCCCCTGCATCCGCCTAACAAACAGCTAAGTCTCCAGCATGCCTGCTCACAGCTCGGCTTTCATTTCCTACCCGTTCCTTCCACTTATCCCGAGTGCGTTCCCCTGTCATTGCAGCCAGCTCAGGGAGCCCCCCCAATCTCCTTGGCTTGCTTTCTCCATTACTCCCACAGCTGGAAGTTCTGCCCCGAGCTGGCCCAGCCCCAGTTCCCACCCCGGCTCCCTCCCTCCGAACTTAGTGATTTATCACCCCAGTTCTTCAAATCCCACCTTAAGAGCTTCCTTCCCCGCTAGGTTTTATCTTGCTGTCACCCCTCAATGCAAAATGTTTGGGGACACTTTGTATTAAGTGTGTTATTGGCACTAATGGTGCACACGAATCAATTGTATTAAATCTTCGTGACTTCAGGTAATTTGTCTGGGGGAAATGACACTCTCCATTTCCTCCCAGGATTTTGAATTTGTCTCTATGTTCTCTCTCTCTCTTTTTTCTCCTTTCCCCTCAGTGCTGTTTTGAACAAACAACAAAAATTACATAAACTGTCGAATATCCTTTGCTTCCATTTCCCCTCCTGCACCTTCTCATTGTGTGAATTGGCACACTCTCCCAAGGCAGTTGTGTTTACTTCTGGGCCCCGCGGTGTAATTTAACTTTCCGCAATACAAAATAAGTCCACGGCTTTTTTTTTCTTTTTTTTTTTCCTCCTGGACTCGTTCTGACAATCTCCGAAGTTATCTCTCACTGTTTTTATTTAAAGGCTCTCGACACAAACCTGGCTGCTCTCGCTGCCAGCCTCTGGGAGGGCTACAGCTGAGACAAGCCTCTGTCAGGAAGTGAATAGAACTCGCGAGACCATTGAGCCGGCCAGCAGATTAGTAAAAGGTCTGGAGGTGAGGTCCGACAGGGCCAGCTAATGAAGCAAAGCTGCGGAAAGCCCTGCTTTGTTGGCCACGACTGATCTGGCAATAACAGCAGCACTTAGCAAAGGGCCTGATGAGCTGAAAAAATTATGTCATTATCATTCATTCTTTCCATAATAGAAACATGGTTTTGACCTTTATATTTTCTTACATTTTACCATGCTGCTGCCTGTATTAACTGTAAGATTACCTAGTGGCTAGTGCATTCAAGGAACCCCCCAGGAAAGTGAATGCTTACTCTTGCCTGACTATTATCGACAAATAAAGTTGATACAATTAAAAAAAAAAAGCAAGGACTTTATTTGGAACAATTAGACAATGCTAATGATGGAACCGTAGGTTGGTTTGCCGCAAAGCATGGTGCAATTTGTCTGACTTAGTTAAGGAATATGATAATGCCCTAATTATCTGTCTAAGATGTGCCCTGGATATTGCAGAGGAGACAAAGAATAAAGAATGGCAAACCATGAATTAGCCGAAATAATCCGTGTTGTTAAAGGTTGGCTCCTGAGAAAGACTGGTCACTGGCAGTTCTCTCGTTTGCCATTCATCTATTGTTAATTTAATCTTTTGTGTATAATCAAAAAAAAATTTTTTTTTTTGCCCTGGGTTGACATTTGTTGGGAGAGTGTCTCTCCGCGTACCCCGCAGTGGTTGGAAGCCTGTGTTTGAGCAAACAGTCGGTCTTCAGGCTTTGCTTTTCTTTTGGTGACTGGACTTGAAGTGGGCCAAGAAAGCATCAACCCACTGCTAATTAAACGGATTGATCAGACTGGATATTGTTAGAATATAAACTGATGAGTGCTTGGTGAGTGCCAGTTGAAGTCAAAACTAAGAGAATGTATCAGCTAAGAAGAAAAGTCTGGGTCTTGGATGAAAGCCGGGAAACCTAATGAATTTAAATGTGTCCCTACGAGGGTAGATATATTTCTTCTTACTGTGAGACACTGGTGTCTTTTAGAGTAATAGAAGTAAATTACTATCTTAATCTGACAGGCCTATCACTGTTTTACCAAATCAGGTTGCTGGCTTCCGACAGACCAGGAAGCAATGGGCTTCCTTCTTTTAGAAGAGTAGAGTTGTGACCTCTCCCACACTTTGTTGCCTTTCATTAGCTAAGGGAGCCCCAAAGGCAACAGACCCAAACCAAACCCACCTGTCAGAACTTTCTCAGAGAGGGCGGGGTCCTTCCAACCTTTATCATGGCTCTTGCCCTTTCGGCCGAAGGAACCAGGGGCAACAGAGACCTGTCTGTGAGAACTCTGAAGTAGGATGTCTCCTTGGTAGCCTTCAGATCAAGAACGCTGGCTCCTTTGCCACCCAGGTTCAAGTCAGGTGAGATGCTCTTAACAACCCATCAGCAAGCCCTCTACTCCACCATGTGGAAATACTCAGTCTCTATCTTTGTTTAAATACCTGTACTATTTAGTCTGAGACCTTGTGTAGCGAATGAATGTGCTGGAGACCACATAGCTATGCGGAAGGCACAAACTGCTGTACTTTCTTGATGACAGGGCCCACACCACCATCCCTGCTGCTCTGAGAAATTGGGCAATTAAGGCATAGTTCCTGCAAGGATATCTTTCTTAACTTGTTTATTCCTAGTCCTTAAAACTATGTTACTCAATGGATGAAGCTAGAAAGCATTATTTTGAGTGAGGTAACCCAGACACAGAAAGACAATTATCACATGTACTCACTCATAAGTGGTTTTTAAACATAAAGCGAAGAAAACCAGCCCACAAATCACAATCCCAGAGAATCTAGACATCAATGAGGACCCTAAGAGAGACATACATAGATCTACATGGGAAGTAGAAAAAGACAAGATCTCCTGAGTAAATTGGGAGCATGGGGGCCTTGGGGGAGGGTTGAAGGGGAGGGGAGAGGCAGGGAGTGGAGCAGAGAAAAATGTAGAGCTCAATAAAAACCAATAAAAAAATATGTTGCTCTATTACCTTTCTGGAGACATGGTTTGCTTTAAAACATCTCTTTGCTCTTCTTTTGCTTCTGGCTACCTTTTCTCTTCTGTTCTATCCACTTTTCCTTTTTCTTTCTTTTGTTTTTTTTGTCTGTTTGCCTGTTTGTTTCATTTTTTTTGTTTTCCAAGACAGGGTTTCTCTGTGTAGTTCTGAAGCCTGTCCTGGAACTCACTCTGTAGACCAGGCAGCCTCGAACTCACAGAGATCCACCTGCCTCTGCCTCCTGAGTGCTGGAATTAAAGGCGTGCGCCACCACCGCCTGACCTGTCTGCTTTTCTTTCCTTTCAGTTTTTCTTCTTTCCCCCAATACTCTGTCCTTTGTGTCTCAGTTTTCTGGGGGTTGAACCCAGGGCCTTGTCTATGCTAACTATTCGCCCACTGAGCTGTAGCTCAAGCCCCACCTCTTCCTTTTCATATTCTTGCCTCCTGTTCTCTCTCTTCTTCTTCCTTGTTTCATCATGTTTATCTGTCTGGGCCTTTTTATTCCACAGCTGTTTGTTTTCTTATGTCGTTGGTGTTTTTTTCTGCACGTATGTCTATGTGAGGGTGTTGGACCCCTGAAACTGGAGTTACAGACAGTGGGTAGGTATTATATAGGTAAGGAGTAAATCTAATTATTACTGGTTATTGTTGTTGTTTTATAAGATAACCTTTCTCAAGGTAGACTATTAAATTGATAAATACAAATTTTTAAAATACAAAAATGACCTTGTTAAAATAGGTTCTGTGTTTGCAGCCTAAATTCATGTTTGGAGCCATCAGGGTCCTTGTCTGTAAGTTCTACGTGGTTCTTTCTTTAGCATTGTAATAATAGCCACCTCATTACCATTTTAAATAATTCTTCAGCATCACTCATTATGAAATGTTGTTACAAGAATTGCTTTCTCCAAGACCATTTCACGACCATCATAAAATTCATTTAATTAGCATATTTCAAAAACGAGTACACATTAAAATAATGAAACTCACAAATTAGATCAAGACTCGTTGTTTTCAGATATATTGATACCTTTCTGGGGGAATCTTCAGAGCCTGCAGACCAACACTAGGAACTATTGTCCCCTTGTCCCAGAAAGCCCAACACTGAGACTCGGCCCTGAGGAAATAAGGATATGCCAAAGATTCACTCCCAGAATAGTAACGCAGCACCCACTAAGGAAGCTCTGAATAAGACAGGATCTCAGTTTCCCCAAACCGAATATGGCCCACCAGGCCCGGCAGCACACACCTGTAATCCTGGAACTCCAGAAGCCGAGGCTGGAGGATCATGGGTTCAAGACCAGTGTATCAAGTTATTTTCTGTTGCTTTGATAAACCACCATGACCAAACGTGACTTATGGAACTGTTTATTTTGGCTTACTGGTCCATAGTGGTTCCATTGTGGTGGGGAAGGCATGGCCGCAGGAGCAGGAAGTTGGAAGCTCACATCTTTAACCCAGAGCATGAGACAGAGAGGACGGGGTGGAAGCAGGGCAAGGCTATGTACTCACAGAGCCCATCCCTACTGGCATAGTCCTCCAGCAAGCCTGCAGCTCTTAAACTTCCCCAAACAGTACCAGCCTCAGGACCACATGTCCAGATGCCTGAGCCTATGGGAGACATTTCTCGTTCAAACCAGCCTGGACTACACAGAAAGCCTCTCTCCCAATCTCCACGCCTCCCACCAAAGCCATGGATCATTTATAAAATGGATCATCATATGCCCATTAAAATACTTTTGTAGGGGAATTTTTTACCTAAATGTATTCTTGGTGTTTTGATACAGATCACAAAATGAAATCTATGCTCGGATCTCAGTCTGACGATTTATTGTATCTCTGCCTCAACTCTGCCTTCAGTATCTCTCCTGCTGCAGTGGGCTAACCCCTTAAAACACTTGCTCTTTGCCGGGGAACATGATCCTAAGCTTGTTAGTAGAGGTGTGAGGTCCCCATCCCTCCCTTTATTCTTTCTGGTGCTACCAGCCACACCTCCAGACCCTGCGTCTCTCCGCAAGCGCTCAGCGCATCCCAACAGTGGTTCTCCTAAAAGGGACACCGCTCACCTCTATCCTTTCAACAAAGTGACTTCTGATGCCCCAACTGCCTCTGATCTGCTTCACGGTATGCTCTCTACCTCCCCAGCAGCTAAGGTTCAGTCCTGGCTCAGGAAACCCAGAGAACTTCACCATGCAATGCAGCTATAGACAACTTCTCCATCATGGACCCATCTGTTTAAGGGGTGGTTCTCCTTTGATGCTCTTTCCTTACACAGTCTTCCTTCACCACAGGGTTCTTTAGCCTTTTCTTTTCACCTTCCTAGTTACCTTAATATAGTATTTAATGGTTCTTTAGAGTAATTTTTCTCTGCTCAAATGGCTTTGGGGGGTTTCTGTACACTGTTTTGGCTTTGAGCATTAAGCATATTGGTACATAGAAGTGGGGAGAGGCACTGAGACAAAGAGCCAAAAAGTTCACGGTGACTAAGTGGACCCTGAGATTGTATGTGTCTTAAATGCTGGTCTTTGGGATTTAACAATAGTTTCCCAAATTGTTTATCTTTTTTTGTTTGTTTTCATTTCTGTTTCTACATCCCGTTGTCAACAATGAATGCTAGGAAGTGGTGAGCTTTGATGACAGATCCTGGTTTGGCTACAGAATTCCAAACCAAAATGAATTTTGGTTCATTGGCATATTTTAAAAATAGTCAAACATTAAAATAAAGACACCCCTTTATTTTAAATTCTTAACTCTAATTCTTAATCCTCCTAACTCAACTTTCTAAGTGCAGGGGTTACAGATGTTCACCACCAAACCTGGCCCAACTCCACTTTTAAAGTCACCCCTTTATTGCCAAGGCATAAAGAACTATTTTTATAAATAGTAAGATAATTTTTTAAATACTATAGCAATCTTGAGAAACATATCAGGAGATTTTACTGCAGTATTCTGGTCTGTAGAGAGATCCGGCCAGAGATGGAAAACCGATTTGCTGCAGAAGTCCTGGGAACACAGGGAGGCTTTGACAGGTTCCGCGAGGTTCCTAGCTCTTGCTGTACAAGCCTTTTCCCACTTATTCCACCAAACGCTTCATAAAGGAATTTTTCAAATGTGATTAAGGTCCCAAACCTGTTGTTCTTAAAGCAGGGTGGCTATCTCTGGGAGCCGTACCTCATTGAATGGCCCCATTAAAAGCAGAGGCTTCTGTCTTGGCAGCTGCAGGAGAAGATGAAATCAAGAGATAGGACACATGGGGCTGGGATTCAACATGGAGAACTGCCCCGTTGTTGAAGTTAAGGGTGACCAAGTGGCAGTCTGGACAGTCGGGGATGTCAGGCCAGGACCTTCATCGTCTGACAGGCAGGAAGTAAACCGCGGGTTTCAGTTTCACAACCTCAAAGAATTGAATTCTGCCAATAACCTAATAGAGCTTCCCGGAGTCTTCAGCTAACCGCAGAAAACCAAACAGTGAACAGACTGGATCTGGCTGCTGGCCACCTCCTGGTTTCCAGGATGCAGACTCCCGTGGCATCGTCCTCAAAGGAACTACAGAACGTTTGGAATCGTGAGCCCTAGTCCCACTCGTCAGTATGGTGTTCTTGTTGACAAACCACCCTGAGCACCCTGATACAAAGACGGCTCTAGATTAGGGAATCTGGGCTCTGGATTATAGAGTGTCAGGTTAATTGCTGGACATATTTCCTTTCTGTTCCTACAGATAGAGGATATCATGGCACAGATGAGCTTCTCAGACGGTAAAGACTCGGGAGACAAAACCACGCTACCTGTGTGGAGTAGAGTTGTATCAAGCTCATAGCCCTCCTTTCCTAACAGCTTCCTCTTCCTTTCTATCACCTTTTCCCTTCCACCACTCCCTACAGTGTCTCTCTGCAGTTGGGCTGCCTTTGTGTACACAGTCATTTTGTTGTTTGTTTGGTTTTTGTTTTTTTGTTTTGTTTTGTTTTGTTTTTGTTTTTCTACTCTATCGCTTCTGGTTGCTTGCACAGGGGTAGGAATTGAAGAAGCCTTTTTTTCATCAGGAACTTGAAGTGATTTTGCCAATGAGTTGAAATCCGCTCTGGGAATTAAAATCTAAATCTACATTACCTTGGACTATTTCTGCTGGTTATGAGAAAAAGGAAAAGCAAAGATTTTAATCGGGGATAATGAATTTGGAAAGCTCTGAACAGAAATCTGTCACTCGGAACCGAGAGGAAAGAAATCGCTCCCTCTAGGTGGCCCCTTCCTGCTGTTGGCAGCGGGGGTCTTTGTGCCGTTGTCTCCTGATAGGTACTGATGCTGGCCCATTAATGCTGAAGGCCTTGACAAAGAGTTACTTCTCGTGTTTGCCATGTCACTTCAAGGGAAAGGCGAAAGAAGGTTTCATTTCCCTCCCGACAGTGGCCTGGAAATTGAACCGTGGAAGCTGTGAAATCGCCGTCAAGCCCAGCCGGAAGGGTGGCCAGGCACGCTTCCTCTGTTGACAAGAGTGACGTGAGGTGTCTGAAAAGCCGTTCTCGGCACTTCAGTCTGCACCCTCCTAGAAAGAAAAGGATTTCGGAGTCAAGATGAAAGTCAATGAGGAGATGCCACCTGCTTGTCTTTCATCTCCTCAGAACCTCAGGAGCCAGCGCTTTCCCGGTAGAGAAGCTGGGAGCCGCCCAGCGTCCTTGTGGGTCCAATGCAGGTTGACCCATGGGAAGTCTCTCTGACAAATGCTGCAACTGGACTTGTGCCCCCTAAAACGCATAGGCCCTAGCTACCAACACCTCAGAGTGGGAGCCGACTTGGAATATCAGAGCTCCTGATGTAATTAGACAAGATTTTAACACTCACTAGAAGAAAGCAGCCCTTTGTGCCGTGTAACCATATCTAAAGAGAAATTCTTCCTCATGTACAGAAGCCACATGACCATTAGAGTTATGTGGCCACAAGCTAAGGAACTCCTGAGAACTGGGAGGGAGGCCCAAGCCGACCCAGCCTTCCTGGACCTTGGTAGGAACATGACCCTGCCAACACCTTGAGCTCACACAACAGATCTCCAGAACAGAGGCACAACAGATTTCTGTCCACTAAAGGGTACCTATTTTGTGACATCTTGGTTCTTAGGAAATGTGTACGGTAAGAATAACGACTTTCCTTTCCTTGCTTATCTCTGATGATCATGGCTAGCATGAGCCCTCAAGCCAGCTTCAAGTCACAGGACATCAGAATTAGGAGACAGGACAGGACAGGACTACATCAGAGATTTTGGGGAGGTGCTGTCTGAACAGGCAGTGGTCAGGTCTGCAAGTGTGACCCCTTGCCACACCGTCTCGCTTGAGTGACTTTGTCAAAGAGCTTCTGTTCCCCACTTACCACCCAATGTCCCAGTCTGCTGAGGGCGGATAGGGCCTTGGAAAAGTCTTGGAGACACTGGTCTGGAGACAGTCCTTTGCTCCTGCTAGTAACTATGAATCTACAGACATGTTTTAAATAAACTGAAGTGCATGCATGTGCTTCCCACACAGCCCTGTGGCTATTTGGAAAGAGGTTTAGAACAGGGAGCTAAAGGCCCATGTAACTTCTGCCTGTTTCCTCTGATAATATAGGACACAGATTGTTTTTGTCCTATGGACATTTTTTTTAAATTAAAAATTTACTGGCTCATGAGAAAAATTAGGATTGTTTATTTTTCCAACATAGAATATAATAGAGCAAAAGTTTTATGAGTTATTTATCTTACTTTATGTGTACAAATGTTTTTCTGCATGTATGGATGTGGGGCGAGGCAGAGGTGGAAGGAGCCTTATACTGACCTTGAGATCTTAGGCTCTTCAGACTCTTGCTTGAACTAAACCCATTTGGCCTCATCCTCCAACATCTGTGTAAAGGAATGCTACATGCATGAAGTAAAAGTGGAAAGGGTGCCTTCAGCAAAATGCAAAGGGGCCCTTCTCAGAGTCAAAGGCTGAAACTAATAGAGTTTATGGTACATGATAATTTACATACTTGAATGAGAAAAGAAGTCAAAAATAATTTTTGTACATCATTGGGCAGCTTTTTTTTTCCAATCTCAGTTTTTTCTAGATTATGTTTCCTTGCACATTCTGTTATTTCTTAAGAATCACTCAAGGGTGCTGGATGCGGGGGGGGGGGGGGGCACGCCTTTAATCCCAGCAGAGGCAGGTGGATCTCAGAGTTTGAGGCCAGCCTCATCTATAGAGTGAATTCCAAGATAACCAGGGCTACACAGAGAAACCCTGTCTCTAAACAAAAACAAAGAGACAAACAAAAAGATCACTCAAGCGCCTGTCCCAGAAAATTCTTCAAGGAATCTCAGCGTCATTTTATGCCCTTAATCTTCCCTGGGAGCCTCCTGTAGCTCAGTGACAAAGGGAGAGAGATCTGGGCCACTTAGAGGGACCCCTTCCCGTGGCAGCAGAGGCTGCATTGAGAGGCATCCCTTCTTGATGAGGCCACCGCTCTGCAGATGACACACAGCACACTGAACCTTCAAATCTCTGGCTACAACACCCAAATTTGACTTTAGAAGGCAGGGAGGGAAAATCTTTTTTAACCTATGGAAAGTGGAATAAAACTTCCCAAAAAAAGAAAAAAAAAAAAAACATGACCAGTAAGCAAGACATCCTAGTTGGAAGTAGATACTCCTCTTGACTCAGGTTAGGACTGGAAATGTTTGCTCCCAACTAGAAATAGTTGGGTGGAGATATATCTATTAGCTTAAGCCCACCTTCACCTTCTCTTAGAGAACTTCTGAATCTACTGCCTCTAGAGAGTCCATCAATGAAAGCTAACATATTTGTGAAAATCCAGACCAACACAGTGCTGTGTGTTCCCAGTTTTATGACCCATCAGGACGGATTGAAATAGCTAACACTCTCCAGATGAGAGCAATTTACTCTTGTCTCATAAGTAGGATCACGGACTAATAAACATTCAGAAGGCATGATACTCAGGTCACATGGCTCTCGGACATGAGGTTCTGCCAGTAACTCGGTCAGTTGCCAACCCCTCCTGTTAACTTACTGTGCTAACGGGTCTTCTGTGGCCATTCAGTCTTCACCCATATCTTGAAGCATAGGCTCACTAGAAACCACAGGTTATTAATCAGACCAGCCTCTCTTGGGCCTCTGTTATCTGTACCCACAACCATTCAGAACACAAGAGGTTAAACAATTTCAAGTTTGCCACATAAGGTTGAGAGAGGGGGAAAGCAGGCAATACAGACCTTTGAGGACTCTGCTCAGAACTCAACTTTATGGCTGCCCCTCGCTAGCACATCGTGTGAAATTAGCTCTTTGACAGGGGAAAGCTGATTTTACAGCTTTCCAATAAAGATAGTATTTAAAATATTTATACTATTTCCTGAGTTATTAACAGTTGATGCAATGGCTAGAGGGGAAATTGCCTCCAGGTAACAGCGGGGCAGACAAAGTTCTACATACCATCTTCACGTACAGACACACACGTCTCGTATTTAAAACTAGTGACAGGGAGGAAAGAAACATCACAGATACAAGGAAGTGCAGTATTTTTAAAACACAGCAAGCTTTCAATTAAAGCTGATTTAAAATGTACCACCAAATGGATTTAATCACAGGGAAGAAACCACCAGCCAGGAACAAAGGCCATGAACCGCATAAGATAGGAAGTGTGGGGAGGGCGTCACATGACTCTTTAAAAGTCACCCAGACAGCTCTTTGTAGGTGACGACATCCTGCATGTGTGCCAGGCCCTAGTTCACACCTCTGGCAGTCTGGAACATTTGCCGTACATCTGACACGGAAAGACTCTGAGGCTGTTTCGTAAGTAAAAACAGGACGAGAGCTTGCTGGGACAGTCTAGAATGTAAGGGAGGAAGGAAGTGAGTGTGGCTTTAGCAAGCTTCGAGGAAGAGCCCCGCCATTAGCTGGGGAACGCTATCTAGAAGTAAACAAAACTCTTTGTGGCAGCTGTGTTGCAGAACTCAGCAATGTTAGGAATTTAGAGTCATAATTCAGGGCACATGTCACATATTATAGATATGTAATATCCCCACTAGAGGCTGGGCAGCGCTCCATACGCTGACTGTATAAATATTTGTCCTGAACGGGATAAATAAAAATAATCAGTGGCCTCTTTTCTGATCATACCAGGTTTTCCTGCCAAGGGAATTACACAATAACTTCCCGCTCTTAGATTGTACTTTTTTAAGTTTTAATAAAAACGCTGCTTTGAGCCTATTGCAGTGCATAATAGGGCAAGTGCGGAATTCCAAGCAGATAGAGGAAGAAAAGTAGGTGGAGTCAAGGAGACAACATGTAGCCACTGAAGGAGAAAGAGGCCCACGGGAGCCTTTTCAGATCTTGCCAGTAGGCCATGCACAGATTAATAGGGATGGGTTAATTTAAGATAGAAGAGCTAGCTAGCAATAGGCATAAGTGATTGGTCAAGCAGTGTTTTAATTAATACAGTTTCTGTGTGATTATTTTGGGTCTGGGTGGCCAGGAATGAACAAGCAGCCTTCAACAACAACGGGTGAATGAATGTATGAGTAAACAAGCGCTAGAAGCAAGAATTACAAGCAAAGCCTGGGAACGGCCATGAATGCAGGTGTGATGGTTGGTGGAGGAGACATGCTCACCTGGGAACAGCCATGAATACAGGTGTGATGGTTGGTGGTGCAGAAGACACGCTCACCTGGGAACAGCCATGAATACAGGTGTGATGGTTGGTGGTGCAGAAGACACGCTCACCTGGGAATGGCCATGAATGTAAGTATGATGGTTGGTGGAGGAGACATGCTCACCTGGGAACAGCCATGAATGCAGGTGTGATGGTTGGTACAGGAGACACGCTCACCTGGGAACAGCCATGAATGCAGGTGTGATGGTTGGTGGAGGAGACATGCTCACCTGGGAACAGCCATGAATGCAGGTGTGATGGTTGGTACAGGAGACACGCTCCCACAGTGAGGGAAAGGCTGAGCATATCTATTGTCTGTGCTGAACAAGCATCCAGAGCCAGGGTTCTTGTTACTTGAGGAAAGTAAGTCCGCGTTGACATCAGTCATCACTTGTCACTTAAAACCAGAGCGTCCTAACAAACTGAGCAGTCATACAGTCTTTTCACCCCTGCCTCCTCGCCCGCAGCGCACCTTGGCAACATACTGAGAGACTTTGTAGTCTTACGGAAAAAAAAATTGAGGTTTTTCAAATTGCAAAATTTTTGCATTAAGTCTTCTGGTATGACTTAGTTACAGGTGTATCTGAAGACTATAAATAAAATGTTTTAATGCTATGTGTTAATGTATTGAAGGAGCACGTATGTGCAAGTATGTATGCACACACACACACACAATTACTAAAACTCAGAATGCTAAGTACGCTGGATTTTCTATTCTCAGGGACAGGAAATCCACACTGGAAACTGAAGCATTAGTCTAATTAATCTTAATCAATAAAAACCCGGGAGTCAGATATTGGGGTAAAACCTGGAAGATGAGAGAACCAGGAGCAGTTACCAGTTGCTTCCTACCTGTCTCCTTCCCCATCCGAAAGACCGGAGATCCTGTCTCTGTCCCACCTTATCTCTCCCTAGCTCCACCTCTCAAGTGCTGGAGTTAAAGGCAGGAGCCACAAGTGCTGGGATTAAAGGTACATGCCACCACCGCCCAGCTTCTATGGTTAACTAGTTCCACCCTCTGATCTCTAGGCAAGCTTTATTTGTCAGAACATAAACAAAATATCACACAACAGGATCACCCCCATACAGCCCACCCACCCCCTTCCACCCCTACCCATCCCTATCTCCTGCCCCTTCCTATTTCCTGCCAAAAATCTGACTCCACTTGCTTCTTATTGGGTCTTCATTACTCCAAATTCAGGAAATTCACAGAGGAAATGATAAGCAAATAATACACAGTCTTTATCATATTATTTCCTCATGAGTATGTTTTGTTAATAAAACCACACACACATATGTGTATATGTATATGTATATATGTGTGTGTATATATATATATATATATATATATATATATATATATATATATATATATATATATTTGTGTGTTGATGTAAGTATTCCTGTGTGTGACCAAAAAGTTGATTCCTGTTCAAGTTGACAATATCAAAGCAAATCGCTGTGAATGGCTGATCTGCTCTAGGGGAAGTCTCTCCACTGCCTTTCCCCAGAACCTTCCTTGTCCTTTCTGCCCACATCAGCTCATCCCCTGTAATCTTCCAACAGGGCTGGGACTCTCCAACACTGTGACGGAGCCCATCAATAATCTGATTGATGTCTCGTCCATGTCTCCATGGTCTCCAGAGACAAATACATCTCACTCAGCTTCCTGGCAGGCATTCTGTTTCCTTCCATCTTCAGATAGAATCCTTGCGGGTGGGTGGGAGCTCATTCCAGGAGCACATGCTCTGGACTACATTCTCCCACACCAAAGTTTAGACGAGCAGGCTCCTTAACGCTGCTCTTCAACTCACCTGTCTGGAAGACACTTACTCTGCAGGTCCCCAAGGCATCTGTGATACTACTTGATAGAGGGTTACATTGAATTCCATGGCAAGACCTCTGCCTTCCACAAAGAACAATAATGCAGAGTCTCTATGCAGAGTGACCATCTAAAGATACGGATAATTGAGGAAGTATTGAGGCAGGTTTGATTATGTATTAGTTTTTCTATTATTATTATTTATTTAAAGTGATTTTATCGCTCCAGCACACAGAAGAATGTAGGCCACTAGAGAAGAGACTGTGGGTGACTCCCGTTTCCAACTGGGCTGGAAAACTCGCTTAGTCCTATAATAACAAACCAGTAGGTGAATCGTACTCTCTCTAGATGCAGCGGGATTTAGCATCCTCATCTTTCTGCTCCTCTCAAGATGCCTGGGGATAGCAATGGCTTTCCTAATCAAATGCAGAGAACCTTGGGGAGATCAGGAGCAAAGCCTTTGGACTTAAGGATTCTAGAGCTTTTATTACCAGTCGTGAGATGGACCTGCACCACACCATGTGAGTCCTTTAGGATCTCACCTATTTGCAAGGGAGGTGGGCTTTTCTTGCCCGGTTTGTAAAGCTCTTCCTTCACACTGTTAGATGACAACTTCAGCTAGATGGGGATGCTCCAGAAGTAGAGCAACGCCAACTGGGACAGGCCCATTCCAGGAGCAAGCATGCGACCCATCATGGTGACGGTCTGGCAACAAAGAGAGTGTTAGCGTTTGTAATAAGACAATGTCTATATTTTTAATCTTTTGCATGAATGAAATACTTAACTATTAACAAATTCCTGTGAGCAGTTGTTGGAAGACAGACATGATGCAATTGTTGCCTTTAAAGAAAATTGTATGAAATTATCAAAGGATGAATTAAATCAGTTTAAAAAGTTTAAATGTCCTCCTTAAGTCTGTTGAATAGTAGCACAGTTGTCTAATTTTCTGGAGGGAAAAAATATTTCTGAGGCAACGAAGAGTTATAAAGTAGTTGGAAAGGGCTAAGCCCTCAGGTGGACAGGCACAGAACCTAAGGCAGCATGCTTAAGCCTTTCGAATGAGGGAAGGAGGAGGACGGGGAAGAGGGTAGGGAGGGCATGATGCGGCTCCATATGGATGCACTGGACAAAAACCATCTGGAACACAGCAGATGGTCTCGGGCTACAAGTCCTGCCAGGTCACAGGAGTCCTGGGATTTTCTCTGCTCTCTTAGGCAGGCCAGAAACACAATTTTTATAAAGTGTAATCCTGGTGATCATTTTTATCTTTGGGATGTAAACTGTGCATCCTTTAACTAAAGAAGGCGAAGGGGCCTCCTTTTATCCGTTCAACCTTGACTAACATTGTAGAAGAATAAATCTTTGTCGAAGGTGGTCTAATGGTCACCAAGAATTAGCAAAGCATTCTGTCATCCATCTCCAGGAGATATGCAATGTAAAGAGTAATCTTAAGACTTCAAAGTGTAATAGATTTGAGGAGGTGAACATTTCTCTTATTTATCTGAGTTCCAGGACTATTCTAAGATTTCCTTGGGGGAAACGTTAGAGAAGGACAAGAGGTAAGGCATGGGTTCCACAGGCTTTTGAACCCCCAACAGAGACACACTTCTATAAAACCAGCAGCTAGTGCTCTTGGGAAAGGTCAGCCCTGAAAGGATCAGGCCAAGGACTTATCCGTCTCAGCAGTGTGTGTTGCCTGCGGATCTTAATGGAACCTGTACTTCTGCAGATAGGATGTTACTGTTAAAAATGGATTAAGACAAGATAGGCTCCACAGAAGCTGTGGACGTGCCTTCTCACAATGCAACTGGACTTGCTAAAGCCAACTTTGACCCCTCTATGAAAAAAAACGAAAATAAGACATGAGCACCCAATGGGAACTATCTGATATGGAACCATTGGATTCTGAAGTCCTTTGTAAAGGAAAGGGAGAGATCAGAGAGAAGGGAAGAAAGCAATGTACTGTTGGAACCCCAATCTCAGGAGGAGAGCATTCTTTATTCAAGGAAAGGAGGAAGGAAATCAAGTTGAAGGAAGAACCTTTTGCTTTCCCTTGGGCTGTAAAACTGGGTGCTTCAGGGAGGGAAAACTGAAGAGAAGGAGGAGGATGTGATGTGGGATGTCCTTCTGTTTAAATGTTGCTCTTATTGGTTAGTGAATAAAACTGCTTTGGCCTCTGGCAAGGCAGAATATAGCCAGGCTGTAAGAGATAGAGAGAGAGTATGCAGAGTCAGAGAGACACCGTGAAGCTGCCGAAGGAGAAAGACGCTGCCGCTGGAACCTTACCAGTAGGCCACAACCTCGGGGCAATACAGATTAATAGAAATATGTTAATTTAAGTTGTAAGAGTTGGTCCACCGTGGGGACTGTATTCTTAAATCAAGAGCCAAAATAAGTTCACTTTTGTTATAGCAACATGATGTGGGAGGCCCCTCTGTATACTGTGATTACCATTAATGAATAAAGAAACTGCTTTGGGCCTGTTGATATGGCAGAACTTAAGTAGGCAGGGAAAACTAAACAAAATGCTGGGAGAAAGAAGACAGTCAGGGAGACGCCATAGAGATGCCAAAAACAGACACTGGGAATTTTACCCAGTAAACTACAGCCTCATGACGATACACAAATAAATAAAAATGGATTAAACTAATATGTAAGAGTTAGCCAATAAAAAGCTAGGAGCTAATGGGCCAATCAGTGATTTAATTAATACAGTTTCTGTATGATTATTTCAGGTGTAAGCTAGCCGGGCAGCTGGGAAGAACAAGCAATCCCCTCCCTCCAACAGCAACAAGCATAGTAACCAGTATACCCTGCTTTCTGGAACCACTTAAACATCAGGGGTACATTATATTGTGATCCATCATTGTCATGTCAGTTGGTCATCTTCTAGGGCAGCTCCTTACATGGGACAAAGTATTTTTAAAAACAGGGGTATTCCACAATACTTCCAGAGACATGTTTACTCTCTGTTGCTAAGCAAATGTTTTAGAACACAGAGCCCAGGAGGACCTCACTTAGGCAGAAACTGAACTCCCCTCATACAAACCTAGCCTGGATTCTGTTTTTAAAACTCGCATGATAATTTCTCATAAGTAAAGAGCAGCAACCAATGTAAGACCAAAATTCAGTTGAATTGGATATTGACTTGTTACTGAAAAAAAAAATAATCCACTTTGTAAATACAAATTAAGATTAGCTGGATCAAGTAAGGGGAGCATGGCAAAACCAAGCTGTGTTAACACCGAGGATACCGTGAATATTAACTCAGAGCGTGTGGTTCGGTAGGGTGTTCGGGGGACCAATTTGTGTAAATCCAGAGTCTCAAACACCTTTTTGAAATGTCAAACGTGTGTAGGCTATAAAGAAAGACTGCGCAGTGAATGCAATTAGCAAAAATAGAAAACTGGGCAAAGTGAAAGTCTGGCACTTGTGTTTGGACCCCACATAGAGATAAGTAGGGCTGTGAGTCACCTGAGTACCAGGGCTTTGTGTCCAGATCCGGACTTCCACCATTGTGCCATAGAAGCCCCCATGGAGGAACGCCTGCAATTGGCTTCTCACTGTGTTGCCACTTCAAACACAGCTAAGTGAATAGCAACAGTGCCCAGAGTTTCAAAGTGGGACATGGGGCATGCTGCTTGAAGCCTACTAATCACGCAGTTTTTGATCAAGCATGACTTAGTTACATCTTAAGTAGTAATAAGGGACATTTCAAAAGTAGCATTCAATGACACATGGTAGGTCAACTTCATTTCTTCTAGGGCATCTTTCTGAACCCCACTATGAGTTGTTGTGCCTTTGTTTTTGTTTTTTCCTTCCTGACTTTAAATTTTGTCTATGTCTTAGTACCTCTACTATTTCTAAGGGGCCCTTAAAACAGAAGACACGTAATGTTGCAGAAAAATCAGGGTAAAAGAACTAAGTTATATCTGCCGAAGTCTACCAATGGTATCTGTTGACTAAACAAGGAAGAAAGCATTAAGAGAAACCTAAATTAAAGACTTTAGTGAAGGGCATTTGTCATTACATAGCAAGAGATTTGAAAATGGACATTCAGCTCCATAGCCACAGCCTTATCATCAGAAAGCAATGGTGGGTTGTGCAGGGATCTGGGACAAAGGTCAGTAACACTCAACATTATAGCTGGTATAGGGGTTGAAAGATGACTCAGAGGTTAAGCGTATTTACTAGCATTTCAGGGGATCAGAGTTAGGCTCTTAATGCTTGTGTCTGGTGATTCACAACCACCTGTGACTCCAGCTCTGGGGATCTGACAACCTCTTCTCTTCTGGCCTCCATGGGGAGACACAAACAACTAATAAAATAAATCTTTTAAAAGCCCGTAAATGGTTTACCTCCATGGTAGCATGTTGTCAAGCATGTATAAAGCCCTGAGTTCAATCCCCAGCACATCTGAGAAACAAGAAATTATAGACACTGGAAGCAACCAGAACTTTGAGCAACAGGAAATTAAGGAAATAATATATAGAACATTCAGATAATAAATAAGCTACAAGTCATTAAAAATAATACTAGAAATATAATTGGTCTTTCTTTGGACTGCCAGCTCCCAAATAATGACATGGAGACTTCTTATTAAGTATGAAAGTGTTGCCTTAGCTCAGGCTTGTTCCCAAATAACTCTTAAAACTTAAATTAACATGTTTATATTAATCTACAGTTTGCCATGTGACTTGTTACCGCTCCTCAATATCATAATCTAACATCCACTTCTGGCTGGTGAATCTCCTAAGCCTCCAATTCTTTCCAAGAATTCCTTTCTCTCTCCAGAAGTCCTGCCTATCCTCTCCTGCATAGCTATTGGCTGTTCAACTCTTTATTAAACCAATCAGATGGTACCTTAGACAGGACAGAAACTTCAACAGGACAGGAACCTGGAGGCAGGAGCTGATGCAGAGGCCAAGGAGGGGTGCTGCTTACTGACTGGCTCCTCATGGCTTGCTCAGTTGGCTTTTTGTAGAACCCAGAACAACAAGCCCAAGAGTAGGCCCACTCAGACTGGGCTGAACCCTCCCCCATCCATGACTAATTAAGAAGATGCCCCACAGGCTTGTCCACAACCTGATCACATAGAGGCATCTTCTCAACGGAGGCTCCCTTCTCTCTCTAATGAATCTAGCTTGTGTCGGGCTGACATAAAACCAACCAGGGCAGACCCACCTGGAGAAAGGAGACAACCAACTCCCACAAGCTGTCTTTTGATTCCACATGCATGCTGTGTGACATAGGCACACACACACAAGCACACACACAAAATAAATAAATCAATACTAGCAAAAAAAGCTTTAACATCTCTTTCCCTTCCCAGGATAGTGAAATTGCGCTGGTGGGCAGAAATGAGCCACGGTGGGAATATTTAGGCTCTTCTTTATCAGCATCCAACTGGAATAATCCCAGGCTCCATACAGGGGGAGACTGTGCATGTGACCCCCCAGAAGCTGTAGGCAGTAGCTCCAGGCCTTCCCCTCAGCGGCTGCACTTTTTCAAAAGAGTCTCTCTGATGCCTGCTCCAGAAATATGTTGCCTTATGATCACCTTAAATTCCCTAGTGAGCTATCTTAGCTCTGGCTTTTAAGTTTTTCAAGTAGAGAGAGAAACGCGAGGATAGACGGTACACCTTGCTCAAGCAGCTGATGCACCCACGGGAGAAGAGGTGGCCGTCATTGTATTGTTCTGCTGGGGCCAACACTTGGAAGGCAGACACCTGAGCCCTCCTTGGCTTAAATGCCAACAGTTGAAATAGCTTCATGTCCTTCCCCTCCCTGTGCAGGTAACACTCGAAAGCCCTCTTGCCACAGCGCGCCCAGATCCGTGTATACAACCGCTTCTCAGTCATGAGCGCTAACGTGGGCTGGGGTTCAAAGAAATTAGAGCAAACCCAAGAACTATTAAGGTATTTGTATATATGTGCGTCACATGTGCCTAGTGGCCAACGGGGCTAGAAGGCCCTCTGGAATTAGAGCTGCAGATGGTTGTGAACCACCATGTTGATTCTGGAAATGAAGCCAGGTCTTCTACAAAAGCAACAAGTGATCTCAACTGCTGAGCCGTCTCTCCAGTTCCACGTTATTAGATACAAATAATTTTGAGTGGAAAAAAACAGAAGCTCCAATCAAAACTAGAATTTTAATAATAAAAGGGAAAGACTAACCAAAAAAAAACCAATGTAACCAAACAGAATGTTTGAGTAGCCAGAGTACTTCAACTCTTAATATTGCTTAAAATCAGCTTAACAATTTCAATTTCACATATACAATGAAAAAAAAATTTTAAAAAGACAGACATTCTAAGGGCTTCTCCTCTACTAATTTAATTTTTATTTTTTATTTTTCTGAGATGGATCCTCTCTGTGCAGCTCATGTTGACTCCAAACTCCCTTTGTAGACCAGGCTGGCCTCGAACTCACAGAGATCTGCAGAGGCCTTTTGAGTGCTGGGATTAAAGGTGTGCACCACCACTGCCCAGATCACAGTAACTCTCTTGATGCAGTTTCCCCAAATGCGGGGGTTACAGGTGTAAGCCACCCTGCTCAACCTCAGTGTAAAATTTTAAAAAAGTAAATTCCCCAAGGAAAGTATTAAAATGGAATTTAAAGATCATATTGGACTTAAATTTGGCTGTTTAAAAAGTCCATAAATAATTTAATCCTTAACATTTAGAGCTGAAGATTGGTACTTGTTACTCTTCTATAATTTGATGCATAGGCTGTTTATGCTATGTACAAAATATATTACACACCAGGTGGTGGTGGCTCACGCCTTTAATCCCAGCACTCAGGAGGCAGAAGCAGGCGGATCTCTGTGAGTCCAAAGCCAGTCTGGCCTACAGAGTGAGTTCCAGGACTGGCTCCATAGCTACTGAGAAACCCTGTCTTGAACTACAACCCCCCCATATATATATAACAATACCAGAATGATACAGCCAAATTTTAAGTCAAAGTATCTAATTTAACCACGCATATTCTGCAGTAGGAGATTTAAAGTTCATTGAGTCCCTAAGGAAAAGAATTGAGATGTTTAATAGCAATTTACATTCCTAGCTTTATAGAGGTACTTCAGGTACTGTAAGCATTAAATTCTCCATTTGGACTGTGGGCATGGCTCAGAGGTAGAATGTTTGGCTGGCATGCACAAAGCTTTGGGCTTAAGCTCTCCGGCACCAAACACAAACAAAACCCATAAACTTTCTGCTCGACTGATGAAAACTCTAGTCACGTGACAGTGATGGCTATTCAATTACACGTGCATCACACACACAATGCTGAGCTGCCACGCCCACCGCTTCACTCCTGCTTAGAACAGTAAGCTTTCATTAAAAGGCAAAGTTTCAAATTAATTTCGAAACATTGCTAACTTTATTCCTTTATTCTAGCTGTCAAAATATGATCTAGGGACGTCATTCTAAGAATAGGGAAGCCCTTATGCCCAAAGATGTGGATGTCAATATTAAACTCAATAGGAACCAGAGTAACCAATGACAGCAAAGGGGGCATCTAACCAGTGGCTCCTCTACACTACAGAACGGCAGGAGGCCCAGTGCGGAGGTCACAGTGTCTGCCTCTTCATGGAGGTCTCAGGCAGTCACTTGCCTCCTCCCCCCAAAACAAAAGATGATTTTTTTTAACGTTTGTAATTAATCTTCTGGATGTGATTCTGTATTTGTAAATCTAAAATGTGAATTAACCCCTCAAAAATAAAAATATTTCTGGAGAGAGGTCTCAGCAGTTAAGAACACTTGTTGCTCTTGCAGAGGACCAGAGTTCTGTTCCTAGTACTCGCAAAGCGGCTCACAAATGTCTGTAACTAGAGGTTCCAGGGGATCTGTCACCCTCTCCTGGCCTCTTTTGGCATGAGGCGTACACGCACACCTGCAGGCAAAAAACACTCATGCACGTAAAATAAAGTAAATCTTTAAAAAAAAAATAGTATAACGAAACCCATTATTTTGAATGCTAACTTAAAATGATTTAAGTTGGGGGAGGTACCATCAAATTGTTCTACATATTTAAGGGTACTCCTGGTCGTTTTGCCCCCTGGTAAGTAAGCACAGTATGGAACTGACTCTGTGGGTGGCCGAAGAAAAGGGTAAGTACAAGAAACAGAAAACACACCAATCTCGACTCAAGTACACTCTGCCCAGGCTGGCATGCTAGAAAGACTTCGAACTTAAGGGTTTTTCAGTATATTATGAACAGTGTGCCCAGACACTGAGCTAAGGCGGTCCAAGGCTACACGGAGCAGGTGGTACCCACTCATGTCGCGGTCCGTCCGTATGTGTCTGTCCGTGTGTCCTTCCTCCCTTTCCCTTCTCCAGCTGGCAGGACCCAGCAGGGTCGGCTAAGATGAGCCGCAAAGTTTTCAGGTTGGACGAAGTACAGTTGCTGATCCAGCCGGCAGCGTGTTTACTCCCGTCCTAATCGGCTTCCTCCGTAAGATGCTGCTGAACGGCGAACGCGTGCGAGCACACCCAGTCTGAGGACAGATGGCGCTTCTGTGTGATGAAGACAAAATGAGGGCGAGAGGAACAGCGCTTTAAAAAAAAAAAAAAAAAAAGAGCGCTGTCTTCCCCTGCCCCCCTCATCGCCTGGCTTCCTCCCCAGCCTCCTCCTGTGAGCCATGGCTTTCTCCTCAGCTCCTCCCACCTTTGTGAGGGATGAAAGATGCTGTAGGTTGGAGAGGTAGAAGACAACGCTTAATCCTAAATCCCCTTTGTGCGCTTTAGTGGAGCTCTTGTCTCCCCAAGTCAAATAAAGAGGCCCGGGGCAGCTGTAAAATGGCAGCAGAACGGACACAAAGAGCACGGGGCATATGGTGACCTTCCTTTCTCTATGGGTTGAGACTCAGTTGTCATGCTGGGGGCTTGGTTTTAAATATCATTTGAATGCTATTGTTTGTTAGAGGCCCAGAAAAATGCGACTGTCTTGCTGAGCTGAAGGGAAGAGTCATCTAAAAGGGATTTATGGAAATGCCTGGAAATTTTGCCAAAATGTCAGTGTTGTTATTGTCTGCCGACACACATCTGAGGCTGCCCCGTCTCTGCGCAGGGCTGAAGTGGAAAGTATATTTGGACCTTCACCCTGTCCCTTAGTCCTGCCTGTCTTGTTTGGAATCAGGACTCTATAGCCTTCCATCAGAAGTTGGTGGTGGGTGTCACAATGTCCATGACGTGCTTCGGTGACAAGGGACCCACAAATTAGGTTTTCCATAGGAGTTACCATTCCAAGTGTTCCGTTTCTGTAGAAGTCAATCAGTGCACGCCTTCTTACCCAGCCATATGTCACCCGTGTTTCTGAAGCCACAAATAACTCAGTAAAGATCCCGTTTATTGCGAAATGAGCAGAGTGGGCGTGCATAAATACTGAGCAGAGGAGAGGAAGGGTGGGAGGACCAACCCTAACCTGGGGCAGGGGATGAGGCTTTAGTTTTAACTTCTCTGCTTCCTGGTCACATGGCACTTGTCCAAGGGAAGTCAGCTTCTCAGTCTTGGCTTTTTCATCTGGAAAATGTCCAGACAAATGTGTGTGTGTGTGTGTGTGTGTGTGTGTGTGTGTGTGTGTGTGTGTTGTCCTGGAACACACTGTGTAAACCAAGCTGGCCTTGAACTCCCAGAGATCCACCTGTGTCTGCCTCCCGCGTGCTGGGATTATAGACGTGCCCCAGCACACCCAGTTTCCTTTTTTTTAAAAAAAAATTCTTATGTGCATTCAGATCCCAAAATATATCTTCCAATAAGAGCATAGTCCATCCAAGTCCCTAATGTACTTTTTCCCCGTGCCTCCTGGCCAGATGAGTCAATTATGTCCCTCGGGTTGACCACTCTGCCAAGCAAACGTGGGCTAGCTACCCTGTGTAGGCAGCCAGCCCATAGACGTCACCCAAGCCCAGAATTATTTAGGTCTATTGCCTGCCTTCCTGGAAAAAGACTTGTTAGCATCAGGAGAGGGGACTCCAGGGCACAAGAGGCTAGAATTAAAATAAATTTAATTAAGAATTCAAATAAACAGTTTAAGAATAAAAGAGTAAGTGAACAAAACTATGAAAGTAGAATATGAGCAACTTGAGGGCCTGCACGGGGCTGTCTTATGATGCGGAAAAGACATATGAATGTATAGTTATAGAAAGAATGCCTTGCCCTTAACTGCATGCATTCAAAATGTGGTCCAGCTTAGAGGACAGAAGGAGAGCTTTGGAAAACATTTTCAATCTCATATTTAATATGCTAGAAAGAATGTTACTATACCACGCCACCATTAAGTAAAAGCTGGCAGAGATACAAGAAACATGCCTCGTATATAGATATGACTCAGTAGAGAGCCTCCCTAAGCAAGCCTTGGCTTGGGCCGTAGCACTGCATGACCTAGGCATAGTGGCACACGCCTGTAATCCCAGAACTGGGATTATCAGAAATATCAAAAAGTAGGAATATCAGAAATTCAAGGTGACTTTTATTATACACAGAGTCCCAGGTCAGCCTAGGCATGAGACACTGCCTTAAAATAAATAAATCATAACTTAAAACGTTCATTTAGAATTCCTGGGCTCAGAGGAAATCTCAAAGGCGAGGGAAAAGCAAGAAGCCCAAAGCAAATAAAACACCTGTATTATTACCTGCCTGTAATACACCACGGCCTGGGGCCCAGGGAGGAAGGAGAGCTGCCTGGAGGCTAAGGGGAAGACAAGCAGCCTGGGAAATAGGGAGGGGGCATGTTTGGGCAAGGAAGGTGGAAGAGCCTGGACCAGGCTAGGAAGCAGGCAGCGCGTGAACAACACTGCTGCTAACCTTTCAGTTACCTCATTATCTGATTCTGTTTCTACAGAGGTATTCTTTCTTTTTTAAACATCTATTATTTTTAATAATGTGTCTGCCTGTAAGTCTGTGTGGGCATGCCAGGCCAGCAGAGGCCAGAGGCATCAGATCCCAGGAAGTTAGAGTTAAAGCCAATTGTTAGCCCAGGACATGGGGGCTGCAAAAACAATACTCTTCACAACTGAGCTATTTCTCCAACCCCAAAAGGAATGTTTCTTAAAGAACTGATCCCTTCAATACCTGGAGGAGATCTGGCCATGGTGATGCACACCCGTAATCACAGAATTCAGGGAACTGAGGCAGGGAGACGAGGGAAAGTTCAAGGCCAGCTTGATTTACAGAATGAGCCAGGCCAGGCCTAGTGAGACTGTTTCAGTTAAAAAGGAAAAGAAAAAAGAAAGAAAGAAAGAAAGAAAGAAAGAAAGAAAGAAAGAAAGAAAGAAAGAAAGAGGGAGGGAGGGAGGGAGGGAGGGAGGGAGGGAGGGAGGGAGAGAGAGAGAGAGAGAGAGAAAGAAAGAAAGAAAGAAAGAGAAAGAAAGAAAGAAAGAAAGAAAGAAAGAAAGAAAGAAAGAAAGAAAGAAGAGAAAAAGGGAAGGGGAACTGGGGATCTAGAAAGAAGGAAGGAATAGAAGGAGGGAAAGAATATGTACTCTGCAATCCTCTAAAACTCTTCGTATTTTCTAGAAGCGCAGTGTCCTCAGGTCCAAGCCAAGAGAGCTAATTGGTGGTCCCCATCTTCAGCATCTGCTAAAGTTCCTAGTACAGCATCCCTGACTGGAACAAAGATCCTAGTACAGCATCCCTGAATGGAACAAAGCAAAACAAATGAACAGGCACTGAAGTATAACACGAACAAGAGGGAGGTCTGCTTCCCTTCATCCTTGCCCCATGCATCCTCTCAGAGCTTAAAAAATTCAGTAGAGAGAAAAATCCTTTTTAAAAAAAAAAGCAGGCCGGGCGGTGGTGGTGCACGCCTTTAATCCCAGCACTCGGGAGGCAGAGGCAGGCGGATCTCTGTGAGTTCGAGGCAAGCCTGGTCTACAAGAGCTAGTTCCAGGACAGGAACCAAAAGCTACGGAGAAACCCTGTCTCAAAAGTTCAGAAAAAAAAAAAAAGCAGACTATTCACATTAGACACACAGCTGTCCCAACTTTGTCACAGACCTAAGCATCTTTTCTAGCTAGAACAACAGCTCTCTCGTAGTAAACCTGTTCAGGTAGTGGTCTAACCATCCCACACAGGTTATTTCACAGCTGCCGCTAGTCCTCCCACAGTTACCCATTAGGAATCCATTAGTCCTCCTTTTTCCAAATAAAGCAAAGTGATTAAATGGCCTACCCAGGTCGCATGACCCGTATCAACCACAAGTGTAGCTCCAGTGTATTGTTCGAGTTTGGCTTTTAGGTGAGTGTGTACACTAGGAATGCAAGCACAGGTGGAGGCCAAAGAGAGCTCGTCTTCTTCTATTGCTCTCAACCTTATTTTTGAGACGGTCTCTCGCTGAACCCGGATCTTGTCACTTCAGCTAGACGGGCTAACCGGCCAGTGAGCCTGACAAACCAGCCTGTCTCCATCTTAGGCTTAAAAGCCATCTTGTAGTAAAGATAAAACTAGGCTCATTCCTGTTTATGATTAAATCTCTGCTTCCGAAGGGTGGGCTATGCCCCACCTGTAACCTTAGCTACAAAAGGTTTTGTACTGCCTGTTCCAGGAAACAGCAACCATAACTTAGTTTCAAAAAGGTGTTTTGTAAAACCATACCTTTGTTTCAAAAGGTTGTTATGACTACCTGTTGTTAGGACTACCTTGTTAGGACCACCTTGTCTTTGTTTCAAGAGGGACTAACTTGTGTTATGTTCTGCTCCTGTAACCCCAACTATTTTTTTTTGTTTTTGTTTGTTTGTTTGGTTGGTTCTGTTTTTTGAAACAGGGTTTCTCTATGTGCATTCCTGGCTGTCTTGAAACTGGTTCTATAGACCAGTTTGGCCTTGAATTCACAGAGATCCACCTGTCTCTGCCTCCCACGTGCTGAGATTAAAGGGGTACTCCACCACCACTGCCAACCCCACCTATTTTGTCCACCAAATCCCCCATTTGGAAACTCCTTATTCCTGAGTTATAAAAATCTTGTGTTCCTCACACCCAATGCTGACCTTTTGAACCCTGCCTTAAGGGGATGCAGCCCATGTACACACACACACACACACACACACACACACCTTGCTTTAATTAATTGCTTGCTTCATTTAATTTGGTCATGATGATTTGGGTCAGTGGTTTTTCCTCTTCCCATCTTTGGGATAAACAAACCCTCAGGGTCCTTCTTTCTGTGCTCCCCAGCATCTGGGGTTCAGGTTTGTGGCATCATTCTCATCTTTTTACATGGATGCTAGGAATCCCCAATCAGAAGGGCAAGCACCTTACCCACTGAACCATCTCCTCAGCCCAGCATCTGTCTTCATAGTCTTTACTCAAGATGCTGAAAGCAGTTTGCTAGAATGACACTTCTTTATTTTAATGTATCTCCTTCCTTGTGAAACCATCTCTAAAGCCTCTGCTCTCATTTCTTCAATGAAGTCTGCAATTAGAATACGGTTAAGAAATAGTGTGTGTGTGTGTGTGTGTGTGTGTGTGTGTGTGTGTGTGTGTGTATAAATAGAAAAAGAAAGACGAAGTAGTTCAAAGAAATTCAAGTTTGAGAAAGTGTTGGGAACATATTTGTTCATTTTGAATTATTTTTACAGCAAAAACGCTGATGTTTTTCATCTCTACCCCATATGTTTAAAATAAAAGGCTCTTGCTAAAGCAAAAACTAAAGCAAGAACTGAGATACAAACGATTTGTCCTCAAAGAAAAAGAGTGCTGGAAACAACCCAGGGTCATTGTCTGAGAAGAGAACAATAAACAGGGCACAGACAGAAGCAGCAGGGTTTTATTCTTGTTCTCTTTTTTGTTTCTTTGTTTGTTTGTTTTGTTTTGTTTTTTATTTCATTAAAATGTTTTAGGTCTAGTTTAAGTCTTTTCTGTGTAGGCCTCTAGTAACAAGGAGAGCCATTGATAAAATATCATTTTAAAGTCCTACCTCAAGCGATCATCAGTATTCTTAGCCATAACCATAGTGCTTAGACAATTTAATTTTTATATTAGAGATGCCTGAGGGGGTTGTTGCTGCTGTTCCTGTCCTTTGCTTTGTTTTTGAGGGAATTTTGAATCTAATAAATAGCCTTCAATGGGCAGGGTCTGTAGTTCAATTGAGTGTTTGTCTAGTGAGGAAGTGGTCCTGGATTTCATCCTCAGCTTGGAGGGAGAGAGGACTGAAGGAAGGAAGAGAGGGAAGAATGAAGAGAGAGAGAGGGAGAGAAAGGAAGGAAAGAAGGAAGGAAGATCCTCATAGCCTTAGGGGAAAGTGATTGCATTAAAATGTAAAAAGAGACCCCTCCCTCAAAAAAAGATTGTGTTGAAAGAGAATACATGTGGCACCCCAAGAGAAAGTCCTTGGAAAAGCTAGCTCTGGTTGAAGTACACATTTAATATCTTAGGCTTGGGTTTCACAATTTCTCTTCCCATCATAGGCCTCCACAGCATCAGAACAGACAAAAGACCTAGATCCTGGTTATTAAACAAAACAACAGCCTAATCAAAAAGAGAATTCTAAGATCATGAAAGCGAGCAAAGGAAATTAACCGTTGGAAACGTCTCCATTTTACACGCTTAACCCAGGGCGTGACCCTGTCGAGACGCGGTTTCATTTGATCGTTTCCTCCGCAAGTTCTCTTTAATGTGCTTGGCATGTATAACCACTCCCGGATATAACTCAATGAACCTTTTTTAAAAACATCTGAAGATGAAAAATAAAAATAGAATAAAATAAAACATCTGAAGATGGGGGGAGAAAGCAAGGAGAGGCCTGGACAGCCACTGTGGCTAAAGCACATGAAGTGCCTAGAAAGGGAAGGATGGGTGATTGAATCCAGGCCTGGCGGACATGCCTATGATCCTCCTTGGGATGCTACGCAAGAGGGCAGCAAGTTCGAGGCCAGCTTGGAAATCTTCGGAGGGGAGGAAAGAGAAATGCTGTTCGCTTTTTACTCTGAGATGTTCTGACACCTAGACACGTATTCCTCAACATAAGTTGGAGTCAATCCTGAAAACTCCCCCAGAAAGCTGAAAATATCAGGAGACAAATCACATTTAATGCACCAGCTTAGCAGCCAAGTCCTCTCTAGAGCATCCTTGTTTCCCCAGGTCACTGCCTGGCTGACTGAGGACCCTGGCTCACCGTCATTGCCCAGAATCATGAGAGACTATTGTACGGTTTACCTTTTATTACTAGCCTGAGGGGGAATCAAAATATGTCACAGTTTCCACGGAGGGCATATTGCTTTTGCACCATCACGAAGTCTAAAACCATGCATGAAATCATTGTGAATCAGTAATAGATTCGAAACTTTGCAGCTGGGGTGTTGACCCCCAGGTTTCTTAATCAGGCCATTTGTTAGTATCACAGAGTAGTGGTACTTTCTTAAGAAATACTGATACCTTGATGCAACCCAAACCAACTGCTCCAGACTCTCTGGTCACGGAGCAAAGACAGTGATATGTTCCCTGCGGGTGTGTCGCTGCACGGTTTGAGACACGCTGACACAGACAACTCAGCCTTTAGAGCCCCCCCCCCCGCCCCAGCATTGGGTTCAGGTCACAGCTCCATTAGAATGAATTGCACAAAGCTGAGTCTTGCCGCCTTGTCTGGGAAAAGGAGGTGTCAAGTCCTCCTTTGAAAGATAATTGTAGAGCTGAGTGTGGTGGCATGCACCTTTAATCCCAGCACTCAGGAAGCAGAGGCAGGTGGATCTCTGAGTTCCCGAGGCCAGCCACGGTCTACAGCAGGAGTTCCAGGACAGCCGGGGGTACACAAAGAAGCCCTGTCTCAGAAAAACAAACAAACATTTAAAAAGACAATTGTAACTATTAGAAGAGAAACTAAGTGGAAGACATTCATAATCAAAGATATTAAGTCTAATTTCTCCCCTTCATTCCTTAACTGTTTTGTACTTTGCAACAAATCTAATTTTACTTGACTATTTTAAGAAAATGGTGGCTGGAGAGATGGCTAAGTGGTTAAGAGCACTGCCTGCTCTTCCAAAGGTCCTGAGTTCAATTCCCAGCAACCATGTGGTTGCTCACAACCATCTGTAATGAGATCTGGTGCCCTCTTCTGGCCTGCATACATACATGCAGACAGAATACTGAGAATACTGTATATACAATAAATAAATAAATCTTAAAAAAAAAAGAAAGAAAGAAAGAAAGAAAGAAAGAAAGTTACCCAGCTGGGTGGTGGTGGCACATGCCTTTAATCCCAGCACTCGGAAGGCAGAGACAGGTGGATCTCTGTGAGTTTTAGGCCAGCCTGGCAGAGGTACACAGAGAAAGCCTATCTTGGCGGAGAAAAAAAATTACCCAAATGGCCAATGTCTTTTCATTCCTCCCAAAGAATCGACTTTTCAATACCTGCAATGAGTGATCTAATCCTACCATTGGAACTGCCCGTCTCTAAATAGGCGGGCTGTGGATGCTTGACTAGCATGCCTAAGGCCCTGGGTTTCATCCTCAGCACTACATCCCCCAGGTGTGGTGGCTCACACCTGGAACCACAGCACTCGGGAGGTGGAGGCCAGAAGATCAGAAGTTCAAGGTCATTCTCAGCTACCCGGCAAATCCAGTCTGAGAATGCATGAGACCTTTTCCCCAACAAATAAATAATACAGAGTTGAACATTTTCCCCTAACAGTACCCCACAAACATGGCACGTAATAAGAGTCTGTCAGAGCCGGTTCCCTTAAAATAAGGTCCACAAAGTGATCTTGAGACCACAGCAGATCTTACTGCAATGACTTTAGAAGCCCTGGGAGATTTTTCAGGGGTCACTGTCAACGGCCAGCACAGATTGCTGGTACACAAGGTAGCCGTGTATAGCATCGGGTGTACTTACTCCCTGTGGCTTAAACCAGAGGAGCGTGAGAAGCCAAGTGATGATGAACCTTCCCCTTGGTGGAGCCTCTCTTCCATCTTCACCACAGGTCTTGAGCCAAAATACTTCCTGACCCACTTAGGAGTCCAAGAAGAATCTGGAACTTTTTTAACTTTACTGCAGAAAGAAAGGAAGAACTTTTTGTATTTAATCATGTCTAAGCTAAACACATGGTGTTTAATATATATATATATATATTATGCATATATATGTTCAAGTTTGGATTTTCATCAATCAGAAAAAGCTGGTCCTGTCCTGGGGTTGAAGCCAAAAAGCATGGGCTAGGAATTTAGTTCAGTGGCAAATTGCTTGCGTAGAAAGCAAAAGACCCTAAATTTGATTACAAACACCATGCACAGAAAATGACCTCCAACATAAATAGACACAGTAACTCCATCAAAAGGACACCAGATTCTACTCAAATAAGTGTACACATCTCATTACTTCTGTGCTACACTGCAGAACTCAAATCTAGCTGTAGACGTGTCTACACTTCTCGCTGTAAGACGTGTCTAGATTAAGCAGTATTAAATAATCATTAAAATCTGCCTTTTCCTTCATGAAGAACAGCTCCCAGCTCCAGGTCGAGCTGTGTGTGTTAATGGAACATTAGGTATTGTGTAAAATGTGAATGGTAACTGTCTTGTGGGGAAGACAGTTTGCTGAAGTATTATCTGGAACACGTGCTGATTTACTAACTTCTTATCCATTAAAAAAAAAAATCCCTGGGTAAATAAACGTGAGACTAAAGGATTGTTGCTCTGCGTAATCAGATGAACAGATACGACCAGCCAAGATCGCTGTCATTACGCCTTAGACAGCGCTCAACAAATGCTCGTGATCCCTTTCAAACAGTGTGCGGTACCAACCTGCTCCCTTCTGTCTGGGCTCTGCTTTTCATCACTGCGATGCTCCGTGTTCCAAGTAAATCATTGTCCTGAGATGAGAAGGTTGTTCTCTCTGTGTCTTCTCCTTCCACCCTTCTGCCCACCCTGCGTCTTGTCATCTTGTGGCTGCTGTTGTTTGTTTTGTCTTTCCAGCTCTAACCTGGTTCTTCCCCATGTGTAACCTTAAAATCAAATCATCACAACTTAGCTTGACAACAGCTGAGAAGGAATAAGCTCAGTAGGGTGGGAGGATGATGGATTCAGTCCGAGATGTGCTAGGTGGAAGACGCATGGTCGTCGATGGACCTCCAGGAGCAGAGGTGAGCAGAGGAAGAGGCACCTACAGAGGGAGGTAGGAAAGAACCGCCTAAGCTGGGGCGAAGGACCAGGAGACGGTGGTCGGGGACTAAAGCCATATGCTCCATTCTCTCTGTATCAGTGATAGCCTTGGCCATGTGACTGCCTGGGGACTCAGCATGTCCCCTAACTGCTTAGGAAACCAGACAGGCTGCTTCCCACTTAAAGTCAATGAGAACTTGCAGAGGGCCAACCTAATCAAGGTAGGAGAAACACCTGCGTGGGGGAAGGCAGCGCTCTGTTCCCAGACTCAAGGAGAGCTTGCCATGCTAGCTGGTGCCCCGTGACACTTACATGACCTGTTTAACCTCTTAACCTGTACAGAACAGGACGGTGGTGGTCATGGTGCAGACCAGATAGGGTTCCCGATGGAGAAGCCTCAGGCAGTGCTGTGAGATCTTGTTCCAAACTGCACTGGGGAACCAGAGAGTGCCACAAGGATTTCTGTGCTACTGTGGTTACTATGTGGTTAAACGAGATGAGAACATTCCCTCATATACAGGGAGGGCTGTGCTGAGGTGACCATTGTCATCAGCTTGCCTTTGAGAGGGAGCCCTACCTCTAGTCCCAGATCTTCCAATTATTTTTCTATTCACAGCCAAAGCCTAGAAGGATGCTTAGGAACCACGGCTCAAGTCAAAGCGAAGGAGGAGTATTAGAGGAACCAGCAGAGTTTTGGCCCTGCCACTCCTTCCACACTGATACAAGTCCCGGATCCCTACCTCTCAAATGTCTTCACTTCCTGGGTGGATTACTACCTCACTTGACATCTCATGAATGACTTGTACGTGCACACAGCGCACAAAGGTTACAGTCTGAGTGAATCGGGAGAGAGCAGTCAGCTTCAGCTTTAGGAAGCAGCCATCAATATTTCTCTTTTCTTTTCCTGGAGCTACATACACATTGCTCATGGCAGAGGCTCCCTCGATGAAAATCCAGGAGAGTGGAGGTAAAGCACTCAGAGGTGGGAGGAGAATGCCCCCAGGAGAGGCATGAGAAGGGCAGAGATAAAGTCCACGACCGCTTCTTATTTCCCCTTGGGCCCTCTCAACGTCCCAGCCACCACAGCCCACAGATCTTCCCTGGGCCACCTGGGACGCTGGTGCCGTCTGTGGCTGCAGCAATGGACCGAAGCCCTGGTAATTACCCAAAGTGGTGAGACAGAAAGCCAGGGGGAAAGACCACATCAGTGCAAGCTGAGACGACTTCGGACCACCCAGAAAGACACTTAATTCTGTCAAGTTCAAGCAATCTTCGGACGCAACATTATCAATAGCAAAATAGATGTAAACCCCAAATCAGTCCCTCTAATTATGAAACTGTTGGAAACAACCGAAATCAAGGAAGCGGGCTTCTGAGCTAGCTGTCAAGACGCATTCAGCGCCACACGGACTATTTACTCAAAAACAGGATCGTTTCAAAGTGCAGACTCTGCGGTCATTGGCTCTGATTAGGTGATTGTATTTACAGAGATGTCATGGTCAAGGCAAAGATTGTAAGGGTGCAGCCCTGTCTCTACTGAAGCCTGCGTCCTAGGAACCGCAGCAACTGGGCAGTATATAAGGAGTGCTAACTAGTGTCACTTTAGCTGGAACAACGCAGAACTGGCAGGTCCCCAGGGAAAGCTCTGTAGAAGAGCCAGAAATTGAGCCAGAGTTGGAAAAGATGACTTTCCACTTAAGAGGAGTAAGCATCTGGCACACAGGTGTGCAGTCAGTACTTGCTGGATAAGCATCACTGGACAGGGACATCCAATGGGCAGCATCCTACTACGAACCCACCTTCCCCGGCCTTCCTTCTGCTACAGTTTATCAACACATCCCCAGGAAAAGCATCAACAGGCTTCATTCCCCCATCACTCTTTCCACTCTAAGTGAAGGAGAAAGAGTCCGTCTAGCTTCTACAGAGGACCTGACTATACCCGCTACTGTCCTTCAAAACCTCATAAAAATAAGCCCTTAGGTACCACTTTATAATCTGTACCATTTTCTTACTGGCAGTCCCTACTCATGCAGTATGAGTTAGCTGTCCCTTGCTGTCCCTTCGAGGACACAGTAGGTGCTTGCAATCTGTCGAAACTCTGATGAGGCCCTGACTATGCCTCCTCGCAATACAATTCCCTCATTACATAAGTGAAAACAAAAATGTTCGTGGTCTTGCGTGTGAAAAGCAAAGAGCCGTGCCTGCAGTGATGTACAATAGAGAGAGCAAAGTAAGATCCCAAAACGGCCACGGGGCTTGCAATTTATAAACTAAACACAAGGAAATCCTCCTGTCCTTGTGTACACAGAAGCCTACAATCTACTGTCAGCGTAAGTGTGTGACCAGTCTCTGTGTATTCACAGGGACACGTTTTAGGAACTCTGAGTGTGTTCAGAGCACTGCCAGTTCCTCAATCCAGGAACCACCAGAGTCTATAGAGCAGAAAAGAGAAGCCCAGAGAGGCAGCTCTTTCCTCGTGTTCTGCATTTCTCAAAGTGTGCACTGGCGTCCTGAAGATGAGCTCTCTATTAAAAGGGGGTCAGGCCATGATCAGATACAGTTTGGGAATTCTGGGTTAGACAAAATTGAGTGGGGTTTTCCTTGGTTTATTTAAACTATAGAGTTTATAGGAGTTGCAGCCAGCTTTCTTTCCACAAATTTAGGGACAATGGGACGGAAGAAGTTGAGGACCCCTAGGGACAGCAATGCTCCAATGCTCCAAGCAGCACAGCCTTGAGCTGCCTCTTAGGTACATGATGGGCTGGACCGCTTTTCACATGACCTGCCCACGTTTTGTTAGGCTTCCTCCATCTGCCTGCTCATCCCCCAGAATGGAACGCGGAAGGCACGACGGAAGAGTCCCTTAACCCCTTGTAATTACAGTGTGAGGGTCTTTTTGTTTCTCATTCTAGAACCAAGAGAGAGCAGCAGGAACCCAGAACTGACTGGAAGCCCAGTCCATCCAGCAAGCTTCGCCAGCCCCCGAAGCTGCCTGGGGTTGGCGCCCTGCCCAGCACACCGACACAGAGGAAGGAAGCATCAGAGCGCATTCCCTGCGGAGAGCAGAGGTGTGCGGGGGAGGGGAGGGGCACGCGGGGAAAGCGCGCTCTTTTTCCCTCCTCATTTTTTTTTTTCCTTTTACTGCTGATCACCTGTTTCTGGAAGGTCTGTTCTGCTGTGTTTCTCTACAGGTATTAACCACTTTCCTCATCCAGGGACCGCGCAGACCGAGACCTCTGTTTCTGGTTCAGCGACATCATCTACGGACCGTGTTACCAACCTCTGTGGCAGGGAATGCTGAACTCAGAAAGGGCAACGGCCGTGATAACCCGCGGACAGCGAGCAAAGTCGGGTTCTCAGAGTTAGGGCTCCCCCTACTGGAATCAGGAGCCAAGCCCGGCTGTAATTTTCTTCTCCGGAAACCCAGTTTGAGCCTGCCTTCAGCCCTCCACTTCACATTCAGACACGGCTTCTTCCCAAAGACTTGACTGGCATCTCTATCCAGACATCTGTGAGTCCCCCCTCTTCGCCTGTGTTCTCTTTCCTAAAGGATGATCCAGCTTGCCCAGCCCAGGCTAAATGGGACTTCCGATGCTAGAAATTTAGGACTGGGCTATTTCCCAACTTTTCCTCAAAGTAGATCTTTGTAGGACAAGTTCTCCCTAACAAGAATTACATTTTTCAAATGTTTGAATATCGGATCCTTTGTATTGCTCAGTTGAATGTGAACGAAAGGAGAAGGGGGAAGGGTGGCCTGTGGGTTCTAAAGGGTGGAAGGTGAGTGAGAAAGGCCTTCGGAGGCCGGCAGCTCAGCCCTGCAGAGGAATCTAGTTTTACTCCGTTCTGGTTGCTGAGCCCCTTCTGTGGCGCGGGAGACTAAACAGTTAATCTCTCGGGTCTCTAGCTTCCTCCGGCTTCTGAGACTCGAGTCTCTGAGAAATTGCACGGCCCTCCATCTGGAGACTCTCCCCCCACACACCCCAGGACGCCACTATTTGTAATTGAGAAGTCTGCGTATCTTTTCGTTTGTCAAAGAGGAGGGGAAAGGAGGAAGGCTGAGCCGCATTGAAATGGAAATCCGGCTTTACCGTGCCGAGGGCAGCAAGGTTTCCGGCTGTTCCCGGTCGGGTGATGACCCATTATGATGCGCTGGCCTAGAACTGGTGGCTCCTCAAGACCTGAGAAGTCAGGGCCTGTTAGCTGTGCTTTCCAGCAGTAGAATTTGTACCCACTTGGGGGCTCACTGAAGAGAAGGCACGGAGGGCGAGGAGCAGTAGCTCAGTTGGTAGGTGCTGCCCTGGGTTTGATCCTCAGCACATCATAAACCAGGTGTAGAGATGAGACAGGCCCACAGTCCTAGCCCTTGGGAGGCAGGGGGAGCGGGGTGAAAAATTCAAGGCCGTCCTCAGCAAGTGGAGGCGACCTGGGATGTGAGACCTTTCTCAGAAGAAGTAAAGACAGAAAATTCAACCAAATGAAGGCATACCTCTTTCAACCCCATGAATAATTATTCGCGTTTACGAAAACGAATACTAAAATGAGCACATCTTCATATTAGAGCAGGCTGCACTATGGGATCCCTTTACATTCCAAGTTCCCCTGATGCATAAAACATATGATTAGATTTACAAAAACTTGATTTACACAGGTTCTTTTTTTTTTTTTTAACATCTTTGCAGGAAGATTAGGTGTGATTAGATGCAGTAGGAGCCCCTCTGGGGCTTCACTGATGGGCGATAGTAGAATTAATACCCAAACACTCTGCAGGCCATTTGTCAGAACTGACGTCAGTTCTGTGAGACTCCTGGAGAAGTCTTAGGGGAGGCCAGATGACTGCTTAACAAGGGTGGGATTGGAACTCCTGACAAGGGATGCTTCGGGATGTAGGTGCTGTTCAACCTTCACGAACTGGCCTAGGAGGTAGAGCATCCCGGGTGGGCAAATAGGATGCAGGAAGACAGCTCCACTGGAATGGGGTCGTTAACAGGAGAGGTCCCAGGTGGCCAGAGAGCTAAAGGAAGGAAGCTATCACACCTAATTAATCGATCCATTCTGGGAATTCTAAGAAGACCCTCAGAGCCCACACTATTGTGCAAGTTATTGAACTGGGCTTCTGCTTGCAATTCCCATCCTTTCCTGGCTTGTCTTTTTCCCCATGAAGCTCTGTCCTGAACACAGCAAACAACCACGTTGTAAGGGATATGGTGACGTCTCACCTTGCTCTCCTCGAGTGGTCAGAATCAACTTTATTTTTAAATACAGATTAGGGATAATTAGCCGTGATAACCCCGAAAGAGGAAGAGAAACAGTTCACAGATGTCTTTTCTGATAAAGAGCTCCTACCCTGCACCGTTTTGGACTGACTGGGAATTTCTGTGAAGCTGTGCTCTGACTCCCGTTGGCTTTGAGCCTCCTGAAGGGAGGAGAGCAGGGGCTCTGAGCATCCACATCCAAGCCCCTTTCTCACCCTGCCTCCTGCCCAACACACACACTCACGGCAGCATTTGGAGACGGACAGAGAAGGCAGTGCCCGATTTCCCTGTCCTCTCATCTCTCTCCTCACAGCTTCAAGGCTGCAGCAACACTGAACAGCTGTTCACCCCTGGCCGCCACTCCCCGGAGCTGCCATCCTTGGCCTGTTTGTTTCTGACCGTGCACCCATTCTGGTGACACAGCACACTTGTGGCTCATGAATATTTGATACCAAATTAAACGATTTGTCATTCTAGTACGTAAAGAAAACAATGTAGTCCAAAGGAAACCATTTGAAAGAGAACTCATTATTACGTACCTGGATTTTTTTTTCTTTTATTGTAATGCTTTGATTGTTGTATAGACAATACATGACTTCCTGCCTCTTTCTTTTAATTCCTCTTTTTGTGTCTAAAAAAAAAACCCTGTCTTTTTACATTATGAACTACAATACTTGTTTTCATTTAAGAAAAAGTATTTTTCCAAATTATTAAGTTGTTTAATTTAGAACAAAGAGATTAATAATATTTTCCCAGGAGAGTGCACTTTGAAAATTAGGGAGAGCATACATGCTCCTAAAATAACAGTTTTATCTCATGATTTAGCCAAAAAGACACTTGTGAGACTTAACAACCAGTCCTTCTGAATGTTTGTCAGTGGAGAGTCTGTGCTGGTTTGCACAGGTAGGTTTATGATTCAGTATGGATGTGTTATAAATGTCGGATCTTTTTCAGCATGATCTGGAACCGTTTCTTTGCATATCCGATTAAATTCCGGCTGTGAGCAGTGATGAAAATAACTGGAGTTTTGTTCGGCGTGCCAAGCAAGCCACACACTCTGATTTTCAGAACTACCTGGGTGCAGGAATGAAAGGCAGCCCCCCAAAGCCTGCCTGGTGTGCCTCCCACCACGAAGACCATAAATTAAGTACATGATTTGCTGTCTATAACTTTGGGCAGCCTGAGTACCCGTCACCAGTGAGTGGGATGTCACCAGTGGTAAGGAAACACACAGAGGTGCCCAAAGGGAGAGGGTCATTAATGTACAGAGGAACAGCATCGTTCCCCAAAGTGGCAAGCGTGCACATGCTCCTGCATGGTCACCAATTCATTTAAAATAACTGCTTTCTTGTTATTTTTCTTTTCCTTTTTATTTGACCAAGGAAATGCAGGAAATGGTTTTAGGGCATTAAAAAAAATCACCCAATAAAATAAATCAAGTGATTTAAAGCACTCTGAAATCAGAAGGACTTACTATCAGTCACTTGTAATGCTTACCCACACAAGCTAAGCCACAGAATCAGACTGTAGGATGTCATCAGCAGGCTTAACAATATTTTCATATTTTCATTTCATTTTCCTCCCTATGAGGTTTTTTTTTTCTCCTTTCCAAGATCTAAGATAATACTTCTCCTGCTCAGCATTTGCCAATTCCCATACTAATATTAAATGGGTTTTCTTAATTAAAAGGCTTCTTTGGGTGTATAATTTAGATTAACTATATTCAGACATAGCTAGGGGAATCAGACCCTGCATTCTACTTCATTGTATAAAGCACCAAAAAGTCCTTGGTTGTTGCTTACCCATGATGGTCCTATTATGTGATTTTCCTTATAAACTGACAGAAATGTCTGGTGTGTATCTGCTATTAATCCTAGAATAGCAAATGGTTCCCCGTGGTTTTTAATTATGCTTCCAAGAGTCTGGAGACAGAATGGTGCTGGTCAAGTTCCATTGCGTCTTTAATAATCTGTGGAAAGTAAACAGGGTCTATACATTGCTGCAACCATTTTATCCCCATGATTGGGCTTCTAGTTAACTGATGAGGAACGTCTGATTAGTCCCATACCAGGCCCCTCCCATTACAGTTTGTATGTTAATATTAGTTGCCCATTGTGGACAGATGACTCCAAGGAGCAACTAACTCAAAGGTGGGCTTTGTTTTTAGAAGTTAGACACAAAGGTGGAGTTGGGTAAAAGGAAGGCCTATGTCCACAGTCTCTGACGTGTTTCCATTTGGTTTGTGAGCAGCGTGGTTGCTGGGTTGCTCCATCGTGGTTGCTTCCTTGACTGAAGACTAAGGAAGTCAGAAAGCTTGATTTCAGGTTGGGTCAACTGCAGTACCATTAAAGACTGGCTTATAAAATGAAACTTGGATTTGGGAGGTGGGGTTGTGAGATGACCTAGGTTGGGTTTGTCAGCAGCCTGGTTGGTGGCTCTGTCAGGTCACCTGGCAGATGTTTTGTGTTTCAGAGGGCTGAGGCAGGACTGAGGTCTCTGCCTTCTGCTGTTTGTTGCTGTTGTTTGTGTTCGGCACACAAGCCCCCTGACCTCCCACCTGGCTGCCTCCTTTCTTCTCTCTCCTCTCCCTCCTCACCCCAACACAGACTCCACAGTCACTCTTTCTGGTTTCCCTGGTTCCTCTACCTGGTTTGACCCCCTTCTCCCAACCCTTGCAAGTGTCTCCTTTTCTGTGACTTCAGCTCATTTTGCTCTTCCTTTCAACCTCTTGTTCCTAAGCCTTGTCTGCTTCTAAGTCTCCTTTAAAATTGAGTTTGGCTATGAGCGGAGCCGTGTGCCTTTAATCCCAGCACCTGGAGGCAGAAGCAGGAGGATCTCTGCGTTCGAGGTCATCCTGGTCTTCAGTGAGGTCTAGGCCAGCCAAGACTACATAGTGAGATCCTGTGTCAAAAATATGAACAAACAGGGGGCTGGAGAGATGGCTCAGAGGTTAAGAGCACTGACTGCTCTTCCAGAGGCCCTGAGTTCAATTCCCAGCAACCACATGGTGGCTCACAGCCATCTATAATGAGATCTGGTGTCTGCTTCTGGTATGCAGGTATACATGGAAGGAATGTTGTATACATAACAAATAAATAAATATAAAAAAATATATGAACAAACAAATGGATAAAACTGAGTTTGCCTCTGTGTTCCTAAAAATGAGGGCTTCAAAATCTGTGAGGGGATTACCACCCTCTTCTTCTTACCGCCTCTTCTCCTTCTTCTCCTTTGCTTTCTTCTTTTTTTCCAGTGCTAGAGATGGAACCCAGGTTCTGTGCATTCCAGGCAAGGGTTCTGCCACTGAACTACATCCCAGCCCTAGGGTTTTTCTTATTTAAAGAACATAGTTAGTCATGGACATAAAAAGGAAGAAAATAAAGAGAATATTTTTGTCAGTGATGTGGGCTCTCTAGGAACTCAAAGGTGTCCAAGATACCATCAAAAATTAAAGATTGGCCCCCCAAAAGGAAGCCAGTTTCTCTTGTGATGTGCACCTAAATGAACGTGGCCTCCTCCCATGGAGCAGGTAGGACTTCACATTGGCTTTGAAGGCACTGAAGTACCTTAGTGTTGAGACTCACTTGATTATATCATTCCCATTGGCCAGTGAGGCTTGTCTTATTGCTCAGTGTGGCAACTCATCACCAATGGAAATGACAGGAAAGGGTACCGCATTCCTTCTTCTATCCAGCCACCCTTACATGAACAGCTTTCAATGAAATGCAAAGCGCCATGGAGTTAAAGGCTAACCATATGAAGATTCAAACTGTCCAAAGTCTCGGTAGAAAGTAAGGCATTTAAATGCAATGCTGAAGGTTGTAACAAAAGAGGTTAGTATCCACGGAGCAGGAAGGAACGCTACTCGGGCGTTTATTGGCCACATTTTCTAGCAACACACAGTGCAGACAGAACATGAGATTCCCTATCTGGCTAGTTTTCATAAAACTTGGGAAATTCTTACTCACTTCTGCTAGTACCTGGCTTTTCCTCGCACACATAAGATTTCATCTTCATTCTTCTTACAAATGAGGGAGGGCTCTTAGGGCCAAGGCTGTCCTGGACCTCAACGACCCTTGCCAGAGTCTGGGGTTGAATTGTCCCTTCTGGAAATCCTCACGGTAGGACCAAACATTTGTTCTCCACAAATATGTGCTGAGTTTGGCCAATCAAGGAGACTTGTATAAGGGCTAGATTTAAGACACTGGTGATGCATACCTTTAACCCCAGCACTGGGGAGCAGGGATAGGGATCTTTGTGAGTTTAAGACCAACCTGGTCTACAAAGCCAGGGCTGTTACACAGAGAAACCCTGTCTCAAAAAAACCATTAAAGAAGAGGGGAAAAACAAAGAAAATCACTAGTTCCCATAGGTACGCGAAGAAAGCCATGGGCGATGGTTAATCTTGTTTGCCAGCTTGATTTTTATGAAAGACACCTTTATGGAAGATTAGTAAAATGCATTTGTGGATTGTCTCCTAGAGGTTGTTTCCAGACAGGGTTAACTAAGGGGGAAGATTGAGATTAGGTTTGGAGGCCGGGCAGTGGTGGCTCAAGCCTTTAATCTCAGCACTCTGGAGGCAGAGGCAAGCGGATCTCTGTGAGTTTGAGGCCAGCCTGGTCTACAAGAGCGAGTTCCAGAACAAGCTCCAAAGCTAAAGAGAAACCCTGTCTCAAAAAAATAAAAATAAAAATAAAATAAAAAGATTAGGCTTGGATGGCAAGGTCCAATTGATGAAATAACTAAATGAAATAAAAGAGGAAGGAGGAAGCCCACTAGCATTCTCTCTCTCTCTCTCTCTCTCTCTCTCTCTCTCTCTCTCTCTTCCTATTTCCTTCCCTCCCTTTATGGTCTATCTCCATTCCCTCTGTCTCCTGCCTCACCCTCCTGTCCTCCATGAAGCAAGTAGCCTCTACCACATGTTCTCATTATCATGAAGATACCTCATGTTTCAGGGTGTCCAGAAGCAGCAAACCAGCCCCTCCCCTCCCCATTCTATGAAGTGAAACCAGGAGCTAAAATAATCCCTCACTTGAAGTTATTTTTCTCAGGTATTTATCACAGCGATGCTATACTCACTACACTTAATGTGTCTAAAAACATCTCTTTAGATCTCCAAAAGCCAAAGTCCAGTTAGGTCAGTGAGGGGGACGCAGGATAGTTAAAGTCCTTGAACTTGACCGAGGCATGGAGAAAAGAGCCAGACTCCACCTGATCCTGATCTTGAGCTCCATGGTTAAAGCAACGCTGCCACTGAAACCTCAACACAGCTGAGCCAGTACAGGTCAGTGAGCATCCACGGAGGTCCTTGCAGGCCAATTCTGAGTAAAGCCATGAAAATCTACAGTAGCGACTGCTGCCTGAAGGTCAGGTTCACAGAGCTTTGAGGTCCAGCACCGCTTCAGTTCAGGTCACAGGAGCCTCTGTTAGGCACCTCTGGCTGCCTTGGTCGGGCTCTCTGGGAGCATCTGGGGATTGGGAGTGATGCTGGCAAGGAGAGAAGGGAACAGGAACCCTCAAGATGCTCCAGAACTTTAACCATCTGTGACACGGTTTAGGAAGCAAGTCTGCCCAGATGACCTGAGATCCCTTGAAACTGCTGCCTTCTCTGCCGTTAATGAGGGGTGACAGTGGCTGCAGTCATGAGTAAAGGCTCTCTGGGGGACAGTATCCTGTTTGGATATACTCGGGTTCATTCTGTTTGTTTCCAAATCTTAATAAACACCCTCAGTGACTCCAGTGCACAAATTCTTATTCTCAGGGCACTGCCAGGCGCAGACGGCACTGAACGTAAAAGGAAAGACTTTTGCCTCCTGCTCATCTGTTTCTTGGGGGACTGTGTCTCTTGAACAAGCCTTAGCATCAAAGCAATGGGGCAGGACCAGGAGGGCAAGTCCAATATATTAGATGTGTCTTGAGAGTGTTAGCGGGATGGTTTAAAAAGAAGTACCCTGCCATCCAAGACATCAGCAGGCACCTGCATTGTTCAAACCAGCTCACCTTTCTAAAATAAACAAGCCTCTTCCAGTTGTGCTGGCTGAGGTTTGCTCTGCATTTCAGGATTCAACTACCTTAGGTGTTTTTAACCAGCAACCTCCCTCCCACCCCTACCCCACCGTTTATCACGTCATCTTATCACAGTCTCTTTGGGAGACGCAAATAGCACACTAATGTTTCCTTTTGTCAGGGTGAGTTGTCAATCTCCTCTGAGAGGGAGCAACTACAGACAGCTCTTCCTTTTGATAATCTTCCTGACACTTGCAGGGAAACTGGTTTATCCATCACACAAGAACCCCACTCCGGGGAGAGAAAACATGCCCAGACAGGCAGTCAATCAGTGTGGATGTCACTTTGTGTCCATCAAGAAAATATGTAATTGTGAACGATCATGTGTTTTGTTCTAGTAAATAGCCTTCCTTTCTCCCCGAACTTTGTCTGTGTGTCGAGGGCTGACAGTACAAACACACACACACACAGGATTGTGCCCTTTTGACAGTACAAACACACAGGATTGTGCCCTTTGAACACGCAAGTCTGAAAGCTGTCTTTTGTGCAGGTTTCAATGTGCCAATGTACTCTGTTGTTTTCCATGATAAAGGGAATGGTGGGGAGGTCACAGACATGGAGGCTCCAAACGCCCCACAGTGGGTTCCCTGTCGGAATTAGGAGTGCTGGGTTTGGTGGGAGACTGTTTCTCACTCTCATCAGCCATTGGAAAGCCTCATGCTGGCCAGGCGATGGTGGCGCACGCCTTTAATCCCAGCACTCGGGAGGTAGAGGCAGGCAGATCTCTGGGAGTTCGAGGCCAGCCTGGTCTACAAGAGCTAGTTCCGGGACAGGCACCAAAAAGCTACATAGAAACCCTGTCTCGAAAAACCAAAAAAGAAAAAAGAAAAAGAAAGCCTCATGCTTGGCAGCTGTGAATGAGCCCAGGGCCCTGCAGACGAGAACTAGGAATACAGAGCCAGAAAAATAGGGCGAAGCCATTTCAGCAAACAAGTTTGTGGAAGTCAGCCTAGTACAGGTCTGGAAAATTCTCTCAGATGCATTCCTCCTCTCAAAGGAGAGAGAATCATCATATAGGAGGGGTTTTTGTTTTTTGTTTTGGGGGAGGGTAAGAACATGAAAAATTTTTACTCATCTTCCTTCCTTTCTTCCTTCCTTCTTTCCTTTCTTTCTTAGTTGGCTTCATGGTTTATCTGGAACTTTCTATGTAGAGGGAGAATCCTCTGTCATCCTCCCAAGTGCTGGACTGCAGGGAGGAAATGAAAGAAACTATTTATATTTGTGTACTAGGTGGACAGACCGGCCACTTACTCTGCTAGGTGGGCAGACTGGCCACTCGCTCTAATTAGCCCCATCCCTTCCAGGGATGGAGCAAGCAGCCACCCAAGATCACTCGTGACTGTTCTGAAGCCTAAGATCTGTGACTCGTACAGTGACTAGAGACCCGTGACACACGTCCACCCTGTATCTAGGCTTTGAAAGAGGGTGATCTGGAGAAAGCCAAGTTACCTGGTGGTAGGAAGGGTTAATAAACAGCAGGAAAGTAGACTAAGGGAGCATCAACAGCCCCTCAAAAACAAGATAGATCTTCGTGCCTTGCCTTGGAGAAGTGCCCACCACCACGTGGAAGTACCCAGCTTGCTGACCTATGACACAGACACTACCACCCATGTTTTATTTCTAAAGGTTGACGGTAATGCCAGCTGCCTGCGATGGACTTTTCGGAGCTACGCGCTTGCATTTTCAATGTTTTCAATACTTATTTTTATTTTTAAAAGTAAACGGGTATTTGCCTGGCTGCTTCTTTTAGGACAATAAGAGTCATTTGTCTATTTTCACTCACACATGTTCCTTGGTGAAGGTTTTTATCCACCTTCATTGCTGTAGAAAAAGAGGGACATGTGGAGTGTGGGGTGTGTGTATGTGTGTGTTTGTGGGGAGGGGTGATAAGATGGAAAAAAAATCTATTTTGTAAAAGCTATCAGGTCAACTTTGCCCCCCTTTGGCTGAGAAAATTAAGATTTTGGTGTGCCCTGCCGATACAAGAGAATTGAATTGAATTGGTTTAAATGGAAGAGAAACTAGTTCCTGTACACCTTCCACAAAGGTCTGGGGATTCCACGACAAAGAAATAATAATCCTCAAGGCTTCCAGACTAAAAAGAATTCTGTAACATTGATGTAAACCAACAACCACATAAAAACCTATCTACACGAATCCCTGAGATTTATTTCTACTGGTCTCTTTGACTGTAATATTTCAAAAGCCTTTTAAAAAATAAAAAAAAACTGATCAGGAAAATAAACCCTGAGTGAAAATTCAGCCAACATGCCAACCACAGCCTTGGAGGGCTGTAAGAGAATCTCCTCCTCATAAGAAGCATGGAGTGTTTACACAGAAAGCCTGGGGTTGGGGCCCGAGACGCTGGAGCAGTGATATTCATGGCTTAGAGTGGGAAGAAAAGCATCGTGTGTGTGCATGGGGCGCTTTCCAGCCAAGCGGAAGAGGCCACATGGCAGGAGCCTCACTCAGCCACAGCCCTGGAGTCAAGCCACTTTTCCTTTGGGTTTTTTTTTTCCTTCTGTGGTCTGAATCGAATGATCTATGAACAAACTCTCCAGCAACTCCAAATGAAACCCGGCGAGAATTTCTGAATGACTTGAAATGACAGGACACATTTAGCATCGTAAGCAAATCCACCATGTTTGAACTCAAATATGCCTTGTGTCTCCTGCTCCAAGGTTGGGCTAGACGGGGACCACTAGGAACACGTACACACACGTGTGTGAGTGCACACTCACAGTCCTTTAGCATGCACCGCAACATGGCTGCACGCTGAAAAGAAAACAAGAAAAATGAACAGTCTAAGATATAGTGCTTATAAATGCTTGTAATTGGGGATGGGGGCTTAGCTTAATGGTTTATAGACTACTTACCTAGCAGACATGAAGTTCCATGCTCAAGCTCCAGTCACACACACACACACCAAAAATATTTATAATTAACTGATAAGGTAGTAGATGTCTATAGTCCTAGCTACTAGGAAAGTTGTTTCTTGAGGCCAGGAGTTCAAGGCCCCGTAGCAATTTGTGAGACTCCATTTCAATAAATAAAGCACCGCCCCCCCCAAAAAAAAACCCCAAACACCTCATAATTAGTAATAGCAGGATTAAGATATGGTTATAAAATCTTGGAATGCTTTTGCTCATAATGGTATCCTAAGGGCAATTGTTAAACATAATTATAACAGAATAGAGCTAACTGCCCGTCATTAGTTAAAGTAGCTTACAAATTAGGCTATACCTAATAGTAGGATACAGACATTCAAGACAGGTGATGGTCTGGGGATGAAGCTCAGATGTAAAACACTTGCCTAGCATGCACAAAGCTCTGAGTTCAAGTGCAGCATCTCACACACGCACACACGCACGCACACACACAAGCTTGGTTTTACTCGTATATAGGTGTTATATAAAACAATAATTATATACTTATAGTATATGTGTGTGACAGTTGTGTAGCTTGGTCTGTTTGTGGGGCTCCTAGCAGTAGGATCAGGACCTATCCCTGGCAATTGAGATGGTGTTTGGGAACCCGGCCCCCAAACTGGGTTGCCTTGCCCAACCTGGATGCAGGGGGAGGTTTTGGTCCTGCCTCAACTCAATGTGCCTTGCTGTGTTGACTCCCATGGGAGGCCTGCCCCTTTGTGAATGAAGAGGGAGAAGGAGTAGATGGGGGGATGGGGGCAGAAGGGTGGTGGTGGGAGGAAACAGGAGGGAAGGAGGGAGGGAAACTGTGGTCAATATGTAAAATAAATGAAAAAAATTAATAAAGTATTTTTTAAAAGTGAGGTCAGACCGAAATATCATATGATAATATGACTCATTCTTGTAACAACGTGGGTCATACACAAAACAAAGTGCAGGCAGGGAAGAAAACAATAGCTAGATCTTTGGTGTGAGCTATTTTACACTATCTGTGTGCCATTATAAGGTATAAAATAATGGGCATGAGATCTGAGAGTGGCCACCTCTGCCATGGCGTTAGGAAGAGGGACAAGGCAATTGGTAGGACTCAAGGAGCATTTTGCTCTAGGAAGTAGTGACATGGTTTGGATGGTTTTTTTTTAAAGCTGTTTCAAGTGTTGAGATACTTCCTTGTGGTCTGCGCAGCTTTCTGTGTGCGTACTATACTTCAATTTGGGGGGAAAACATATCACTAAAATGTCTTTGAAAAACACTGTTTTTAAAATTTTTACCAACTCTGCTACTTTCTTACTTAATGACCATATATATGTGATTTATAATATATGTAAAATTATCAAAATCATATATAATATACTATATATACCACTTACATATGATCTTTTATAACCCCCAAAAAGCAATTATTTGGGGAAAAAACTCAAGCCGTAAAGATAGGAATCCTAATGATTTCTCAAAATTGAGATAAAATCTCCTTCTATGCGACTCTTTTCTGAATTTGCAGTAGATATTCAACGCCCATGTGTGTTTTCCATCCCTTCTAAAGATGTCCCCCAGACGCAATGAAATCAAGTTTTCCCTCTGTGGTTCAAGGTGTAAGGAACATGGAGACCTAATCCTCCTGCCTCATTAGGAAAATTCCCAGCCCAAAGAGGTCACACAACAGAGCAGTGTCCAGCCCTGGAGGGAAGTGAATGGGGAACGGGATGAAGGCAGCCCTGTCTCAGATTCCTGCCGCTCTGGCCTAGAAGTTGAAGGGATCCGTTGAGGGATGTTGCTGTGTCCTTGCCAGGTTCTGTTTATTTCATGTTCTGAATGATTTCTTTTTAACCTACCAAGTATTTATAGCCCATAGAAACTCAGAGATGAAAGTTTTCCCAACGTTGCAAAAGCCACAAATGACAAAATCTTGTTAGAGTGGCCGAAGCCAGGAGGGCTATCAGGCCCGTGTGTGTGTCCATCCGTCTGAAGCCCCGTTCATTACGACGGGGCTTTTCTGGGCTGGTCCTCAGAGGAGAATGGGTGACCCTAGGAAACCACTACCACCACTGTGTTGTGAGCTGAAGGAGAGCCATTGAACACAAACAAAAAGGATGCTTCAAGGGCGCATCGCAACACAATCAGAACCATGCCACGGGCTCTGATGGCTGGAGGGGACAGCAGGAGTGACACAATTAGGGACAGGAGTCGTTCAATTTAGGGGGAAAAAAAACTAACAGAAGTGTGCGGTCTGCCGGACAAAGAGGCTGAGTTCTAAAGCACCCCCAGTAAGCAGCTTCCACAAAGCACTGACCATGGGCACGGAGCAGCCACCGCAGCCGGCTCTTTAAGCCCCACTCAGAGCTGGTACTCTAAAAAGAGTTCGGGGGCAGCGGGCTTGCAGGCAAGGGAGCGAGGAGCTGCGTGAGAATGTGCGTGTGCCCTCATGTACCACAGACAGTGGAGGCCAAACAAAGCCTCACCTGGCGGGACTGGTGAGCCTCCAGCCTGTTTCTGCTCTCTTCCCCTTCTTCCTGTTCCGGCCTCCCCAGCACTCCCTGGCTCATGCATTTTGAAGTGATGAGCCAGTTTAGAATTCCCACATCTCATTTGTTCAACCGTTTTGGTTACAAAGCTTGCTCGACCCATGCTTTTGCTCCTAGCAACAGTTTTCAGAAAACAAGGGCTATGTTCTGGAAGAACAGGCTGGAAAAGGCTGTGTTGCATCTGCCGGGAACCCTGTAATGTCCATTGCACCCCTGATTCCAGTGACTGGTATTGGAATAACTAGAGAAGGGAGCTAGGGAGCTGGCTTCATCAGTAAAGGGCCTGCTGCACAAAGACTGGAGTTTGAACCCCATAACTCACGTAAAATGCTAGATATAGTGGCTCATGCTTGGGATCTCTGGACTATGGTGACAGAGAGAGACATGAGGATCCCAGAGTCTAGTTCATCAGCCAAGTTAGCCCAGTCAGTGAGCTCCAGGCTCAGGGAGAGATGATGTAGGATTGAAAAAGATCAAGCTCTCACCTAAACACACACACACACACACACACACACACACACACACACACACACACACACACTATTAGAGAAGGAAAGATAAAAGTGGCAATAAATGAAATGGACATATGCTTAACCCAGCCGTTCTCCTGAACACCAGACCCCGGTCCATTCTTCAGATGGTCATGATAGATGAATCGGGACCAGCCTTCCATGATCTGTCCTCATCCCCCTTCCATGGAGGGGGATGAGGACCTACCCTGCTGTTGAGTTTAGAGCAACCTGCCCTGAATAGCCCATGGCCAACTCTTCAGCCACGAAGTGCCAATGTTTGCTTTCTCTTACAGTACGTGGGGCACATCTTCAAATAAGAGCACAGCTGGTACAAACATTACTGAGAGGAATGTACTTCCATCTTTCAGGAAACATAAACACTGTGAATTCTGCCCATTTAAGGAGGCAGACATTCTGGAAGCTTACGGGAAGATTCCTGCCTTGAAAAAAAAAATGTAGACTTCAAATGCATCACAAAAAGAAAAGAAAAAAGAAGAGAAAGATCAGCCATGCCAAAAAACAGCCTGTTGTATTAGACTTGGAGCCTCCGAATATGGCTGTAAGTTTATGTCCCGAAAAATATCTTGGGGGAAGTGGGGAAATTCTCAAATAGACTTCAATGGGCAATGTGGCCTACAGTGTGAAGGTATGTTGCTTGGTTCAGCCAAGGCGAACGAAGGTGCATTGTAGAATACTGGTATCCTGAATCCATGCCCGCTTCCATGTGGTGACTGGGCAGTGCCAAGCTTGCACACGCTTGTCCCTTTGCGCATGCTATGCCCCAAAGCGCCTCTATCACTAAGCAAGGATGTGAAAGATTTTGCATGGTCATGTAGCCATAAGCTTACCATATACCCCTCAATAATAGCAATTTTCCATGTTTTAAGATTCTACTATGAACCAGGGTCTGACAGATGGCGTTATTTAGTCTCTTACTTCCTGAGCTCAACTGACCTAAATACAAGCTCGGGGCTGCCCAAGCCCAGGGACCACCACTTCCAGCCAATCTCTCTGACCTTCATTCAGTTCCCAGGGACTCTGATCTGTGGCTGGTGTTTTTCTCCATCTTAACTCTTCAACATGCATGAGTCATGTCGGTGGGGTGTGTGTGTGTGTGTGTGTGTGTGTGTGTGTGTGTGTGTGTGATTACACCACCTCAGGCGCCATTCCTCAGACACTGGTTTGGGTTTTTTGTTGTTGTTGTTGTTGTTTGCTTCTTTTTTTGTTTTGTTTTGTTTTTTGGTTTTTTCCAGACAGGGTTTCTCTGTGTAGCCCTGGCTGTCCTAGAACTTGGGTCCTCATGTTTGTGAGACAAGCATTTTTAATGACTGAACCGTCCTGGCACCTCCTCCTTTGAGTTCTCAGCTTTGTTAAGCCTTTCTCCAACTATGTGAGACACCCCCACCCCCTCATTCTGTTCCTGTCCTTGCAATGGCTCTGTGGCTTTAATTATGCCTGTCCTAATTCAGCATCCACACTGAAGCACCGTGAGCCTTACAGAGGCAGAGCTGTGCCTGTCCCGTGGATCCCTGGTCACCTATTGCCTGGTGTATACTTGAGCTTATCCGTGTCCCACTGAAGAAGGATCAAATGAACGAATGACTGATGAGGGCCTATATAAGGTAACTGCAGCTTCCACTGCGGTGTCTTGAAATGACTTCTTGTCGGCCAACGAACTTGCAGTCAGCATTTGAGCCCTCTGCAGAATGATTTTTTTTGTGTGTGTGTGTGCCTGTTAGGGTTCGAATACCTCAGCCAACACGGCCCAGGAGCCTCCTTTTTGCATGGCTCTCCCTGGGACTGCCCTCAGTGGGCCACCTCCTCATCTTCTGCAAAGAGAGCTCCTTGGCCTTTCTTGAATGCTGGGATTCGGGCCTCTCATCCCACAGGGTAGACATCTTCCCAAGACACTCCGGGTAAAATGGAGGACTGCTCGCTGCTTTTCCCGTCCCCGTGACTCAGTCCCGCCACTAAGTACAATATTACTCATTAGTCTCATGTACAATGATCATATTATAGTGATATAATACACTCTGACAATCTTGATACTTTCGTTTGACAAGCCAACAAACCTGACAATCTCTTTTTAAGGCATCTGCAATTTAAAGGGAAAAAAATGTACACTCTAATGTCATTGTGCCCTCCCCAAAAGAGGAGGGGTTGGGCCCACTCGGAGTACGACATGCTGAAATGCTGTCAGAAATCTTAAAATTAAACAAAAACCCTCTTGGTGTTACAAGCGAGAAGACAATAGCAGCCACTACCTGAATAGATAGCTGTCACTCTAGAAGACAACCTGCCGGCGATGCAGAGAAGTTGCTTCTGAGGGGCTGTTAAAGCTGCGGCTAAAGAAAGTGCTTTCCCTGGGTACCACAATGTGGGTGGGTGGGACATCTTCACCTGCCGTGTGGTGGTCGGGGATGTCACTCATCTCACGCCACCTTTTTGTCTGCGTCCGGAAAACAAAAGCTGCCCGGGATGGACTGGGAGAGGCGGGTCGTGTGGTGAGGGCACATTCATCCAGAAAACTGCCCACCAAGGCTGTGGACACTCACTCCTCCCTAAGATTTTATGATTCCATTGAACTCGTGTGGTTTTTTTTTTTTTAAATACTAATATGGCTGCCCTCAGTTCAGTCTGGTTCCTTTTCCCCTGCCTCGTTCAACACGCAGAGTCTGAATCAAAATCAATTATTTACATCCTTAAGGAACTTAGCTCATGCTCTGAAGGAAAGAGAAGAATTCGAACCAGTACTGATCTTCCAAAAGAGGACGAGTCCCAAGGAGCTTAACGAGGGACACACACACACACACACACACACACACACACACACACACACACACACACAACCAACCATCTCTGGGCTTGCATTTGTGCAGGCGCCATGCTCCACAGCTGGCTTTGAAAAAGCAGAGCAGAGCTCGCGCCTCAGCGGTCAGAGTCAAGGCCTCACACTTGCAGGGCTGCGTGTGTCTGGAATCATGTCCCAGGCTTAATCAGAAGCTCTGTCCTTCCCAGGCAGCAGATGTGCGCCCCTCTGTGACCCCAGCACGCGGCAACGCCGCGCTCCTCGGAGGATGCTCACCTTTGGGGAAAAGAAGGCTCTAATCTTGATCCTGTTCCCACCGCTGCAAGAATGGCCCTGGTTGTGTGGCCCCAGTCTTTTTTCTTGCCTGGCTACTCTGATCCTTTCTTACCCGGGTAAGAGAGAAAGTGGCTCGGCCGCGGGGCTCCCTCCCTCCGTCCTCATCTGGGTAGCAGGCTTTTTTTTTTCAACCCCCAGTCCTTCCTCACAGGTAGGAAGCACATCACAACTCATTAGTAATTTACTGCTACAGTAATTTTTATAATTACTGCCAGGAGGCCTCATTAAATTTGATCTAATGAATAAATATTGTATTTTTCAACGTGATTACCAGAACAGCTTAAGCTGAGTGCCATAAACAATTATTTTCCTCAGTACTCAGGATGTTGGTGACTATTGATTTTTATTTCATAAAGAATTTACTGTAGTAATATACCAATATAAATGATTTCAGAAATAGGCACCATCCCTATGTCAATTCACAAGCAACTCCAAGCCCTGGAAACAGCAGCATGAAAGGGCTACAAAATAGACAAATAGGAAAATATGGCAGAAGAGAGAGACCCCGGTGTCTGTGGGTCTGCTGGCTGTGTATGGACAGCCAGGTGCCACCAGTCTCAGACCCTAGAGGGCTGGTGAGCACTTGGGCTGGACACAGAGCTGGGAGCGGATTCTTTTTATTTTAAAAAATAGAGTCAATAAATTTACCTCACTTAAAAATTTCCAAAGTAAAATATTCACGCCAGAGCACAACGGGAGGCTCCCATCAGACACCCTTGTTCGTGTGCTTCTTTCTTCCCGCGGCTATTTTAGGCTTTCTTTTTTTGTTTTGTTTTTCGGCGCAGGGTTTCTCCAAGTAGCCCTGGCTGTCCTGGAACTCACTCTGTAGACCAGGCTGGCCTAGAACTAACAGAGATCCACCTGCCTCTGCCTCCCAGGTACTAGGATTAAAAGATGTCCAGGGCGGTGGTGGCGCACGCCTTTGATCCCAGCACTCAGGGAAGCAGAGGCAGGAGGATCTCTGTGAGTTTGAGGCCAGCCTGGTCTACTACAGACTGAGTTCGAGGACAGCCAGGGCTACACAGAGAAACCGAGTCTCGAACAAACAAACAAACTAGCAACAACAGCAAAAGATGTGCTACCAAGGCCTGGCTGGGGGTATTATCTTGATGGGTCGTCGATGTGACAAGACCCAGTCTGAAAGACGGCAGCACCATTCCCTGATTTGGGGCCCTCAGCTGTATAAAAGCTAGCTGGATGCTAAGTGCATGTATTCATTCATCTCTGCTGTTGTTAACCTAGGGGACTAGCTGTTTTCAGTTCCTTTCACCCCAGCCTCCCTGCTATGCTGAACTCAAACCTGGAACAGTCAGCTAAAATAAACTCTTTCTCCCATAAGTTGCTTTTTGACTGGATATTTCATCGCAGCAACATCCAGCAGGAGGAGGATCAGACTGTGTGGCAAAGGCGATGAAAAGAAGGTGGGCCTAGCAATAAGATGCTAGGGCAATTTCTTGGAAAATGCCATCTGCCACGCTTAGACAAAATGTTAGTTCTGTTTCCTTGTTTGGTTGATTGGTTGGTTTTGGTTTCTCGAGACAGAATTTCTCTATACAGCCCTGGTTGTCCTAGAACTCACTCTGTAGACCAGGCTGGCCTAGAACTAACAGAGATCCACCTGCCTCTGCCTCCCAAGTACAGGGATTGAAGGCATGAGCCACCACACCTGGCTGTTTCCTTGTTCTTAAAGTGGAATAGGGCAAAACCTCACCTGCTTTGTTGGCGTGGACCCCACGACGACCACTGCTGCTTGGCCAAGTTCCAGCACCCCAGCATTGCAGATCGGTGCGCCGCCACCTTTACGTTCATCTTTAATGATTCTCATGGTGCCTTATGGGAATTCCTTTATGCCTCTTCCTTTGGGAAGTTTGTGTGAGTTTTGGTGAAGGATGAAAATGTATACAATGACAGCCTCATTAAACAAAATAACTCATTAGAAAAAAAAATCCCCGCCACTGTGGAACCACATAACTCTACCGACTCCCCACACAGGACTGCCCATTGGGCCCCCACCTGATTACACCAATAATAGAGAAGTTAAAGATTTACTAACTGGGCATACCTGGTCCCGGGGATGAAAAACACACCATCAAGAGAAACAGTGGGCCCAGGGCCTGAGGTCATTTAGGGCAAGAGTTCAGTTAATAACTGTACTAGAACAGTGCCCAGGATTAGTGGCTCACAGAATGTGTGGCAAGATCTGGTCTGCCCCGCGGGGAGCAGACTCTATTAACAAGTTAGACAGGCTTGATCCCCCTCTGCTGTTTTATAGGAGCATAAAGAAATCAGAATGGTCCAGCACAATGGAAAAAGAGTAAGCTTATGAGGGGAACAAGTCCGCTATCATAAGACCAAGGCACAAAGGAATGCAATTAAAAAACAGCTCAATGCATGTTGGTCTATACATGGTACAAACGCTGCATCATTACCCTTGAAGAAGGAAAATTGCTCTTCCGAGTGTGTTTCTCAGGACTCAATGGCTGACACCTCCTGACCACAAGGGCTGAGACCATGCAGTAAGCAGTGTAAAAGTGTACCTAGTGGGGTCACTGAACCTTGGAGAACAACAGGCATTTAGATTCTTGCTAAATTTAGTGAGTTTTGTTTTTCTGTTTCTGTTTTGTTTTTTTTTTTTGTTTTGTTTTGTTTTCTGAGACAGGGTTTCTCTGTATAACAGCCCTAGCTGTCCTGGAACTAGTCTTGTAGACCAGGCTGGCCTGGAGCTCACAGAGATCCGCCTGCCTCTGCCCCCCCCCCCCCGCCCATTACTGAGATTAAAGGTGTGCACCACCACAGCCCGGCCTAAACTTAGTGTTTTGCTTTAGGAAAATGCTGTAATGATGTTGCTACCATCCTGACTCACTCAGATCCTCTCAGTCTCCTTCCCTGGACAACTTCACACTTCCTTTTTGGGACCTAAACCTGGAGATAGACTCTGGACTCCCGTGTTTGGTTGTTGAAAGGGTTAAGTAAGAGTTCTAGAGCACAGTGCCTGTACCCGGCAAGGGATTGGGAAACCCCAGTTACTCTAGTATTTGGGACCAAGCTCTTTATGCTAAACACACCTAGAGGGATGATCGCAAACCTGAGGCTGGTCCCAGCAACCCAGAATCATGGCAACCCCTTCATCCCATCCCCATGGCAACCCCTTCATCACATCCCCTCTCCAGTCACATCCAGTTCCTCCTTGCTCAAAGCCCAGCCTCCTCATCCCTCAGAACTCAATTGTCTCCACAACAGTGCAGGAATGGGAACGTGGGACTCCATAGTCTCCTTTAATTAACTCAGTTCTCTCTTGCCTGAGCCTGCTCAGGGGGATTTGTTTGTGCAAAAGAGGAAATTGAACACGTTTGGGCAAAAAAACTAATTTGAAAATGTGCATTGCAAAAACAGTATCTCCATTATTTCAAGCAAATAAATGAAGGAAGGAAGGAAAATGCACATGTATGTCCAGACACAGAGAAAATGCACATATATGTCCAGACATAGAAAATTTTAAACGTTGAATCTTATGAATGTTTATGCCTGCTGGGCAGTGGTAGCACACACCTTTAATTGCAGCACTCAGGAGGCAGAGGCAGGTGGATCTCCATGAGTTCCAGGCCAGCCTATTCAGAGCTAGTTTCAGAACAGCCAGGGTGTTACACAAAGAAACCCTGTCTAGAGGGGGAAAAAGGAGAATGTTGATCTCAGGGTGATGAGGTCCTAGGTCTCCTTTGTGCTTTACATCCCACATCCCTCACAATGAACACAGATCATCTCTGCAGCCACAGCAGCAACAAAACAACACTGATGTATTTGTCCTTTAGGGGTCGTCATTTCTACAAAGTGATAGATGCTGGGACTGACACTGTGGTGCGGGGAGACCTCTTAAGGTCCCCAGCAGTGACTACCTTAAGATCACTGACTCCTCATGCTACTTCCCCGGTGTCTGAAAAAGAAAAATAAAAGGTATTTTATAAGCGCTTATTCTTTCAACATGGTTGAACACTTGGTACTCATTTCTCACGCTGGAGCACAGGGTGTTCTGTGCATATGTTTTCCCGCCACACCGATAGCAAGGCACACTCCTGGATGGTCCAGTTTTGAGCAGATTAGGGAAAGAGAATTAGTATGTGATTTGTTGGGACCCGGCAGGACAGGGCAAAGCCCTTGTGATGTAGGAGAATGCCTCAACCTGTGTGTGAAGCACAAGGCAGCTTGGAGGTCTCCCACAGAAAGAATGGAGGAGGTTTGCTTGTGTCTCCCGACCCCACCCCCGACCCTGAGAAACAGAAATGAACTGCCCACGGACGGAGGAGTAGATGGATTAATGTACACTGGGCCCTTCCGGTAAAGCCCACCTCAAACTAGAACTTGGAGGTTGGGTCTCTCAGAGCCGGAGTCAGCTCCCAGCCTTTAGCCTGAAGTCACGTCCCCTCACAAGGAGGCCCGGCTCAGCCAGCCAGGGTCAGCCTTCCCATGGCCCCATTCCTAAAGACATGCTGACTCTGAGAAGCATGAGGATGCTGAAAGAGAACCTGCAGCTGGCAGCAGGATAAAATGAGCTGAGCTGAAGGGGCTAAAGAAAGGGTGTTCTTCAAGAAATTGGAAATAAATTCTATGCCAAAAAAATGATGCTATGAAAATGAATAATCACAGGACAGTAGTGGACTCTTGGAAGTTAAAAATACGGCTAAAAACACAACTGTTAATTGAACTATATGAAATTGGTGATATTTGACCATGTTGTTGTGCATAAAAAGCAATTCTACATGACCAGACCTAGGTTGAGGATTTGCAGCCTCACTAGGTGTCCACAAAAGAGAAAGATAAAAACAGAGGACCCGTGCAGCAGATCTGGTATGCAATAACGAAGAATTCAGGAGTAAAAATCCACACACAAAAGTAACAACAAAATTGACGGAAGTAAATTATATTTAATATGGCAAAAGTTTCCCTTGGCAGAATAGGATCGTTTTAATTGAAGAGTATCAGTCAGAACAAATTGGGGGTGGTGAGAGGGTGGAGAGAATCAAAGCAAAAGTCACCAAGAGACAGCATCGTGAAATTTCGGTACCCAGAAAAATCAAACCTCGGAAGCTTCCAGAGAGAAAAATACAGGCTTCTACCTGAAACATCTTTCACTGGCACAGTAGATGCTGGGGGGCAAAGGCCCCAGCAGGAAAACTGGGAGAAACAATTCGGCTTCAAATCCTCCTTTCCTTCCAAGCTACCCATCAGGTTTGTAAAGAAAATAATTCCCAATGCACGCAGGGATGTTCCTCCTATGCTTTCTGGGGAAATCGCCTGAGGATGTGTTCAGTAAAACTGAAAGGAGAAACTGGTGCAGGGGAAAATGAAAGTTAGGGAATGACGGATCTCACCACAACCACCACCATCACCACCACTCTTACGCCCAGATCCGCGAAGTCCCCCAAAAACCAACAAAGAGAGCAAGTCCTGTATGTAAAAGCAAAGAGCCTCTATTTTATACAAGTTTGCAAACTTGGTCTCTCCATGTGTCCAACGTACTGGAATACTCAAGAGCCCCAAGCTCAGTTAGAGTTGGATTTTTATAGTAGTAAAGGTGGGGGTGAGGGATTTCTAAGGTTCAGGACCCCTGATTGGCTGACATTTGTTTAGGGGTGTCCTGGTGAGTGAGTGCTGGCAAGTGATTCTATCTACAGCGGTTGGAACGTTAGGCATTTCCTTTGGATGGTCTGTTCTTGGGTGGTGCTCAGGTAATCTCAGTTTGTGGTTCTTCCTACAACCAGGTATTGCTTCAGGGTAAACTACTGAGACTCAGGCCTCCATTAAACTTATCAAAGGCTGAGTCCTACACTGGCAGGTGATAATGGCTGGAAGTAAAGAACTTCCTTTGGGTGGTCTGTTTCTATTTGGTTTATCAAAGCTGGCTCCTACAACCACCTCCACCACCTCAGCGGCAGCTGCCACCACCCACTCCCTCTGCCCAACACCCTCCTTGTGTGTTTAGCTACTTTTCCTGTTGTCCCTAAGAAAAGGAGCTTGATGGGGAAGCTCCCAGCTCCAGGGTACAGTCCATCAGGTCAGAAAGGCTTGGCAGCAGGAACCTCAGGCACCTGGTTACATCAGTCCGTGTTCCTGCTCAGTTTTCTTTCTCCTTTTCTTTCAGTCCAAAAATGGTGCCGCCCCCTGAGGACCTAATCTAGGTAACCCCTCACTGGGACGTCCAGAGGCTTAGCCTGGTCCCCAGGGGGATCCTAGATGCCATCAGGTTGACAAGGGACATTAGCCATCTCATCACCCTAACTAAGACACCCCTGCGGCACAAAGGGGATCACAGAGTGGACTCTAGCGAAGAGGATGCCGTGCAAGGTAGGATGAGAAAGAGCCACGGGCAGAGGAGAGGACTGGGATGGACGACAAGAAGGGAAACATGTTAGTAGGGAAGGTGAGTTCTAACCTGGGAGAGACGCTAAGGTGTCTAAAATGGGAGAAGAAAATTTAAATTCACAAGTTGTGTGTGTAGTTCAGGGAGAAAACACCAGCCTCGCTTGTATCAGACAGTGGGTTTATTCCCCACTACCGCACACACTTAAATACAATTTTTCTTGGGGAAAAAAAGTGACACAATTTTGAAGAATCACTGCAGTGTGCAAATAGAAAATTGAGCCAGTGAGATGGCTCAGCGGGCAAAGCCACTTGCCACAAAACCCGACAACTTGTCCTCTGGCCTTCCCGCCCATGCTGTATATACATATGTACATGTATGTAATATATGCACACATACAATAAGTGATAATCTCAAAAACTAGAATAGAGTGGGGTTGGAGAGATGGCTCCATGGTTAAGTGCACTGGCTGCTCTTACAGAGGACCTGGGTTTGAGTTCTCGGCACCCACATGGTGGCTCTGGCTGTAACTCCAGTTCTAGGGGATCCGATGCCCTCATCTCATTTCTGAGAGCACGGTATGGACAGGGTACACTCAAATACATACAGGAAAACCATTCAAACTGAAGGCAGTGCTACCCCTGAGCAGGTATCCCTGGAGTATATAAAAAAGCAAGTTGAGCAAGCCACTGGAGGCAAGCCAGCGCAGCACTTCCTCTATAATTCTTGTCTCTATTTCCCTCAATGAAGGACCGTAAGCCAAATAAACCCTTTCTGCCCCAAGGTGCCTTTGGTCACATCATGTTTACCCAAGCAACAGAAACCTAAGTGGAACACTATATCTTGTGCATGCCAAACATCCAAAATCGGCAGTTGTAGAGAAAGAAAACAGATGGGTCCAGGAGCTTGGAGAGGGAAGAAGAGAGAGGACAGGCAGTCTTTAGATCCGCGTTTCAACCTTTGGGTCGAGACCCCACAGCTTTCAGATATTTATATTACAATTCACAGCAGTAGCAAATCTGCGGTTGTTATAAGTACTGAAGTAGTTATGAAGTAATTTTAAGGTTGGAGGTCACCACGACGTGAGGAATGGTATTAAAGGGTCGAAGCATCAGGAGGTTCAGAACACTGTTTTGGAGTAAGAGACTTGGGAATGTTTTTGCAGTTAGTAAGGCGCTTACACAACTGTAGGCTTTGAAATGGTAAATTTGATTTTATTTTTTTTAAGTTAAAAAAAAAAAGAGTAACAAAACATTGAACACACCAGGGGCCCAAGAAGCTTGATGCTAGATTGCTTGGGTAACTTTCCTGCCTGGTTCTATGGTCAAACAAACTAAATTAACACAGAAGCTCTACCGTTCAGGGTAGCCCTCCAGTGGGTTAGTCCCCTCATTGTGCCTGCTGAAATCAATTAATAGAGTTCTTGGTGTCTGCCCTAATCATCATGCAGGCTGAGAAAATTTAGTTAATATCTTCTTCTCCCTCCCCAACACTGAATAAGATAAATAGGCTCTATCTCCATAATCTCACTTAGTCATTTAGCTCACTAGCATCTGTTTATCGTGATTTACAAGAATCTGGCTGGCAATGAGAGTTGCTGGAAGCATTTGCATAAAGGAATTTTATTTACATATTTTCCTCCCTAAGCACCAGAGGACTCAAAATGGTCATGTCTTCAAAGCCCAGGCAAGCTCCGGAGACGGTTTCTGCTTTCTGACCACAGTGGTGGTCTTTGAGAAGCAACAGAACAGCTACTCAACTTGGAAGAAAAACTTGAGGACCGGTCTATTAAAATACGGGCAAACAAACAAAAACGAGAGAAAGCAAAAAAAAAAAAAAAAAAAAAAAATGGACTCCTGTTATTGTCAGAGCAAGTAAGGAAAGGGAACAGGGCAGGTTTGACATGACCTCACACCGCCAACTTCTGTGTGGCCGAGGAAAGCATTTTCCAGATTGTATTTCTCTGGAACTTTTAATTATATGTTCAAACACTATTTGAGTATTACTCCAGGATTCTTTCTACGGCATTATTTTTTAATTAACTTGTGTGTCTATGTCAATGCTTCCCACGGCACACGTATGGAGGTTCGTAGGCCACGGCACATGTATGGAGGTTCAGAGGACAACTCGGGGGTCTTTCTTTCCACCATGTGGGTTCTGGGGCTCAGATTCAGGTCATCAGCTTTGGCGGCAAGCACTGTTGCCGGCTGAGCCATTTCTTCAGCCTCCTATCATATTCTTGGAAGAATAGAAACTGCACTTATCTCACCCCCACACACTGTTAAAGGAGGAACACACAGTGAAGGAAGGACAAGGTTGAAGACACGCTGTATCTGGCAGGCATGAGGTTAGAGAAACACAGGTAGATCTGGGCAGGCATAGTTGTGAACATCTGCAATCCTAGGAAGGAGGATCAGGAGTTCAAGACCAAGTGGGTTTAACAAAAAGCAAAGCAAAACAAACAAACCGCACACAGTGGCTGACTTCCACTCCTAGGAACCCAAACAAAGTCACATTGCTCTGCCACAATATTCATGGTTTGGAGATCATGCTTCTGGGAGGATACGTTGCAATATCAGTCATTATAAATATCTCTTAAGTAGATACATGAATACTTACATGCTCATGTTATCTTCATTTCATTATTTGCAGTGATAAAATATTCTGGGAAAGGCAATTTAGAGGAGAAAAGGTTTCCAAGCTCATTGTTGGGGGGAGAGGGTCCTTTGGAAGAGCAGCCAGTGCTCTTAGCTGCTGAGCCATCACTCCAGCTCCTGCCCCCACCCCAAATTAAAGCTTTTTTTGCTTCAGGACAGCGGTTTTCTTTGTAGCCCCGGCTATCTTGGAACACACTCTATAGACCAGGTGGGCCTCAAACTCAGAGCTCCACCTGCCTCTGCCTCCTAAGTGCTGGGATTTAAAGGTGTGCACCACTGCCCAGCAAAATTAATTTTTTTCTTTTTAAAAACAGGGTTTCTCTATAGCTTTGGAGCCTGTCCTGGAACTCACTTTACAGACCAGGCTGACCTCGAACTCACGGATATCTGCCTGTCTCTGCTCCCGAGTGCTGGGATTAAAGGTGTGCGCCACCACCACCTGGCTTAAAATTGAAGCATTTCCAGCAATGTGACTATTGTTTATCCCAAAGTATAAGAATGCCTATAGGGGGCCTGGGAGGCTGGACCCTGGAAACTCATCCGCAATAGAAAGCTCAATTGGGAATTCGGGCTAGTCAGCCTCACTTTCCCCAGTAAGTTTCTGCTGGATGTCTGGAAGCCCTCGGCTGGACACCGCAGTATTGCAAAACCCCAAATTCCTGAGATTGAATAAAAGTCAAGTGTGAGTGGCTTTTGCTTTTGTTCCTTGTTCTTTCCTGCTAATGTCTTCACCATTCAACTAGCACCTGGTGCCTTTGGCTCCCCCCCCCCCCCCCCCCCGCTTAGAGGGTTTTCATCCATGCAGGCATGCAGCGAAAGCTCCTGGTTTCCGTCACCCATGTGAATAATCCATCACCCTGGGTAGCCATCATTCCACACCCTCATTGTCCTGAGCCTTTCTCTCCAGCAAGGCCCCTGGTCCTCAGGAGCCTCCACTTCCTCTCAGCATTTGCTCAGCCAGGTTGGGCTGGGCACCCAGCCTTCCTCTCCAGACTGAACTTAACCATCTCCCTAGGCTTTCTTGTTCCTGCTAGGGCAAGTTCAGTTTCCTTTCCTGGGGTTTAGGAGCAGCCTGGACAACATACAAGTTCCTATCTCAAAAACTGGGAGGGGAGCATCTATGGCAGAGCTGCCTGGGGAGAAAACAGCGCTGCCTCCCTTCACTCCACAAGGGACATCACTTGTAGGCTTTTTTCAACAGTCCCTCTGGTAGACTACATAGCTCCTTTAAGATAAGGTGTCACAATGAACAACTGTTGATCATTTTAAAGGAAAAACCGTATCCTTTACATTAACATCAAAAGCTATGCAAATCAGCTGGGGGTATAACTCAGTGGAAGACCCTGGGTTCAGTCAATCACCAGTCACAAATGTCAAATAAACCAACTTATATGAGCTCTGGCATTTAAGCTCCCCAATTACACTCAATGGGGTTGAATTACAACTTGGTTTCTAAAATGTGGCTGACTTCTGGATCCATGTACCAAGTGAATGACTTTCAGTCTTGTCCTACCTAAGAGTGTACCTCCATAGTTTACCACTGAAGGTAGATCTACGATATAGTATTTTCCCCCCTATGAAGAGCCAGGCTTGACAAGTCAAGAGGGCATTGTATCCCCTGGAACCGGGGCTATGAATGGTTCTGAACTAACACATGGGTCCTTCCAAGAGCAACGAATGCCATCTCTCCAGCCTGCCAAGTGCTTTGAAAATGAAAAAACAACTTTTACAAATGTAAAAAGATATACGCGGTAGGATGTGCACGCAGACTGTAATTCACTAATCCTGGTTAGAAATTTAGTTATAAGAGCTCTGTACAGGAGTCTGGATGGCTCAGCAATTGGAGTGCTTGCTGCTCTCCATGGACTCAGTTCCGTTCCCAGCATCCGCATCTGGCGGGTCACACTGCCTGTGATTCAAGCTCCATGGGATCCCACATCCTCTTCTGACCTCCCAAGGGCAACTGCACATATGCAGAAGAAACCCATGCAACATATAAAACAAAATCTTCTCTAAAAAATAATAAAGTGATTTTTTTGAGGCTTGTCTCAAATTTGCAATCCTCCTGCTCCAGTCTCCTGTGAACTGGGATTCCACGTACCATCATGCCCTGATCTGGTGTTTCTGTCTTTTGTATGTTCTGGTTCTTAGTCTTGAAAACTCAAGGCGTGGAACACATTTAATAAGTATTTGATAAAAGTGGGCAAGTTCTGTGAGCAACAAAGGAAAACAATACAAGACTTTCCAAGCACACGTGTGTTCTGCTAAGAGTCACATCATCAAATGGGACCCTGCTCAAAAGAGCAGCCTGTGGGCATCAGAAACTTAAGCCAAGAGAGAAAAGTTTTAGTAGAAGAGGAAGAAATGACCTTTCAAAACACAAGGGGAGAAGGGGATTAAGTACAGTAATACTGATTTTTAAAAAGCAAAAATAAACACACAAGCTTAAACAAAATGTTTTATTATTAAAATAAAAACCTTTGTATAAAAGCATTAGAGAGCAAAAGCTGTATTTACACCGAATGATTCAAGGCCCAACGAGCATCACAAACAGAGCAGGACACAGCGACAGGAAAGGGATGGGGGGGGGGGGGCGACTCACGGCATCTGCCCATAACTGGCAGGGGTAGCTAGCTAGAGTGGTTCAAAGCTACCCATCTCTAAGAGGCCACCGCTCACTGTCACAAAACTGTTTAGAATCTAAAGGAAACCCTGGACACAACCCCCAGGGAATCCTATTCAGGAAACTTCCGGAACCAAAGGAAGCTATTTAAGTTTCTGAAATCACAGCAAGATTTCAATCGGCCCATCACAGAGACTGATCGTCTTCTCTTCCTAGAAGGCTTCTTCTACAGCAGTTTAAGTAATTCTGGTACCACGTTACCACAAACCTTTGGAGACTGTGCATAGATACTTAGATGTGCACTCTAACTTAGGGAGGATCTTAGCAGCAACCGAGTCTCCACTGCGACAGGGTGGGCGCTGAGCACAACACAAAGGAGTTCTGGTTTTCCAGAAAGTCATTCAATGTGCTACTCCACTTCCCAGCAATTACCTAATTTCCCACATTGTTTTCAGACCTTTGTTTGTGCCTCGGCCTGATCCATTTCAAACGTCAGCCGACAGCACGCAAGACACTAAACCGCACGCATCGATTCTGTGTAAACAAGTGGAGGGACTTGTTCTCTGCAATCTAGCAGAACCGTTGTTCCCAACACTACTGGACCCCTAAGTGCTTGGGTTTATTGGTATGTCCTGAGACGATTTCAACACCAATAAAACAAATCTGCTTTTGAAAACTGCCACTTTAAGAAGAACTCAAACTAAGTGGTGGCAAAGGACCATGGGAGTGGGGAGGCTACAAGGTAGGGGCCAGGGCAAACTTTGGGGAACTACATGTAGCTGAAGTGTAACTAGCGGTATGAGGTCCCCGAAACAAGTGTGAATCCCACAAGATTAATCTGACTGACTTCTAAGAGCGCCCATCAACGACAGCGTCAAGAAGACAGCCTTGAGAAGCCGAGAGCAGGCGCCCATCAACAACAGCGTCAAGAAGACAACTTTGAGAAGCCGAGAGCAGGCAGCGGGTCTTCAGGCCTGCATTTCAAATTCCTGCTTCAGACTGTGAAGGGCAAAGAGGAAGATGTCAAGATGGCTCTAAACCAATAATTCGCTCTGGAAAGTCAAATTTATTTCTTAAAAATAAATAAATAAATAAAAATGGAGCCCTAATATATATACTGTCAACACACGAGTCCTAGTCATCCAACCTATGTTATATCCATGGCCTGCTCAACTGAAGACGCATTTCCGCTAACCTGCCCCAAGAGAGCCTCTCTCCAGACATCTATCATCTTATTAAGGCGCATAAATGCAACCAAGACTCAGACATGAAAGAAGAAAAACACATGGCTGTTACCTTTTCAAGTAAGCATGCACGTTCCCAAAGCCATGAAACTTGGCTAAATACACGAGGACTCCCGTGGCGCACCGTCCGTCACGCTGGCGGCAGAAGCTGCAGTTGCAAATTCCTCGGCAGGGCGGGCAGTGCCAGTTCTGAAGAATTGTGGGAAAGCACCCTAAGGCTAAGCATCCCTTCACCTCCATCCATTGGTTCCACTTCTTTAGCCACTCAAGTACTCAGCATCAACTCATTTACCCTGTGACTTTTTTTTTTAATTAATAACTAAGTCATAAAACAGGAATCCAAGTTTCTGGCCCAGCATGAGAGCATTTGCCTAGCGTATGTAAAGCCCTGGGTTCTAGAGCCCTGGCAGCACACACACACACACACACACACACACACACAAAAATCAACCTATGAGCAGCAGCCCTGAGCTCTCTGGACAGTTAAATCCATGCAGCACCACACCATGGACTCCCGACACCGCGAGTTCGATTCCCTCCCCCAATCTTTTCCGGCACCTACCGGGTCCAGCAAAGCGTCCTTGACTTCTTCCCCATAGCGGTTTCGAAGGCAGGGACCACAGAACTGGCCCCGGATGCCCCAGCAGTCTGGGTTCCTGCAGTTTGTTTTGGTGTCAATGGTTTTCTGGCGACACTGATGACATGTAGAACCCTGAAAGGAGGACCAGATGAGAGAAGAAGCAAGCACTGTTGTTTGCAGAGAAAAAACAAAACAAAAAATGACACAAAGAACACCCACACTCTAATAAGGGACCTGAAACTCGATCTTTGAAGTTCACTTAGCACCTGCACACACAAATATGAAAATCAGTACCTCAAGCAAGGCTTCCCACTCTATTGGTGGGACAATAGTAGTATCATCAAAACTATTGGGGTGAGGGGGAGGAGACACGACTCAGACCAGACCAGAGTACATGTTTAACTCACTCAAGGTCCTGGGTGTGATCCCCAGCACAGGAAAAAAAAATTCCACCAAATCCATTTTTCTTCTCCCAAATCCATTTGAACAACAACAAACCCCTTTGGCTCACCATTGCATTCCAGTAGCTACCGATACACACACCCTAACAGTACACAGTAAATCCAAGCTGCACGAATCAACTTCTATGTTAAGAAGATATAACCCTACTGCAGACTTTCCAGGCATACTGTAAAACTCTTTTTCCCTTGTATGAAAAAACAAAAAACATGCAGGGCTGAATGTCTAGACCACACATGTGTGGCAGGCACCCTTAGGACAGGGGCTCTCTGTCCTCTGGAGGGGGGCAACCCCGGGGCACTCACCAGCGACCGGTTATAGATCTTCTCCCGAGAGTTGCTACAGATGTTCCTGATCTCTTCCTCGGTAACTTCTTCCACGGGGCGGATTATGTGCGGGAGGGTCATGGATCCAGGGCGACGGCTTCTGGGCATGTCGTCGTCCTGCAGAAGAAGCAGGAAATCGAGTTCCTCTCTATAGCCCTAAATCTCAAGATGCTTTGTGTAAAACTTTTCACAGGAAATTCAGTCTGGGAAATCTTTCTGGCTCATGAAGAGAGGGGGCAGCCCACATAATTTACTGTCAGGATAACTAGCCGGAAGCATAGAAACAATTCTTACAAATATTGGGAAGTTGAAAATCTGGCTCTTGTCCACAAACAAAATTAAGGACGCTTACGTAGCACTGATGGCTTAGGTAGCATTGATGACGTGGAGTGGCCTGAGGCTGTGTGTTCAATGCTAAGCTTCCCAAGGAGGGGAAACAGAAGGAGATACCATGGAGGAGGACTCACATTCATGTAGCCATCCATGGACTTCCTCCTCCTCACTAGCATGTATTTATCCTCTTCCTCTTCTTCCTCCTCCTCCTCTGTGGGCAGAGCGCCCGCAGACCCCAGGATCCGGGACCTTGACCTGGTAAGAGGCCGGGCTCTCCGTTCAGGGTTCTTTCTGGAAGCCACGCCTGGGAATGTGCGTCTTCTAGGGGACTTGGACTGGCGAAGGAAACACACAATACAGATCCACTTCTTAGTAGGGTATGACTCGGCAAAGAAATTCCGTGTACTTTCTTTTACCTCAATATGTCTTAAAAAGACCGATTTTGAACCAAGCGGTGGTCGTACACACCTTTAATCCCAGCACTCAGAGGCTGGTGGATCTCAGTGAGCTTGAGGCCAGCCTGGTCTACAAAGTGAGTTCCAGGACAGCCAGGACTACGACACAGGAAAACCCTGTCTTGAAAAGTCAAAAAAAAAAAAACAAAAACAAAACAAAATACAAGCAAAAACCCTATTTTGCATCTAGCATGTAGGAAAAATAAAATATGCTGCTTGGGTACACAGAAACAAGCTATCAATCTTCCTTGCTGCTAGTATGGAGAGAAACCATCAAAAGGGGCGTGGCCAAGGGTGGCAGAGGCAAAGCAGATCTCTGTGAGTTCGGGGCCAGCCTGGTCTACAAGAGTTAGTTCCAGGACAGGCTCCAAAGCTACAGAGAAACCCTGTCTTGAAAAACCAAAGAAGAAAAAAATAAAAGGGCTGTTTCTAGTGACCCCACCCCCCAATACAAAAACAAGACCCTAAAATCTCAGAGATCTGTTCTGGGCGTGTCCAAAACAAGAGTTCAGGAAGAAGCACTTACACCTTTGGATCCTTGACCAGAGAGGGAATGTCTTCCGGAGAATATGCCAGGGAAGCTTTCTAATTCTGACATCAGCTTTGCAAGCTAAAGGGGGAGAAAGTAAACGGCAATTGTAACTGGTGACAAGAGGCAATTTGTGGAAATAATACTAGCCTATCCCTCAACCTTCTACTTAGTAAAAGCACTTGCTCTTGCCGAGGACCCGGGTTCAGTTCCAAGCGCCAACATGGTATCGCACAACCAGGCTTAGCTCCAGTTCCAGGGGATACAAAATGCCCTCTTCTGGCCTCCAAGGGCACAGCTCGCATAGCAGAGCCCCTTCCCCCACGTAAATAAAAACAAATAGAAAAATTCAAGACACATCATTATGTCTTCACAGCTACATGCAAACACAGCGGGTAGAAGAAACTCAACTGCTTAGAGAAAAGCCGGAAAGGGTTCCTTCGGGTGCATCCAAACACCTACCATTGCTTTGTTTTGCTTTATATTTAAAGCCCTCTTCTCCAGAAAGTTCATGCCGTCTTCTTCCTCAGAGTCAGAATGGGAATCGTTTGCAGAGTTCTCAGGGGGTTTTGAGGGGACAGCTTTTTTGTTGGCTGGCCCCCGCGGGCTTCGTGCTGGGAACTTCATGGCTACCCTGAGAGGTCCCGAGTGACGGCACTGACTTCGGGTCCTGCAGCCTTCCCTGTCCAACTGCAGTCTCTAGTCAACCAGAGAAAGGGAGTTGGTAAGGACCTGCTGACTGGCACACAAGCGAAACCAAAGACCACTACAAAATCCTTTTGGGAGGCGGGTAGTGGTGGCACACACCTTTAATCCCAGCACTCAGGGAGACAGAGGCAGGTGGATCTCTGTGAGTTTGAGGGCAGCCTGGCCTACAGAGTGAGTTCCAGGACATCAAAGCTACGCAGAGAAACACTGTCTCAAAAAAAAAAACATCAAAAACAACAACAACAAAAAAATCCATTTGGAATAAAAGACAAGGACAAATCAGCCGTAAGTGGACAGCAAGGATCATGGGTAACAAATCAAGACTTGAAAATGAATACAAGGGAGAAGAGCTCCACTCGGTTGTCTTTACAGTCCTGAGACCTATGCTTCTGATTTTTTTAAAACATGAAAACTCCTTTGGGCGGAGGTGGCACACGCCTTTAATTCTAGCACCCAGGAAGCAGAGGCAGATGGATCTCTGTGAGTTCGAGGCCAGCCTGGTCTAAAAGAGCTAGTTCCAGGACAGGCTCCAAAGCCACATGGAAACCCTGTCTCAAAAAACAAACAAACAAACAAACAAACTCCTGCCCTCTTCCCATTTCCTTAAAACCAATCCTTAGTTATTTTCATAAGGTCCCCTAGGAGCACCTATGCTCACCCACGAACATGGTTTCAATGCCTCCGATAGTAATAAATGATCTCCTAAACTGTCCATATCCAATTCATTTTTAATTGTGATTAAAATGCACATCACTATGTGCAGACCATTTCAAGATTTTTCTCTTCCCCAACTGAAACTTCAGGTTCGTTCAACAGTACGGTATGTTGGGTGTGTAAACTCTACATGTAGGAACCCTGAGCTACACAGGGAGTTCTACACTACACTGCCAGATCCTGTCTCAAAAACAAGCAAATAAAGAAAAATTATCCGTCCTCCCCACCACCAGTCCCTGACAACCACCATCTTTCTAATCTTTGAATTTGACCAGTCTAGGTACTGCACAACTTAACTTTGTGTATGTCAAGATCTAGATAGGATACCACTTCGTATCAACTAATACAGCTTGCTCAAAAGTTAAAGTCTCTAGAAATCCCAGCCACCTACTCCTAGGTCTAGACCAAAGAACGCAGTCATATAAAAGCTTTGGACAGGACTGTTCAGGACAGCATTACTCTCATTCTTGCACGTGTGCACACGGCAAGCCTGAGTTTGGTATCAGGAATCACCCTTGACCTTGCTGATTGAGACAGGCTCTCTCAATCAAAGCCAGAGCTCTTGGATGTGCCATAGCGTCTTGCCAGCCAGCTTGCCCTAGCGACCCTATCTCTGCCTTCTGAGAAGCTGGGATTACAGATGAGCCACTACACCCACTAAGCATTTATACATGGCAAGCAGAGTCATCTCCCCAGCCCCTCGAAAAACTGAATGGGCTGTGGATGTAGTTCAGCGGCAGGGTCTATGTTTAGCGTGTCTAAGGCCCTGGGTTTGCTGAGCAGTACCCACTAAGGATCCCCATGGGCAGCTTTCATTGTTCACGGACGGAGGTCATGAAACAAAACTGTCATGAATTCTTAGCACTTTCAATCAGCTGCCACTTTCTTCATCACAAGTTAATACCTACAGAGAGTTAATGGACTGCCTAGGACAGTCAGGCCACAGACAAATGGGTCACACCCAGATCTGCACACTGTCCCCAGCCACCCACTGGGACGAAAGTCTTTGATTAGGGGAGGCATGCATTGTTACGGACGGTGATAAAATAGTCCCAGGGCCAGTGCTGTCCCTCACAGCAGTGTCACCCAATGGGTGGCCTGTGGGGACCGTCGTCAGATACGGTGCAGATAGTAGCATGCAGGTGGTTGTAATATACACCCCGCTTCCTTAGGGGAAAGTCCAAGGCTGCTACACTCGCTCCGGCGACAGCTGAGAGGGGAGGGAAGCGTATGCGGGCAGGCGAAGAGAGCAAGCAAACACAGAAGCAGCAGAGGCCCTACTTGGTATCACCTACACGATGTCCTTGGCGGTTCTCAAGATGCAGGCACAGCTAGAACTATGGAACCTGCCTTTGCCAGCTCTGGGCCAGCACTGGGCCGGGTACCTGCATCTACGTGCCAATGTAGCAGTCTAGGACATATGCACTTCCTGTGATGAGGCCAGATCTGAGGCTAACAGCGATCTGGAGGCTAGCCAACTTTGTTAAACAAATTTCCAAGATTTGTGGAATCTTAAAAAAAAAAAAGTCTAAGGCCTACAAGGGCGATATGAGTAAACATGGCTTTAAGAAGCGAAGAAAGCATTTGATCAGGGGAACAAGTCTGGCAGCTGAACTGACAGGAGAGCTGGGGGGAGGGTGATGATGGGGGGGGTGGGAGGGTCAAAGAGCAAATCTCTCCAGCCTCTGCATGCACCTCACTTCTTGATACTGGTGAACTTCTCAAACTCACCATTCCATCCTGTATCTCACTTTCTGAAAAACCGCAAAATGATTCATCATCAGAGTCGGCATGAAAAATGCTGGCCAATTCGTTAGCGACATCTGGCCTTGGTTTCTGCAAAAATCCACAATGGCTCAATGCATCTCGTACCTCACCCTTTGGAAAGCCACAGGAAGATTATCAGAGCCCTCATAAAAAACATTAGCCAGTTCTCCACTGATATCTGACCTGAATTTAGGTTTCTGTGAAATAAATAAATGTGGTTGTGGATTTTTTTTCTTCTTTCAAGAACCAATTTTCCATAAACCGTGCAGAGAGCAAATCACATTTACAAGTGCACTACAAGAGAATGGCTTTTGTTACAAAGAAAAACGTTTCAGAGGTTTACAAATGATTTCTGAGTTGTTACAGCGAGTCATCAGTCCTGTTGGGTTAGGCGACATTTCAAAAGGACACAACAAGCAGCTAATCTACCTCCAACAATTACTACCTAGAACCACAGCAAAGAGCGAGATGAAATTACAGCCCATGCCGTATTTTCCTAGCGGCTGTACAGAAATGCAGGCAAAAAGCAAGCGGTTTTAATCGCGTACAAAGCATGTTGGGGCATTTGGAGCATCGCAGACTCAATTCTGTTTATTCTCAGGCCGCACTTACTGTGTTTGCAAAATTATCGGAAGCAAAGCTGTCACAACTGTCATCAGAGGAGGACGACGTTTCCATGGAAATCAGCTCCATATAGCCGACGTTCTTTGAGTCCTTCACTTTGAGAGCCTTTTGCTGCAAGGAGAAATGGCAACACTGTTGAGTGGTATGCTTCCTGCAGCACAGGACCACTAAAGACATCTTTCTCAGTCTGCAGAGGAGACGAACACATTGCTATTCCAGGCCCTACAGAGAAAGAATGAGATTGGCAATGGCTAACCCCCCTCCAATCAACTCAGGTCAAACTCTGAGAAAGGATCACTCCTGGAGAACATTTTAATGATATTTATCAAGTTATCCAAACATCTGCAGTACTTCTCTTCCCACCCTATAGTCCTAAGCATCAGCATTATATTCAGCTCCACTGAGTTTAATGCCAGCTCCCAAAATCCAACCTCATTTTTTTTCTGATTTAACTGTACTTCTCAAAGGAGATTTCGAAAGTGCAAGATGGCAGAGCAAGTTTTCTCCTTCAGCCAAAAACCAAGCTAATGAGGTCTTTTTATGTAGGCTTTGAGCGCTGCACTGTGATGCTAATTTCCCAAACTACAAAAATTGGGCAGGTCCTGTGCTTTAAGATGGCAGTCATCCAAACAGCCCCGTTCCAGTGAGGAGGGGTACGGAGGTGCTGCACGGCTCTTACAAATCAAGGATTATCAGCCCACAAACACATGGCCCAAGAAGCCAAGTTAGAGGGCAACTCATACTCAAAGTCCAGTTGAGCTCTCCATGACCAGTCTTCATGCAGAGCCCTCTCACAGCCCCTTAGGACTTGAAATGTTTAGAGAGAGAGAGAGAGAGAGAGAGAGAGAGAGAGAGAGAGAGAGAGAGAGAGTGTGTGTGTGTGTGTAGAGCCCAGTGGTAAGCATTTGCCTAGTAGGCAAAGTCCTGGGATCAATTCTCAGCCCATGGGGGAGAGGTGTTTTTTTTTTTAAGTTTTCATAAGGTAAAATTACTTGGAGATACGAAAATGCTCCACTCAGTCCCATTTACAGCCCTGTACTGTTCACTAGAAAATGTAACTTCACTGGTACAGAACTAGTTCTGCAGACCAGGCTGGCCTGGAACTCAGAGATCCACCTGCCTCTGCCTCCCAAGCGCTGGGATCAATGGCCCACGCCACACCGCCTGGCCAGGTCTTATAGTCTTAAATAGATTCACGGAATAGCCCCGAAAACTGGAAAGGCAAGCTGTTACCAGCTCCACAAGAGTGCCCAGATGCGTTAGGGGGAGAGAGAATATCTAGATGTGGAGAGCTGGACTTCCTCACGAAATTCTGTCTCTCAGAGTCAATAAAATTATTTCCCAGATGATGGCAACCCAACCTCCCCTCATTCCATGTGGCGATGGGGAAAGCTATAAAATATAGAAGCTGTATTTACAGTAAATGCTAGAGCCAGTGTGTTGTCAGGAGTCAAAAGGAAACCCAAAAGTCTCTGCTCCGTTTTCCAGATGAGAAAGTCCAAGACAACACAACGCAAAACCCAAGAGTTCCCCTAAAACAGCACCGCTCTTTAAATGACTTCGAGTCTCTTCACTTTTCTAATCAATTTATGTCATTAGCCCTCCATGTCAGCCAAGAAAACAGGCTAAGCTTTAACAAGCCACCAGGCCAAAAGTCATCCACCAGCCAAATATATCCTAGAGGGAAAAGGCACAGAAAAGCAGAGGAAATGGCCACGCCTGGGGTGAACTTTCTTGGCAGACATAACTCTAATTCCATTTATGGCGAGCGTTTCTTGGCGGCAGACTTGCTAGCGATGTTTGCTTAATATTTTGAAGCAAAGGCGGCATTATTACTATCACTTAAATCAGGAAAACTGAAACTCGGAGGGGTGAAACCGATTCTTCCAGCCGGTTGCCCAAATGCGCATTCAGTCCAATTCCCCACGGGCGGAGATAATCGTAATGATAATGATCAAACCACGACTCCGCCTACTCACCCAGACCTCCCCAGAGGGTCCCGAACCTCTAATATTTATTTTAAGTCACCGTCTTCCTTTCCGCCCATCCCCCTCACTCTTCGACCCTCTTCAGGGCAGGACCTAAGTTCAGGCTTCCGTTGGAGCAAAAAAAAAATAAAGTTCCACTCGGGGCAGCTCGCAGCTGCAGTGAGGTAGAAAAGGGGTGGGGAGGAGGGGACAAGGAAGCACACTTTAAACCGCCGTGATGCACGCACGGCTTGCACCGCCAGACCCTTGAACTGGGCTCAGTCACAGCCTAGGACTAAAACAATACCTTCCCCCACGTGCACAACCCAAGTTCTCAAGAGATGTTCACAAGGCCTTTAATCCTAAACCCACAGATCCAGAGTGGTTGAAGGGGCCTCAGAGCAGAGGAAGCGGGTTCCAGGGCCACCAGTGCACGCGTGAAGTCACGCACCCGCCGTGAGCAAGTAATGCAGAGCTAAATCCCAGGGGACGGAAAGGCTGGGGATTCGTCCGCCGGACACCACCACCAGCACCAATCCCCCCTCCACCCCCGCGTCCGGCGCGCACGTGTAGCACGAGCGCACCTACCGTAGGCTCCTCCAGCACTGCCAACCCCGTGCACGCCGGCAGGCGCATCACCTTAGCCCAGAGTTATCCTGGGTGCAAAGATTATAAGAAAAGCAATCGTGACTTCCCCCAACCTGGCGACGAACAGAAGCACTGTGGGACAAGAGTGCGGCGCTCACCCGCGGGCTCGGAGGGAAGTGGCCCCTGCCCGCCGGAGTCCAGCCACCCACCAACTCCGCCCCAGTGCACCCGGCCGGGCCTCACCCGCGTGCGGCGAGCCTCCATGCTGGCGGCGGGTACCAAGCGGGGACAGCTCTTCGGGAGCCCACAAGCACTCGCAGGCGGAGCAGAGGGAGCTCCGGGGCAGAGGAGGGGAGCGCACTCCGCCGCCGGAGGGGCGGGGCCGCCGACTTTCCCGCGCCGGCTCACAGGTCCTGCCAGCTAAGATGACTGCTCTCTCAGCGTCCATAGAGCCCAAGTCCCGGGGGGGAAAATATCGAAGCGGTTTCGACCGTCGTAATCTTGAGTGTCCTCGGGAACTGCTGAATGCCCTTTGAAACATGGCATTTGGGGGACTTATTGCTGCCTGTTCTTTATGGAGCTGCGCGGTCCTGAGAAAGTGGCGCGAAATTGACTGCCGTGGTCCTGGGACTGGCCGGCTGATTTGCAAGCGCCACGAGAGAGGGGAGGGCTGGCAAAGACTGCGTGCAGAGCCAACCCCGGCGTTCTCTTTTCTGCTGTGGTTTAATCTTTTAAAAATGGACAAATGTCAAAGAAGCCAGCAGCGACACCACCCACAACTAGCTGATTTATCCCAGGCGTAGCACCTCTTATCTGGCAAACCACACCATTATCTGTCTGAAGTCTTTAGTTGTGTTAAGTCTTGGTGCTTCCAGAAAGATTCTGAAGTCGACTGTTTGACCCTTGACTCATGGGTTTTAAAGTAGCAAACAATCCTTGCAAGTCCAAAAAGACTTACCTGGAGGGTAAAAGTCTTTAGAGATTTATCTTTCTGAGATACAAGCTGCTGACGATTTTCTTCAGGTAAAATTGGAAACTACCCGGGTTAGTTTGAAAGAAGACCTGTTTTTCATAACCCTTCTTGTCAAACCAGCCACACCAATAAAATAAGTGAGGCTTCCCTCTTTTTGTTTTTTCAAGACAGGGTTTCTCTGTAGCTTTGGAGCCTGTCCCGAAACTAGTTCTTGTAGACCAGGCTGTCTTCAAACTCACAGAGATCCGCCTCCCTCTGCCTCTCAAGTCCTGGGATAAAGAGTTCTGGGATTAAAGGTGGGAGCCACCATCTCCCAGACAGGCTTCCCTCTTTTAAAGGGCAAAAAAACCCACTCGCTTAAAGAAGAAAGAACCGAAAAAACTGTAATGCCTTTAAAAAAAAAACTTTAATTATAATCATAGATTTAAAACAGTGCTTGAAGTGAAAGCATTTTCCCTCATTTCAAAACTTTCCTTTGGTATGATGCCACCACAGTCCATGGCTGTGAACAGAGCATGGAAATGCGTGTGCATGTGCACACACAGTTTTCTCTAGATATTGACCATAAAACCTTATAAATAAATAACGTGGGAAGACAATGGATGGGAAGAAGCTGCCCAAAGGTCACCCTCCCTCTGTGCAAGAAACAAAGAACTCTAGTCCCCAAGTAAACATCAGGAGAAGCAGCTATTGGTTTGTTTGGCAAAATTCCTGGTAGCAGCCAGGTCCTCAATCAACATTTGTCGGTCAAATAAACAACTAAGTGAACGATGAGATAAAACTATCCTTCTGCAGTGTTCTTATGAATATAGTTCTGTGCAAGTAAAACAGAACACGTGGGGTCACAGAATGAAGGGAACATCCAAGTCGCTTTGCCTGTTAAAGTTCTGATAAAAGCATTCTTAGTCTTTTTATTTATTTATTTATTTATTTATTTATTTATTTATTTGGAGACAGGGTTTCTCTGTGTAACAGCCCTGGCTGTCCTGGAACTACCTCTTGTAGATTAGGCTGGCCTCAAACTCACAGAAATCCTCCTGCCTCTGCCTCCTGAGCTCTGGGATTAAAGGTGTGCGTCACCGTCACCCAGCAGCATTCTTTATCTCAAATTTAGAAGCAGGGTAGTGGTGGTGGCAGCAGGTGGTGCGGTACACATTTAATCTGAGCACTTACTTGGGAGGCAGAGGCAGGGGGATCTCTGTGAGTTCAAAGCCAGCCAGGTCTACAGAGCAAGTTCCATGACAGCTAGGACTATACAGAGAAACCCTGTCTCAAAAAGCCAAAAAATTTGGTTTACATGTTTCTTTTGTTGTTTCTTCTTTGTTTTTTTGTTTTGTTTTGTTTTTTGGTTTGGTTTGATTTGGTTTGATTTTTCTAGACAGGGGTTCTCTGTATAGGCCTGGCTGTCCTAGAACTAGCTCTGTAGACCACACCCCAAACTCACAGAGATCTGCCTGCCTCTGCCTCCCAAGTGCTGAAATTTAAAGAATTCCCCACCACCTGGCTGGGTTACAGGGTTTTGTTTTGTTTGGATAAAGTCTCTTTTTGCATTTTTTTTTAAGACTGCTAATCTTATTAGTGATCAGGAAAATGCACATGAGACATAGAAATATAATTTTGCTACCAGAGAGAAAAAGTTGCCTGCTGAGAACGAGCATTAAGTAAGAATAGATCAGTTCTTACAAAAACACTAGTACTGTGGATTCCACTTACTGGAGAACAACTCGAGAACAAAACCACTTCAAGACAGGTGCACTAGAGGAATGGTTTCTACCGCAGGTTCAGACCTGTAGGTAGATTATGGAGTCAATTCATTGGGCTTCAACTAGCATATTTTCTTCTATTTTGGTGTGTGAGCTTGGAAATACATTAATTTAGTAATTATATTGTTATTGGCAAGACTAATTGATACAGTCTCTACTTAGAATTTGAAAATAGAGTGTATGGTGTTGTTGACAGTGTTGAAACAGCAACCTTTTAGGATCAGTTCAACTTGTTTCCCTGGATGGTCACTGGATTAGTGACTCCCCACTTATCCCTCCCTCCAGGTCCCTGCACCAACCCCACTCTGGCTCCCATGACCACAACAATTTCAACTACCTGGTAGATAGTGTTTGTTCTCCTGCGTTCCTCTGTTTCTTTCTCAATGAAATAGAATGTGAGCACAGGAAGGGTGGGTATTGTTTCCCTGACGAAACAATCGTAATGTGCTTGTGAGTGTGTGCAGGCTTCACCATCAGGGGCTTTCAAGGTCCTGCCCCTAACAGTGTTGGAGGGCTAGCGCAGCAGGTGCTGTTCTGAGTACTGGGGATACGAGGGCCAGAGGAGCTGGAGTACACGAGAGAGTTTCCGGTGTAATCATTGTAAGAAAGATAAAAGCAAAGGGAAAAGCAGAAGGTAGGAAATAAAGGATGCTTACCGCTATGGAAGTTATACAACCAGGTGCTACGCAACCAGGAGCCTGAGCAGTCAGGGACGCCACAGGAAGAGAGGAGGTACTGGTTTCAGGCAGGTGGCATCTGGTCCCAAGGCTACAAAGCAGGAAACCCCGTCTGTACGACTGAGAACTAGAAAGAGAGAGAAAGTAGACATTTGCTAGACATTTGCGGCTTCCTAGCTATGAAAGAGCTCTGCCTTTATTCCAGGCATGATGGGAAGATGCTGATGGATTTACAGACTGGGGCCCCAATCTGACCCCATGGATGGTGTAGATGGAGGATTGGCCAGGAAGGGGTAAGAGCTGGGAGGCTTAAGATACTAATGGTCACTGTAGAGCACAGAGAAAGTGTTCAGATTTAAGAGACTTTATTTTGAAGTTGGAGCCCAGTTGGGCCAGAGGAATAGCGGGGCTTGTTCCTATTATCAGGGCAAAATACTGCAAACAAGCTAAGTGACACTTGTGTTCGCGTGCCCTCCCTAAAACAAAAGTCTGACATAAACATGGAGGTAGGGAGACGAAGGAGGAGAAATGTATTTGGCTCAGGCCTTCAGAAGGTCCCCATAGGACGGTGTGAGGAAGGCCACAGTGCCATAGACAGTGTGCCTCTGTCTTAGCTGCGCTCTCCTTTCCTCTTTGGTTTCAGTAAAACCCCCAGTGTGTGCAATGAGGACCAGTTCCTTTTTAGTTAACCCTCTCTGGAGACACCAGAAGACATACTCAGGGTTGACAAGTTTAACCACCGCCACCCCTCAAAAGAGATATGATTCTGGGAGAGAATAGTGGCGCAGGCATATGAGAGAATTCAAACAGTGGTTCCAAGCAATGGAGTACCAATTTGTGCCTCCATGTGGCCAGCTCCTAACACAATGTTGAGCGAAAAAGGGAACTGCAAACCTGTCTGTAAGGGTTACCCCCTAACGAAATTTTAATTGCATGAAACAGATAAACCGTGAAAGAGCAAACATGGGAACCAGAGGAATAAGATAGATGTTCACCCTAAAGAGAGAAGGAAAGGAAGGCGCGGAGGAGGAGTGATTGGGACTCTTGGATCATGAGTGCAAAGAAGAGGGGGGAGGGGGAAAGGGAGGAAAAAGGGAAGGAGGAGGCAGAGAAGACGTGGCATCATTATCAGGCACATGCCCATTATCCTAGCTCTTGGGAAGGAGAGCCCAGAGGATCTATTCTCAAGGTCGGCCTAGCTCATAAACATAAACAGCATGGAGCAAATACGGCAGATTAATAAAAGACGTGAGTAAGAGTACCTTTATACTTTCAGTCTCTGGGATTTTTTACAGTATGAAACCTTTCATAATATTAAAATGTCAAGTTTTAGCCAGGCAGCGGTGGCACACTCCTTTAATCCCAGCACCCAAGAAGCAGAGGCAGGGGATCTCTGTGAGTTCAAGGCCGTCTTAGCACAGAGCTAGTTCCAGGACAGGCTCCAAACTATACTGAGAAACCCTGTCTCAAAAAACAAACAAAGAACCCTTCAAGTTCTGAAAAATGTGTGCATGTATTTTATGTCACTAAAGGCATGGCTAGACTTACATATGCATTTCCTTTACAGGGTCTGATGAGTGGGGATTCCATGTTACATCACGGTGCAAATCACACACTGGTGTGCTTTCATTTTGAATGGGAGGCTCCAAATGAACTAGTGTCGGGGAAAGATGAGGACTCAGGCTTCCACAGCAGGAGAAAGGAATGTCGGTTCCCAAGCCTGACGCAGACAGACAGCATCAGAGTGCTGGGAAACAGCAGGCATTCGGTAAGCACTTGCTACTAACTAAAATGATTGGAAGTGGACTTTTAAACCCATGAAGCCTTCCAAGCGACCCACCTCCTGCGCAGGGCTTTGCCTTCCTTGGGTTATCATGCACTTTAAGGATGGCACTGGGCATTGTCTTCAAGCCTGTGGCTTGTCTTCCCCTTGCAGGAAGAATTCCACTGCCTCCTATTTGAAACCCGAGAATGAGGCCCTAAGCCTTCAGCTACTATTATAATGAGGTGAACCAAAGTCAGACTTTAACTTACAGTGGTTGGATTTTGAACAAAGAGAACAACAAGGAGTAAAATATATCATTTTCAGATGAAATTTCAAAACAGTGTTGAAGTCTGAATGGATGCTGGCTCTACCTACCCAGTCCTCGGGTAGTAACACAATCCCAGGCGGCATTGGCGAGCAAACCTTTGAGTAGACAAAGGGCCCGACTGACAGTTTTTACTGTGTTGGTGGGTATGTCAGACCACAAATCTCTACTTTCAATCACCCTTTAATTATAGATTTACCTCCCCTGTGTCCGCTTTCAGAATGCATAAAGGGAAAAACCCCTAATAGACCTTCTGGCTATGAAGGGTATCTCAGTGGGAGGGCCCAGCCCCTTGCCACCCAGGGACTTCTGGTAGTTCACAAATATTTCCCTTGGATTGTACTGGAATGTTGGCTATTCATTCTAGGTCAACACTGTCTTACTAGGTCAGTTTGCTGACAACGGATACTTGATTACAGAATATTAAAGAAATGAATGAAAAGATGTGTATGTATCCATTCTTTCTTTTTTAAAGATTTATTTATTTATTATGGATACAGTGTTCTATCTGCATGTATGCCACCAGACCAGAAAAGTGCACCAGATCTCATTCTAGATGTTTGTGAGCCACCATGTGGTTGCTGGGAATTGAACTCAGGACTCTGGAAGAACAGGCAGTGCTCTTAACCTCTGAGCCATCTCTCCAGCCCCCGTGTGTATCCATTCTTTTTTTTTTTTTTTTTTTTTGGATTTTCGAGACAGGGTTTCTCCGTAGCTTTTGGTTCCTGTCCTGGAACTAGCTCTTGTAGACCAGGCTGGCCTCGAACTCACAGATATCTGCCTGCCTCTGCCTCCCGAGTGCTGGGATTAAAGGCGTGCGCCACCACCGCCCGGCCAGCCTTCCATTCTTATTAGGAATGAAATATATTTTCTTGGATGAACTTTTTCCATGGTGAACTGCAGGTGTTAGAACACTGCGCTTTTTAAAACTGTATTCTGCGGATCTCTGTGAGTTCGAGGCCAGCCTGGTCTAGAAGAGCTAGTTCCAGGACAGGAACCAAAAAGCTACGGAGAAACCCTGTCTAGAAAATAAAAAAACAAACAAACCTGTATTCTGTGTGTGTCTTCAAATATTCAGTGTAAAGCTTAACTCTGATCAGTTCCATCCAGTCATTTTCAACACTAAGGGACCTCAATTACAACTCAGACCTAATTCTGCCTCTCAGAGAAATAGAATATTTTTTTTAAACCTGTTTTGTTTGTTGTTTTCTTTTGTCTTTTGAGATAAGGTTTTCCTGTTTAGTCCTAGCTACCCTCGGTCTCACTATGTAGAGCAGGCTGGATTCAAACTCACAGAGGTCCTCTGCCTCCCCAGTTCTGGGATCAAAGCTGCACACACCACCACACTCCAGCTCTTCCCTATTACCTTTTGTTTGTTTGTTTTTGCAGTTGGGAAAATTTTTGGTTTTATTCCATGGACCTACTCTTTCGGTGTTAGCAATGGCTAGCAACAACTAAACTTCAACCAACAAATCCTAGTGGAATGATTCTTAATCCCTCCTCATAGGGAACAATGGTTTGTATGCTCTTAAACTGCCACCCATGGGCCACTTCTGGAGCAGCGCCTTCTCCCTCCTTCGTGGACCACGGGAGCAACCTTTCACATCCCTGCTCTAGTCCCTCACCTTGGTACCCTTCCAACCCCACACAGTAAATCAATTCATACTTGTCTTTCTTCTTCCAGCTTCGTGAGAGAGAAGAGTCTGGCATTGGCACCTGTGTGTGGCTGCCTGAGGTAACCTCTAGCCTCTAATATAGAGACTATTTCTTTCCAGAGACAAAGGTACTTTCAGATTACCTGCCCTGCCCCCATAACCGTCAGTACTACAGGAAATCTATGACAGCTTTGTCTTAAAAGAGGAACTCATTTGCAGTTGAGACTTCCTTATGAAAATGTAACATCTGTACCATTTTATTCTAAAGAAATGAAAACTATTTATTGACCACTGTTCACCATTATCCACAATAAAGTAAACAATATACAGTTGGATGATATTCGGATATTAATATGACAAAACTATTTTTCTGGCTTCTGTTGAACCAGTAACACTGTGGGATTCCCCTGTGTATGCTGTGAATATCGTTTATTACCATTGGTTAATAAAGAAGTTGCTTTGGGCCTATGGCAGCCCAGAATAGAGCAAGGCAGGAATTCCAAGCAGAGATAGAGGAGAAAAGAAGGCGGAGTCAGGGAGACACCATGTAGCTGCCTAAGGAGACAGACACCCTGGATCCATACCAGTAAACCACAGCCTCATGCCAATAATGAAATAATGAAAATTAAAGAAGAGCCTACCAGTAAGGAATGAGACAGGTCAATGCTTTGTGTTACCAAATGATTGTGTTACCAAAATCTGTCCATTTATGCCCGCAGGTGCTAGATTGCTGACATCTCTAACCATGATTCCATTTTCACAAACCTTAGCATAAATCTTTTAGTATATATATGACATCTTTCTATAAAGGAATAACTCACAGGAGGAAACTGTGCATGACCATTTAAGCCTTGGTTAGTGTGATGGTGAGTTTCTGTCAACTTGATACAAACTAGAGTCATGTAGTGTCTTAGTCAGGGCTATCATTACCGTAATGAAACACCATGACCAAAAGCAAATGGGGAAGGAAAGAGTTTATTTGGCTTTTATGTCCACATTGTAGTCCATCATTGAAGGAAGTCAGGGCAAGAACTCAAACAGGGCAGGAGCCTGGAGGCAGGAGCTGATGCAGAGGCCTTTGATGGGGCTACTTGCTGGCTTGTTCCTCATGGCTTGCTCAGCCTGCTGTCTTAAAGAACCCAGGACCACCAGCCCAGAGAGGACACCACTCACAATGGACTGGGCCCTCCCCATTGATCACTCATTAAGAAAATGGTCTACATGGTTGCCTACTGTATTAGTTGGGGTTTTCTAAAGTAACAGAACTATATACATTAAGGGGATTTATTAGAATGACTTTCAGGCTGTGGTTCAGCTAACCCAACAGTGTGTGCCTATGTATGGAAGGTCCAAGAATCCAGTAATGTTCAGTCCACAAGGCTGTGTATGTCACTGGTCTGCAGTGTGCACTGGGATCCTGAAGAAGTAGGCTCTCACGCCAGTGAAGGAACGGACTTGTTTGCAAGGTGAGAACAAACCGGCAAAGAGCAAAACCTCCTACTTCATGTCCTTAAATATACTGCCAGCAGAAGGCATGGCCCAGATTAGAGGTGGGAATCCACCTCAAAAGATCTGGGTTAGCAGGAGGCAAGTGGATCTCTGTGAGGTTGAGGCCAGCCTGGTCTACCGAGTGAGTTCCGGGGCAGTTTTCTCAGTCTACAAAGAAAAACCCACAAAACCAAAACCAACAAACAAACAAAACAAAACAAACAAAAACCCCAAACCACCCCAAAAGATCTGGACTAAAGGTTGTCTTCCTGTCTCAAAGATCCTGATTGGAAGTGGACCTTCCTGCAAAAATTCCTAGCAGGTGCATCCGTCCATTTTGGGGTTTTAGTAAATTCCAGATGTGGTCAAAGTTGACAACTAAGAGTAGCTATTACAACGACAGTCCAGTCATATGGAGATAGTTTCTCAGTTGAGGTTTCCTCTTGTCTGATAGCTCTAGCTTGTGTCAAGCTGACACACAACCAGCCAACACATCCAGAGAAAAGGCACCCCAGCTGAGAAGATGCTTCCTTCAGATCGGCCTGGAGGGATATCTGTGGGGCATTTCTTGCTGAATGGCGGATGTGTGAGGACACAGTTTACTGTAGGTGGTCCTGAGCTGTAGGCATTTTCTTAATTAGTGAGCTCCATTTTGGGGGAAGGAATTCTAGTCAGTTTGTCCTTATAAAAAGCAATTGCAATTTGAGGACACTTCATGTATGCGCTTGCCAGCCACAAGTTGGCCTTATTTGAATTCTTCCATTTCATGAGAAACATCAATTCTCCACAGCTGTCTGTGGCACCAGGGATTTGTTCAAGATCCTGACCTCCAGCCGGGTGGTGGTGGCGCACGCCTTTAATCCCAGGACTTGGGAGGCAGAGGCAGGCGGATCTCTGTGAGTTCGAGACCAGCCTGGTCTACAAGAGCTAGTTCCAGGACAGGCTCCAAAACCACAGAGAAACCCTGTCTCGAAAAAACAAAACAAAACAAACAAAAAAAAGATCGTGACCTCCAGCAAGTCTGTTGGCTGTCAGCAGCTATTCCTTTCTTCTGTTTACTACCGTCAAAGTCACTGTCAGATGAAGTTCCCCGTCTGTTTCATCTTCACCAGCTTTTTGACAATTACGGAAAACAATTTGATTAATTACACATATAGCTCCTCCTGGATATACGTTGTGCAACGGTTTCCTCCCATAGTCAAACCTTCAGTCCCGAACCGAAGCTCAAGATACAAAGTGAACGACTCAAAATAACTTCAGAAAGTCCCTGAAACTGACGAGATTCACCAGGCCCCTCTTACCCAAGAGTAAACAGTAAAAGCTTCTGAGCGTTATTCTCAGACCACCAGGCTGCAAAGAACACTCTGAGACCAGATCAGCTGCCTGCAGTAAGCAGAAGTCGGCCAAGCTTTTGGGAAGGCACCTGCAAACCTGAAAAAACTGTTGAGCTGCCTTCAGGCTGTGCGGCTTGCTCCAGGTTCAGCTTTTGTGTGCTGGGCGGGCTGTGGTGATACAGCTGTTTTTGAGCCGACATTCCTCTTATAAGGAACCCCTCACCCTCCTCCTGTAAGTCACCCCAATAACACTCATAGGTTCATCAAGCTGGAGCTTGTCATACAATAATATAAAAATTATGGCAAGCAGAACACCCAAATATAGCTGATTGTGGTGGAATACACCTATAACCACAGCCTAGGAGAGATTGCCCTCCAGGCTAGCCTTAGCTACATAAATAAAACTTATCTCAAATAATCGAACCCCAGATGTTAGAGTCTGTATGGTTCTGCAATAATAAGAATGGAAACAGAGAAGAGACTAATGGTTGACAAGGGCTAAGGCGCTGCTTCAGGCAGAAGGAAAGCAGATGCAAGAATAAAAACAAAACTTGAGGGACACTCCACCAGTGTCAATCATGCAGTGATACTGTACTATTGTTATGCCCACATCACGGGACCCCCAAACAAGGCCACCACAGAGCCCGTTATCTGATGCAAACACACTAAAGTTTATTGATTTTTCAGGCTAGCCTGGTTGGAGTTGCAACACAGGGGGTGGAGAAAAATGGCCCCGAGGCTTTAGAGTAGGGGATTTTTAAAGGGACAAACCACAAAGCAGGGTGGTACAAGCCTTGGCTTTTTAGGATAGGGTATGGGCGTGCGATTTTTAAAGTCATTGGTTGGATACAGTGGAATTTTCAAGACAACAGTTTGATCTGATGCCCACAAGGACGTCTGAGTCTAGCGGATGCAAACAGATATTGTTTGGGTATCCTGATAGGGTCATTCTGACCAGTGCAGACATAGTGGGTGACTTTTTCTGGACTTGTTACGATATGACATATCATATGATAATGGCGTTATGATAATGGTGGTGATATTTCATCAGAGTCATATTATTACTTAAAAATTGAGAAACTTTGGAGTCTCAAGGTAGTAGCAGAATAGCAAGAGAAAGAACTCTGAAATGCCCAGGTAGCATAAAAAGTTTTGCTAGTACAGGCAGACAGCCAAGCTGCTTGCTATCTCCTGCGGCTGCAAGCTGAATTCCAAACCTCAAGCAGTTTGCAAGTTAACTCTTTCTTTCCCAGTGAATACAAGTAGGCCTAGGGTTCCAGGCAGAAAACGACATTTAGCTTCAAGCCTTAACAATAACAGTTAATGACCTGGTCCTCAAGTGGTAGGGATTGCATGAAAACGAAGGTTGTTTCAAGCTCTGACCTTGAATCAGCAACAACACCTGGGAAGATGACCTCGTGTATTTGTCTCTAGGGGCAACCTGCCTGCTCCTCCACATTATCTGGGAAATATTAAGGTTGTGGGAAACTACTAAACAGTAGTGGGATCTCTATAGTTTCTTCTGGCTGCATGAAGAGACTACAGTTATCTCAAAATGGAAGAGTTTAATTGTTTGAAATGAAGCGAGTTGGGATATAGCTCAGTGGCAGTGTCTGCCTGTCACTTCCCTTCTCCAGCAATATATTATTATGTATTTTATCATTATATTATAAAATGATTACAAAATATAATTATATGTAACATAGAGATTTTTAATTTAAATGATGTCTGGGTGTGTGTGTGTGTGTGTGTATGTCTGTGTGTGTGTGAGAAGCTGTCTGCAGAGACCAGAAGAGCATGTCAGATCCCCTGGAGCTGGACTTACAGGCTGTTATGGGCCACCAACATGGGCTCCCAGTATCTGAACCTGGGTCCCCTACAAGAGCAGTCTGTGCTGGTACCTACTGAGTCATTTCTCCAGTCCCGCTATTATTTTTTAAATGAAGCTAATATACAATTCAAACCTAAAGGAAAAGCCTGCCTGAGCTCACCCAGATTGCTAGCTGACTGTGAGGCAACAGAGCAGGACAGAGATTCCAGCTGTTGGTGTCTGAGCTTGAGCCAGGCCCAGTTAACTTCCTGTTAAAGCCAACAGCTGAGACTCTTTGGGACACTAGAACACAATCCAGAGTCTCTAGGGTGTCTTGGATGAAAGTCCCAAATCCCTAGATATAGAAAAAAGAAAAAGAAAATCCAATTTAACAGTCAATGCAGACTGACTTGAAGTTTCTCTAGATGTTGAAAGTAAAAACGAAGGCTTTTAAAACATTAAAACTATGGTTAAGGGGATGGAGAGATGACTCAGTGGTTAAGAGCACAGACTGTTTCTCCAGGGGACCTGGGTTCAGTTCCCAGCACCCACATGGCAGCTCACAACCGTCTGTAACTCCAGGATCCAACACCCTCACACAGATACACATACAGGCAAAACACCAATAAAATAAAGTTTGAAAACAAACAAACAAGCCACGCTTAAGGGAAGAAAGGAAAATACAATAAATAAACAAACAGGAGATGTTAGCACAGAGACCAAAGGTATAAAAAGGAATCTAGTGGAAATTCTGTGACCTGAAACACAGAGTAACTGAAACAGTATGAGGGGCTCATCAGATGGCTGGGGAGGATGCAAAAGTAAAGAATCCTAAAAGCAGATTGTTTGGAATTAGCCAACCTGGAGGACAGAGAGAACGTGCTTGGGAGTGTAGGAAAGAAAAGTAGCTTAGTGTCCTCTGCGACCAGAGAAACCTATGAGTAATTAGAGACCCAAGAAGAAAGGGAAGTGAACGGAACAGAGGAGATATTTGAGGAGCCGTAACTAAAAATTTCCCAAGCTTACAGATGGAGGAAGCTTATTGAACCCCAAGCAGGATCAATACAAAGAAACCAAATCAGCAGTTTCAGGAAAATGTATGAAAACCAATTTTAAGTCTTAAAAGCAATTTTACTAAACGAATACATAACATACCCAGAGGTGACAACACAAATGACTACCAGCTTCTTCAAATTCCTTGTCACTTAAGTGTTCTAAAGTCCATGTTCTAGGTGTCACTCAACTTTAGCAGGCCGCCAGTCAGAAATGGCAGCTGTGCATACCCTCGGCAGATTTTTTTTTCCCGCCATTCCATCCTCCAAAATAGATCAAAGAGCCAGTTGCTCCATGGAGACTAACAAAAACCTAGTTGCTTAAGAAAATAAAGGTGTGCCTTTGTTGAATAAATATTGGCAGTAGGTTGTCATATCAACCCTTGAAAAAGCCAAGGTAGGGAAGACAGGTAGCGGGGAGATCAGAAAAAAAAAAAAAACTACAGCTGATTAAATTGGATTATCATCCTGAGAGCCCCTTCTTCTAATCTCCGGTCAATGCTGTCTCTCTAGGGGTTTATTTTCTTTATATTCTTTGGCTAACAGAAGTGTTCGTTTTTCAGGTGATATTGACCTGGTCCAGGACTAGAGTCAAATGGCTTAAAAGAAAATTTTACAACTCTTTCAGCCTCAAGATCAATGTAGCAAAAAAGAAAGGTAACAATGGATACTTCTGAAACGGAAGAAGTTTTCATCAGAGACATTCATACAAATGAACTTAGAGAGGTATTTGAAAGTTATCCTCACAATGGTCAGAAATACAAAGCAAGAATCAAATGAAAAAACATAAATCAGAAGTGCAATTGAGCATTTTATACTGATTCTTACAAAAATGTAACAACCTGTAAGGATAAAAACATCTCAGGGGACCAAAGATAGACCCTCTTAAAATGGCTACATTCTCAACAACCTTTATAAGACCTGATTCTAACAATGGCACTGGACTGAAGGTCTCAAGCCTTTGAATTCTCAAGTCCACATTTCTTGTCCTGACTTCTCTTCCGAATTCTAGATTGTCTTCACCTCTGGCTGCACGTTCGGGGAAGAATGTTATCGAACAATGTTTTCCTAGCTTTGCTAGTTCACTCCTGTCTTGCTGTAACCATGTGACCTTTAGACGGTCATCTAACGGTCATTAAGTTTTAGTTGAGATATTTTTGTATACGTAAATTTTTGAAGTCATGGCTAAAAGTTAAAAATCCATAGAATTTTCCAGTAATAACATGGTGGAGAAATGCATAAAACATGATAAACACCTTGGGTTTTAAGTAGGCCCACGGTGGTGATGGTGGTGGTGGGGACATCAATCAAGACTCTTAAACTTGAGGTGGCCAGCCAGTAATTTGTTTATAGAACGGAAATCTTCAGAGAAACGTAACAAAAGCCAGAGTCCCCACAAAGTATCACTCGCAATGTTCAATAAAGCAGGAAGTAGCTAGCACATGGAAACAGGAGAATTCCACCTTACAGGCAAGGAAAAGGAACTATAAGGTAGAAGCGCACCTAGAGATGGCACATGTTCGAATTAGCCATCAAAGAATGCAGAGAAGTGGCCGGACGGAACGCTATAAAGAAAGTCACAAGGAGCAAATAGTGGGGGGATCTCAGCAGAGAAACGAACATGTAAGGAAGAGTACACTGAGAAATCCAAACCTGAGGACACAGTTGCAAAAATTGCTAGTTTACAGGATGCATTTAGGAATAGAGGTTTGGCTTGCTAAATATGAAGAGAGCAATAGAAACTAGTCTACCTTTATGATCAAGGCTTCTTATATGCAAATATCACAGTGGAGCCTATGGGTCTGTACGAGAGGGCAGCAACAGTCCTGAAAACTAAAACAAGTTGCTGAGCGTCCTGAATCATACGTGACGTGATGTCAAACAAACAGGCCCCCACCTGTATTTTGTGTATTTTGTGTCATCTTCTTTTCCCAAACCTGTCACTCTTTCTCATCCACTCTTGTCTGCTTTACTTCTCTCTCTTCTTCCCATCTGGGAATTTCCATCCTCTGGGAATAATATGTAGAGAGCACGTGAGTTTTGATATAAAGATGTTCATTGCAGCATCGTGTATAACTTGGAAACAGTCAAGCAACCTCAGTGCTCAGGACAGGGGATTCATTAAGAAGAGACAATAGAGTATAGCTGAGAGTGACAATCTCGCCCCATTTTCAATCACGCGAGGACGTGAGTGTAATATTTTAAAAATCTCAAGGCCAGGTACTGCGGTGCACACCTTTAATCCTAGTACTTAGGAGGCAAAGGCAGGAGTTGTGTGAGTTCGAAGTCAGCCTGGTCTACCTGGTGAGTTCCAAGCTAGCTAAGGCTACACAGTGAGGCCTATACTAGGGGAAAAATTCTATTAAAGAAAGTAATTGTATATACAGTCTGTTTAAACTCTTAGCTGGAGTCGTAATTGTTTATTGGAGACATGAGAAGGGAGAGGAGGTCCTCACCCTGGCTCTCACTGAAGCCTCTTGCTAGCAGAGAAACGAAAATTCCAGCACTCTTAACTGCTTGAGGCATTTCTTCCCAGCTACAAAGGATGTTCTGGGAATCTCCCCAGAGACCTCTTTTTACAGGGACAGGACTTGCACTCACTAAAACCCTTGTGTAACCCTGGGGCTTCTGGTTTTACCTTATCAGATGATCACTTCGCCTAAGAAGTCTTCAGAGCCACCCTATAATCTTCCTTATCAAAAGCCAGCAAGCCAGCAAGCTTCCTAGCAACCAGATAAGATATAACTTGAAAGCCCAGAGAATGGTCTATAAGGTTAAGGCTAAGACATGACTGGAGCCATTGTGCCTCTTCCTCGAGCCCATCCCACAGTGGGACGTATCTTACGTTCTCTGTGTTCTCTGTTCTCCCGTGGGAAGCACTTGCCCACACTTGGATATGCCTTACTTTTTCTGGGCACCTCTTTGTCTCCTAAGTCTCGCTGACTCCTAACTTTATAGCAGCTAGTCCAGGAATTCTTTTCAGGGTTGACATCTTGAATCAGTGACCAATGCTACAGCACCACATGCAGTCTCCGACAAAGTGTCCTCATCGCCACTGTCTTGGGGAACGTGATCATTGGTAGACAGGAAGCGTCAGGAGGGCCTTCTGGCTCAAGCTCTTTTCCTCTCAGTGACCAAATGAGGCGGTTTTGTCTTTGGTGTTTCAATAAACTAGCAGTGAGATCTCAAGACACTTCCCTAGAGAGGTAAAATTTAGATGTGGTCTTTGAAGCATGGCCTCAGACTAAGTGGGGGTTGGGTGTGTGGAAAACATGGGCTTTAAGGGACATAGGTTTGGTCTTCAGCCCTATCTCTCAAACCCTCCCAGATGCTGGCACATGCAAACACCTGTGTTCCAGACGGAAGATATACAGGAAGCAAAGGAGCAAGAATGAAGTCGGGAAACGCTCGTGCAAGCCCCTAGGTAAGTGTTAGACAGTAACTTGGACATGCCTGTCTCTCTGTGCAGCAAGTTTCAGCAAGCTGAGTTGGTTGTTTTTTTTTTTTTTTTTTGGATTTTCGAGACAGGGTTTCTCCGTAGCTTTTTGGTTCCTGTCCTGGAACTAGCTCTTGTAGACCAGGCTGGCCTCGAACTCATAGAGATCCGCCTGCCTCTGCCTCCCGAGTGCTGGGATTAAAGGCGTGCGCCACCACCGCCCGGCTGTTTTTTGTTTTTAACAGCTTTTGTATATGTGGGAACATCACTGGGTGGGGCTGAAATGAAGGTGGTGTAACCCTGGGCTGCAAAATAATAAGGGAGACCACATTCCAGAACCTGACTGGACTTTCTAGCCTCAGAATTTAGGGGCTAGCACTCTAATTTATTAGAGACCCAATCAAGTTTGTTTGCTGGGAAGCTAACTTCCTGTTAACTGCCAGTTAGCTTCCGGTATTGCCTGTCAGGCAGAAATTGCTTTGGAGACTGTGTGCGGCCGATTCCCTTCACTATGACAATTGTGAGCGCGGTTTACTGATTTTCTGACAGTGGTTTTCATGAACGAGGGTCAAGCATGGAGGCAGTGTGCCACTCAACGGACTGATAGGTGTTGGAGTGGATCTGACTTTTATAATATTGATTGTATATTGTTTTTTTTTAAATATTTGTTTATTTATTTATTATGTATACAATATTCTGTCTGTGTGTATGTCTGCAGGCCAGAAGAGGGCACCAGACCTCATTACAGATGGTTGTGAGCCACCATGTGGTTGCTGGGAATTGAACTCAGGACCTCTGGAAGAGTAGGCAATGCTCTTAACCACTGAGCCATCTCTCCAGCCCTTGATTGTATATTGTAATAGCTACTTGTATGCAGGGCTCTCACGGTACTAAGCAACTTAGCTTATGAGATGGGGTAGGTACTATTATTATCTTATTATGCTCTTGATGAAACCTAAACGCAGTTTGGGTAGGTAATTGATCACAGTTTGAAAGTGTGAGTTGGGGGACTGGAGAGATGCCTCAGGGGTTTTAGGACTGCCCTCCCAGAGGTTTTGAGTTCAATTCCCAGCAACCACATGGTGGCTCGCAACCATCTCTAGTGGGATCAGATGCCCTCTTCTGGCCTGCAGGCACACATGCAGAGCCCTCGCCCATAAAATACAAATATCACATCAAATCAAATAAAAAAAGAAAGCGTGTGTCGGAGTTGGCGCTCAGATAATCTGGTTTGCCGTCACACCTGTGGCCTCCTGAGTTTCATCCTGAGTTTTTGTTCTTCGTGATAATGGCACCAAATTCAGAGCCTTGTGCATACAAAGCACGTGTTCTGCCACCGAGCCTCTGCCAACCCCAGGAGTTTTATCTTTTTTTTTTTTTTTTGTATGTGTGTGCAAGACAAGTTCTGCTGTCAGCTCTTACTTGAGAGACAGCCTTTTTCTTGGATGTTGTTATTTGATGCTGTGTACTCCTGGCTAGCGGGCCTGAGCATCTGAAAATCCTGACTCTGCCCTACATCTCTCCTGAAGATTACAGGGGTGAACACAGCCTGGTGAAGCTTCTGCGGGCTGTGTTTCCCAAACTGCGGCTGGACTCGGCCTTGTCCTGCGGTGACATTGTGGTGAAGGAGAACACAGTGATTGGACAAACGACGAAAGTCAGGTTCCTCTGCGTTCTAATTCGGATGGCTCTCTTGCTTTCCCTAACACCTCCTGGAAATTCTTTCCACATCTGGAAAGCATAGATAAGGTGTCGTAACACAGGCAGCCCCTGGCAGCCCCCACATCTGAGGCTTGCTTGTTTAGCACCAATGACGGCCAGGCACCGTTCCATCTGATAGGTTTCCTGTTTGTCTGAGAAACTCCAGCTGTGTAAAAGTGATGGTCAAGGGTACCAGGGGCAGAATGTTTTCTTTGAGAGAACCTGGCTGAGGGAAACAGAGCTCGCAGCAAAACACGGTAGAATACAATGACCTCACAAGTATGCAAACTGGCTTTTATTGAGAACCAAATCACCACAGTCATATACCAAGGAAAATGAACCATCTCTCTTTAAGGACAACAACAAGCTCTCAAGATAATGACTAGACAAGTATCATTAATTCCTGGTGCCTGTAACAAGCACAATGGTCTGATACGGGGCCACCCTGCAGGAGCACTCAGCTGCTATTCAGCCCGAAAAACTGCCCTGCTAGAGAAACTCCAGCCAGACAAAGGCTCAGAAAAACAAAATGGTCAACAGAACAGAACCGAAAACAATGCAGGACTTGTGAGGTCCAATGACACACTGAGAAAACACTTGACACACAGTGACTGATTCTGATGATGGCCACTTCTGGGGCCGGGTGAGAATAAAGGCCGAGACCTCGGGAAGTGGCTACAGCCAGGTGATGGGGAGGCAAAGAGAAATCGCTTCTGGGTCTGAGTCTCCAAAACAAAGAGGTCTAAACAATAGAGATCTGTCACCATCTTCCTGTGGCTTCCACCATAGTTCACTGGGACCCAAGTACCCAGCAGGTAGATAAAAACAACAGTTTGGGTCTCAAGTAGCTCGGTAGCTTTCTTTACGCCCCAGGGTCCTGCCCACCATCTGAAAATGAGAAGGGCTGAGCTAAATCACTATTATCTAAAGTCAAACAACTTTTTTTTTTTTTTTTTTTTTTTTTGGTTTTTCAAGACGGGTTTCTCTGTGGCTTTGGAGCCTGTCCTGGAACTAGCTCTGTAGACCAGGCTGGTCTCAAACTCACAGAGATCCGCCTGCCTCTGCCTCCCTAGTGCTGGGATTAAAGGCGTGCGCCACCATCACCCGGCTTCAAACAACTTTTTAAATTATTTACTTATTTAGGTTTTTGCAAGACAGGGTTTCTTTGTGGAGCCCTGGCTGTCCTGGAACTCACGCTGTAGGCCAGGCTGGTCTTGAATTTACAGATCTGCCTGCCTCTGCCTCCTGATTGCTGGGATTAAAGAGGTGTGCTACCACTGCTGGGCAATTTATTATATTCCTATAAAAGGAAGAACATGGGCTGGCAAGGTGGCTCAGCAGGTAAAGGTGTTTGCAGCCAAATCCAATGCCATGAGTTCAATCCCTGGGACTCACTTGGTAGAATTGTCATGGTATATACAACCTGCCCCCACCTTTGCATAAACAAATTAATAAATGAAATAAAAAATTTAAAGGAGTGTTTGGAAGAAAGAGATTATTACATTCTCTAAGTATTATTACTCTGGTTATAAATGTTTCTTAAACACCACCACTGAAAAGAATATAAGCGCCGTAATTTACAGTTGTCTTTCAATGTTTTACCGCCCTGATGAATCCATAAACTAAATGTAAACAAAATCAATGCCATTTCATCATGTTTTGAGACAAGGGCTTACTCTATAGTGTACTCCAGGCTGACTTTGAACTTAAGATCCTCCTGCCTCAATCTCAGTGGTAAATTATAGCCAGGAACCACCACATCTGTTGGTGTGAAGACTTCATGTCCTTTAGTATGTGTGCAGGATGTTTGGTCACACTGTGTGAAAATGTGTTGCTGTTTGACCTCACCTGCCTAAGACACCTGATTGGTTTAATAAAGAGCTGAATGGCCAATAGCTAGGCAGGAGATGACAGGCAGGACTTCTGGGCAGAGATACGAACTCTGGGAAAAGAATCTGAGAGTGGGGGATTTGCCAATGAGATGTGGAGGAAGTTGGACATACGGTACTAAGGAAAAGTAATGAGCCACAGGGTAGAGTGTAGATTAATATAAACAATTTAAGTTCCAAGAACTAATTGGGAGCAAGCCTAGGCTAGTGTAGGAGGTCCTTCTGTTTGTGTGTTGTTTTCATTGGTTGAATAAAGAGACTGCCTTGGCCTTTTGATAGGGCAGAACTTATGTGGGTGGAGTAGACAAAACAGAATTCTGGGAGGAAGAAAGCAGGGCCATATCTTTTGCAACCCTCTTGTCCTTTCCCTGTTGGCTACAACTGACAGCTTAACTGCATCAATGGAATAACACCAGAGCGAGGGCTTAGCATCCCAGGCACCTCTAGACTGAGGCATTCTCTAGTCTTTGTGGGTCCTACCCTCTTAGGGTTCTTCTTTTCTTCTAATTACTTTGGGTAAATTAGCTAACCTCCTCAAGTGGAAAATGGAAACAATAATAGCATCTAATGCATAGGTTTGGGTGGTTAAACAAGGAAGGAATTTAGAACAGGCTTGGCACAATACAGTGAGTAAACGCTAACTATAATCAGAAGCACTACTTCTGTGAGTTTAAACAGGTACGGTGTCTCTTTCACTGGCAAACATGCAGCCCAGGGCCTGGCACATGCCAGGCAAATACTTTACCATTGAGTCACACCTCAGTCTAATGTCAAAGCCATTTTTAGGGTTCAAACCTTTGTCATAGATTAGGCTGCTAAAAAGGAACATTTCAGGGGCTGGAGAGATAGCTCAGTGGTTAAAAGCACTGGTTGCTCTTCCAAAGGACCCAGGCTTAATTCCCAGCATGCACATGGCAGCTCACAACTATCTATAACTCCTTTTTCCAGGGGATCTGACACCCTCACACAGATATACATGCAGGCAAAACACCAAAGCACATAAAATACAAATAATAAATATATTAAAAAAGGAATGTTTGATTTGTTAATCCAAAGATTGGAGGAGAAAGACCAGACCCAAATCATACAGCCAAATTAATTAAAGGAGGCATTTTTATTTGTGTACATGGGCTGCTCCCCATAAGATGGTGTTTGAGAAGTCAGCATTGGATGTGAGGAAGACAAAGCTTTTTATAGCTCAGGGGTGGAGCTTTCCAAATGGAGATTTGGCAGGCAAAATAGGGGGATGCAGGAGCAGAACATAAGCATAACAAGTTAATTATAATGACCTCCTGAAACATACACTTGATTGTAAGGTGGTCATAAGAACAGGCAGTCATAGCAAGGTAACCATAGCAACCCTTCTGAAACAAAGGTAAGGTTGCAAGACAGTTATTAACTTTTTGAAACAAAGACATGACTGCCATTCCTGGAACAGGCAGTGCAGAACCATCTGTAGCTAGATTACAAGAAGGGCATAGTCTAACCCTTGAGAAACAGATTTAATCATAAACAGGAATGAACTTAGTTTGTCTTTATTATAAGATAGCTTTCAAGCCCAAGATGGAGGCAGGCTGGTTCTTCGGTTTCTTATAGTTCTGGAGACTGAGAAATCCAAGTCCAGGGTACTAGCTCTTCCTGTTCTGTGTCCAAATGAACTATGCTCACATTTAACTTATAGATTGTGGAAAATGTAAAACAAGCAAAAGAGACAAAATTAAGATTCAAATTACAAAGGGGAATATGGAGACTATGGGTGTCCGTGGTAGTCAGCTTACAAAATGACCTTCCAAGTACTTTCACTGCCCCGTGTTTTCTTCCTTTGAGCCTGAACAAGGTTAACCTGTGCAAGCAGCAAGATAGTCCATAAAGAACTTGGCAAGGGTTCTGAAACCAAGCAAAAAATATAGTGTGTCTGTCCTTAGCCTCTTGGGTAGCTCTCTCCTAAGAATCCAGTCACTATACCACAAGTGCTTAGAGCTTGTGGAAAGACATACACAAGGAGAAACTGAGGCATTTTGCCAACAACCAGTACCATTAGAGAGACCATCTTGAAAGCAGCTTCTCCTGCCTCCTTCATAGGAATGCAACTCGATCAACCCTCTATTGGTACTTCTTCAAAATCTCAGAGCAGCCCAGCATGATGAGACACGTGCAGTGAGACATTCTACAGGCTGAGGCAGCGGGATCACAAGTTCAAGGCCACCCTGGACTAAATTCAGTTCCAGGAGTGTAAGAAACAGCAAGACTGTGGTGGTTGGTGGTTTGAAAGAAAATGGCCCCCAAAGAAAATGGCACTCTTCGGAGGTGTGACCTTGTTGGAGGAAGTGTGTCACTGTGGGGGCGGAGCTCGAGGTCTCTTTTGCTCAAGTTGCCTTCAGTGTGACTGTCAGTCAAATTCCTGTTGCCTGCAAGATATAGGACTCTCAGCTATTCCTCCAGCACCACATCTGCCTGCATTCCGTCATGCTCCCTGGCATGATAATAATGGACTGAACCTCCAAATTGTAAGCAAGTCTCTCAATTAAATGTTTTTCTTATAAGAGTTGCTGTGGTCATGGTGTCTTTTCACAGCAACAAAACAAAACAAAACAAAACCCTCTAAGACAAAGACCCTGTCTCAAAAAACAGAACCAGCCATCAAGGCCACTCCTGAATTTTTGACCCATAGAAACCATATGGGATCATAAAGATTTAAGTTATTCTTGGGGGACATTTGTTACACAGCAATCCAAAGCTATTACAAGGTCTGTAATAAAGATGTGATTGCTCCCGAGGGACATTTATATAACACAAAGGATTCTTAACCTTTCTTAGATGTATTCACGCACCAAAGCCTATCAAGAAGCCATTGTTTGTTAGCTGGAAGACATGTAAGGAGTTCAGAAACAAATGAAGCTGGCTGTTTTCAAGAAGATCAGAAGCTGGGGATCTGGGGTGGGGTGGCAAGCTTTAAGTGCCCCTTGCAGATGTCACACCCCTGCTTTGATGTCACATTTTCCATCTGTGTTGATATTTTGAGGACATCGACTTTGGCTGGGGCTGCGGTGGCTGGAGAGCCTGCTCATTCTCTCGGCTGTACAGTTGTTTGGTTTTAATAAGAGTGATCAATACCATTAGTTTTCCCTTTAAATGCTAATGATGGCTTTAACACAGCAGATGCAGACATACAGTGTAAAGCAGATTAAAATTAGGCTCAAAATTAAATTGCTTACACATAGCAAAGGAGCCAGTTTGGACATCTTGATAATCAGGCACAACCAGCTGACAAATCTTGAATTGTCCTGATCAACATAAAACCTCCCCAGCCTCAGTGAGAATGGGCATTGTGAGGCCCTTAGAGCAGGCTTAGGACCTGGGACGGGTAAGGACAACTGCCAGGGCAGGGTTTGTGCATAGTTCTGGGTACCATACACACAGTATCTTTGTTCTTTGTCCCTCCTGTGACAGCAGTAACTGAAAGCCGGCACTCAGAGTGCTATGCTGAGTGTACGACTTCCAAACAAACATGAACCCAGTTTCCTCCAAGGCAAGGAGAAGCATTTTGGGAAAACCAGGCTGTTCTTTCCTGTGAAGGCCTCAGGACACCCAGAAGTGACTCCTAGTAAATATTGCCCAGAACATAACCGATGTCTCGTCTTGGGGTTGTGTTCAGGGGCAGACTCGTGTGCAAGTTCTCATGAGATGGATGTAGATGATATTAGAAAGGCAGCTGCTTTAACACTAGATCTACTTTTTGGTTTGGAGGCTCTATTAATGACACTCGATGAGTATGTAATCAGAACAAGAATTTAGAGGATTTGAAGGTCTGGTAGCCACGTTAGTTACCATTCCACACACTGAATAGATTGAGTATTGTTTAAAAGCTCTGTTAGTGACCAAGATACAATAATTAATATAGTATAATATGTAACAATATACAATATATGATATGACCATGCATCTCACAGCCTAGCCGTGCAAGCAAATGCAGACAGACCTGGGGAAAATTCCAATAGAGAGATTGATATATGTGACTGTGTTGCCAAGCAGGGCAGGATAGGGCGGCGGCTGGAGATCATGGAACACTTCCGACAGAGAGCAACCTTTCTGCTGCAGGCTCAGGCTGCCTGTGGAAGTGGGTTGGTGTACAAAGTTTCAAAGTTAACAGACAAAAGGGCTGCTAATTTGCGTGGCTGAATGGGATGCCCGAGTGAGTCCCTGAGGGCCCGAGGAAGTGCAATACAGAAGAGGGGCAAGAGCTTGGTCACATGATCACCACCACCACAGCTGTGTACTTTGCAGACCTGATGGATCCCTATGTCCCTTTGGGTGGGCCTTGCTGGTGATTACTGTTCTGCTTATGTGAGCTTTGACAGAGGATGGCAGTGTGAAGGTTTTGCTCAAATCTTTTCTCTCAGCCGGACTCCGAGGGTAGAGAAACACAGCTGTTGGTAGGAAAGGGACTCCTCCGGTAGACTGAGTTATCAGGGCTGAACTTTAGCTGTGAACAGAGGTTGGAGAAGCCTCCAGTTTTGAACTGTGGTGGCTTGGCCAGGCATGACCACTGGTTAGGTAAGAGGGTGAGAAAGAAGCCACTGGCATGAGTAACTGGAAACTCTCTGCCGTGGGTTTGGCTCTTTGCCACACCAGTCACCTCATAAGGCAGTCGCAGAACTGGCAGGTGGACCAGAGGAGTTAGGCCTAGGCCTGAGCTCTCATCTCCTCGGGGCAGCCGGGACTTAAGGTAGTTCTTAAATTAAGGTTGTTCTTAAATTCAACAATAGCAAGACATTGTTTAAGGCTCCTAAAGTGCAGTCTCTGTAATTTCAGAATTAATTGATGCTCCATTCCGGACAAGTTCACACAACCAAGCCCTGGCAGCTCATGACATCAGTTTCTGGAGCCAGAGTTCCGGAGCATACCACATCTGTACCAACCTGTTGAGGTGGAAGACTCTGTGGAAGATGGCTCCTAGGAAGTTTATAAATTATTTTGGGACCTCTGCCTTGGAAGAGGCACAGTGGAATCAGAGTACTTTGAAGACGTTTCAGCCTTGCCATGTTGAACTCCTGGATATTCTGACCACTCTGTTCTGACCCCAGGATACTTTGATGCTGTTTTTATAGATAATTAGATCAGTTAGATAAATATTGAGCAATGGTTTTGTTAATACAAATACAGAGTAAATATTTTTATCTATTTAATTTCCTTTGTGGTATAACATATTGATCATTTCTCTCTGTGTGTGTGTGTTATGTATGTTGTGTGTGAATGAGTGAGGGCATGTATCTGACAAGGCATGAGCGTGGTGGTCAGAGGATAACATTCAACAGTCGGTCCTCACCTTCCACTTCATGTCAAGAAGTCTCTCATTTCTTTGCCTCCCCTTGTTCTCTAGGCTGGCCAGCCCTCGGGCTCCTGGGCCATTCGCTCATCGTGTGCACACCAAGTTTGCAGTGCTGTCTCACTGTCAGGCTTGAGCAGCAAGTGAGCCCTTTCCTTGGCTCTTTGATATTATCGTTTTCCCTCAGAATGGGTTTTTCCCATGGGCTTAATATATAATTTAAAGTTTACAAGGAACATATTTTATGTATTTGAAACTTTTGCTTCTACTTTGCCCAACTCCAACCAGGAGCTGGCTTTTGCGGGAAGTTCCTTAACCCAATTTCCTGCAGAAGCATTCCACCTCTGTACCAACTTGCTCAGGTAATATATATTGCAGAGAAGGGTATTAGGGAGCCAATAAACTGCTTTGGTACCACTGCGCTGGGAAAGGTAGTGAAGGTAGAGTTCCCAGGTAGATTTTACTGACCTAAAGTTCACTCTCCATCATTGAAAGGACATTGTTGTTTAATTTTTCACATTCGCTGTTGAACCAGATGAAAACAATTATTGGTCTGCTCACTTGTGAATGCACGTGTCCTGCTACGTGCTATACCTGAAGTTCTAACCTAGAAATTTTCCCGTCTGCCCTAACCTCAGCCTCTTCCAGCTAACACATTTCCTGACTGTTGGAAAATGATTCACTTGGTTGCTTGTTTTGAGAACTGAACCCAAGGCCTTCCGGATGCTAAGTATGTAACTAAACCCTAGGCTGCTATTTTTTTACATTTCTGTTTTACCAGTTATTTTGATGACACATGTCCTGTTAATTCTGTTCTGCTTTTAACTTACATTCGTCTTCTAACCTGGCAAATTATGTTTGATGAGTAAGCATCAGAGAGAGAGAGAGAGAGAGAGAGAGAGAGAGAGAGAGAGAGAGAGAGAGAGAGAGAGCCAAGCCAGAAAAGCACATCCAACTCTTCTGTTTCTTTACAACCCAAAACCAGACTGCAGCTGTTCTTGTTTTGATTTTGACTGGAAGCATCAATGCTGACAAGTATTTTTCCATGAGACATTACAAAGTGGTCAGTTTGTTGGGCTGCTGCAGTAACTTTTTTTTTGTATGCTCAACCACTGTACAAAAGAAGGCTGAGAACATGCCGCCACTTTAATGCCAGTTTGGATTTTCTGACTCGGGATCCACAAAAGCAAGATGGTGGCGAGGAGCATGACACCAACGGGTCATTTGCACAACACCTTTTAAACGGGACGTGTCACCGCTTCCCCACACTGTGTATTTGCTGTACCGACTCACACCGCGCTTGCTGTTCCTTTCAGAGTGACTGATTCAAGACAGCATCCAGCTGTTTATCCAAAAATTCTCTAATAATGGACTGCCTATTTGGAAACAGCATATAAAGATAGCACTTTGCTCAAACACTTTTTGTTGCTGTTGTTCGAACATGAAGAAAGGCCAAAGGGAAAAAAGAACTGGAGACAGGCTTGGCTTGATATGAAGGCGGGGAGAAGAGGAAGAGTAGGGGCTTTACGAGTTGGTCCGCCATGATGACCATGAGTGCTGCATAACCACCAAAATGATCTTGATTTGCACACCCCTTGCTTTGCTTGTGAGTTAGTGCAGACGGTCAATAAAATTAAGTTGCCGAATCAATTTTGGGCCATGACGTTTCCCTTGTCAATGAAAGTTATTTCCTACCGTCTCGACTTTGATGCTACAAGATCCTTGATGATCCCAGCAGACCCCACGTACTGCACTGGAGTGTGTACATATACAGTGAATCAGCCTGCTCTCTCTAACATAAGAAGAGAATTCAACCCTATAGAACACCCATGACTCATCTGGAGCCTCACGGGGCATCCAGAATCCCGGAGAGACCAAAGGGCACCTAGTGTTTAGTGCCAATGAGTACTGAAAAGAATCTTAGCATACCGAGGGTAACATTTATCTATGTGACGCACAACAGGTTTGTTGCCAACCTGACTTTCTGATTTGCCAATCAGGAAGCATTTCACAGTGCTGTACATCCCATCCTCGTATCCTCGTGTGTCACAAGCTTCCGGCTCTAGACTACACGCAGCCTCCTCTTAACTCCCCGCTGCTCCATGCCGACTGGCTGCAAGGCTGGGATTTATTGTCTTGCTCTAACAAGGCTAATGGTAATTTCCCTGGATTTTAGCCTGAGATGGTATACCCTGCTCAATCTGTTTTTTGTTTTGTTTTTTTTTTTTAGGTTTTTAGAGTTCTGACATCCCAAGGATGCTGTTCGGACTGTTTCCCCCCTCCTTGCTCCTTCTTTGGTGAAGGTGGGAACTAACACCCAACCAGAGTCCCGGGAGCTCAGGAAAGGAAGCAGTCACAAATCTCCAGGCCATTCAGACCTTTTGTCTGATGAGCCTTAATAAATGAGACAAATACCATACAGTCAACATTAACTTTAACCATCTTTTTTATTATCTAAAAATGACAAGCCAAATCACTTCAGTTCTGACCATGACAGAAACACGAATATCTCACTAAAATAAATACTAACAGGGTTGAGATGAGTGACTCACTTGCCTTGGGCACAAAATTTAGGGAGGCATTTTAAAAAATATCCCTCAACAATAAAGATAAATGATATATTTTTTTTATCGCAGTAGTTAAATCAACGCAAAAAACTCACGATGAACAAAATATCCACATTTTAAATAAAGGATCAGCCACAGTGCCTTGCGGAGTATTCTTGGGACCTTAGATGAAAGGGAAAATAAGGCATGTCCTGTTTTCATCTAGAAATTTGATATTTTCGTGGCCCACACTAGCTAGCTTTATCCTAGTGAAGTTGGCTAGGGAGAACCTGTCCAGCATGGAATAAATGGCACAGCCCTTCCTGTTTCAATATTAATTCAGGGTACGAAACATAGACAGTTATGGTCAGGTCTAATCGCCACCACTAGAAAACCAACGGCCATAATTGTGGCCCTGCTTTGGTTGTCCTTTCAATTAAAAGGTGTTTCCTAGCCCCGAAACTAGTCTTTTTTTGGTTTCTGGAATCTGAAGATGTCTTGTTACCAAAAGTCTATTGCACAAACCACCGCAGAACCCGCTTGGAAAAGCCCATCTGATTCAAATCATCAAAAGTTCCTCCGCCCGCGGTAGTTGCCCCGGGTTCTCTCCTTGCCACTCTTGGCCGGAAGTTGCCTGTGTGTCTTCTTCCGGTTCTCCACTTTAGTCCATCCCCCTTCGCTCACCCTGCTCTCTTCTTCGCCTCCTCTGGAGGCAGCCTCGGGGTGCAGAGGCATCCCGGGGATGGTCCTGGGCTCACGACGGTCATTCGGGTTCCTCTTGAAGTCAGGGGACTGATGAGTGTTCAGTGCTGGCTGTGGCACCCTGTAGTACTTTCCAGAATACCTTTCTCGTGAAGGTGCGGAATGCTGACTTTTGTCCCCGTACCTTCCCCTGGGGGAAGAGTTGAGGGATGCACTCCCGCGGCCGTATTTGTTTCTGCTGCGGTCTGAGTAGCGGCCCCTCTCGGAGGAGCTGTCGGTGTTGAGGCTGGAGAAGCCGCTGTCCCTGGAGTTGAGGTGCAGGGAGGAGAAGTTTTTGGTGAGCCCGTACTGCGTCGGGGAGGAGCTCCTGGAAGGGTTGATGGGTGTGATCTGCTGGTACTTGACGGGCGTCTGGGTGCGCCTCACCGCGGCGGCATAGGAATCTTGGTTGGCAAAGTATGAGAAGAAAGGGGACCCCAGGATGGGGTTGCTCTGGGAACGCTGTAGAGAAGTGTGGGATGCAATCTGCCGCAAGCGCAGAGTGTCTAACCACTGGCAGTCCGCACCTGCAGGGGAAATGGAAATGAGCATCTTCCATGCCACAAAATTGAATGCCTAATTCATAAGCCTGGCTCAGGAAATCAATCTCCGGGCTGCTTGGGGGGCGTTTCAAGCATTGGCATGCATGGAAGTTTCAGGCTAGGTATATAGACCTTTCTCTTTACTGCCACGAACCCTTGGGCAGACCGGTAAATTGTCATTAAGAATACATAATGTGGTTTTCTATTTCTGCTGCCGTGGTTCTAACTGTATTAGGAACCTCATCTCCAAGGAATGATACAGTATCGCAGCACCATCTTCCTAAACTGCCACTTCTCTACGGGTTTAGCTTCCAAGAGGCCTGAGTTTGAGCTCCTGTCTGCAGCCATGTGTGCCAAGGGAAGCTAGGCCTCTTCTGCCCACGACAGACATACAGTTGGCAGAAAAGGACATATTGCCGTTCCGTGCAAAGCTGAATTGGTGTGGGGTAGTCGCCTGGATTCCAGGAAGGCATTTCTACTAAATAGGAGAGGAGGTCAGGACTGACACCTGGTGCCTTCAGGGCATCACTGTGTTTCCAGGGCAGCAGACTCAGCAGCGAGGCTGTGGGCAAAGCCAGTACAGGGAGGATGACGACAGGAAAGGAAGAGGCCATCCCTTAAGACTCCATAGTCAAACTTGCTTGTCGTGTTGCATTCAGAGCCTATCATCTTTGGACTTTTAGCAATGGAAGGCAATACATTTTATTCATTTAAATCAGTGTTTGAGGGACTTCAGAGGTTTCGTTCCTTAAAATGCAGACTGCTGGTTCTAGACCTAGAACATCTGCTTCGGTACATCTGGAGATGGGTGGGAGGGTGAGCATCTCTGACAGGTTCACAGAGGACATTGCAGGACCAAACTGTGAGACCCCCTGAGATAAGCCAGGTGAAGCTGGGTTTTCTGTTACTGGCAGGCAAAATAGGGTGTGACTGATCTAGCAGGAGATCTGGAGTCTTCCCATCCCATTGGAAAAGTGAGTCAAAGGAGTGTGGAGGGAGACAGAAAGGAGAGACACAGGCTGAAAATTGAAGGAAGCCAGATGCAGCTTTTCAGAGGGAATCAGTCTGGAGCAAGTTCAGCCGGAAGTAGAAGGTGCTGACTTTTCCAGTGTACACTCTTCCAGGAAGAATAATTTACTGTTTCTTAAAGATCCTGCTTAGAAGATACAAAGGACATCTATTTGGGGTCTGGGCAGAGTCCTGTTTGGGGAAAGGAATGCCATTGTCACAATGGGGATGTCCTCACAACCTACCCCCAACCCCAGCCTTGTGCCCTGCTATCTGCCACCATCACGTCCTGGTGGTACAGTTCATTGGCTATGGGCGCATGCATGGAGGAAGTACTTCCGTCAGTGTTACCACAGGGATCTGGAACTGAGAGTGATTAAAACAAATGGTTATTTGGTGACATGGTAGGATTTGAGTCATGTAAAACTTAGAAGTCATTGGGAGCCCTTTTGTGTAATACGAATTTGGAAATGGGAAGAAGAGCCTCACAGAAGAGGAAATACAGGAGAACAGGATTCATGGGGGCGGTTATTAGGATGAAACAGGATGGTAGTTATAAAACCCTATAGAAGTAAAACGTGCCTGACAAACATTAGTGTTAGAAGTCCTTTCCTCTTGGTCTCATCTGAGAACACACTCTGTAGCCTGTGATGACCTTGACGTTGCACTGGTCTGCCTGCTTTACTACAGGGGTAAGCTGCCACGCCAGCTAAATGAAGTACGGAAAGGATCATAGCAGACATACCAGGCAACATACACAGACTTAAACATAAAGGGGTTTAGAAGTAGTTGCACGAGAGGAGCATAGAGCCAGACCTACTATGTAGAATAATCTCAGCAAAATAACAAACCCTGAAAAGCCTGACTGTGTGCTGTGCTTGTAGCTAAAGAGTACTGACAGAATGCCAAACCTAACCTGGTGGTAAATGTTAGTATTCTGGCGCCCCTTGGAAACCTGGCAGTCATCCCTCTGCTTGGCAAGCAGTTCTGGCTGGACACAGGTGCAAGGGTCCCTTTAAGAGACAAACTCCACCCACTCTCCTCTTCCCAGGAGGCAAGCTAGTCTAGGTCTTTCTACTACTCTCTTCTCTCTTTCTTCCCTCTCTCCCCCCTCTCTGCCTCTCTGTCTCTCTCGGTCTCTGTGTTTCTTTCTCCCCTACCCTCCCAATACCCTCTTCTCAACAAACTCCACACTCAAGCTCTCTCTGCATGGACTATTCTGTCACCAGCTGCTGTCCCCACCTGCAGTGGGTCCTGCCAGGGTCCCACTTGTGCGCCCCTATCTTTTTTGGTGTTGTTTTTCCAAACAGGGTTTCTCTGTCGCTTTGTTGCCTGTCCTGGAACTAGCTCTTGTAGACCAGGCTGGTCTCGAACTCACAGAGATCCACCTGCCTCTGCCTTCTGAGTGCTGGGATTAAAGGCGTGCGCCACCACAGCCCAGCTTGCACCGTTATCTTAACAGTAACACTGTACCCTGATGGGTATTTGTAAAACAGTATAACCAAACCAACTCTGTTGACAAAGGTGGTCAGACCTGGCATGATGTCAAACAGTTTGCTGATGGCTTTTGAATGTTCTTCAGGATTCTGTCCACCCTGGCTGGTGGCTATTTAAGGATATTTGTCCTGTGTGGCAAGTCAGGCCTTACAGTGGTCAACATAAGGGCCAGGCTGTCAGAATTCAGTGACACTTGCCACTGGGGACAATAGGTTAGAGTCCTGTCTTTGTCTCTATGCCTGACAAAGAGCCCTCTGGTATGCTGTCGCAAAAGTACTCTTCTCTTGGAGAGGAACAAGTGCTGGCTAGTAAGGCTGCATCTCTGCTGTGCTCTGTGGGGCGTCTCATGGGTAAGAGGGAACTGCATACGACTTTGTATCCTAGCACCTTCAACATACTTGTGAGCTTGTCTTGGTCCTGCAGTTATTAGAGTTCCGAGCCTACGAGTAGGGGGTAAGAACCTTTGCTTGAGTTCACCAAATAATGACCAATTTCCTCACCAGTCAGCTGACCTTCAATACTTTTCTCAATTTTTAAAATTACTATCACCATTATTTATCATGTACATTAAATTTTTTCTCTTTACTTTAAATTTCTCAGCAAAGAGAAATTTTCTCTTAAATTTTAAAAGACACGTATTTATTGTGTATGTGTGTGTGTGGGGGGGGGGGACAGCACATGCCATGAAGTCTGTGTAGAGACTAGAGAACCACATATAAGAAAGAGTCATCCAGGCTTGTGGGCCTTTGTGTGCTGAGCTGTCTTTCTGAACCTGTCATCTCCGTTCCTACGTTACTCTTGTTTTGTTCATCCTTCTCTTCCCCTCCCCAGCTCCCTTCCTCCATCATTGCTGTGTTTTGTTACTGGTGTTGGAGACTCATGAAATACTCGTGGCTAGAGATGTATCTGGGTTGGTAGTGTGTTTGCCTAGCGTATGGAAAACCCTGACTCCATCCCTGGCACCCATCAAACTGCGTGTGGTGGCCCACGCCTGTAATTCAGAGCCTGGAGAATCAGAAGTTCAAGGTCATTCTCAGCTATATGAAAACCATTCCAGGCCAGCCAGGGGCACACAAGACTCTGCCAGAATGAAAAAGCAAAGACAAGAAATACTGGTCACAGCGGTGGCTTTGTAGGAATTTTAGCTAGAAGACTTTTAGGAACTAAACAAGCAGATGTTTTTGCCATTGCAATGTAGCGAAACTACTTTCCATCATTCGAGTTATCCAGATATTAAATCTGGGCAATGTGCTCACATTTACATTTATGTCTACAAATACGACTCTATAATCTATTTATAAAAACAATATTAATGGGTGAATATGATTAAAGTGCACTGTACATATGTATGACGTTCTCAAAACTTAAGACACACTTTGAAAAAGCAATATTAGAAAACTGAGAGGGAAGTACTGTTAGACAGCTGAGCCACATGCTGCCTGGCGCTCACCTCCGTGGTGGGCATGGCACAGCTAACCTTCTGGACTCAGGCACACGCTGCCTGGCGCTCACCTCTGGTGGGCATGGCACAGCTAACCTTCTGGACTCAGGCACACGCTGCCTGGCGCTCACCTCCGTGGTGGGCATGGCACAGCTAACCTTCTGGACTCAGGCACACGCTGCCTGGTGCTCACCTCTGGTGGGTATAGCACAGCTAACCTTCTGGACTCAGGCACACGCTGCCTGGCGCTCACCTCTGGTGGGCATGGCACAGCTAACCTTCTGGACTCAGGCACACGCTGCCTGGCGCTCACTTCTGGTGGGCATGGCATAGCTAACCTTCTGGACTCAGGCACACGCTGCCTGGCGCTCACCTCCGTGGTGGGCATGGCACAGCTAACCTTCTGGACTCAGGTGCACGCTGCCTGGCGCTCACCTCTGGTGGGCATGGCACAGCTAACCTTCTGGACTCAGGTGCACGCTGCCTGGCGCTCACCTCTGTGGTGGGTATAGCACAGCTAACCTTCTGGACTCAGGCACACGCTGCCTGGCGCTCACCTCCGTGGTGGGCATGGCATAGCTAACCTTCTGGACTCAGGTGCACGCTGCCTGGCGCTCACCTCCGTGGTGGGCATGGCACAGCTAACCTTCTGGACTCAGGTGCACGTGGCCTGGCGCTCACCTCCGTGGTGGGCATGGCACAGCTAACCTTCTGGACTCAGGTGCACGCGCTGTGCTCCGACACTAACTTACTTGAGTCAGATCTGCTGCCAGGGTTGCCGTCCGAGTTGGAGAATAACGTCTGGATGGCGAGCTGGACCGCTTTCACTTCATCCTGAGGCTTCGTTCTACTCCACTGAATGCAGTGGACATGCTTGGTGAGTTTCGGAGATCTGACGTCACTCTGTTAAATCAGAGTTGAAATATATTTTCAGAGAGATATTTTATAATGTTAAATATAATTTAACAAATATAATTTAATTTTATTATTAAATATAAAATAAATAAAATTTTAAATGGTAAAAGACATGAAACTTTAAATCTCTCTTAAACAAAAGTGTAAGGTATTGCTAACTGTTTTGTATTGTACAGAAGATCTTGATTTTTACAACACAATCAGGTTCCCTTTAAGGCTTAAAATGCCTCTACTGACTTCCTACCATGCTCATAGTGAGTTCTTACTGGGTGCCCAGATCTGACCTTGCCCACCCGTCTGGCTTCATCCTTGACTTGCACTTGGCGTCCGTGTGGCTCTTCTCTGACCACGCAATCAACCATTTTCACCTCTCACTCTCTGACAGGGTTTATTTGTGGCTGGGTTATTTTCTACCCCTGTCGACAGGTAGTGCCAAATGTGTACATTTTAATAGTATGGTTTTTTTTAAAGGTTTATTTATTTATGTATGAGTGCTCTATCTGCACGTACAACTTTATGCCAGAAGAGGGCATCAGATCCCACTACAGATGGCTGTGAGCCACCATGTGGGTGCTGGAAATTGAACACAGGACCTCTGGAAGAGCAGCTTTTAACCATCTCTTCAGCCCCCATGTTTTCTTTTCTTAATGTAACTTTTTCTTTCTTTTCATATAAAATTCATGGACTCCATTAATTTGGTGATAACAATAAACTCCCCAGAGTTGGGATGCGTGCTGGTCTTTTGAACAGTCACTGATCTTCTCTCCTGAACTCTTATTTCCAAGTGAGTTCTACTCACTTTTAACATTATTAGATGGGATATACAAAGTGTTCAATCGATATCTCATAAAAGTATAGGAAAGGCATTATCCCCAATTCTATTGTGTTATCTTTCCTTCCTAATACTTCATTAGAGAAATCTCATTCATCTTTGCATATGCATGCCGGTATGTAATTTGCCTCCCAGTAAACCCACATACTAACCTGTAAGCACCCTGAGAGACCAGACAGGTCCCGGCTCACTAACAGAGGGTGGAACTCCGCCTCTGTCGTCAGGAGCTTACCTCATAGGTGACCGTGCACTCCACAGTCTGGTCCTCCACTATCCCTAGAATCCACTTCTCCATTACAAACGGTGGCTGAAACACAGAAGTTAGGATAGCATAGTGTCAGAAGACAGCCCGTGCTGCAGAAGTTAGGATAGCATAGTATCAGAAGACAGCCCGTGCTGCCGTGTTTCATAGAGGTCAGCTGTGCCACACACAATTTTCAAGCAGGGACAGAATACTAGATTATCATAAAATCATGCTGGCTTACAACATTCTCGTATCTTGGGCTTTACTATTTTTATACATTTGCAACCAATATCTTTGAGTGACTGAATGAATTAGTGCTTGTCCTACTGATGGGTAGGTGGTAAGTCCTGATTTCCCAGTTTTCTGTGGTTTTTGGTTTTTTGTTTTTTTTTGGTGGGGGAGATAGGGTCTGGCTGTATAGTCTTGGCTCAGAGTTAGTTGATGATCCTCCTGCCTCAGCCTCCCAAGTATTGGGATCATAGTTGTACCACCATGTAGGTCCTCAATCCTCTCTGGGGTGATAAAACATGACTCCATCCTTTCAGTAGGTTATTAATTCATGCTGCTGTTTGAAACGGTAGCCTAAAGCTTTGTCAACAGTAAGATAAAGCCATGACAACATGAGAGGTCCCAGAAGTGTCTTCCAGAGGGTAGGCCGTAGCTTGCATAGTGTCTTTGACAATCAGTTTTCTATCTGCCAGGCTATTATGCCAGAGGCTTGTACCAATGAAGACAGCGTGGTGTTATTTTACCTTCAGATTAAGACAAAAGACTAATGAGGCCTATATTTTGGATCTTATGCTAATTCTGATGAAAATTATTTTTTTCTCTTTCTCTTATCCTTCCAGATTGGGGCTATAAAACAATGGCTGTATATAAGTTGGGTGTAGATTATAAAACAGATTTAACTGGGCTGGTTTTATATAAATTAAGACTGTTATTGCTTCTATTGTTTTTATAAGGTTCTGTAAATTTCGAATGACTTTTCCAGTTCTGTTTTTCCTGTAAGCCCCATTGATGTGTGTTGTTTTGTACTGGCAATAATGGCAGAAACAGCCAGTTCTACAATTGCAGTTTTTTATATTTATTTATTATGTATATAATATTCTGTCTGTGTGTATTCCTGCAGGCCAGAAGAGGGCACCAGACCTCATTTCAGATGGTTGTGAGCCACCATGTGGTTGCTGGGAATTGAACTTAGGACTTTTGGAAGAGCAGGCAATGCTCTTAACCACTGAGCCATCTCTCCAGCCCCAATTGCATTGTTTTTGCACTGAGAAACTTCTTTCTTATGGCTACATCTTCTTAAGGACATAGAAGCAAGGGGACAACAGTGGCAACTAGAGAGGACAGAACTGGGACCCAGGGGAGAGCATCTATCCTTTCTAGACATCAAAATACATTCTATCCCTACAACATAAGGAAACATTAAGCCAAATCAGCCTTATGTTAAGGTAAGCAATACTGTGGAAGTTATATAGAGGGATCCAACAATGAATTCCATACTAGCCTCCTATGAATCTACTCAAGTTACAAGGACTCGGTCATTTAACCATCTTAAGTCTGTGCAGAGAACACGCAAGTCAAATGCCATGGCTTTGTAGACTCATTTTGTTTCCTACTTATGTCTATACTCTGGTTCTTTGCAAAAAGCTTTATTTTTCCACTGACAGTTAGGTTAGTCATGGGCCAGCGCTGATGGTTACTTGAGGTCAGGATGACCGTCCTACTGACACTCTACCTACCACACAAATCTTATGCTTTTTGTCTTCTAGTGTGGCTGGGAAAAAAACTGAATTCTTTCCATTCTGAGGAGTAACTTAAGCATTTTCTACTGGATTTTCTTCGGGGTTCCAGTGACTCTGGACTAGTAACAAGCCCTCCAACCACTCTAGGAACTTCTGGTGTAAACTCGGAGAAGCTGAAAGGCAGCAACATGTGTCCCCCAAACAACCTTATCTCAGTCCTAGAAACCAAATAGAGCAGCCCGGGGATACGGCTCAGGGGTGGAGCCATTGTCCAGCCTGCCTATCACCAGCAACGAAGGGGAAACAAATGAGGTCTTCATCATCACAAGTTTTTTTTTTTTAAAGTTTAACTCAATCCAGTTTGAAGTAAATATTTTCATTGATAGCATTCTCTTTAATAAATGGTAAAGTATGAAGAAATGTAGGATTAAAAAAAAACTTAAATGATACTTTTTTTGTTTGCAGTGCTTTTCAGTTCACACAGCATAAGTGGAATTTTAACACAAAAAAATTATTCTCTCAATCTGCTAAATAAAATGTGTCTTTCAAGAGCCAGCCCGAAGCTGAGCTGATGTGAGCATCCAGGAACACAAAAGCCCACTGCTGGGGCATTTTAATGTCTTTGTTTGATATCTGCGAATTCAAAAAAGCTTTTAAGCTGTAAATAGAACCTTACCTTTGTCATCTTTAAAATCTCGGCATCAGGGAGGCTTGTGTTGAAAGTCACGTCTTTTATGTAAGTTATTGCGATTTCATCCCCATCCATCTCCATATACATTTTCCATTTACAGTCCTGGAATTAAGAGCAAAATTATAGAATCGAGAGAGTGAAACAATTTTATTTTCATTTTAGTGTTTTATAACACACAAAGTATTCTGAATGAAGTAGTGTGGGAGTGTTTCATTTTTCCTCTTTCAAAAGAAGACATGAAATTAGACCCTTTTGTACATCTAATAACCCCAGTTAGTGCAGCTTTGAGACGACATTTGTCAGTTGAGGGGTTTTGTTAGAGGAGTCACAAACCCAGAATTCCAAAGGGGCCAGGCAGAATACAAGTTTGAGTAAACCTGGGCAGTTAGGTTATGGAGCCTTAAGATGGAACCTCTCACAACAGATCTATATAGTGTACATATTAAATATCACAAGGATATTTTAATTTTATCATTCATATAAAAATCGTATTCCTCCTTTTCCTTTTTTTTTTTTTTTTTTTTTTTTTACTGTGTTGCCCTCTTGATCTGCCTTCTTCCATTTTCCAGAACTGATGATAATGGTGTGGGCTGAAGACACAGCTCACCGTCCTCTAGGTGAGGACAGGAACACTGCAGATGGGATGACTTATGGTAGCTGACAGCTGAGCAATTATGGGAGGCACAGGGATCCTGGAAGTCTGGGCAGTCGCCCTAAAGGCATAGTCACTGCCCAGCCTCTATGATTGTTCCCACGAAGGAATACGAGTCCAGTTTTGCTCAGGTCTTCAATGTTTCATGAAAGCTAGAAATTTGGATTCTTGTGTGCAGCTACTTCATTTTTAATGATGGTATATCAAAATTAGAACATTACTATGATATAGTTCTGTATATCATTGGTCAATTCAAACCACAGGGAGTTACTATCACACACCAGTGGAGCGCCTAAGGCTGATACCATCAAATGTTGGTTAGGGTTTGAAGCTACTGGAACTCCCATGCTCTGCTGCAAACATATAAACAGTATAATCACTTCAGAAAACCTTTTGGCAGTTTATTACAGAAGTAAACACACACACATGACTAAGAAATTTTACTTGTAAAGGTCTTTAACACATGGAAATGGAAAAGGGTTTGTCTGGGTACTTTCTTAGAAGCTTTATTTTAATAGCTGGTACAGTGATTATTGTTAATTAAAAAGGGAATAGAATTACTGCATATACCTCGAATGGACAATACGGAAATTGCTGGTACACTCAGGAACACACATGCATCTGAGAACACAGTGAGTGAAGGGAGAAAGAACCTGAGGGTGAGGGCACTTTGCCCTCAACAACGTTCCTCTGGGACGGTGAGTATGAGAGAACTTTCTGGAAGTGGTAGGGCTCTTTTGACAGAGCTTAGGGTAACATAAGGGTATGTGCACACTCGTCAAAACCAGTATACATAAGCTCTATATTTCTTATTGAATCCTAGTGAGTTCTTTTGGAATGTACTATGAAGTCAGTATTGCTCAGACAGCTGGAGAAGTAAGCAGAATAAAATGTTAATAGTTAGGTCAATACAAAAAAACACTAGCGTATAAAGAGTTTAGCAATAAAACATTACATGTGTATGTAATTCAGATTCTACCTCTGGACTATAAATTGACAATCTCTCTTGCATTTTTTTTCCCAAGTCAGGGTTTCTCTGTGGTTTTGGAGCCTGTTCTGGAACTAGCTCTTGTAGACCAGGCTGGCCTCGAATTCACAGAGACCCGCCTGCCTCTGCCTCCCGAGTGCTGGGATTAAAGGTGCCACCACCACTTTACAGTCTCTAGCATTTTTTGCGGAGCCAAGGGTTGCTGGCTGCTTAGACCATGTTATTTTATTTGGCATTCATAATAAGCCTTAATAAGAATCCATAATAACTCATAAATATCCAAGTCAGGTTTCTTTCCCCTTTTAAATCAGTGAGGAAAATGAGGCCCAGACAGATGAAGGAGTTTTCCTGATGGAAAACTTGACCAGTGGTGGTAGAGATGGATGGGACTCCATCTGGGAAAGGTGGCTTGAGGGGACACCAGTGGGGAAGGCAGTAGAGGGGGACCGAGCTCACTGCTGGTTCTGCTCAGGAAAAGGATTCATGTATCCCAGGCTGGCCTCAAACCTCGTGCTGGCAGCACCGCAAGGCCGGCTTAGTAAATAGAAGGACTATGTTATTAGCTTCTCCCATAAATGGAACATGTACAACTAATTTGGTCCTCCCCTGCGCCAACATGTCTCAATACAGCCTTGTTAATAAGACCCAGATGTCTGGAAGTACAGTGGCTATTAAATGTGATTGACAGCCAGAGAGTCTCATTTTTGGTCAAGGTAAGGCGCACAGAAAGACGAGCTAATTTGACTGCGATCACAGAGGTAGCTAATGGCGAGCTGAGTTTGGACTTGAATTAGCGTAGTCTCTTTTGGTGCTGTGAAGAGCAGGTCTCCTGTGTTCATTTTCCATCACTCTGATAAATATATGATATAATCAACTCATAAAAAGGTTTGTTTTGTCTCACAGAATTGGAGGGTTTTCATTCATAATCATTTGGCCATTGCCTTGGGGCCCATAGTAGGGGCGGTGCCTCATAGTGGGAGCTGTGTCCTGACCCGGAAGTACAAGAGAGGTTGAGAGTTCGCCCCCCGTGACTTAAGCCCCCACTAGGACAGCTCATTAAAGGTTCCACCACCTCCCAATAGCTCTAAGCCGAGGACCAATCCCTTCAGACATGGCTTCATTCCAGATTTAAGCCACAGCGTTTGCTCTCTGAGTCCTGAACTTTTCCCTGTTAACCAGTTAGTGCAGGGCAAACATCGGTATGAGGACGTTCCGTCCTACAAAGAGAGAGTTGGGGCAAAACTGCAGACAGCCCAGGTTCTCCTGGTTAATCCATCGTCAGGACCCTATCTCCACGAGGTTCAACATAGCCAGTTTCACGTCCATCACTGCAGCAGGTATTGTTGGAAGTGCATATAGTACTACTGGAACCACTGAGCTCCATGCCCAGCTGGCAGTGCACCATCCAAACCAGAAACAACCGGCTTGTCTTGTTGCAGATGCAAAGACAAGGCAGACCACGATTACCCTGGATCTTAATTTCTTTTTTTTAAGGGTTATAAATTTAAGCATTTTCATGTAGCATTTTAAATTGTTTTTATTGAGCTATATATTATTTCCACTCCCCTTCCTTCCTCTCCCCTCCTCTCCTACCGTCTCCCATGTTCCCTGTGCTCCCAGTTTACTCAGGAGATCTTGTCTTTTTCTACTTTGCATGTAGATTAGATCCATGTATGTATCTCCTAGGGTCCTCTTTGTTGTCTCTGGATTTTAACTTCAAACCTAGATTCCTACCCAGGATGACTGCACATGACAGGAAGGATCATCCTGGTGTGCCTTTCTAGAGAGAATCACCCTGGCCCACAGGGAGATAAGAGCCCAGCTTAGCAGAGGGGCTGAGCACAGGAACTGTTTATGCTGGAACTCTGGGACTTGGGGCAGCAAACATCGTCCTTGCAATTGTCCATCAACCAGCAGGTGCACTGCTCTGCTGGTCTGTAGGAGAAATGTGACATCTTGTTGGGGAGAGGGCAAGTTTTGCATTTGGAATGTGACAAATAGGAGAATTCTTCTAGCTGCTCAGGACACGGACACTTCTCTGATCATCTGTTGAGACACCTGGACAATTCTAGGAGCCCGTGTGTGCCTGATGGAGGATGAGAAAGCATCCCAACTAACTGCTTCAGGATCGCCAATTATGTGGAAGCATTTCATGAATTAAGATTCTAGGCCAATTAAAACGGGGATTCTTGCCCCGTGGAGATAAAATCCTAAACAACACGCAGCTGATGCTAACTGAAGTATCTCTTTGTGAGAGCTCACTGTTACCCACTTTGTGAGCTGCTTACAGGTCCTTGGAGTTCCAAACTAGCTGAAATGATCAAACACAGACAAAGAAGGAGGGAAGAAGGAATGGAAGAAAAGAGAATAGTAGAGATGGTGGTAGCTTTTCCAAATAGGGGAAAACCCAATATTAAAATAGCACAAGCATACCAAACTTCAAAGTTATGGGAATTCAGAGGCAATATGTTGTTGTTAAACATACATTTTCCCCTACCAAATTAATTGGTGCCATCAACACCATAGATTAATCGTCAACAGTAAAAATCCAGTATCATTCTGGATGCTTCAGAGAGAAAGTGGCCCCCAAGCTTTTCCGGATTACCTTTTCCTAAGAAAACAGACATTTAGAATCAACGTGCTTTCCCACCAAGGTACGATCTGCATGTAGTGAGAACACAGGTTTTTATCTGTAGAGGTTGGACTCGTATCTACTATACCCATGTAGCCAAAAAAGCCAGTAAGGCATCTCCAGTCCTCTAAAATTTCCCTTGCCCCAGCATGCCCGCTTCCCACCAGCCGGAAGCTGCCACGATTTCCATTTATGTTGCACAGATTCAACGTTATGCCGCCACTCGCATTCCTTGGGCATCGTGGTTTCAAGATCTATTTAGGCTATGCAACCCTTATGGTCTACGTTGTTCTAGAGAACACAGTTCCCATTTTATGGATGAAGAAATTGAGGCTTGGATACTGGAGAAATACAGCTAGCCTCGTGGAACAGGAATGTGTGTCCTAGATACATCAAGTTGAATCTTAGAGGCACTGGCTTCCAAAACCCCCCATCTGCTCCATGCTTTGCATAAATGGAGAAAAATAAAAAAGTCACCCACTGAGGAAGTGCTTTAAAATATAAACTCGAGGGGTCAGAAGAAACTTCCTGAGAAACCCGAGCAGGGAGAGAGAGATGCAGTCATAGCAACTGACTGACTTTTGCGGAGTATAAGAAGCAATCCCAGATGAAAACAAAACCCACAAAAATAATCTTGGTCAGGGCTGTCTAAAAAGTAGGGGGATGCTGCTGATGGGGGCCTCTGAAGGGGCCTTACATGTGTCACCATTATCCAGCTCAGCTGCCGGAACCTGCTGTGCCGAAGGCAGGAGAGTGGCATGTCCCGGGAAAGCACCTGGGTTATTTATCATTAAGTATAACCCCGCCACACTATATTTTATTATGCTGTCTTTGGAAGGGAGATAATACAAGTATGGTTAATTTGCTTCTCTTCTTTATCTATACAGTGTCATGACCCATTGCGGCTTTGTCCCAGGAAATTGTTTTTTTTTTCAACCCCAAAGAAATCCACAAGAAAGTCCCCCTAAAAATTCCATTAATAACCTCTTTCAGCCGCGTATAGGTTGCAGGGTCTGGAACTAAGAATGTTTTAATCTCCCCAGCAAAACAATGTCTCATAATGATGTACAGGACTATTGCTGCACTGATGAAGAATCATACATAATTCAGCACCTTTCCCTTTGGCACAACTGTGATATCCTCATTAGCCGTGGCTCACAGTGTCTGTCAGATGGTGTCCATGCGAACGCAGGCATTATATTGTCTTTGAGATGTGCAGCTGCTTCCATGACACTGCCAGTATATAAAAACATGACGCCAGTTTGTTTTATTTAGTGCTAAACCTTCCAGTTTGTAAAAACAAGGCTGACACGGAGCCTGACATGAGGCAGTGGAAATAATTAGCTCCCATTTTCTCAGCCCCCGATCTCCTTCTCCCTGCTGTGTTCTCTTTCCACTAAACCACCACATGTCAGTCGAAATGGGAGGCAATTAGTGGGCTCATTTCAGTCCCCACAACTGTGCTGAAAAGAAAGTATTTATGATGGCACAATGAACAGCTGAAAGATTAAATAACATTTGCCTTTTGAAAAGAAAATGACTTCTAGCTAAATGGGCAATTTTTGATTATTCTCAAACAAGCTTAGAGTAGTTGGTTTTTTAAAATACAAGAAAGGAAAATGAGTCATTTTTAGGTGAAAGAATCAAATAAAACTTGACACAGTAATGCAAATAACTGATGTTTTATTGCAAAATATGTAAATGTGTTATACCCTTAACAATGGCTTGTGTCTAAGGTCAGGGCAGACCGGTGCCAAGTAGACACCAGTGGAGATAAGGTTGTTCTGTCGCCTTTTGGGGGGTTGTTCTTGGAGGTATGGATGAAAGGGGACCTCAGGGAAGATAAAGGGGAGCAAATCAAGTGAGACACACTTTCACAGGATGCATTATACTTGAGTACCTAAGGTGGTTCGGGTGCTAGTTAACAGGCTCAGAAAGGGCTTTAAAAATTGTATTTAAAAGCGGAAAGTAGTTGTCTTTAAAAAAAAACAACAAATAGTTTTGCTATTTATTAAGAATATTCTGTGTTGGACTGGGTTTCTTAATGAATTTAGACAGAACCTGACTTACCTAACTACTCATCCAATTCTTTCAATACTGAGAGATTTGTTGCCTTTCTAATTTTGACTCAGGACCCTCAGAATATAAAAACAGCTACCGTTAAGGTGTTCTTCTATCCCCTGACTCTAGGGATGGTGGCAAGCGGTAGATTTCTGAAAAAGCCCCGACCTGGGGAATAGGCACTGTTTGCCATTACAGCCATTTCTGATCCAAATTCCAACGTCCAGGCTTAGTAGAGCGTCTTGTGTCCTTGTATTCTAGTGCTTTTAATTTGATTGCGACTAATCTGTTCATTTCTTTGGAGTTCATTATTCTCAAGACCTGGAAGTCGCCTTCTCAATACAAAACTAACCAGCGGCGCTCAGGGGCTTCTCAAAGCAAAGGCCACAACTGCGCCTGCCGTGTGGGAATCACCACCTCTGCTGACCCCAGAGGGTTTTAAAAGACAGGCACAAATTTAGATATTTGTTTCCCTGTCTCTATTTTTACTTCTCGCAAATCCAAATCTCGGCTTTTGATTCAGACAACATGGTCAGTGTGAGGCAATGCGAGTCCCTGTTGATTCAGGAGAGCACAGAGCACGGCTTCATTAAAAGACTAACGCTGTCCCCAGGCTAACAAGATCCTGGTAAACAGTAAGAACACGATCTGTGATTGATTTGAGCCGGCGTTTGCTCACATGCCCTACACCGCCGTTTGCTATTTTTAAAGTTGCTCCTAATCCCGAGGAAGACTAAGAATGATCCGATGGTGTGCTAGAGGCAGCTCTCCTAAGCTGACTCTCACATATGGCTTCCCAGCAACGTTCAGTGATGTCAGATGGAGAACTTGCAATCAGTCATGGCAGAAATATTTACATCCCAGAATCTGGAAATGCGACATAGCGTGGCTGCTTCCTCTGGTTGACAGACAGTCCCCGGCATGTACGAGTGGCTGTCAAGCCGTCAGCCAGCACGTGCTGGGCACCGCACCCAGTCCTCTAGCGCTAGAGGTGGCTCTCCCACGGCATCGGACAAGGCACATGGCCGCTTATTAGAATCAGCAGTGACTTAGGAAGCGCAAACGGCGTTTGCTTCGGTGATGTCAATTAAAACCGCTTTTCTTTCTCTTTTTAAAGGACGACTTTATGGAGGTTTGATTGACATGGCAAAGCTGGACATACTTAATGTGAAGAGCTGGACCAAACCATCACTGCAGCCTGCGGCTTCCTGGCCATCACTTCCCTAGTTTCCTCCCCCTTCCTTCCTTCTTGTTAATTTTGTGATACAAACACTTAAGATTCCCCATCCTACCTCGGATGGTGTGGTGCACGCCTTTAATCCCAGCACTCTGAGGCAGAGGCAGGCCGATCTCTGTGAGTTCAAGGCCAGCCTGGTCTACAGAGTGAGTTCCAGGAAAACCAGGGCTACACAGAGAAGCCTTGTCTCGAAAAATAAAAAAAAAAAAAAGAAAAAAAGGAAAAACAAAAGAAAAAAGAAAGGCAAGAAAGAAAAGATTTCCCCTTTCTTGTGAATGTTAACTGTGACCCTGTGCCATGCTGTGGCCCTCTAGGACTTACTCCCTTTGCAGATCAAGCCTCGCATGGTTTGGCTAATCCCTCCTTGTTTTTTCCTCTCTAAATCCCACATGTCTTCTAGAACTCTGGCACCGCAGGCTTCAGCACTCAGGTACATGAGCATAGACATGGCTGGGAGCGCAGCCCTCCTCCAAAGCTGAAGGAGGGGATGCACTTCCTTATACGGACTTCATGATAAATCCAGTACCCATCAGAGTGAGAAGCTTCCCTCTCAGCTGTTCTGAAATGGACAGAAGGCATTGGCTTTATGCTTGCTTACAGAAACCTTTTCTGGGGGCCCTGTTATTTCAGCCATTTTTATCTATTCATTTACAAAAATTGCATGCTAATAATAAAAAAAACCCTATTTGACAGTTTCTGATATTTATGGTATTCTGAGAAAGGGCCAGGTTCTCACAGGACAAGACTTGGGGAGGAAGAGGAAGAAAGTCAGGGAGAGCCTTCTAGGGACAGCCAGCCTTCTGAGGGACATTGCCAATCTGCTTCAAAATCTTCCTCGTTTTCTCCTTCTGGGCCTCTCAGGAGAGCTCTTCTGCCTCCTTAGAAGATCCCTTAAAAGTGAATCCCAAGTGACGGCCATTTGGAAAGGGTTCCTTGACCTGGACCCAGCTCCCTTTTGGGAGATGCTGAGAGACGGGAGGTGATATTTCTGCTATGGCAGGCGATGTGCCCAGGCCTGCGGGGACACAGCCTCTGTCTGGGGACAGGGACAGATAAGGACTCCAGGATGAAGTCTGACAGTTTGGCACTCACAAGTGACGGATGGCGTCCCCGTAGTTCCTGCCTCTCTCTGCTCTTGCATTTGTATGACACAATGTCTCAGAAGCACTTGGTGAGAAAAGTACCGGGTGATTTGGTAGTTTATCCCTTGGCAAATTGAGCATCAATATTCCTCACTGGTGAGCTGATAAGAGACATAATACTAAACTCTATGCAGCTGAATATTTCAATAAAAAAGGGTGGTTGCTGCCCTGGGGAGCGCACCAAGCTGCCTGAGTTGCTCAACGCGGCTTTCCTTTGTGCCAAGCCAAAGGCATTACAGCACCACACACAAAGCATTCTCCACACAAAACGGAAATTGTCAGAGTATAGTATTAACTCATCAAAATCCAATCGACCAGCAATGCACGGACCCTGAGGGGATGCCGGCACTTTCCAAAAGGAGGCGGTGGAGCTGCCCCTTCCCAGGTAGGGGATCTGGGCAAGGCACCTCAGCTCTCCTTGGCTTCCTCCCAGGGAGGCTAATACAGGGGTGCTGCCCCCATCACGCTGAGTTGAAAAGATGGCATTCAAAATGTTTGCAAAGTGTCAGTCAGAAGTAGGATATGGCCATAGTTATCAGAGGAGTTAGAGTCATCTCCCACCTCTCACACGGGAGATAGTCAAGCTTGGGAAGACCCAATTTCTCTCAGTTTGATTACCATAATTTCCATATTTATGTATGTTTGTGCTATTAAAATAAATAATTAACTTTGCTCTTTAGAGCTGGTCAAATAGAGCAGCAGGTTGTCAGCCAGTGAGCTGAGACCTCTGTAAGGATCATATTTCAGATATTTACATCATAATTCATAAGAGTAGCAGAATTACAGTTATGAAGTAGCAAAGAATAAATTTTATGCCTGGGGTCACCACAGCACGAGGAACTGCATTCAAGGATGGTAGCATTGGGAAGGTTGGGGACCACTGTCTAGAGTAACCCCAGGACCACTGAACCAGAGGAAGGCTCATCTTCATCCGAGTACCACTGGCATAAACATGCCTTTTCCTCCCTGCTAGGTTGTTTTAGGGCAGGGAATAAAAAAGGACATTTTGCTGGTGGGAGAAGGTCTAGGATGTTTGTAGCGCTGGAGGCTGACAGGAGAAATAAAGATCGTAGACCAGGTGTCGTGTGGACATTTTGGCTTGTGGTGAAGACACACACGTTCAGATAGGGATGAGTTCCTAAGGGTCTTTGAATCAGCCTCAGGCCAGAAGCCATTTGGTGAAAAACTGAAGCTAAGAAAAGTCATTTAATATAAATTCCTAGGACAAATGCTGACCTCTTGCAATGAAGGGTTTGCCCTCTGAAGCTATTTGTATATAAAATTAAATCTCCATTTTTGTTTTGGAGGCCATCAAGTTATGGAGTAACACTTGAAATGACCTCTGCGGGCTCATGTTTGGAACACATTTCCTTAAATAGTGGTTCTCTCTTTTTTCTTCTTTTAAGATTTATTTGTTTATTTAATGTTTGGAATACTTTTTCCTTCTCTCTTATTTTATTTTTTTAAAGATTTATTTATTTATTATGTATACAGTGTTCTGTCTGTCTGTATGTTTGCTGGCCCAAAGAGGGTACCAGATCTTATTATAGATGGTTGTGAGCCACCATGTGGTTGCTGGTAATTGAACTCAGGACCTCAGGAAGAGCAGTCAGTGCTCTTAACTTCTGAGCCATCTCTCCAGCCCCTTCTTCTCTCTTTTTTCTTCTTTAAAGATTTTATATATATATATATATATATATATATATATATATATATATATATATATATATATATATATATATGAGTATTCTATCTGTATGTATGACTTTATACTTGAAGAGGGCATCAGATCCTATATGTATGGTTGTGAGCCACCATGTGGTTACTGGTGGTTGAATTCAGGTCTTCCAGAAGAGCAGCCAATGTTCTTAACCACTGAGCCATCGCTCCAGCCCCAGTGGTTCTCTTTTAGAAAGTTCTGGAATGTTTAGGAAGTGGGGTCTGATTGGTCGAGGAAGGTCGCTAGGGGTGGGCCTTTGAAGGCTATATTTGTCTGCCTGTTCCCATCATGCTCTTTGCTTCCTGGTCCACCCTGATGTCAGCGGCCTCGACCCCAAGCTCCCTGTTAAGAACTGAACTGCTGCACACGCCTTTCCCGCCACAAGGGACTGAAATCCTCTGAAACCATGGGTCCAAAATGCATCCGTCTTCCCTTGAATCCTTTCCGCCAGGCACTTTGTTACAATAATGCAAAGGCCTAGAAACTCCACCGTCAAAGGCAGAGAGGAGGGGTGGCCGTTATTCCCACGAAAGGATTCACTGCCACGCGTTATTCCCAGTGACTCCTGTTGGGACATCCTTCTCATTTTACTTGTGAAAGAAAAGTGACATCAAGCAAAGGGTTTGGGGAGGACTTCAGAATTCCAGTGTTGTTGGGAGCTGTGACCCCCCAGATTCTGAATTTCTTGTAAAGAACTTGTTTTCCTCTGCTCTGAGACAGCTTGCAGCTGCTCTGAGCACAAGACCCTCAGGAGTTCCTGATGGCAGGGGAATGGTTTCTGGTGCGTTTGGCTGGGGCGTGGCTATCCCTATATAAGCTGCCCCTGGACACAATAAAGGGGGCATTCTTGGCGCATTCTGGCGTCAAGGATGATCCGTGTCACTGTCTTGTGTGTTTTTGTGTGTTTCAACCTCCAGCCCCTTGCCTGGTTCACGAACTGTATGGTAGCACATAGAGCGCAGACGCGCGTGGTGCGCTACAGTGTTTCTTGTGAGGAAAGTTTTCTTTCTAGTCTAGGAGCAGGTTGCAAAGTAGGTTTATGAGAACCCACTTTACAGGAATTTTGAGGAAGTCTTTTTTCTCCCCTAATGGGTTCTACCTTTAAGGGTCCAGACTTCTCATATGAACTATCATTGCCATGCAAACCATGCTTATGAAGAAGTATTTTGTTATTTAGGGTATAGAGTGCCATAGTAGGGTACTGTAGAACGAGACAGTAATCTATTCTCTGGCTGTTTTATGTGGGTTTAGAGATGGCTTCAATGAGTTAGCACATACACAATAGAAACAAAAATCAAGCCATAATTTTTGGCTCTGGCTGTGGCCACCTCATCCCAGCTAGCCACATACTTTGTCCTGTTATCTGTTTCTCGATCAGTGATGACACCATTGTGTCATGTGCACCTGGCATAAATGCCAAGGGACTGGTGAGATGGCAGTCATACAATAGTTAAGATTTCTAGAAAGTCTCTAAAGACGGGTTTCATTTGCGGTGTTCAGGTAGCTATTTTGAGGTGGCCCATCAACCTCTTCCTCAACCTCAAAAGCTCCAGCTCAAAACTTAGGCCTTCCCCAAAGCATTTCCTGCTTAATCCATGCCAGCTACTTCCTTCTGCTCCTGGCACCTTGACAGGACACCCACACAATAGGGTTTCCTTTTGATCTGTTACTTTATAACACCATCTATCCAGCTGCTCAGTTAGAAACCTTTGTCCTGGTCCTGGCTCCTCACTTTTCCTCTCCTCCCATCTCTAGTGAGTGCTAAGTCTCATGGCTTCCATCTCAATGTGTCCTGGGGCCCAGTTTGTCCTCATCACTTTTGATTTTGTACATTTGTTTGTTTCTTTGAAACAGGGTTACTTGGTTCAATAGCTCTGGCTGTCCTAGAACTCACTTTGTAGAGCAGGTTGGCCTCGAACTCAGAGATCTGCCTGCCTCTGCCTCCAGAGTGCTGGGATGAAAGGCCACCACTGTCCAGCTTTCCTCCTCACTTTTAGCTTGATTCTCTCTTGACTCACAGATCTTCCCCACACTGGCCTGGCCTTCCCTGGATTCGCCCTTCTCAGATTCTGAGCAATGTTTTAAAAACACATGCCAGCCCTTACCTGTTCAGTTTGAAACCTTTTGGTTCCTTAGCTTGGCACAGTAAATGGGTCTTTTTGTGTTCAGCAGCCCCTCTCTGGCCTTCCTTTTCATCACACCACTTCTCTGCTCTGTGTCAAATCTTCCCAAGGGGAAAACACTTGAATCAGGTCCATGAAAAGGAGCCCAAGAGGAGCTTCCTGTGTTTGCCTGGCTTCATGAATACCGGCCCCTCTGCCTTCCATACCAAACAAATCCCAGTAGTTCTACAGTTTGGATTTTGGCATTTTATCAGGGAGATTTTAAGACCATCCCTCACTTCTTTCTTACCTACAAGTAGACATATGTCGAGTGTGTGTGTGTGTGTGTGTGTGTGTGTGTGTGTGTGTGTGTAAAGACTGATGTATGTGGCACTGGTCTGTATCCACTCACTGATCTTGTCTATTTCCCTCAAGATGCTGTGGATTCCTTGTAAGCCAAGGCTGTACTTTTTGACTTTGTATTCTGAGCACTCAGCAAAAAATACAGGCACACAGTAGGCCCTTGGTTCTGTGTGCCGAATGAGTGTGACAATTCTAAGTGGGTGACCAGGGACTCAGACTATCAAAAGTTGTACTTGTCTAGAGCCCAGAACTTAAAAGGTACACATTATAGTAAAAAAAAAAAAAACAGCTTCTGAGTTCTACTGAAAAATATGTTTCAGATTTCCAAATTACCAAGTACATATTTTCAGTACCTGTAAACATTTTCCTGTTTGAAGCTTTTCTTGACAAGTTTCTATCGAGGTCATTTTCCCTCTCTCCCTACAAATCAGGTTACAGTAAAAAGGCTTTAGATCATCACGGAGTTGACACTAAAGGAGGCAGATGGGAACACACACCTTGTTTGCTATGAACAGACCCGAGTGTGTGGCAGGGTTGGAAGGTCCTTCAGTGCTGCCACAGAAGAAGGGACTCACTTCCACCCTCATTCTTTCTGCCTCTAACAAGAGCGAGTAGACAGACAGTAATTTGCAGAACAGCTCTCCTGTATTTACATGTTATGACCAGAAGAGAGGACACACAGAGCCCCCTCCCCCCACCCTTAGTTCATCAACACACTGCGGTGGTGAAGGTGGAACGTTCCCCAACAGGTGTCCAGAAAGAGCAGCTTTTGAAGTTCCAGGTGAAACTCAACCCTCACAGTTTACAGCCATTCCCAGTTCCCAAGCACTAGAGCTGGGACTGGCTTGAGCAAAGCAAGGTTTTATTAAGCATTGGCCTGGAGACCAGCCAGGCCTGTGCAGAACCTTCCCTAATTATACAAGCTACAGGTGGGAGGAGTTAGTATCAGTCCCTTGATGCCGCAAAGCAAAAGTACAAGTTATACAGTGGTCAAATACGGGCTGGGGCTGGAGAGATGGCTCCGTGGTTGTGAACACTTGCTGTTCTCCCAAAGAATCTGAGCTCTAGGGACTACCCTCTTCTGGACTCTGAGGGAACCTGTGTACACGCGCGTGCACACACAGACACACACACACACACATATACACACACACTGTAAACATACAAAACCAAACCTCAAATCAAGCAAAATTTTAATCCAGCTACTTTCTGGTTATGTATGTAACCCTGGGATGGCAAGGCATTTAGCCCCTCTGCGTCCCAGCATCCACATCTGCAAATTAGGGAAGAGTCGCATTTATATGCTAGCTTTGTGACAATTCATCTTCACTGTCAACTTGACTGGATTTAGAAATTATCTAGGAGACATCCATCTGGGTCTCAAGAAGGCATTTCCAGAGAGAGTTAAGGCCCTGAGGAGGAAAAACCCACCCTGAGTGTGGGGGGCACCATCCTGTGGGCAGGGCTCCCAGACTGAGTAACAAGTGCAGGCATTAGCGTTCCGTTTCTCTGATTCCCGAGTGTGGCGGCAATGTGGCTAGCTGTGACATGCCACGCCATGCTTGCCACGTCTTCCCCCTGTGATGGATTGTATCCCTTCTTACACCACAAGCCCAAAGGATCCCTTTTTCTTAAGTGGCTTCTACCAGCATTTCTTTGCAGCAATGAGAAAAAGTAATTCATACAAATACTCTTTGCATATAACAATTAATAGATACTGTTAGCTATTTACAGTAATCTGAGGTAACACAGGCCCATGTGCTACCTAGGCAGACCACCACCACTGCCGCCACCTCCCCATCCCCCGTGCCCAGGCCTCACTGGATGAGCGTAGGTCAAATGCCCTGCTGCCCTCCTGGAGCAGATAACCCAGATCCCACGTTGTCTCTGTTCTACTCTCAGTGTGGTTTTATTCTGACTTTCCTCAAGAGTCAGGAGCCAGAAGGCAGAGTGAGCAAGCGCCAAAACTCACGCGGCCTGTGTTTTGCTATGTGATCTTGAGAGTTTGGGTGGTCTCCCCCAGGATTCTGTACTGACAGAAGTTATACGTTTCCTGATTGGATTCCAGAGGAAGTTGGCAGCCTGTCAGCTAGGTTCTGTTTGACGAAGCCTTTAGTCTACACTTTTATTACCAATCATGTTACCAGGTGGTTGGGGCTGGGGCAGAAAAACCACTGAGTTACAGATGGAAAATACCCAAAGGGTTGGAAACTTGTTACCTGTGGGCCAGTTCCTGGCTTCAAGTGAAAACCAAACACAAGTTCAAGGTTCACAATTTTTTCCTCATTTTCTTCAGGTTCCCCTCCTGAATCCTAAAATAGAAAAGCAGATATGGGGTGTCTTCACTTCGACTTCTCAGGTAAAGCAGGTCACCCCCCCCACACACACAGGGAAGAGCCCACCAGGCCCCTACTGCTCAGCCCACACTTCATGGTCAGTCCCACTCCTGGTTCTGACTGTCAAGGGGTCCCTAGGCCTGATCGCCTGCCTGCACTTTTGCAGTTCTCCAGTGCCTGGTGCTAACAGGGTTTCCATTCTACTCTTTCATTGAACTTTTATCATTAAATTAAGATATTAGCTGTAACTAATGGCTGAAAGCAAGACAGCTGACACAGCCTTGGGAACCCCGAGAACCCCGCTGAGTGACTTCTCCTGTGCTCTTCCCAACGGTGTCGCCTGGGTGGTTTTCTGCATGCAGCTGGCATTGTGCATTTCTTGCTGGAAGCACATTTTGCACTGGATGCGTGGTAAGATTCCAGACTGAGAGAAAGAGTCAAAACACTCAAGGCATCTCTACCCTCTTTCCAGAGAGGAAATCTGCAGCTTCTCCAAGGTATGTGGACTGAGAGACCCAAGGGCTGAGAGCTGGGAAGCCATAGCTGCTGGCGAGCTAGCACAGCTCTGGGGAGTAGTCCCAAGCATTTGCTAATTTTCTAATGAATCATGTCATGCACCCTTAGGCTACGGTCACAACCAGATGTTAAGTGCAGTAGGTCCCTCTTGGTTCATGGTTTTGTTTCCCACGTTTTCAGTTACCTGCAGTCAACTCTGGTCCAAAAAATGTTTTAAATAGAAGTTGTAGAAATAAACAGTTCGTAAGTTTGAAAATAACTTATTTTATTACTGGTTATTGTCAGTCTGTCACTGTGCCCAGTTTATATCTTAAACTCTCTCACAGGCATCTCGGAGCAGGAGAAAGCAGTATATTTGGGTTTGGTGCTAATCTCGCTAATCTCAGTTTCAGGCATCTGCAGGGAGGGGTGCTGGGGTGTATTCCCATGGATAGGAAAGGGGACTGTCGTTTAATGTTCTATGTGAATGACACTCCTCCACCCCCAGGGTAAGTGGCAACCCAGAGCTCTGGTGTGTGACTTCCTTTAGTAACTTAAAGGCCTCTAGAATCAGGCACGAGGCCAGAGGCCTTCACCTACAATGTCTGTGAGGGGCACTATTCTTATCTTGAATGTGTTGTTAATATTCCAAAGTGTGGGAAACACATGCGTGTAACTTATAGAGATCATAGCCATCAAAGGGGCTTTTGTTGGACAGATGTAATTAAATTTCACATCAAACAACAGTTTGAGACATTAGCAAACTTGGGTGTGGACGTGGCAGGTGCCCATGCCAATAAAAGTAGGGGCCTTCGGTGAGGGCATCTCACTCACCTTAATTAGCGGTGGGAAATGGAACAGGTTCAGGTAATCGTGGGCTAGCTTCTCAATAGCTGACTGCAAGGAGAAAGATCACATTACTTTATTAATGATTTCAAGATACCAAAGGTGGTTAAAATTACTGAGCCTACTCCCCCCCCGCCCCCGCAAAAGATTCTCTACATAGTACATAGACTATCTTGGGGATGTTAACGTCTCCAAGATGTTGCTTGAACATATGTCTGCTCGTCAAAGTAGAGGTGGTAGTTTGCTATTATTGGAAGGAACAGGAGACTACTTGAGGGATGCGAAACCACGGCCTATGTAGCTCCTGCCCCACAGGTGAAGCCTGCCAGGCCGCTACTGCTGGGGTCACACTTGCAGTCAACTTAACGCTTGGCTGCAGCTATGAAGGACTCCCTGGCCCTGACGTCCCTGCCCACACTTCTGGTGCCAGCAGGTAAACAGTCGCCACCCTACCAGACCTGAGCCCACACTCCTGCTTAACCAACCAATCCCAAATGGGCAAATCTGAAAAAAAAAATCCAGAAAAACATGTCTCCTCCAAAAATTACTTATCCCAGAATAAAGGACCCCAGGGGGAAATGACCTCAAAGAAATCCTAAATAATTCAAGAGAATGATTAAACAACCCAAGATAAAATCTAAGAGATGAATGAAATAGAAAGTCAATATAAGATATGAAAATATAATTCAATTAAGAAAACGAATGTGGGAAAGCCAAATTGAAATAATGCTGGGAATGAAACACCCGATAAGCCGGACAGGGATGCTAAACCTCAGAGTGAACAGTAAATAGATCTGGCCTTCAAACCTGGGCTGGGCAGGGCAAGTTAGTGCGTCAGTGTTTAGCACACAGCTGTCCCAGGGATGACTGGGAACACAACTGGGCATTGGAGTGGACCAGCAAAGCCATCAGGAAGGCTGCAACCTCATCACGAACAAGCAGGGAATGCTAAGAATCGTACAGAGGGCTGGATGGTGGTGGCGCAAGCCTTTAATCCCAGGACTTGGACTTGGGAGGCAGGCAGATCTCTGTGAGTTTGAGGCCAGTTCCAGGACAGGCTCCAAAGCTATAGAGAAACCCTGTCCCGAAAAACCAAAAAAAAAAAAAGTGGGTTGAGACCCTTTTTTGGGGGGAAGGAATCAAATGACCCTTTTACAGGGGTCATATATTAGATATCCTGCATATCAGATATTTGCATTATGGTTCATAACAGTAACAAAATTACAGTTATGACGTAGCAATGAAATAACTTTATGGTTAGGGGTCACCACAACATGAGGAACTGTATTAAAGGGTTGCAGGTTAGGAAGGTTGAGAACCCCTGCTCTAGATAGTGAGCCATTACTCAGCTTTTCTGGGAACTGACCATGCACAGACTAAGAATCCCAACCCAGGAAAACTAGATACATTTTTTTTTTCTAAAGCAAAATGAAACTTCCAACAATGTAAGGAGTGCTTACGGGACACTTAGTTCTCTTCCAGACATTGGCTCCTCCCCAGGAGGCTGGGGTGAAGGCAGCTGACAGGCTGAGTGGGGGGACCCCGGAGAAAAGCTACGGTGCTATTCTGAGCCAGGTTGCAGTTTTATTGTTCCCTTAGGCCGAGAGACTCAGAATACACGTTGACTGTGCCTTCCGCAGTGACGGAACAGAGAAGGGAGACAGCTTCTTCCTGGAGTATGTTCATGTGTGCAGCAGACAGTTCTGGCAGAGACCAGGAGGCTGCCTCTGGTATGGAATGCCCATGGGCTCTCATTCCGAAGGCCCAGTGGAAGCCCATTCATACCCGATGTCTCCAAGAGCTCAAAAAGAATCAGTTAGAAAAAGTTCACACCGTCTCTTCCTTCTCCTCTTCCTCTCACGGAAATCTCCCTGCCCAGGGCTCAACCAGTAGGCCAGGCTGGTTGGCTCTGGAACCTCCAGCACCTGCCCAGCTCTGCTTTTCAGCCCTAGGGTTACACATGCATAGTACCAGGCCCAGACGTTTGCAGCTTTTACTCAGGTCCTGGGAATTGAACCCAAGTCCTCATGCTTGCACAGCAAGCACTTTGCCTCCTGAGCTATTTCCTCCGCCTTGTGTTATTTTTAATGGGGTGAAATTCAAATACCATAAAAGTAGCCATTTCCAAGTGTTTCCTTGAGTTGCCTCTACTTCCTTCACACAGTTATGTAGCCCTCTCCAGTGTGTTCCAAACTTCCCATCATCCCAAGGGGCTGTGACACTCATGAAACAATCACTACCCCTCCCCTCCTTGTCCTACCCCCTGGTGACCACCACCTCTATTCTGTTGGGATAATCTTTTTGTATACAGTGTGCTGTGTCTCTGTCCTTCCTCACCTGCCTAAGGCATCTTCTGATTGTCTTAATAAAGAGCTGAATGGCCAATAGCTAGGCAGGAGAGGATAATGGGACTTCCAGGGAGAGATAGGAACTCTGGGAAAGAATATGAGGTGGAGGGGATTCACCAGTCATACCCAGATGATAGATACACTATACTAAGGAGAGGTAATGAGCCACATGGCAAAATGTAGATTAATATAAACGGGTTAATTTAAGTTTTAACTTAAGTTGGGAATAAGCCTAGCTAAGGTCAAGCTTTCATCATTTGGAGCTGGTCCAAAGAAAGACCCGTTGTAACATTCTGTCTCTGTGGTATGCTATTCTGTACATTATGTACATGGAATACCAGCGTGGCCCTCTGTGCCTGGCTTTTCCCACAGATGTTGTTTCCAGGCTCATTCCTGCTGCAGCGTGTGTCTGCATCTCACCACGGCTCCTTCATCAACAGCCCAGCTGGCCTCCTCTGGTCGCCATGCCTATTTCTGCTAAGGAGTCAGGCAGGCCGTATTTCTCAGTGTTTTAACTTCCTACCTGGAGTTTCAGACCCAGCCTCTCCAGAAGTCAAGTTTAAACTCTCTAGCTCTGGTCACATCCAGACATCCAGCCTGAAGCTGGAAGCAGTCCAGGGGCTGGACTTCCTTTCCTGCACTTCATCCTGCACTGCAGCCACCCCCAGGTCTGCTCCAGCCTTATGTTCCACCCACCGCTCCTCTGAACAGAGGCAACCACCCCTTTCATTTTCTTTGGTCCATCATCCCCATCCCTATGGACGTCTTCTGTTCTGTCCTCCCCAGGTCATCCCCATCCCTATGGACATCTTCTGTTCTGTCCTCCCCAGGTCATCCTCATCCCTATGGACGTCTTCTGTTCTGTCCTCCCCCAGGTCATCCCCATCCCTATGGACATCTTCTGTTCTGTGCTCCCCAGGTCATCCCCATCCCTATGGACGTCTTCTGTTCTGTCCTCCCCAGGTCATCCCCATCCCTATGGACATTTTCTGTTCTGTTCTGTCCTCCCCAGGTCATCTCCATCCCTATGGACATCTTCTGTTCTGTCCTCCCCCAGGTCATCCCCATCCCTATGGAAGTCTTCTGTTCTGTCCTCCCCCAGGTCATCCCCATCCCTATGGACGTCTTCTGTTCTGTCCTCCCCAGGTCATCCCCATCCCTATGGACGTCTTCTGTTCTGTCCTCCCCCAGGTCATCCCCATCCCTATGGACATCTTCTTTTCTGTCCTGCCCCCCAGGTCCAGATCAAAGCCCCCCTCATCTTCATCCTCTATCACGAAGTCTCTCCTCTCTGTCTCTCTCCACTGTCCCTTTCTTTCAACTGCTTGTAAGAAGTTGTCCACCTGTGTCTCTTCTCTGGGATATAAATGCCGTTAGGGCAGGGTGATTCTTTAAATTCCCACAGGCCCAGTCTTGTAGGCAGACATGCACTGAATTTAATAAGCCATAAATAGGGAGCTGGGACATTACTTGTTTAATGACACCAACCAGCATGGATAGGACCCTTCCGTGTCCCACTTGTGTCTAGAAAGAGTTAAAGCACTTCTGGTTTGCTAAAGTCTCACAGCGTGTAAGTCCCTTCCCTTGGAAGTTGGTGAAGACAGGAGAGGGTGTGGCCGGTGGGAGTCTCTTACACAGCATCTGCTACACAGGACAAGATTTACAAAATGTTTCTTTGGCAGCACAGACACCTCTGTCCTGAGGAAAGTAATTTTCCTGCGGTGGCACACCTAAGCCAGGAGAGATTACGTGCTCAGCCAGTTTTTGCAATGGATGTTTGTGCATGTGTCTTCTTGTCCACCTTGTAGGGAAGACGTCACGGTCCTGCTTCGCCTTGCAGATGCTCTCTGGTAGGTTAGTGCCCAGCCATTGTCCCGAGGTCACTGAGACACTACAGACATGGTTTGTACAAGGTCTGGGCTCTTTGGAACAATGTGAACGATTGGTTCTCTTTGGACTTGAGTGGGACAGGCATAGGAAAACGAGGGTGAGGTACTCTGAGTAAAATGGGGTTATTGGCAGAACCTTTGTGGGGGTGTGGATTTAGGTGAAAAGCCGTGTTTCTTCCCTTCCCCCTTTCTAGTTCGGGTCCTCTGGCCCACGAGGCTTCCTCCCTCACACACCTGCAGTGCAAATTCCTTCACCTGGCTAATGTTCCTTGTTCTGAGCCTTTACGACTTCCTTTCAGAGATCCGCCCCCAGCCCAGCCCCCTCCTCTTTGAGGCATCTCTCTTGCTGTCATTCCACAGGATAGTGTACAGTATTTCTCCCACCCCACCCCCAGACTAGAGGCTTCCTCACGGTACAGGGGTGTTACACCATGGTGGCCAGGTAACTGCTGTGGGGTTTTGCGGTTGGGAACAGGGGCGGCACAGGTGTGGCAGCTGGTTAGGGACAAGCCTGGAGGCATTTCAGCCCCTGATGTCCTCCACTGTGATGGGTTCATCCCGACTCGCTAATGACCCAGTGTCCAGCACATACTCAGCTGACTGACTGATGCTCTCCCATCGGGTACCTTAAAATGAATGATGTGTCCCCTGGAGACAATGCCCATGTCTTTCAAGTCCTCCTCATCCAGAAGCAGCAACCGCTTGCCTGTGATGTTGTTTTCCTTAAACAAGCTCGCGTAGCTGCTCATCTCTACTGAAGAGTCACCTGGGGGAGACGTGTAGAAGGCAGGAAGTGAGGCAACATCATAGCTCGACAAAGTTAACTCCATAAATGAGAACGTAATTTGTGTCACTTGCCTTTCCGGACGAGCTGCTGAACCCAAAAGTACTGCGAAGAGAGGACACACAAGGTTCGGGAGGGTCACATACGGGCCTTAGCCATTTTCAACAAGAAAACAGTTTCCAGTAGATTCAGATGTCTCTAACTTAGCCACAAGGGGAAGATGAAAGAGCCCTCTTTGCAGTTTTAAAGCCTCAAGCTTTCAAATTGGGGATATTCCTCCTGCAGGAGGCATGGGGCAGTTGAGAGACTTCCTTGGGAGAGAGCTTCTATCTTTCCTAGAGGAGGCTCAATAATGACGTTTCAATTTACACGTGCAGGTAGTGACTGCCACGGTACTTATTTCGGGAACTGTATGAGTAGCAAGGGTCACACGGCAGTGGACAGAGAGATGGACAGATTGAGGACCCCTACTAGGCCTGTTCTGCCTTGGCAGCCATTAGGGGAGGGGCATGCGAAAGATGGTACTTTCTGTGTCGAGTGAGGTGGTTCTACCCAGGGGTCCTTGTCTCTGTATATCATCTGACACCTGTTTACTGGTGGCCTAACATTACCTTGGTGAAGACACACAGAAAAGAGGCCTGGCTTAGTCATGCTGGTTCCCGGGGTCCCTTGACAATAGACTTTTAGCTGAATGGCATGGAAGTCACTTAACTTTGCAGCAAAGACTAAAAATAGCCCAGAGAACTCAGTTCTTTCAAATTAATTTCCTTTCAAAGGAGATGGACCACCCTCATAGCTGGGGAGGAAGCAATTAAGTTCAGGGCCGGGGCTGGCAAGAGGCTCGGCTTCTAGGGTTCAGGGAATGGGGAGAGACAGGAAGTTGGTACCCAGCTTCTTTACTTTGTGGGGTCTATGCAGCTGCCTTCTGTTGATGGAAGCTCACTTTATAAAAAACAAAGGGTAGAGGGGGCATGCCCCAGCCCCACACCAGACTGAGGTCTAAAGCAGGTATCCTGGATTTCCCAATCAGACTCTTTCCCTTGAGGTGCCCTGGGGTGTCTGTCTCCCTGGGGTGGAGCCCGTCCTTGCTAGGGCTGGCTAGCATTTCACCTTTATTTCCTTCTTCACGTAATGATGCCCTTGAGCTTGTAAAATGGCCCTGGACAGGCGCGGGTCCCCGAAGTCTCTCATCAGCAGCTCTCAAAATTGTTTTGCCATTAAGGAAGCAGATATGGAGAGAGAACTGGCTACCTGGGATTGCTCCTCAGGGAGTCTACCCGGAGCTGCACGCAGCCTTCCTGCAGACTTAAGTATCCTGCCTCCTGGGATGTAAGATGATGGGGCGCACTCTGTCCATTCCTCCTGGGGAAGGCCAGGGTCAGGGAGGCGGTTAGGCATCTTGTCATGTAATGAGCGGGCCGGGGTGGGGGGGAGGGGAACCTGTGCAGGGAATTCCAGCCTGTCATTGTCTCTCTCCTCCATGCTCAAGTGTAGTGCTGGCATCGAAGGAAAGTTTAAGAATTGAATATTTTTTCAAGAATGTGTATTTGGCATCCTGAATCATAGTTTTTATCTTGCTATTGGTATTACTATATTCTGGAATATATACATATATATATATATCCCCTACACACACAACACACATATATGTGTGTGGTATATATATTATATATAATATAGTATAGCTTTTATAGCTTTTATCTTGCTATTGGTATTACTATATTCTGGAGTATTTTCACAGCCAGTTAGGAAGATGGAACTCTCATAATACCTGAAGAGCTAGTTGCTTTTGCTATTGAGTCCCTATTTTCAACCACTACTAAATTATCTGTTTATGTAAAAGAGAAGCTTGTTAATTTCTGCTCGTTAGCTCCAGCTCTCCCTAACTGCACTTCCGAACATGTGGACAATTCTGCCCGCTTCCTGTCTAGGTCTGATGGGGCATTAGCAGAAGCAGCTTACCACGTCGTCTTCGTCCCATGCACTGATCTCAAAGGAAGGCAGCAGCTGCGTGGGAGATACGAAGGACATGAAAAAGGGAAGTGACATTACCCTCACCTTCTGGTGTGTCCTCTCACCTCAGCTCTTCTGCTGCTCTGGCTTCCTCTGGCTCGGCTGAGAGGAAGACACTTTCCCTCAACCTTCTGGGGAAGTTTTCAGTGTCCAAGGACGCTGAGCCCAGCAGCCAGTTTGTAAATCTGTTCCTGGCAACAATGCATGCTACCTTATGAGCTGCTTTAAGGGGGACTTGGTAGAGTCTTCTTTGGCACGGGCCTTGAGATCAAGGCCTTTCTGACATTCACCAGCCGTCAGAGAAGCCTTGGAATTCTCGACCAGCAGTAGGATAATAGGAAAATTTACCACCGGAAATTCCAAAACAACCATAAGTAACCAGGTGACTTGTTTTGCCTATTCTCACAGGGATTCCTGGGGCTTAAGCATCTCCCTTGCATGGAGGAGGCAGAACATGTGAGGTTGGAACTGTCCTAAGGTATCTGGGTTCCGAGTTGCTCCAAAACAGACTGACACATCTCCCTGTCGGGGACACGTGTGGAATGGGGATTTGCAGAGCCCGTCATCAGTGTGTTCCATGGTTATGGGCTAAACAGCACATCCTTTCATAACTTGAAAAGGCCTGTATCCCGTGGGCTAGAGTGTGGTGTAGCCAGTAGCTTCAAGTAACTTGACTTGTCAAGATGTGTATTCATGATTCATGACTCATGATTCACGAAAGAATATGCCAAAGTATCACTGGGCCTCTGTTACAGACGGTCTTTCTTTGTGAGCAGAGACGGAAAAGGGATTAGACCGGGGGAGGTGTGATCTAAACACTTTGTACACATGGGTGGAATTCTCAAAGGACAGCAAGAAAAAGGTAAGAAACTTGAATGCAGTTGCTTCTACTGCTAGTGCGACAGTCTGACGGTGGCTAAATTAATCTTCCCAACTTAGAGATATTTATTGCAAAACCGCAAGCTCAGACTGCTAGGAAAGGCATGATCCCTATAAAGAATTTTACTAGACCCGAGTGGAACATCTGTGGATTATATTCAGGAGAGGCCACTTTTATCATTGTTCTTTTAGTTACTAATGCATAATGTTTGGTACATTTGCATATTTGTATGTGTGTGGGTACTTGCACGTGTGTACCCTTGGAATTCTTGACCTTGGTGCGTCTTTCCTCAGGTCCTACTCTCTGACCTGGAGCTCATCAATTAGGCTGGGCCGCCTGGACAGTGAGCGCCAGAGACCTATCTGCCTGTCTGCCCCATATATATCCCTGACTGGGATATGAGGTCATGTCACAATAGCTGGCTCTTTATTTATATGCTGGGACTTGAACTCAGGTCCTCAGACATGTAGAGCAGGCATTCTGCCAACCCAGTTCTCTCTCTGGCCCCACCTGTGTAATCTTTCTCATGCTATTTTAGAGAATGAAACGGTAGCGTGAAGGACATATGTATTCAGATTATTTGGTAGTCTGCTCTGTGTGGATAGGCATACAAAGACCGATGTCCCACAGCATATAACGGGGGAACGGAAGGCAAGTGGCTTGGGCTGAGGATTGCAGGCCCTGGGGAAAGAGAAGGCAAGGAAGAACAACTGGGTAGATACTGGCTATGGGGCTGCCATGGGTGTGGCATGCTCACTTAACTGGAACACAGGATGCAGTGAGTTTGTGTTGGAGTAAAAAGAGAAGGAAGCCAATTCTGGGTGTGGCAGAGCAGGTTTTATTATTTTGAACCCCACTGTTGAAACATGCGTGGATGTGCAGACTCTACATACCACATCTAGATTGCAAGGCTATAAAGCGTGTGTTGAAGTCAGCCACGTTCCCTACATACTCCACTACTCGTGTGCGTCCTTCCTCTGAAACACACGCTCTATGAAGGAGTCACCCAGCATGCTCTCCCACTTGAACCGTGTGGATGAGTGGATCTCAACCAAAGAAAACACATGACAGGTTTTACCTCTCCGTGGGGCTACATGCCATCCCTCCTGCCCACCGCGGATATTGGTGTGAAGGAAGAGACATTGAGATACTACCACAGAAGGATTGTCCTGCCTTAAGGCTCGTCTCTACAGGATGTGTGTCAGTGCCTGTGTGACTGTGATGTGGGGTGTGTGGGGTGTTTCGACTTTTATATAATTTCCAAATGTGCTAACAAGACTAAGGAATAACTATTTCTTGATAAAGACTGTAAACAAAACAGCCGACATCTTCAATTTTAGTGCGCAAAGGACAGCGAAGTGCTCGCCTCTCCAGGGCTGGATCGTCAGCGTCATGGCGCAGGAAGACCCGAGCCTTGCCTGCCGCGCCTTCCAGCAGGAGTCAACAGAGGCTTGCAAAGATCAGTGAGAGGAGGGCTGGGACCAGGCGCCACGGCAAGACGGTTTGAATTTGGCAAGACAGGGGCTAAGAGTTAACGATCTCCAGCCATACAGAAGGCTCGCGTCTCCTTCATGTTCCCTGTGCCTTGTTAACATAGCGCATCTGCCGGGGATGAGTTCTAAGCCTCTCTCTTTTCTTTGGGGATAAAAAAAAAATCCCTCACGACTGCCCCATCACTTTAGTAATTCATTATTTATTCTCCATCAGACTTGAGAAGAGAGAAGCTAGCACTCACGCTTGTGTGCGTGTGCGTGATACTGATTTCCTCAAAGGATGTTGGGAATCCAGTCTAACAAAGATCTTATGTACACAGCGACACAGCACAGGGGTTTACTGTCAAAACGTTTATTGCAAAATGGAGTCTTAGAACAAAGGAAAGCAGAGAAAAGTTCACATCAGAACGAAATGTATGACACCAACTTGGATTTCTGAACACATTGTGGACTCGGTATTGGAATATCAAATTCCAACTATGAAGCCGGCAACTACACAGTCTGACCACACAGGATCGCAGTTTAATCTCCCATACAGACATTATACATGGCATTTGGCATAAGACTTGCTCAGAATAACATTGCAGTAGAGCGAAGGGGGGGAAGATTGTTATGGAAACACAGCGGTGATGCCGCCTATTAAAAGCTCACACTCAAAAAGGGTAGAAACGTTTTCTATAGCAGTTCCCTAGAGTGCAAAAGCAGTGTGTCATGTCGGAATTAAGAGTATTCGCACACGCTGTAAACCAGTTGCCTAGTGCCTGAACTCTAGTTTGAAATAGCTAACCACATGCCAGAAAGTTTCTCACACAAGCAACACAGTGCCCACAAAGCTGGGGTCCAAGAAGACAGGGCCTGTACCGATTTCCTGATAGACATTCATCTTTCAATCACAGAATGCCGCCAGGCTACCCTACGTCCAGCAGGGTGGAGCCTCTTGCGGCAGTGCAGAAGTCTACCCAGGAAAGCGGCCTTTCTCGAAAGCAGCAGACGGTGCCTGATTATAGAAAGAATTAGGCTCTACTGTGTGTCTGTGGTGTAGCGGGACTCGACGAGTTTCACAAGGCTGCCCCTGTCTAGTGTGGCAAAATCGTTTTCAAAGTATCCGTATTTAACTCACTAGGTTTTAAAACTGTCTTTCATCTTAACACGCTAATGAAAAACTCAAGTTATATACATACACAGTAACTTGAAGGGAAATGGGTCTGAGTCTCTGCTAAGCCCCTCCCTTCCTCTAGGCCCTTTGATTTTAATGGGGATCAGGTGTGAATACCTCAGCTGGTGTTTAAAGTCTAACGAATTCATTGCATTTTGTTTTTAAAGTTACGGGTTGAAAAAAACAAAACAAAACAAAAAACAAACCCAAAACAGTCCTCAGTATTTTCAGAGCATCAAAAGCAGTGTGCCCTGTACCTTCAACCGTATCCCACTGGCGATTCATGAAACAATAAAAATGTGCTTTAAAAAAAAAAAGATGAGAAAAAATTCCCTTGAAATGACTGTGCAGATTGACAGCGTCTCCACCCGGGCTGTACCATGGTGGAGTCACCTTAATGGGCCAGCACCCCTCCCGCAGGTGGGTGCAGTCATTTCAGAGCGTTCCTGCCAGCAACTGGAAATCATTTCCACAACCAGGGTTCTGAGAAAAAGCTATAACTTCCTAAAATGCAGGAGGTGTTGTTAGCGTTCTGAAAAGGCTGCGGTAATTTTGTCTGGGGGAAAAGTAGAGCTGGACTCGCAGACATGTGAGGGACTGGACAGTGCTGTGGGGATTTCAGATGGGAATCTTTGCAAGGTGGGGCTGTCCCTGGCAAGCTGGATGCCACCAGGCTAGGCAGTACTCTGGACGGTCAAGGTGACATTACCTCCCCGCTAGGAACTTCTGCAGGGATCCTCAGATTCTACCTGCTCAGCTTTACGAGTAAAGAAAGCTAACTGGTGGTGTATTCAGCCGTCAGGCTGACAGTTGTTAAGACATGCTAGGGTTCTAATTCTCATTCTGAGCCTTGACGTTGTTTTGGGATTTAACTTCTAAATTGTGTTTCTTTGTAAGTCAGGTCTTTGGAATGAAATCTAACACTGATCGTTTGTCCTTTCAAAAACTGTTCCAAGCACTGAGCTAGCGCCACGTCTGCATTATTAGAAATTCTGCACGTGGCTAATAGACATTTCTTTATAAAATTAATTGAATCTAAAGCTTTCTAGTAAATTTTACAGATGGTGTGAGACCCCTAAAGGATCCTGTTTATATGAGCCAGATTTCAGGTATGCTTGAGCAATTTCCCCCCACACCCCAAACGGGGTTTCTCTGTGTAGCCCTGGCTGTCCTGGAACTCACTCTGTAGACCAGGCTGGTCTTGAACTCACAGAGATCCTCCTGCCTCTGCCTCTTGAGTGCTGGGATTAAAGGCGTGCACCACCACGCCTGGCATGTTGGAGCAGACGTCAAATAGCCAATGGTGTATTATACGGCTCCAGACAGAAGCGTTGGAAGCTCTTCACCAAGGCTGGTTCTGCCCTGCCCCAAGTCCTCCATGACTGAGTACTGAGCTGTGAGCATAGCTGCAACATTGGTGGAGAAGAAGCAGCAGTTAAGAAATGGCAGACATATGCCTGGTAATGGTAAACCTAACTGCGGCTAGAACCCAGTACCTTCCCCTCAGTGACACTACCTGGCTGGCTTTTCATGCACTAATTTTTTTTATATAGAATATGGATTTAGGTATTAATTTAGGAAAACAACATTATTTCGATGGCGTTTGTATGTTCTAAACCAACTCTTGATTAGCGGGTGGTGAGGTGTATGTGTGTTCTTCCTTCTAGGGGAGAACTCATTCCTCATAGAGATCCCTTCACCTTCGGGTCTGCAAATGGTACCCATCAGCCAGGCCTTTACTGACCATGCTTTGAAGGCCTCTCCCACCAGCCTCCTCTTCCTTCAGCCTTGCTTCAATCTCTAGCACGCACTTGAAACCACAGCATTCTGTGACGCACGCTTTCCTGACAGCGCACTCCTGCTCACTAGCACACATACTCCACGAGTGCAAATGCTGTCATCTAGCTATTCTCGAGAACTCGGCAGACCTGTTGGTCAAAAGCCTGTATTTTTTCCTGGGCAGATGTGTAAGAGGCTTTAAGACCCTGCATCTGCTGCCACTGTCTCCTTCAAGTACTTGCAGCATGCTGGGGAAGCAGGAATTGCTAGGCATCCCTTCTGCTCCCCCTAAGTTGTTCTGTTTGAGTGGCCTGGCTACCAGTCTAGAGTACGTATGTGCGGAGGATTACAGCAGGACGGGCCCGAGGGGAGCCATCTCAGGCAGACTGTACCCGTACTGCCCGTAAACACCCAGTACAGGTGGACCTGGCCACGGCGCACAGGTTCCCAGAGCAACCGAATTAAATCTGTTTGCACACTTTACATCCTAAGAACTGCTCTCTCTATTTCTCCTGGAAGCTCTCTACTTTTAGCTTCATACTTCTGAGCAAGCCTCACTTGCAATCGATGGTTTGGTAACCCAGAAGGTTACTGAACCCACTTGTTTCTCAGTGTCCCTTTCACTTGGCAGTTAACTGTCGCCGGTGCGATGTGGCACCTGCCGTGGCCTGGCGCTATGCTACAGGGTCACACACCTACTTCTGATCCTCTTCCTGTCATGACCATGACTGCCCAGCAGACAGACACCTAGAACGCTGCACTGGTTACTTCTCCCCCGACGAAGCTGTAATGTACGCTTCTCATTTTGGGTGGTACTTTTCCATTCTCCCGGAGGATTAGAAGCACATCCCATCTCAGATTCCCAAAGACTTAGTAGGCGAACATCCTCATAAACATTAGTAGGTGGCTTCTAATCCTTTCTTGGGACAGAGTCTTGCTGTGCAGCTCAAGCAGGCTGTTACTAAACTCACTGTCCCTTGGCCTCAGCCTCCAAGTGCCAGGATGTGGACACACCCACCTGATGTTGGTGCTTCTAAACAAAGAGGCCCACCACAACTGCTTCATTTTCATTGTCTAGTGAATGACACTAGTTCTGAGTTAGGCTGATAAAGAGTTTAGTTTTGTTTTGCCTTTGATCTGGTTGTAATTTTTATAGGAGTTTATAGCTTAAATAGGTTTTGAGAGATAAGCTTGTCTATTGAGAGTGTCTCTAGGTAGCCTGGCCTTCATGATAAGTAGCACCTGAATTTATTCCTCAAACCAACATCACAGAGCACAGGGAAAAGGAAAGAAAGAGGTGGGGGCGACGCTGTGTCAGAATGCACTTGTGTCTAAGAAGGATAATTTGTCTTTCCTATTTATAGTGTTCATTTTTCCTACACATAGATTAAAATCTAGGATTATTATTATGTACCTCTGGAAAACAAAAAACAGAGTGTCTTTGTTGGATGTTCAGAGCAAGAGTGTGCTCAGCCTGTTCGTGCCTAGACAGGTCCCTGTGGGACCATGTGCTTCTGTGCAAAGGACAAGCTAAGCCTAGGGTGACGGTGTGTTCATATTAGGATGTTTCCAGCCAGCATGGGGGATGCAAGCTTGCGCTGTCTGCTGCTTGCTTCAAATCAGAGTGTTTCCCCTTCAAATGTCACTAGAGAACACCATTCGGGTTTTACTTGGAGGAGCTGTGTACTATTTGGTTTGAAAATTCTTGGCATTTAGGTATTTCTGAAGAAGCATTTTTAAAAAATAATCTTTTATCTCAGCCTTTTTTGTGTAACTGGGTTTTACAGTCATCAATCACTTCTGCCATTACAGTGTATTGTACAAGGAGGAAACCTCAGTATGCTGGGGAAGAAACAAGCGTCAGAGTGGAGTCAGGAGTAGAACTTGTCCCAACCCACCGAGTGAAGGAAATACGATATTGTCAAATACAAACTACACAGTATGCACTTTAAAGAGGAAAGGCCCAAAGGTCGTTAGCTTAAGAACGTGATATGTATATAACTACAAATTTCTATAACCAGGCACCACACTCGCTGATAAATATGCTTTTAGCTTAATTTCCCTGCCTCGTTTTTCTGGATGCAAAAGCAAAGTCACCCCATGAGGAAACTGCCCTCCGTGAGCTTGGCCTAAGATGCAGTGCTTGGTGCTCGCCTCCCTATACTGCTTTTTGCACAGACTGAGATAATACATTTCTTCTGTTTGTTAAAAAAAAAAAAACAACCATTTTCGATTTTATTGCTTTCTGCCGTCATTCACTATTATTCTCCATGTCATTCTCTTCCTCACCACCACCATCATCATCATCATCGTCATCACCTTCTGACAAGTCAAAATCACTGAACCCCAAGGCCATGTTGACTTTCTTCCCCCTCCTCTTAGATGTGGTTTTGGATGAATTCTGCTTGGCTTGCATGTTTATCTGCATCCCAGAATGCAGCACAGCTCCTGCTTTGTTCATTGAGAAGACATCCCCAAAGCCCATGAGCATCATGGCCTGCAGACTTGGCTTCATGCCATGGCCCTCCCCGTTACTTGTTGCTGTGATCTGGCATGACACCTCTGCACTGTTTGACTCCTCTGTCTTAGATTCAAAGTAAGACTCCTCAGACATTCTTGCAGCAAGAGGCAAGAGAAGCTATCAAAGGGGAAGAAAGGACAGAAGTGAAAAGAGAAATTAGTACCAGTTTAAATCAGGAGACAGATACCACAACATCAGTTGGTACTATGCAGGAGGTGAAAGCAGGTCCGGCGCCAGTATATTGGCCATAATTTACAAATGACAGCGGAAATCATAACTGAAAGATGGCAAAGCACCAACCGTGAGCCAAATTCCAAATGGACAGGTAGGGATCAGCTTTAAGTCCTTGCTTCGCTTAAAACAAAAAAGGTTTTAGGATGGTCTCTTTATAATTATTCCCAGTTTCACCTCCGTACAGAAACATTTGGTTAACCACTCAATTTTTTTTTTAAAAAAAAGAAGAAACGAAGCAGAGATTAAATCTCAAGTTAAAAAAAAAAATCCAGAAACCCTGTCCCAAGAAAGAGCTCAGAGGAAGGGCAGAAGCAGCTAGTCTGTGTGTCTGGCTGGGGACCTCACGGGCTGGTGCCCCAGCACACTCTGAAGGTCACTATTCTCGCTCCCTTCCGTTCATCACTCGACTCCAGCTAGATCTGACACTGTGTAGTTCATTCAGGTTCTTCTATAGCCCACCTGGGAACAAATTCTAGAGCCCGTCTAACCTTTAAGTCTGGGGAAACTGGGTGAGCATGCTTAGGATCCCCGAGACTGCTCCTTGCTGTCTCCACTGCTCACGGCAGCTTTGTCTATGTGTTCTTTCTCATGTTGTCGTGGGGGCGACAAGTATTTATCTTCTTCCTTGTGTAATTCAACAGCCAGCCTAATCTCTAATGTCTGGTTCTATTTCTTTTACAGTAAAACTGTCAGGATATAAAAATTATGTTTTTAGCTGGGCAGTGGTGGCACACACCTTTAATCCCAGCACTTGGGAGGCAGAGGCAGGTGGATCTCTGTGAGTTCAAGTCCAGCCTGGTCTACAAAGTGAGTTCCAGTACAGTCAAGACTGTTACACAGAGAAATACTGGCTGAAAAAAGTTTTTTAAAATAATGTTTTTATATCTCCTTTTGAGAACTAAGCAAATACGGTACGTACTCTGCACATGACATCACATGCATGAACTTGGGGAAATGCACGGGCAGTGAAATTCCCGGATGAGCTTCACATTCTGACTGTGAAGGCACCAAATATTTAGTGCCATTTTCTTTTTAATTTTAAGAACTTAAAACCCTTATGTATTATTGCTGCAGGCATGCGAATGCCTCAGGTGCATGTGTGGAGGTCAGAGGACACGTTTGGGAGTCAGGTCTCTCCTACCCTGTGGTCTCCAGGGACTCCACTCGGCTTGCCCTGGCAAGCACGTGTAGCCGCAGAGCCATCTCCATGGCCTAGTTTTCTAGTTTGAGTTCCTGTTGAGCTGTTTTCAAAAACCAGCTCATTCTATTAGAGAATTTTGGCACTGCAGGCTCTGTATCAAGGGCATGGGGTCCAGCCAGTCTCAGGTCCTTCCTCGTGGGGCAGGGCCTCACTCCCTATGGCCATCCTTCCCGCATTCTCAAATTGGCTTTCAGCTGATAGAAACTCTAAGGAACTCTTTGCTGTTCATTTGTTTTATTATCGCTGAGGTCTCGTCTCATGTAATGTTAGCCTTGAAGGCGCTCCATAAATATTTCTCAAAAAAGACTTTATCTCTAAGACAGCAAACTGCAACAATAATTAAAAATCAGCATCACCCTAGTTATGCACAGAGAACGCATCGTTCCAAGCCTCTTTTATGTGTCAGCTTTAGGAAGGAAACCGTATCCCTGAAATCAATGTGATAGTATTTTTGTGCAGTGGTGCAAATGTTCGGCTGTTGTATTTCAGAAGAAGCTACATATATATATATATATAAAAGCCCAGTCTTGCCACTTTTAAAAAAGATGTCTCTTGTTCTCAGCAGTCAAGTTTAAAGCCAACTAGAAACTGAAGTGAGGATAAAAGGAGGCAGCTGCTCATCAAATACCTGAGCATAAACTCCTTCCCCTTAGAAATACCGGCTCTAGGCAAAGGAGACGTTGAAAGCAAGTATTATAAACAAAGAAAACTTGGGCCTCGTAGGGAAAAGGGAGGGAGCCACGCGGAGACATGCACCATGCTGTCCCTTGTTAGCTGGTGGCCTGCAAAGCACTTTCTTTAAACGAAGTTTTCTGGAGCTTAAAAAACGCAAGATACAACCTACTAAGCACCCGTGGCGTTTTATTCTTTAATCCACAACGGTGTTACCAGCAGCAATAATGTGTGTGAGGCAGCCCATAATTTCTTAGCAAAACTGATGCCAATAAAGCCAAGGCGAGGTTCTAAAGCGCACTCTAATAGGCGGTTGAAAGTTTCCTGACAATACTGCGTTTAGATGGAGTCAAGCCATGCAGCGCTTTACAGTTAAGGTTTCAGTGCACTTAAAAAGCAAAACAAAAGAGCCCTCAGCCTTCGGATGGGCGCTAGGGACAGGCTGCATTCTCGCTCCTTCTCCTACCTGCCCTGGGTGCACCAACTCATTCTGAAGTCCACAGGACTCACTCACAAGAGTGAGGTACCTTTTTAGTATCCTGTGACAGTCTTACGCACAGCAATGCAGTTCTGACCTTGGCATTCCTGGGATTACCAAGGGTATTTTTGAAAAGGGGTAAATCTGTCATATTTAGATGCATTCTCTTTTTTTAAGGGGGGGGGTTAGAGGGCTTCTCCATAGGAATTGGAGATAGAAACAATTTCTCTTATTCTTTAGACATGGGATGGCATCTTGCAATATATCACAGGCTGTTCAATGGAGGTTAAGACTTGTCTAGATACGAAAGGTCTTTGAGGAACACAAAGTGACGGGCGCTGAACTTTTTCCTCGATAAATTTGTCAATCACTTTATTTTAATCTCTCATTCCTTGTGATTTGAAGTGGATAAAAACTGCCCACTTGAAAATTCTGGAAAGACCAATCGTAAGCTTTTCTTGCTTTCTGAAAATCTTACTTAAAATCTAGAAGAATGATGAAACGCGATCTCAAATTTAACGGACAGCTTAAACTCGAGGTTAGAAGATAAAGAGCCAGGGCTCCTCTGGGCTTAGGAGAGAGTAAGAGTCTTTCTAAAGGTAAAGCAAGCAGGCTTCCTGTACCAAGAGAAGCCTTTGCCCCATTTTATGCCGCTCATAATCATAGCACTAAATTAATAAGGAATATTAATGCTCGTCATTACTGTCAGCGGCAGGCCGGCTGGATCTTAGAAAGCAAATGTGGCTAAGTTCTGACACACCCAGACATTCCTGGCCGCCCTGCCATTCCAGTTATCCATTGCTAAACAGCAGCATTCTAACAGCGTGCTAAGACCCTAACGGATGGCCCAACAACACCGCAGATTGTACTCTAGTAACTTCAATGTACAAATGCTCCGAGAGAATACCAGTTCTTAAGGAAAGATCCAGAAGGAGGGATTCCCCTCTTAAATAGGTTTTTCCTTTAAATATGTGGTGTTTTGGTGTTTTATACACTTTACGACCAGAGCAGGCCTTCAATTCTCAGGAGCAGGGCAGGGAAGAGCTAGAGGTGGGGGGATTAGGCATGCTGCCATGCTCAGCCAGGCTTGCGCGTGCTGCAGGGGGCCACTAGGTGGCGTACTCACCGGGGTGTTGGACTGCTCGGTCAGCTTCTGTTCCCACATCTTCAAGCGTCTCTCTCGTTCTTTGAGCTCCTGCTCTTTAAAGCTGAGGTCTCGCTCTAGTTTCTTCAGCCTCTCCAGGGTGGCCTCAATCTCGCACCTGCAGAGAAGTAACTCAGTGAGTCTCCGCTGCTGGTGGGCTGGGGACACTCAGTGGGCCTATCGGAGTGCTAACCAGATGAAAAGCTAAGGTGTGGGCTTGGAAATTTGGCCAGGAACCAACCAGAGAAGCAGGACTCTTTAGCCTTCAAAATCAACAGGCAGTTTCTAGTTGGGAAAAAAACAAAAACTCAAAGCATTTCAACAAAGCATTGAAGAGAGATCGGGAACTACGTAGCCCAAGCCAGGAGCTGGCATTGTGGGCTGGTCATTTAGTACCTGCTTGTTGTTTATGAAGCTTTACAACTCACAAGGCACCGTCTCAAGGTCTCTCATCTTCTACAACAGCCCCAAGAAGTGGGTACCAATCTGTGGACCGGATGGGTGAGTTACTGGGCTAGCATTCTTGCCCATGATGGGGCTCAGCAAGGCTGCTTAACCTTGCAGTTTCTTTGGCAATGGTTATAAGATGCCAGGGTTCTAAGGTGCCTCATCCTGAGAAGACCTGGGCCTGCTTGTTGAAAACAATGAAACATGGATGCCTACGGCTCTATCCTAGAGCAAGTGCATGAATTGCTGGCTGGGCAAGACTTGACTTCTTCCACTATTTAACAAGCACAGGTAGGGTTTTTTTCTATTTTTCTTTTATTGAAAATGGACATTTCTCCAGCTGGGCAGTGGTGGTTCACACCTTTAATCCTGGCACTCCAGAGACAGAGGCAGGAGAATCTCCTTGAATTTGAGGTCAACCTGGTCTACAGAACTAATTCCAGGACAGCCAGTGCTACCAGAGAGAAACCCTGACTTGAAAAATAAAACAAAAAGTCATTTTTTTCCTACAATATTCTCTGATTATGGTTTCCCCTCCCCAACACCTCTGAGATTCCTCTTGCCCATCCAAATCCAAACTCTTTCTGTCTCTCCTTAGAAAACAACCAGGAATCGAAATAATAAGTATAAAAATAGAATAAGATAAACAAAAACACACAAACTAGAATAGGACAAAACAAACAGAAGAAAAAAGGCCAAAGAAAAAGCACAAGAAACATATACAGATGCGGACATACAAGTTTGTACACATAGGAATCCCAAGCAAATAAGTTTTATAATCTAGCAAGCATGAGTTACTTCAGTCCAGAAAAATTCTGCATTTCTTTTAGACTCTATGATCTTAAAGAAAGTTCCTTCCCTCAGGTCTGGGCCACTCAGGACACTGTGCCCAGTAACAGAAACTGAAACTGGTAAGAGGCTTCAGCAGGAACGTTTCCTCCTTCAGGGCTGTCACAATGTGAATGTCTAAATTTATGCCCTGAGAACTGGAAGTTCTCTCCCTTGGGTTTCTGAAGAGCTTGCACACAAGCCATGAGCCAAAGGAATGATAGAAGGGCCGGGGCGGGGCGGTGGTGCAGAGAAGCCTGCAAAGGAAGCCAGGAAGCCTGAAGGACACACCTCTGGTGTCCTGAGAGGACTCTCCCGTAGGCTGCTGAGACAACGCCGCTCTACACACTACATTGTCACGGCGAGACCTTGGGTGTGGAAAGGCAGGGCCCCTAGAGCTTAGCTAAGCAAAACCTGCCCTGCATTTCCAGGGAAAGTCAGAAGAAGTGGACACGTTACTCCACTCCTTAGGCATGAAAAGTGAGTCGCTCAGCTCACGGGGAAGCCTGGAGGAGGGTCTGCATTGGAACCAAACTGTTCTTTCCCTGCCTGTAGGGAAAGTCCTTCACTGGGGCCATGTGACAAAGCACGGAGGGACACTGAGGTCACAGTGCAGTTCCAGAACAGCCACGAGAGCAGAATCTTTCAGAATTATGACTTTACCGTAAAATCCAATATTTCTGAAAGACGTCTCAACTGGGAGGATAACCTTCTGCAGTGCTGCAGGCCCGGCTTCCTGGTACTGCGCCCTCTTGAATGCCAGGAGAGTGGCCCACGCCCATGGGCATGAGAAGCCATCACCCCCTCGTGGTGTCCTTTGTTCTGAACGGGCGCATCACTGCCGTGGATGTGTTGATATACAACCCTTCCACCTCTAAAACCTGTCGGTAAAAACCGATTCTCTAACACCAAACCCAGCCAAGGTTGATTTCAGCTAGTATCAATTTTCCCTTCCCAGGAAATGAACTGCAATTATTCTCCTCTAGTTAGACAGATTTACTGGGAAATCGTGGGTCAGTCTGAAAAACTACCCATATGGCTTGTAGATTACACGGTGAGAAGTATATTCGAGTTGTGCTAAGGAACACGTAATGGGTCCTAATACGCACATGGCAAAGATTACAGTTTTGATCTCTGCTTTTTGTTCACAAAAGGCATATTACACCAAACAGTACTTTGGCCACCACGGAAAAACAACCAATAAAGTGTTTTGCTAACAGGCAAAACCCGAATTCTCCATTCCAACCCCTCGGTTCATTCATGTATATTACTGCAGCTTGTAGAGTCATATGAGGTGAACAACCGGAAGCAGGAGAGTCGGGACGCAGGCTCTGCTCCGACTGCTTGGACGTCAAGGGGAGGGACAGCCAAGGAACTGATGAGCTGAATCTGACGCTCACTCTTTCCTTACACAGTTTGAGTGGCCTTTAGTAAGCTAGTTTTACAGAGGATTTTTAGAATCATTTAATTTTCTAAATTGGGCGTTTTGTCTGCCTGCATGGAGAGAAAGTTCGATCAGGAGGCCATCATCCGCGTGTATCCCAGCATGCCTGGACTTACACTTCTCTGTGGCTCCCATTTGCTGAAAATCTTTGGACCCTGACGAACGTTAGGGCAAAGAAAGCAGTAGCATAAATGTCCTCTCTTTTGACCGCCGGGTGATCTGAGACCCTACAGTATTTCTTTTTGGCATGCGGCACGCTGGAGGACAGCTTTTTGACTCGATTGATAACCTAAGATGATCACACCCTGCAATTTGCTTCTGAGCTAAAAAGAAACCAGGTGAAAAGAACCCTGCGTGTTAAAGGGCAGCGGGCGTGACCGACGGCCGCAGTCCAGTGTCACGGCGCATGCGCCTCATTCCGGCTTCACTGGGGTACAGTATAAGTTCAGGTGAGTTACCCAGGCTGTTGAGGCCTCAGGGAGATGTTAGCTCCTGGGATCTGATTAGGGCTGTTATGGAGATTAAGAAAGATAACCCAGATGAAGTGTGGGCATCTGGGGGAGCATGACAAACAATGACTCTTATCAGTGTTACAGCCATCATCCCCCGGGCTTTAACCCATTGCCAAGTTCGGTTACCTGAGGTCCAGGCTCTGCTGCCTCCAACTATTGACGACTCAGGTGAGGCTCACACGCTCTGTCAGCTCCTGAGAGGCCCCTGAGGAAGCCCCTCGAAAAATGGAGCCCTCTTACTGATCAGGGCCCCCTCCCCCCATTCTTACTACCCATTCTCTTAATTTCCCACCTTCAAGTGTGGGGTTTGTACGCCTGTGTTTGTTGTTGAGATGCAGTTCTGCTATATTACCCAAGCTGCGCATGAGCTTGTGATCCCCTCTCCCTGACTCTCTTGAGTAGGAAGGTCTCTAGGCATGGACTGCTCTAGCTGGCTTTCACCTTGAAGTAGTTTAAACATCACATTTATCATTCAATTAATCCAGGCTTAATGTAGAAGTATAAAAATAAAGGCAAATAAAAAACTACCATTACCCAGTGACTCACCCTCTCTCTGACACATTTTCTAATGTGCATACACACATTAGTATGCACTGGTTTTATTTTGAAAATTCTATCATTTTGAATAACTGAGATTATAGTCTCCATTTTATGCCCATTTCTCAGATCCACTGATCAGAGCTCATGGGCAGGGCTGCATCATTCTGGGGGCGGAGACACTGTTTTTCCAAAGCCATTCTTTTCTTACACAAAGTTCCGTCTCCAGCTTTGGCGTTCTGAACAGGGCTCTCTGAACAAGCACCCATACACTCTGCCAGAGCTTTCCCATTGGTTTGCCCTGCAATGACGTCATGACTATGGCAGAGCACTGGGCAAAGCCTTTGAACATTTTTAGGGTGTCTAACTGTACCACGCATGCATGCGAAAGTTTGAAACTCTGATAAATGAGCAGTTCTCCTTTATATTTACTTGTTTGCTGAGGTTGATTATTTTCACATGCCTATTTGCCACTTGACCTCTTTTTAAATTAGGTTAGGTTAGCATGCAAAGAATGAGTTTCATCACGGTATCTTCATCCATGAGTCACTGTACTTGTTCTTACCGCTCCCACCACCCGCTTCCTCCTCTGTGCTCCAAACTGCCCAGCTAGCGGCCACTTCTGCCCACTTGTCACAGGGACACTGTTGCCTTTTCTATTTCCCTCCTCCCTCAGAATCCTTCAGCCCTGCCGTGAACCTTTTTCTTTTCAATTCAGCAGCCCACACATATACAAATACAAAAATAGACATATAATTTTATCTTGCATATATGTGTGTGTGGTGTCGTGATTTACCATCTGTTCTTGTGAGCACACACAGGTGTGTGTATGTGTGTGCACATGTGTACGTGCGCGTGTGTATAAGCTGGAGGTTAATGTTAGGTATCTTCCTCAATCTCTCTCAGTTTAATTTTTCTTGCTAGGGTCTCTCATTGAACTTGAAACCCACAGACTTGCCTAGGCTGGCTGGCCAGTGTGTATCAGGGATCTGCCTGTCTCTGGCTGCCCAGCGGGGGGGGGGTTACAGACACATCCTACCGAGCCGCTTTACACACACACACACACACACACACACACACACCACCTGCATGCACTTGTACGTTCTGCCTATAGAGAAAACATGTGAATCAGTCAGTCTTTTTAACTTAACACAATGATTTCCAGTTCTATTCATTTTCCCTTATGGTTGCATGGAATTTCCTTTATCCACTCATCTGCTGGTGGGCACCAAGCAGGTAACGGTCCCTGGCTATGGTGTATAGTGCAGTGGATGTCCAAGTGTGTTAGTGCTGTGTTAGTCTGACCTTTGGGGGTTGTTGTGCTTAGAATAAGAATAATGCCCACAGCCAGGCAGTGGTGAGGCGTGCTTTTAATTCCAGCACTCATGAGGCAGAGGCAGGTATATCTCTGAGTTCAAGGCTAGCCTGGACAACAGAACAAGTTCCAGAACAGCAAGGGCTACACAGAGAAACCTTGTCTCAAAAAAACCAAAAGCCAAAAGAAAAAGAAAAGAAAAGAAAAGAAAAGAAAGAAAGAAAGAAAGAGAAAAAGAAAAAAAAAAGGCCCCCATAGGCTCCTATTTGAATGCATGCTTAGCCATCAGGGAGTGGCACTGTTTGAAAAGGATTAGGAGGTGTGGCCTCATTGGAGGAAGTGTATCACTAGGGATTGGTTTTGAGGCCTCAGTAGTCCAAGCCAGGAGCTGGCGTTACAGTCTGCTCTGAGCCTCCTGATGTGGGTGCTGGGAACTAACTGCGGTTCGGGAACGGTAAATGTTCGTAGCCCCTGAGCCATCTTTTCAGCAGCATGAATTTACTATTTTTAAATGAATTTTCAGTTCTATTTTATGTAATAAATACTATCATATATGACTCATTTACTCAAAGATTTTTTTGGAGTCCCCATAATTTTTTAAGAGTGAAATCGAGATGCGTGAGAGACGGCTCTCTGGGCAGGGGTATTTGCTGGACAAGCATGAGGACCGGACTTGGGATCCTGGCACACGCACACAAAGTTGGCGGTGGCCGTGTTTGTCTACAGCCCCAGTACTGTCTCTGCCGGCCAGAGACAGGAGGATGACTGGGACTTGCTGCCCACGGCTTAGCTCCAGTCAAGGGAAAGGAAAGAGTATGATAGGGTCACTCAACATCCTCCTCCTGTTTCTGTCCACTTGTGTGCACTTGTGCCCGCACACACCCATGCATACAATCCCACCATGCTCTCTCACACACAAACAGTGAACCAAACAGTCGAGAAGCTCTAGTCTACCACACAGTGGAAGAAAGTTATAGCGGCATGCCATTTCTCTTGCAAAATTATTCAGGATAGGTATTGGTTTTGGATTTAGGAAATTTCAATTCTTTTTTTTCAGGAAATTTACTAACTTTGCTTTGCTTTCTTTCTTGGCACACTTAAAGAAGCCTATCTCCGACACACTAACACTCACGGGCTTAAAATCCCGCTAATCCTTTGGATAACACATCAAATAGCATTTCCTCAGGGAACCCCTGCATTATACACCCAGATCGGAGGATCAGATTCCACTGCAAATGCTCTATTAGCCATGGCTTCTCTGTCCTATGGCTTACCACACACAATGCGGATGGTTATCAGTGTTCTTATGTCTAGCATTGTAACATGGATGCTTCTGAGGCTGCTACTGGAAAATGCCACTCATCTGGGGACATTGTCCACATGACTGCAGCCCAGCACCTAGGAAAGGAGCAGCCTCTCCTGCACCAGGAGAGGTTTCAGGAATGTGATTGTAAGCGCTGTGCCCAGGGTAGGAGAGCAGGGTTCCCCGTGTCACAAGCTCCACGCTCCCTGCCTGCCTACCTGCTTTCTTTCCCTGCTGCCTCGCTTCCTTCCTTCCCCATATGTTTCCCGAGCAATTGCTATTGGACAAGATGGAGACAGAAATACAGCCAACAGTTTGCCTTTTCAACCCTCCAGCGGCGAGGCACATGAACACAGTGATCTCAGAGCCCGGTGGCACTGACCGGTGGGTGGGTGTTGCTCCCTTGCAGGTGAGCTAGGTCAGCAGTTACCTAGACGGCTAATGGGAGCTGGGGGGAGGGGCAGGAGGAAGGTGCAGCCGAAACAGGGTGGCTATCAAAAGGAGACCGCATTGCAGAGGTTCTGAAAGAGAGAAATGTGCCTTTGTGGGGGGACCAAAAGCCCGAGGCTCGGGGCATGCTCAAGATAATGGGGTCTTTTGAAGGGCGAGCGTTTCCGTCTTTGTCTGAAAAGCAATGGAGCCCACATATGGAGTTTGAGGGGGAGTGATATGATTACATGTGCACTGACCTGTCACCATAGGAAACAATGTCTCACCGGGGTTTTGTTATTTTAGACCAGGAAAAAAAAAGCCCTCAGCTCTGGATTAGGGCTCGCTGCATTAATTTTGTATTGCCAAGAAAAATTCATGAAAGCGACTGGTATTAGGCACTTATTTCAAAGGAATGAAAATAAGTAAGGTCATTGTAAAATATCAATCAAACAGAAAGCCCAGGGTAATGTGTGCTGACTGACAGCAGTCAAGATCCAGAGGCTCGCCATGTGCACGCAGTACTGACTTAGCACCAGCAGGTGGCGTAGGGCATTGCGTTACCGCCAGAGATAGCAGAAGCAGGGATGAAGTTACTTCAGATCTCTGCTGAGTCAGGGGAGGAACGGCGTCCAGCTCCCAAACAGGCTATTTATATTCCCTGCGTCATTCGGTCTAGTCCAACTGTTTCATCTTGGATTTACTTTTTCCACTTACACAATACAAATCTCTCTTTACTGATTTGTTTAGCTAGGATTTATAACATCTAACGTGTTTTTTACAGGTTCCCCATTCCCTGCACTAGCAAATACAGTGCATGGTAAGGCTATCAAGATACATACCTATTTCTTTTTTTTTATTTATTTATTAAAGATTTCTGTCTCTTCCCCGCCACCGCCTCCCATTTCCCTCCCCTTCCCCCAATCAAGTCCCCCTCCCTCGTCAGCCCAAAGAGCAATCAGGGTTCCCTGCCCTGTGGGAAGTCCAAGGACCACCCACCTCCATCCAGGTCTAGTAAGGTGAGCATCCAAACTGCCTAGGCTCCCACAAAGCCAGTACGTGCAGTAGGATCAGAAACCCATTGCCATTGTTCTTGAGATCTCAGTATTCTCATTGTCCGCTATGTTCAGCGAGTCCGGTTTTCATCCCATGCTTTTTCAGACCCAGGCCAGCTGGCCTTGGTGAGTTCCCGATAGAACATCCCCATTGTCTCAGTGTGTGGGTGCACCCCTCAAGGTCCTGAGTTCCTTGCTCGTGCTCTCTTTTAATTTTTTTTTTTCTTTTTCTGGGCAGAGGCTAAAGCTTCCTAACACAGAACGTATACAGAGAAGGTTCTGGAAATGCCCTTTGCTTCAGAGTATGTGATTCGACACTCTTCCCAAACACTTAGATGCATGCTATTTAAGAAAACAAACACAGAGAAACTCTTACTTCCTTAAGCATGAAAGGTAAATCTTAGCCCGCGCCCAGCCCCGGTAGTGCTTAGAAATCAGGGCTGTTCATCAGCTACCGCTCTCATCACTGAAGCGTGGGCGGGGACTCGCGCCGCACCGGAGCTACCCACCTCCATTCGGCCTTGTTGTGCAGGAACGAGTTACACTGGTCGGGAAGGTTCGTATCGTTGGACATAGACTCCAGGATCGAAATGATTTGCTTGAACGATGGCCGTTTCTGAAGAAGAGAAAAAGGAACCACCGTGAGACTTAAAGGAAATGGGAGGAGGGAGCGGAGCCACAACCGAGGAAACCAAGGCCGGGCTCCTTCTTAGCGTTTACAGCCATCAGATCACACAGGTGTAGGGAGCCAAATTCTTCATCTGCGGTGAATTATCCAAAGGATAGATATTATTTTAACCATAGGGCATCAGGGTAATGAATACTCTTTTGTAGGTAAGAAGAGAGGGACCAAGTCCTTCTTTGAGAAATGACCAAGAACTCTGATTAAAAAAAAAAAAATCTTAAGTCACCAGAGACCTACCTATGTGGGAGAGATAGTAAAATCTTAACTGGATTATTTATTTTGAATGTTCTGCTATTTACTACGCAAATGTTTCCATCTTTTGCCTGTTTTTTTTTTTTTTTTTTTGTAAAATGTGTGTGGGCAGGCAGTATCTGCTTACTGACCTAATGGAACTAATAAAATTTCCCAAGTCAATTGGTCTGAAAAAAAAAAAACTTAACGCCATAATAACATCATGGTTCTGAGGGTTTATCCCACACTGAAGCCTGCTTTGGTTCAGGACGTTACCAGGCTGTAGACAGAACTGGAAAAGCACGCTCCACCTGTCTCTAACAAGCACTGTCTACGCTCACCTCTCTCCGCTCAAGCCAAGGCTGAGACAAAAGGTTAAAACAAAAATGGAGAAAGATAATAAAAGGATGATGCACATCCTCTCCTCATCGTGCCTCATAATTACACCATTTCAGAGCAAATTACAGCTACAGCAATTAAAACACGCATTTTAATTTAGGAGCACAAAAACAGGAAGGAACAGTGTTGAGGTGGCTTGCTCTCAGGACCTGGGTGCCTCTGACATTATTAAGAAAAGCACTTTCCCATAACTCAGGAATACAAAGCTAGGATATTTACTGATTTCTGCCTTGTTTGTTTTAGGGGAAGGCACACAGGTGTGTGCATCCACAATGCTGTGTGTGTGTGTGTGTGTGTGTGTGAAGAAATCATGCATAGTCAAATGTTACCGACGAACAAAGGAACGTGCTTTAAATAGGACGCAGGAAAAGGAGCCAATGTTCTTAAACTCTGTTCCTATCTTCATGTCTTCCACCATGTGTCAGGTTTTAAATGGAAAAAGAAAGAAGTGTAACTGCTTAAGAACTGATTATAAACACAGGCGACATAGGATTTTCATTTTGCAAGAAAAAAGTAGCAAGGGAAGCTAATGGTTCCTGTCTTTAAAGAAACAAACAGAACAGCATCACCAATCCTGGTCTCATGGATCCCGGGATAGCCTCCAACTCTGGGTCTGAGGATGACTCTGAACTCCTGATCTTTCTTCTACCTCCCAAATGCTGGGCTGTGTAACACACCTAGCTCATATAGTGCAGGGGGCTGAAACCAGGGCCTCGTGCATATGAGGCAAGCATTCTACCAACTGGGCTACATCCCCAGTCCACCTAATGAACCTTTAAAGACTTGGTTCCCCCTACATGTAAGTATTTTTGAAATAAAATTAAACACCTTCATATTCAGATCTCAAGCATCCCCTTAAAAAAGTCATTACTGGGATAAGGATTAACCTCCACTCACAGCCAGCTGCAGTGGGACATTCCCGTAGTCCTAGCTATTTGGGAGGCTGAGGCTGGAGGATTACTGGAGCCCAGGAGTTCTTCGGTGATGGTTTAAATGTGCTGGCTGCAGAACACAGCACGGTGCTGGGGACCTGTGGCTCCTCCTCTGAAGGGCTTAGCTGCCTTTGGGGTGTCCTTACAGATGGCTTAGCTTAAAAGAAGCTACAACGAGGACCACTTATCCCACTAAAGGAATGTCTTCACTTCTTACGTCTCTATTGGCTATTTCCATTTCATACATAGGGCATCTAGTTCAGAAAGGCATATGTTATCCAGCGTGACACAGGAGCTGGTCACAGAACCTGGACTGTGCTCTTAAACTTCTACTCTTTAATCTCATAGAGTATGATAACAGCTCCTCCCTGCTTATCAGCTCCAGGGATGTCATTTAAAGACAAATCAATACTCATCTTTCTTTTCTTATTTTCATTCATACACACACACGTACAATTTAATTTTTGAGCTAGGTTTTGAATATCCCAGGCCAGTCTTGGACTTACTATGTAGACTTCTAATCCTCTGCCTCTGCTTCCCCAGCGCTGGGATTGTAGGCATGACCAACCACACTTGGTTTATGCAGGGCTGGGGTTTGAACCCAGGGTTCAAACCTTTGTGCATATTAGATAAGCACTTCACCAAACTGAGTTACATTTCCAACTCCAAGAAACAATTTTGAGCATACGATATAGGCGACCAGAATGCTCTGTCATTTACACAACGCCACGTTTTTCCTACATCTCTCTTCTTCTCTGCAGAAGAACATCAGCCCCGCAGGGAAACTGCATAGTGTAATCTGTGTTAACACTCTGAAGTCTAAAGACTGAAAATGGGAATAAACTACTTTAACCAACTCCTGCTCCCCATTTACCATAGGACGGCACCAACTTCGAGCCGTAGCATGAAAATAAACCTCTCAGAAAATTTACGGTGGTCTGGCTTCTGCATCTACTTTCTATTGCTGCAAAGTGCCACAGGAACTCATGTGTGTGTGGGGTGTGTGTTCCTACACACACACACACACACACACACACACACACACACACACACACACACACTCTCCCTCAATCCATTTAGCAAGAAAGGCTAGGACTATACAAGCTAGGGTAGCAACCCAGACTGATTCTGGGTCTGGAAAAGGGTTAGCAGGTGTCAGGGAAGACTCAGTGGAATGCCACCTGAGAATGAGTGTGCTCAGGGCATGATGCATGTGAGATGTGTGTGCAGATTAGCACGTGAGGACTGAAGTGTGAGCTGCAACTGCTGTCCAATCAAATCAAACGCAATGGCCTGCAGTACTTCTTATCAGAATAAGATGTCAAAAACTTAGGAAACAAAAAAATTAGTTTCAGACTTCTTTTATACTTCATGTGACTGGAACACAGGATTCTTCTGGTCCTAAAAGGGCTCTACTTCCTACATGTTAAAGACATGCCAGTTTCATAGGCTCTGCTTTGGGCTTAGATTCCTTGTGCCATATTAAAATGTAAGTGCACATTCTCAGGATTTTAACTAATACAGTACGAGGTTTTTGACTGAGAAACTAAATCATACTAAAAAGATTCCAATCTAGCAATCTGGTTGCATTAATCTAACTCAATGCAAATAATTTGAGGTGAAATTTTTAATTAAGCACAGGTAAGATTTCAACGCTATTGAAATCACTGTATATGTTTTAACAGACACAAAAGTTAAACAGCACAGGTTTGAAAATAAATGTGTAAACATCTGCTTACAGCTTAACCTAAGTAGCTGTAAAGTGTACATTTCTTCTGTTTTTGGTTTTGGTTTTGGTTTTTTTTTTTGGTTTCTCGAGACAGGGTTTCTCTGTAGCTTTGGAGCCTGTCCTGGAACTCCCTTTGTAGACCAGGCTGGCCTCGAACTCACAGAGATCCGCCTGCCTCTGCCTCTGCCTCCCGAGTGCTGGGATTAAAGGCATGCGCCACCACCGCCCGGCCATTTCTTCTAATGCTTAATGCAACACCACATTCTGAAAAAAAATCACACACTGGAAATAAGAGGGTCTAATCAGGGGTAGGGCAGAACACTCAACTTCTTTGCCAGTGTACTAATAAAAATAGTAACAACGCAAACGTTGCATTCTTTAAGAAAAAATAATACTAAGGTATAAAGGACTCCACTTGCAAAGAGGCTGCAGAAAGTCTGAAGAGCTGCACTGGAAGCCGGAAGCTGCAGGACACCAGGGCCAAGGCAGGCTGTGCATGGCTACGCAGCCCAGCAACTGAATCTTCCCCAATGGAAGCAAGGCCATGGTGGGAGGCTTCCCCACCACAGCGGGCTGCTGCAGCACCACTGTGTTTTGTCTCTTTGGGGACAGTGTTCCGGAAACACTCTGCATACATCAACATGAATTCTGCCCACACGGCCAGTTTGTCTCTAAGCCATTTCCACCAAAGAAGCACATTGCCCTGGAACAGACTTCAGTCATCAGTGTTTGTTCCTAGGGCTCTCAGGGGGAATGGGTATAAATCGAGGAAGAATTCCATACTTTTTAGGTTCCTTTGCTATTTTTTTTAGGCCTCTATTTCTGAATCAGTTGTAATATCTCTAGTTCCATGAAAAAAAACTAAATAAATTTGAACTGTGAATTTTGCTTCTCTCTTGAATTTGATCTCTCGATTGTTTTAATATTTAATCTGTGAGACTCATTTTAAAATCACAAATTTTAAAATGACCTTTATTGTGAAAATCTAAGCACGCAAAAGCAGTGTCTCTCTATTCTATGACTGGGATCAAAACTCATCACTTCCAGTCATATTTAACACTATTGCTGTCCACGGACCTTCACTTGCTTTTGAAACAAAGCCAGGACCAGCTATCATTTTATCCATGACTATCTCCATATGCATCCAAGAGTATCTTCTTAAAGCTGATCTTTGTTGGGAAAAGACATTAGCTACCCACGCTTACAAGTGACAACCGCACGAAGGCCTAGGATTGGAATTTTTTCAGTCTTATTGTGACGGCCCTGGGAGGATACACTAGGATTCTTCTAATGAAGTATAGCATCTACCTGCTTCTCTGCTGGACAGAAAGGTAGCAGAGTCGACGCTAAGAGCCATGGCAGACTGTCTGGGTTCACATCCAGCCCCACCAGGGCCCCAGGCCATGAGGCCTTGACTCATCTTTAATCTGTGTGTGCCTGGGCTCTCCATCTGTGAGCCGAGGGTGAGCTCAGCTCCTCTATCCAAGAGTTAGTAGAAAGTGCTCGAAACACAGCCTCACATAGAGTACTGTGTTAGCTGTTCTTACGAGGCACAATGGTCGTGATTAAAAGCAAAAGAACAAAATTGTCTTTTGAGTCAAGAATGCCAAGGAGTTCTTTTAAAGGAAGGGTTGATGATAATCACTTGATCCAGAAGTCGAGCTGCAGAGGTGTCATCATGGGGCTTCTGGGGCTGCAGGCTCGGCAATTCCCTGCCGCTGTGTAAGGCTTTTGGCTACGCCAAGTTTTCAAAACCCCAAAGCGAACAGGTAAAACTTCAGAAGTTTGAACAATAACACAAGTACCTTGGCATCGGCTTCCCAACACTGATGTAACAGCTCAGCAAAGCTCCTGGGGCAGCTGCTCGGAATGGTTAATCTCTACAAAGAGAAGGCAAACAGAAGAAGAAACAAGGCTTTACTCTTCGGGACAAGGAAGTGCCCTTTGCAGAATCATCAAAGAACTAATTTAGAAACCCAAACAAGACACGGGATCTAAAGCATCCCTGGATTCATAGATGGCAGGAGGATTCACGCACAGATTTGTCCTGTCCAATCTCCGAAGGACCCCACTTGCCCACATGGAAATCATGGACGATGGAAAGGTCAGGTTCGTCATTAGGAAGAAACTACAGCCGGAGAGGGGCAAGCTGGAACACAATGCTACATCATCTAACACCACCAATTTATTGCTCTGTTTTTATAGGCGACTTGTGATTCCAGCTTACCAGCCCGGTAACTAGGAAACAAGTTGAGTTTTGGCAATAGGTGTGGAGCTCTGAAAACATCTTTGGCACAGAAGATCACTCCGCATTTGGGAAATGGTAATTCTGAGTGTGTCATTCAGAATACACGATTCATCATGGCTCTACCTTCGCGAGGATCAACCCTACTCTCACATCCCACCGTTCTGGTTCTCACAGACCATGGCACGTCCCTATTCCCAGAAGAATTTTTGTTTTCAAAGGCTTGAGGGGCCAATAACTCAGTGACAGCGACAGAAGGGCCTGGCATGGATGAGGCACTGAGTTTGATCCTCCACGCTATGAAAATAAATGATGACTAGACATCCTTCAATATACCATAAAAGCACCATATAATCAAGGACTCTCTTACAAGCCATCAAATTGCAAATGTTCCACGTGGGTCTACATTAGCCTATTAAACAAAACGAAGTTTATATAATTTTCTGGACCTGGCCTCAAACTGAGTTACAAATAAACAGAAATATTTTTGAGCAGTTTCCAGATGTACCAGACTTCCCAAGAGTGCAACACCCACACACGAGAAATCAAAGGGCAGTGATCTTTGCATTATTCATAACCTAACTACGATTTTAAGGACTGTCACTAGCAACCGTGCAGGTCTCTGAACTAAGTCGTTAGCACCGCTTACTCTATCAGGCAGTCACTTATGGCCATTTCCGCACAAGGCTCAGCACCTTAAATGGCCCCATCATCTTGTCTAGCAAGATCTTGCCTGAGCATGTGCGTACTGCAGGATTTCCATTTATTCTTCGCATTACAGGGTTCCACTGACTTGAAGCATGGTGCCCATGGGCGAGCTGAGGCTCTCTGGCTTTCTTTTCAGCAGAGCAAGTTTATAACTATAGTTGTTAGGAAGAGAGCCCTGGGGTTGGAGATGCATCAGTGGCAGAGCAACGGGCGTGCAGGAAGTCCTGGACCGCATCTCCAGGACAGAGTGTGTGTGTGTGTGTGTGTGTGTGTGTGTAGAAAGACATACTACAGTGGCACGCATTTACCTGCATGCACTCTAGAAACAGAGTGGCTTTCAGATGGACACACTTCAGCACAGCCTAACCTCGGTGGTTACCAAGGAAGCCACTGTCAACAGGCTTGGGTGTCCTTTGCTCCTCTTTTCTTACTGAGAAGCCTTTTTAGACACGACATTTCAAACATCACACGCAGAAAAAGTAATTTTTGATCTCTAACACTATCAAGTATTGGCTAATCACAGACTCAGACACATTGATGTGAGGGATTTTTTTGGGTGTCTAAAAAAGTACTTCCAAATAGAATCTGAAGTATTTATGTCCTGATCACACAACTTTAATGCGATCCTAATGATTCCAAACATCTCGAAATGGCCAGATACTATATGGAGCATTACTTACAGCTTAGATGTTTTGGAATAAAGGCTTCACGTTTATAAGAAGAGTACCTACTAATTTAGAGTAATCAAATTAGGTGGGGGCATTTTTTAAAAAATATTTTTTGTATCATTTTACACATGAGATGTGAAAACATCTACGTTTTTATTTTTCTGAAGTTCAAGAGTAGTAAATGAAAATTTAAGTTTAAAAAATTTGTAGGTAAACATATTTTAATTAATTAATTGTGTGTGGGTGTGAATGTGGGGGAGCATGTGTGCATAAATAAACACACAGCTGTGCTGTGGCGTGCACGGGGAGGTGAGGAGACAGTTTGAGGAAGTAGTCTCTCTTCTACCATGTGGGTCCCAGGAACTGAACTTAGGTTGTCAGGTGTGGTAGCAAATATCTTTACTTGCTGGTCCCAATGAAATTTTTAGTTTTATTAAGATTTTTTTTACACTAATTAATTTGCTATTTACAACAAAACACATTTTATGCAAGAATCCAAGTGTTTATAAACGTAGAAATTATACCCTAAAATTTTCTGAAGGCCCACTGTTTTTCATGGAAACCCTATATTAACAACCGTGTCTCAGCAATGCTCTCATAAGCTCACGCCTTCTGTAAGGTTCACTGCTTACTTTGTAAGGCGTAACAAGGGTTTACGAGTCTATTTCTAATAGAAGTCTAATAGAGTCAGAGGCAAAGATCCTCAGATACGATGTTAGCGTGATCGTCAGACAGATCTGTGTGGAGGAAGAGATGACTGCCACCTGGGTAAGAGTCTGTCCCCATCCTCACTGCCCAGCTCGGTGCCACTGCAGCCATATAAGGGATTAGCAGTGGGGAAGCTGGGAACACTGGATTCTCTGTAATATTTTTACAGACTTTTAGGAGTCCATAATTATTTCAAAATAAAAAGCTCTTTAAAAAAGCAGCTCTACTAATTGGCTGTAGATGTTACAGAATGACTAGATAGTCCACACTATCAATTTCTCCTTGGCAGTTTAAACGCCATTCTTATTTAAATGAAGACGTGAAAATATGGGAACCTTCCTCCAACCCAATAACTGAAAGTATTCAACAGTAAAGATAAAAAAATTATTGGAGGCTGAAGAGGTTTTATGAGTTATGCTTCTTGAGGTCTCGGGTTTGTTCTTATGTGAACTCAATCTCTGGGAATTGCCTTAACACTGTGTGAGCGGAATTTGGATAGTCAGTGCCTGTAAGGTGGTGGGATGAAGAAACCTTCTGGAACGGCAACACTGGAAATCCCATCTAGGCTTAATTTCCACATTGTTTTTTCTTTGACAAGTAAGTGCTGTGCAGATAATTATCCTTAATTCAACCGGTTTTTCTTCAATTCATTGGCAAGCTGAGAGAACTTTTGTCACCGTGTGGGTTCTCTCAACTTCCTACTTCAGTTAATGAACAGATCAGGAAGTCTTGGAGTCTCCCTCATCACAGCACACCACGGTACGTCCCATGGGATCAGTAGGGGGCAGAAGGCAGTGGCTTCCTGCATGCGATGCTATGGAGTTCTGAGGGGTGTTAGTGGGGGCATCCCAACTCTCAGGCAGGACGGAAGCTGCCATTCCCTTCCCCCTTAAATACCCAATGCTTTGGAAATGCTTTGGACTGGACCTATTCTGCTTTTCTTTAGATTGAAAAAAATTATTGTGAAATACTAATTATTCTGTCAACTTTGGAGGATCTGGGTGACTCTCTAAACTCCTCTCCTAATCTATCTTGTGTGGTGTAGAAATTGCTTCCAGGTCAGCTGAAGGCCAATGCTCTCTTCATTTGGATTCATCAACCTGAACGAAATACTCAACCATCTCTCTGGCAAAAGATACAGAACAGTGGATCCTTGCGTCCCAAACCATTAAGTTATCTTAACCGAACAGCACGTGGAAATAATGATCATCTAATTAAAACCTAACAGCTCTTGTGAAGCAATGAGGGAGGCCTGGTCTTATGTGGAAGTCCTTCCATCCCCTAGCCTGGCAGTCCTCTCCCACCAAATTCAGCCACCGCAATGTGCCGCCCTTTTCCAATGAGTCGGGAGGACAAATGAGCCAAATAGCTTGGGATCTGGGAGACAGAATCTTGGTTTCTCCTGGTCAACAGCGGCTTTCTGATTAACCTAGCATACTCCGTAGTCACTCAGGGTACAGATCAATCCAGTTCTGCTAACACGCTAAAAGGGGGCTATCTTTAAATATTCTTCTGGAGAATATTTTTTCCTTTGAGGTCTCTCTCAGCCTTTGTATACAGCTATGGAAATGAAGAAGTTCTGGGAAATCAGTTACTTTGCCTGGCAAGCACCAGCGTGCACGGCCGCAACACCATCTAAGTTCTCCTCACGCCGTGAGATGGGATGCTGCGTCCTTATGCTGTGCGATTTCCATGGCTGTGCGTTTCAGCGACAATTTGAAACCTTTCAAAATGTAGTTGCTCTCTTTGATATGGATGTGGCGTGTCCTCTGATGTAGGCTCATAGGTCCAACTAGCTGAAAGCCTCAATTTGTGGGAAGAAGAAAAGCGAGGCCGGGGACACAGCACAAACGGTGTTTACGCCACTGAAGTCCCTTTGAAATGGAACGACTCTGCATGAAGAAGCCAGCACTTGTACCACTGCCTCGCCAATTCCAGTGAGGAGCTCATCTTCAATGTAGTGCTCAACGTAGGTGGCAAAACTGTAATTTTTCCCCTTTTTGAAACTATTTTTTCTTCTTTTATTTTTGAAATTCTCATCTAAGCGACAGTTTCTTGTACTATAGTGACTCCTGCTGGGAGAGGTAAGTTGAAGTAGCTGAAGGTCTCTTACAGATATATCAACTCCCGGCCAGTAAAAAAGATGTCCTAAACGCAGGAGATGCAGTTAAACTGTTCCCCTACCTTGGACGCAATGGCTTCTTTCATCACTAAGAACAAACCCCCCGGTTTTACAATTGAGACTGAGAAACTAGTACAGTACTTGTACAATTTTTGATCTACAGCATCACGACGTGAAGCTGCAACAATTAGATGTAAAGGGTCCATTCATGAGGAATAACATCACTTTGACCCTTTGTGTTAGCTCCTACTGCTAATCTTTCCATAAGCGTGAACTTACTTTCAATTTGAAGAAGATGAAAAAGTCTTTTGCAAAACCCCAATACTGTTTTCTGATCTATGCACCTGAATGGAGAAACGGAGTCTTACCTCGTTTTTTTCCACTACAAGCCAAGCTACTTGCAATCCTTCCAAACCTTTAAAGGGGACCTCCCTTGTTAGCATCTCCCAGAGAACCTAGAACAAAAAGGAAATGGAATTTTTATTCTGGTACTTTATATTGGTATATTACTGAAAAATGTAGCTAGCATTTAATTGTATCCAATTACTAGACGTAGCCAACCATCTGTAGAAACTTAGACTATGTATGTATATATTCATACATAGGACTTTTACCATATGTTATATACTTTCATGTTCTTTGTATGTAAAGAAAAAAAACTTGTCTTAGGAATTGGAATGTCTACACTTAAAATTTTATATTAGTGATTAAACTTGATCTTTACACTCTGTGGAATTTTCACATATTCCCAATTTTGTATTTTGTTAGAGAACGATCTTTCTGCCTTGAGCCTCGGATACATTTTTTATTAGATAGTAACCAGAAATTCAACACAGTTTTAAAGGTTCAACAATGGCCACATTAAAAAAAATCAAAGTCCCCAGTTCAAATCCCTAGCAAACTCCTCTGCCCCATACCAGAAGATAGTTTTAAATTATAACATTTGGACTTTGTGATTTGGACAAATTTCCCTCAGAATGAGTCAGTCTGAAGGATCCATTCCTGTATACACATATTATACCATATTCTTAAGTACGGTGCACATTTAGTACACATACACGCTGTGTGCTGACTGTGTGCAGGAGTGAATATGGGCCCCCAACTGTGTGTAAAGCGCAAGGTGAGTGTGGACATGACCATCAACCGGATGCTAAGAAGAGCCAACTGGTGCTAGCATGGAGATCTGGGCTTCTCTCTAAATACTGAATAATGGGGATTTGAACACCCAGCTGCCATCTCTTCTTATTCAAACAGACATCCAATTTTTTTTTTGAGAGTCTGGCTATGTAGCTCAGGCTAGCCTTGAATTCATGATCTTCCTGCCTCAGCCTCTGAAGGGCTAGAAGTACAGGCATGTGCCACCATGCCAGGCTGACACCAAACATTTAGTCTACTAGAACTGGGCAAAGCGCAGAATCAATTCTAATTTTGCTGATAATCATGATATGACAGCCACTATGATTTACTGAGTGCCTAATATGCTCCAAATCCCATTACATGTGTCACCTTGATCACAATCAAGCCTCAGATACCATCCTTGATTTACAGGTGAGGAAATGGGTGTCTAGGAAAGTCAGATGAACTTGCCTACAGACACCCAGCCACCAAATGGGACGGCAGGGACACACACTGCTTTCTTACTTGGAGGCTGTGCTCTCATTCCATGTAATTCTAGGGCTGGGGAAAGCCCGGTGGTCGACAGAACACACCAGGCTCTGATGTAGCCATGGGACCAAGGCAAACTCAGGGCGACAACTCTGCAAGGTAGGCTTTGCTCTCCCTGGCTGCAACTCCAAAGTCTGTTTCTACACAGGAGTCTAGATTGACGGCACAGCTCAATTTGAGTAAGTCCTGTCAGCCTTTAACTGTATAGCCATTATATCCCCAGCCAGCCTGCTGCCGTCTTGTTCAAGCTATAACATGTCAAATGAATGCTGGCTAATACGAAGATAATTAGCAGGAAAATCAGGGAAATTGGCAGATGCTCCTCAAGAGTGAGGGGGAAAAAAGTCCCTGAAGCCTCTTTGGGCTTTTAATCAAGAGCGTAAGGTACTTCTTCAGAAAAACTACTGCGTGATTCCATTTGAGTCGCTCAAGCGATTAGGAAAAGGTAAGGGGCTGCCCTGGAAGTCTAGTGCTGGCTGGGAGGGAGGGTGAGAGTCAGCACAGGTAGTAGTCACCCTGGCGCCCCGCCTCCGCAGGGGAGAGGGCAGAGCTAGGCTGAGCGGGAAGTGAAGTCCCTCACTTTGCTGTGATGGCCACACTCTGTTGGTACTGGGGACAGAGGGGGAAAGGAGGTGACGAGTGGGAAAATTGATCGATTGGGCATTGGCTGAGGGGATGGAAACAAGGAGGCAGTGTCAAAGAAACCAAAGGCTCCAGGCCCCCCCCCCCCCAAACACTCAGGTGAACCTTTCAGGCCTCCCCCTTTCATAGTCTGGGGGAGGGAAAGCACAACTCACGCACAAATGTGTGCCCACGTGTGGAATCTACCTGCATTCTACAGAGCAAAATGCACCCCCCAGAGTCTGATGCAATAACATCAGAAGGCCACTTTTTCTTCGTTTTTTTTTTCCAGATCAAAATACTTGCCTGGACAATAACAAAAGTCTAATAAATTAGGAGTTATAACCCTGAAACAACTGGACAGTGTCACTCTGCCTGTGTCTCTGAATAGATGCAACAGCCAAGGGAGGTGCTTGAGGGATTTAAAACTGGGGAGACTGAGGTGCTAACCGCCAGAAGCCTCCAGTTCTGGAACCTTCTATTTGGTTCCAGTATCAACGCCTCCCATGAACTCCCTTTATTAATTCCCCAGATTTGGGAATGCACCCAAATGAAAGCAGAATGAGCTAGGGTGGCTTTTTTCTGCATTCAATAAAAATGACATTTGGCAAAAAAAAAAAAAGTAAGTTTGTTGAGGAAGTCACTCGGAGGTCTAAAAATACATGAAGCCGATGCCTTAAAATACCAGTTCCAAGGACGCAGGCCAAACACGGCTGTGAGCTTTCACCTCCAGAATATTTTCCAACTCATTGTATACTAAGACGTCCTCCCAGCTAAACTGCACTCACAAGGAGAATTTCTATTTTCAGTTTACAGAGCAGAAACTTGGATGAGACTGTATATTTCTGCCTTTTCTCTCACAAACAATAGGAAGCCATTACCTGAGCCCGGCTGGTTCTGGAACAGGGCTCCAGACAAGTCTCAGAGGCTGCCCCTTTAGCTAGTCCAGTCCAAAGCTGGCATTGGCTGGAAGTTCCTAGGAAGGTAACCCTGGCCACTCGGGAGGGCGACCGGCCGTGGGGTCTCCCCAGGCTGTCCTTTCAGCCATCTGGGCTCTTTTTCTTAGCCGGTCATACTCTAAACCTACTCCCAATCTTTTAGGAGACACTCTCTTGGGAGATGTACAAACATCTCCTCTCTTGTAAAATGAGGAAAGGACAATTGCCTGCCTAGCACTGCTTGGAAACAAGTTTCTCGGAAGGCAGGGCAAGGCTAGTTAGTCTTGCCACGTGTTAAGAAGCAACACAAAATTACCAATCCGAGAAAGACGAAAAGCAAAAACCTATCTTGGCTTTTTGGGGTGAGTTTCAAAAACCAACTCTTCGATGGCTGTGCTCTTCATGAACTATGGGATATTTTATGTTAGAATGATGCTTTTCATGTGTGCACACACACACACACATATATATATAAGTATGTATATATTAGGTTGATGTATTTTTTAAACTTTGAGGATTGCAAGCTCCTATGCCCAAAATGGCCTCAATTGGAACAACTACCCTTTCTCTCTGGTGTCCAACCCACTGGGAACTCATAATGGCTTTTCAGGTTTGTTTGTTTACAACAAAGGGTTCTGGAGAGCAAGCCTTGGCTTTTCCCTGTCACTGATGACGCTTATTTAGAATGAACAGAAAGAGAAGGGGCAGTGTTAGATGCAATCCCGAATGCTTATCATTCAATCAGCACAAGCGCACTTCCCTGGAGTTCTGCTGACAGAGTTCTCTGTGAGGCACGCCGGCCTTCTCGGTCAAACCTCACTTAAAGAGAAACTAATGGCAGAAGATGATTTTCTCTTCACTTATTTTAGCATGGCACGCATGCGGAGGTCAGACGAGAACTCGTGAGAATCTGCTGTCTCTTAGGGATTAAACTCCTCAGACTTGCCAGCAAATACTTTGACCCACACAGAGACATTTCTCGGGGCCAGAAGCTGACTTTGTTGTTGTCTTGAGATTTATATTTACTTTTATTGTATGTTACATTTGCTTAAAGGTATGTCTGTATCTGACATGTGTGCAGTGCCTGCAGAGGCCAGAAGAGGGCATTGGATCCCCTGGGACTGGAATTACAGACAGCTGTCAACATCCGTGTGGGTACTGGAAACCGAACTGAGGTCCTCTGAAGGAGCAGCCACCTCTCAGCCCCCTAGAAGCTGTTTTTAAAAAGACACAGAAACATTTCTGTTTCAGGAACTCAAGGGCAGGAAGGCTCTTGAATGAGTTTGGAATTAACATTGATAGAGCCAGGGGACTGGATAGCCAGGTTCTCCACCACACCTGGTGTGTGGTGTAGTGTAGTCCTGGCAGTGCAGATATTTTAGGAAATGGTCTGTGAAGTTCCTGTTAAGTCCCTTCCTCAGCCAGCAGGACAGCCCATGTCTTTAATACCAGAGGTTAGGTAACAGGCAGATCTCTGTGAGTTCCAGGCCAGCCTAGCCTCCATAGGAAATTCCAGGTCAGCCAGAGCTACACAGTGAGCTTTTGACTTAAAAACAAAAGAGAACAAAACCATCCTTTCCCCCAAGAAAGCCAAAGCAAGGCAGGCAAAGGTAGGGTTGGTACACATACAGACATGCAGAGACCCTTCTCTCAAAAGTGGCACGTAGTCTCTGGAGTGAAAGGTTTTTACAACAGATGGAAAACCCACTGCACCAGAAAGATGGATTCAGACTGTGCTTAAGGAAGTGATCAGTGAGACCTGCCACAGGGATTTAAAGACGCGGGAGAGATCCTTAGCTGGGTATCAGAAGTCATGGCTCAGCAACTATGGTTTCCAAGGCAAAAGGCATCAGTTCCTAGCTACAGGTACCGAGAGGGCACAGTCTTAATGAAAAGGAAGAATGGTGTGTTTCACACAAAGCCCAGGCATCTGGAAGCATTTGAAAGAAAGCGACACAGAGTTTATTTTCATAAATGCAATAATATTGAAACTAAACCTTCATTCTATACATAACTCATAGCTGTGAGTTTAGGTCAAAAATTTCTAATAGGGAAATTCCAAGGCTTGGGGAAAGTTGTCAAAGTAAATACAATACATGGATTGTGGGAGTAGAAAATAAACCTCAAAACCCATCTGATGAACAAAACGGTGCAAGCTAATTTAAAGCCACGGCTGCCTAAATATGGTTTTCTCTTTTTATACACTCCTGCACATGCGAGGAAAGTCACATGATCAGCTGGACCATGGCCAAATGACCCACGTATGTCAGCCACTCTGATGTCTTCCCGAATCCCCTTGCTGCATAGAGGGCTTTGCAGAGTACGGCCCTGCTGCAAAGCACAAAGTGGTTCTGCCTGTTAAGGAGCTGGGAAGCAGCCTCAGCTGCCAGGTGTAAGCAGTCCTCAAAGACAAAGCCATGGCTGCCTGGTCCCTTATAGAAAACACACTGGCTTCTGTTCAACAGCATGAAATGAGATACCAGTACTGTCAAACACGCTATGTAAAATGTAGTCAAACGTGCTATGCAATATGTAAACCGTCCAGCCCACAGACTAACTCAATAAGCGATCATTTTCCCTAAAGTAAAGGAACGTGACTTGGTAAAAGAAAACAATTTCACAAAAGGTTTAATTTTTTTCCTTCTGTAGGTTGGGGATTGAAGAATTGAACCCAGGGCATATTGCTAGGCAAGTGTACCAGTACCCAGCTAAGCCCTAGAATAAAAAGTCTTAAATTGCAACAAAGCTCCCATTTTCGGAATTTCTAGATGAGTGTGAGATAATAATTCCTGTTACAGAAGGCAGCTTCAGAAGCTGGTGCCCTCCGGAACAGTTATTCTGTTTCTTCAGAAGCTGGTGCCCTCCGGAACAGTTATTCTCTTTCTCCCCTTCTTTCACGGAGAAATACTTTTTCATTCTCAGTAGTAATGTGGTTTTTATTCTTAGAAACATTCAGAACTAAGGGGAATTAGCTACTTGAAGTGGTTACTATTGCCATCCTTTAACCTTCAAAACCCTAGATTTGCGCTGGGCCTGATGGTGCATGCCTTTAATCCCAGCATTTGAGAGGAAGAGGCAGGCGGATCTCTATGAATTCCAGGACAGCCAGGGTTGTTACACCAAAAAACCCTGTCTTGGAAAACAAAACAAAACAAAACCCCTAGACTTTAGGCAAAAACACATAATCTATTCTTGAAACTGTTTTCAATAGCCAACAAAAGTCACCTGTGCATAAGAGGTTCATGACTTAGGAAGCACTAGCCATCTGGAAAGGCCCACGTGGAAGGAAGCCAGCAGACTGATCAGAGAACGGGGTGTGCCTGAAAAATGTCCTTCTCTGGTCATTACCTCCCACCTCAGGTAAAAGGGTGTGCAGAGAGGGCGTGAGCTGTTCCTTGCAACCAGTGTCTCTTTTCTGCAAGGTAAGGGGAAGTGGCATCTGTGGCACTGCTGGAAATATGACCTTGAGAAGAAGCATTCCCCATGATGCTCTGGGCTTTTTTTCCCTTTACAACATTTTAAGGAAAGCATCTTTAAAAGGGGGGCCACAAAGAATTCCTTCCTGCAGCAGGAGCTACCCTAGCAGAAGCCTTTTCCTACTACACGATCCTTCCTTATCTGTCCCCCCATTCTACCCTTGCTCCCATCTGTCAGCTCACGTAGCAACGTCAACACTTGTTTTTGTAGGGTGTGCAGCAGATCTGGACAAGGTTATCTGGCTTAACTACATGGCCTTTTGTAGTTTGGGAAATGCATAAGTGTGGCTCACTTAGCAGCTACTGGTGGTCACACACCGTGTGGGCAATCTATCACAATCAAGTGTACTGCAAGAGACCCTCAGTGTCAGTGAATTACACAGCTCTTCTGCCCTGTTCCCACTCCTCACAGCAGTATCCTGGGGAGCGGGCAGCACTGATCGGGTTCTGGATTACTTGCTTCTTGGAAGTAGTGATGGTTCTTCTCAGTGCGGGACAGAAGTGATCAAGCCACACATCGGGACAGCTAGAAAGCTCGGTCCCTATGCCGCCACCATAGATGATCCTCCTGTCTGAGACACAAGCTAAACTGTGGCCCACTTTCTTCTCTAGGCTGTTTGCCCTTCCTATGTCCTTTGGAAAACAAAGAAATAAGAAACACACTCACCACACCATAGGAATATGTGTCACAGGTTTCAGACACAGGGAGACTCTGGATAACTTCTGGAGCCATCCATGGGAAAGTTCCAACCAAGGACATGTGTGTGGTGTGGTTATGGAACCGAGAGGCACCGAAGTCACAGATCTGAGGACACAGGAACCAATGTTAGCCTTCTACCCAGCACTGATGAGAGATGATTGGTCACAAGACCCCCATCAGAAATGAACAACTTTCTCCAAAGTAAAAGACTCGGCCCTACCTTCAGGACTCCATCAGCAGCAATAACAACTACAAGAGAACAGAGAGGAATTAGGATAATCATTTTTGTCTGAACTGTCTTACAATGAAGAGAAGCAGAGCTTCGCATTTCTAACTTCACATTATAATCCGGGTATGTGTCCCCGTAATCCCAGGCTGAGGCAAGGGGACGATCATGAGTTTGAGGCCAGCCTGGGCTATAGAGCAAGAACCAAACCTGTCAGGGGTAAACAACAAGACTCTGTTCTAAACACACACACACACACACACACACACACACACACACACAGAGAGAGAGAGAGAGAGAGAGAGAGAGAGACAGACAGACAGACAGACAGACACTGAGACACACTCAGACAGAGACAGAGAGAATTTTATATTATAAAGGGTAAGATGAAAATATTTGCTGCATCTGAGAGTTTGTATGAGGGAGGAAATATTTTTTAAAAGCTTAATTCCAAGAGGTGCTGCTCTGAGTGGCTTTTAAGACACTTGCTTCACACAGATGCAGCGAGGGTAAACCAAAGCAGCTGCACCGCACTCGCCAAGAAAGGGGATGTAGGAATGGCTTTTTCAGGCAGGAGGGGTGGGGAAGAAGGTCAATTTGGAAACAATACATTTAAACTCAGGCAAAATATCTATGCAAGTATTTCTGGTAAACAGTTTCAAGGCTGACATTAACCTGGGAGTGTTGACACGGCGGGGGGGGGGGGGCGGTGTGGGGGCTGTTACGGAAGAGGGAAAACCATCGAGGCCTCAGAGGGGTTTCTGGGATTTGTTTATTCAGTAAGCTACTCGGTGCCCTGAGCACGATAGATCATCAATGCAGCAGCTGTTCCTCCTAGTGATTTTGGTAACCGGAGAAAGGATTCTTTGTGATCTAATCCATGAAAATAGCCTCAAAGTAAATGTGGGATTGGGAGGCATGAGCTGCATGCTTTTATAAATAAAAATGTAAATAAATATTACTATTCTATCTGCTCCCTATTCCTCCTTCTTAATGTGAGATTAGCAAGGGTTCATTTACAAAATCACATTATAAAAATACTTCCTTTGGGGGCTGGAGAGATGGTTCCCTGGGGACAAAAGAACTTGTCATGCAGCCAGGTGACCTGAGTTGGACCCCAGAGACCCATAGAAAGGCGGAAGGAGAGAACCTGACTCCACAGAGTTGACCCTGCCTTTCAATGGCACATCATTGCATGCGCGTGTATGCAAACATGCACCAGACATGCATGCACACTAATAATGTGTTTTTATTTTTATTAGATTTATTTACTTATTTTATGTATGTGTATAGGTGTGTGGGTGCATCTAGGCCACGGGAAGCACATGGAGGTCAGAGAACAGCTTGTAGGGGGGGGGGTCAGTCCTCTCTTCCTAATGTGTGGTTTCTGGGGACTGAACTCAGGTTGTCTGGCTTGGTGGTAAGGGCCTTTACCCACGGAGCCATCTTGCTAGCCCATAACTTAAGCTTTCAAAAAACACTACAGAAAATGAAGTCTCTCTCTCCTCCCAGTAAAAATAAATTGCCAGCGTTAGGCTGATATTCTTTTCTTGCTAATGTTTCCTATTAGCTACAGAACTTGTAATTTTTTTTTTTAAATGAGGAATTCGCCATCATTGTATAGCCTTCATGGGCTTAAAAAAAAATCAGAGATTAATAGTACAAACTGAAATTTTGGTCACAAAAGCCTGCTATTTCCTACCTGGTTAGAGATTATTTTCCATTGACTTCCTGTCAGCTAGCTCTGTATCACAACTATGTCTGTCTCAGAAGAACCAAAGAGCAAGTGAGGACGGAAAGGGAGTGACAGTCAGCCGAGCCAGCCAACCAGGTTAGGAGGGGCCAGCTTGGATTCCTGATGGTGGCAGCTGCTTACAACTTCCTGTCCTTCCTGCCTACCACCTGTCAGACCCAGGCCTGGAGGTCCCGAGTGTGAGCAGCGCCCCTGGGGCTCTGCCCAGGCTCCTCTTGCCCGCTTGCTGTCATCGCCCCTTCTCAGGACCACACGGCTGGTAAATCCCTGTTTTAGCTGCAGCGATCTTAAATTCCTAAAACTAAATGCTTTTCTGCCACTGAAGAGTGCAGAAATAACCGATAGCAAGCAAGGGCTGCTTTCTTTCATCTCTTAAGCAGAACCCTCGGACGCTTATTTAGCTCTGCTAAGTAAACAGTCCTCCTGCCTTTCTGCTAGCTCCGAGGTGACGTCATGGAAGAAGGTAGCATCTAATCCCAGGAGCTATTTTAAGGAGCTCGCTTTCCAAACGATAAGTATAGGGCTCATAAAGTATAGAAAGCCCAGAAAAGAGAAAGAAAAAAAGGAATGCCTTTACATTCTGAACTCTCAAGCATGCTGGTTATCTTTGGGCGCTACTCCAGGTAACATGGGCATGAGTGACCAAAAGATACAAACCATCGGAATTCAGAAATAAAACTCAAAGTTGCTGGCAGAAGGAAGGATCTAAAAATAGGAGACTTAAAATACACGACTACACCCTCTGACCTGGTGGTGCAGATTTTAGAAAAGGATCCTAAGCAAATAATTAGAGATGTGTTTTTTTTTCTTAACAAAAAACAAAAATAAAAACTTGGCCAAAAGGCATTAAACATTTCTTATTTTAGATAAAAACAAAAAACAAAACAAGCCAAACAAAGAAAGGAAATGAGGAGCATAAGCAAATCCAGTTGGCTCCATCCTGTGTTAGACTCGTACAGAACACTAGGCAAACCTCAAATAACACACAGACGTCGATCTTTGCTGACAGTGAAAATGTTTCCAGGGTAGTGCAGACCACCCACGAGCTACAAAGCCATGGGAAGCTCGTGCTGGTTATTTCCCGGTGCCAGTGAACTGGGTAAAGTACTAAGGTCAGACGGCGTGACCACTTACCGTTTCTTGACTTGAGATCTCTGTGGATCACCTTGACTGGGGCCTCCATGTGTAAGTAGTGCATCCCTTTGTACAAGAGGGGAAGAGGATTAGTGCTCTGCAGTATCACATCAGTGGGGACGTTCAGAACTTTGCCATGAGATCCACAGCAGAGAATACGCCCATGTGTTCTGCCCGTCCATGCTCCATAAAAAAACCACCTCTGCCCACGGCCAATGCGGAGCTCTACTGTGGATCATCTCATTGCTTACAGTACCTAAGAAAGACACCATCATTTTCTCAGATCTGCAGCAAAATGACCAAGATGACCTCTGAGCACCCCACTGCCAGGTAAGCTGAGGCTCCTCGTCTCTCACCTGGACGTCTGCAGCCTGAGCTGCAGTGACATTATTCTCCAAGACCTGAGCGTGAAGACAGAATGGGTGGCCAGCAGGCCCACTGGTGGATAAGGGTGCTGTGGTCTCCTAGTAGATGTACAATGCTTACATCTAAAGATAGGTTTTTCTCACAAGAATAAATCTCCAAATCCACTCTGATCTATTTATAATATGAATTAAGGTACTCTATATACTGCGTGAATCAAATGTCAATAATTTCATTATTTTGAATGAGAAATTATACTTTATGATATATTTCATGGTTATCCCCTTAAAAGTATTTGGTCTTCTTTTTTTTTTTTTTTGCCAAAAACAGAAAATAGAGGGAAAACTAAATTTTCTACACAGTACTTCTGAAACAGTCCTTTCTACATCAAATCAAACAGGACCTTTTTTTTTTTTGATGAGATGCTCATGAAAGTAATTTATTAAGTACATTTGGTTTTTTTTAAATACACAGAACATTACAATTTTATAAAGGTGAATTTATTAATAGCTATTCTTCTACTACTCTGGTTATTCCATACGGAGGCATCAAAAGAACAAAGAAAATAAGAAAAGAGTTTCAGCTCTTGTTACATAATGATATCACTGAAAAGAATCAAGTTAGCAGAAGTATTAGGAGCTTAAACGATCTTAACCCATGTAACTGGGATAAAGGGTCTCATTTAATAGCAAGTTCCACATAGTCAAACTGCAACGCTCCTTGTGTGGCACTTCACAGTCTATATGCCTGAACTTCACAGTCACGCCCTCCTTGTTTTAAGATTAAATCTCCAAATAATTTTCAGGTAGAGTCTATTTGACTATGATTAGGAGGAGGAACAGATGGTTTTTATACTTGCTGACAGAATTTCAAAGGGGACAATTTGACTAGAAAAAATTTAAAATATAGGCATTTTTTTACTCCATGTCAGATTATCAGAAGAAAAAGTCTACTAAGTTATTGGTGCACAGAGCATAGTAGTGGTCGACTCTGGAAACTTAGGAACATCTCATTATGTAAACAGAAAACTCAATTATTTTGTAGTCACTTGCTTTGTTTTTATTGCAAAACCATTGAAAAGGGCTGAAAAATACTTTTATCTGGTTTAACTATCTGTGAATTCTCTCTCCTTGTGTGGGGTTAGAGACAGGGTTTCTCTTTGTAACAGCTCTGATTGCCCTGTAACTTACTCTGTAGACCAGGCTGGCCTCAAACTCAGAGATCCGTTTGCCTCTGCCTCCTGAGTGCTGGGAGTAAAGGCGTGCGCCACCACAGGGCATATTTGTGAATTCTTAATAAGATCTGACAGGTACCAGGGAGGAGGCTTGGGGGACTTGGGATGGAGGCAGCATTCGAGTCAGCGTTCTAATTGTCCCTCACATACAACTGCGGATGCACGTGCCTGCCCGCTCCCCTTCCTCCTCCTTCTGGGAGGGAAGAGCACCCTGGCAGCTTTGAGTGCAGCTCCCAACAGCAAAGACGTTGAGCAACGCCTATTTCCAAATGTGTGAGTCAACTCTCAGGATGAATTATTCATTCTCTGATGTCTCAACATGTTATTGCTTCAGTGGCTTCAATCATGGTCAACCCAAAAGGCTCACAGGCTGAATTAGAAACAAAGCCAACCAGAGCCAAGACTTGGTATTTAAAATTTACACTTAGCTGTAGGGGACAGGGTTGAAGTCGATCTTAAAGTACGGGTTCCATTTTCCTTTTTCAGACCATCTGGAATAATTCCTACATATTGCATATCACTTAGGATTATGAGTAAATGGGTCCATTTTCTGGGGCCAAACACATGGGAATTTATCTTTTCGATTCATTCTCTAATTGGGCAAGGAGGTTATATTAGCTGGGGACCGGGACTCTTCCCACCTTCATTTCCCTGGATCTCTGCTTTCATTGTGCTACTTAACTCTGCTCCTTCTCTTCCCTGTTCTTCTGCAGTGGGGAAGCAGCTCTCCTGAGAAACTCAAAATAACAGTGCTACTCTAGAGCCAAGAGAGGTGGCCCTCAGGCAGGACCATGTGACAGAGGGCCAAGTGGGTGCTGCAGCTGGAATGGGGGACTATAAGGCAGAGGGAGCACAGCTGGAAGCTGCCACTTGATTTGTTTGCTGCCTATCCATCCACCCTAAGTACCACTAAGTCATAACAGGAGTGTAATTAGCTGAGCACAGAAAACATAACGTCAGTAGAGTGCAATAAGGACTGTGTGTGTTTCCATCCGTGTAGGCGCATTTCCACAATGCGGCAGGCAACCGCCAGCATCAGCCTGGCCTTGCCTACTCGCAGGTGCGTCGTGTGTACTATGGACACTCACGGGTGCTCCTCGTGTACTACAGACACTCACGGGTGCTCCTCGTGTACTACGGACACTCACGGGTGCTCCTCGTGTACTACGGACACTCACGGGTGCTCCTCGTGTACTACGGACACTCACGGGTGCTCCTCGTGTACTACGGACACTCACGGGTGCTCCTCGTGTACTACGGACACTCACGGGTGCTCCTCGTGTACTACGGACACTCACGGGTGCTCCTCGTGTACTACGGACACTCACGGGTGCTCCTCGTGTACTACGGACACTCACGGGTGCTCCTCGTGTACTACGGACACTCACGGGTGCTCCTCGTGTACTACGGACACTCACGGGTGCTCCTCGTGTACTACGGACACTCACGGGTGCTCCTCGTGTACTACGGACACTCACGGGTGCTCCTCGTGTACTACGGACACTCACGGGTGCTCCTCGTGTACTACGGACACTCACGGGTGCTCCTCGTGTACTACGGACACTCACGGGTGCTCCTCGTGTACTACGGACACTCACGGGTGCTCCTCGTGTACTACGGACACTCACGGGTGCTCCTCGTGTACTACGGACACTCACGGGTGCTCCTCGTGTACTACGGACACTCACGGGTGCTCCTCGTGTACTACGGACACTCACGGGTGCGCCACGTGTACTACGGACACTCACGGGTGCTCCTCGTGTACTACAGACACTCATGAGTGCTCCTCGTGTACTACAGACACTCACGGGTGCGCCATGTGTACTACAGACATTTAGAGAATTGACTATGATATTGCATGAAAGCATCTTCAATAACATGGAATGTTAAGATAAATTTAAGATGTCTGATGCATGGATACATAGATAAGCTCATCACCACAGCCCTAGAAGTTTGGCATCACATTCAAACATAGGGTTGCTTATATCTAACTCACAGGTAGCCAGTAGCAGCATTAGCATAAAAGTTTATTTGCTTTCTTTTACTTTTCCTGTTTGAGGAATTTGGTCGGTGCTGGCGAAACATAAAGCATTCAAGATAATCCCCCCACAAAGCAGTCTCATCCTGAAGTCACTATGTATCTTTATCTTTGCCATGAGAACAAAATATAAGCTGCTTCCCTTACCGAACACTAAGCGACACTATATATATTTGCTTTGTAAAGAGATGTCTGTAGGAAAAGTGTTAGGATGCACAGGAGCTACCTGCCCAGGTAAAGTGCCAACCACTTGCTACCTAGAGGATTCCAGAATACAAACATGAAGACCACAGACATTACTTAGATAAAGCTGATTCCAAGGCAGTTATGACGAAGACCTGGTCAGGTAGGAAAGTGCAAACAAGGAGAAAAATTACGTATTCAGAGCCAATAAGACCAACCCTACCATAAGTCACATTTTAGAGACTCATGGAGAGACTCTCAGGACAACAAAACTGTGATTTTTACATTTAATATGGCAAGAGAGTTTGCCAATTACAATGTCACAAAACAAAACAAAAAATCTCTGCCCTGAAGCTTCCTGACTTTGTAAAACTTGATTTATGGAAAGAAATAAAGAAAGAAACAGAAAAAGGGGGGGGGGTATTCAGTAATGGAAAGGCAATGACCTAAAAATATTATCTGAAAAAATAAAAATATTATTTGTAGATTGAGTTGAATTATATTTCACTATATCTGATCTAAAAAAAATACCTAAAGACATAGAATAAAGAACTTCCTGACATACGATGACTCCGCCCACCGCTGTCGGTGCTAAGCAGCCTACCTTTGGCTACGTCGGTGGCCCAGGTCATGATGTGATCCATGTCCATCTCCTCGCTCCTGTTGCTGTTGATGTAATCATACAGGGATCCCAGAGAAGCATATTCTGTTTTAAAAAGGAGTAAGACACAATTAAAGCTGTGCTTTGGAAACAAGACTCTATATTTTCATTGAGAAAACATATTAAAGAGTTTAATAAAAGATGATATTAAGACTACGTAAGAGCCGCCTTGGTCATGGTATCTCTTCTCAGTAATACAATAGTGACTAGGACAGTTTTATTCTTTTTTTTTCCCAACTTGAGGCTTTTTATCTTTCTCTTGTCTGACTAGACTGTGTGGAGCCTTCAGCACAATGGTCGATAAATGTGGTAAGAACAGAATTCATCTGTGCCAGCTTTTCAATCATTGAGCGTGATGTTAGCTGTGGAGTTCTCTAGCTGCTATTTACTGAGACAATTCATTTTTACTCCTAGTATGAGGGGACTTATCATTATCAATGGAGGTCACAGTCTCTCAAGTGCTTTCTGTAAGGACTGCAGATACAGCTCAGCGATAGGACACTGTGCTAGCATGCCCAAGGCCCTAGGTTCAGCCCCTACCACCACCAAAAAGAACCAATACAATCAAATCTTCTCTTGTATCTTTTGAAGTGTCCACATTTTGTTTTCGTCTTATATTCTATTACCTGTTATTGTACCTTCTATTAACTGATTTCAGATGTTAAGCCAACACCTTGTATTCCTGGAAAATATTCCACTGGTCATGGAGTACAATCTTTTATTATTGTCAGGATTTTTTAAAATTTAATTAAGGCAAAAATTATATCATTCCTCCTCTTTCACCTCCCTTCAACCCCTCTCATGTCTGGCCTTTCTCCCAAATTCACAGTTCCCTCTTCTTTAACCAATATTATCATATATAATGCAATATAGATAAATATATATTATATACTATTCATATATATAAAAATATATATGAATAAACACATGCACACTCCACTGAGTCCCCTGATACTGCTTGCGTGTATATGTTTCTAGAGATGACCATTCTGTACTAGCTAACCAGTCTGGGGCTCATCCCTGGGGTAGACCATTGCCTGTAGCTCTTCATCTAGGGGTGTGGTCAGTGAGATTTTCCCCTGTCTACCTTGGGATGTCCACTGTTGTTGGAATTATTCAGTTCTTGCTTACACAGTCCTGTGATGGAATATAACATTTTTAACACGTCACCAGTTTCTTTATGCTAATATGGTTACAAAGTTTTGTATTGAATGCATGAGGGATGTTGACTTTGTTTCCTGATCATGTCTTTGTGTGGTTGCTTTGGTGTAGGTATAATACTGGCCTTATAGACTACTGAATTCTGTCTTCAGACAGAGTATGGGGAAGGAAGGTTGATATTATTTCTTCTATAAATATCTGATAGAATTCACTAGCAAAAATAATCATCTTTTCTTTATGGAAATATTTTAAACTACTAATTATGTTTTTAGTATACATAGATCCAGATTTACTCCTTGAGTCAGTTTTATTGTTGTTGTTTTATTTTGTTCATTTGAGACAGGGTCTTAGGTAGACCAGGCTAGACTCAAACTTGCTACACAACAAAAGATTGCCTTAAACTTCTGATATTCCTGCTTGCACCTCCAAGAGCTGATATCATTTCAGAGGTCCAGCTCTAGAGTTAGGTGGGTCATTGTATCATCTTAGGAGACAGCTGATTGCATGCAAGCAGGCTTATTTATTAGCACAGCTGCACGTGTCACTCATGAGTTTCTGGAGCTCCCTCAGGAATCACAGCCTTCTTTTCTCCCCATCCATGGTTTTACCAGGGTCTCTCTTTTCTTAGTCAATCTGGCTAAAGAGTCACCAATTTTGTTAAGTGTTTAAAAACCAAGTCTTTTTTTTTTATTTTTTCTCTGCCATTTCAATCTTCCATTTTATTGCACCTGTCCTGATGTCTCACTTTTTCTTTTCCGTGTCTTACTTTGGTCCTCTTGGATTCTCCTTTCTGCTCTTTCTTTGGGATGAAGATGCTGATGGTACCAAGCTCAAACTTGCTTCTCTTACCATACAGCTGCTGGAGATTACACACTCCCTGCTTAGTGCTGCATTTGATAGTTCTGGCATGTTTCCGTTTTATTCTATTCTAGTCTAGTACAAATCTTTAAGGCATTGTGATTTCTTTGGGGATCCAGTAGGCATTTAAAAGCATGGCATTTAATTTTCAAATACTCGGTGCTTTTTTTTTTTACCATGTCCTTTGGTTGCCCATGTTTAATTTAATTCAACTGTGGTTGGAGAAAATGCATTGTACAGTATCAATGATTTCTGATCTACTGAATATGATTTATGATTTAATGACCTCACGCTATATCTGAAGAGCATCCCTTGTAGATGGTGCGCTATGCAGATGTGAGTTAGGGGCATTTGGCTGAGAAGGTTCTTCAACTTCTTTATACCTCTGCCAATTCTGTTTAGTTATTCTACCAATTATTGAAAGAAAGATTGAAAGTAATTATTGTTGAATCGCTACAATTATTACAGATCTCTAGTATATTCACCCCTTTATCATTACAAATTGGCTTTATTTGTTTCTAGTATTATATAAATTCTATTTTGTGTGATGTTAGCATAGATACCCTGGTTTCTAATGAGTATTATTGGCATAGAACATCCTTCTCTTTCTTCTTATTTTCAACCTGTGTCTTTGACTCTGATATATGTATTGTAAATAGTGAATACTTTAACCCTGCTTTGTTATCATACCTAAAAAGTCTCTGCCCTTTAATTGGAATTTTAAGACCACTCATATTTAATGTAATTAATGACAAAATTGGGTTGACATCTGCCATCTTGTTTTTTTATGTCTCCTGGCTTCAGTCAGATGTTCCCTATTTATTGCACCCTATTATATCATTTTGATTCTTTGACTATTTTACAGATTTATTTTCAAAATTGTGGCGGGAGGGGGGAGAGATGGGGATATGTATACACGAAGAGTCCATCGCCGTTAGATACAACCCTGGAGATGGAGTTACAGGCAGTTATGAGCCAGCCAACATGGCTGCTTGGAACTGAACTCAAATTCTCTGCAAGAGTAGTATGCATATTAAAACAGGCTCTCATTATATATCCGTGGCTGGACGTAAGATCACTCCATAGACCAGGCTGGCCTCAAATTCAGAGAGATCTGCCTGCCTATTCTCTTGAGTGCTGGGATTAAAGGCATGCACCACCAACCAGGTTCTTAACTACTGAACCATCTCTTCATGCCTTTGATTTTTTTAAATAAGGTCTTCCTGTACAGCTTGGGCTGGTCTCAAATTCACAGTCCTGTGCCTCAGCTTCCTGTGCACGTGGATCATAGACTCCTGCCACCTCCTGATCAATGTGTTTTTAATTTCTTGAGTGACGTCTTTGTGGCGACTCAAGAAATGATATAACACATTTCATAGCACAATAATTTCAGATTTATACTAATCTAAAATCTAAAATATGTTATACTCTTTTCTCCATTATGACTATTGCTCCCTGATCTTTTATACTATTATTGTCATATGTTAAATTCCTATGTTTTAATCAATAAAACATTCATTGCTCTATTAAATTTTGTTTTTAAACATGTTATGAACGAGACATGAGAATGTATTTAAAGAGTCTTATGTCAGGTCACCTTTTCACCCTTTCTCTTGCCATGAGTTCTTTCCTGAGATTCTGTCATTGTTTAGTGTCCTCCTTCAGCTCAGAGGACTTACTTTAGTATTGCTTTCATCTGTTGTTCCAATACGAAGGCTCACACCGAAGGCCTCCTTGCTGACTACATGTTCTACGTGACGCCCTAAGCCCAGTATTTCTATTAAGCAGATCTTCCTGCAATAACACCACTCATTCTCTGTCCCAGAACAACTTTATAGTTATTTCACCATTAGGAGACATTTTCTTTCGCTTGATGCGCTCCTTTCTTTCCATAGGTACATATCATTTTATTGGCATCTGGCCTCCATTCCTGAAGATGAAAAGTCATCGCTGATCATTTTGTCTTTTATATTTTGGGGCTGTTTCCCCCTTACTTTCTTCAAAATTTTCACTTTGGCTTATCAATGGATTGGCCATGGTTTGGATGTGAGCTCTTTTATAGTTAACATTAAATGACTTTAAGTCAGTGACTAGAAAAACTAGCATCTTAATTACTCTACCAAGGGAGTGAACTCATCCACCTTTCGTCTCGTTGGGAACTGAAGACTCACCATAAATCCATACGGTTCTCAAATCACTTTATGTTTCCCTAGAAGTTAGTTTATTGAGCTTCAGTGTAAAGTATTTGTTCTCTCTCTCTCTTTCCCTCTCTCTGTCTCTTTCTTTCCTTTTTGTGAGTAAAGGTCACAATTTTATTGTTTTTATAACAGCTTAGAACTAGATCACTTGGTTCTTTCTCTTATCGACTCCCAGTTCAATGCTCACATTTCTTACTAGCCAGCATCCTCTCGGATGCAGGTGGGCTCAGCACACTCAAGTCTCACTGCAATCTTCTTTGTAGTTTTGCCCTTTGGTGGAAAGTAGGCTCAGTCTGTCCACCGTAGCTACTCTGCTTCCTGTCATAATGCCACTTTCCCTGGGAATACCAAGAATCCTTGCTCTTCTTGTCCAGTGTCCTGTGACTCGTGCTTGCCATGTTGTTCTGTAGAATGTCCAGTGGGTCTTGGGAACGTCCACCATGTTAATAGGAGCAATATTGGACAGAAAGCTTTGCTTTAATTCTTTTTTTACAAAAAGTTACTAGCAGGGGCTGGAGAGATGGCTCAGTGGTTAAGAGCACTGACTGCTCTTTCCAGAGGACCCTGGTTCAATTCCTAGCACCCACATGGCAGCTCATACCTGTCTGTAACTCTAGATCCAGGATATCTGACACCCTCATATAGGGAAAACACATCCACATATTTTTTAAAAAAGTTTTAAGGATGTTAAATATGTTCTTTGATTTCCAAGCTGTTTTTTTTTCTTTTGAGTTTTATCGTAATGGTAGCAGGCTCTGAAAATGCATATATATATATATATATATATATATATATATATATATATATATATATATATATATATCCCTTAGAATCCTTAGGGGATTGAGTCCCCCCATCCAGGTACTAAAATGTCTATATAGCTTTTTTTCTATAAAACAACAGTGTTTGCATAACTATGTAACACACACAATGTAAACAAATGTATTTTTGTTTTGTTTGCTTTTCTTTTTCATTTGTTTTTGGTTTTTCAAGACAGGGTTTCACTGTGTAGTCCTGGCTGTCCTAAAACTCACTCTATAGACCAAGCTGGCTTTGAACTCACAGAAATCTACCTGCCTCTGCCTCTTGAGTAGTGGGATTAAAGGTGTGCCCCACCAATTTCCAGCACAAATATTTTTTTTAACTGAATATTTTAATTGACACATATTCTATAGAAAACATACTTTGAATTATGTTCTCTTTTTGCTGGTCTTACTATCTTGCCCTACTGAACAGCAGCGACATTAAGTCATGGCCTCCAGTCTGTTGCAAGGGTCACAAAGGGAACCCCTCATATCTTACAGTGTGCTGTGTTGCTGAATTATAATGTTTAATAGGGTAGGTACGCTAAATGCACTTTCGTCTTGGATACCGGCCATTTATGGCGGGCTTACTGAGATTTCAGCCCACTGTGGATGGAGGAACATCTGTTCTTAGAATCATTTCTCTACCCCTCACACTAGCAAATGGAACGTAGACGCTAAGCAAACAGTGGTTATAGTACATTGCATTCCATCATCACTGCCCCCCTCCCACTCTGATCTCTTTCTTTCTCTCCTTAGTTGGTTAAATTCATGAATGGGGAACCTTTGCATATGGAGAACCCAGCGTTCTACTGTTGCAACAAATATCATTATCATGAAACTTCCTCATAAAGTGCCACCAAGATGACGAACCTTCGTATAGATTACGACCAGCGAATGTCTGCAGTCTGTTCTAAACTGCGAGACTTGCCCCTAATTAGCTAATGAGAAGGACCTAGTCAATAACAGAACACGCAAATGAGATGTGTCTGTGATTAAAGCAAACCAGGATCAAGCTGAAGGAAATGAGTTTGGGGACTTATAATTAATATGCTCTGTGGTTGAATTGAATGAGGACGTGGCCAGGCCTGATCAAAGTTGTTTACTGTAAAACTGTAAAATCCAACGTTACAGGTACAGTGGCCCTCTCTCTGCTCACTAGGACGTACAAACGTAAGTGTAAAATGTTTACAAGTATATCTTTTGTAGTTTCTTGTGGCCAAATTTTCCATGTGCTCATTCTCAGAAAAGGTATTTCCATCAGCTAAAAATTCCTGCTCAAAACTACGTGATAACTTAGCTCAAGGTCGTTATGAGCGCAAATGACCAAACCTGAAAAATATGATCCTCACATCAGGGACCCGAATAAAGAGCGCCCGTGGGATTAGGATGCGCCGCAAGACTTACAACACGAACAGCTCCAGAAATCTTAATTTGTAAAAGGTCACAGAGTTACAAAAAACATCTCTCACTTCAACTAATTAAATGAAATTTTAGTTAAGCGGCACCTTACATATCGGCACTGAGCTGCAGGTGCATTTGCATCTACACAGGTGTAATTAGCACAATTAAACATGGGAGAGTGGAAACACCATTCTTAATTATATTGATATAATCAGTTTTATTAATGCTTTATGGCAACAAACGTGGCATCTGTCAGTAGTGCACACTTCATGACAGAACCCAATATTAAGCATTTTAGCACATGAAGGAATCAAAAGCCAGGCACCTGGGAGGGAAGACAGACCAACAGTGAGGTCCTACCTGTGACGATGCCATAATTGGGAGGTTCCAGAATGACTCCATAAAACTGGATGATGTTCCTGTGGCTGAGGACGCTCAGGATCTCAGCCTGGACGAAAACAAAAGATGGCACGGTGTAAAAGGTCACCCGTGTGTGTTTTATTACACAGGCTTCACACATCACATGTGTACATATTAATACATAGGCTTCACATGTCACCTGTGTGTGTCTTTATTACATAGGCTTCACACGTCACCTGTGTACATATTAATACATAGGCTTCACACATCACATGTGTACATATTAATACATAGGCTTCACATGTCACCCGTGTGAGTCTTATTACATAGGCTTCACATGTCACCTATGTGAGTCTTATTACATAGGCTTCACACATCACATGTGTACATATTAATACATAGGCTTCACACGTCACATGTGTGTGTCTTATTACATAGGCTTCACACGTCACATGTGTGTGTCTTATTACATAGGCTTCACACGTCACATGTGTACATATTAATACATAGGCTTCACATGTCACCCGTGTGAGTCTTATTACAAAGGCTTCACACGTCACATGTGTGTGTCTTATTACATAGGCTTCACACGTCACATGTGTGTGTCTTATTACATAGGCTTCACAATCACATGTGTACATATTAATACATAGGCTTCACACGTCACCTGTGTGAGTCTTATTACATAGGCTTCACACGTCACATGTGTACATATTAATACATAGGCTTCACACATCACATGTGTACATATTAATACATAGGCTCCACATGTCACACGTGTGGGTCTTATTACATAGGCTCCACATGTCACACGTGTGGGTCTTAATACACAGGCTTCCCATCCGCGTTTCTTTCACTTACATGGAAAAGACACACGCATGCTCAACAAGAGCGTGATGCTGACAAGACTGCCTTCAGAAGCATAGTTCAGAGTCTAACACTTCCTGACCGTGACCGCGATGGCAACAAATGTCACAACTCCTAGTCAGTCCACGTGGCAGGGGTGGAGGATGAAGAGGCAGACAGAATATTTATGTTCAGTAAAAACCCTTTTCCAAGCAGCCAAATATATTTTTCCTGTATACTGTCTCTTTGGTGCGGGGGGTGGGTGGGCAGCAAGCCTGGACTTTTATCAGCTGAGTGAGTCAGAATTAAGCTAGAGGTTCAACCTTCCTAACGCCGGGACCCTTTCACACAGGTCCTCATGTTGTGCTGACCCCCAACCATAAAATTACGCCATTGCTACTTCAGAACTGTAATTTTGGTACTGTTGTGAATCGTAACGTAAATATCTGATATACAACTCCCCGGAGGGGTCACAACCCCCAGGTTGAGAACCACTGCACTACTGGAATAGATTCACTTAATTCTATTATTTATAGTGTACCCAAGGTATAGTGATTTTCCAATAAGTAATTAGAAATACATTATCACCGTCTTCGCATGTGAATGCAGAAAGGTAGATCCCTGATGTTTGCTGGAGAGCTAATAGGAGGCCATGTTGGTACAGTTTGAAATGTGTTACTGCTAGGAAACTTTTCACAAATGGCATGGCAAAATAAGTTACATTTATTAAACTTAACTTTTAAGTTAAAAACGTCATAGTGCATATTTGCTAATAATCTAAAAGAGGACATTGTATTGCTGGATAGTTTTATGCCAACTTGACGTTAGAGTTATTGGAAAGGAGGGAACCTAAACTGAGAAAATGCCTCCATGAGACCCAGTTGTAGGGCATTTTCTTAATTAGTGATTGATGTGGGAGGGCCCAGCCCGTTGTGGGTGGTGCTACTCCTGGGCCGGTGATCCTGGGTTCTTTAAGAAAGCAGGCTGAGCAAGTCACAGGGTTAAGCCAGTAAACATCATCCCTCCATGACCTATACCTCTGCTCCTGCCTCCAGGATCCTGCCTTGACTTGAGTTCTGGCCTTGACTTCCACCAGTGATGGACTATTACCTGGGAGAATAAGATGAAATAAACCCTTTCTTTCCCCAAATTGCTTTGGTCAGAGCATTTTATCACAGCAATAGTAACCCTAGGACAGAAATTGGTACTAGAATCATGGGGTATTGCTGTGGCAGACATGACATGCTGCTGGGGTAGGGGCCATGTTTGTGGGGACTTTGGAGGGACTCTGCCACTTTGGGCAAGAGACTTCAGTGAGTCTTCAATGCTTGCGAGCTGTTTTGTAGGAATCTGGGAGAGAGAGAGAGAGAGAGAGAGAGAGAGAGAGAGAGAGAGAGAGAGAGAGAGAGAGAGAGAGAGAGAGAGAGAGAGAGTTGACGGCAATGTGGAGCATGAGATCCCGGGTTGTGAAGTTTCAGAGAAAAGTTTAAAGACTCTATTGGCGCCATTTGCTATTTTGAATTTGGATTCCGTGGTTCTGGTTGCTGGGGCTGAGGAGTTGGCTGTGGTTAACAAGATGTCAGAACTCATTAGGACATTATGTACATAAATCATATATATATTTCAGTCTTATTACACTATGGAGATAAATTATGGCTAATCAAAAAATTTAGAATGTAAGGAGGCATAAGTCAAATATAGAAAAGGTTTAACATTTTAAGTGTACAGCATATTACTGGCAACCAGAAAACGGAGTTTTAATTCTCCAGCCTAGGAAGGGGCTACCAAGAGGAAAGTCAGAAAGGGCTCCCCAAGGGAACCTATTAACTATGAATCAGTGACGGATTTCCTACATATTTATTTCCATAAATAAGAGTTGTGATTTCATCAAAAACACACCCTGCAACTAGTAAGTAGGTAGAAAATAAATGAAGTTTTGAGGGTTGGTGTGAAGTTGATACGGGCAAGTATAAAATACTGGACAGCCCAGTTGTGTCAGTAGCCAATCTCTTCTTTGACCTAAGCTGGCTGGAAGGGTCCCTTGAGCTAGATTTCAGAAAAATGATTGTCCAATGATGCAAAGGCCAGGTGTGAAATTTATGTTCTACAGCTCACCCTTGTCTTAAACTTTGGGAGCTAGGATTTGATGGCGGTGCTTCAAGTGTCCCTGTCCAAGACAAACAAGCACCTTTGCTGGAGACGCCCCGCTTGCTTTTCTCTCTTTGAGCACGCCCTGTGTCTGGAGTGAACCTCTTAGGGACTCAATGCTAGCCATGTCATGGTCATGGGAGGAGAAGCCTCAAATGCTAACTTACTAAAGCCAGCAGCATCCCTATCAACAACCTATAAACACTTGTCCTTAGACCCACAGGTAAGTGTAGTCTTCACCACGTGCTAGGGAGACTTCTCTTTGTAATAGACAGAGACCACCACGAAAAACCACAACTAACCAAAAACCAAAATGCAGAGGTGTGGAGCCAGGCCCAACGGATAAGTCTTCAAAACATGCCCAAGCCTACAGCTCAGGGAATATTGCAGAAGGGTAGAAAGCTTGTAAGAACCAGAAGTTCAGGGAGTTTGCTGGCAGATTGTGTTTCCTGGTAATGTCAGAAGCTACACCCATCAAGTCTCACCAACATAACTGCTTAAACATGAAGTGAACAAGAACAATGGTACACATGCCAAAGTGGATGGGGAAATGACCCCGAGGCTCAGTCCTACAAAGTGGATGGGGAAATGACCCCGAGGCTCAGTCCTACAGAAAGAACTCTAGGCCACTGAGGAAACCTGGGAACAGGAGAGACAGCCTTCCCCAGGGAAGGGCACACTGGTTGTCCAGTGCCAAAACATACACCTTAGTAATATTACATAGTCTAAAAGGTTCTATTTAGGAATATATTATAACACACACATACACATACACATACATAACAACTAGTGAAAAAAGAGGCCATAAATTTGAAGGAGAGCTGGGAGATATCTATGGGAGGGCTTGGAGGGAGGAAAGGGAAGGGATAAATGTAATTATATTATTTCAGAAATTAAAAAAAGGCAGACGCTTACTCAGCCTTAAAGCTTCTGTCTGCTCCATCCTGCCGTCTATTTCCAGCAGGTGAGCTGCGTGCTCTGCTTCTCTTCATGTCGCCGCTGCAGCAAGTGCTCCTCCCCAGTGCGCGGAGATGGAGCCCCAGGGCTCGGCAGGGGAGCCTCTTCAAGCAGGCTGCTCGTGGTGAGCAGCAGGCATACCCAGCAAAGATGCAGCACGCCCTCCAGCAGAGGGAAGCTTGTAAAAAGGGAAAGCCCTGGTTCCTGGGTAAGGAGCACTCCTTATCTTCATGACCACAGAGCCCACAACTGTTGTCCTTAGTAGGAGAGTGGACAAGGAGCAAGAGATCTTGGAGCTCTGAAGGCAGTACTTGGAGACCTGTGAGGCCAGACTGCCTACTTCCTTCAGGCCGGGGCAGACCTTCCCTTTCCATCCCTTCTCTGCTAACTGCATCACACTCTCATCACCAAGACAAGGACAGTTCTCAGTCTCAGGCATAAGGCTTGTATGCAACAAGTTTTGGGGGCTCAAACGGACCCAACCCTAAAACATGCTGCCCGAATCACTGCATTCATGGCTCGGAACATTTTCCTAAAATCAAACCCCCTTTTCAAAAGTGACTCATACATAATGGTAAAATGGAAAACTAGCCCCTTGACTTTGGAAAAGCTGTCACAAGAACAACCTACACAGCAGGATGGGCGGTTTAATCACCAGAGTGTCAGGCACAGGTCAGGCCTTTTGAGTCACTCCGGGTTTAATGAGACCCATTCCCTCTCCAGCGAGGCTCCCCAGGTACTCAGGGAGGAAGAAAGGCTAAATGAACTGAATCCGGGCTCCATAATAGGAACCCTATATCCCTAAAGAGATTTGATGTCATAAAGACATTTTTTTTCCCTTCTAGGAAACTGGTTACAGATGCTAAGAAAAACAAAACCAGTCATTCTCCCCGTGTTTCTTAAAAACTGACCCCAGGTCACGTGAGGCTTTTGTCAGCCACGTCAGCAGAACTGGGAAGCTTCTGGTTGCTCAATGGCTTTCCTGGGTGGGATGCTACAGCCAACTCAGCACCTGGAGAGGGGCCTTGGCCCTCTAGGTTAGTGCATGCCTAACTAAACTAAGATTAGACTAACCTGGCTGAATAGAAGGGTGGTAAGAACTTAGCAAAAGAAACAGTGTTCAAGCCCAAGACCCAAAGAATGTCTCAAACCACACGTTCATTGTGCCTACCACTGGGTATAGTTGTAGTTTACATGAAAAAACAAAATACTAAAACAACCTGTGCTCAAATTTGGATGATCAAACCACATGTAAAAATTTGGCTTTTGATCACAATGTACTTACCCTGTCAAAGAGTTGGCCGCATTGTGCTACACTATTAAACAAAAACGTGTAATTCCAAAGGAAGTCTTGGGTCTTGCTTTCTTCCTTGAAAATGACTTGGATGAACACATTTCCCTATTTCTTTAGTTTTAAAGTCTGATGATAATTAATGTATTATTAATACCATTTTTAATGGAGGAGGTACTCAATAACTTAACTACCCAGTGAACTGGACATGGTATATTAGGACCTCCTTCTCTGCAGTGGGACTGATGACTGACTTTCATGGTAGCCTAGCTGTGCTTCTTAATGGGGGACTGACAGAATTGCATCTTTAATGCCCCAAAGCTCTATGTGGTAACTAGAGGCTCAGTCTCTTGTGTGGTGCTACTGGGGGATAGCGAGATCTTGAAGTGGGGGGCCTGGAGGGAAGTCTTACCCCTCAAGAGGAAAATGGGGTCCTAGACTCTTCCCCTTCCATTTCTCCAGCACCCAGACATAAACAGGCTCCCTCTACCAACATTCTCATCATATGCTATGGAGCCTCAGGCGATGGGGTCAGTCAGTCATAGACTGAACCCTCCCAAACTGTGAGCCACGCTAACCTTGCCCCAGGTTAAGAGAGTTGTCTCAGGAGTTAAATCACAGTAATGGAAAGCTAACACCACCAAAGGACTCTGGGGAAATTAAGACTCTGAGACCCACTCTTCTCACTTGAGACACAAGGGGACAGCAAGTCCTACCCCATTTCCAGCAAATGCCAGGTGCTCAACCAATGTCAGTCTCTCCTCTGCTCCTCTGGCCTCTTCCCTGCGCCTTCCATCACGAGTCAACCCACATTTTCAGGCTGATTAATTCATCTCTTCTAACAGTGGATTCCACTGACGTAAGTTGCTTGATTTAGTTTCATAGACTTATACTTGTCTTTCCATGTTTACCTATGATTTTACCTAAACACAATGCAACCTTTTCAAAGCATTTATCTATTTTATTGTATTTAAATGTTGGAGGAGGTGGGCCTTAGATGGGTTAATTAGCTCAATTACCAGGGGCCTACTAAATATCAGTAATAAAATCTGCTTTCCCACTTCTGCCTCTTTTATATATGTTTCTCGTCCTTGTTCTCTTTAAAGAATGGCCAATAAAGTTGTCTATCTTGGCTTGATGTTGCACATCTATAATCCCAACCCTAGGGAGGTAGCGGTAGGAGAATCAGAAGTTCAAAGTCATTGTGAGCTATACAGGCAGTTCAAGGTCATCATGGATGCTGTGCGGCACTGTCTTAAAAACAAACAACAACCCCACAAAACCTAAATAAATAAAAATATTTTAAAAATTATTAAGATAAAATATTTACTAAGAACTGCCTTGCTCAAATAGATATGAATTTGCAGAGTTCCCCATATCAAAGGCTACCATTTTTTGAGTGCCTGCTCAGTATGAACTAGACTAAGCATTCCTTTTCTCACAACAAACCAGGGCTCCTGTCTAGTTCCATACTTTCTACAGGGGAAAGAAACCTAGGTAAGGAGATAAGCCCAGGGCACAGTGGATGACAAAGCCAGATTTTAAACACAAGTTGTGTGATGTGGGATTTTCCCTCTGTATGCTGTGATTACCATTAATGAATAAAGAACTGCTTTGAATCTATAGCAGAGTAGGGGAGGCAGAGCAGAGCTAGATGGGGAGGACAAGACTGAATGCTGGGAAAAAGAAGGGTGGAGTCAGAGAGAAGCCATGTAGCACCACTGGAGACAGATGCCTGGAACTTTTCCCAGTAAGCCACAGCCACATGGCAATACACAGATGAACAGAAATGAGTTAAACTGAGATGTAAGGATTAGCCAATAAGAAGCTAGAGCTAATGGGCCAAGCAGTGAAAACAACCAAGTGACTCTCTATCTACAAATTGGCACCCACGTGACCAACAAGAATCCACTTAAAAACCTGAGAGAACTTGAAATTCTAGACACAAAAGAACAGAGTTTAGCACAGTTTCTTGGCAGCCACAATTTTTTTCTAGTAGGGCTTGTAGCAAGCAAGGCACCCTGGAGCACAGTAAAAACTGTGAGTCTTCTTTTTAAAAAGCGGTAGTTTCCTGGTCTGCCAACACTAATGGCTCTGGCTCTTTTGTGAGGTTCGGCTATTGAGCATTTAAATGGGGTTTATGGACAGTGTACTGCAATTTACTTGGTGGCAGCCTGGGCAGACTGGTTATCAGAGTCGAGGTGATAGGATGGCTCCCACCAGCAGTCTCAGGCACTAATGGACTTCCACAATGTTAGACTGTGTGGAGCAAGCAGGAAGTACTGTATATATCCTAGTAATGCCACAGCTTAAGTTTTTAAGAAGTGCTTAGCATTTTAAGAAGTGGTCCTGGACAGTATAGAATTACAGATATGCAATAAAGACAAATCCAGATGGAAAAGACCTCTAAATGGGTCACAGTGTTAGATAAATGTATGTAAGCTTGGGAGATAGAAGAAAAAGAAAAACAAGTAAAGATGGAAAATTCACAGAGTCTGTATTATGTATATTGCTGTGTCTTCTTTGAATTTTTTGACTGTGAAGGAGCTAAGTACAGAGAGTCATTTCATTGTATGGACTGCTAAACTAAGCCAGCAAGTATATTATAAAGGTATCTTGACTTCAGAATCTGAGTCTAAGGATATGTTGTTTGGAAAAGAGGTTCTTCTGTTTTCACAGAAGATGAGAACCTGTGGATTAATTCCAGATTAATATAGTTTGATGGATCAAGACCCCCTGAAAGGTCTCCTTGAACACCTCTCAAAAATTACTTCACCCAATAAACAGCAGGAAACAGTTTGGAGGAAAACTATGCTCATATTCCCAAATATTGTTTATAAATGTTTGTTTACATTTAAAGAGGGATATGCTATAAAGATTTGCATTGGTATGGATCTTGGTTTATTGATACAGACTTAAGGTCAATTGTGTTATATGTCCACCTCTGCTCTTAATTAAGGTATTGTGTTTGTGCAGCTCATTTAAAAATGTAATGTATAATTTAAAAATACAGGTTAATAGATAATCATCTATAATAGTCAAGCTTGTAGTCATGTTAGTTAGGTTTTCTAGATATACAGAGAGATATTTCAGTTAGGTATTCTTCAAATATTTTAGAGACCTTCAGAATATGGCATTTAAAATGTTTTAAGAACATAGAACTTTTCATGACAATGAGACACATCTGCTTCTGGCAGCACCAATTGCTTCAAGAGGAAGATGGGCATTGAAGAGGCTCCTTATGGAGTTGGTTAGCCATTTGGGCAAGAAACTGCTCTTGCCTGGACTGCTTGATGAACTGGACATGTAGGACCCACAGAGAAATGACTGTTGAACTTGCCTAAAGGTGAGACGATCCTTTGAGGTTCCTGCTTCATGAAAGAGTCTGCCAGACATTCTGCAGGACACAGAAGAAAATGACTGACAAACTGCCCATATAGGCAGAACTGTCATTGAAATTTCCTGCTTTGTGGAAAAGTCTGCTGGATACTATGGGCTGAAGACAGATGCCCCAATGGTATAGAAGAACTTTGGGTGATCGTCCAAGTCACAAAATGTCTCTGTCAATTTTAGAGTTTTGGACATTGCTTACAATGGGTTTCCTGTTTAGTTAGGTAATATTATATCCTTCTGGAGTCTTTGATGGAGTTGAGGAATTTATAGTTACAGTTATAGTTTTCCTTAGTTATGATAAAAGATAAAATAGATATAAATATTGTAACTATAATTCTTGCTTGATACTTTTTTGTTATATGTAATTTTTTATATTAAAGTTAAAACATTCCTTTTTATTTAAAAAGAAAAGGGGAGGTGATATGGGATTTCCCTCTATATGCTGTGATTACCATTGATAAATAAAGGAACTGCTTTGGGCCTATAGTAGAGCTATAGGGGAACAGAGCTGGGTGGGGAAAACAAAACTGAATGCTTAGAGAAAGGAGGTGGAGTCAGAAAAAAGCCATGGACCTTGTGGTGATGAACAGATTAATGGAAATGGGTTCAATTAAGATGTAAGAGTTAGAAAATAAGAAGCTAGAGCTAACGGGCCAAGCAGTGTTTTAAATAATATAGTTTCTGTGTGATTATTTTCGGGTCTGACCTGCCGGGCAGCCAGGAAACAAGCCACCTCCTTACTACAATTAACAACTGCTTTGCTCAAATGGACATGAATTTGCAGAGTTCCCCATATCAAAGGCTACCATTTATTGAGTGCCTACTCAATATGAACTAGACTAAGCGTTCCTTTCTCACAACAAACCAGGGCTCCTGTCTAGTTCCACACTTTCTACAGGGGGGAGGAACCTAAGTAGACAAGCCCAGGGCACAGTGGATGGCAAAGCCAGATTTCAAACACAAGTTGTGTGATTTCAGAACCCTGCTATCAGCACCCATACTCTTTACCTACAAATAGGATTTGAGAACAGAAAGGAACATGATTTTATAGAGAACCAGACATTACAAGAGGGCTGGAAAATTCCAGAGCCCTCCTAGTTACAGAAGTTTAAGGGAACCTCTCAGTGACTCCCTCTCAGAGGCGGGGCCACTGTTTCTGCTACAACATGTCCACACCTTCTTGACATGTGACTGTGCAAGATCCAGTTCTCCCCAGGCACCGGGACATAAGGCCTGCCAGCAACCACGGATTTATAGCTAATAAAACCCGTTAATTGCACAGCATGAGACAGCCTCTCTCTATGCAAAAATTACATGGTAGGAATTTTGAGCAACTTCACAATCTGATTAGCTAAGTGCTTTATAATATTACTCTACAGTGCAACAGAGTTTGATTATTTACATCCCATAAGAGAAATGTTTGCCACATTTATTATGGAAATCTACAAAATCACTTAGAAGAGTTTAGGCAAATTTAATTTTAAAATAGTCTGAGAAGTCCCTCAACATCTTCTGCACTCCAATTAGACAGTATCTTGAATACCTGGATACTTCAGCTAAATTAATAGTGATTTTACTCTTTTGGTGTTCTGATAGCATACTCAATAACTAAGGGTGAAAACATGTTTGATATCTGCCGTTATTGATTGAAAAACAACAGCACCAAACACTACACATACAGTTTGGAATTATAGGATTTTAAGAGCTATATAAAAGGGCATGGTACCAATAGCAAGCAGATGTGTATACCAAAAGAGGACCCAGAAAAATACACAGCCCACTATAGCCACGTGCTTCCTTATAAGGTACCAGAAACAAATACTGGAAAAAAGGCAAACTCTTCAACAAACAATGCTAGCAAAACTGAGTCTCCACGAGTAGGAGAATGAAATTAGATCCCTATCTCTCACCCTGCACAAAAATCAACTTAAAAATGGACAAAAGAACTTAATATAAGACCCAAAACTTTGAAACTTATATAAGAAAACATTTCAAGACATAGGCATAGGCCCAGGTTTTCAGAAAAGGACTTCAACAGCTCAAGAGATAATTTCAAGAACTGGCAGAATAGGTTCTGTGAGATTAAAGAGTTTCTGCACAGCGGAGAGAACAATTAACACAGTAAAGAGGAGGAAACTTCTGCCAAGTAGCTGGCAGTGGACTAATATCTAGAATATATAAAGAACCCCAAAAATTAAACATAAAAAATCCCCCAAATGATCCCATCAATCAATCAATCAGTGGGCAAATGAACTGAATAGTTCTCAAGAGAAGAAAGTCAGGAAGGAGTTGGGTGGATGACTCCTGGGTAGGGTGCCCTCTGTGCAAAGCTGGGAATTTGAGTTGGGATCCTCGTGACCTAGATAAAAGACCAGGTATCAGGGAGTGTGTTGGTAATCCCAGAGCTGGGAAGACAGAGACAGGAGAACCTCTGGGGCTTGCCTGCATTTTAGAAGAATTGGTGAGCTACAGGTGCAGCAGGACACACTATCACAAAAGTTAAATTCAAGAAGTGATTGAGGAAGACACTCAGTGTCAACCTCTGACCTCATCTATGCACATATACACAATACAGAAAGGATACAAATGACAAATAAATATCTGAGAAAATGGTCAATGGCCTTAGCCGCCAGGGACATGAATATCAAACGTATATTGAGAGCCCATCTCACCTCAGGCAGAATAATTATCGTTAAGAAAATTGATCAAAGAAATGCTTGGGAGGTTACAGGAGAAGAGACCCTAACACGCTGCCAGTGTGCAGCTATTATGCAAACCAGTCTGGAGAAGGTTCTTCAGAAGAACTAAAACCAGGACAATCACATCATCACATCATCCAAATAATTATATACATGTAATATATATATATATATATATATATATATATATAGTCTCCAGGATATATACCCAAGGGAATCTAAGCCAACACACCAGAGATCCATGCACACCCTTGTTTATTATGGTACTACTCACAATGGCCAAGATACATAATGTGGATGCCCACAGAGAGGTGAATGAGGTTGGGTTTGAGAGACGGCTCAGTAGTTAAGAGCACTTGTAGAGGACATGGGTTCTATTCTTACTACCCACATGGTGACTCATAACCACTTTTAACTCTAGCTCCTAGGGATCTGAAAGCCTTCTCTGGTCTCTGCGGGCACCAGGCTTGTAGTGCATATACATGCCGCAGGCAAACACACATACACAGAACCAAAAGTAAATCAAGACTTGAGTATGATCTCCAGAATCTATGAGAAAAGCTGGGAATGGTGTGTGCTTGCTCTAGCAGCACTCAGGAGGCAGACAGACAGATTCTTGGAGCTCATTGGCTAGCCAGTGTAGTCTAATTGGAGACCAAACAGTTTCTGGTGAGAGAGCCTGTCTCAAAACAAACAAAATCCAAAACCAACAATGTGGATGACCCCAGAGGAACAACTCTGTACCACATATGTTCATGTGTACTGTACATGTGTGCACACGTGCACATACATGCATAAACAGAGAAAGAGATGAGTGGATAAAGAAAATGTGGCATATACATACACAATGAAGTTTTCACTCAACCAAAGAAAAGTAAAATTTTGACATTTGCTATCTTTAACATCACAAGTTTGCCCTTCTTTTTCTTTGTTCTAGACTAGAAGAAACTGTAGTACACCATTGCTAAATAACATAACCCAGACTCAGAAAGACAAATAATCACATTTTTATATGTGGAATCCAGATTCTTCAAAGTATATGGTATTTTCTGGGCAGTGGTGGCACACGCCTTTAATGCCAGCACTTGGAAGGCAGAGGCAGCTGTGGATCTTTGTGAGTTCGAGGCCAGCCTGGTCTACAACAACTAGTTCCAGGACAGGCACCAAAGCTACACAGAGAAACCCTGTCTTAAAAAAAAATAAAACAAAACAAACAAACAAACAAACAAAAAAAGGGATATGAAATAGAAAAGTGGTTGTTTGGGGGAAGGAAGGTATGGAGAATGAAAGGGAGGAACAAGAGAGGGTAATGGGGGAGGAAAGACAAATGTTGTGTTCTCTCGTATATGAGAGAGCAGAGTAGAGACACCCATGCACAGAGAGCATATGTCTAATCTATGGAAATAGAAGGATGATGACTCGGGATAAAGAGAGGATAAAAGAGGGTGGATATGAGCAAAGTACAATGAGAGACATGGTTGAAGGTGTCATAATGAACCCGTTATTCTGCAGGCTAATTTTAGACAATGAAATACAAAATAGAATCTCAAGGATGAAAGAGATTAGATAACTTCCAATCTTTTCCAGCCTAGTGTTCACCCACAGCCTAGGTAAGCTACACTATCAAAGGGAAGCCTGACTCATACAGTGGGCACTCTAACTCAACCATATGTAAAGTTATAACATTAGCATAATGATCGTAGCAAAAAGAGTCTCTGTGATTGTGGTCCCCAATAATCGGCTTGCTTTCACCCCATTGCTTCGGTGACTACTTCAAGTCGGCTGCTAGGAAGGTTAAACGGAAACTTGTTACCAACAGCTAGAAAGCATACCCAGCCTAGGGGTACATTTTTATCAGGTGACCATGGTTCACTCTCTGTATTACTGCTCATTGACTGCACCTGGCTCCCGTGATGCAGGGCCTGCTGTGGGAGCGTACCAGAGAAGAGCTGCCATAGCATACCAGGCAACCTGAGACATTTAGACAATTTACAGAAGAAGATGGCTGAACTGGGCTGGGCTGTAAAGGTTCAACAGCGAGCCCAGGAAAGATGCTGGACAGGAGAATATAGATTCTACAGAAAGATACACAGCACCCAACACACATGAATCCAACGACATAGTTTCATTACTATGATCCTTTTGCAATCCATGAATGTAGTAACTACAAGTTTCAGAAGTTGTACGCTGAGTGCATTCTTATTCATCCATTACAGTAGGTATCGGGCATGAAGCATTTCCTATGGATCACCGTCATCATATCGTTCTGCATGAACTAACTTGTTTGATTAATGACTTAAGTATCATTCCTATCTCTAGTTTATCGCAAAGAAACTAAGGAGCAAAGCGTTAACCTGCACACGGCCAGACAGTTAAAACACAAGGAGGCCAAGATTCAAACCACACAATCTGGCTTCAAAGCCATGGAATGTGAGCGCTGACCCTGAGAACACAGAGATCACATAGATGCCCATGCATTTCTACCACAAAGGGAGCAAACAGACTCCCCTGCAATTTCACACATGCCAAGGACTTGGGTCATAATAAAACCCCAGCTTATGTATTGAATCTGGGGATGAGAAGAATGACGTAATCATTTCTCATCCTGGCTGTGGTGCCTAGGCGAGGACATACGGAATGACCTATAACCTCTTCACACATTATAATATTCTGAGGTCAGTTTGGCTTATTTGGTAAAGGTCTGGCCATCTTAGAGTTTCTCTGGGTGAGTCTGGCATGCAGCCAGGACTTAGAGCCGCTGAACTGCAGCCTAGTTGCTTTTGAGTCAGAAAGCCCTTCAGCTCAACTTCCACTCAGCCGATAGTCTTGCTATCTTTAACATCACAACTTTGCTCTTCCTATGGGAAATAAGAAAGCCACTATCAGCTTAAAACAATGGCACCATGCCTTCATCAGGCGATGAAAGGAGACAGAGACAGAGACCCACATTGGAGCACCGGACAGAATCTCAAGGTCCAAATCAGGAGCAGAAGGAGAGAGAGCATGAGCAAGGAACTCAGGACCGTGAAGGGTGCACCCACACATTGAGACAATGGGGATGTTCTATCGGGAACTCACCAAGGCCAGCTGGCCTGGGTCTGAAAAAGCCTGGGATAAAACTGGACTCGCTGAACATAGCGGACAATGAGGACTACTGAGAACCCAAGAACAATGGCAATGGGTTTTTGATCCTACTGCACGTACTGGCTTTGTGGGAGCCTAGGCAGTTTGGATGCTCACCTTACTAGACCTGGATGGAGGTGGGTGGTCCTTGGACTTCCCACAGGTCAGGGAACCCTGATTGCTCTTTGGGCTGATGAGGGAGGGGGACTTGATTGGGGGAGGGGGAGGGAAATGGGAGGCGGTGGCGGGGAAGAGACAGAAATCTTTAATAAATAAATAAATTAATTAAAAAAAAAACCAACGGCACCAGACTCACAGGTGAACCTCAGGTAGACATGTCTCAGTCTTAGCAGTTAGCTACAGTGAGCTGAGAAAACCGCCCCAAAATGTGTAGAGCGTGACCCGTAAGATGAAATTTCTTTCTTTCCCAACTGTTTTTGGTCACGGTGTTTTATCACGGCAATGGCAACCTAACTGTGGCACACAGACTCTTCTCCATGTGTTCCTAAGTCAGGTTTCTGCCGCATTGGTTTAACCAAACGGGCCCCTAAAACAAGTACGATATTATGCATTCAAATACGCAAGGGCTTCTGATTCAAAGTCAACAAGAAATATATCTTTGAGTTATTTTTTCGGTTGTGAACATGAATCATCATGAGCCCTTATCTGTCATGAAATGATAAATGTTTAAGGAGATGGAAACACTAATCACCGTGGTTTGCTCATTACACGTGTACGAAATGATCACACTGTACCCCATCAATAACAATTAAGCATAAAACAGGCCAGAGACAGTGTGGCTTACCTGAGAGGTGGAGGCAGAAAGATCAAGAGTTCAAGGGCAGCCTCAGCTCCATGAGATGGGGTCTCAAACTAAATTATTTCTTAGCGCGCCTGTGTGTGCGCAGACACACTTGTGGGGTGGAAGGAAGACAGTGATGACCCTGGGTATTGTTCCCTGGGTGACATCTACCTTGTTTGAGACAGGGTCTCTCATGGCCCTGGAGCTCACCAAGTAGGCCAGGCTAGGTTGGCTGGCCAGCAAGGCCCTGAGATCCACCTGTCTGTGTTTCTCTATTCCTGGGATTACACGTGCCCCCATACCAGGTTGTTTTCTTTGCGTGGGATCTGAGAATCAAACTCAGGTCCTCACAAGCACTTTGCCAATGGGGCCATCTTCCCAGCTCAGAGAAAGTTTTATCTCTTAACCCCCAGAGGCTACAGGGCCAGAGAAATGAAACTGTCCACAGAGGGCAATGTGGAAGGCAGCATTAGCGGGCATGGCAGAGTCTGAGCACCTCTAGTGTAGGCCGGACTCTTCAGCCTTTCTAGATGCTAGAAACCCACAGAGTGAGAATAAGAAAACTTATTTTCATTAGGTCACATTTTTAAAACAATCTTTTTATTTTGTAGAAATTTTTGTCCTAATATTCCCAGCAGCCAGTTCCCACACTGTTACATCTTCCCCACCACAGAACATAACTATAAATCTAAGCTCAGGCTTTATTTAGATTTCTGGCAGTCATGGGAATCAAACTCAGGGCCCTGTTAGGCACACATGCTAGGCAAGGGCTCCATTACACAGCCACCTCTCCAGTCTCTTTACTGAGATTTTAACAATGTCTTCTTAAGGTCCTATTTGTGTTCCAGGACCCATGTAGGTGTCATGTCTTCCATATGTGCTCTATCCTCATAATCGTAAGTTTTAATAAGTATTAAGTGGGTGTGAACACACTTGGTAAAATACCACAATAACACAACTTCCTGCGGTTAAACAGCACATGGGTTCATGCTTACAAAGTACCAGAAAATTCATTGACACATGTTGTTCACCTTCAATTCCATGAATAAGAACAAACCTAAATATTTATTCCTGCATTGTGGCTACTTGTACATGGCTCTAACATGTTTCGGAGTTCAGAACCTCATCTATGACTACAGATTCGATTTCCTGATGAAGTCAGTCTTAAGAGTGTCAGCCCCTACCAGACCTTCAGAAGTACCCTGCTCAATCTAAAAGGACAGGAAACACAAGGTATAGGCAGAGGCACTGCTAGACCTCAGAGGCCACCTCGGTTTGACCTCATCAAATCTCAGTCTGTATCCCAGTGTTATCCAGTCAAAGACACTAAGCACTCAGGCAAGCTTGACGATGCATTAGATAAAGGCAGGGATGACCTCCCAAAACCAGCAAAGAAACTGATGTTTTCTTATCACGCCACCTGCACACAGCATCCGCAGACCACAAGGAGGGCAGGAAAGACGACTGTGGGTGAGGGAATTCATTCCCCAGCACGGACCTTAAAAAGGGCTACGCACATCGCTCACCTGCACATGGGGGCATAGTGAGACCAACTTTCTGTTTCTTTGGACCGGGGAAAATCCAGAAGAGATCCTGCATCCAAGCCTTTACTGAGGCCACTCGGCAACCTGCCTCTTACAGTGTAACATTTTAATCGAAAGTTCTCAGAAGACTTTATGACCAAAAGGGAGGGAGGAAGAGAGGAAGGGAGGACATTAAATCATTTCTGAGGAGAGAGGCCAACATGTCCACTTAAGGGTAAGTAAGTTCGTCAAGACCATTAAATATTGCACAATATTACCAGATGGACAAGAATTAAGGTGGGTTTGGGCAGCAAGGGCAAGTAGTTGAATAGAACTAGAACATAGGAAATAATGAAATTCTTAAATTATAATAAATGTCATTCTCTTTTAGTTTCTCACATTATCTTTGGGGAAAAGATATATTTAATAAAAATAACAAAAACCCATTTTCTCTGCCCGAAAATCAAACCTAAGCCTTGTGTTGCCAAGAAAATGCTCTACCAATGAGTTACACCCCCAGACTCAAAGAAAAACTTTGGAAAAGTCTTATTGTGAGACTACTTATGAATACTACTTCTTTAAAAGATTTAAAAGATATTTTGCTATATTTATTTATTGTGTGGGGGCACGTGTGTGGAGGTCAGAGGACAATTTGCAGGAGCTGGTTCTCCCCTTCCATGGGACCTGGAGAGAGAACTCAGTGTCTGGCTTGGATCAAGAACCTTCATCTGCAGAGTCACCACACCAGCCCTGGATACTTCTTAATCAAGTTCATGTTGACTACAGGTTTTTTGGTCCTTTTTGAATTACTCATAGGAGATGTTTTTGGGTCAGATTCACATTTCAGCAAGGTCAAGGCAACTGTGACGTCTAGTGGCATGTCACCCCAAGTTAAGTCTTGAAGCTGTACATGCTGAGCTGCTCATTCTGTTCTTTTTGGGGTAGAAAAAACCCCAAACAAAAATTTCATGTCCCAGGCTGGAGAGACGGCTCAGTGGTTTAGAGCAGAGTATTGTTCTTGCAGAGGGACATTGGTTCAATTCCCAGCATCCACCTGGTGGCTCACAAATGTCTGGTAACTCTGGTTCCAGGGATTCTGATGCCCTCTTCTGGCCTCTGTGGGAACTGTACACACAGCGTGCGCAGATATACATCCAAGCAAATGCCAATACACATAAAATAAAAATAAATAAATATTTTTAAAAATTCTAAATCCCAAACTACTTTTAAAGCTACTTTCTACATGCAAAGAAAGGAAGGAGGGCTGGACCCCTTCCTTAAATAAACATAAAATTAACTTAAATGGGTCACAAGCATAAATATAAGAGCTAAAATAGTAAAACTCTCTGTTTTGTTTGTTTGTTTGTTTGTTTGTTTTGAGACAGGGTTTCTCTGTAGCTTTGGAGCCTGTCCTGGAACTCCCTTTGTAGACCAGGCTGGCCTCGAACTCACAGAGATCCGCCTGCCTCTGCCTCCCGAGTGCTGGGATTAAAGGTGTGCACCACCCCCCGCCCAGCCTAAAACTCTCTGAAGAAAACTTAAGACTAGGTCTTAAGGACCCTGAGTTAGGCAAGGGCTTCTTAGATATCACATAAAGGATAAGCAAAAAGGAAAAGATAACTTGGACTTTCCCCAACTTCAAAGTGCTGTGCTTGGGTAGATCCCATCAAGAAAGGAAAAGGGTGACCACAGAACAGTTTACAGACACAGTTTAAGATTTTCTACACAAGCGTGATAAGTTAGTCTGCAAATAAAATTTTATTTTGGCCTCTAGTCTCTATACCTTTGATTTCTTTGATCTCGGTGCACTGAGACCTCCTCTATCCCTGAACAGAAATGTGAGAACAGGCGACCTGTCTCCTTCTTGATCTTCTAGAAAAAGACATTCAGTATTTCACCCTCAGAAGGAAACGTGAACTCCAGGTTTTGTGGTAGAAGCTAAGCATCAGACTAGAACTTATGGAAACTCATGAGGCCATCATATGGTCCATCCTGGAGAAGGTTTCATGTGCACCTGATAAGAATGTAAAGCTTACAGGTGTTGAGGATAATGTTCCAAGTTGCTTAAAGGGAGACACATTGAAAAACATAAGCCAGGCGTGGTGTCACATCCCGTGGTCCCACTTACACAGGGGTTTGAGGAGGAGTGAGAGGTGTCACAGGAGTCTACGAGCTAGAGACTAATCCGGGTAGCATAGCAAGGCCTACCCAAATTAATAAAAAAAAATAAGTAAATGAAGTAAAAAGAATCGCACAAATACAAAGGTGGGCTTGTCTGTTGCTTCCTAGTTCATGACAATTGTTTTACTTAGTTTGGAAGCTCTGCTGGTTGGCATTAAAGGCTGTTAATATTTCATAAGGAAATCACATCATCCACACTGTCTATGAGGAACTCTTGGCTTTCAGTGTGGACCTTAGCTGTGCTTTCCCACTGCTCACCTGGGTACTTTCTAGCAACCTGTGTCTTATACTTAACTTTTCCTATAGACAGCACATAGCTGGATGCAAATCAACAATCTCTGCAATTAATGGGGCTTAGCACACGTCTGGTGCTGTTGGGTTTAAGCTGATGGTCTTGTCTTCCCATCTGTCTACCTGAGTTTTCTTGCTGCTGTCCTATTCTTCCTATTGTTTTTTTGAACTCCCTTTTTCGAAGTATTTTACCAGTTTTGTAGTTTTGCTTTTTTACTTGCTTGTTTTGGTGTGTGTGTGGGGGTGTTCAATGTCTGCTCTAAGACGCCAACCTTATCTTTATAACAGTCCACCTAGTTTTGTAGATGTAGAACCTCTCCATATATATTCTGATGGTTCTGCATATAAAACCCATACTATAACACTACAAATATTCTTTTAACAAGACAGTGCTCTTTTGAAGGAATTAATGTAACAAAAAAAAAGATATTTATATTTTCCCTCAAACAAACCACACTGTGTCATTTCTTGCAGTGAGGATCTGCTGGCACAAATTATCTTATATTTTATCTAAAAATGCTGCCGTCCTGCACCTCACTCCCATTTTCCAGGAAGCCCTAGCTGGATAAAGAATTCTGATTGGCAGCTCCTTTGCTTTCTTTTTGCACTTGGCTGTCCTCTGCTCCCCCTGGCTGCCACCACTTCTGATGAGCAGTTACCAGTGATCTGCGTTGGTTTCCTTGATGCAATGTGTCATTTTTTTTCCTTGACAGGTTTCATAATTTTCTCTTTAATTTTTTTTTTTATAAATTTAACTTGGCAATACCTGAGTATGGGATAACTCAACAGTAACTGGGCATGGCATTTTGTTTTTGCTTTAAACTTACCTTGCTTGGGGTTTGTTGAACCTGTTTGAGCAATCTCAGTATTTTGCACCAAAATGGGGGAATATGCCCATCTTCTCTTTTTTCTTTTCTCCTCCCTTCTTCCCTCTATATTTCCAATCTATTAATCATGTAATTGAATATTCTATGTGTTGTTGTTCTATTGTGTTGAGATGGGTTTCACTTGGTGGCTTAGACTGGCCCTCCCCCAATGATGCTCCCACGTCAGTCTTTATGGGATCACAGGAGTGTGCTGAAATTGAGCGTTTGGGTTTTTTCCCCCAATCTTGTTCCTTGCATTCCTCAGATCTGACCATTTCTATTATTATCTTCATATCTACTTATCTTTCCGTTTGCTGTCCTCAATCAACTCTTAAGAGAAGTTCCATTTCTGATACTGTAGCTGTAGAGTTCCAGAATTTTCATTTGTAGACTCTGTTGAACTCCACACTGTCCTCTCATTTTAATTATATTTCCATTTAAGTTCTTGAACATTGATAGAAGTCACTTTAAAGACTAGGACAAATGCAATTTCACTTGTCTATTATTTATTATGTAATGATAAGAATGCAATTTTGTAAAAAAAAAAAAAGCAAGCAGATACTATGTAAATAAAACTTTGAAGGTAATTTTTAAAAAGTAATGAGTTGGTTCTACATATAGTTATATGAAAAGATGCTGTGCTCTCCTAAGTCTAAAACCCAAGTTATACAACCTGTGTATATAAAATATTATGATCTCATTTTTCGTTTTAAGATGATTGTAGGTGACTATAGTCGGAAATAACACAAGGAAGTCCCATTGTTTCCGTTGTTTGATAAAAACCTGCCGATGTCAGCAGAGTTCGTCAGGCGCCCAAGCGCCTGGGTCCTACACTCTTTGTCACATGCATGCATTTGATGGCTACCACCACAGTCAAGACACAGAGCAGGACCACACAGCTCCCGGGTACCACTCTTTCCAGAGCCTCCATTTTTACAGGCAACAGTATAGCTGAAAATGGGAGTGCGGGGTGGGGGTGGGGGTGGGGGTGGGGCGCAGTTCTGGGATGCTACAAGATGGCGGTGTAAAGTGTGGGTTTGCACAGAAGGAGGCGTGACCCTTTGCCACCATGACCATGTCACCTTTGCACACAAGAACCCGGAAGACGCACATACGTGGGCGTATATGGTTGCAGCCTGCGCAGATTCACCATGAGCAGGTCATCGGAGCAGAAGTTTCACGACACTGTTCTACTGATGTTTAACATGATGGGATCATCTGTGAACCTGCCTTTCTGTTACGGCCACACATTGGCTCCCCGCACTAAGTGAGGAGCTGTCACTTTGGGTTCCTGAGGCTGACTCTAAAATGTAACAAAAAGACCAAAAATTTTGCAGAAAAGCTAAAAAGCTAAAGTAAATGTAGTTCTTTTACTTACAAATAAGAATTAAGGAACAAATGGGACCCCAGCATGTGCCTTTTTATAAGCGCTTCCATGGAGTCTAATTTTAATGTTGGTTTTTTAAAAAAAAAAATCACATTACAGTATTATAATAATTCTTTTCTCCTTGACCCAAAAAGCGCTATTAGGCAGCATGCGCAGGGGCTCAGAATTGCAGAGAACTATCTAAGTGCAGAGTTTCCACAGACGAAATGGACGTCCCAGGAGGTTAGTGAGTTCCCAACGTTACCAACCAGAATTCCAGCAGCAGCAAAATGCCCATTTGTGGCAGGAATGCTTGCGAGGACACTCAGGCATGAGAAATACAGTCAAGAAAGGGCTTCTCCAATGCTGTGAGCCTACCAAGGGCAAAGGGCACTAGGCCCATGGCCATAGAATTTAGATCAGTTCTGGTTTTTCCAGTGTGATGTAGGGCATGGCAGAGCTTGCCGCATCATCTGGAGAGGGAAGACTGTAGCCACAGAGTTTAATAAATGATAAAACAGTGTCTGAATCATCATGTCATTCAACCCTGGGAATGGTGCAAGGCATGCCAGGTTAAAGTCTTAACAGGAGTTACATAAGCCAGGCACTAAGGAGAACTTCTGGATGGTAAGGATTAGGGAACTCACCTTGTAGAAGCCTGTGCAGTTTTAGCAACAAATATATAATTCTCAGTATCTAGGGTGATCTAAATAGAATCTTGATCTAGAACAAAAAGCTGAATTGGATATTTATGGGGCACCAGGTTCCTGATGGCTGGAAGTACCAGAAGGAAACCAGGTGGTTTTGGCTGCTAATGCAGAAGTGTTATTAGATGCCGATCATTCAATAAAACTGCCCTTCTCTCTTAGGACAAGCATGGGGAGAGAGTTGCAGGAATCCTCCCGCCTTGGCCTCCTGAGTACTGGATTAAGGTGTACTCTATCTTGTTTCACTTTCTATGTCTTTAAAATAACCACCTGCCTGGCACCAGTGGGGAAAAAAAGCCAGCGGAAACTATTGGATCACCTTTGTGTAGGTTCATGGCTGAAGAATCTTCTTAATTTTCTCTTAAATTGGTGCCCAAGAGCTGAGAGTGTTAGGAAATGCTCTGCAGGCTGCAGCTCCTGCCAGCGCTTTGAGTACTGAACAGATGATGAAGTAGGCCTTGGCCCCTTTGCTCGGGGGCTGCCATTTTTTACCTTTTAGGACGCCTAGACTTGGACCTGAGTAGTTTACAAAAATATATTAACAGCCACATGCCGATTGACTGATAGAAAACACTAGCTTTTCATTATTAAATACTCTCCTTATAACAGAAAATTGCTTATACAAAGAAAGGAAAGAAAGAAAGAAAGAAAGAAAGAAAGAAAGAAAGAAAGAAAGAAAGAAAGGAAGGAAGGAAGGAAGGAAGGAAGGAAGGAAAAGAAAAATCTCAGACTGACTTGAAAGCAAACAGCTGCTTCTTTTTTGCTTGGGCCAGGACACCGATGCTGCCTTCCCTGAGAACTTGTGGTATTTACACGGTTTTTGCCTCACGTCCGCATTGCACGCTGCACCTCAACACCACGGACACTCTCACAATGCAAAAAGTTCGCACAGCCATAGTCTCTATTAACATTTGGGTTAAGGATTCTGGCAGAATCCTAGTCTAGCTTGTGAGAATAGACAAGGAATTCTGCATCCGAACTTCATGGTAAATTAGTCTTACATTTAAAATGGAATAGAGAAAGAATGAAGAGCGTAAGAAAGCCTAACATCTTGACATTCTCCGCTAGTAAACACCAGAAACCACACATTCCCATGCAAAGTTCACCCATGGAATTACTAACCCTTTTTAGGTTGGGAGATAAATTGGCAAGAGCACAATCTTCTGGATATTTCTGTATCCCTAAAAGCTAGGGCTTCTTGCAAGAAAAAGATGGAACAAAGATCCTAATGTCGCAGGTCTGAAAGCCGGCCACATCAAAACCAGGTAGAGTGGTCCCAACCTAAGCAGCTGGCGAGCTGCAGGAGAGATGTGGGCACTCCTCTGCCTAATAAAATCTGAATCAAACACTTTGCATCTGATTCTCCATGTGAGCTTTTATGCAAACTTCTAAAGTGCACGGAATCCTGGGGTGGAAGAGCTATTCTGAGAGATCTCACATAGTTCGTGTAATTAGGGAAAGCACTTCCTTTGATTGTAAGTGTTCAAAACAGCCGAATCCCTCCTATCAAAGGCTCTCTGTGATTTGGGTCACCTCCCTTCCTTCCTCTTTCATGTCTCTCAGGATGAGAGGTGAAGCTGGAGAGCACATTATTTAGGGGAAAAAAAGACCTGGCTTTTTGTTTTAGGGATTGAACTGGCACTATTCAAAAGACCGTCATTAGAATCCCCCTCCACCTAGCCCTCTGCCTCTTTCCTCCTCTACGGGCTCTTGGGGCTGCAGAGCACACCAGCCCAAGATGCCAATTTAAGGCTGGCGGAAACCGTCGGATTGTGTGGAAAAGGCTTCTTCTAACACTCGTGTTTGGTTTCAAAACATGGCTAGAAAAGCAGATAGCTGCAGGACATTGATCTCCATATTATGAATTTTTATCATTGTAACATGGAATGAGGAGAGAGGAGAGAGGAGAGAGGAGAGAGGAGAGAGAGAGAGAGAGAGAGAGAGAGAGAGAGAGAGAGAGAGAGAGAGAGAAGAAGGAGGAGGAGGAGGAGGAGGAGGAGGAGGAGGAGGAGGAGGAGGAGGAGGAGGAGGAGGAGGAGGAGAGGAGAGGAGAGGAAAGAGAGAGAGAGAGAGAGAGAGAGAGAGAGAGAGAGAGAGAGAGAGAGCGCACCATCAGTAAACAGAACAAGAAGGTACCGCTTTGCTCTGTTCTCCTAAAGGTACCCTTTCTCTCTAAATGTGGAACACAGGCTCACTCAACGCTGCCCTTGTCAGGGCTTATTTTGTACTGATGTTGTTAGTGTATCCAGGACAACTTTCTAAAATACCTTGGTCAGCTTAGCACAATGACCTCTGTCAGCGAATGTGCAAAAGAACTCACTATCGACCATCGCTCTCGTGGCAACATTCCCAGAGAATGCTCTCTGCTGCCATCCTCGAGATTTTCTAATTAATTTTAATTTGAGTTCATTGGAATTCCAGGTGTACTAGAAACTAGTGAGCAAATGTGATGAGGTGGCCTAGAGCGGCAACACCGGCACCATGTTCACAGCACTTCCCCTTCACAACTCAAGGGTGTCACTGGGCCGAATCAGACCCATCCCATGAGCTCCGGCAACCAAGCATCCCAGTTAACAAGTGCAAAGGGAACGTGATAAAGAGATGAAGGGGAACAGCGGTCATGGCTCCGGGTTCCAAATGTCTAGCATGATTGGAAAATCACAGTAACTTCTCTGGCAAGCATCTCACATTATAACATATTAAAAACCAACTGTAAAAGGACCATAAAGTCACCTCTTCCTCATAGTCTACTTATAGTTACTTTTCCAGGATTTACACGGGCTGCTGCTGCTGCTGGTGGTGTTTCTGTTTCCACCCCCTGGACTCTTGCTTTAATCTGCTGATATCTTTTTGGGCTCATACTGAATCTGTTAATACAGTCTTCCTACGATCACAGCAGCAGAGCAGAGCAGATACTGACTAACCTAACAACACAGGTGCTCAACAGGACGCTGAGTAAAATTAATTATACAAGAATTGTGTGTTCTTTTTTTATTTTATCATTATTTTATGTGCATTGGTGTGAAGGTGTGAGATCCCCTGGAATTGGATTTTCAGACAGTTGTGAGCTGCCATGTGGGTGCTGGGAATTGAACCTGGGTCTTCTGGAAGAGCAGTCAGTGCTCTTAACCGCTGAGCCATTTCTCCAGCCCGAATTGTGTGTTCTTTATGCACTAGAAAAGTTACTGACAAATCAGCTAATTTACTTATGAAAACTTTACCTCCGTATTTGAATTTCAGGACCAGATAAATTTTGCCTTCCAAACAGTAATCCAAACTCCTTGTTCAGATACTTCAGCATTTTCTTTAAAATAGGTAAAATGTATCGGATACTTATTATGAACCAAGCATTGTGTTAAGACAAATTGCGGCTTCAGAATGAGAACTCCAAAGCAAAGCTGTCAGAGAGCTTGCCTATAGACTTGCCTAGTCAAGGGGATGATCTAGGGATTTCAAAGCAGATCTCTTAAGGCCAGGGCCCACATTTTACAGCCTTGCCTATGTTTGGGAAACACTTGAGTATATCATTACCAGTTCAACTAACTGTAAGGTCCCCGTGGGTCTCCCATCTTTCAGCACAGGTCTAGAATGTATTCCGCATTTAGTAATTGCCTTCTGAATTAAGTTGGAGCTAGTACTTTAAGGATGAAGAGGTCTCTGCAGCTTAAAAAAAATTAAATAAAAGGGGGCATCATGGCTGCCTCCAAAGATAGTGTTTAATGGCTGCCAGAGGAAGGAAGTAGGAGATCTACTACTAATTTATATAGTTTGAGACAGGCTAGACCTAATAGACAGAATTACATCTACAGCTAAAACCAACTAAGACCCTTAAGAGAGAACAATTCAAAAGAAGAAAGGATGCCCTGATTTAAAAAAAAAAAAAATCCCCACAACCAGAAATGAGTCAAGCGTCCAGATAACCAAATGATTTAGCAAGCAGTCACTGTCATATTGAGTCTCCCGTCACGGCTCTCACATGCCTGGCCACTCACCCTGAACATCAGGCATGAATGCTCAGATAGGGGAGAATGTGTGTGACTGCGCATGCACACACACACTCTACTCTGAACTGTGTCAATCAGAATCCTTGTGGAATGTTTTCATATGCCCACCAGGTCATTTCAATATATCTTTAATCAGGGAGACTTGTCTTCTGAAGTTTTTTTCGGTTTTAAGATCCTATAGCCCATGAAGCTTGTTCTCAACTGTCTCTTAATCTCATGATTATATTTCAAATTTGTAAGCCCACGCCATGTTCTGGTTCCTGAACGATTCACTCTCCACGTTAAACTCTGGCCTCTCCTCCCTTTCACTAGAGCCTTTTTAGCGGTCAGCAGGACAGAGCATCTTGTGGCAGTGGCAGTTTGGAAAGGGCGGTTCCCAGATGCTCATCCCTCCAGACGACTTTATCAGCTTTCAGACCATACTCCTGTTATCATCATGGACAAAATGCTGGATAGCAGCTTCCGGCAGTAAAGGAGCCCAAAAGTTTACAGTGCTTTGCTACTGCGCTATCTCATAAGTTTACAGAATAAAATTAAAAATATGTACTATTAATTGTAAAATATGGGGGAGGGCTGGAGAAGTGGTGTAGGTGAGGCAGACTTGTAATACTACCCTGGGCATCTAACTAGGGAGGGGAGAGTGGCCCAAGCACCCCAGGACAAAGGCTCTGAGGAGGAAAACACCCATGAAAACACCCAGGGAAAATGTTCTTCCACTGGGAAGAGAGAGGGCAGGGCAGCTGTTGTTTCAACTGGCTTATTGTTCTTACTAACAGCACGACTGTAAGCAGCAACGTGGGGCTGAAAGGGCTTCCAGGGCTCACGGTTACATTCCATCATCAAGGCCAGAGCCTGGTGAGAGGGATTAGTAGGGACCATGAAGGAACACTGCTTACTAGCACTCTTCCTAGCTTGCTCTCCTTTGCTCGTTCAGCCTGCCTTCTTAAGCCAGCACCATGTGCCCAGGGATGGCACCTCCCACAGTGGGCTGGGGGCTGGGCCCTCCCATATCAATAATTCATCAAGAAGAGGCCCCACAGATTTGCCCACAAACCAATCCTGGAGGGATTTTCTCGACTAGGGTTCCTTCTTCTCAGATGACCCCCTCTGGTGCCACCTGGCTGGACCCAGGAAGCAGCACAGCTATGAAGAAGGGGTGCTGTAAAGACAACTTCTGATAGCTCGGGAGGAGGATCACACCCTGCCCGTTTGGAGATTGTCTGTCCTCCTCCATGCTCATCCTCGCCCTGAGGGAAGGAGCAGAGAAAGAAAACTTTGGCTGGGGTTGATGTTTTTAAAGGGCATAAATGCCTGATGGAGGACTGAGGATTTTTTTGGTGCAGATGTGGAGAGTCATCAGAGGTCTGGTCCAAACCTGGCATGGCCTGATCTGGCTTTCCTCTGTCTTAAATGTGGTATCCCTGAGGCAGAGGGATCAGAAAGGAACAGCAACAAGCTGTCGGGTGGCGATGGTAGCCTGAGTTAAGGGCAGTGGGGAGGGAAGCGGGACTTTAAAAACTGTTTCCATTATTGACAAAGCTCACACGGTTGGGAACAGCTAGTGAACACCCATACCTTCAGGAGGAAAAGACTTCCAAAATAGAGTTCTTCTAGTCCCTAAAGACTTTCTTTGAGAGTTTGGAGGTCCTAGCAGGCGGGTGAGCTGCACATAGACCCTTGACCAAGGAACGATCTCTTCCACTAGGAAAGACTACACTCTTCAGCCAGCTTCAGGAGACACGTGGAGGGATGAGGGAAAGAGGTGTTACCTAGCCACTGTGATCAGACAAGCTAACCCTGGTGATCAAAGGGTGACAGACAGCCAATCAGAGCGCTTTTCCATCCTGGGGGCTTTGTTATAGAACCCATTGGATTCGCCATGAGATTTCTGCCAGGGTGGTTTGGGGGTGAGGTCATGGCTAGTTCCAGAAATCAAAGCACTAGACATCTAATACCGGTTGAAAACTGCCTGTAAAAATGGGGGAATATATAAAAGTCACATCAAACCAGTGAGCTGACCTCTGTGTGTGCCTGTGTGAGTGTGTGATGGCATGTGTGTGTCCCAGAGGTAGCGATCTTCCTCAATCATTCTCCATCTTAATTTCAAGACAGGGTTTCTCACTGAACCCCAAACTCACCGATTCAGCTTAGCTGGCCGGCTAGAAAGCCATGTGTATCCTCTTTGTCTCCACCTCCCAGTTCAGGATTACAGTTAAACGCTGTGGCCCTTGTGCCCTGCTCTTTGACGTCCTGGGAATCCGAGCTCGGCTTCTCATGCTTGCATGGCAAGGCTTTATCAGTTGCTGTCTCCCCAGTCCTAGCTGCCATCTTGTGCCCTGCTTCCGTCACATTGCAGTTGTCTTAAACCAGCTCTGCTCCCAGAGTTTGCTTTGTCATCAATTCAGAGGCCACTGAGTGTCCCTAAAAGACGCTTGCAGCTTGATGGCCCGCCATCCTTTCAGATTTCTCCATTATTTGCTGGATTTTACTCATCTTTGATTAAAATATTTCCTTTCAAATGTATCTACTATGTCACATAGCTAAAGAGAGACTGCCCAGTCCTTTGGCTTATAAAACAATAAACAATATTAAGCAACGACCACAAATTAATATTCTTTTTGAAACATGTGTTTTCCTTTTAACTATTTTGAAAACCGCACACATATAGGAATGGTTTAATGGCTCCTACCTCTGTATAGTTTATTTTTCGCATCACCTCAAAAGGAAATTGGCGAATTCCTAAGCAACTCTTTCCCCATCTCCATCACACTGGGTATCCATGGCAACAAGTCCTGAAGAACTGGTATTCCGTGGCATTTCATTGTTTAATGGAGCACCTAATGTCAATTACTATACATATAACTTTATGTGTGTGTATGTTACTTAATCTCCTTTATATTCTCTAAGGCACACAGGCGTCTCTGACTCCCCGGAGACAAAGCCTTCTCCCCTCGAGTGGAGAAAAGCCAGCACAGGAAAACAAATGAGAGCATGCACGGAGATGATTTGAGATCTGGGGCTGCTGCTGTTTCTGCCATTTCCACCAAGCCAGAAGACAGAGGCAAGGTTTTTACCTGCACGAAGACACAAATGTTCCTACTCCATGGCATAATTATATTCTCTCACAGGCTGCGTGCACATTGTTTCCAAGGTGCCCATAAACACATCAAAATCTGTTTTTTAGAAGCACCATATTTGTGTAGTTAAAACTATTTGTTTCTGTAGACTTCTGGTACATCTGAAAGCCGTGACACCTTCTGAACCCTGCTGTCACTAGAGCGCTGGCTGTACACTGATACAGTGGTACTCTGTATACATGACGTGCTGGTGGCAATGACCACCAGCAGCCAGGACAAAAACAGGCAAGGGCAGAAACGCAATCTGTCCTTGAAGGAGCACTCTCCTAGGGAAGTCGCTACTGCTTTTCCTGACCAATCACACCCCAGCATTCCAGTCCCTGCGGTTTAGGGGCATACACAGGAGGGACACTCCCCTGTCATAGGCAATTCTGCACATCTTAAAGTCTGCATTTACGTTTTGAACCAGAAAGTTTTAATCACATGTGTCTCATGTTACAGATGAAACAACCAGGCAGGAGAGGCGACTCATTTCAGAGTCAAGGGTAACCATGTGAACGCTCCTGTTCCTTGACAGCTTACAACCCCCTGTCCTGCTCATTATCCTTCCTGAGACCTGAGCCAGGTATCACCTCCAAGCTGCCCTTCGCTAAAGCAATGCATGTTGTCTACCGATGTTTTATAAGATACGTAACAGCCATGATTCCATGCCAGCAGATATTGGTCTAAACCACTGTTTCCTAAACCCGGTTCATCGGCAGAGGATACCAGGATTTATTTACTCAATCCTGAACAGAATTTAGGTTGTGTTGAATATTTCATAAAAAAAAAAGGTAACATGAGCATTGTCCCGCTTTTCCCAGGTGTCCTTGTTTGCCCATGACTAGGGTATATAACTAACTGTGAAATGTTTAGGCCAAGAAAGTATGAACATTCCAACAGATAACGCATGTTCTTCAGAACTGGCAATTTGCGATCGCCAACAATGAAGACAATGCCTGTTTCCCAGGCTCGGTAGATATTAGCTATGTTTGCTCTCTCTCTCTATTAACAGCGAATAATCTATTCTTTTGTGAAACGCTCCTTCACTTCCTTTCCCCGTTTTTATAACAGTGTATTTATCCCTGTGTTCTTGACTCCACTTTAGTTAAGTGGGTCTTGATTATAACTTTAAGTTCTAGAAATGGCAATTTTTACATGCTTTTCATATTTCAAATTCAAATAACCTACCTAATGAAGTTTCCTTTCCAAATATCTCCACATCGCTTTTCCTAATGGGATTTTGTCTCTGGAAGCACAAATGTAACTAGTAAACCCCAGGTCTGCAGCCAGGGAACCAGGCTTGGGGCTCAGCTCTGCTGCCCGAAAACTTCGGGGATTATTGACTTCTTCAGTCCTGGGTTCCTCAGTGGTAAAACCACTTTAGGGCCCCTGTATTGCAGATTCTATGACGAGTGTTTCTCCTGGTGTCGCTAAAATTGTTCTGTATGATAACTAAGGATCATGCAGTTTTCACTGGCAGTATTCCTTGGTGGTGCACGCAAAGCCACCATACAGTCAGTAGCACAGAGCAGTGCCCACCTCGCCAGACTGCGCTAAAAGGGAATGAATTTAGCAGGCAGAAGGTGCTCTAGGTGGCCTCGTAGCCTTACAAAACTCTACAATTTGATCTCAATGTTTACGATTTGCAAAATTCAGTTCCTGGGTTTTATCAAACACGTTTGGAACTGCTTCATTTTCAAATGACCACAGATACAATGGGCTCTTACTTAGAGCAATCTGATGGGAATTCTGACCGAGTAGGAAGTGATCTATTATTCTGGACTTCCAGGAACGAATCCTCTCCCAGCGTCCCACCGCCAGGATCTGAAATGGAACCTCCCAGCAGTTGTGGGAGAAATAATCCCAAGAACAGCATGGGAACATTTGATTAAGGTCGGCTTGACCCTAATGTTTTCCATGTGCCGCCTGTCACACAGTTTTCTGCAGCTGCGTTACTCAACATCATTTCCTGGAAGACAAACTAGAAATCTACCATAGAAAATAACAAAGGTGACGTCTAGCAGGAACAGAAGTTGAGAGTAACGTGAGGGGGGACAATGTATTTCATAATCTTCGTGGTTTTTGTCTTAACATAAAGCCATGATATTTAACTTGTCCGTCACAAAGAAATATGTTAAGAGGTTGTGGGAGGAGCTGGTAGAGGATATGAGCTCAGGCTAGGGACGCCTCAGTTGAGAGAGAAAGTGAAGAATCTGCATGCCAGAGGCCAAGCGAATACCAGCGGAGTTTTAGTTCGATCCCAGATTGACCAGAGGACTTGGGGCTCACAAACTCACTGCCCTGCACTTCCTTATCCGTGCCTTGGATATCACTTCCAAACTCATAGAGGGTGTCCCTGTGCTCAGACCAGATCAGCCGAGGGACAGTCATGTCTATACTCATCCGCACGCGCGCACTGTAGAGCTACTGGTTTAATCTGCTACTCTTTCTAATTTAGATTAGATCTCCCCAACATGTTTCCAACCAACACACAAATTCTGGAATTAGCATTTTCCTTTCCAACTCCACTCCCATATCATTTAGGAATTAGGCGATTTGAATATTTAAAAAAAAAAAAAGATCCCCCAAACCTGGTCCGTTTTAGCAGAAACGTAGCAAGCTTTTCCTCATCTCCCACGCCAGCTGCTTCTCATCGGCTTCCCTCCCCGCCAAAACTCTTCCAAATGAAACCAGATCTGTTTATAGCTGAGGCTCTGAATTTGAAATGTCATCTCTTCACCAGGATCCTCAAAAAAGTGCAATCCCTATGTCTGAAGCTTCAGGAGTGACATGAAGGCCCTTCCCCTCCCGTTTTGTCCTTGTTAGGAACAGCATGGCGAATCTCAGAAGGCCCGAGAAGGCAGCAAATTGTTAATTAAATGTTTAAATCATAATTAAATAAATTTCTGAAGTGAAGGAGGAAACGGAGGAGGCGAGTGGTTCTCCTCCCATGGATATGTCTCAGCTCTTCTGGATGTCCTGCGGTAATCAGCGGGCCGATGGCTGCCGGGTGGTTCTCCCCAGAGGAAAGCTGCTTTCCTGTGACCGCTGTATTCATTTGGTAATCGCTTATGTTTACAGAGCGGCCACAATGCGAGTCCCTATTTCCTGTTGTGTGGTGAGGACAACCACAAAACCAAGCCAAACAGGATTGTGGTTTGGTAAGGAAATAAGTGTCCATTCTAAAACCGCAGGACCCCGCAGGACCCCGCAGGACCGGCACAGTGAGAATTGCCCTTGGGCTCTGGCTCCACCCCCCTGAGATCCAGAGAACTCAAATGCCCTGGCGGGAGACTGAGGCCAGCATTGGCCTGAGCTGGGTGGGCACTGCCTATCTGGATGGCTACCCTGCTCTGCTAAGCCTTCCCAGCGAGATGGTAAGGGCATTCTGCACCCCAAACAGTGCTGGAAAGTGACATTAAAAACAGGAAGGAGAATCCTCATAAAGTCCCATTCTTTCTGAACTTGGACACCACCCGGAGACCATGGCATGTTCTTACCTTATGCTTATCAGTCTTTCCCCTGACATGCTTCCTAGCATGGTCACTCCGAGTTATATAAATCCTACTATGTGCTACTGGAAAAATCACCACACTGGGTGCTTTTTAAATGTATGTATTTTGAAACAATGCCTCTTTCTTTGCATTAAGAATAAAGAAATGTAATTACAATCCTTCAAAGCGGTTGTTCTTAATCATTCCCGTGGTATAATTTCCTGCTCTTATAAAGGACAGCATACTGAAACACAGTCCGGGGAAACGTACGCCCTTCAATTTAACAAATGACAAGGAAACAAAGACAGGCCTTTCTGAGGAGCCTCCCTGGAATGAAACGCACCTTCCCTTCCACTCCTCGGTGTGCTGATGGGCTTGAGGGCTCGGCAGGAAATGCTGGCGCATTCCATAGCGTAAGGTTCTATTTTCAAAGTGCAGGCATGGCAGCTTACTGTGAGACAGGGGGGCGAAGCACATGAAAGCTTGCGGGGCTACTGGAGGGCCCCCGCTCCTCACCTTGATGTGGTGTCAAGGGGGATGGACTCCCCACAGTAGGAGCTCTGAGGCTCTGAGTTCTTCATGTTCAGTCCCAGGGTTTCTAGCCATGTGAATGGAGGCTGAAATACCAGCCAAGAATGTTTTAGAGAGCAATACATGTGACCTTGCATAAGGGGTATTTTTCAGAGTGGACTCAACATAGGAATCTTCCATAGAATGTGTTAAATAACTACAAAGGGATTTTTCAACATATTCATTTCTTCTACTTTATAAAATGTGCCAGGAATGAATCATTTGCCCCTTGGTTCTAAGTCTACACTGTGGCCTCCTGTGTGGTACCTATGCCAGACCCTGTGGACATTTCTTCCTGTCCGTTGTTATAATTGCAGGTTTTGCTACCACAGGCATGGGAGGTTGTCACAGAGACTCTCTGGTCCCTGCTGCCTTTTCCTTCCCTTTCAGCTCTGTTGCCAGCAAAGTGAAGGGGGCCTCGTGTACCGCATCTTCTAGCAAGTTCTTCTGACTTGCTGCTGGATTCTTGTATCCCAGCTGTAGCATATCACAACCTGACGGTAGTGTTCTCTCTACAGCTCTGGACCAATGTCACCAGCACCCTAGCAGGGAGCTTGGGAACCGCCCCCAGCCCATGGGATGCTAACCAACTCCTCTATGGTCCATTCATAGCTACAGCCTCTTTAAGAGTCTCAGCCACAGCCTGGGCCTGGGCCTTCCCCCACATCTGCTTCATCAATGCTAGAGCTTATACCTGCTCTCTATATCTGTGACCCCTGTATTCCTGAGTCTGCTAGATCCCATTTGGTAGCCACCTTTACCAGCTGATAATTCTCTATACCAGTTATCCTGGCTGAATCTGAGCAAAGTAGGATTCGTCTTCTGATATTCCCAGAGATATTCTCAAGAAGAGAACTTTGGGGTTAGTTTGGCTGTGACCTTTGACTGGAATGTGGTACCCATTCCCTGCCAATGTGAAATGGAAGACTTCCAAGTAGACTCAAATTCAGCCAGTTACCACCTGTGGTGAGCTTCGACGACGTACTGGAGCCACCAAAGCTTCTGTCCTGGACTCTTAGAACAGGCAACATGGGTTTGTAAGAATTCTTTTGGATGCAAAGAAGCAGTTACTCAAGGAAAACAACTGTGGGGCTGGGAGATGGCCCAGTTGTTAGCACGCTTGCCACTTTGCCGAGGACCTGAGTTTGATTCCCAGTACTCATGTTAGGCTGCTCACAACTGCCTCTAACTCCAGTTCCAAGGGATCTGATACTCATGTGACCTCCACAGGCACTAGACACATATGTGGTGTACATATACACAAGCAGGCAAAACCACTTCTACAAAAAAAAAAATCTTTAAGAAAAATTCTTTTAAAAAGAAAACAACCATTAACCCCCATGCCAAGTGATGATCCAAAACCTGCCCGACGGCTTCTGCCTCAGCTTTCATTTCTCATAGTCATGGGGCTCAACTTGCCAGAAACCAAAAATAAAAAGTGTTCTGCATGGCTAGATTACAAATCTGTTGAATTCTTAATCCCAACGAGTGTCTCCTGTGAGAGTTAGTACACTAACTCTGGGAAAGAAGGGCACTAGAAGCCAGAAGAGGGGCATCTGGTTTGTTTCATGATGGAACCAGCAAGTCCAGCCCCCAAAGAAACTCTGTGGGTACCCGACCATGGAAACAGCTTACTCTGTACCTCTCAAAAAAACTAGTCATCCTTTGTTGGGAAATTTTTGTTGCATAGCCTCCCCTGGAGTAGATACCACTTAGTAGGGAGGGAGGTGCCTGTCCCTTTAGGGTTTGTCATAACCAGTTACTGTTTTTAATCTCAACATGCTCTAGGGGCACATAGCGTCAACCGAGAAGGAAGTAACACACACACACACACACACACACACACACACACACAAAATCAAATAAACACACAAAAAAGCGAAATCCCTGGAAATGTGTTTAGGAAATCTCAGTGCTGTTAGAAGGAGAACAGGGAATATACACAGATGAAGCTGCTTTCGTGACTGAAAATGTGAAATGTCTTAGCTCTGGAATCTGGAAGCATCTCTAACAGTTTATATGGCTAGCTGACTGAAACTTGAACTCGATGTCATAGGATTGAGATGCCAGACCTCCATTGGAGAAAAGCCAAAGGCATACGGATATATGGCTGTTGATGAGATGAACCATGTATGACTACATATGTACCGGCCTGGGATGGTTCGTTTCCATAGTTAACGTGACATAATCTAGAATCATATGGGGAGAGAGTCTCAGTGACTCTGTCTGCATCAGGCTGGCCTGTGGGAACATCTGCAGCAAGGGGGTGGGGTGGGCTGGTCTTGATTAGATTGGGAATATCCACCCACTGTGGGTGTCACCATTCCCTAAGCAGAAGATTGTGAACTGTGGAAGAGTGGAGGAAGCGAGCTGAGCGCAAGCGCGCATGCATTCCTGGCTCTACATCTTATACGGGCATGCTATGACCAACTCCCTCAAACTCCCAACACCTGACACCGTGACTTTTACGATGGACCATAACCTAGAGCTGTGAGGTAACGTTTTCCTCTAAGTTGATTTGTCAGGGTATATTATGACAGCAACAGGAAATGAAACTAAGTTATACCTCAACCACTATCTCAAAACTACACTCCTGAGAAGGACCGGAGACACTCCCCTGCATTGAGACCCTAAAAAATGCATGCATCAGGGGGTCACCGCATCTCTCAAAGTTCATGACATTTGATTTTGTAGACCAGATGTGACCAAAGGATATGCCAACAAACACTTCAGAGATTCTTTAGGCATGATTACATCTATCAGAACAGCAGAGGCTAGGTACCGAAGACATAGTGGATACACTTAGCATCAAAGGCAGCAAGGATGTACTAACCAAATGCTCAAGCCCACAGGAATATCCACTGGGAACTAATTTATCCTGTTTCCCAGGAATAAAATCAGTGTGGAACATATTAAAAGGTTGCCTTATCGACACATTAGAAAACAAACAAAAAGGGTTGAAGAGCTGGCTCGGTGGTTAAGAAGAGCCCTGACTGTTCTTACAGAGGACCCAGGTTCAATTCCCAACATCCACATGATAGCTCACCACTGTCTGTAACTCCAGCTCCAGGGGATCTGACACCTTCACACAGACATGCATGCAGACAAAACACCAATGAATGTAAAATATAAATAAATAAATCATTAAGAAAGAAAATAAGCAAAAAACTGTTATATTTGACAGCCATTAAGTCACCTCTGTGGAGAATGACAGCATAATACCCAGTTTCTAGGCACTGGCCAGTTGAAAGGCCCAGGACCCTCTGATGGAAAGGAATGTTAGGTGAGGTCACCCAGGGTACAGCACAAACCCTCCAGGCCATCACCAAACAAACCTGTTGCCATTGGTTAGACAGAGAGAGCAAGAAGGCGGACTACTCAGAACTTCAAGGATTACGAACCAACAGCCTTGGATCAGCTCGAAGTCCCCCACATACCCACCACAGTTAGCGGAAGAATCAAACGTGAGCTCAAATTTGAAGCGGTCCTGTGTAATATGCTGGTACTAACTGGTTGAGAACTCTTTATCTTGAGCGTTCTATCCCAGCTAGAGATGACCCCACGGAATAGCACTTCAGGAAGGTCCTCCCAGAGAGCAGGACTTTGACAATTTATTTGGTGACTCACTTGGTCTGGAATGTGAAATGACCCAAACTCTGACTTTCTGCTAACTCGCAGCCGGCCGAGCACTTACAGTTTGGCTGGGTGACAGGCACTCTGATGGATAAGGATCAGACGATGAGGGTCAAAGAACCTGGGAAGATGTATGTACAGAGACCTTCCACCCCAGGGAAGACGATGAGGGTCACAGAACCTGGGAAGATGTATGTATAGAGACCTTCCACCCCAGGGAAGACGATGAGGGTCACAGAACCTGGGAAGATGTATGTACAGAGACCTTCCACCCCAGGGAGACCGTGTCCCACATGAAGGCTCAGAGAGCATCCATGGCAGGGGAGGGTTCAGGCATCCAGTGAGAGTAGATGACAAGCTCTGCAGGTGTCACCCAGCCTCTTTCCCAGCGGTCCCATGCTCCATGGGCCTGAAAACAGAGTGGCCGTGATAGCAAGCCTGGGGACCACAGACGGGGTTACTAAATCCAACTTTCCCATCACGGGGCTGAACCGTCTGTTAGTCCTGGTGAATACATCTATCAAGTCTGCTAATGGACTTTGAGCCCAACCGTCACCATTCCCCAGAGGACATGTAAAGGGCACTGGGCACGGGGGAGGAATTTATCTTCACCGACACAAACACAGCTCCTTGACAGGATTGTGCTGCCGACATTCTTCATCCCCTGCCTTGCGGAATGCTTCATCCACCGTCTTAGTATTCCACGGCAGGCTGCAGATGGAAACCACTCACAGCACAGGAAGTGAGGCAATCGTCTCATAGCAGTGGGATTAACTGAGCCAAACTCGCCACGCACCACACAGCCCTCCCCTCAAGCAGCAAAGTGGAGCGGCTGGCTCACTGCAGACTCCGTTACAGGGCCAGCTGAGGAGCAACAGCTGCGGGCGATTCTGGCTCGTCTACAGGAAGAACTAGATATGCTTTGCCTCAACCTAGACACATGGGTTTGGACTAAAGGAGAGGGTGGTTCCTATCTCTGTGATGCTCAATGACCCACTCATTTTGGGGAAGCAGGAAAACTTCACTTGTGCAAAGGACAGCTGATCTCCACAGGCGAAGGCGTAGACCTGTGTCACTGGTGTGTGGCAGTCCAAATGCACGCACAGGGTGTATGCAGAAGCAAAAGGCACGGCATTGCACGCAGCACCTTTTGCTCTGACTCATAATATCTCTATAGATAATTTTTTTCTGCCAGATGGCACCATGTTGGCCCGTGTCAATAAATGGTGCTGAAGACGCCACGAGGCACAGGCAAAGGAAGAATATTTCTCGGGTGGTGGTTTTCCCTCCAGTGGCCTGCAACAGGTGCAAGAGCCATGGTTACACACCCTTCGCTGAGTCTTATCAGCGCCTTGTGAAAAGATTCTCCAAGGCTGGCTCCAGCTCCATCCCTCCAAGCAGGCAGCCTCCCACGTGGCAACAACAGCTTAGGAATTCAAAGGGATACCACAGCAAAGCCTCCCGCTACCCAGGGGGCTACACCACATCATCCTCCCAGATGAGACCCAAATTCCAGGATTGGGGCCGGGGCTTCCCCCACTGTACAGGTATCACTGTGCTGCCTCTGATTTTCCTAGGTGGTGAATATAGTGCTGTGTCTTTCTCCATACAGTCTTTCCTAAAATTATTGATTGTTTTATGTATACGAGTGCTCTTTCTGCAAGTATGCCTGTACGCCAGAAGAGGGCATCAGATCTCATTACAGACGGCTGTGAGCCGCTGTGTGGTGGCTGGGAATTGAACTCAGGACCTCTGGAAGAGCAGCCAGTGCTCTTCACCACTGAGCCATCTCTCCAGGCCATTGCACAGTCTTTTAGTGGTTAACTATCTTGTGGTCTCCTGACTGGACCCTAATTGATGTAATCTACCATTTCTGTACTGAAGGGTCTATTATGTCATAGCATATTCCTTGGACAGAATATACAATTGAGGCAGCATACACCCAACATTTAAGTACAGCTACTCCTAGGACTATTAGTTTTATAGTATTTGAAGGAAAAAACAGGAAAGGATATAATTCCTTGAATGAAAGATGAGAGAAAGCAAATTCAAGTGATGTAAATACAAAAGTGATGGTGAGCGATCATAATTACCACTAACGTCTGGGCTGAGCCGGGCCATTAAGAGTTCTGTCACCATCAAGGAATCTCTGCCAATTACCTTCTGCAGCCCATGCGTTCCCTGACACTGTAAAGTCATTGTATTCAGAACCTGCCTCTCTACACACGTGCTTGTGGCTCCCTGGGGTTCAAGTCCTCCGCAGCCAACATGTAAAAGATTTCCATTTTTGACACCTGTTGGTTTTTTCCAGTCGGATTCTCTATGACAAAGTTGGAACCTCATTAGGAAAGCACCTCAAAATATTAAGCTGGCCCGTGAGAGCCTGTGGCTAGTTCTCACTCCCATGGCTAAATCCGTTAATGTTACTAAATTCAGCTCTCGTTCTAAAAGCACATGATTCTGATCTCCTTAAAAACAACAGCCGAGGATGAGGCGTTCAAAACCATCTGCGACTCACTTTGTGAACTGACTGCTACATGAGACCCTGCCTCAAACTGTGATGAAATATAATCAATCTTAAGACCTACTAAATAGTCAAGTTCTCTGTCTCTGAATGGGCAGACGCAGCAGCTGGCTGCAGATCACGTGCATTAGGGCTCAGAATCTCCGGATTATCACTATATAAAGACCAGAAAAACCTCTTGGGGTAGGTCTTCAGCCACAACAAAGATTTAGACGCTGGAGTCTGGTCATGTCTCTCCATTTACCACATGTACAGACATCCACCACCCCGGCTCTCCCTCCACAGTGTGAAGAACGACAGGTACATCACCCTGAGGCAGGGGAGGTCTTTATAGAACTTGATGTCTTCACATAACCTAGGAAGGAGGAGCATTGCCACTATGAGGTGCCAGAAATGAGTCGCAAACATGGTTTAAATCTGCCTCATTCAGACACGCTCTCTGGGTAGAGCATCCCACCCAACAATGTGTTGTGGAAACCTGGAAATTATTAGCCAATTCTCATCATGCAATTAAGGGTGAACGTCACTATACTTTATTATGAAGAACATAAATGAGGAAGTTTTAAAGTTTATTAGAAAGGAACTCCTGACATAACTGGTTTGGTTGTATAATGATATGTTATTTGTGTTTTAATAAATAAGGCTTTCCTGAAGACCAGCGGGCAAAGCAGCCACACTAGTCAGCCACACAGGCCAGGGAGTGGTGGCACACCACAGACGGGTCTCTGTGAGTTCAAGGCCACCCTGGGCTACACAAGATTGAATCTGTCTAAAAGAGAAACAGAGCTCACACAAAGGTGATCCCAGCGCTTGGGATCCCATGTCTTTAATCTCTGCACTAGGGAGGTGGAGACAGGAGCGATATGGCTGGGCGAAGAGAAGAATATAAGGAGAAGAGATAGGAACTCACTGGAGTGCGGAGTTTAAGGAGTCATGGAGACAGGTCTTGCCCCTTCGGTCTGAAGGTTTGGTAGAGACAAAAGGTCTCTCTAGTGTCTGGCTGCTTTGCTTTTCTGATCTTTAGGTTGAACCCCAATATCTGTCTCTGGGTTTTTATTATTCGTGCTACATGGTTGTGTTTTTGTTTTGTTTTGTTGTTTTGGCTGAGCTGTGGAACACAGGGCCTTGCATGTGCTCTCTTTTGACATTATTTTTAAAGTTTATTTTATTATTACTATTATTATTTTATTTATTTTTATTTTATCTATTAGCTATCTATCTATCTATGCATCATCTATCTATCTACCTAGTATTTTGAGACAGGGTCTCTCTGTGTATCACTGACTGTCCTGGAACTCACTCTGTAGAACTGGCTGGTCTCAAACTCAGAGATCCACCTTCATCTGCCTCCCGAGTGCTGGGATTAAAGGCGTGCGCCGCCACCACCACGCGGCTTAAGCTTATTTTTCTTTTAATTACATTCATTTACTTGTGTGGGAGTGGATGGGTGGATGGATGTGCACTGTGTGGGTGTACATGGGGCACAGCACACACGTAGAGGTCAAAGAACAACTTAGGGGAATTGGTCCTCTCCTTTCAGGGTGGGGGTTCTGGGACTGAACTGAGGCTGTCAGGCTGGGTGGAAGCACCTTTAGCCAGTGAGCCACTTCACCAACTCCATTCTTAAATTCAACTGAAACACTTCTCAATCTTTCAGATATATTTCATGGATAAATTTTAAAGGAACTAATCCTTTTCTACACTGTCTGCATTACTAAGTACTAATGAAAATACGTCCTATGAAGTGACCTATAATCACAGACTAGAGATGCTCTTTCTGAAGTCTCTTAGACATGCTGCTGCCTCCAGACAGTCTTGCTCTCAGCAACCATCTCAGCAGAACCTCCAGGGGCTCAAGGTTTGGGACCCACTCTGCTTCCGTTTCAAGCAGGCCAGGAACCTGGAAGTTTTTTGCAAACTCATCTGACTTTTTGGAGATCACTGATGCATTTTAGAGAGGTGGAGGATAGATATGCCTGCACAGCACTGGTTTCCACCCGACTTAAACGATGGGCCAGCACGTATGCTGTGCACAGCGGTGGTGCCCTGTGCGCTTTCCCACAATTCCTACCACTTCTCATTGTGCAACGCTTGGCTGCTTTTATTCTTTTACACTGCCGTGTGGAGACACTGGAGTTTATAGGCCTGATTAAGATCGAAATTCCAGTTCTTGGACTTCTCGGTGTTGCAATGTTTGTCCAATGGGGAATCTATTTTTTTTTTTTTTAGCGAAGATGAAAGTTACTGAAATTGAACTTGTGAACAGACATGCTAATACTTGTTTTCCTTTCAGGAAAGAGGAGAACACGGAGCTAGGAGATACACCTGAAGTTACTGTGCTTGCCCTTAGGTGAAGAAGACAAGAAGCAGGATGTGAGCCCAGACACAAATGCATGATGGGAAACAACCAGGTGTGGAGGCGAGGACATCCAGAAGGGAGGGCAAACCTGGGACTCAAGGCTAGAGGCCCTGACGAGGATGAAGCCTAGCTGCTGGGAGGGTGGGTAGATAGATAAATGCAGCGCGGACTTCTCATAGAGTAACAGCCATTCCAGCGAGTGGCTGAAGGCAAGGGGAGCTGCAGGGGACGGTGGCCAGAGTCTGCAGCGGGGCAGATACACAGAGGATGGTTCACTGGGGGGGGGGGGGAAGGGACACAAAGAACGATCTCCGTACCGAAACCAAAGAAGGTGAGAATGTCTGCAAAATGAAGAAGTGAGGCTGTGTCAAAGCATTCAATAACTCTTGAGGCTAGCTGGAGATAGCTCAGTGGGTGAAGGTGCCTGCTGCCAAGCCTGGCAATCTGAGTTCGATCCCTGGGAAAGAACAAATAATCCCCACAAGCTGCCGTTTGATCTCCACTTGTATAACCACACCCACACCGTGACGAAGGGTGGTAGGAAAAAACAAACAAACATTTAAAGGGATTAATTTTTTAGTTAACTACCTAACTCAGCCAGCCATGACACCGTTCCTTTTTATTGAGTGGTATATTAAAGTCAACTTTGGCGAGACTGAGGAAATGCTGATCAAAATTCTACTTAGAAGGTCTAAGTTCAAGTCATCTCTTGGACCTCACAGTGACAGAGCCAATCTGTTCCCAGAGCAGTCTTTAAATGTTCTCACTACAAATAAGTACATGAGGAAACACCTCCGCTAAATAGCTGGATTTAGCTCTATATAATGTACATATTTCAAAAGGGAGAGAATTATACTTTAATTATCAACTAAAAACATAATAAAAATAATTTTGCTTCTGCTTACAAACGGAAAGCATAGTAATTTTACTTATATCCTACTTTCTACCCAATTGAATTCTTAGCTAAGAGGAAGGAGGATGCTCCCACATTCCCCTGAAAAGACAGCCCATCCTCAAGGGATTTCCTAACCTGCTAGAGTAAAAGAAGCATCTGCTGAATCAAGTGTGGACCAAAGCTGCAAGGTAGATTTAATAATAATAAGAAAAAAAATCTCAAAGCCTGATTCCCGGAAAGTGTATTATAGGAAGATCTGCTAGGGGGCTGAAGGACCTGCATGGGTGGGCTCTGCAGGAAAAGGGGAGCTGGGGAAGGGAAGGCTTGTTGTGCCCAGATACAACCCCCAGCCTCTCTACACTCTTTTGTTTTGTTTTTCGAGACAAGGTTTCTCTGTGTAGCCCTGATTGTCCTGGAATTTGCTTTGCAGACCAGGCTGGCCCTGAACTCACACCTGCCGGGATTAAAGGTGTGCACAGCCACCTCCCAGCTCCTCTGCACACTCTTGAGGCCTGCGGAGTCAGAGGAGTCAGACTCCATGTTTCCGCTTCTTCCCTAAACTCTGAACAGGGAGATGATGGAGACTCTCTCCTCCTCTGTAGACTAGGCTTAAAGACGCAGGTGTGTGCGCTTTTCTCTTTGTATTGGATTCTTCAAAAGGAAGATTTCTTCCTACTTACCTTGACAAGTGGCTGTTGGGAAACATTCCGAGCTTTTTATAGGTTTGCTAAAATAAACACAGGGTGTGTGTGTGGGGGGGGGTGCCATAATAAAGAAAAAAAAACCGATCTAAGTACTATCCAAGTACTGCTTACACATTCTTTCTGTTTCACCTACAGAGCAAATACAGAAGCAGATGGAGCAATCCATAAACAAAGGCAAAACTCTGAAGCCTTGCTTGCTCGTGAGAGCACTGGCTGTTCTAGCTGTGCTCCTCAAGGATTCTAAAAGAAGAGAAGCACCCAGCGTCCAGGCAGAATGCTAGAGACACATTTAAAAAAAATCCTCAGGGGAAGTAGAAAAAGACAAGATCTCCTGAGTCAATTGGTAACATGGGCACCTTGGGGAAGGGCTGAAGGGGGGAGGCTAGAGGCAGGGAGGGGAACAGAGAAAAATATAGAGCTCAATAAAAAATCAATAAAAAAATTCTCAGGATTTCCCCCGGCAATCAACTAAGACCTATAGACACTACCATGCAGGCCTTCATGATGGCAAAGAGACAGGAGGCCGGGGGTGGGGGTGGGGGGATCAGAACTCTGCCATCACTGACATCCAGGAGAGCTGAAGCAGGGAACACCCCAAGCGAGTAGTCTACTTTGAAGGCATTCCCTACCCTATGAGTGAGAACTAACGGGGATGAACTTCCCATCTGCACAGAACAGTAGAATTAATATAATTTCCTTTTGTGCTTTCTACCCCACCAGATGGCATGCATTGGGTTTCTTTCTTTTCTTTTTTCCTGTGTGTTTATAAAAGAACATGCAGGGCAAGGGAGAGGGCTTCATGATGAAGCATGAGTTTGGATCCACAGCTCACACATGAAAAGCCAAGAGTGGAGGCTTCTCCCAGTGGGTTGACAAAGATGGGAGAATCCAGGGGCTCACTGGTCACACAGTTTAGCCAATGAGTTCCAGGTTCGGTGAGAAACCCAGCCTAAAAAATCAAAGTAGCTGGGCAGTGGTGGCACACGCCTTTAATCCCAGCACTTTAGGAGGCAGAGGCAGGCGGATCTCTGTGAGTTCGAGACCAGCCTGGTCTACAAGAGCTAGTTCCAGGACAGGCTCCAAAGCTACAGAGAAACCCTGTCTCGAAACAAACAAAAACAACAAAATTAGAAAGTGATTGAGAAAGACACCCAGCGCTTGCCTCCCGCCCACATTTGCCTCCTGTCCACACACCACCTCCACGTACTTGCACACACAGAACACATACACATGAAAAGGATATCTGTACCGTTTCCAATTCGCACGGATCAACAATTTTACTCTGCAAATGTACATGTACTTCTCCTTTTCTCCCTGCCAACAACAAATTCCTACAGGTGACGATGACAGTCAAGCGGCACTTCTTTCTGACTTGTCAGTCTCTCAAGCTTCCTTCCAGAAGGTCAGGCCATCACGGATCTAGCATGCGCGTGTGCTGTTACCCTCACCAGCCCTCAGGGTCCTCACTCTTGGGCATTTCCAGCCAGCCCACATGTTCTATTACACAGATGTGTGATTGATTCTCAAGTAGAAGGAGATGCAATTTCCAGCGGACATGGGGCATGTATAGTTAAGGATGCTTAAAATAATCTAGTTTATAATACAAAATGCAGAAAGTAAAAGACAAAAATATCATTTGCTGGTTAAAACGCATCCTTGAGATTATGGAGTTTTAGACTTTGGGAATACCACAGGACGACGTGCTGTAAACAGCTTGCAACAGGAAAGATCCGCAGTAATGTGTGCTAACAAGCCACAGAGAACACTGGGTGTGTTCAGACGCCAGGCTGCTGACGAGAACAGCGCTAACAGTTGTCCCATACAGGAGCACTGACCAGGTGCCAGGAACTACGTGCATGGACCCACACGGACTACTTCAACTGATCCCCACAGCATCTTTAGGAAGCCAACCCCATTATTATCTGCATTTTATAGCAGAGAAAACTAAGGCTTGCCTAACTTGTCTAGATGCCAAACAAGCTGGGGAACTGGGATTTGAATCTCCACGGACTGGGTGAAGCCAAAGCCTGAGCTTTTAAACACCACATTACACAGTGTCTCAGGAATCCAACAAAAGATGGAAGATACCTCTCAGAATATATACTTCATTTTAAACTATGCAAGAGGAAATCAATCTGTAGTTTTCATAAATACGTGTCGGCTATCTTTGCCAGTGGAGTAACTTCTCATTGTGAATATACAGACAAGGTTTGGTTGGGTTCACATTTCCTAGTTTCTCAATCACTACCTTGCTCTTAGTGATTGCTGAGTCACTAAGAACCCAGATCACACAAACCCTAGCATTTGGAGTTAGGGAAATCTTGTCTTTGGAGAGATTTTTTTTTCAGTGCATGCACTTGTAACAGGTTTCTCAAGTCCAGTTCCAGAGGCCAGAGAGCCCTAACACTACCCTGCCCTAAGCTGACCCCACACCGTCCACTCTCATGGCTCCAGGGCCAATCTCACTGTGCTTGTTTCTCCACGCTTGCATAACCACCACAAAAGTGGCTGGGCAGCTCTGGCGCTCTGCCCATTAATCCTTCTGTGGCCACACGTTTTTCCAGCTGCTTCCAATCCCCCACCTTTCCATTCTCCCTCCCCGGCAAGCTCGGACTGTATCATCAACTACATGTCCACAGTCCAAACACCGAACCTCTTTTCTCAAATTTCCTCCTCTCCTCAGAGAGAAGTTGGTCCCCAGGGCAGGCCTCTCACTGGTTGCTGCTCTAGCTCTTGGCATGTGTTCCACTGGACCAGGCTCAGCAATACCACTTCAACTGTGCTCCTCACCTCTCCCTAAACGCTGAGCCTTCTGCCATCAGACCGCATCGGTCACTAGGCTTCGTCCTACACCAGTTCTCAAGATTCCCGTCACTGGGAAGCTGGATGAATTTAGCCCCTAACTCACAGCCATATCTTCTCATCACCATTCCCAGTGGCACAGCGGCACAAGCCTATAATCCTGGCACTCAGGAGACTGAGACAGGAGGATGGCGACTTCAAGGTCAATCTGAAATACAGAGACAGTGCCTTAAAAAGCAAAAGGACCTTCAGGTGGTGGAGGCACGTGCCTTTAATCCCAGCATTCAGAAGTAGGTTACACCAGGGCTACACAGAGAAACTCTGCCTCAGGAAAAAAAAATTTGCCCAGTAGCAGGTGTTAATAAAATGTTGTATCATATTAAAAATACATATCCAATGATTAAAATGAGTGTGTATTTCTTAAAGTCAACTCTACATTCCAGTAACAGAAGCAATTCAGTTCCCACCAAAGGATGCACTGCCCTGCCAGCGAGATGACTCAGTGGGTAAGGGCCATGGCTGCCAAGCCTGACCATCTGAGTTTGGTTTCCAGAACCTGTGGGTAGAAGGAAAGCATCAAAGCCCCAAAGTTGTCCTCTGACCTCTGCCCTGTACACACGCATATAGAAAAGAAATAACTGCACGAATGTTAATGTCGTGAGTTAAACAGATTTTGTGCACTAACGGCTGAACCCGGTCCCTCTCACGGAGCACGGCAGCATTAGTCTCCTCCCTCTTTGACAGAGGCAGCGCCAATGTCACCACACGCTTCCCCTCTTTTCGGGGGAGCTTATCTAAAGCAGCTAATTTTATCAAGCACCGTTTTCCTGAAGGACTGTACCAAGGAAAGAAATCATTTTTTCTTTTCAAGCCATTAAGATCCTGTTGGGCTCATGTCACTGGAACACTATCATGATCCCCAGATCATGAATCAGTGAACGTGTGAGGTTAATGGGGGCCAACAAAGAACATGCTAGGGGAGTCTTTTTGCAAATACAGACAAAACCCAAACAGATAAAGTACCATGGCCATGAAAATCATTCTTCCCGGCAACAGAGCAGCCTTTCATTCAAAGACAAAGTAATTTACTAAGAGCTAAAAAAAAAAAGAAAAAGAAAAAAAATCAACCAGACGTGGGGAGGGCAAGGCCATGAGGAGAGACAGAGCAAGCCGGGTCCCTTGCTATATAGATGTAGAACTAGCGCAATGCTCTATAAATTGAGACTATTGCATGTGTGACTTCACTCAGTCATGCACACACCAACTGCTGTCTCGCGGTGTGCAAGGCACTCTGTGTAATCCAGAAGACGGTGATGAATAAGACACAGCTCCTGCCCTCAGGAAACTCACATCTGAAAGAAGTCTATGTGGTCCCAAAGGCATGGGCCAGTGCCAGCCCAGGAAGTGCTGTGAGGAAGAAGTTTCTGGGAACTAAAATACTCTAAGAGCATGCATCTCACACCACATACAGCATTGATGGCCATGCTAAAAAACCAACTGGATGTCCTGCTGAGGAGTGGGAGTCAGGCGTCAGTAGAAAACCCTTGGCCGTGCGGTACTGATGCTTGAGAACCACAATGAGAGTGACTTCTCGTCTACACCAAGGAGAATTTACAGGCACCTTTCACAGCCAAGTGGGAAGATTCTAGTTTTGGAGACTAAAAAACAATCCTATGTATTTCTAAATTTTATATATATATATACATATATATGTGTATATATATACATATATGTGTGTATAGATATACATATATATCTATACACACACACACACACACACACACACACACATATATATATATATATATATTTTGAGAGAGAGAGAGAGAGAGAGAGAGAGAGAGAGAGAGAGAGAGAGAGCGCACTTGTGCCATGGTGTGCATGTGGAGGTCAGCTTGGGCACATCTGTTCTCTTTCACATGTGGGTCTGGGGCAGGCCGGGTTTGGTAGCAGGTGTCTTTCCCCTCTGAGCCATCTTGCTGGCTGATCACCCCTATTGTGACATGCTCAGTGAGAGCTTTCTGAAACCTTTTCAGATGTTTAGAGGCATTTTTTCTCTCTTCTAGAATGTTTCAAGTGTCTAGCTGTTCTTCATTCCACTTTGGCTTTCTCAGACACTGGGGTCCTGGGATATGCCGTTTTTCTTCTGTAGCAAGGGCCTGACTTTATGTAAAATCAGTTAGTCTGGACATAACATTTTTACTGGGAGACATTAATCGGTTTGATTTCGCCACACTGTTTAGAGCGTGGCTGAAGAATAAACATTAACTAACCGAAATGTTTATTGCTCAATATACCAAGATCAATAATACCTTAATGAGAAGCTGATATGACAGCTGTAACTGTGCTCCCTCTGTGACCAATGAAAGCAGTCTCCACACACAGCAAATATGGAATCTTAGCAGAAGGATAGATTTTTTTAAGCTTTTAAAAGAATAAGTAGCAAAAAAAAAAAAAAGAAAGGGCTTTTGCTAGCAAATAAAACGTTTCTTGGTCCTCTCGATGAGGTCAGAAGCAGCACACAGTGGTGCTGTCTTCATGCATTCACAGAATATGGTGGGTCCTTTGTAAGTCTTCTTGGCCCTGGGGAAGGCTGCCTTACTGACTGCTCCCGTAAGTTTCACGTTATCTTCAGACATAATTGAGAAAGCGTGGTCACTCATTTAACTCATATATTTGTTCAACATGGGGCCAATTTTCCCTATCTCTTTTATTGCAGGTCACATTGGAGTGGCTTTGATTATAAGCTCCTGGTAACAGAACTGCCTCACAGAAGAAGGCTGAGTGAGAGATGCTGTTTGGCTTGCACTTCTGGAAGATGCCCGTATCAATTATCAACAAAACTATTATTATTATTATTTATTATTATTATCTTGGTTCTTTTCAAGACAGGGTTTCTCTGTGTAACAGCCCTAGCTGTCCTGGTACTAGATCTGTAGACCAAGCTGGCCTCAAACTCACAGATATCCTCCTGCTTCTGCCTCCCAAGTGTTGGGATTAAAAGCGAGCACCACCACTGCCCGGCCACAATTCATTATTTTACTATGCTTAATTTTTAATTCAAAGCATGATTTTTACATGAAGAATGTAGTTAAGACAGAACACTATAAAGTGCATGAAAGTCCTTAAAGAGAAATGGCAGGTCAGTCTTAAAGGAATGAAAATCAAGAGGTTTTATAGATTCAAACATCAGGTCCCCTAAAGCGAAGTCATACCCAAGAGCCCAGTAAGTACATAGCTGAATGCAAGCCTGCTATTGTATTTACAGGGATCCGGTAAAGACAGATGTGTTCTACAGTGGTTACAGCTGAAAGCATGTAATAAAGAACATGCATGTACATCAATATAAGACACCTCTTTAAGATGAGCAACATGAGAGGGGAGTCCTCTGTTACACAACAACAATACCAAACACCAGGACAGATATTTCAGAGTTTACCATGAGCAATGCACAGGGCCCAGCACCATGAGATTTAGCAAAGAAAACCCACACAAAGGATGCTACATGTGTCAGCTAGGAGTCAAATAGAGATCAGAATCCTGTAAGGCGACCATGAAAAGACAGAGAGCAAGAATTGTGGCAATGTGCTTGGCACACTGGTGTATGGCCAAGACGGAGACAGCACCAGCTAAAGAGACGGTCTTGGCCTTCTGAGACTGTGCCACTAGGATCCCGAGCATGCTGTCTGTCTTGTTTCTTGTTCTACGGCTGTGACAAAACCCTTAGGCAAGCAACTCAAGGGAGAAAGGGCCTATTTAGCTCACAGCTCCAGGTCACAGTTCACCACGGCAGAGGAATCACAGTGGCAGGAGCTTCAGACATTATGTCCACACTCAGACAAGAATTATAAATGTGTAATTCTACCCACTGAGGTCCAAGATGCCGAGGAAATGGTGCCGCCCACAGTGGGCAGGATGAAGATCACCTCCACAGTTGGGTCCAGCAGTCTGTCTCCCAGGAGATTCTAACTTCCGCCACGTGGACACTAAGTATCACACCACCCACATAGCTTGCCCACACATAGTTACCTGGGTCTTGCCAAGGCTCTCTTACTGTTGGCTGTAAATGGAGTACCAGCTTCCTGCCCAACATAGACCCTAGGTATGAATTTGTTAAAAGCTTCCAAAAAGATGATCCCCGCCTGCTGGTCTCACTTTGGAGGGCAGCTGAAGAGAAACGGACGGCTGACGGTTTCCCAAACCGATCCTCGCGTTCAGTGCTCTTCCACACAGTTGACATCCATTGTCTCATTTAATCCTTCCGGATGGCCCCGTAACGCGGGCACTATAATTAGCCCCACTTTTCAGCTGAGCAGCCACAACCAGAGTACACGGAAAGTTAAGTGACCACTTCTGACAGGAATGTTACCATCACGGGCCAGCTCTAATCCTATGTCAAATTAGAGGTTTGGATGTTAAATGGTATAAATTCAGAAGAAAGAGAAAATTATCATGGGGCTGAGAATGTTCATGAAAAAAGAGGAAATTAAACCTGAAAACTTAGTAGGACCTGCCCGGGTGGAGAAGACAATGATATTACAGGTAAAGGAAAGAATGAGGCCCGGGTTACGGAAGTGAAAGCCTACAGAAGGATGATTGACAGGCTGGGAGTGCAGGTCCGCAGGTGACAAGCCCAACAGAGGAGTCAGGGGAGCACTGGGGTGAGGAGCTGAGGAGTCAGGGGAGCACCGGGGGCGAGGAGCTGAGGAGTCAGGGGAACACAGGGGGCAATGAGCTGAGGAGTCAGGGGAGCATCAGGGATGAGGAGCTGAGGAGTCAGGGGAGCACCAGGGATGAGAAACTGAGGAGTCAGGGGAGCACCAACCATGAGGAGCAGGGGAGTATCAGGGATGAGGAGCTGGGCAGAGGTGTGGCCCTGAGGGCTTTGTTTTGTCCATGTTTGTAAGTCAGCCAGCCAGTGGTCCTCTGTGCTCCACGAGACTGGCCAGCAGGTCCTGGGAACAGATGCTCCTCTGCACAGAGAGAGCTTAAGGGTAGCCCCAAATCAAAGGCCTGCTAATACCGAGTGACGAATTCTCAACACAAGATTGCCACAGAAACCATGCCAGAACTTTATGCCAGGGATATGCGGCACCGACATTTTATTCCCGGGCCCATCAACATGCCTAAATATTGAAAGGACTTACAAAGGGTGTGAGTTCTTCTTTGTCATGTTCGGGGACAGAGAAAATATTAAAACCAGAGAACTCATTAATAAAAATGCTCCAGAAATGCACAGACAGGAAGGAAGGGTCCCCTTGGGCTAATGAGCAATAATATTTAGCTGGTTTTTCCCCAGCGGAAATAGCACCAGACTGATCCACTCGGCATAACAAGGCTTTCGTTTTTAATCTGAGTTCTAGCGGTCCCCATATTCGACTTTCTAACTCATACAGAGAACCTCTCTCTACACACAAGTTACAAATAGCTCCCAACATTATGACCAGTTAGCTCTCAGATGTCCTCTACTTACAAATATGTACGGTACTAACCGGTTTTAAAATCCGAGCTTACTTGGCTCTCAATATTACTAAAACTTGGTAGGATTGAGTTTTTCCCTTAAAGGGAGGGCGTGGCATAAACCAAGGCCAGAGAAGAAAAGGCGTTCTTCTCTTTTCCTTCTTGAGGAGTCTGCCTTCTTTCAGTTTGGGGGAGAATGTTTCCTTCATTCCTAATATGAAGTGGTGTGTCAACATCGTTAAGTATCAACAGATTTCAATGTAACATAAAAGCAGTAGTGGTTAGTGCCATCTTGATTGGCTTGAGGCATGCCTTGGGAATTAGCAAAGAACAAAGCTATGAAAAAAAAGAAAAGAAAGAACAAAGCTTTGGGGGCATTTCATTTCCAGAGGTTAGCTTGGAAGAAAGCACTACCCTGCATGTGGGCAGTACCATCCTGTTGAAATTGAAGTAGAAATGTATACCCTGGCAATGCTGACAAAAGCATGGGCAGCCCGGATATGATGGTCTGTTGAACCCGTATTTTGGGTTTCATGGTCTAAGCTAATGAGGACGACTGACCAGGTCTCTCCCTCAAGAGGACACCAGACCTCATTACAGATGGTTGTGAGTCACCATGTGGTTGCCGGGAATTGAACTCAGGACCTTTGAAAGAGCAGCCAGTGCTCTCAACTGCCGAGTACCATCCTATGAGCTGGGCTAAAACAGGGAAAAGGAAAGCTAGCTAACAGCTATACTCTCAATCAACATCACCCTCTCCCTCCCTCCCTTCTTTTCCTCCTTCCTCCCTCCTTCCTTTCTCTCCCTCCCTCCACTCTCCTCAATCCCTTCATTCCTTCACTGTGAGCTGCCCTGTCCCATCAGGCATTCCCTGCCATGGAAAAGTATGGACCCAAGCCACAAGCACGGTCCCCCCAGAGCACGGTCCCCCAGAGCACAGTCCTCCCAGAGCTTCTGGCCTTAAGCTGTGAGCTGAGGCCAGGTTATTGGGAGTGGCAGCAAACAGCTAACACAAAGGCCTACAGGTTGCCATCTGCACCAGATAGGGACAAAGTCATGTGTAGACACACCTGTGCCGAAACATCATGGATTCTAAGCTGCCATGTTTAATCCCTTTTAAAGGTTCACAATGTGAGAATGGCGACCTCTTCCTTGCATGGGGACGGTTCTCTGGGCCAGTGGTGGCAAATAAGACAGGTGATCACAATGACTTTCTCTGGCACTTCCACTCCTTGCTGAACTACAGCCTGAGCAGCTCAGCTTCACCCAAGACAGCCAGCAGGTACCGGGAAGACATGCTAATGACGTCTCTCCTTACTTCCGGTGCATATTCTAAAGATGGCATGTTTTCCTGTCATAAACATCTTTCAGACAGAAAGGAAACTGCGCACTGAGAATGTCCCTAACGTAGACAGCTGGGTCCTGAGCTCTGGGGGCTGCTATGTATGGGGCAGGAATGTGAAATGAAATATCCCACATCTCAGAGAACGTGAGCCTGGACAATTAGTGTCGTGTGGAGCTCCGTCCACCCACCATTCCCAAGGCGCTGCTACAGACTGTCAAAACCGCACTTTTTAAAATGCATTTTTCCCAGTTAGAAACGCAAATCTATGTCCCGGTCAATCCACATCTCTAAAAACCTCACGACACACAGGAAAATCAAACCGCAGCTACGCCTGAGCTGGACCAGTAAAAAACACGACGACGTATTTAAGGGAGCTGGCTGCCGGGGTGAGATGCATCAGACAGAGGGATGAGTAAGAGGGTAGAGAGTTGGCCATACAGGTGATGAAATATTTGTGTTAATTATATATTCTATACATTGTGTATAGGGATGGTCACTGTGATAGTCACTTTATGTTTGAAATTTTTCATAATAAAATATTGAAGGAAAACATGAAATCATAGAAAACCACAGACATTCAAGGAAAATAAAAGCGGCACCCAGACACCGAGTATATGCCCGTTTTATAAACTGTCTTCCCCACCTCACCCCCAATACACTCAGCATTTTCCGAATGGCATATGATGTCACCGTACAGGCAGCACTGTGTAGCCTCCAAGTCTTCACCATCACCCACCTGACACGAATCCCTATTCTCCGCACCCCTGACAGACTTAGAATAAAGTCCTGGAAGTACAACTTCTGACTCGGGAGGGAACCATTTTGAGGCCTGCTTTCACGTGCTCCCTTTTTCTAAGCCCTCCTCTGGAATAGCAAGCACATCACAGAACCTGTCGACCCAGAGGCCTCTGAGCCTTAAACACTCTCATAAATAAAACCTCTCACTCTCATTTCTACTAAGAAACAAAGGCTCTTTTTCAAAAAAATATCTAAATTAGGTACCGCTAGTAATTCCCAGTTTGTTTCCTAAATCCAAGTCAGGGGTGCTGGCTCAGGACTTCGCCCCAGCAGTGGGACAGGAGCTAAGTGAGAATGGGGTACCTTTCTGTGTCAGTAAGTAAGGAGAGGGCCAAAAATCAACAGGGCATGTCAAAAGACACAGAAGCCAACCTGAAGAAGCCCTTACATGCTGGGTCTAATTTAAATACAAAAGTGCATAACTGTAATGGATTGTAATTGGAGTGTAAAATTGTCTATAAACAAATAAACCAAGTGGCCAATATGTAAAGGGAGGACAGAAGGAGGAGCAGGGAAGAAAGGCTCTTGCTCTCGGCACAATGCACTAACACGGTAATGTTCTACCTAAGACAGAATCATCAAGGGATGCAAGGCTGAAGAACATTTACATAGCCTCAAAGTAGCTCCCAATAGCTAATCACAAAAGAGAAATAGGTATTTTCGCTGCAGAGGAACTGAGTGAACTCATAACTACGGGCTCAAAAGTAGCATCAGAAAAACTAAGCCAAGCAATACCCATGAAACTGCACCAAGGACACACAACCACTATGACATTCCCACCACAGCCACATAAGCCAAACGAAGGGGAAATCGTTAAGTCCAAAACAAGGGTAGTCTGCGAAACAAGTGTTCTCTGCTTTGCAAAACTGCCCAAGTCTTAAAAGGCAAAGAAAGGCAGGGAAACTGTTCCCAAATAAAACAGACTAAACAGACACATCAGCTAGATGCCATCTGTCGTCCTGGAGTGCATCCTGGCTTGGAAAAAGTTCCCATAAAAGTCTCTTGGGACAAAAGGCAAAATCTGAAGGCAGACTATCCAATAAAGTAATATGATCATTCAATTTCCTGGATTTTTAGGAGATGCTGAAATACTTTGAATAAACACATATCGCATCTGTAACTTATTCTCATAGCCAGCAAAAATAAAATAATTATAACTGCATATAAGTCAATAGCATAAATAAAGAGAAAAGGCAAAAGTTGCAAAATGTTATTAAGTGGTAGGCTTTAAATGGTATTATAGAGGTCATGGCAGTCTTGCAATTTTTCTTAGTGTTTGCTTTAAATGGTTTCTAAAGACATTTTAAGTACATGTAAATTTTGCTATTTTCAGCAGAAAGGTAACATGTACTTTTTTTTTTTTTTGGTTTTTCGAGACAGGGTTTCTCTGTGGCTTTGGAGCCTGTCCTGGAACTAGCTCTGTAGACCAGGCTGGTCTCGAACTCACAGAGATCCGCCTGCCTCTGCCTCCCGAGTGCTGGGATTAAAGGCGTGCGCCACCATCGCCCGGTTTACTTTCTAAAAGAGAGGGAAGTACCGTACCTAACTACACTAGAGGTCACAAATGAAGGAAAAGCCAATAGTCACACAAGCCGAATTTAAGAATTGGCCTGGGCTGGACAGATGGCTCAGTGGTTAAGAGCACTGGCTGCTCTTCCAGAGGACCCAGGTTCTACAGCACCTACATGGCAGCAAAAGTTAAAAAAGAAAAACCCAATACACATAAAATAAGTAAATAAATAATTTTCCAGGTGGCGCCGGCACACATATTTAATCCCAGCACTTGGGAGCCAGAGGCAGGTGGATCTCTGTGAGTTTAAGGCCAGCCTGGTAAGCAAAGCGAGTTCCAGGACAGCCAGAGCTGTTACACAGAGAAACTTGAAAAAAAAATTGTCATGTATCATGTACATTCTCCACATCTGACTACGTTCATAGAACACACATTTGTCAAATGTCAGGTAATTCTCAGAGTCCTGTGAAGTGAGTTACAGGAGCTGTATTAAGCGGTCTGTTCCTTCTACGACTCATTGGAAAAGTAACGACCCAGGAGTGGATTGAGAGTACAGACATGGTGTCGGGGGAGGGAGGGACGCTGGAGCTCATCACCTTTATCACTTAAAAAGCGCTTAGCCAGTAGCCACCACACGTCTTGTGAAATACGAGTCCATGGGGACGCACGCTTCCCCTCCAGTAGCTGCGGGTGCCCCAGCAGACTTCCTCGTAGAACTCCTTCCTGTGAGTTTAGCTGTGCGGGGTGCCTTGTCGGGAGCCAAATAATGACCATCTCTGACGACTACAGGCCCCTAAGCGGAACTGGAGTTTCTGCTTTTCCCTCCTCACACGTTCATTGAGTTATGCTCTTGCCATAGCAAAGCAGGATTTGGCAGCGCCCTACGCTCGCTTTCGTTCTGCGCTTTCCTGTGTCGTTTCCTGGGCCTCTCACACTGTAAAAACGGGACGATGTATGTATACAGGCAAGAGAGGTAGGAAGAGAACAGGCTACAACCTCCTTTCAAAACCCGCGTCCTGCCTCATCCAATAACCATACACGAAGTTCGTTGTATCCAAGTCCCAACCTACCACTTAAACATCCTTATGTAAATGGATAGGACTGGCCTCTTTTGTGTTCTTACCTGGTCAGAGTGAAATCCTATCGGACAGGAAGCCTGGCCTCCTGAAATCCACCTGCTCCTACTGGCTATTACACTTCTCAATGCTCCGCTTCCCAATCTATAAAATGGGGACAATAAGGCAAACGTACCAGCTCCAAGAGTCCAGTACCAGAAACGGTTCTAATGCAAGAACTGATCTTTACTTAGCACCGCTGTACTTCACGTGAAACCTACAGACAGTCCCAGCCACCTCAGTGTTACTGTCCCGGCTTCAACACTGGGCAAGCGAGTGGACTGAGGAGCTCCGGCCACTGCTGGGGGAACCTGCGACGCTGACACTGGACCAACATCGCGAATCAGTCATGATGGCTCACTGGTGGCAGTCAATGACAACACGAAGATACTCACTGGGGGAGCACGCATATTTATGGGAAAGTTTGCTTGAAAAGAACAATACTTAGCAAAAACTGTACATTAAAAAAAATGGCCAAAATAAGCAGCAAAGGGTAAATATTAGAAGCTACCAGCATGGCACCGACAGACAATGGTAATACACTGTGTATCTCAAAAAGCCAAAGGGAAGACATTTGGATGTTTACGCTGAAGAAGAGATGTTACACAAGGCAATGGATACAATGACTTCAACATACAACGCATGCACGTGTTGAAACCTCATAAGATGGCAGGCTCATAAATTTTTTTTGTGTGTTCGTAGGATCAGTTAAAAGGATCAGTTAAATTTTTTTTTTTTTTGGTTTTTCGAGACAGGGTTTCTCTGTGGCTTTGGAGCCTGTCCTGGAACTAGCTCTGTAGACCAGGCTGGTCTCGAACTCACAGAGATCCGCCTGCCTCTGCCTCCCAAGTGCTGGGATTAAAGGCGTGCGCCACCATCGCCCGGCGATCAGTTAAATTTTTAAAAAGAACTTGAAAGAGAAAGCTACCATGCTTAACGCCTATGGGTCACCTACACAAGTTATTTAATTCCTGTGGTACCAAACACATCCACGCCACATCCCTATGAAAGATGAAGACCCCAAGAGTTCAGGGCTCACCCACATCGAACACAAGTTCCAGACTCTAAAAGACAAGACCTTATTCTAATTTTACAAAGAAAGGCAACTCTGCCAAGTGCCTAATTCTTTACTTCGCAAAGACTCACCACTGTGAGCCAGTAGAAGTGAATCCTAAGAAGCCAGTATTGATTAATTCAGTAGAAAAATAATACTCTTATTTTTTTTTAAGACAACAACTAGGGACCACCCCCAACGCGAGGGGTAAAAAAATAGTAACCAATGTAAATGTTACCTGTTACTCTGTGCTGCCCCCTCTTGGCTGCCCCGGAGAAGTGAACCGCTCAAACGTGCCTGTTTCTGTAGGCCAGCCAACACAGAGAGCACCGGGCTCTTTTATACCATGGAATGAAATCCTCTAGCTTCAGATGACCCCTAGTAGAACTCAACCCTAAAGCACACACTACAATATTTTCTATTTATGAGGTTCCCAAAATGGAAATTGGGAAAGAGCCTCTTGGAGCGGTCCCAAAGGACCTGCCAGATCCCTTGCAGCTCCGTGACCCCTAGGGCCTATGACATCCAAGCTGCTGCGACGCCTCTGGCAGCAGCAGATCTTACCTCTTTCTCTATCTTGAGTAACTTCTTTACAGCCACCTCCTTGTCCTGTGATATCCATTTGGCTCGATAAACACTCCCAAAACTTCCTCCACCGCAGTTTTCGAAAAACTGCAAGTCGTCGAATTTAATTTGCACAAAGGAGGCGCCGAGAGACGACATCTCATAATGACAGTAGTAAGCGTCCTCACAGTCTGGAGAGAGAAAGGAGAGACACGCTGGATCACAAACAAGTCAGAGTCCTGCTGCCGATATTTATACCGAGTCCTGTGAAACTTCCAGAAAGAGCAGGATGACTTCAGAAAGAAAAGCGAGACGAACACATCGAAATGAAAGCGCTCACCCTGGCAGCCGGCGCAAAATTCAACAACGGCTTGTCCGGGCTTGGGACCGGCTCAGATTCCTCCGCCGCAAAGCCTGTCACAGCGCTTCCTACACATCCCGAGGAGCTCTGCCTAAAGGCTTCTGTGTCACCAGGTCTCCTACCAGGAAGGCCTGACACACAGAAACCATGCTTTCTTTCAACAGTAAGCTAGCATAGCTCGTCTGGCATGTGCGGCATGCCGTCTCTCCGTGTTGCCCTTACTTCACGGGAAAAGTACCCAGCCTAAGCCGGTGCGCATCCTAGCACCAGCACAGCCAAAAACGCTGCAGAGTAAACACGGATTCAGTGTTTAGACTCCAAACAAGATTTCATCGAAGAGTGAAAGAAAAGGTGGCCAAGTGCTGCCAAACGGGTCTCACTAGGCTGCACACCATAGCAGAACCTATTTTCTGAGACGTTGTCTCTGTTTACAATATATTAAGTCACCCAACAAATACTGCCAAAGATGTTAAATAAAATATATATATTATGCTTGTTTCCAGAGGAACCCATGACCCCTCCCAGAGACTACTTCAGTGAGATGCTCTGTGACTGAAGGGCTCTTACTCTTGCCCAGGTGTGTGTCCATTCCTAATCCTCTATGCCAAACCATAAATTAGCAGGAAAAGCAAAACCCTAGACACACAGATGATGGCATAAGCTTCTGAGCAGGCATAAAAAGCTGCAGGTGGTAGATGAAAGAATCTGCATGCGCGCCCTTCCTGGGACTGTAAACCAGAATATTATAATCATGGAGCGAAAGGTGGACCTATATTTGAGGACCCATAAAACAATTGGCTTATGCTCCCAACGGTCACCATCATGAACGACTTTTAACAAATGAAAAGAAAACAGCTATATAAGAACGTAAAGGCATCTACGATAAAATGCAATGTGCGGCCACTCTGCATGTATCTTCTATCTATAAACATTGAGACATACTGAAACATGACGCCTGCACCTTTCCTTCAGAGGATTCTGACACCATCCCCCAAAGCACACGAGGGAAGGGGAACACAGGCGTGTAAGAGGGAGAAAGAAACGTGACAGAATTAAGAGCAAATCAGAAGGCTGCACCGGCCTTTTACTACCCTGGCCATTTTCTATGAAGCGTGAATTTTTTTTTCCTTCCAAAATAAAAGGTAGAAGGAAGCAGTCTGCAGCACTAGAAAGCCAGTGTCTCCATGTACAATTCAGCGCTTTGCCGAGAGACGCACGCAGGCGGCTAAGAGAGTTCAGTGTGCAGCTGGCTTAGCCATCCCATTTTAGGAGCATCGGCTCACTGAAGAATGCTGATTCCTTATGCCAAGTCCAAGTCTGCTCCACGTTAGGGAGAAGGCAAGAAAGAAAAATGAAGCGATTTGTTTATCTTCAATGTTTAGAGCCTTCCACTGTTTAGAAGACAGAGCGGCCACAAAAACAAAGGAGGGGGACAGCTGTGGGGAACGCAGGCGCAGTCTACTGACACATTTAATTTAGCGATATTTCATACAGACTCCCTACAATCCATAGTTAACTGCAGAAAAGAAGGTCTATAGAAAATGTAGGAGAATATGCCCGACCAACGCAGAGAGTGTGTGCAAAGCAAAAAGCTTTTATAATAAATGTCAAACGCTATGCTAGCTCTCCGCGGGGCAGCAGAGGATAGGTCTATGTTTTTATAATCAATTTATCAGGTATAGGAATTTAAATAGGCCTGCAAAGCTTATCAGATGCAAATCCACTGCCTCCCTGTCCCCCACTTAACTCTCACTGCTGAGAAAGCCACTCATGCCGGCTCCTTTGAGGATTCGCTCTTCTTTACCACATTTCTGGGGGACGTGATTAAACACCGTCGCTTCTTAACGTTTCCCATTTCAGATTTGTTACAACAATTCCCTGCAAGGGATTCAGCTCTTACACATCATCCTCAGCCTCCACAGGCTCAGGCGCTAGGGTGTTCTAAACCCTCTGTTCACAACCCCAACATTTGGCTAAGTCAATATTCACAGTTTGTAGTAGTCTCGCAAAGTCAATATTGTTCCCAGCACCGTCATGCGGCAATTATATCTTACTTAGATAACTTTTGTTTCTTCTGGAGTTACTAGTTGCCCTGTGTTTTCTTCTATTGTTTGTTTAGCTTTTCATGCTACTGACAAACTTAGCTAACCCATCAAATTCTCCCAGGACTGCAAAACTCTCAATGAAGTAAAACAAAACAACAACGACAACAAAAAACACCAAATCTCTGTTATCCTGGAGGAAGGAAGATGCTGGTTTTCATGGAGACATTCTTTCTTAACACCTCATCTTGATTTAGTCTGGCTGGAATGGCTGCTTCCCAGGTCAGACTGTAACTGGGATTTCTTCCCCTGTGCTATTCAAAGACCTTCCTTCTCCTTCACCCTCTGAGGGAAAACCTTGCCCTTGGACCTTCAGTTTCTCTTTCTTGGTTTACTTCTGCACCTTGACGACATTCGTCTCTCATTGACTCTTTGAGTAGAGGGCACAGAATGGGGTTTTTGAGTCTCCACTAGCAACCTGTCTGCTGTTCTGGGAAGAGTATTATCCTTTATGTAGTTGTGAAAGTATATTTTATTTTTTCACATTTTTTAAAATTAACTTATCCACTCATTTTATGAGTGCAAATATTTTGCCTGTATGTATGTCTGGGGTGCACAGAAACTAAAGGGGTCATCAGATCTTCCGGAAATGGGGTCACACAGATGCTTGTAAGCCACCAGGTGGGTGCCAGGAACTGAACCCGGGTCCTCTGCAGAGTACCAAGGACTCTTAATCAATGAGCTATCTCTCCAGTACTCTCACTGAATTTGTTTTTCTCCAAGACTTATCTCTTTATTATATGTGTATAAGTGTTATGCTTGTATGTATGTATGTGCACCATGTACATGCCTGGTGTCTGCAGTGTTTGAAGAAAGCATTAGATCCTCTGGGATTTGCTACAGTCGTCAGCTTCCATGAGGATGCTGGGAATGGAACCCAGGTTCCTGGAAAGAACAACACATATTCTGAACCCCTGAGTCGTCTTTTTAGCCCCTTCTTCATTGCGAGGGCAGCTATGGACAGGTGGACGTTACTACAGCTTCTAAACCCTTTTACTTTTTTTTCCCTAAAAGCTTTTAGAATTACTTTTTATCTGTAGAATTCCGCCTTGGAGATGATTTGTTTGTTCCCCGCTCACCGATAGGACACTCAGTTCCAATCTTTAAATCGTGTCTTTGAGTCTCAACCGTCCCGTGTTCTTTACCACTTGAGCCACGTGTATTTGATGTCTTATTCCTCACACAGGCGTGAAACCCTGCTTGCAGTCCCCCTTGTGTGCTGACCTCTGTCACATCTGCATGACGGGTGCAGGCAACACAGCTGCTTCAAACGCCCACCTCCACCTAGCAAACCTGTCCCTCACATTGTCTCCGAAGCCCATATGAACCATTACACTCTTTCTATGCAGCTGTCTTTCCCATCACACTCCCACCCGAACATAAACCTCCTAAACCCAGAGTTCATTTCTGTCCATCCTGGGTTTTCAGCACCAGACACGCAGTACAGCACCTTTTCTGCTCTAGCGTGCCTGTTCAATTAATTAATGGCTTTTAGATAATTTTCCCATTATAATTCCCGGAGCTGCAAAGATTTCAGTCAAACTCAGGAAACTCAGACCTGCTGTTTTCACAGCGCCCGCAGAGGACTCTAAATCAAATCTGTTTGAGAAGCTGCCACAGGCTTCTTGGGGAACCTGGGGCCTCCAGTACTGGGTGCCTCTCAGTCTGGGTTGAGACAGAGGAGAGGAGGAGAAACCCTTTCCCAAACAGAGAAGAAGGATGTGATCAACAAGAACTAACTTGAACCCCCTGGCCAGGACCCTTGGCTATGGTGGCCACCCCGACGAGAAGCAACAAGGTACATTTGTTCACGTCAGTTACTCATACTGTAGTATACCCCGCTGTTGGGGATTGGCTCTACATGAATGGATGATGCAATTACTTGGATGTTTTATTGAGACTGTAAAAAAATTAAGTCCCTTCTAATTTCTGAAGAGATTAACAATTTTAAGAGTGTGTCAGTGAAGGTTTTAACTCCAGTGAGCTCAGCAAGGCATCAAAACCCTCACTTAAAAATTTGGTTTAGATCTCCACCCCTGTATACATATGTACATATGTGTGCATACATATATGTGTGTGTGCATGCGTGTATGTATGTACGCATATATTTTAGGCTACATATGTATATTGCTTCCCCTTTCATTTTAACTCGCTATTCAAAGATCAATTTACAAGGAGGATGAAATATGAGTTGCCACTACCCAAACCCAGAGCATCTTGGGAAGAAACTGATCAAATCACAGCATCAAGACTTGATCAAATTATGCTAGAGTTTCTCAGAAACATCTCTACTGTTTAGACCGATAAAGCCATCTATTAGACAGGGAGCCAGCTATACCCATTTGTTTACAAAGGCTACCAGATGACACACAATGTTTTCAACCCACTCCCCCGGAGACTGGCTTTTACATAATACAGACAATCCCACAGCCCTGCAGGTGGACTCGGAATAGGAACGTCACGAAAATCAGAACATAATAAGGGGTCACAAATTTGAAAACAAAAGCAAGTTGGTTAAATTCAGCCATCCGCTGACTTGAGCAGTAGCCAAAACTTGGTGATTTCAAGAATGTCCCTAAATTAAAAATACAAAACTAATTTCAATTATTAACTAAACAGATAAAAGCATACATAGTATCATTTAGTTAATTATAAAAGCAGAACCATATAAAGGTGGAAAAGTCTTAAACGGAATATTATTTTACATTTTAGTTTCTTATCTTCTCAATGAGGGAGCTGGGGTCAGGACTTAGCTCACGGGTCTTTAATTCGCCTCTTGATTTTTCTAATTGGTATCAATCTCAAGTCAGTTGTCTGTCACTTGATTTCTGTCACAGATAAATACAAATAAAAATAAAAGACTACTTGGATGTCTATCATTTGAGAAGCAAAGTTTTACAATTAGATGGGACTGAGTTGAATTAATTCTGTCTCCATCTCTCTTGAAACAGCCACGTTTCTTCCAATGATGCCATTTTTAAACCTCGTAAATAAGGGTTTTGAAATCACCTCCATCTGATAATCCTGATGGCACCGGAAACGGAAGCATCACTTCTAAGCACAGATAAGCAACACAGCCATGAGCAAAGGCCCAGTTAGCCAGAGCGAGCCGCAGACCCCAGTTCAAGCTATCTGAGCTCAGTCAGGCTAAGGACTGTGTCTCTGCAAAGTAGGCTTCCCGCGGCTTCCCCCAGACTCTTGATGGGGAAGCAGGGGAGGTGTGGAATCTACACACAACAGGCGGAAATGGAGGCCCTCTAACTGTTGTCTAAGCTTTGAGGCCACCCATTCTTTCAGCCTTCATAATCAATCAGTCATGTTTCCCCCTCCCATGTTCAGAACTGCGTTCTATTTTATTTCAGTCGCTTCTGCTGCCCAACTGTTGACAAACGGCCTGTGGATTTCTAAGTGCTTTTCAGTTGTGGTTATGTGTCTTAACTTCTTCCCACCCTTGTGTTTCCTCTCCCTTTGGAGGTTGGGTAACTGTGCAAAATCTATCTTACTAGCAAGGATTATTTAGTTATTTCCCACACAAGGTCTTACTATATTGTCCAGGCTGGCCTTGAGCTTGGGATGCCCCTGCCTCAGATTTCCAAGTGCCAAAGTTAAAGATGTGTACCAAGATGCCTAGCTATACGTGTAACTTTTTCCTTTCAAACTGTTTTTTCAAAGAGATGAATCCTATTTAAGTTACTAGAAGGTTTTTTCTTTTACTTTTAGATATTAGTATTTGCAGAACATATTTATTCTATTACAGTACTCACTTTCTGTCATCTTCCTTCTGACTCAAGAAAACTATAATCTGCCTTATCAAATACCTCCACATCATAATGAAAATATTTTTTAAATTAACTTTACAAATGAAGTCTGGAATTTCTCTGGACTTTTCTCTTTTGGATATATATGAACCCATTATTTCTAATGTATATACTTCCTCTTTTTCCATCCCTAACTTAATCTTTTCTTTTTTCTTTCTTCACAAAAGTAGTTCTATATTTATTTCTGGCACAACATAAGAAGAAAAACTAATTTGTGTCACTGTGATCAAAGTAAATTTTTAAGGAGATTTCTTAGGCTGAAGAGGTAGCTCAGTGGATAAGATTATTTGCTATGCAAACAAAAGGACCTGGGTTCAAGTCCCTGGCATCTAGGTGAAAGTCACGCACAGCAATGCAGGCCTGTAATCCCCAGCACTAGCGGCGGGGACTCTGGGAGCTTACTAGCGAGCCAGTCTAGCCAAAACAGCAAGCTTCAGATTCAGTGAGAGACCGTGCCTCAAACAATAAAGCGGGGGAGACAGAAGACACCTAGCATCATCCTCTGGCCTCTGCATGCAGTTGCCCATGTATATGCACACATAAACATGCATATACCACACGCACACAAGGAAGGAGGGGAGGGAGAGAAGAAGAAAGGATTTGGGGGTCAGCAAGATGGCTGGACAGGTAAAAGCACTTGCCAGCAAGCCTGAGTTCGATCCTAGGAACGCACGTGGTAGATGACACTCCCACAAGCTGTCCTCTGACCTCCATACATTTTGCGCATCCAAACATATACATACATAAACAATAAATAAATTTTTTAAAAAAACTTAAAGGTGATTTTGCAAAAGCAGCCCTCAACCTCTAGCCAACTGATGTGTGTTTCTTCATACAGTTCAGTAAGTAAATGTATCAAAACCACATATCGTCGTGTGCTTTATAATGCTGTTTGGAATTGCTGCCCTGTATTCTTTTAAGGGCATTTTTTTTCTTCTAAGAAAAGGGAAGTCTTTGGTTTGATATATTTCTTCATAATGTCAGGGTCAGAGATTTAAAAACACAATTCTTGAACAGACTGCTCTGTGCCCGTCTTTAAAAAAGAAAATCATTAATGATAACTAAGTCTATTAGGAAAACTAACTAGAAGCATGTCTACTTTGCTATTTTCTTCTAAATGGCTTTCAGAAAAGAACCCCTCACATAACATAGGTTGGACCCAGGAAACAGGGCTCCTTCTGGCATATGTATGAGAAATCCAGCTTTAAATGAGTCTAGACGAGAACGGACGATCTCCCTCTCTCTCTGTGCTTCGCCATCTATGTAACATGACTCTTCAGTTGGAGCAAAGGTTACAGTAAAAACAAGCTAGTTAAATGAAACATTCTTATGCATCCATTAATATTCCAATAAATGAAAATCAACTTCCGTGGCCTACTACCTTGCCAGAAACGCTGTTAGCAGAAATAAAATCAATGAGAAAGTGCATCCACGTCCGGGGCTACTGGAGCAGCTCTTGTGGGAAAAGAGATGGGACTGCCGCTGAGTAAAGACGGAGAACACAGAGAGGACATAGTTCTGGGGCTGCCTAGACGAAGGCCCAGGTGCCCCGGAGTGGGGCTCTTCTGGGGGCAAGGCCCAAATCCTAAGCCAGCCTCCCACTCATCCTGGGGATTTGCTGTACAGTTCTCTCCTCCAGAACTGTCCCTGTCAATCAGGAAACACCCAAGCAGCCTGGCTTCTGACAAATAAGGTGCAAGCTCAGCCTGGGTAGCTGGAAGAAATGCTTCCTAACAAGGGTCAATCAATATGCAGGTCAGAACCGGGTCAGCTGAAGGCGGACGAAAGATAAGACAGACACCGGGAAATTCAAATTAGCCAAAAGCAAGACCCAGATTACGCTTTGCTGACTGAGAGGCAGAAATTAGCTGTGGGTACAAGTTGCACAATTGCTGGTGACTAGGATAGCCCCGCAAGAATCTATTCTGCCCTCTTAGTAGTGCGTGACGCATGCCTGAGTGTTCAGCAGGAGGTGGGGCGTGGAGAAGAGATCCTGCACCAGCGAGGCAAGAATGGGTGTGTCTCTAAGGCCTGCTCCAGCCTCACTAGCATGACTAACCAGGCTAGTATGAGGTCCTGAGAGACCGTCTTCCTTTCCTGGGAGGCGCATCTGACAGTAAACGCGAGGGAATGTTCAGTAGTCTACATGGCTGATGGAAACAGTAGAAGTTCCGGGGCCACACTCTTGGAATTCTTCTCGCATAGCTGGAGAGGTCCAATTCCAATGTCCGTCTCGAACTCTTCTCTCCCATCCCCAAAGTAAAGCGCTCTTTCCATCTTGAGACCATCAGGAGAACCACAGACTCTATAGACTCCTGGGATGGATGAACTAATTCCATTCTTTCCCTAGCAAAATGGAGTCACTTTACCTCTTCCATCAACCTGGGGCTACAAACCTCAGCAGGGCCGACCCCATCTTCCCGTCTGCATATTCCCACATAAGCAGCATACAACATTGCAGAGGAGGTCAGTGAATCCTACTTTCTGACCTTAAAGCAACCATCTGACTCTAAGATGTGGAGGAGTAAATGTGTCTGTTTATATTGCTTTGCTTAGTTGAGTTAAGAGAAGACTGGAAAGTCCACATGAATTTTTAGGGTTAAATGAAAGATTTTTTAAAGCAAACATTTGCCTACTTTGGAGGTGCTTATTGGCTGCAGACCCGCAAAGGGACACAGTCCTTCTCCTTCACAGTAGGGTATTCTGATAGAAAAGCTTAAGCAAGTATTTACTCCGTGACCTAGAGATAAACGTGTTCCTTCTCTTTTAGGGTTTCCTATGTGAAGTCCAGAGATGGGCCCAGAAAGGATTGATGGACCCTGGAGAGAGGAAGTACTCAAAAGGAGCCCTACAAACGGTTCCAAGAGATCTTAGCTCTGCTTCTCAGCCATAGCCTTCCCATGTTTCCCGAACTTCCAAAGTCTTTATCTATGTGTCCCCAACACAGACTATTACAGAATTGCTTTGGAAACCCCTGTACACAAGAGGAGTGGCTAGGATGACACCATCTCAGCATATGCATTTAAGTACGACAGGAACAAGGCAAAATAGTGTGTGGGCAAGCCTTGCCGGGCAAAGCTGAAGCAAGCCCCCAGCTTGAGAAACGTGGGAAAGCCCTTTCTGCACTTAGTCGCGGTAAACTGGAGTTTCCCGGACTAGCCCCGGCATTTCCACACGCTGTCTCATAGACATCTCCCAGGAAGCAGGTATCACTGCCTCCCAAGGGTGTAAATGTCAGCCAAGCCTCATTTACAAACGACAAAACTGGGATTCACCTTGGGTCACCTCCTTTTCTTCCACCGCATATTCTACTCCATCATTTACTGCCTCCTGATTTTCCTCTTAAATAACTTAAATAACTCGATGGTTTACCATCCACGTATTTGAGGCTTTAGTTTTCGACAAGCAATGGTGTCAATGAGTAAAGTATCAGATGTGCCCCCCTCCCCTTCTCACGGTGTATTAGTAGGCTGGGATTATTTAACTCCTGTTTTACTCAATGCTTCAGCTGTCTCTCCAGGGTCAGCAACAAAAGCCCCTGAAGTATTAGTCAAGCTATCTGGCATGCATGGCTCTCTTCCCTCACAAGTAACAACTTCGGATACAGATGTAACTATATTTGTTTATGTGCAGTGGGTCAAGGTTAATAGGCACAAAGGAAGTAGCCTAAATCTTCCCCATAGTAAGACAGAAGGTGTCTCAGCTGTTGCTATTATATTTAGATAGACCAGTCCCCGTCCCTTGTCAATCTGTCCAGGGCAGAATAAAATGGAAAACAAATGATCCCAGCTTTTATCCCCAACATCTGAGGGTACAGAGGCTTTCTTATTCTGATAACACTGTATCACCATGCACACCTTTCCCCACTGTAACAGGGATCTCACTGGCTCTTCTCTGAATGTGTCAAGCTCTAAACTCCACTGTCCGTTTTGCTGGGCGCACTGTGAGCTTCCTCTGACCTCTTTCACGAAACGTCCCTGTAATTTCTCCAGTAGATCCTCTGATGATTCAGTTGTTCACTCCACGCCCTTCGTAACTCCTGTTGATAATTCTACAGCCCTATCAGACTCAGTTCCACTGCTGAGCCCAGATAGGCACGGAGCCAATGTATTGCCAATAGCACTCACTCTGCACTAACTTAAAATACACAGCGCAGCTTGCCAAGTTTCCTTATTTGGCGAGAAGGTCCCTCAGTTCCCAAGATCTTTGACCATCCATTTTTAGATCTAAATCTGTGCGCTTAATATTTGGTTATTACTTCTCTTAATGTGTTCTTATGCATATCCCCCCCCAAATACTTTTAAAGGATCAATCATCTACTCGCTTCCCTGGACAATAAAATGTTCCCCACTTAAACTTTTGACTTGCACATTGTTAAGTTTAAAACACACAAACACGCTTCACAATAACTCCAAAAAGTACTTGTAGAAATTATACTGTAAAAGTTTAAAATAAACAGTACACAGTGTTCCAAACGACCATTTTCCTCTATCATAATTCTCTTTCCAAACAAGCTAAATTCATGTTCATTTACAATCTCCCAAATCTCTCACTATTGTAGCAGAAATCTAAAACAAAGACTTCACAAATGACCATAATTAAAATGCAGCCGTCACTTTTTAAAAAAAAATCAAAGAAGGCATGAAATGTCAGTGTAGAAACAGGCCTACGACAAAGAAGTCTGGTCTTGGACCATTTGTTTATTTTTATCGTTAAATATTTTGGTAGGTTTGGATCCACTAAATCCTGATAGTCGTTTTCATCTACGGTCAAGAAAGCCATCTGGGGTAAAACAGGACGACACTTTAACCACAGCCTGAACTCAGATATCCTCAATCCATTCTGGAAGCCGGTTCTCATACGCATTATTAATGAAGGCTGCTTACTGTGAAATCGCTGGAACGGGCCACCAAATGGTGCGCTTTCATTATTAACGAAACTAACAAAAATAGCAATTATGTTCCCCATAAACAGTGCTTATGCAGGATCTCCAGGCGCATGAGAAACATACATTTTTGAGCAACCCAACAATGACGTGCCATTGTTTTTCAGGCAGTTCCATGTCATCTGGGCAGTTTAGAATTAAAGTTTTTCGGGAAGCTGTCACAGCGGGGCGAGGCATGGCTGCGGCCCGGAGACACTCACAGCCAAATCGGGTGTGGGTCCCCGAGCCCACAACACCCGCGTGTGCTCCCACGGAAGGGAAAGGTGCTTGGGAAGGGCAGCCGCCGCAGGCGCCCGGGCTGTGTCAGGCCGGGCTCTTCCGGGCACCGACTGCTTCACGGGACTGTCCCGGGCATGCCCAAGCCGTACTCGGCCCAGCGACAGAGAACCGCGGGGCCTCAGGGCACCGGGCGCAGGGCTGCAGGGCACCGGGCGCGGGCCGAGGACAGCCGCCCGCCGAGCCCCGGCCTCCCGCACCCGCGCAGCCCTAGTCCCCACAGGTCCAGGTCCGGGCCCGGGCCCGAGCGATCCTCCAGGGTGGTGCTCCCTCCCTCTTCCCCGGTCCCTCGTGACCCCTACCTGGCTCCCGGGCCGGGTGCGAGCGGCGGCGGGGGTCGGGGACGGCGGCCCGCGCTGCTCCCACGCTTCCGCCGGAGTCAGGAGTTGAACATTCCGCCTCTCCGCGCGGCGCCAATGAGGACGACGTCGCTGCAACAGCACCACCTACCTACGGGCGCGGTACCGCCAGCCCCCCAGCCTCCCGGCACGCCCGGCCCAGCGCCCTGAGGAAAGACCGGGGCTCCGGGTCACACAGACCCCAGGTGCTGAACGCCCCCGCGGGACCTGGTGCTCTGCCTGGGAGGGGGACAACAGGGAAGTCGATTTCTGTGGAGACAGGGTTGCAGGTGCCTCAGTTGGGACCATCAACAGGTACCTTGGGAATTTTGAGGAGGAGTCACGGACTGCTGCTCTGGTTGGTGACTTTAAGGTGAAGTCCCTGAGATTTCACATTGAGGTGACAGAGTCCATTGCAAGTGTGGAAGAAAAAAAAAGTGGCAGCGGACTTTAGGAAATAATAATAATTAAAAAATTGGCTGGGGAGAATGGAACTGGAGAGGAAAGAGAGAAGAGATTGCAAAAGTAGGAGAGTCATTTTCTGAATAAGAATTTAGTCATGCACACACTTGGAGAATTATGGAAAGTGGGAGCGGAGTAAAATGGGTGTTTGTTTTAGCGCATTGCTTGATATTGGAGCGCGTGGCTTACAAGCCCTAAGATTTTAAGTCACGTTCTTTACTTCCCATTCATTTTAGTGGTGATTTAGAGAGTTGCCTGGGGATGGGAAACAGGATTAATGGGAGATATTGCCACTTCCTGCTTACAGATAGGACCGCGAGGACCTGAGTTAGAGGGTGCAACATAAAAAAGAAAACTGGAATTTTGAGAGACATGTTTCAGAAAGAGGCCACAGAAATTGGTGACCCATTCGATTGGGAAAGAAGAAAGCGATGATGCCAGGATTTGAGACCTGGGTGTCAGGAAGAATGATGGTGTCATTGACAGAAATAGAAATCTGTGGAGAGGAAACTGGCTTCCTGCTGAGTTTTGAAGCCATGAGAGGAAGAACAGGTAGAGATGAAACAAGAAACGGAAATCAGAAGGGAGGCCAAAGGAGAAATAGAAATTTTGAAAAGCGTTCATATATGTTTAGGGTATGAATGTGGAAGGGTGGGTAAACATAAATTAATAATTTTAAAAAGCCCTTCTGGTCTGTTATTACAAAGACTGAGGGTTTTAGATTAATAAATTACATCTTGGTAACCGAGAAGACTGAAGAAAACTTCCTCACTAAAAAAAAAAAAATTCTGTGCAAGGTGATCAAACGATTGTAGAAGCCTCCGGTCTACTCAAAAAAAAAATGGATGATGGGCTGGCTCTTCAGGGCACTGTGAGCATGAAGAGACACTGGCACCTACCTTAGCTTTATTAAAGGTGCTGGATTGCGTCGTGACCCTAGCATGGGAGTCAGAGAACCTGGCGTTGCTGTTGGTCCTCTGGGTTATCAGGTGGGACACGTGGCTGGACAGATCTCGATTTCTTCCTTACCAGAATGAGGTGTTAGGCTCCAGCTCGACTACCAGCCAGCCAGCCATACATTACTGGGAGCATGTAGCTCCCAGCATAAGCCTCCATAGTTTAACCCAATCATCCCTCCACCTCACCCACTTTTCATTCATTCTATTTCCCCTCTGTAATTAGGCTGCAGGAACAATAGACGCTACAAGATAGTTTCGAAACCATACTAGACGGAGCATCTCGGACATCCAGTTTATGTTGCAAGTTTCTTGAGGCTATACCTTGTGTCCCATTGAGCAGGACCACGACTGTAATAAAGGCACAGAGATTCTTTGATCAACTGGCTGCCTCAACCTCTTTTTAAGAGTTACTTCTATTTTGTGTGGATGACTGTTTCGCCTGCACGTGTATATGTGCACCATATGTGTGCCTGGTGCCTACAGCGGTGCCTGCAGAAGAGGATGCCAGGTTCAGTGGGATTAGAGTTACAGATTGTTGGGATCCTTCATGTAGGTACTGGGAATTGAACCAAGGCCCATTGCAAGAGCAGCCAGTGCTCTTACCCTCCGAGCCATCTTTCCAGCCCCATGGCCACAACCTTTGATTCTCCCAACTGCCTATTTACTTGTGACTATGTTGCTCTCTTAAGATCCCAGAGCTGACATAGTCTATTATCGTGCTTATTCCTATCACTTATTTGGCTGTTTTAAACTTTTAAAAAAATCTTTTGGCAGTTTGATTTTTTTTGGCTAATCCTCACTGGGCAGAATATAGATTTACAAATGTAAACGACAATAGCAAAACAGTTCTGGTCAAAACTCGATCAAACCTTGTTATTCTTTCATTTCAAAGGCTTCCACACAAAAACATAGATGTATTCTCAGCAGTGATATGGTTCAGAAGTCCTTAGCACCCTCTTTTAACCAAGAACACCCTCAAAAATCAGCATGCATTCTAAGTGTGTGTATGTTTTAAATATACTCCAACAAAAATATTACCTAATCCCTTATTCAATGAGATTGTTTCCTCTAAACTCCCTTTAATAGAAGTCCTGGAAGTGCGACTAGCTATCAGAAGAAGAGCAAGGAAGCCAACCCTATGCCCGCCTCCCCTGGGAGTGCCAACAGCTGCAGCCATCTTCGCCCTTCATCTCAGATTGAGAAACTTTGACGTCTGGACCACAGCGTCACATCTCAGAGTTATCCACCTTGTCTCCAAAGGCCAGGGCTTCAGCTGCGGGACAGCTGTGAGCGCCTAGGAAATTAAGGCATGCAACCAAGCATCCTAGGCCGTGAGTATAGTCGTTGCCTTAAAGTCGGAAATGACGCCTGCATCCCTGTCTGCAGAGGAAGGCTCGCTGGAGATGCTTCTTCCCTCCCACTATGGGTCAGCAATGAACACCTTGATGTGCTGCCATCTTTCGGCCCTTATATAACAGACTTTAATGAAGAGCCGCCAGGTGTGGGGTTCACAACAGTAACCCCAGCATCTGGACGGCTAAGGCAAGGTGACAGTTGTGACGTTCAGCCAGCCTAGGCTATGGAGAGAGACCTTGTCTCAAAAACCAAAACAAAATGAAAAGTAACCGTTGGTAAGGCTTCTCTCTCCTCTCCTCTCCTCTTCCTCTCTCTCTCTCTCTCTCTCTCTCTCTCTCTCTCTCTCTCTCTCTCTCTCTCCTTTTTCCGTTTCAGAAAATCTCCTTATTTCCTAGCTTAAGTAGAAGACATGGGTTCTCATTCTGCTTCTGCATTTACGGTATTACACCACACACATGTGCCCTCTGGAGAACTCTACACTCATGGAACTACACAGTAAACTAGTCTTAGCCAAACCCCTGAAAGGGCTGTGGTTGCTACTACAGAGTCTAAGGATGCCCCATAAGCCGGGGGGAGTTAATTGCTCGTATGCTGTCTCAGGACAATGTCTTAGCTGCCTAAAATGGGGGAAGTAGGTGCTTTGCTAGACATCAGAACTTGTGCAGTGCAGTGCCACCCTTATGAAGTTCTCCAGAATCAAGTCTGGCCATCTTCAGATCCCCCCTCTGCCTTTCTTGACCGTGAGAAACCGAGAGTCTCCTAAAAGCTGTGTCTTGCTGTGGTTTCCTGCTGGAATCCTAGCGCTCACTCGTTGAAACCAGGAAGTGCCTAGTTTTTCTTTACTGGAATCAGGGGCGGGGGTAGCACTCTTTCAGGAGGGCCTTTGACAGAGTTCTCAGCATGGTTCTATAAATTAGACAGAAAGTTTAGCTAGTGACCACACAAGACAACGAGTTGCTCTAAGAGTGGGAAGTTAAGCCATAAGAGCTGAACCACCAATCTGATGGAGCGGTTTCCCGAGGTGTACTGCTGGATTCCCCTCGCTCAGCAGCCCGTTCAGCCTTGTAGCAACTTGAAGGAGACCTAGGTGACATGCACGTGTAACAGTGGAGGAACAGCCAACATGTCTGATAGAAGAATCATTTCAGGAGCTAGAGAGATGGGTACTTCTCTTCCAGAAGATCTGAGTTCAGTTTCCAGCACCCACATCAGGTAGCTCACAGCCATCTGTAACTCCAATTCCATCTCCATTCATGTGCACAGGCATATACATATAATTAAAAATAATAAAAATAATTTTAAAAAATAATTATTTCAAAACCCCATAGTTTCAAAACCCACCACGCTGGGTATGGAGGCAAAGGCTAACCCAGCACTTGGTACTAATGAGTTGGACACCAGCTTTGGCTACACAATAAGATCTTGTCTCAAAACCAAACAAACACTTCAAAAACTTTTGAGAACCTGCATCAGGTACAAGCTCCCTGTAGCTCTTTCAAAACCTTCAGTATCTAACCCAAATTTTCTTTCCCCAAAATTATGTACCATCATCATGACCTTCATATCTGCATCAGGCTGAACCATGCACTTCTGTTCTCTTAACTGGCTGCTTCCCTTCTGGCACCCTGTCTTTAAGAACCAGCTCAAGCCTTTGCTTCCCCAAGGCCGTTGCCACTCTTCTGTGGATTAGTAATAATCCCCTTCCCTGTGGGTTCTCATAATATTTTACACTAGGATTTTACTCCACAATATAACCATTTAATAATTTACATGCCCGTCATTTCCTGCTCTTCCTGAAACTTAAAAGCAAGATCCATGGGTATCATTATTATGTCTGGGTCCTATGCCTACCCGAACTGACACAAGGCAGTATTTAAAAGCACTCAAATATTTAATGAGGAAAAGAAAAATGAACTACACTTGGGTTTATGATTCAATTAGTTCCATCTTTAGCGATTAGAGACTAGAGATGGATGGAAATGAACAATGCATGATCATTAATTCTGTTAGGCAAATTACTAGGAGCATTGCAAATACATGGATTGTTAAATGTATTTAATCCATAAAGGAGGAGCTGAAGGCTCATATGATGCTGCTCAGTTGGCTCAGTATCACATAGCTCCTGAGTCAAGCCGAGATTCGAGTAAACCACAGTCGGCCGGATCTCGCCTCTCCTTTCTATTTCTACTCCTTTCGTTTCCTTTCTATTGCACTGTACATGAGAGGAAACGTACTTTTAGAAATGGCTGATAATGTGAGGCTTTTCTAGTAGTGGTTCTCAACCTGTGGGCTGTGGCTCCTTTGGGACTCAAACGACCCCTTCACAGAGGTCACCTAAGACCAGCAGAAGACACGGCTATTTTCATTGCAATTCATAACAGTAGCAAAATTACAGTTATGAAGTAGCAATGAACATAATTTTATGGTTGGGGGTCACCACCGTGTGAGGAACTGTATTAAAGGGTCACAGCATTAGGACGGTGGAGAACCACTGGCTCAGCAGCATCTGCCGTTTCCATGACTCTTTCCCAAAGGGTGCAGCCATCGTGAAAGATAAGGCGGTTTGCTGTGCCTATACCTGAAGGCTTTTGTGTATAATCAGGAGGAAAAATACATATATTCCCTGCCTTCATTTTTTTCCTGAAAGACTTTAAGCTTCTTTGGTGATATTTAGTAAAATTAAGTTTCCCAACTAAATAGCAAGACTGCAAAAGTACTGGGTATCCCTTCAGGTAGGATGCTTCACAAGGTGAATACACAGTTTCTCATTATAATGGTTCAGGAACAGACTCCCAGACCTCTGTCGAGATTCTCTTACAGCTTGGTGGTGGTGGTGAACATCTTTAATCCCAGCACTTGGGAAGCAGAGGCAGGGGGATCTCTGTGAATTCGAGGTCAGACTGGTCTGCAGAGTGAGTTCAGGACAGCCAGGGCGACACAGTAAAACCCTGCCTCGAAACAAAACAAAACAAGAATATCTTCCTATATATGAACCCGCCATACTAATGAAGTATTCAAGAAAGTGAAACACTCTACACACCTCGGAGGGTGGGGGCATGTCTCCTCAGGACCTACTCAAGTCTACTCACTACCTTCGATTCCTCTACCACTGTCTCCCTCCCAGCATCTTCACCTTCTTGACGTCTTTCCGTATCAATTCTTACCCTCGGCATTGCACCTGGCAACCGAACATGCTCTGCCTCCATCACAGGTGTGATGGTAGAAAACTGTTTACAAAGAATGCTACTGAACTCTAAAGGCCAACGTGTAGAATAAAATTACCTACACCCAAAGTGTAGGGACGATAGTCAAGTTTCTGCAGTTGAGGCTTCTGTGCCAACAGATGCAGTAGAGGTGGACAGGTGAGGCTCCATCCCCAGATGCTGCATCTGAGACTCGGATGAGCTGCTAAGACACTGTGTTTTAGTTGTAGGCAAGCTGGTAAGAGCCACTATTATTTTACACCTTTGTATCTTCCAGGAAAAAACCCTTGTCATCTTGGATAAAACAGATTCTCAGATTCAAACTCTTAGGTATTTTAAGAAGTCAATGGATAAAATCTCATATGACATTAAGTTTTATTGCCAGTTTCTTGAATTTGGAGCCACTTTTTCCATTGCGAAACATCTGTTGTTATTTGAAAAAAATCAGCAATTCTATTCTATAAGGAAATAGCTAATTCCATTTAGTAATTATGCATGAATCAAGTGATGTAAATAACCTTATATTAAAATTTTAGGTATCTATACATTGTTTGTGCATGCTTTTCTTTTTGAAAAAGAATCTTGCTCTGAGGTCAAGTTGGCCTGGAACTCACTATGTAGCCCAGGCTGACCTGACCACCCTACTGCTTTTGCATCAGACTCTCAGGTGCTGGGCTCACAGATGGGAGCCAACCACGCCGAAGCTCACGGCCTTTTTTCAGTATATATATAATTAAAAGATACTGTTAATCCCAAAGATGCGAGGAGAAAGACCACTGACCCAAAATCACCAGGGCAAAATTGATTAAAATAAGCAATTAATTAAAGCAAGCTTTTTTTATTCTTGTACATGGGCTGCCTTCCCCTAAGGCAGGGTTCAAGAGGTCAGCATTGGATGTGAGGAAGACAAGATTTTTATAGTTCAAGGATAGGAAGTTTTCAAATGAGAGGTTTGGCGGGCAAAATAGGTGGGTTCTAGGAACAGAATATAAGCATAGCAACTTACAAAAACATGATTGCAAGGTGGTCATAACAACCTTTTGAAACAAAGGTAGGTTTGCCAGATGGTTATAATATTTTTATTTTGAAACAAAGACATGATTGCAATTTTCTGAATGACCAGTACAGAATCATTTGTAGTTAGGGTTGCTGGGAGGCACAGCCCAATCCTTAAGAAGCAGAGGTTTTCATAAGCAGAAATGAACTTAGTTTATCCTTACTAGAAATGACTTTTAAGCCTAAAATGGAAGCATACTGGTTCATCATTACCTATCGCCAGTAATAATTCCTTTCTCTCTCATCTTCATTAATCTTTTACCGTTAAGCCTGATTCTGTTTTTTTTTTCCTCATTTCACTTGCGCCTCCCCCCCCAAAGTACACAAGTAAGCAACCTAGGTCCGCTGCTCTGCTCACACGCAGGACCTAAGGATCGATTGCTCCTCACAACCCGGGCCAGATCCTGCCCACGTAGACCTACCACACCAGCTTTCAAGATCGAAACGTTCTGGCCAACTATTGCATTCATTTGCTCTATACTTCTTATGTATTATTCTTCCTCACGTTGAAATTTACCCAACTAATATTTTTGTTAAGTTCCAATTGCCCTTTTCTTTGGCCATCACCGGCTCTTCTCTTACTTTCTAAGGTCCATTTGTATTAAGGCTCTGTCCACACTGTTGTTCGTAACACCTTCTAATTGAGCAGCATCTGCAAATTTCATTAACATGCTATTTACTCCCTCTTCCAGATCATTAAAAAAAATGCAATTTCTTATGTATTAAATTTTGCGGTCGAATAGATTTAATTTGCTGTTGTAATTTCAATGCGTGTTTTCTAAAGACACAATGCCTTTAAGAATGGTCTTAACATAGGCTTAAATCCATACCCAGTTTATAGTTATTTCATTATGCAACCCATTTGTGTTCCTTAATCAGCACTGTTGTGAGCTCCATTGAAGTTATAATCTATTGATTTTCTCGTCCCTATTTTTCAATACAGTCATCATCGTGGCTTTAAATGCACAGCAATAGCACAGTTAGCCATTGTTGTGCTCAAATCCACAGCTATTTATAAAAGGAAATTAAGTCTTTTTTTTTTCCCTCGTGGATGTTCTTCCACTGATGTAAGAAATGTTCTACATTCAAAACTCTAATTCATAGTCATAATATTTGTTTTTTCTGTGCACAGTATTGATGAAGTAGATCTACAATCTCCTTCATGTTTGTAAGCAAGGAAATAATGCATAAGGTATAAATGCATTATGAATTTTATAAAATCCATTCACTATTCTGTATATTTATATAAAGAAAGATGGTTATGCTATATATTTATGTATTATTTAACTATGTCCTCTGGCCCCTAGGGATCTGCGGTGACTTTGTTTTTTGACAACCGACTCCAGCAAACCGCCGTCAAATCAGGGTGTGAGATTTATTAGGCCTTCGCTTCCCTTTTTGTCACACATCGCCCTCTTTATTAGCGTTCTCTGGTACTAGTTTGCATTTTCAGTAAGACGAGTCTCTCCGCCTGCCACTTCTGGACATATGTGGCAGTTTTAAGTCATTAGACAGCCAATTAGTCTTGGTGTCCTCATCTTTGTTTTCTCTCTGTCTCTTTATTTCTTTCCTCCCTCCCGCCCCCCACATCCTTACAATATGATCCCATAGTGACTTTCTATTTTATACCATGGAAGTTTTTTTGTTTGCTTGCTTTTGTTTTTACTTCTAAAGTGCAGTTTCCCCATGTGAGCCGCTCTCCTTATAGCTGTGTGAGCCATCTCAGGGTACAGTCATAAAGTTTACCCGTAACTTTAAGACTTATTTCTAATTATGTATATCTGTGGGTGTCTGCATCTGAATGCAGGTGCCTGTGAAGGCCCAAAGAGCGGGGCTGGGTGCCCTGGAGCTGGATAACAGGCAATGTGAGCCCCCCAGTGCTGGTGCTCGGAACTGAACTAGGGCCCTCTACAAGAGAGGTGTTTCCTCTTAATTGCTGGCTGCGCTATCTCTCAGGAAAAGGGGATTATATGTTTTATAAAAGCAAATAAAATAATATAATAAAGACAAATTCATGTTTTTACAGAGAGTTTAAAGGCTGTCTTCCTGATAAGTTTTGTTTGAGAGCATTTTCAGAGCCAATGCTGATTTTTCTCAGTAAATGTCAAAATTATCTTAAAACTGGTTTTGGATACAGTCAAACATTGAAACAACAATTTTGAGAGAAATTTTTCAGTATTTAGAATTTCCCTCTTTTAACATAATTTTATTCCTTAGATTTAAAAATAACTCCACAGTAGACATAGAGAGTAAAGAGATAAAAGACAATAAACTAGTTAAAAGCCCGGTGTGGTGGCTTAGTCCTTTAATCCCAGCACTTGGAAGGCAGAAGAAGGAGGATCAGAGGTACACGGTAAGACTGTCAAAGAAAAAAAAAAGTGAAATTTGTTTCCCCGTGGAAACCCATTTCTTTTCTTTCTCCTTCAGGTCTTCCTCTTTTTCTTTTCTTTTTTCTTTTTCTTTTGGTTTTTCAAGACAGGGTTTCTCTTAGCTTTGGGGCCTGTCCTGGAACTCCCTCTGTAGACCAGGCTGTCATCGAATTCACAGAGATCCGCCTGCCTCTGACTCCTGAGCGCTGGGATTAAAGGCACCATATGCACAGGCTTTTCCTATTGTTATTAACTTTTTTAAAGGTTTCAATTTTTTTTTGAAGACACTAATTGGGCCACTTACTAACTTCATTTCTTTTTAGAACAATGTGTCTTATAATAATAGTTGTGTGTCTGTTTGTAACAGAGTTTCACCCACAGCTTTGACCTCCCTGTGAAGCCTAGGTTAGCCTGGAATCTGTGATCCTCTGCCTCAGCCTCCTGAAAGCTGGAATTAAAAGAATGGGCTGCCACCTACGCTGAGAGTTGATTCCTGAGGACACTTGACTCACCCCCTGCTCTTAGCCTCCACCTTCCGGACATGCTCCCGTTCATTTCCTGTCCTATTTTATGATAATTCTTCATATAGTTATCTTCATTTTCAGCCTTTTCTTTGAAATTGTCTGAGGTAGTCAGAAAGTTGCCGTTTCCTGGTGGAGGAAGAAACATCAAACACACAGGTTACATGCTAGTAAGTAACAAGTGGGCAGGGCACATTTTTGTTCCTGGAGCCTGGACTGATACAAAGGGCTTCATTGGAGGGATTGTTCTCTCGGAGTGAAGTGGAGAGCACAGCTAACGAGCCTCGTGTTTCAGACGTAGACACTTCTTTCCCAACATACTTGAGTATGCAAATACATTTTCCCCTCCATTTCTTAAACATTTCACTCAAGATTCTCTTGTGGCCCGATGTCAAGAGAAATGTGAACGAGTAGAAGTAGCTGGATAATTGTGTTAGTTTTTCGCAGCATTAATGTAGAGGAAGTCTTATTAAATCTTGTGGCAGACATTTCAAAGTGATTGTAAGTCATATTTGCAAAATTCCACTGAATTATTTCAGTTGAGTAATCACACTTCTGCCTCACTTAGCCGGTCTGTCGATGTCTCGACAACCAGTTGGTCTAGGTCATTTTGCCATGAAAAGTAGTTACACAAACCTTCCCCCAAGTTTCAGTGTGTTAGATTACATGTTGGACAACATAGCCAACATTCCCATGTCTGAAGGAAGTTGCCTTTAGACGTATCTCTTGATGGTAGAGATTATTCTTGACGGATCTCGATCTGGTCCATTTTAGAGTCAACATACTGTTACAGAACAAAATTCCTAGCATCTTCACTTCCTGGACCTGATTTCAGCCCCATAATACAATTGCTCTAAACAGACATATAGAGCGAACCAAGTTCTAACTCTCACTCTTTTGCAGCTTGGGTAAGTCAGGACAAACCCTGGGTGATCTTATTACAAGAGAACTTGAGAGTGGTGGGGTCCTAAGAATAAATGTGGACACAGAAATGCCCTGAACTCAATAAGAATCTGGGGACTGGGGAGAGGGCTCAATTGGTAAAGTCCTGGCTGAGCAAGCATGAAGACTTGAGTTTTATCTCCAGACCCCATATGGAAAAGCCAAGCATGGACGGAGACACATGAATTCATGGGGCTTGGGGCCTAGCCAAATCATCAAGCTCCAGACCACTGAAAGACAAAACCAAAACCAGATGGATAGGACAGGACCGGAGGATTAGCACAGCATCTGACATCGACCTTTGGCCTTCATACACACACATACACACACACACACACACACACACATACACACACACCACGTACACAAACACACAGTGCGTATACACATATACACATAGCAAAGATTAAGGCATCATGGAATAGGGACTTTCAAAAGGAACTCTGGCGCTAGATAACCCTGCAATAAGAACTGGACCATCTTCTTTTGTGCTCCAGCACTTTGAATATTTTACTTAGCCTCTCTGGGGCTCATTTCTTCATCTACAATTTGAGGGTAATAATTAGGTTTTTGTTTTGATTAATATATATATATATATATATATATATATATATATATAGAGAGAGAGAGAGAGAGAGAGAGAGAGAGAGAGAGAGAGAGAACACTAAAGACAAGACCTGGCCCAGAGCCCATGATCAGTAAAGTTAGTTATTGTTATGATTATTTGTAGCTCACATGTTAAACATTTACTATTATTGCTGTTTTTCAATTCTCTGAGTTCCTTGCTTTCCCTAGAGTCGAGTTTTCTTTTTCTTTAGGTTTTACACTACTATGTTCTCAAGTATCTCTAATGCTACTGGTTATTCCTTATATATATAAAAGGGAATTACCATTCTGGCGATTTGGGAGAGCTGGCATGGATTTTCTTCTGCTGTTAAGACTAGATTTCCCCTATAGGCATGTCTCTGAAAATATCTAGCATGTGGTAGGGTAGGCTGATTGACTGGCTTACTTTAGGAAAATTGCTACAGCTTGGTCCTGAAGTTCCCAACAGCCCAATAATGAAGCCTTAAGATTGGAACTCAGCGAAGGGGTTTCTAGTTTAGTAATTAGGTTTATCTCCTCAAAGAAACCAATGGGACCACATCTTTTTCTTCCTCTCACTTTCCTATCCTGGCCATCAGGTGAGGAATTTTGCTCTGTCGTGGGTTTCTGCTACAGTATGCTGCCACACCACAGGCCCAAAGCAATGGTCCAACCGACCAAGAACTGACATCTTCAAAACCGAGCTGAGCCAGGTGGGTAGCGCCCCCTACAATCTCACACCCCCGGAAGCTTGTGGTCAAGGTCAGAGCTATAGGAAGGAAAAGAAAGGAACAACAACAAAGACTTTGTGCTAGGTTTTTTTTAATTTATATGCATGTGTGTATGCCTGTGTATGCATGAGCGCGCGTGTGAGTGTGTGTGTGTGTGTGTGTGTGTGTGTGTGTTTATATGTGGAAGTCAGAGAGGTAGAGAGGTGTCAGATTCCCTGGAGCTGGAGTTACAGGCAATTGTGAGCTGCCCAATGTGAGTGCTGGAACCCAACTTAGGTACTCTGCAGGAACAATATGTGCTCTTAACCACATCTCTCCAGCCTCCAAATGACTAATAAGAAGGTAAAGAACAGGGGAGGTTAGGAGGTGGCACAAATATTTTGACCTGATGAAGGGCACAAAAACATCTCTCTTGCCTCTGAGCAGCTACCAAAAATAGCAAGGGCTGGGGGACAACCTACCCCTTAATGAGTTCATTATGACTTGGTGGCTTTAATGAGAAACACAGAGTGACATCAGTGTGTATTCTGGGAGTTTGTCTCCAAGTGGAGTGAGCGGCAGTGACTTGGTAAGGCTCCTATTTCTGTGAGCATGTCCCATGCTGAGAAACACTTGGGTACAGCCTGGCTCAGGGAGGTTTGGACACTTCACTTCCCCCGCCCCCTCCCCCAATCTCTGAGTGCAACTAAACAGGAAAGAGATTTGCTGCTCCTGATAGGAATGTCACACACACACACACACACACACACACACACACACACACACACACACACACACAGAAGGGAGGAAGAGCTGGGGACAGTGGGTTTTAAGCAAGTGTGTTTTCCCGATTTTGTATCAGACCAGAACTGCTTCAATTGTTCTGAGTTAGGGGCTTGTTACCCAGGCTGATCTCCAGGTATTGCTCTGTTGTTTTGTTTTGTTCCTCCTTGCTTTTCTGTAACTGTACCTTGCTGTACATACAGCCTTGGCTGTCCTGGAACTCACTATGTAGACCATCCTGGCCTCGAACTTATAACAATCCTCCAGTCTCTGCTTTCTGTCTCCTAAGTATCCTGATAACAGGTGTGCAGCACTGTCCCTGGTCACAGGTGTGCAGCACTGTCCCTGGCCACAGGTGTGCGGCACTGTCCCTGGCCACAGGTGTGCGGCACTGTCCCTGGTCACAGGTGTGCGGCACTGTCCCTGGTCACAGGTGTGCAACACTGTCCCTGGCCACAGGTGTGCAGCACTGTCCCTGGCCACAGGTGTGCGGCACTGTCCCTGGTCACAGGTGTGCGGCACTGTCCCTGGTCACAGGTGTGCGGCACTGTCCCTGGTCACAGGTGTGAGGCACTGTCCCTGGTCACAGGTGTGCAGCACTTCCCTGGTCACAGGTGTGCGGCACTGTCCCTGGTCACAGGTGTGCGGCACTGTCCCTGGTCACAGGTGTGCGGCACTGTCCCTGGTCACAGGTGTGCAGCACTGTCCCTGGTCACAGGTGTGAGGCACTGTCTCTGGTCACAGGTGTGCAGCACTTCCCTGGTCACAGGTGTGCAGCACTGTCTCTGGTCACAGGTGTGCAGCACTTCCCTGGTCACAGGTGTGAGGCACTGTCCCTGGCCACAGGTGTGCAGCACGGTCCCTAGTTACAGGTGTGCAGCACGGTCCCTGCTCACAGGTGTGCATCAAGGTCCCTGGTCACAGGTGTGCGGCACTGTCCCTGGTCACAGGTGTGTGGCACTGTCCCTGGTCACAGGTGTGTGGCACTGTCCCTGGTCACAGGTGTGTACCACTGTCCCTTGATCACTATGACCAGTCTCATTCCAGCTTATTTATTTATTGATATGGTCATGGGTAGCACCTATCTCTAGCAAATGGAGCCTCATACCGGAGGCTCTCCTCTGTTCTGCAGCACAGACAACAGTCTTTAGCAAGGTAGAAAATCTCGAGTTAACATGACTCAAGGCCCCCAACAATGACCTGCCAGCCTCTAAGGTGGGGTGGAGAGAACAGGAGGAGATAGAAGAAACCAGGTGACTGGCAGCCACGATTGCCAAACAGGATTGTGCCCAATGAGGAAGTTTTAGCATCAAACACTCTGGGAGGCTGTGATAAAACGCCCTTCTCCATATTTTCCACAAAATCAGTGGTGTATGTGTATGTGTGTGTACAGTTCAGTTATGCGTTGACTTCTGTGGAGTCAATTTTAATAAATAAAGCACAGGGAAGAGCAGGAACCCCCAAGGGACTGATCACACTGCCTTAGAGGAAGTCCTACAGCTTTCCTTTTCTTCATGGGGAAAGCCTTTCTGTAGCTGACTTACAACACATGGAGGATCTATGGAAATTTTATATAAGGGCTGTCCACACATACATGCGCGCGCGCGCGCACACACACACACACACACACACACTTCTGTATTAAAAATTCCAGGGAGGGAAATACTCATGGGTTGTTAGACTAAAACCTTACTGACCAGTTTGCAATGGATAACCAATTTGTACTCTTCCCAACTGGTCAGCCCTGAAAACACATAGAGAATGAGCAGGCTGTATTTAGGAATATATATATGTCTATATACGTAACAACAATTAATTTTAAAAAAGACCCCAAATTCAAAAGAGAGCAAGGAGAGGTATATGGGAGGTTTTGGAGGGAGGAAAGAAAAGGGGAAAATGATGTAATTATAATCTCAAAATAAGAAAAGTAATAAAAAAGAAAAAAAACATTCAGCTAGAAGATAAATTACCTCTTAAAGTACTGAAGTTAATTTTTTCAGACAAATAAACAAACCAAAAGAAAACCACAAAATACCTCCCTGAGCTATTTTTCAGGTGGTCTCAGCTACTCAGGAAGGTGAGCCAGGAAGTACATCACTGGAGCTGCACAAGCTAAGGCCAGACTGGGCAGCATAGCCAGACCCCAGCTGGAATAAGTAGATGCATATATACATGTATACACACACACACACACACACACACACACACACACACAGTCTCAACTGCGATGTTTTGCAAAACTAAATCTCATTCCTGAGCTTCCAAATATATTCCACTGATTTTACTCTGTGGCATCAAAAGTATACAGTATCAATCCTCTGGGGGCAAAAAGACGGGCACCCAGAGCAATCTCAGAATGAATGAGGACACCAGAATTCGGTCGATTGACTAGCGACCCCAGCTTTGGTTAGACTCTGAGCATGCAAACTTGGCTAACAAATTTATTTCTGTGTGATTCCTCCGCCTTATTCATCTTCTGGACATTTAGAATAAAATGCCAGGCATATGTACCGGGCACAGAGTGGGTGTTGAATACACGGCAGAACTGATGGGCACAAAGCATTGGTAACTGAACCAGCATAGCCAAGGCCATTCCCTTCCAAAGTCAACATTTAGAAAACCTCACTTTTAAAGCTCTGAATTCCTTAGCGGCCTTTCTTGTCCTCCGACTAGGGAATAAAATAAGAATTTCCTTCTTCTCCCTATGGCAGGCATGTCTTGGCATGCCAAAGAGCTTCAAATCCGTGTTCCAGACTTTCCAGTTGTTCTAAAGACGCACTGTGAAAGGCTTATGTGACATCTGTACAATAAACCCATAGTACAGCCTCGCATCTTAGTCATCCTCACCCCACCCCCACTCACAACTGTTTCCCTGTTGACTTAACGTTATTCATTTGCTCGTATTGCTATTGAGAAGGAATTCTTAATTAAAATGGCCTGGCATCACCCAGGTCACGTGGAGTGTCACAAGCGACAATCCCTAATTTATTGCAAACTTGGCTTCATGCTTACAATTTAATTTCTGAAGCCAGAAATACGAATGGATTTTAGAATGACGTGTGTGCATGAGAGGAGAGGGGACAGGATCGCTGACGAAGAGCTGGTTTGTTAGGTGAAGTCTCAGAACCATGCAGAATTGTTTCTAGATTGTGTGGGCTGAACTTCTCAATGAACACCCAGGCCACATTGAAAATTGAATTTCTAGTATGATTTATGCGGGTAGGAGCTGTGTTTTTAATTTAACATTTTCTATTTGGTTCTCTTTCCTTTTTTAATCACTTGATCCGTAGGTAGGAAGTATGAATTTGGGGGTGGAAAGATGGCTCAGAGGATAAGCGCACTTACTGATCTTGCAGATCAGGACGCAGTTCCCAGCACCTATATCAGGAGGCTCACAGCCGCCTGTAACTCCAGCTCCAGGGCTCCAACAAGGCCTTCTGGCGTCCTTAGGCATCTACATACACACGGTGCATGCAATCCCATGCAGGCACACACGTATACACAGAATTCTTTAAAATCATGTTTAATAAAGAAGCCCAAGTCTTTTATCCTATTTCTCCTTCTCTTCCTCTTCATTCAGCAAATTTTAAAGTGCTAGCTGATTGCTGCAAAGAATTTTTAAGCCATCACTGCACATGGATATCCATAGGTCCAGAAGAATCCTGGTTTAGCACATCTGTCTAACCGTAGTAACGCAGGTTCGGGGAATGAAGGGCAAGTGCTTGCCATGATTCCCAAACTGTCCCTCTTCGCCAAGTCCTTTTCAATGACTCAGAGCTCTTGTGGAGGTTTCTCTCTGTTTCCATCTTTTTGGAATATATGAGCCCAAGTTCGCAGCCCAGATCTGTCCACCACAGCCTATGATAGGGATGGTGTCATCCACAGGGAAGTCCAGTTGATGGGCACTCCAGCAAGGTGGCAATAACTAGAAAGAAGCCCCTCTCCCCGACCCGTGCATAGAAAGTATTGATTTGGGGATGAGGGGCAGCAGGAGGGGAGTCCCAAGTCAAACCCAGACCTAGCAACGCTCAAGCTTGACTTCTTTCTGTTGTCCTGTGTTGCCGCCCCTGGACTGCTAAAGTCACCAAGACAAACACTTGAAACAGGTATCAGCACCAGGTCTGAGTAAACCCCAACAAACAAGGGTGGCAGATTCTCCCGCGTTTCCACCATATGCTGCGGTCACTCTAGCAGATGATTTGCAAGACGGTAATGACATCCCATTCCCTGCTTCTACTGTTTGGGCAGGGCGACCCTGAAGCTCTGCCCTGGTGAGGTGGCGGGACAGAGTAAAGTCTTCAGTCTAGGTGCGGAAAGGGTGTCGGATAAAGTGTGGTGACCTCTGTCTGACAACATCCACGGATTTGAACAAGAATTACCTGGCTTCAGTGTGTGAGCATCAGCTCTGGGCTGCTACGGAATGGAAGAAAAAAGGAAGTCTGAGGCCGTAGCAAGGAGGTACGGAGCCCTGTAGCTTGGGCCAGAGGAAGACTATGTGCATTGATCAGGTTGAAAATGACGTGGCCCTCGCTGGAATGTATAATCCCTGGTTTAGCTTAAGCTCATATCAGAGTCAAGCACATTCCCGGCTCCAAGGTCCAGTTGTAAAGTCCCACATGCTACTGACTGTTTTGGCTTCTTATGGTCTGCCGGGAAACCAAGCAGAAAACTGACAAGTGTCACTCTGGGACAGCCACAGCAGCTGCAACTCAAGATGGCAGAGTCGGGTCAGGATGGAGCCGTCCCACACAGCACCATTGGGCTGCCCACTCGCTAAAGAGTTTTAAATGGGAACTTTCGGTTTCTTGGGTATTATCACAGTAAGTTGACACATGTCCTACAGAAGACTGAGGTGGGCACATGACTGTAGGAATCTTGATCCACCTCTGGCTTGTCACATCTGAAGGTTTTTGTAGCCGTCTCTGCCCTTCCTTTCAAAAACTGCACAATGAAGTAACTAAGGTGTTCTCCATAGGTCAGGGCACTGAGAGATCGGGTCCAGGGTCCAGGAAGTTTCCACAGCACTTGGTCTCCACTCTCCCCCTAAAAGTCCACCTACCAGTTGTCCCTCCCTCCCCCACCTGATCCCCCTGTTTCCATCCACACCCACACCCACTGCACCCATAGAAAGGAATAATCACACTCCAACCCACAAACCCAGAGAGGCTAAGGAACAAGTTCTCCCTGGGAAGGGGAAATGGAAACATTTCTCTCTTAGAACACATTCTCTTCCTCTCTCCTTCAGAGCTCAGCCCAACTGCCACTTCCACTGGCCACCCTTCCTCACCTCAAGTTAAATCCTCATTTTACATGCTAACCCCATAACCTCCGTTGAGGGGGCTTTTATAGTTGGCGGTCTGGTTATGCAAGTGGTTTCTCCTCTTTCCCACACTGGGTGAGAAGCTCTGTGAGAAGCGGAACTCTCTGTGGTTTGTTGCAGCATCGAATCCTCGGTCTGCAGAGGCCTCCTAAAATGCTTAAGATCTGAGGAAGAAAATTATATTTTGGTTCATGGTCAGCAGTTCCAATCCATCATTCCTTTGGCCATGTTGCCTTATGGTCTGTTGTGGCCCATCGTAGAGGAAACTGCTGGCATCAAGATCGCCCGGTAACAAAGAGAGAAAAATAAAAGAGCTGGAATCCCAACAACGCTTGCTCCCAGTGACCTCACTACTTTCCATAGGCTCCGCCCCATAAAGGTTCCACTATCTTCCAATGTCACCATGAGCTGGGGACAAGCCTTCAACATATAGGTACTTTATAGACACTCAAGATCCAAACTATAACACATCCTAACCATCATCTGCTAACGAATCAATGAACCAATGAGCAAATGGAAAAAGTGACCAGCGAGAGTTGAGGTGAAGGTTTCCCCCAATTTATAAATAAGTAAAGGCTGCTGGGGCCTGCTTGTACCATCCTCCACTCTGCTATGTAGGACAGATTCAAATCACTCGGAAGCAAGACGTGTAATGCATTTGAGATCGACAGGCAAAGGAAAGCGATTCAAGGCGGGGGCTTTTTTACCACACCGCTCCCTCTCTGCTGAATTTTTATTATCATCAGGAGCACAATTTGAAGCCGAGTGACACTTCTTTTAATTTCCCCACACTGGTAGTCATTGATCAGCATGCATAGCTGGAGAGGCGATGCCATTAAATTCAGGAGGGGAGAATATTGAACCTGCATGGCATTCCAGCGCTGCTGCGAGAGCTTAGGTACCGGACACTACGTTGGTGACCTTGCTGAGCAGTTATGTTAAACACTTAAATCTATAATTTTCTACTGGAGCTTTAGAAAAGAAAAGATATATTCTTTTTCTCCCCCCCCTCACCCCACATCTTTCAACAAACCTCATTATCCTTCTTATGACCTTGTAAGCATCTCATTTTCTTTTGGCCTGTTCGCAAGTTTTGCAGGATTTACCGCATTCCCCCCATTCAGGAAGGGTTGCCTGGCTCTATCCTTTTCAGAGTATCAAGTTTTTGACCTCATCATTTCTACCTTGAATAAAGGAATTTAATGTATTTATATTAAAGCCAGTCATAATTAAAACCTCTCTTATTTTATAGTAATTGTTCTTCTCATTTGGGAGACCAAGGGTAATACACATGGGAGACGATGTATTCATTTTTAATAATGTTGGAAGCAAATTAAAATGAGGTTATAATGTGTCAGTCACCATGGAATTGGGAAATGGAGCTGGTGAGCTCAGGATACCAGCGTCCAGGGAATGTAGGAAGGAAGAGGGTAAGATCAAAGCAAGGAAGAATACACAGTCAGCCTTATTAAAGATCTTTATAAATTCTCCAGAAATCCATACCGGTGAAAACTTTGCAGCTGATTGATGCCTATGATATAGTGCAATATTGAATAATCATGACTATAAGAAAATTTACTCTGTGGCTTTAAAAATATTATTACCATGTAGTAAATCCAAAGCATTGTATGTGTGTACTTCTGGGCAGAAATCAATACCGCACAAAATAATACCTCTATTCTTTAGGGCACTAAAAAAATAAATCCGTTTACTTGTTTTAGTATTTGGCAAAGTGGGTTTTAATTGTGAGATGTTACACACATTTTAAAAGGACCTCTTAGTGCCTTTTTAATGAGAACCAGGGCTTATTTGTAAGAACTGGATATACTATGCAGTGGCCTTCAAACTTATCTGAAGATTGTCTTCAAATTTTCTTGTCTTCATGGTTGTATTTCGGTCTATGGAGAAATAATGTGAGTTTGTGAGACTAGTACAGCCTAAAATACAATATGGACAAAAATAGACTTCCTTAAGAAATGAGCAGGTCCATAACAGGAAGAATCTGGGTATCTCCTTCTTCAGTATTTATTAACAGCTTCACACTGAGAGATAAGAAGATACCCCACACATGCAGGGTTACCACCCAGAGCCTCCTCTCGCCAGCAGCATCTCTGAAGGCCAAAGGGTGATGAAAGGGTGAACAAAATGAGGCTGATCCATACAACACGTATTGACCAGCCGCGGAAAGGAACGCACGACTGACCCAAGCTGTAATGTGGAACAATCACAAAGGCATTATGTTAAATGAAAGGAGCCAGACACCAAAGGCTTGTATCGCGTGATTCCAATTAGCGGAGGTTCAGAGCGAGCTCTTATCGACGGAAGGTAGATTAGGGTTGCCTGGGGTTGGGAGGAGAAATGAGAAATGAATGCTAACGACTGTCCCCTCTGCAAGGTGACAGTATGATGTCAGACAGTGATACTGGTTTTTACAACATCAGGAGCATACTCACTGGAAGGATTATTGTATGATTTTGTTTCAAGTAAACAACAGCAACAAAAACCAAGTTCAGGCTGAGTGTGAACTTAGCATGCACAAGGCCCTGAGTTCTGTCCTCAGCACATGCACAAAAATAAATAAATAAGTGGTAAAAAAAAAATCCAGCACCCACCATACTTGAAAGTGAGACTTCCTGTATCCAAGAAAATGACAACACAGCTATGTCTTGTCAAGGGTATTTAATGAAGATACTGGCTGTTATTTACAGAAGAGATATGTACAGACAATGCCTACACATTAAATGTAGTCTAATTGTGAAAACAGGAAAAAATGTATTCCAAAATTTCATACTAAATAAAATAAATAAAAAGGAATCATTTGGCACAATGTCTATCATGTAGCGAATAAATAACTCTATACCATTGATCACACGACCTATTTACAATCTATCTGAAAGTGCAAAACAATTGCTGAAAATTAAGATTTTTTGTAGTAACATTTAAGTCCAGAAAATACGGTTTTCTTCATCAGTAACAATAAATTTGTAGAGGAAAGGTTTTTAATGCCCAGGAAAATATCTCAATTTTGAAAAACGTTTTGTGCATATTGTGCTCTTCTGGATGCTGTTCTCCCTCTTAATGCCGACGATATTAAGAGCCTCAGTGTTTCTTAGCAGTTATTACATACGCGATCCTGATTTGGAAATTTGTAAGAGTTACAATTTACAATGTAAACATATTTTCTATAGTATCATTCTGAAATTACAGACCAAATAGCCACGATGCTTCATTGTATTGTGGTGTGGGTTCTAGTCCTTCAGAGGTAAGATTATGAAGATGGAGGAATACGACCTATAAGTTGGACTTTTATGGTTCCTCCACACCCTCCCCAGACCCCATGCCTCAAATCAAGGTGCTAAGTGAAAAAAAAAACCATTTAATTATATCATCATCAATGTATCTAAGTCAAACCCACCAGGCACAGTCTCCTACCGCAGCCTGGAAGGGGATGTCAGGGGCTTGGCATCCCTCAGCAATCGCGTTTCTTCGTGTGAGCCTGATGACGGCATGGCTGGAAATGAAGAAGGGTGACTATAAAGGATGACCCCTAAGCTACGGCAGGTCAGCGTCACACAGGTCCAATCTCTTCCTCTCGTGTGGGATGCTCGGAAAGCTGGGTGTGGCCCTGAGGGGGTCTCGGGATGTGTCTCTGCTCATTCTGGAGAATTCTCTAGTGACAACACAGTAGTCGCACGCACACAGGGCGTTTCGGAGAGATTGTGGACCGGAGACAGAACACCGCTCAGAGCCCTTCGCGTGCCTAGGGCCTGCGAGGCTCTAATCTGTGTGACATCTGTGATAAAGTTCTCTGGTTGTCAATCACATTTAATTGCCGTACATAACTCCGGACATCCTGATGGTTTTTATTAGCTTGAGCGGCGTCGGGATCTGTTAAAAGAAGAGCAGGCAGAGTTGGCATTGCCTACTATCTGCACGTGAGATGCGGCTTTATTTTCCCCACTGGCTGACCACATTCATCACAGATTCCCTGGGTTCTGCCAAGACCTGGCCACGCACCACATCCACAGAACTGCTTCGACTTGGTTGGTCCCTCTGCTCCCTCCTACCCTCCAGTTTTCCTTTCTTCCCTGGAACCATCTCTTTTGATCATTTTCTTTTGCATTGCACACCGGGAAAAAAAATTAAAAAGGGTACCAAATAAAAAGGGAAGCATCTGTCTGATGGCCCTGTGGCAGATGAGAATTGTTTTCCCTTCCCAGCTCACCTCTGTGTCTCACACCCTGTCTCCACCTCCTTTGATCCAGATGAGGACCAATGTCAAAGATACAGTTTCATTAGTAACTCCCAAGAGTACTTAACACCTGGATCGCATTGAAGCGAGCCAGTGGGCATCAGGCCTCGTAGGCCCCCTGAGCTTGCACGCACATACAGCAGCACTTCACTGTATGCCCCTGGGCACGGTCCAGACTTGGGACAGGCCACCTTCTGGCTAATTGATGACTTCTAGTACAGCTTTCTTCTCTGACGTGACTTGCTCTGATCTATTTTGATCTATCCATGTGAGCACCTGGGCTATCAAAAAGGTAAATGGATTTTATTCAAACCAGGACTCCAAGGAAATCTAACACCCATAGTTCCTACACACATTATTTATTAGAATGAAGAAGGCCAGATTCAAAAGCAGAGTGGAAAACTAGAAACACAGAACCTTGGGAAGTGGCTACCTGGTGGCTCCTGAATGCAGCCACCACATAGGAATCTGTGTCCAGACCAGCCAGGTCTTCCCTGTGTTTCTCTGTTTCTTCTTTTTATCCCTCCTTCCCTTTTCCTTTCATTCTTTTTGAAACAAGGAGTCTGAATTTCTCCCCTGTAAAGTTCCCCAAATTGAAATGGAGCCCCTATAGGCTGTTTATACACAGCCCAACCCTCTGCTGCAGTCCATGGGTCAGGGACTGATCCGGGGAACTATTCTTTTCTCTAGCAGTCAGCAGGAGTGGCCAAGTTGGAATCTGGACTCTGGACTGAGTTCTCTCCTCCCACCCCAACGCTGCTTTCTGAAGTCCAGTTGCTCCTGCTAGATCCACCCACAACTCCACAAGACAATCAGAACGCCATCTGCTTAAGGAGTTGGAGGGGGATGAAGCAGGTCTGAGCACAGACGCAGAGACAAGCTACAAAGGCCCCTGCTTGCTGTAAGAACAAACTCATCAGTATAATTATCACATATAAATAATACCACAGCGACCCACAGAACACATTGTGCTTAATTTCCTCCGCTTCCCACTGGCAGTATACTCTGCATGTACAATGTACTGTAATTACATTGTATATATCCCCACAATGTTTATGAATCTATTCCTATAGCTTTATCTATAGATTGTTGACTTCAGCGACGAGCAGCTGCTGTTTACCCGCAGTTGCTGATAAGTTCAACAAATGCACTGGAAATTTATAACAAAAACATGAAAAATCCTTCACTTTTCTCAAAGATATGGAAGAAGGTAGAATTTACTGCCCAAGAGGCTGGTGAAGCAAGGCTGATTCTTCTGTGGCTCCTGTTTGGTTCTAGAACCTCCCTGAGAATCCTTCCCAAAGGCTCTGAGCCCTCTCCAGCACACAGGACTTTGCATGTGATTTTGAGAGTGTTTTGGAATCTTCTGAAGGGACGTGGATTCTGGCTAGTAAAGCCTGTTTGTTGTAACCGGTACTGCTTCTCCCCACTCTCAGCCGATGTATGGTCCCGTCTCTCACACACAGAGTAAATCACTATAGGGAAGGATGTGAGGTGCTTGACCGCTGGCAGGATCCAGGCCGGAGGGGTTGGTAACATGCAAGACCGTTCTCATTTTCAGGAACGAGAGGGCACGGTTGTATGAATTAAGCTTTTTTAAAGCCCTTCTCACTCCCTAAGCCAAGATTACTTTCTCTAATTGTTTTTCTTTCTTTCTTTCTTTCTTTCTTTCTTTCTTTCTTTCTTTCTTTCTTTCTCCTGAACATTAAAAAAAAATGAAGCGTGAGTAGCTCTGGCATTCTATGTTAGCAAGCTCTGGCTTTGGGCCAGAGCCACACTACAAAGAGCGTACCACTGTGATTTTTAAAACAAGAACCTGTCAGTCTCTTAAGACAGGATCTGCTGGAGAGGATGGTGAGGTAGGCTGCTGTCTTATCTGTGCCATCGGCTCATGTTAAGCTAAAATGCCAGCCTCTCAAATGACTCACACAGGGGCATTAGCATCGAACTTCAAAGGGTTCACCTGCTCTCTCCCAAACCAGACAGAGGGAAGAAAGCTCTAGACCTTATCCCAGGTCCTAGGCCAGCAAAGACAGCAGCACCAACCTAGTGTGGCCAGTTGGCACGATGAGGAAACTGAAGTCCCAACAGTTTAAAACAGTCATCTGCTAAGAGTAATATTTTATACCTACAAAAGCATAGCACTGGTACTTATGACATATGGCCAACATTTAAAAGAATACCTGGGAACACTACAAACGTTATATAAAATTCTGCCATGGGACTTTTTGCCAATGTGTTATAAACATTAATGCATTTTCGAGAGACAATAAATTATCTTCAGTTTATAAACAATGGTGCTGATTTTCCAAGGGTTGCTAAGTTCCTTGGCACTGAGCAGTGCGTCACATCAAGAGCGGCCCGGGGAGGCAGGCTTTCACGGGCCTTTGCAACCTGTTCTAACTACATCGGCAGGAGCAAAGGAAGCTCCTTCAAACCCACTCACTGAAAGAGCATTCTGACCCATATTTTCTTGTGTTACAGCAACGTGACTATATCTTCTTAATCTTATAACAGCCAAACAAAGTTCTTAGACCCAAGGCACATGTGTGCTTCATGGTCCAAATTCCATTTGACACAGTCAAATGCTATCCAGACTCCTAGGGTGTCTTGAAAGTCTCATTAGAAAGGACTTAATCGCAACCACATGCACGGCAGCATGCCGTAACTCAGAACTTACTGAAGGGCTGGCTTCTGTAGTACCGCACGGTTCTGGCAGTATTGGCGATCATGCGCTGTGAGGAAGAAGAGAAGGGAAATGGCAGTCAGTTTAGTGCGTGATCTGCCAAGGGGGAAAACATTAGCTATTCCAACAACACTTGGTATCACCGGAGACAGCAGCATGCCCTGGCATGCCCTGGCATGTTGACGCTCGGAAGGCACCTGGTTGATATGTAACTTGCAGAGTGACGTTAATGAGGCATCCTAGTACAAAGCGCTTGCAGGTAACGAATATTCATGGCTTCATGACACAGCTCTTTGTCTTGCCCTGGGGCTGTGCCTCACATTGTAAAAGTGCACCTGACACTCTACTTTGATGCTAAGAAACTGCTTCCCCTGTCCTTTGAAACTATCTAGGATCTGAAGGAGGTTAGCTTTCAAGTTTCTCCCAGTTAGCAGGCAGTGAGGTGGTAGATTACACGGAACAGGAAGTCCGAATATTCTGCTTGGGGTTGTTGCTGCTCACTATGCTTTCCTGACCCTTGTCAGTGCCAGAAAAAGTTTCTGTTTCAATCTGAACTCTGTTTTCCTTCCTTTTTTGTTTTTACCTCCTTATATTTATAACACTGCCATATAAACATTGTAGGAAGCCAAAATGGTAAGAATAAGTAAAACCATGTAGGTTATAAACTCAAGGGGCAAACACATTTTTATTCTGGTGCATATCCTTCTGATTTTATAAATATATATGTATTTGTATATATGCTTGTATCAGGCATATATCTGAAAACAATATAAAAATAATAAAAATGGTTTTGGTTTCTTGAGAAAGGGTTTCTCTGTGTAGCCCTGGCTGTCCTGGAACTCAGAGATCCACTTCCCTCTACTTCCACCGAGTCCTGAGATTAAAGGTGTGCGCCACCACTGTCTGACTAGCCTTCTAATAGTTTAGAAAGGAACATGCAAATTCATTTAAAAAGTTAAGTCATACTCTGCATGTATATTTGATTTTGGTTTTCACTTCTACATTGCACTGAATTATTCCCCACGCCATTTGCATCTTAAACATTCTCTAAGCAGGACCAAAACTCAGTTGGCCTTTGTTAATTTTGTCAGTCAGAGATCTTAATTTCTTTAAGGCTTTGGTTGCAGTAAAAATTTAAAAGAGCATTTTTTGTGTGTGTTGCATACAGACACAAAGGAAGCAGAAGGGCTGGGGGATGGGGCCTAGTGGGAAAGTGCTTGCTGAGCAGACGAGAGGCCCCAGACTTAGTGGAAGAAAAGGATAGGCACCTCTACTGCGAAGGCTAGGAACAGAGACCTCAGACTCCCACAGAAAAACCCTGGTGAGGCCTAAGCACCATTCTTCAGCCAGATGTCAGGTTTTGTTTAAGCTACTCAAGCAGCAGCTTGGCTTGGAAGTCCCTGCTACTGGACTTGGATTCTCAGATTCTGAAGGGAACTCTGCAGAGTGGTGGATGAATAGCTCTCTCAGCACACAACTGGAAAGGTTCCATCTGGGTAAAGCAACCCCCTATTTCCAAGGAGCTATGTAAACTAGTCCCCACTTTTCGCTCTCATAGGCCTTGGTTTTGCTAATGTGCAAGAAGATGCCTTTGAGGCGACGACGGAAGAGCCAAGGCCCACAGATGTGTATACAAGAGCATCACAATGTACGCTTGCCGTTCCCTTCCATTGCAGGGCTCTGGCAAGCGGAGGCAGCACGTGTCTGTGTGGGACGCTTTCTCCCACACAAAGAGGCCATCGGAAAAGTTGCTCAAACTTTACTTTCATAAAGGATCCTAAAGACCAGCAGGACTGTTGATGGGCATGAGAAACAAACGACCAGTACCTCCAAGGAAACGTAGCATACAATGTATAATTAGCCTCTGGTATACGGAGCCCCAGAATAAACAGTAACTATGATAATTTCCCTGCTAATTTACTTTAAGCTGTTTCTTCACTCCTCTGAAGGCTCTGCATCGGAAGGGCACAAGTATATTCCATGTAGAATTATTGTAATTCTTCAGATATTGAATGGAGTGTAATTACCGAAAACCCCATGAAATGCTGCCAGTATGCCCCTCTGAAGAATAATAAAACAATTAGCAGAGGTCAGAAACCTCTTCCTATACCATTTTGTAGGGAGTAATTGTTCTGCTTTTTAGTTTTGAAAGATAAAACATCTCATTCTGACTTTAGTTTTAGTCTACTCTTTATAGCTATCCTCTGAGGCTTCATAATTCTTTAGCTCATTATGTAGTTTAAAATGTGAGAACAATTGTTCAAATCTGTAATTTCTAGCCCCGAAGTTCATTTTACCCTTCCAAATCTTTGATTAATTTTCACAATGGTTTTAATTTTGACGTATCCTTTTAATTGTATTGCCAAGATAACTTCAGCTTAACTTCAAAATCCAAATTGGGCTTTATAAGGAGGTCCATTCTTTCTCCACGTGAGGTCCACACAATAATGTTTAATGGTGTGAACTCCGTGATGTTAAGTGAGGCCACCAGCATTGCTGGCCAATCCGTGCTTATAGAATTTTCTAGGGGGCTGAAAAGGGGGGGGGGTTAACATATTTTAGCTCCAACCACTTTTGCTTTGCACCCATTGACACGTGCAATATTTAATATGCTACTGAGACTCCAGGAATCACACCCCCCCAGCATTCCAGGTGCATAATGCCTTCTATAGTCTGCTTATACGCCATGGCTTCCGGGTGTTCAAGTACACCCAGCAGTGCCAACGCACCACCTCCAAAGTCAACCTTCTCATCTATAACCATTTCTGAACTAGAAGTTCATTGCTGGTTGGAGTCAAAAGTATTTCTCCCTCTTCTTTCCAGTCAATGAGCTCTGGAACCTTAGCAGAAAGGTTAGTTCCTCAAACACATAGAATCGTTCCCTTGGTCTCCCTTATTCAACCTAAACACCCTGATTTTCCAGAGTTTTTTATTCAGCAGTTTTATTCAGTGTGTGTATGTGTGTGTGTGTGTGTGTGTGTGTGTGTGTGTGTAAGCGGGGGGAGGTTTGCTTTTTTTTTTTCTGAGACAGGGTGTTTCTCTGTGTAACAAACCTGGTTATTCTGGAACTCACTCTGCAGACAAGCTTTCCTCCTTTTCTTGAGCTGGCTCAGTTATACATCTAAGTCACAATTTGGATAAAATTACGTAGCTGACATCTGTTGGACGTTGGAGAACTAAACCTCACCGCCTGGTTCACTGGGCTGCTGCCCGGGTTCAGCTCTCTGCTCTGGCCATGTGCAGCCGATTTTGAGGACCAAGGGGGAGGATTTTACACTCATCTCCACTGAAACATATCTAGTTAGTCTTTCTGTCTTTTGTGTCTCCAAGGACCTCGCTCCATGTGTCATCTTTGGTGGCAGACAAGATTATCCGTGGTTGCGCTCAACTGAGGGTGGCTGAAACTGAAGTTCAAGAGACCTGGGTTTCGTTATCCAATTCCCATCACAGGCAGAAAGCAAAAAAATTACACCCTAGATTTGGAGGTTTTGCCAGAGCAGGTTGGCCAGGCTGGAGCCGGCCAGGCAACTCTCCACAAGGCCAGGCCTGGGGTGGGGTGGGGGCAGTACAGGGAGGGGAGATGTGGGGAGCAAGGGGGGATGCTTGATTACTCCAGAGCAGAACATCAAACCTTTCTCCATCCCAACAAAGCTGAGGATTACGACTCCTATTAACAATTGCCTCATCACCAAAATGATTTGTAATTTGGGGTGATTGTGAGAACACCTCCATTGGAAGATGTTCCACGTTGGTGGGGTGGACAGGCTGGAACTCCTCATCAGAACCCCTGAAATAACTCTCTGGTTCTAAGTGCAGGCCTTTGGGGCTTGTTTACACCATGCAGGGCTGAGAGATGGACCCAGTTGAGGCTGAGGAATTGTCCCCAGGATGAGCATGTGCTGAGAGCTCTCAAAGGCAAACGGTGGTGCTGTGTGAAAGGCTGTAGCCGCGTCCAGGTATTTATTTCTCGTTATAGCTGAAGACAGATGCAGAAACAGATGTCTTGCCCGGGGCCTAAGAGAACAATATGGAGATGAGCGGTGCCCGTGCTTCACATCTGGGGTGATAAGCCAGACACGAATGTCCCTCAAGCTCTGAGGTAGATATTGATCCTTGGATCCAGTGGGGTGGGAGGTGTCTTGCTCAAGGCCTCCATCTCAGCCATTTACTGACCTGTCAGCTAGCCTTTCAGGAGAAGAGTCGCCCAACCAGGTCTTATCACTCATCTCTCCATACCTGTATGGACCTGGGCTTATCTGCCAGGCCTCTATGCTTCCCAGTCTTTCTAGCTTCTTCCTGCTGACCCTTGGCTCTGCCTGAGCTAGCTCACCACTCCCGGTGTTGCTGAGAAGGTTCAGGCTTAGGTGTCCAGTGTTCAAGCTCAGACTTGCAGGCCTCCTGGCAAGACCACCTGCTACAGGCTCAGACACCACCGCTACAGCCTCCCTGGCCTTAGGCCATTGGCTTCTCAGCTAGGAGCATCCTGAGAGTGCCCCTTCTAGCAAGTGTCTGTGGGAGCAGTTTTTGCCTCTCCTTCTGTTGACAGTTAAGATATCAATACTTCTTATTCTCTTTATTTTGATTTTCAAAGAAGATCTTGCTCTAGTCCAGGCCGGCTTTGAACTCATGACCCTCCAATACCGGCACCACTGCTCTCCTTGCTTGCCTGGCTCTCTTTTTTCCTCTGACATTTCTGTCCGGACTGCTTTGAATCTCTCCGTCTCTGTGCTTATCCAGGATAGGCCGCCTACAGCTCTTCCATGCTTAGCATATATAACTAATAAAATTTATACACAATAGACTGCTCCATATTCAGGACACAATTTTCCCCAATAAGAAGGTACAGAAATATATAGTCGCTCTTCTACAAAGATTATGCCAATAGTAGCAACAACTGGTTATGCACACAGTAAGGCCCAACTTCCCAGAACTCAACCAGCCTTTGCTGTATACATTCCTGAAGAAGCCTAAACTTTGTCCCCAGGGGTGGAACTTTGTTATCCAAAGGATCTGTGACACACACATCTGTCATATATAATATCCACAGTCTGTTGTACATAGGAAGGCCATGGGACATCACAGCTCAGGCATATGTGGAGTGTTGTGTGCATCTCTGCGCACACTGAAGGAGATCGGAAAGACCCTGAAGGACAAAGTGCCATGGGGTGGGGGAGGGGAAGAATAATGTGCATTCTGGAACAGATAGCTAAGGGAAAGAGAAAGACATCCTGAGTCAACTCTCAGGTTCGTGAAATGCAAAACATGACACCCTTGCTAACTCAATTTCTAACAAACAGAAAATGCTTTTGGTTATCATTTTTTGTCATAGAATCCTTTCCAAATGTCCTTCCTCATCAAGTGATATTTCAATGGAAATATCACTGGATCATTCTTCTATTTAATGATTATTTCTTGCCTACTTAGAATACACCAGACACATTTATGGACGCTCATGAAACAGCAGAGGACAAAACAGACCAGATCCCTGGTCCACAGCCCTCACCTTCTAGTGGGGCGGACAGATGAAGAAGAGCAAGCATGACCATATCAGACGGTAAGAACTACTCTCAAGGCTGAGCAATCACTCACAGCGCTTGATGCGAGAGAGCAAAGGCAGATGGGGAGTCAAGGGCACCCACTCAGAGAAGAAGCATGGGTTCAAGCCTGAACCAAGGAAAGAAGCCCTATACCTGAAAGCTGGGGAGAGAAACCTCTCAGGCAAAGATGGCAGCTAGAACAAAGGACTCGAGGCTGGAAGAGAAAGAAAGAAGGACAGCTTTGCCAACGTGGGCTCTGTTCAGAGTTGAAGTCTGAGAGGATGCCCGATGGGTACTTAGCATGGCTGGATCTTCTTATGTGACTGTATGCAATGCGGTTTTCTCTGCTGCTGACATGGCTGCAGAACTTCTCAACCCAGCTGCTTCTTTAGTGCATGTCTTTCACTACTACCATGACCCCTGCTTTAATAACTTGTTAATTTTTAGTATTCCATGTGTTTTTATCTTATCTTTACAACAGCATATATTCTAAAGGACAAGGACTACTCTGTAAGGTTTTCCCCACCTAGTGAAATCCCTTCCCTGGGCACTCTCATCTGCTCTGTTGCTTTGAAGCATTCTCTTTGGAAAATCTGCATTTGTCTTAGTCTGTGAAGTCTATATAAAGTGTGTTAGTCCCCAAAGTATTCCTATAGATTTCCTTTGAATTGAGAAGGTCTTGGGCACCAGGCAAATTTGAACATTTAGATTTTTACCTAAGGACTCTTTTCCATTGCCGCAGGTAACAAAGCCAGCATTCCACAACTGCTGCTGGAAGTCACACTGTTGCTAATTATATAATGGAATGCCTAGAAATGCCCAGCTGAAAGGATTCAAAACATCTCTCTTCCTTAATAAGCTTCTGTTCATGTTTCCAGAAGTCTAGAAGTTTCCTCTAGGCTTCTCATTCCAGAAAAAAAAAATGACTACTTCCCAATCTTATTCTTAAATAAATATACCTAAATATGGCTATGTCTGAAATAGAACCAGCCTTCCAGTATTGCAGCAACTGTACCTATCGGTGTGCTTTCTGTAGCCGGGGAGAGTGGCAGCAGGCCAGCGCTTATCCTCCAATCCACAGCCAGTCTACCTTCCGAGCCTTATAAATATTCATACATGCCATAGAAAGCTATGAGGAGCTTTATTCAAACACACTCCTTTATGTTTCCCCCCAAAGAAAGAATGCCTGAGAATTTTTCTTTTTTTGCACTAGGACCAGAGTGTGAATTCTCTTTTGTTCATACCCACAGATCCTGAAAAGCAGTATGCAACAAATTCTCTAATCCTCATTCATACCTCAAGGGGGAAGACACTCAAAACAAACAAACAAACCAAAAATTTAGCATTGGCATGCTGGTTTGCTGTCCCCTTGTGAGGGCAGCTCTACGGAAAGGCATTGGTGTCCCTGGCTACCCTGGTGTCTTCTGCCCCCCGTCAGGGGTCCCCACTGAGGACAGAGCCCAACAGGTGCACAGACTGCCAACCCTGCTTGCACCTGGGCCTTGCTGATGGATGATTGACAAGAATCGAGAAAAGACGATGCAACCTTCTCCAAGATACTTAAGAGGAACCGTGTATAATAGTGATGGATGGGGTGGTGCCTGGAGGGAGGGTGGGCTGACTGAGGGGAGGATAGAGTGGAAAGTGGACCAACACTGATTGGTCAGTGTTGATGGATAGATACCACATTGATCAGTCAATTTTGAAATTCATTTTCTAGTAACATCTAACTCACAGAAGGGCATTTCCAAAATCGAACTATCTGGTAACACAGTTTATCAAGTCAAATCAAATCAAATCAAACTTAGAAAATTGCCAGTATAGAGGACTAAAGGCACTTGGCCAAACCTCTCCCTCCCTCTCTTTCACAGCAACAGCCTCTTTAATTTCTAATGAGGCACACACAGAAACCCCAAATGAGAGCTATGTTTTCTAGCCTTCCTTTCAAGTGACGACATTTCTAGCCACAAGGTGATGAAAGTGACCAGTACAGCTTCTTCCCCCGCTTTAATGGGAACAAGCGTGCCCTGCCCCAGCCCTGTCCCCTTCTTCATGGCTGGAATGTGGGCGTGATGGCGTCCCATCATGGACCACGTGAAATGAGAAGAGGGTTGAAGCCAGGAGCATCAACTGCTCCTCTGAGCAAAGCTGCTATGCTCACTGAAGACTTTGACATGCAAAGAAACAAACTTAACTGTGCTTCTAAATTATAATAATGTCATCCAACCCGTCATTAATCTAGGCTTGGGCATTGTAGCTGCGATGCCAGCTTAACTAATCAGTGGCTGTTGAACAAACATGGCCACCCAGAGAGCAGAACAGTTAGGGCCTCTTTGCTTACTGCCTAGCAGGGAGGAGTTCATGGCTGTGGATCTGAGGTACAGGACATGAGGAGCCCTACTCGTGGGTCATCTTGACTTTCCTTCTCAGGCTATGGAGAGGACACACTCTGGGAACTCAGAGACAACTCTCAGCCTCCCTGGGAGACGGCTGGCTCAGCTCGTGCTGCCAACTTTGCTTGCTCTGGCCCGTCTCGTTCATGTTAGCAGTCCTAAAGTCAGTCGATTCTCCAGGGAATGCTGGGCTTCACATCTCTGCCTGTATTTTATAGCCCAGTGGTTGGCTTAGCTTTTCCTTGATCTTAGAATGTTCTGTATAAGTGACTCAGGAGGCATTTTCCTACTTGCTAAACTGTCCACTTTGGAAAAACAAGCATTTGTCTTTCTCAGAAAGGCTGGGGAATGTTTAGCTCTCTATGCTAACAAGTGAGCAAGGAATCACTATTTGCCCATGGTGCAGTGTCTTTGAGGAGAGTGTGCTTATAGTCTGCTTCCTCAAAAGTCTAAGGCAGTGGACTTGAGCTGTGCTTCCTAATCACAAGCTTATATGAGCAGGGCTGAGCCTTAGCCCGCATACAGTGAGGTGTTTCAAATTCTTCCACAGACATACACGCTAGCTTGACTTCAAGAGACAATTGGAATACAGGTTTCTGCTAAGACGTCTCCAGCACTTTCTGATATACAGGAAGACTCACGTACCACTGTCATCTACCATCTACCAGCCTAGAGGCGGCTAAAGCAGGCACGAGCCCCATTTTTTTGTTGGGGAAACAGACTCACACAAATCATGAGGGACGCAAGGATGGAACTGAGTACTGACCCCCATGTCTCCCAAGTTCCAAATCCCAGGCCACGTTCACAGTGCAAAACAACCTTGGGCAAATGCTTACCCCTTGGGGAAATGAAGCTCTACCACTCTGTCCCTCCGGGCGACACGCAGCCCAGGGATTCGGAGACCGTGGGGCGTTCCATTGACATGGACTGTGCCGCTAAAGAAAGGCTCTGGCAAGGGCCGGCCTTATTGCTTCACGGAGGGTAAGGACACAAGCTGCAGGGCACCTTCGCCAGACTCCCTCTTCTCTGCGTGGGGGCGGGGTGGAGGAGAAGGGGCTGGGAAATACGGACTAGGCAAGGGCCAGTTTCCCATTTGTTACTGACATTTCATTGTTGTTGTTGTTGCCCTTGCCGTCGTTATGGAGATCTCGGAGCCTCCAAGTCCCCTCACTGAACTTGAGTGAACTTTATGAGACTAAGCAATCCACACTTAGATTAATACCCTGCAATAAAGACCCGCTCGGCTGCGGGCGCTGCCTTTCCCCTACAGGCACTCCCGTCAGCCTTGGCAGAGAAACATTTCAAAGGCGTCCTGGGGCGGTCTAGCAGCACAGACCTCACCAAACAACCAGAAACCCAGAAGTCACTCTTGAACATGCGTGCATTTTAACAACAGGCATTGGAGGGACGGAAACACGCGGGCATAAAAAGCCGGCTGCCGCTGAGAGCCAAGGCACAAATACCATTCAGCTCCACAAAAGAGTACTGACAGCAGAAGGGGGAGCCAATCGGAACCAAATGTTTCAAAACTCCTTTCTGTATAACTACCTTTGTAACATGGCAGCACACACAGACGTTATTTGCCTGATTAGTACAAATGCAAATTTTATTTGAAAAAAAATTGTGGTTAAGGTTATAATACGGCACCTACCATTTTTTCAAAGTTTACTAGATTGTCAATGAAAGTCTTGTTCCCCTCATGAGTAAATGTCATATCTGTAAAGAAATAAAAGCCACATTCTAGTCACTAACCGAAATATGTCACACTAAGAAAGCACAATAGCACCATTAGCATATGCGGGCGGATTTGCATAACACTGCCGTTGAAAAAGCTGATAATAGTTTCTTTTATGTTAGGTGTTTAACTTTCCAAATCACTTTTACCTGAGGTTAGTAAAATCTCTAACATAAACCGTTTTTTCACTCACAAGGCTTCAGAAATCACAGGCGTTTCCTACCACCGCCTTCCCACCTCCCAACCCTTTCAGGACGCTTAGACCCAGGAATGGGAATCAAGACAGGCAGTGTCTTTCTGCCAGACAACCCTCCCAGAGGGTGTCTGTCCTTCATCCTCACCCCTCCAGTGCTCCCTCCAGCCTGGCCTGGGTGTGTCTTGAGATTACCTTTAATGAGCAAGGGCATGAAAGGGATGATGGGAGGATCCAGTTTCGCCGCTGTCAACCTGTAGGCCCTGTGGTTTCTGGAAGGATCCTTGGGAGAAACAAAGTGTTACTGGTCAGTGGTGAGTGACAGAAACCACACCCCCTTTTCTAGCCTCCTAGGACACATAGCCTCAGCATCCCACAAGCGGGTATTTGGGGTGAGATGTAACTATGGAAGAAAGGCAGATTTAAACAGGTTTGATTGGTTTTAAAACAACTTCACGGATGGATGAGACAGCATTGCATGTTTGTTTTCACTAAGGAGCCTACAGGAGCCAAGGAGAGGCATCCTTTTGAATGTAAAATGAACCCGTAGGACAAACTTCCACAGATTCCCCACTCCCTGAAGCCCCACCTCCTCCCTGAAGGTTGGCTCCCCACCCCATCCCCTACCTTGCAAAGCCAGTTCTAACTCGCCCTCTGAACCATCCCCTGCCTCCCAGCAAGACCCATTCATCCCGTTCCTGTCTGGTTACACCTCCCAGACAACGGGGAGACATAATTTTGGCAAGCCAAGAGATGTAGCTTCCAACCCCTGGGCAACCTGAGCTGTGTTAGGTAGGAACCCTATTACACTGCTTTTCTAAGTTACGCAAATTGACCTTATGTGGGACATAAGTCCTCTTTAAGTTAGTTCCTGAGGGGGCCGTTCATTAGTCAGGCATGCTTGTTTTAGCAGCACTAAAAGGGATCATAAACTTCTTAAAGTCATACAAGGACAGATAAAATTTCTGCCACGAGAACTCGAGCTAATGGGAAATTGGATTAACGTGGACGGCGGAGGGAATGGGAAAGCTACTGTCACTTACCATTAAACTCTCGAACTCCGCGTAGAACTTCTTAAACTTGCTTGGCAGTTTCTGTTCATCAAATGAAAATGACACACACATCTGTCAGAGACTAGATCTAGATATGGATTGTGTGCGCTACCGTTTCTAAGGGAGATGCATTTCTTCTGGCCCTCAGTCAACCGCCTCTGAGCCGGGATGAACTATCATGCACCCCCGTCGCCTGGGAATCATCTTTGGCATATACGGAACTTGCCTTTGTTTTTTTTTTTTTTGTTTGTTTGTTTTATTTTTTATTTTTTTAATTTTTTTTTCGGAACTTGCCTTTGAAAGGTCTTACTGTTGTTGAACTCCACGAAGCTATGAATGCGTTGGCCTTACTGCTTTTATAATATATTCTTGACTGGATGGTTCATAATCAGGATTGCCTGCATTCCTGAGACTTAAGTGGCCTGGACCCTCCAAAGTCTTGTTTCTGTTAAGTCTTTGATTTCCCCAATTAGACATTTAGCCTGGAGAATGTTAGGATTCAGAGCCTTAGGAAAGATGCAGCCCTTCTCCTTTGTTATGAAGATACGAAAAAAGGGCCTTCTTATGGTGTTTCTTTTTGTTTTTATAAACTGGTTTATCCTTGGTTCCCAACAGTGCTGAGGTACAGAGATGCTCACTTTCCTTCGAAAAGTTGAAGCCTGTGTGTTACCTACGGAAGGAGTTAGTCTTATAGCCTGCCTATCCCTAAGCCACGGCTGGCCGTCCCTGGTTCCTCCGGTTCATAGTCCCTGCTTGCTTTTCCCTTCCCTTCTGTGCTCCGAGCTGCCCTTCCAACCAAGCCCTCTGGCATAGTTTCTCTGCCTGGCTCTATTGGAAAAGGCGGGAGGCTACCAGGATGCTGGCTTCTCCCGTCTACACATTGGTGCTTGGCAGCACCACTCAGAGCGCCTGTCAAGAGAGGCCAGGAGATCAGGACTGGATCCCTTTTCAATCCACTGCTTCCCAATTTGCTCCCAGTTGCTTTGGTAAAGCTGAACTTTCTACCGAAAAACCCAGATGAAGCAGAGCAATGTGTTTCTGCAGCGCACAACGCCTGTCTGCGCTCTATGCGCTACTATACAGTTTGCGAGCTTTGGGCAAGGGGCTGGAAACAAAGACTCACACAGAGACAGACAGACAGAGACACAGACCTCTAGTCACTGGTAAGAAGCCCTCTATTCAATAGCACCAAGGAGGCTCATATACCCAACAGTCAGGTGTGCCAACAGGTGAAAACCTTATCCTCTGATCCTCAAGGCCAAGGCAACCTGTGCTCGTGAAGCAGAGCTGGTAAACAACTTTGACACAGCTTTCAGTAACTCAAATCAGAAGGAAAGGAAAGATCTCTAGCAGGGAAGAGCAGCTGGAGGCCAGGACTCCAAACGGTCCCAAAATGTTTCCCCAGCGTGAGAGTGGGTGTGTGGGACCTGGGGACTCCCAGAAGCCCTGCTCTGCTCCCTGTGGCCCCCCTTCTCCAGATGCTCCACCCACTGGCCTCTGCAGTCCTCAGAGAACTCTTCCCTGGGGGTGTGGCTCAGGCTGTCAGATCCCCATCTAATCACCCATAGAACTTCTGTTGTTTCTGGAAGCCAGTGCCTTGCGCATCCTCCACATCCTCTAGAACCCATTTTCAAGGATGGGAGGAACCTTGTATTATCTCGCAGAAGATGAACGCCAGGCTGAAAGCTGTGACGGGCATTAGGGGTCTGAGGATGTCACGTGGAGCATCACCACGCTGGATAGTAAATATGGTCCATTTTAAAAACTAAACCTTCCTGGAGCTGGACATGGCAACACACACCTTTAACCCAAGCACTCTGGGAGCAGAATCAAGGGGATCCCTGCGCGTTCCAGGCCAGCCTGGTCTCCGTCGTGTGTTCAAGGCCAACTAGGGCTACATACCCAGGACTACACATTGAACAGACTTGTGTGTGCTAGAACTATTTTTTAATCAATGTTCATGGAAACAGTCTGCTTTGGATCACACCTCTGTCATTTAGCCCTCTTAACTCAGCCAGATTCTCAGACAAAGGCAATACCCAACATAGTAATAAATCGTTTGGGGGCTCTTAAGATTGTTCTCTAGCCACACAGTTTCCAAAGATGTGCCTCATTGGGGCCATTAGCCAATCCAGGGATGGCTAGGAAAGTCAGCAGGCATTTCTGCTGTCATGATTGCGAGGTGGGGGTGCTACTGAAGTAGAATGGGTGTGGTCAGAGAAGGAAGCTCAGTACCCTACAACATAGGGAGCCCTCCACTACAGGGTGCCAATGTCTCACTAGGCCAAGGCCCGCACTCTCGGTGGCTTCCCCTCAGTTATAGGTTGCTCTCCCGCTTTGAGCCCTTCTTACCACAAGCGTTTTCACTTGCTCCTTTGCACCCTAACTGTTCTACAGTCCCCTGAGATCGTGCACCACCGTTCCTTACACTGCCTGTGACATCACTCTGGGGCTCACGGGAGCTGTGTGAGAAGCCCTTGCGAGGTTTTCATCAAACAGAGAAATAATCCAAATCAAGATGCTCACGAGCGGAAGTTCTCCTTACAGAATCACATAATCACACTTCAACTCAAAAAACAAATGAAGGTTTATCAATCACGAAAAGGCTGACTTTTTCTGTCCGAGACAGGCAACGACCGAAATAGAAGTTCATACCCGTGGCACTCTTATACTGGGGAAAGTAAAGGACTGGCCAATCAGCTGGCTGGATCCTCTCTTGGGGCTTCCGAGGCAGCCGGAAGGGTCCAGATTGTGCTGTCTCGCTATCTGGTTGCTGTTACGTGGAACCTACAGCTGGCCTCCATGGGCCCTCCTCGAAAACCTCTAGAACTTTCCTTTCTTCTGACCCACCCTTTTGGACTCTGTGCGTGGGATCAGAAGCCAGAGACCTACTGCAGAGGGCCAACTCTCTGAGGGGAACCCTGGGTTTCTTGAGATCCCAGGAAGCATGGGCAGCAAGACGGGAGCTGCACAACGGCTTCCCTGCTCGCTTATTATTGGCACGCCCACGCTGCTCTTCGGCTTGCTGGAAGCCGATACGGCCTCGCATGGCTCGCAGGCCTCACCAATGCCCTCATGCCTATATTCAGGGGATGAACCGTTGCAAGCTGCATGCTGCCTGGAATTTGAAGGGAAACTCAAGACAGAAGGACGTGTGAGGACTTGCCATAGAAAACAATGGAAATATTTAGGGAAGCCGGGGGAAGAAAGGAGCTTCAAGGGGGAAATGGGTGGGAAAAGAACGCCAAGGGGAACGGGGACGCAAGCGGTGGCTATTAAACACCGTGGCAGAGAGGGTCTCTCAGACACTCTTTGCCCTCTTCCGCTGCGGTTCCTCCCTCTTACACATGCCTGTGTATGTTTATCAGAACTCTATTTTAGTGAGTATGTTCTTAGAGTTTAGTGTTTCTTCAACTATGTCACACGGAGAGGGATAAGCACTTCCCGAGTGCTGAGCTAAGGACAGCTGAGCGTGTTTTTGAACTGTCAATGAATCACTCGCCCTGTTTGCTGCAGAAGTTTGTAACACACCTGTATAACTTTAGCTCCAAAGACAGTCCGTGCCAACTGTTGCTCCTCTCTGGAGGGAGGAGTCGCCAGGTGGTTATGAGATACTGGGTCCTTTGCTGTTCCCAACAGCTGGCATTTTTTTTTTCAGAAGCAAAATGACTACTTGGATAAAAATGGATCTTCTGCCCCCTTTCAATCATAGGGAAGGCCCCGTGCAAAAGCAATAAGCAGACAGTTTGGAGACAATTGAACCTGTGTGCAAAGCGACTTTTGCCGCCATCAGATCTAAGCTGCTCCTTCGTGTTATGCCTAAGACCTGCATTTATGACTATTTACATTGTAGAGCTGGAACCGCTAAGGTTTCCCGCCCCTCCCCTTCCTGCCCCCACCTGGCCAGTATCTTTTTAAACTTTCACGCTGCGGTAAGTAGAAAGAGGAGACAGGTCATCTCCCTCCGAGGGTCCCACCTTTTCCATTGTTCCACGAGCGCAAAAGCTATTTCTATAGAAGAGCTCACCGGAGAGCCTCTGTTTTTATTCCTGTGGCAAAAGTCACAGCTGGATCCCAGCAACGGCTTACCTCCCACGTTAGTGCCAAGCGGCTCACGGCGACGTTGCTGAGTCCCATGACGATGGCAAAAAAGGAATTTAGGTTTTTGTACTCCTTGCAGCTGGAACACAAGAGGTGCGTGTTTAAGTAGAATGCCACTTTTGAGTGAGATTTTTTTTTAAAAAAAGTTAGAGTTACATTTTCTGATAGTCATTAATATTCATCAGGACTCGTTTATATAACCGGCAATGAGAGACTCAGCACCCTGTAGGAGTTCTGCTTGGGTAGCTAGGCTCTGCTGTTTGACACCCCCCTATAGCTTTAGAAAGTGGATGGTTTGGGCCATTGAGGTTTGAGTCTTGAATATTTAAATTTACATCCCCAGAAGGTTGTTATTATAATCCGAAATCTGCTGAAAGCCGTAGTGAATCTGGGAGTGGGGAGGGGAGAGACATCCCATGGGATTGGGAAAGGGAAGGCAAATGTTGGAGAATTTGAGACCTGGAGGTGGGAGCTCGGACCTGGCAGGTAGAAAGAAGTGAAGGATGTCACAAGGCTGCGGCCACCCTGCCTCCTGCACGCTACGTTAATGACACTAAATTGTTGAAAAGTATCAGTTTCCAAGGCATGGTCCCGGTGGCTTGGGCACTTGTTCTCCAGGAATTTGAAGTTGGGAGATAATTTATAGCATCAATAACAAAAATAACCTTACTTTCTATTTAGCTGACGTTAGGGAGGCTGATAATTTTGATTCTATGCTTATGCCATTATGAGAATTTATTTATATTTTGGAATGAAGCACATGGACCAAGCCTTGAAATTAACTTCTTATTAAATTACAAATTTAATAATAAATATATTATAGAAATTTAATTCTTATTAAAATGGTGATATTATCCCAGGTACTTGCTCTACCTGGTGGCAAACAACAATAACCACACCCTAAGTTCTTCATATCAGGCCCCTAAAAAGGGAACACATTCATTTCATAATAAACACAAATCAATATGGCTATCTAAGTTGAACAGCATCATAAATAAATGTTTGAATAAACATTTTTGTAGAAGGCTCACTAAATGGTTGCTTTGGCTGCTCAACTCAAAAACCAGCAATGAGCCCTTCTCTGTGTCTGTGGAGATGAGAAAATGCTCGCTGGAGGAGCTGTGGTGGTCAGATGGCTCGTGAGAAACAAGCTAAGCCATGCTAGTGCTGGGATAGCAGCTCCCAGGTGAAGGGCTAATGCTATTCCATGGATTATTTGTCTAAGTGGCTGTGGGAGAATGACTCAGAGCCCAGACCTGCTCTGTTACCTATTTCGCTTACCATTCAAGGCAGGTCAGGAGAGGACTGTGTGTCTCATTTCTTCTCATGTGAGGCAAGGATAAAAAACATTTACCCCAGGCCTGTTCCTCATCTTTCCTAAGCTCCTAACAGGGCTGAGAGCTTAAAGTAAATGCCGTAGCTCTCTACAGACCGCAGGCCAAAGAGACCCTATTGCCTTTCTGTTTCGCTCTTGTAGACTCTGGGTTCCGAAAGCCTGCAATCTTTAACAGCCAGGCTGAGTAAATGGGTTCACTAAGGGACAGTCGCCTTAGAAAGAGGCTGAAATGATGCTTAAATAACCGGTTGACGTACAGGGAAGGCCAAGTCCATCTAAATAATTAACAGGAGTCAGAAGGATAAATTACAAAGGCAGAAACATGAAAAAAACATATATATATTCCTGAGTATTTTGAAAGGCTCATTTGTGTGGCCTCCTCTTCCCTCGGCGGGGCCCTTGGCACCAGCAGGCTGAGGTGAAGAGAGAACACGCTCTCGGGGATGGGAAAGCACCACCCAGTCACAGTTTCCATAATCCACTCATTCCAAACACATGAAGGCATTCGCCCACTGCACAGAGGCCGTTCATGCTGCTCGGCAAAGTGGCCACACTCGGCTAACCCTTTCCTCAGACAGCCAGCTTTTCCAGAGAAAGAGCAAGCAGCGTGTGCATTCAGAGGACCTGGTATTCTATTGTGCCCTCAACATTTTTGGCAAAACAACTCCAGGCATTTGGCAAGCCAGCACCTATAAAGCACCAAGTAGCTTCTCCTTCTTTGTTTAGCTCTGGAAATCAGCCGCCCTGTGGGATAGGAACTGTTTGGCTCAAGCAAATTGCCTGGCTGGGGCCACTTGTTCTCCCAACCTTCCCAAGCTTGCGCTCTGCGTCTAGAAGGGGAAGAAGTCTCACAGCCACGGGCCACATTTAGCTTTTTTATTTTTAGTACTGTGGTGATACCAAAAACATGGAAGTAAACAGGAGGTCGTCAGGCGTATCTAAATAGCCAGAGAAGATTAAATTCATGTCAGGGAGAAACCTAGCTGGCCCCCGCAGTAAATAAACGGTTTCCCAAGAAGGGCATTAAAAGAGAATATTTATAAGATGTTTGCTTTCTCTGATGTGTATGGAGATGATGGCCTAGTACCAGGTTAGCTGGCCTTTATGCATTTTACTGATTTTTATTCTGGCCGAGTTGGATAAACTGTTGTTCCAGTGTGTTCTACTGCCCTCTACTGGTGAGAACGTGTTATATGGGACAGGGCTTCAAGAGCCTTGCAACAGAAATTCCTGCAGAGGAACGTTTGTTTACTTAGAGCCCTCTTCAAACACAAGGAGGTTTAAAAATCTGAGGCGCTCAGAGCAAAACTGAGCCCCCCTTTGACTCCAGCACCCGTATTACAAGATGTGAATTTACGTATTGATGCTAACCGTTAGAAAGCCAGAAGACGGTCTTCTCTTACAAGAATCAGCTGCCGGTAGCTCCTCCACCCTGCTTTTCATTTTAAGCTGTATTCCGTGAGAGCACAGCTCAAAGACTATTATTTTCCCTCCAAAGTTAAAGCTACTTACTGAGCTGCTATCTTGATAAACTTCTTCAAAAGCTGAACACGCTTGCTGAGCTGGGAACAAAGGCAGATCTCAGTGACAACCCAAAACTGAATTTCATTAAATCTCCTCAGGAACAAATCCAAGTTTGCTGTGGTCTTTTTAAAATTATGCCTTCCAAATGTGTGGTAGATTAGCTCCAGCTAGAACAGAAAGGAAAACAATTTCACTTATTTGTTGGCTTTTAAATCAAAACGCCAGCCCGGCTCCTCTATTTGTCAAGAAAGCGTTCTATGGAGCAGCAGATGTGAATTCAATCACTAACCCGGATGTGACTTGTCATATAGATTTGAAGGGCCTTCATGAGGCTCGTGGAATATATAAATATAAACTAGGTGTTATTGGCTTAATATACTCTGGAAGACATAGCATACCATCACAGAGATTTTTTTCTTTAATATTTGAGGATTTTTATAAGCTCGGCATTCACAAAAGCCCTCATGTGGCTTCCAGATGGCAGAGCCCAGAAATGCAAGTTGAGTGGAGCAAGCAGACCCCATCCAGAGTCTCCCGGAACCCCGAACCCCTGGATGCTCCTGGCATGACCTCACCTCGTGCACGCAGTTGAAGAGTTCCCAATCATACGTGGTCATCTGGTACGCCAAGTCCTTCGAGCTCATCAGCTCAAAAGTTCCCACTGTCCCAGTGGTGGGGCCTTCTTGTTCTGGCAAGGGAGTCTGGGAATAATTGTGGGAAACTGGATCAGAATCACAAAAGGGTTAAGTGCCGAGTGTCAAACACCTTCAGGAGTTTTTGAGGGGAAAGGGTTTGGGGAACACGGTCAGGCATATTTTGAAATGTTGGTTTTGAGGTTAAAAAATGCCTTTGTCGTTTGCTGTGCTTGCTTCAAGGCCATCTTTGTCATCACCATCATCACCATCACCACCACCATCATCATCAACTGCAAACCATGGCAAATGAGATTTGGCAAAGGATGACCCAGGAAGGTTCTCTGTTGTAGGATGTTTAGATTGCAGTCTGACAAAGTTTGTTTTGAGTCAGAGTGGAGCTAGCTATGAGCTGACCAATAACCATAGAGGTTTTGGAGGACTGCGGGCAGATAAAGAGACAGGAAGTAGTAGGGTGGGTCTTAGAGAGGGTTTCAACCTTTTGGATGGAGGAACGAAAGGGATGAGAGGTCACTGGTTAGCCGGGCTATGGTAGCGTACGCCTTTAGTCCCAGCATTCGGGAGGCAGAGGCAGACAGATGTCTGTGAGTTTGAGGCCAGCTTAGTCTACAAGAGCTAGTTTCCAGGATAGGCTTCAAAGCTACAGAAAAACCCTGTCTGGACGACTCCCCCATCCCCCCCCCCAAATAGAGGCCACTGGTCACTTTCAGGTTCTTACCCCGATATCTGACTCCTGAGTTTTTGTTGCTAACGAATAACTAGCTAAACACTTCAGGTCTCCTTTGCCTGGGGCTTGGAGGTTCCTGGAAACTTCCTTTTCTGTGGTAAAGATGGAAGATGATCTTGGAGACCTTCCGCTTATGTTCTCATGGAAACTATTATAAAGCCAAGTACTGGCATGGGAGCTTGCATGTCTACCTGCAGTACCACTTAACCGCTGGTGCTGATGGCAGTCAAGTTGCCACAGCCATGTCTGCGCACACCATCTGGAAAGGTGAAGTGGTGGCAAGTGTGTGAACTGAGACTATGCAGGATTTCCAGTTCCTTGAGCTGAGAGTGCCCGAACATTAGTCACGTGTTTGGGCCAAGCCCAAACTCTGCGGCTTTGGCCAAGACTCTTGGTCAGAAGTTCTCATTTGGTTCACTTATCTCCCTCTGTATTTGGAGAAATGTACTATAAAGTGTCTTTACCTTGTAAAATGTGTGACTGGAGCGTATAAAACCTTAATGCTTATCTGTAAGCCAGAGAGCATATAGTGATGAAAAGAATGTCTGCCAATATGATGCTAACTATATTTGGATATTAAATATTCACGTCCCGGTGCTAGGGATACAACTCTGGTTGTGTACTTTCTTTGCATGTTCAAGGCTGTGTGCTCCAGCCCCAGGAAAGGGGCTCATGTTAGAAGCACTAATATTATACAGGTTTCATCCGCATCTCCGTTACCACTGTGCTCTACAAATGCCCCTGCTTTCTAGACACCAAAGAAATGACATGGTCAAGGTGTAGGTGATACCTGCATTGCAAAGTTCAGTCTACGAGATGAGCAGTCAAGCTTACCATATAGTAGTCACCCTCCACCAATGGGTGCAATGCTACTTGTGGATACAGTCACTTGCTGGACTGCTGTTGCACATCTGGAGACAGAGTGTCGACATACTAGAATACTAGGTACCCAGACAGGCAGGCGGAGGCACCTGAATGGAAAGATGCTGCATACTCGGGGTCACTGTGTGATGGAGGATTACAAGAGCCAGGGGGCAGGTGAATGAGAGAAGCCTTGCTCAGGACGGTCCACGTTAGGCTGATAGCAAGGGCGGCTTGGAAGTGGGGAAGCTGCCAGGAGACTTGATTTGCAGGAACAGATTGCACAGAGGGACCAAATAACAGCTTTTAAAGAGCCTCTGAGCAGCAGCTTAGGAGACGGGGTTTTGTCACAGGCAAGATAATAGACCATGTTAGCGCCGGCCTCGGAAAACAGCGGACTGAGCACAAACCGCACGATAGCGACACATGCTCTAATCGTCCCCTAATCTTTTGACTGTCTCCAGCTCCGGGAAATCAGGGTTATACTACCTAAGTTGGCAACTTAGGGTATTAATACCAAGGTTTGTTAAGAGGATTAAATGTGAGCGATTTAAGTGCAGCATGTAAGCCCAGTCCTTGGCACAGGGAGGGCCCCTCTCTCAAATTAGGTCTCCTTTCCAGAGCGGCTTCAAGGCTACACACGCACAGGAAAGAAAGTGTGGTTAGTGCACCATTCAGGCTAAGAGCTGGGCATGGAGTCACTCTGCAGAGTGCGGAGGACAAGGCAGAAAGCAATGATTCCAAATAGACCTGACGCCGATGGGCAAGTAGCTTATGGGACCAGGTGGGAATGGTTTCAGCCAGGGCAGGAATTTAGTAGAAGGTCTTAGGACCATGATTTAGGTCGGACTTGTTCTCTGTGATCTTCCTGCCCTCCTATAGCGGCTGCTGTGAGCACAACCCTTCTGCTCCACCCACCCCCCCCCCATTCACCAACTCTGTCTCAAGGCGCGGTGACTCCATCTACCCACTAGCAGTTTCCTGGAGGTTTTATGGTATCTGATAAACAGGACTAATTTACTCGACAACTCCTGTGGAGATTTCAATACTAAGAAAGACGGGGAGCTCTTTTGGTGGATGCTGTGCTGGTGTCTGGATATCACTCCAGGGTGTAAAAGAAAGCCCTGTAGACTCTCCATCTTCCTGTGGTGGAATTTGCCATAGTGGGCTCTCTCTGATGACACACCGGTCATCACAAGCTCGGTGAGGAACATGGACTATGAAAGGTTTGTCTTTGAGACTTTCCCACAGCCAGGAACGTCCACAGAACACGGAACGATGTGGCAGATACTAAATAAAAGTCTAAGGAACCCAGTGAGTGGATACAAGGCGAGCCAAATTACAGTACACTGAAGCTCTGTTGTAATTGGTTTTGTACTAACATTTATACTCAAATAAAACTTCAAGAGAGTAAATCTCCTGAATCCAGGCCCTGCTCCAGTCGGATCAACGCTGGCACTCTACTGGGTGTAGACAACACAGTTTAACACTAAAATTCATTTTCTCCCGGACTGTTTGGGTTACTCGCATCCTGATTTGACTGTCATTGTCATAAGGACAATGCTCCGGGGCACTTGTCCTGTTGGCCACAGAAGCAGGCACAGCACTGAGTGCTTAGCAGACACTAAAGTGTGTGCTGATAGATCTGAGGGTTCTGTCGACATTCGGCCCTGCAGTCGCCCTCTGGACGACTCTTTCTAGAAGGGCGATCCTCACAGGAATGCTTCAGCAAGTCTGAGAGGGAGGGCTTCAGGTAAGGTCCGACCTCTGTGAGCACAGAGACATGGCACCCCCCAGCTGAGAGCTTCCTGTCCAGGGTCCTCGTTGCCAAGCAAATTCCTTCCAACCAGTCAGGCCTTAAAATGGAAGATAAGCAAGAGACCAGAACTTGGAAGGCCGAAGGACTGTGTTCAATAAACAGAAGCTTAAAACGTTAGTGTCTGCCCCCAGGGAGCTGGAGACATTCCACATGCCTATCTATCTACCCCCCTGGCTCAACACAGCGGCCAAGAACCAGCTGGCAAGAGAGGCCCCAGCACACTGTGTGGCAAACACATCACCCAGCACCCTCGACGGAACATCAGCAACACTGGCTGTTCGAGGCGTGAGTCTCCAGGGGAGGGTAGCAATTTTTAAAAATTATATGTCTATGCATGATATGTGCGGGGAGAGGAAGGATAAATGGTTCATGGCCATGACCAGTGGAACACTTTGTGGGAACACTTTTCCCCTTCTGTCTTGATGCGGTTTCCTGGGCTATTCATTTCATTTCTTAATTGCTCCCTGTTGAGAGATGTTTATTCAGAGAGGAATGAAGGCAGGTGACCGAGGAGCTCAGGGATACACAGACAGGAGTGTGACTCCATGCTGAGATTCCTGGGCTGGTAGCTAGGGCTAGGGCTTGGTTAGGGAATCAAAAGCACCATGTCACATTTGTTCTTCCCTAAGTGAATGCAAGATGGTCAAAGGAGCTGTCCCACTGGGTCTGGCTGCACACACCCATAATCCCACAACACGGGAGACTAAGGAATGAGGATTAAAACCTAGCAGAGGTGTATCCTTTTAATCCCGGCACTCGGGAGGCAGAGGCAGGTGGATCTCTAAGTTTGAGGCCAGCCTGGTCTACAGATCGAGTTCTAGGATAGCTAGAGCTGTACAGAAAAAACCCTGTCTTGCAAAACAAGCAACACCCCCTCCAAAAAATAAAAATAAAAAAACCAAAAAGCAAAACAAAACAAAAACCCCAGGGTTCAGCATGGGCAACATGGCAAGCCCACATCTAGAAAAATGAGTGAGCAAAGACCTGTGGCCTTCCCTGAAGCAGAAACCAGTCTCCCGAGCAGGAAAAACGAGCTCCATGGGGCCTCAAAGGCCACCAAGGACTCTGAGTCCACCCTCCAGCCCGACTCCCTCCTGAAGTTCCAGCAAGATCTACCTGCTAAGGAAATGGAACATTCTTCAAATTTTCATGTGGTTCACCTCTCACTTACTTACATACTGATATATATATATATATATATATATATATATATATATATATATATATATCAAGGGAAGCCCATGGGTCCCATGGTCCAGACACAGGAAACTCACTTTGTGAAGCTAAAACTGGTCCTGCGGCTTCTAATATCCTTTAATAGCTGGTCAATTCCACACTTAATTTCTATAGGATAAGCAGAAATGAATGTGTCCTTTCTTCACAGAAGTTCTGGGTGGCTGGGGACAAGTGCTCTGACCTCTAGTATCCCTATGCAGGTTCTGAGAGTGTGCTGAGGGACAGCCCTTCTAGACCTGCTGCTGGCCCCGCCCCCCGTCCTCTTTCGGAAGTCTCCGAAGACTGGTACTTCCCTTATAAGCAATCACTGCCCTCCTGATCTGAGCATCCCGATTTCGAACGCTAATACTGAATTTAAAGACGTTTCAATGAAATGAATCACCCCCAAGGTTCCGAATACTAAACTGTCTCCGTGGCGGTGCGGCTTGGCTAATTCCCACAGATCATCTGCAGCTCGGAGCATCTCTAGTGAGCACCTGAGGCTTTCCCGGCAGACCACAGTGTAGAACAAGCCACACCGCAGTCGCGATTTTTCAGCCTCAGTGTGGCTGTGAGATTAAGCTGCAGACAAGGTTTTCTGATTGCACACACTGCTCCAAGGCAGAGGCCATTCACACCTACCAGTGAGTCGAATTGCTCTCGCGGGCAGGCAAACAGGCGTCCATTAATGGTGAGCGTCGTAAATACTGAAACATCATTAGGTTTGAGCACCACCTTTTCTGTGAACATAAAAAGCATGAGATTGCCTATTAAATCCATCTGAGATTCGCTGCACTGCCCTAATCACACCAACAAATTGCCAGCTCGGTGAATTACCGGAACACGCAACGCGCTTGCATAAAACGCAGGGGTGAGGGGATCCACTGAATAAAAAAAAAAGACAGCGCTTCAGATAGCCGCACGGTGTTTGGGATGCCGTCGGAAATGACCACACGACAGGAGTGCGGACACCCAAGGATCCATTTTCCTGATCTACTCTGCAGCCATGATTATTTATAACACCTGCACAGCCGTTTAGATAGCAAGTTAGGTTTCTTGAGGGTAACAATGCCTGGCCTTTTGGAGAGAGAAAGAGCATTGCTAAAAACCTTGGTGGATGTTTCAGAGATCTCACATGGTTTTAGCTGCAAAAATATATGTTTTTTTTTTTTACTTGTTTCCAATTTGGAAGGAAACATATTTAGTACTTACTATGTACCAGACACTGGGGACACACAAAGAAATGATGGAAGGATAAACTATAAATGATAGAGAGATATAAAGCATAAATTAAAAATTCCAGTCAACACAGAGGGTTAACGAATGTGTGTGTGTGTGTGTGTGTGTGAGATGGGATAAGGGCCATAGAGAACAGCAGGGAAGGGGGTTAGACAGTATGTGGCAGGGGAGCAGTTAAAATTTTAGATGGGACATCAAGGAACAGGCGTCAACAGCAACAATATCATTTAAGCGAATACCCAGTTTACCAGGACACCTATGGGAAGAGTGTTTGGTCATCCTGGGCCTGGACCAACTGGGACAAAAACAGAAGGCAGGGTATTGAGAATCCATTATCCACTTTAAACCCTGAATCATTGGAATCATCTACCTTCATATGAGGCAGAAATGCTCCACTCCACTCCTAAAGGGCCCCTCAAATGGCTGTGAGGCCTCCCCTGGGGAATTCATACCCTGGCTCCTTCCCGCACCCTCTCAATGCATTGTGGGTGACCACTGTCCAACCCTGCTGGCATGGGGTGCAGGTGCTCATTTACTTCCTAACCCCTCCCGGCCTAGAAGTGACTCACGCACACAGAGTGTGTCTAATTCACCCTTTTCTGTCATTGCTACGTGCAGCTTCCCAGGGCATTCAGGATGACACAAAATGACATTTCAGGTATGATATAAGCAGGGACAAAGGAAGGGATTTTAGTCCCAGGTTGGGGAATGATGTATTCCTCATGCTATGAGGGCAGCTGGGCTGGCTGGCTCTAACAGATAATGAAGAAATTGTAGTCGCTTGAAAAGAGTGAGCCCTCAACTGACCCAAGCTTCAGGTTTGCAGACACCAGAGCCTTAGCTGGTCAAGCTCCATGCACCTTTCTTAAGGATCTTAGGCCCAGAGAGTTCTTTTATGGTTTCCAAGGAAGGAGCCCCAGGCTGTCACATATGCCAGAGGTTACAGACATAGCTGCCTCCCCAAAATCCTTTCTCTTCTTCCTCTTTTCTGTGGGAAGCTCTGAGGCAGGGAATGTCAGACATCTGATCAGTTCACCTCTTCCCACAACGTTTCTGTCATTCTAGGGAGCTCACAATGTCTCTGCCATCCTCCCGGGTCAGCCACGAACGGCCTTGCTAACTTATGGTTAGCTAACATGGTTCTTATTGGACAGGATGGTTTCTTTCACAAAAGCCCAAGATGCTAATCCAGGCTGTTACCTCCTCCGGAGTTCATCTTGACTATGATCAGCCCTTCCCCAGAGCCGAGTTTGTCAGCCACCGCGCTGATGACTTCCTTCACCGAGGCAGCTACGGGCACCCGGATGGTGGTATAGGTATGGTCCATGCAGTACACCTTAAACAAGACTTCAGAGGTGGATGACAATGTGAGAAAGTGGTCACAGGCATTTAGGGAAAAGCATAAGCAATGCAATAGTTAGACGTCTGTGGTCAGGGCCTGAGCAGACGCCCCGCTCGGAAGCCCTGCTCTTACTAATGACCAGTGTGTGTGTGTGTGTGTGTGTGTGTGTGTTACACCTTGCTCTGGGAATCTATAAGGTTTCCACAGCCTTCCCACCAGTTCTTCAAAGAAGTGATGATCTTGACAACCATGCCCTGAGAGAACCCACATTCTTTTAAGAGATGGTGACAACTGTGGAGAGGCAGTGACAGTCAGGTGTGGGCAAGCATTTCAGTTCTGTCTGGGTACCAGACTCCAAGAACATAATTTATCAGGAGACCGAGGGGCACATCCAAGAGCCAAGAGCTGGGCTTTTTGTGTGTGTGTGTGTGTGTGTGTGTGTGTGTGTGTGTGTGTGGTAGTGGTGATTTCAAGGTGATGATATCCAGGGACAGATGTTAGCCTGACTATAAAATTCCACACAAGAGATTGCTCACCCTCATCAGAGCCACGAATCGGCTGACGTTTCTGGGCCCTCTCGTCACCTGTGTTGAACTGCTGCAAAAGGACCTTGTGCTGCAAAAATAATAACCGCAAGTGACGTAAGGCAGAGCGAGTGACTAACATTCCCTAACAACTCCGAGAAGACGCGCCTGAGGAGCAATTAGGACCACGGAGTGAAGCAAGTAGATTTGTGTGTACAGAGGAGACATCACTCCAATATACTGTAATCCGGGGCTTCTGGGTGATCATAATGCTACAGATAGAGCCGGGCTCTGGAGACCCCTTACCTTCTTCTGTGGCGCTTTCGCATCTTCTGAGCTACAAGAAACAGAGAAAACACACTGTTGAGTACCATTGCTGCTGCTCTTTTAGCTTCATTTGTACATCACTTTCATCTTGTGATTAGCAATGAAGTCACACAATCCCTCTGGGCAGCAATGGGAGACATCCCATTCTCACAGGAAGAGGCCAAAAATGCATGGAGGTGGCAAAACCATTAGCTCTCGTCACAGGCAGATTCTGAGCAGACCCGAGGTTAAATGCTCCGGCTCCTGGCTTTCAAAGTCAAACTCCTAACTCACTCTCTTAATCTAACAGTTCACTGACAGCAAATACTTTCAATCAACAGCTTTAGCAGCAGAGAGTGAATTTCCCACCTAGGTAAATGTCTTCAAATACCCAAATGCCCATGGACTATTTTATTGCTCGGTGGGCTAAGGGGCCCATAGCCTGCTCGCACAGAAGGCATCCAGCCCTCTGCTTGTCCAGCCTCACTACCACCTGTGCCTGGGGCCCGTGACACAAATCAGAACACTGTGACTAATGATAGACCAGCCTCAGCCACTTTTGCAGGCGAAGACTTTTTTGGAAGATTTTCTAATCATGAGGCTGGCACTCACTTGGGGAAAGCGCACCCCAGAGCAAAGCCCCTCCTTACATTTGTTTGACGATCTTCTCCAGCTCCGGCAGCTGCTCCTTGAAGGCAGCCATCATCCGGGCGTCATCTGAGACAGACACATAGAACTCCTGTAATAGGCAAAGGCGCAGGATCTTAGTGAGAACGGAACGGAGCACTGCTCTCAAGAGAGCCTGGGCCGTGAATGTGGCTAGCACCCCCAGCTTCATGGCCAGGAGAGGTTAGAAGGGGGAGGAGGACGGGAGAGAAGAAGGAGGAAGTCAATATTGACATTGGAAATTGTTAATGAGAAAAGGTCCTGGAAATAGATAATGGTGACGAAATGAATTATATAATCAATGAATTATATATTTTAAATTGGTCAAAAGAATAAATTCTATGCTATTTACATTTTACCATAACAAAAATTAAAACAATAAACCGCAAGTGAACTTACGTGTCACCATGTGAAAGAGTGCGAACGGCGGTGTTTCGGAATAGACCACTTTACAATCTACACTTTAAAAGCTTTTTTCTTTTTTGTTCTTTTATCCCCAGGGAATTTTAATATTTATTCTTTTTCTTTTTTCAACACATGGTTTCTCTGTGTAGCTCTGGCTGTCCTGGAACTCACTCTGTAGACCAGGCTGGTTTCAAACTCACTGAGATCCGCCTGCCTCTGCCTCCCCGAGAACTGGGATTAAAAGCGTATGCCAACTCTGTCCAACTTAATATTTATTTTTGATATTACTGTAGTATTTTCTGTTTATCTAATATACCACGGGTGTGGTTGTTAAAGGTACAAATGCAGACACGGTCCTCACACTGTGGGCTTGTGCCGCCATCCCGGCTGACTCCTCAGAGCTGTGCCGACCACCTAGTAGCAACAGCAGCACCCATTCCTGTGTCTCTCAGGAGCAGCGGTCTCCATGGCCAGCCACCACAACCATGGTAGTTACAGGGAGGGGCCCCAAGTCAGCATATTTCTTATTTTCAAAATCCTAACCCCTTGAACAACGCCCCTCAGAGCCCACTTTCCCTGATGCTGCAGCAAGGACGGCACGAGTCAAAAGGAGGCACAGTTCTTTTGGGAAATTAATTTTAGAGTAAACCGACTGGAAATTTTGAAACAGAACCGCACTGTCTTCTCCCTGTACCGGAGTATTCCTGGAGAGCTGTGCGGGGGGAGCGTGAATACAAGTGTCCCCTTCTCCCTGTACCGGAGTGTTCCTGGAGAGCTGTGCGGGGGGAGCGTGAGTACAAGTGTCCCCTTCTCCCTGTACCGGAGTATTCCTGGAGAGCTGTGCGGGGGGAGCGTGAGTACAAGTGTCCCCTTCTCCCTGTACCGGAGTGTTCCTGGAGAGCTGTGCGGGGGGAGCGTGAGTACAAGTGTCCCCTTCTCCCTGTACCGGAGTGTTCCTGGAGAGTTGTGCGGGGGGAGCGTGAGTACAAGTGTCCCCTTCTCCCTGTACCGGAGTGTTCCTGGAGAGTTGTGCGGGGGGAGCGTGAGTACAAGTGTCCCCTTCTCTTGGGAGAGTCATGTCCCGGTCTGTCAGTTACCTGTCACCAACTGCAGTCTGGGAATACTACATGGAGAATCCCAGAAATACATAATTCATCAAATTTAAATACTTTGATTACAATATAGGGAGTATTTTCCTACTGGTTACTGTCGTTTACCTCCTAGTGTGCTGAGTTAAGAAACTTTATCCTGGGTAGATATGTGTAGAAAAAAAAACCAGTAATATTCAGAACTTTGTTCTATTAGCAGCACAGGTCTCTGCCAATGGATACTGGGACACTACTTACGCTAGGGTTAAAACCCAAAGCCCATGCTGCAGTGAACCACTGGAAAGAAAGTCAGCTGAGCAAGAAGAAGCATTGACCAAGGAAGCAATGCCCATTCAGAATTGCCCTCTGGCTGCCCTGACAGTTACTCCTGAAATCAGCCTGCTTCTTAGCAGCCAGACTCACCTGCCGTTTGTCTGAGCGATCTTACTCCTAAGAAGAGGAGGAACATGACAAATCTACATGCACAAAATATTTGTTGTACAATTATTCCAGGGAGGAGAAAACGGAACAATACGGCACAGATAAATACATTTGTGGGTAGTTACTGGCTGGTCATCAGAACTTTCTATTACAAAGACCATACTGACATGGAAAAATCTTTACAGAGCTAAGTAGGAAAGTCAGCCTGCAAAATGCTGGACACTGTGTGATTACATGCCTTTCAAACATACAAAGAGAACGAGCGCAGACGATAACACGTTGCAATGCCACCGCTCGCTGAAATAGAATAGCCGTATAGTAGATGATGGTTGTTTTGTTTTTTGTTTGTTTTTTTTTTTTTTATCAAAGTACCTCTCTGGCAGCGAACATGCTAACAAAGCCGGGAGCTGGCAATCCCAGCATCTCTATAGAGTTTGCTGTATAACCCTGTGTTATGAGACGGGAGAATATTCTTGGAATGAATGACCCCCCCCCCCCACATACCTCCAGGAAAGCCATGGCCACATCGTCTTCTTGGAGGAGGTCCCCGTACATGGCAGCCCACTGCAGAACCAATCGGATGACCCGCCTCTTGTTGTTGAGAGCATAGTCCATTCTCTCCTGTTCTGTGCCTTGAGAAGGCTGTGCGTGGTAAGTGCCAAGGAGTCAAGGAAACCACAGACAGAGCTACTGCCCATCCAGTTCCGTGTGCTACTGGCAATGCAGAGAGTGAGAAACCCCAGCTGTAGACGGCTGCGATCTCCTATGTTGGTCCTCAAGGAGGCTTCCCATCATAGGGTCTGAAGCACACACATACACACTCTCGGGAACTCCTGCACACTTTCCCCCTGATAGCTGACGGAGGAGTTAGACTATAGACTACATAGACTAATGTGTTGACAAAGATTCCTGTCAGCTCTTGTTTCAGCTCCATTCCCCCTGCCTGCCCTCTACCCCGCCCTTCACCTCTCAGGCTAGTAATGGGATTCCCCATAGCTTATTTCTGGCTACTTTGCTTTATCCCGTTGGGTCTCATAATCGTACCTACATCTTTAGGATCCCCTTCTTTACATGAATTTCAATTTAACTTTGCTGGATGGATGCCCTGTCCTGCCAGGACCATGTTTAACTTTGCTGGGTGGATGCCCTGTCCTGCCAGGACCATGTTCATATGAGCAAGCAAGGTTGGGGTAGAACAACTCACTCGGTATCAGGGAGAGAACACCTTTATATCATCAGCCCCTGATGAGGGCGCCAGACCCTCCTGGACCACACCTTCTTCTCTCACCTAGAGCCACATCCTACATCATTGTCAGCTTGGACACAAATGGTCAGCCCTCCGGTACAAGCCCTGGGAGGCTTGGGCTGATGCTGTTTGCCCTATGCTCTATACCAGGCCCAGTGCCACGACCTTCATCTCAAAGTTTGACTTATTCACCAATAGGACTCAACACTTTGTTGAGTGCTCACCACATGTAAAGGGCCATGCTGTCATTGACTCTCGTGTGAGGATGATACAAGTATTTTAGACAGACTTTTCCTTTTTGAGTGATTTATAGTAGCGCATATCGTCATCACCTAGTTCCTAAAACAACTAGAATGTATAGTTTATGCCATAAACTACACCGGAAGGACCCTGGCGGAGCTCTATTTCCCACCTGTGTAGGAACCGTTGTTTCCTTTCTGAGAGTGCACAGAGCAACATGAAAGGAACAGAAAGGGCTATGATGACCTAGTGACGGGGCACCGCTGGTTTCGAGTCCAAGACTCCCAACTCCAGATACTGTTGTTCCCATTGAAGCACATTCCTCAGCCTCATCGCAAGCAACGAGACCGCCCCCATCCTAGCTGATGGCCAAGGCTTAAAAGGCAGCTTAGAAAACTGCCTTGTGGCAGGACTGCGGCCCGGAGCTGAACCAGAAAGGGCCTTTCGGAGAGAACCATAAATAATCATGATCAAGGGGAATGACAGGACCTTAAAGCAAAGGTTTACTGCATGTAAATGGGTTGCAAAATGGCTTTCATAAATTGAGCACGAGATTCATAAAAAAGAAAATTGCTCAAGCTGTATTGCTACAATTCTCTCTGAGCTTACAATAAAAAGAGGGAAGACAGATCACTTTATGTGAAAATTATTTCTTTTCTGATTAACCCTTTGGTCTCTTGAATATATGTATACACACACATATACATAAAAATGCATAACTCGGATTTTCTTTCTTAAGAATTACAGCGCTGGTTATAAAGTCGTGTGGCCATCGTATACGGCAGGCGTCAGCACTGTTGGGAGTGACTGACGAAACTCAGATACTGGTTGGCTCAGCAGAGGCTGAGAATCTGGACTTGTGCCCTTCTGTTCCCACTCTCAATTGCTTTGATTTGGAGTGAGTCACTGGGAACTAGACTTCCGTTTGTTCACCTGCGGGACGAGGTGAGATGAGACAATTTCCAGCTTCTCTTCAGATATATTTAATGACACCCGCGTGAGGCTGATCCAAAGAGAATGAGGGACCACAAACCAATAAAGCATAACACGGTCTCTTTTGCTTAATTTTAATAGTAACCCATGTGTCATGTGGTGCTAGTTTTGATATGGTATGCTCCCACTAAGATTCTAGGTTTCAATTCTCTAACGCAACAACACCACAAGGTGATGTCTTTGAGGGACGTTAATGTCTTTGTGGAGAGACTGTATGACTTCTCAGGAATGGATTGGTTCTTTCTAGAGTGAACCATTGTGAGGCATGTGAACTCCTTTCTTGGCTCCTTCTTTACAATTCTGCCATTTGCCCTTCTGCTTAGAGCGGAATGATGCCTTCGGCAGACACTGAGCAGATGTGGCCCCCTGGAACTTCCAGCCTCCAGAACTGGGAGCTAATACAGTTCTTTTCCTTGTAGCTGCCCCAGTGTCTGGTGTTCTAGGGCAACAGCGAAATGAATCTCAATTTAAGAGGTAGGAAAAAACTCGGCTTAGGCCAGGCTTTGGAGAGCTCCATTTTAAAATTGCATCTTTGGAGTCAGATAAAGTAAGAATGGCTAAGTGTGGGGTCTGGTAAGTATGAGGTAGTAAAATTACGAAATCCAATAGAGTGTGTTTTAAAGCCCCTGCTACGCCGGGCTTACTCCGAGCTCTCTCTACGCCAGCTATCGTGACTTCAGGCTGTTCCCACTTCACTCTTCCCCTCAACCCAGGCCTCTCTCTCTCTCCACTTCGCTAGGACTAAGTGATATCACCTATGGAAAACATCTTTCTTAAAGCCCTACACTGTTGAAGTGTGCATATATTCTTGAACGCGTCGTTTCAACTTTAAGAGAATGTCACACTATGTCCTGTCTGATCAGACTCTTTAAAAAGATTTCATTATACACGCGGTATGATTTCGAACCACTCGACGACGGCGACCCCATACAAAGGAAAATGGAAGCGACTACAGAGCTGCTGTACGGGATGGGAGAGCTGCCTATCTCCTACCCTATCGCTATTGCTAGGTTACAAATCACACCTGGCTTTACATGGGTTCTGGGGGCCTGAACTCCATCCTCCTGTGCTCACAGTAGTCATTTTGGTAATTGAGCCATCTCCCCAGGGCCTGGAATCTGTTCCCTAAGGGACACAGAGAAGACTTCATAGGTAATAAGCTAGTGGTTTCTGTTCATTCCCACAAAAATCTACCCCAAATTTGAGAAGGGTTGATGGTCTGGAAGAAAATATATTGTTTAAATGGCCAAACTTGTCACTTATACGCAGCTGGCTTCAGATGGGGCAGGGATTATAGTTTCCATAGCCTTTTGATAGCAATTCCTTCAACTGTCAAGAGACAGAGCAAGATTAAGCGATTTCCCAGATTTTAACAATGAAACTCTTAGGACTGGGGCTCAAATTATCACATCCCTCCAATAGTCTTCCCCCATGTAATATTTCATGTGATACTCACTTCCTTAGCAAACATGTGCTATGTAGTAGATTTAAGTCTGTTGGGAATCAGGAAAATTCACTGGAGATGGAGAGAAATGTACCCAAATTCTCAAAGCATGCCCAGACCATACAAAAAATAAAAGTACAAGTGCTACTGCTTGCTTGGGTAAACTGAGTCAGGGAGGCAGGAGCTGCTAATGTCTGAACTAACATCTGCACTGTGTTCATTGCTGTCAGCGTCGCCATGACTAAGCCAACCCTGTCACATCTACCAGCTATTCCAGTTCCGGCCTCAGCCGTCTCTCTAAAGGGGAGTGTGCTGCAGGCAGGAGCACCGAGTCGGAATCCTTAAGAGCCAGGTCCAGGTTTTAAAGTCACAGTGGATCTCCACATTTACTATTTGGGGACTAGGCCCAAAAGAGACTCAAAATGTTGGTTGGGTAACTATCTTAAGTCAATACACCATTTGGAAATACCAACACAGAATGTACTTTCCCCAAAAAAATTACTTCAAAAATATCACAGCTTCTCCAGACTTGTATCCAAATGACCTGAAATCTTTCTCCGCGAAGATGTTAAACACAGCTCACGGAGCTGTTTCTAAATCAGTTCCCAGTGATTTCAATGCTACCAGGTACAGGAAGTCCACGCAGATGTCAAAACATCTGGCCCATCTTTTAAATGGGAACTTTCAGTATCGGTTGCCGAATCTACAAGATGACAAGTAAGCCCTCAGGGTGGCTGTCTCCATGGGAGAGGACCAGCTGGTTCGGCACCGGGTCCTAGGGTTACGGAAAGACCCGGTGTGTGCTCAAGGTTGAGAAAGGAAGAGGTGCAGGCCGGAAGGCAGGCCGCACTCTTTTTACTCTTCCCGACAGCAGGCTTGATGTTCCATTGAGTCATTTTCCTCACGCCGGCTCTGCCGTTCAAACACTGTAATTATTTCATATATTTTTACCTAGTTATTATCTTACTCACCACAGGCACCTGTAATTTTTCTGTATTTTTTTTAACTGCTCATTTACTTATTCTTAATTCAGCTAATAATGGTGCCATGTATTAAAATTATCACAGGGAAAGTAAGTGAAAACCTCCTAGGATGTGGAGACAGCAGATTCATTACAGCCTACAACGGGGAATAAAATATTATGTATACTTTTTGCAGTAAGTACATGCTAATTATGCAGCTATTTATAAAACACTTATCAACATTCAGACTGATACTCCTCAATGTTGTTGTTTTCGAAAACCCTGCTTTGCATACAAGATCTCTGCTTGCAACCTGAAAACAAACTTTGGGGGTCACCTGCCCCCCCAGGAGGCAAAGCTTTAGCCGGCCTTGCCCGGTGCCAAACTCCTCTCACGATGGCACGCTCGCCATGGCGGTATTTAATGGGATGCCAAGGTTTATAATGTGCGTTCACACACAGAGCCCCATTTGATCTTCATGACATGCCAGAGAGTGGGGAGGGCAGGGATAATTCCTCCTATTATACCGAGGGTCACCTCGGGGTTACACATAATTGCCCATGTGGTTGGGAAGCTGTGGACCTTCCACATGACCTTCTGGCTTCAGAACACTTGGTCTTCCCTCTCTGACCTGGGGCCTCTTTGCTGCCTGTATGCCCTGGGGAGCAGTTCAACACTCTGGCCACTGTCCTTTTCTCAGATGGGTGCTCAGGCTCTAGAATGGGATGGCCAGGTTCACACGTGAGCTGTCTGCATAGATGCTCTTCGGTTAGCTTCAAAGCCAAGGGTGCAATGGGCTAACGTAAGACGTCAGGCCTACTTCTGCAGCAGATGGAGTGTTTAGCAGACCTTAGCCATGGTACTTCTCGCTGCCCTACCTTTGGACCGACTCTAATCAGTGACCCTGTTCAGACCAACACACATTGCTCCTGTGTTTATGTGCAACCGCTAACTCCAGGCTTCCAGAAGCATCTACGGTGCTGTCACTATCTTTAAACATCTCTCATTTTCTTGCTTAGACTAGTTTTCCTTCGTTGATTTTCAGAATTTTTGCCTTTAGAAGCCCCTGCGTCTTAGGATTTGCCTTTCAAGTTTCAAAGGCAGGGTCTGCACTGACTTGGGTTCACACTTTCTGTTAACACTGGGTGAAATTGGGAGCACCTTTGTAAACTGCCTAATCTCAGCTCTCCTAGCGGAAGAGGCAGGTTGAAGAGGCCACACCCCACAATACTGATATGAGCTGAGAAAATGTCTTTGAGGAACTTTGCTGCTTATCTTCCAAGACGGTTGTTTCCTTCAAATCAAGGCATCACGTTCATAGCAGCAAATCAACATTTCCTTTCCAGGAAGAAATCCTCAAGCTGCATGACTGCCGAGGGGAAGTGTTCTGAGGGCGATAGACAGACAGACTTTCCCAGAATTAAACAGGGGTTATAATGTATTCAGCTTCCAGGAAATTGAAGTTGGCAATTTTTCCTTTTAGAAATCTAAAGAGGGCCTGGGGAGATGGCTGAGAACTTAAGAACACAACTGCTGTTCCAGAGAACTCAAGTTCAGTTCCCAGCACCCACACTGGGCAGTTCACAACAGCCTGGAACCCCAGCTCCAGGGGTATCCAATGCCTTTGACCTCCATGGGTACCCACACTCGTTTGCACATACCCATATGCAGACATACAAATGCACATAATTAAAAATAATAAGAATAAGTCTTAAAAATAAATCTAAAGAATGCCCCCGAAAGCTCACTTCATCTAAAGACTATGAACTTAACTGCTTTATTAATCTTCTGTCTGCAACAGAAACAAGCTTTGATACGCAGTCCCGTTGAGAGCCCCAGACAATTCATAAAGACAACATTTCCTGATCAAGTTCACAGAGCCATGACTGATGGGGACACTGTCTTCTCAGAACGAGACCCTGTTATGTTTGTTTCTATATAGGAACAAGATACATAAAAAGACAGTTTTAGCTAGAACTTAGTAGCACATCTATACTCCATTTTGCCTTTTTAATTCGGGAAACTAAATAAATTACTTTCATATCAAAAGCATAAAATTTGTCCTGATACTCAGCCAAAGAAAATTAGTATGCTAATAGAAAATATTGAACTAAAATTACTGCTGTATTTAAAATTCTATACATTTAAATATAGCCCATTTATCACTTAGGATCCTTTTAGCTTCAGTCAGAATTCATTCTAAATAACAAAGACTGGTATTCACTGACATTAAAAAAAAAAAAAAAAAACTATTGGCAGGGTAAGTTCCAGACTGGTCCAAATGCTGACGATGCCATCACAGCCCCCACCTTTGTGACTGCAGACTCTTCTCAGGTTTATCCTTGAGTTCTTCACTTTCCTTACCATCCCCAGATGGTTAGTCCTAGAAACTGGGCTTAGAGGCTTCCTTTTCTGTCTTAAATATTTCCATTGTTTTTGGCCAGAAACCCAAGAAGCCTTTCTCTGAATGTTCACTGGCCCAGTCTACATGGGGGCCTTGAGACTGTCTGCAAGGGCAGCTAACACTAAGCCTGCCAGCCTGGTCTCCAGTGGTGGCTTACATACAGGTGAGGCAACCAGAACACAGACTGCCAACAGCTACGTCCCTGTCACAAGCCCTTCCTGGCAGTAGATTCAGACTCGCCAGTGTTTTCCTTGGTCCTCCCGGCCTCAATCACTCTTCTGTGTCAAATGAGATAAGTAATACATCCTTTCTTTTGGCCTCGTGTTTGAGAAATAGATATTAGAAAAGCAAACAATACGAAAACACTCAATATCGGGCGGTAGTCATCAAATTTCAAATAGAGTTAACTCCTAGCGGTCATCCACTGGGCTGAGGGCTATGGTAGAGTTTAATCTCAAAATCTCAAAGCAGAAAATGAAGACACCAGGACAGCAATTTGGTTAAAAAAAAAAAGAACCCCCAAACACTGTAAACAAAACATTCCATCTCTCCCCTTTCCTTCCCCCATTTCCCCCAAATCTTGGCATTTTTTTTTCATAAAACTCTTAACAGTAGAAAGATGTCAGGTGGAGTTTTCTCTTGCTCTTTCCATGGCAACCGGAAAGCTTCGTGGGAACAGTGTTGTGAAAATGGCAACAACTGTTTATTACCAGAAAGATATTCCATGGCCTGGAAAGATATTCATAAAACCTTGTTGTAGTGAAAAAGTATATGAAATGATAACACGGTCCCATTCTTGTATCTACAACCATATATCAGGCTGGGGAGATGGTCAAGCTGACGAAAGCCTTGTTGTATAAGCGTGAGGATGTCAAGTTGACACCTAGCACCTGCCTAAAGAAGCCAGGCATGGTGATGTGTACTTGTAAGCTCAGAGCTGGAAGGTATGGGCAGGTGGATCCCTAGGGCTCACGGACCAGCCTAGCCTAATGACCTAGCCCGGTGTCCTAGTGAGAGACCCTGACTCAAAAACCAGCATGGATGGGTCCTGAGGAACAGCACCCAAGGCTAACTTCTGGTCTTCACATACATACATGTGCATGTATGCCCTTGTGTGCGTGAACACACACGCACACACACAGGAGTGGGAGACAGAATGAGAATTTCCTTAAAAGTATTTATCTACATGTATTAAAAAGGATGACTAGAATACACACCGAAATGTTAGTCATAGTTCCATCTGGGAAATGATAAGGTTTTATATACGGGCAGCTTTAATTTTCTTTTTAAACTAAAGGAAAATTGAATTGAATTTTAAATGCAGATTTTTCAAAAGATTTTAAAAGCTGGCGATGAAAAGTATAGAAGTGAACAAATATGATTTTAAGACTCATTATAAAGCACTTGTATTCATCAGGTCAAATCATGTCCAAAGTGTATCTAATGAATAGAGCCTCTCTCATTAGCACATAAAAGGGCTGATATATTAATGTTAAACTGAGTTCTACCACCTTTTTTTCCATGTTAAAAGCAAAACTGGAAGAGACACACAATGTGGATTAAGGACAGAAATATGTGTCAGTGGCTCGGGCTTGAATCTTTTCTGTGCTGGTAATTACCTTTCTCAGAGCAAATCATAATTTTTCATTATCCTCGTTTATTGATTTGGAAAAAGAACAGGGAAAAAATACTGAGTACTTCTTTGCAGAGCTGCTGTGAAAAGTCAGGGATGTCAAGCACTCTGAAAACACTCTGTACTTTACCAAACCCACCAAGTTACAAAATGTGCTTAAGTAATTTCCCATCTCTGTGCCTGTGCCAGGAACGAGGGAGTCAACTGACTTACCTGAGTGCCTATTCAACATCCCTGCTGCTTCTGGGGTGCAGCAAACATGCACACACACCACATACATACATAATGCATACATGCATATACACATACATGTTGCTGCTGCTTTGCCTGATCATCAGCCATTTCTCCATTCATTCTCTCTTGTCAGGCTTCCTCTATAAGCCTATATAGAAAGTCTTGCACCTCCCCTTGCCCAGATGCCTATGGATCGCAATGCCAAGTAGACCCTCATTCCCAAGGATGTGGGAAAGAGGCAAAGGCACAGAAGGTTTGGTGTGGATCTGTCCCACCAGTAAGGCCTTATGTTCCTGCTTGCTCAAGCCCCTTCCTAAGGATCATTGGAATATCTCTGTTGCCAAGTTACCCCTATGACCTTCGGATGGGTTCCTTTCTTCCTTAAGTTGGTCACAGTTGGTTTGTGTTGCTTGTAGCCAGAAAAGTAGCTCACCTACGGGCCCTGTCCACGCCATCTCCTTGAGAGAAAAGGAGGACTAAAAACTGTAATATACATACCCTTAATCATATATGCCCTGGAGAACAGAGCCCCTCCCCTTTTCTTATTCATGCCTTCCTGGGACATCATCTCCAGCCATCACAGAACAGTCCTCATTAGAATCTCCTGCCCTCAAACATAAGGCCGAAGCTTTTGTAGCCTAATGTGGTAGCCACTAACCTCATGCCGCAATGTAAACTTAAAACAAGGACAGTTAATCAAATCAAATTTAGTTTCGCAATCCCAGTTTAACTTAGTAGCCACTGAACTAACATTAGATTGAACCGTGGTGACTAGACTATATCATGGCCCAGAGCCTCACTTTCAATTCTCTCCACCTGCAAGGAAAACTCTTTATTAGTTTGTTGGAATATCCCTGGGTTCTCTACGGAAATATCCAAATGGGATCCCTTAATGGTCTTCACATTCTAAGAACTATTAGAACCGAAAAGGCCTCTTCTTCCTCTTCCTCACCCTTTTAAAGAAGAATCTTTTAAAGAGCCCCAAGAATGTTTAATACAGGTAGAAGTTCTATAAGACATTTTCTTTGATTTAAACAAGGCCCTTTTGTTTTACCCAGCTGAAGCAAAGATAAACCTGTATAAAATGCAATGTATAGTCAAGAAATGTCCTTTTTTTTGAGACAGGGTTTGTGTAACAGCTCTAGCTACTAGCTATTCTGGAACTCACTCTGTAGACCAGACTGTCCTTGAACTCACAGAGACCCACCTGCCTCTGCCTGCCAAGTGCTGGAATTAAAGGCGTACATCATCACTCTCTGGCAAGAAATGTTCTTAAACTGCAATTAAAGGTTATAGAATCACTAAAAATTTAATTAAGCTTTTAAAGAAATCAATTATAAAGAAACCAAATGATAAATTCCAGAGGAGCGTTGGGGATACTACTTCTTGTTTTGAGGGGGCTCTAAGGTCCACATTTGCAAAGGAATGGAAAGGCTAACTCAACAGAATCTTGTACAGATAAGGTGATGGTATATAGTCCAAAGCTCTTAGAAGAGTGTCTGAAACTCGGAGCTGATCCAAACTAGAATGGTGAAGAGAATTTAAGTCTTCATAGAGCCTGGTGGGAAGGAGGAAGTCAGGAGGTACCAGGTAGTGTTAGTTACAGCCCTTTCTATAGCTTAACTTTCCCGAGTCTGCTGAGAAAGGAATTGGCACCAGAAACGCAGGTCCCCTATGACTGTGTTGTTTACTTTCTTTCTTCTCCTTGCCAGCACCATCACCCCCACCCCTCTCTGCCTGGGTATGGCATGAGCCTTCCCTCTGGAACTGCTCTTTTCAAAACAAGCCTGCATCATGAACGCTCTGAGTCCCTCTTAAAGGGAGAAGCTAAGAAATGAAGAGATAGGCACAAGCTTCGTGTGGAAGCTTTAAGTTAAGAAAGCCAGGGCTTGGCCCACCTGAACTCTCACGTTCTTTTGGTTTCTCTTGCTTTAGGCTTACTGGCATGCTAACCACTGAGAAAAAATAAGGCGCGCTCAGTAGCGGTTTTTATTTTCCTTCCAGCAAATCTCAAAGGTCTCATAATGATCATCACGTATAGACAGGAGAGAGCATGAAGAGACCCTGAATATGTTAATTTTACTTTACAAAACTGAAGATGAGCCCGAAAGAATACATAATATAGGTAAGACTCATTAAGCTGTCATTACTTGGAAATATAGTTTCCAGGCAAATAAACACCCAAATCTCACTCTCGCAGCTCCCTCCGAGTAATGCGTTCAACTCAAATCTCCCATCCCCACATTCTGTTGACTTCAGAGAGAATTACAGGTGAGCAAGGAAATGAGAATGAGGTAGGACAATTAGAATTCTGAGAAAGGAAAACATGGCATCATTGATTGGCTTGCTCAAAAAAGAAATAAAGTGGCAATCTCTTTGAGTATATTTAATTGCTCAAGAAGGGCAAAGTGTTTGGGGGTCAAAGCTTTTTTGTGACTTTAGAAATAACGCAGAATTGGAAAATAAACTTTCACGTCTCTTCCAAAATCGAGGGAAACCCCACCCACAAAATTCACTTCCTTTCTTCGGTTTAGCGTTTTGGATGCCTACGATGCCAAGCTCACCAACTGGTTGGCTCACACCATTTTTGAAAAGTTGCCATAAGCTAAATGCAGTCTTTGATCTATCTAGCGAATTGCCCTTAGTCCTGTGTCTTTGTTTTAAGACAATGTTATGTAATGGGGGTGGGGAATCAATCTCAGAAGAAATGTCAGCCTTGCCTTCCTGAGTGCACGGTTTAGGTTGGGTTCATCTTTTCTGACATCCGGTTGAAGACTGAATGACATTTAAGGTTTTAAGCAGTAGTGAGATCTTTAAGGGACAATTAGTCATGGAGGTGCTGTCCTCTGGATGGATTAATGTCTCTCTCTGAGGGCAGGGCTAACACCTCAGGGAGCGGAGTGATGTCTCACTCTCTGGGACTGAGGAGTCACTGTGAGGACTAGCTGTTCTGAAGTGAGGAAGCCACACTTTGTGTTTTGTCTCTCTTGCACATGCCTGCCCACAATTCTGCTTTTGTCATTTAATGCCACAGGGCAAAGTCTTGACAGATGCAGCTCTCTGGTCCCCACAATTTCCATCTTCCAGAACTGTGAGCTATACCAACTTTGTTCTTTATAAACAGCCTGGTGTTGGGAATTTTGTTAGTGCAATGGAGAAGCAGACCGAGACACTGAGGTAAACTGGCTGGTACTTCATACACCTAGTAAAAGCATAGACAACAACAGGCAGATGCCCTTCTAACCCGGAAAAATGCTGGCATCTTAGAGTCTAATATGAGTAAAAAGTAGAGCACCGCCTAAGCCACAACTTACCTTCGGCAGATGGAACGAGGCAATGGCTGGGTACGTGTGGGGGTTTCTGAGAGTAGACACTTACCACAGCAAAAGGATATTGGGCCACCAGGGCAGGGCAAAGCTGGGTATTTGGCATAAAAACACAGTGCATCATAACAAAGTCGTTTAAAACCGAGTCTGGAAAGGTGAAAAGAGAGATTACATTCTTGTGGTCATCTCTAGGCAGCAAGGGGATACACCTGTTCTTAAGGGTTATTCAGGTATGCGTGTCTGTGTGGGAATGCCTTATTCTGAAATTAATGATACAAACAAAGCTTGAGATCAAAATTCAATTTCTTAGGACAGCGAAAAAATATTTACAAAAAAAGTTAGCCTTGTGTGAGCAGCTTTGGTCGCTTTAGCCACAATTAATTTTTTTTTCTGTGCTGGGACCTTACAAACACTAAGCAACTCTACCATGAGCTATCACACCAATCTACATGCCTAAATATCTATATCTATATATGTTATTTGCATGTTGAACATATTTGTATATTATTGTACGGGACAGGAACACGAGACTGCATTAACACACAGCCATTTGTCTATTTTATACCCACTTTGTTGCAATATCTCTCTTCTTTTATCTTTGGTTTTACCTCCCTCCAGAAGGAGCAGGACAGGTGAGAGGAGGATAGAACCTTGGGGAAATGGAGAGAGTAAAAGCACAGAACTGGGGGGCCGAGGGGCTCAGCCAAAACAGACACGATAAGGCCTGTGAGCTGTGCTGGAAATGGCAAAAGCCAGCCCGTGGATGAGAGCAGCGGCCTGCTCTGTGCCGGGTAAGAAGGGAAGGGTGAGAGAAGGAAGGCTTGTCTCAGGACTGAGTTCTATTTACCGCCGAGCAGGCACGCATGGTGCTTCTTTAGTGCAAGGATGACATTTTGCAGTCATTCTCGAAGGGAACGCGTGTGCAGACAAACCTAAAAGCCCCGGAAGGAACTTTACCGAAACTCAGAACCCAAGGTGCTTTTTTAATTAAAAGGAAAAAAAAGGAAATGGAATGGGTGGGGGCGGTGGACTTTACCCATCAAGACTTGTGGAACTTTCTGAATAGAAAATGGGGGAAATGTGAAATTTTAAGTTAGATTTCGAATCCAATGTCTTTAGCGATAGTATACCGCAGAGCCCCAATCTATGGCTAAGATTTAATCACTGTATGCGTAATCAGTGTAGTATGTTGTAAAGTCAAGCCGCCATTCCCTGGTGTCACTGGGCATTCTACCCTGGCTCCTTACGCTCAGCCTGCGAGGGGGCCTGAGAGAAGCTGTCTTGACCTTAGTTACAGAAGGACACTTCTGCTCTGGCTTTGGGGAATGCTTGCCTTTCATGACACCCAGAAGGTCTGTGCTTCACAGTCGTTTAAATTCTCTTTATTTGCTTATTTGTTCTTGTGGTGCCCGGGATCAAACCCACACCCCTGAACACACTTGGCAAAGGCTCTAGCAATGAGCTATATTCCCAGCCCTGCAGGACTTTCTGATTCGCCAAGGCAGAGATTGGCCACGGGTTCCTGAAGGCTGAGGAGCTGGTCACATCATGACCAATCTCCCAGCACTCCCCTTCTCCCCCTCACTTTATTTTGTTTGTGATAGGGTCTCTCTACATAGCCCAGGTTGTCCTGGAACTCACTGGGGAGAATCAGCCTGGCTTAGATCTCACAGAGACCTACCTGCCTCGGCCCCACAGGTGCTGGAATTAAAGGCATATGCCACCACAGCCGGTCTCATGTTTCAGTGTGGTCTTTCTCTCTATTCATGGACAACAATTCTTGAAAATTTATTTCAAATAGCCATACCCTAGAAAAGACTGTCCCAGTAATTTGCTGACTGATGCTGGTCACAGAAGTCAAAAGGCTCGGACGCTCACAGATCTTAAGTAGGAAGGCACACTGACGGTCTGGTACATCAGGAGGATGTACTGCTATAGCCAGCTGTGTTCATTTCCTTAGTGCATCCAGGCTCCATGTTCTCCCTACACTGTGGGTCCACAAGTTCCTTCCTTCCCACTCTGTCCACAATTCATGGACCTGACCTGGAATTATTTTTCGTGTCTGCAGCAGTAATGGGATTACTTATAAAAATCATCAGGGAAACTGCAGTGATTGAAGTATTTTTTAAACGGGACACTGGCCATGGAGACAGATACGCACAGAGGAAGACCATGTGAGGACTCACTGGCCAGTGTGACACTGGGGTGGTACATCCACATGTAGAGAAATACCAAAGATTGCCAAGGGACACCAAAAGCTACTGAGAGGCATGGAATAGACTCTCATCAGAGCCCTCCAAGCCCCCATAACGAAATCAGCCTACTACCACCGCCATCTTGAATCCAGAACTGCAGGGCAATCGGAGGCCATTTTCCTGAGCATTAGAGCAACCGGCAGTAAACCAACACAGCTGGTCCTTAGTTACACTCTGGAATAAGACCACCACAGAGAGAACGGTTTATCCTTGGGGTGGGCAGCTTCAAATGTTCTATGACAAACTAACAAACACTTTCAGGGTGTGGGTGGGACCGAATGGCATTTTAACAGATGTCTACAAAAGTCTACGCCTAATGAGCTTGAACAAAGCCGCATCCCAGGTAGGGACAGGTGAGCTCGGCAGCACCCAGGGATGCTCTTAGAGAACGAATGCACCTGACACCCTTCTAGGACTCCCTCGGCAGCACACACTGACAGAGAATCGGGGTTTTCTTCCTCACAATTCCACACGTGGACTTGCTGGACACACAAAACTCTCGTGGGCGCGTACCTGTTGCTTCATTCAAAGACGGCTCGAGGCGTATTGTTTCTAAAAAATGCTCTAAAATTTTTTCAGGCGTTCCTGACATCACAGTGTACCTGGACAAGAAATCAAAGGGCATTAATTTTACACCAGTGAGCATTCACGGCGAGAAACGAATTACTGACGTATAGTTTTGAAAACTGAGATACCATATGACTACTCATGACTAGTATGTTCTCCGTGGTGAGGGAGATCGTGTGCGCTGCCCAAGAACACAAGAAGGCAGGGGAAAGACAGTCAACAGAAGCGGTTACACAAAATGTTCTTTCTCCCCGCACATGGAACTAGAGGACCATCTCAGAGAGCAGCCCCCACAGCTGGAGCTGAGGAACGCCAGCCTTATTCCAAGAGAGAATGGAAAGTAGTCATAACCCCTGGAGCAGGACAGGGCCGGGCAGGGAGGGGAGCTGCTGGGGAAAAATGATGGTGGGCTGGGTTATCCAGACATGGGTCACTCCTAGAAGATGTCAGTGTCACACTGGATTTCCTTATCGGTTTCTAGAACGTTCCGTCTTTACCAGCTGCATGCTGCTGTGTGCCTTGGAACTCAGCTAATAATAAACAAAGCAAAACAAAGTCCCCAAGTGCCAGTGAGCAAACAAACCCAGAGAGCGTCAGGCACGGGAAATGAATCAGAAATAGGAAACTACATGTAACTTATTCAATGTCAAATTCGAATTACTTTAGGGGGCTGCATTAGTCATTACTTCAGGGGATCTATTTGGGGCGCTCTCCAATCAATGAGAGAAGGTTTACTTTGAAAATTGGATGGGGGTTAAAGTCAGAGTGGAGACAGGGGCGACCAGCAAATGATAGCTGTAGGGGGGCAGAGGACATGAAGATGATGCAGGTGTCAGTCAGACCTGGCCATCCTGCTTGGCTCAGTGACAGAAAAGGAATATCACAATGCAAAGAACATTCTCTTGTGTTTGGAAAGCAAAGACAGAATGGAGCTCAGGGGAACCCTGCTTCCTTTGCTTCTTCACCAATACGCTTTTCCTGCCCATTTGAGACTGGGGAGAAGGTGTGGGGAGAAGACAAGAGCATCTGCAACATCACTAGGGTCTTACCTCCTGCCCAAGGGATGGAAGAGAAACGAGAGAATGTGACCCTGTGCATACGAAACAGAGCGAGTAAAACAGCCCCGGAAACAGAGCTCAGGGCCTCGTGTATACCAGGCAAGCGCTCTGCTACTAAGCCACAGCTCAGACATATGAATATGATTCACAGATGAGCTGCCAGGGGAGGACGATATGACCACGTTAGCCAGGAAATGGAGGGGCAGTGGCAGTGGACAGGGCAGCTACACCTGCCTGGTGTTTACTATGCCCCGACAACTAGGTGGGGTCTGGAATAGGTACCCCTGTTTATTCACGCTAGTTAATACTACCTCTGCTCTGCCGGTGGGGAAACTGGCAAGCCTTAGAGAATGCGATTCTGTGTGACTGTTTGCTCCTTTCTATCCAGCAAGACGCTCTGGTGGAGAGAGGCCTGGCCACCAGGAACTCACTCCAAGCAGGAAATTCCCCATGTCACCAAGAGTCTTGCTCTTTGATGGGACTTCCCTGTTCTGTTTGGAAAGCAATTTGTATTTAAAGAAGAGGTCAACGCATTCTTTAACTGAACACCGAGTGGGTCCGGTCACGTCACTTGTTGTTTGGGGAGCCAGATCCGCTGGTAATGCGTCCTTTGTCAGAACTTTAATTCTGAAGCAGTTTGTGTTTACATAACGGTTCTCCTTGTTTGGACTTCCCTTAGGCAGCGTGCTCTGCCTGCTCACACAGACTAAAGACCCGCTGGCAAACCACACAGGCTGTCACCTCAATAGAGAGCAAGTGTCTTCTTTAGGCTCTGCCTGCCTGGCCAGTCACACCCCACTGGATCTTTCTTTGGTAACTAACTCCCTCTAGTGGTACAGCTCTGTGGTTTCTTTACCTAGCCTCTAGCTCCACAGAACTCAGGAGTTTGGACGGGGTACTGAAGAGAAAAAGAAGGCGTAGTACTTCTAGATGGCCCCAGTTTGACCTAAAACATCAGGTTCTGGCTTTATGTCACACCACAAAGAGGCAGGTGCCCGCTGCTCAAGTCCTTGTTATGTGGGGTCGTTAGTGCTTGAGACCATAGAGTGCAGCTCTCGTCAGGTTCTGGTAAGGAAAGCTGCCTCCTTTCAGTCAAAAGCACACCCCAGTCAGCTACCTTAGATCAGCCAGCATGGTGTCCTAAACTTGTGAGAGGAAAATCTTTTCCTAATCCCAAGTCTGCATTTAGAACAAACAAAGCAAGGTGCTGGGGGAGGAGGAACAAGAAAGTGGATCTTCCTGTGACCAAGCTGAGAGCATCGCAAGGGAAACCAGTCTAAAGAAAAAGGCAAGCCCCTCCCGGAAAAGGACAGTCATCTCAAGGTCTTGTCTTACTACAGTCTCACAACCCAGCACCCAAGACATGCCACCAAAGGGCATGTCACAGTGAATCCGTCATCACTGCCACTAACTTGATATCCACATTGATGCCACTCTCAATATTTAGTGGTTTGGGCAAAGTCAGGCAGTTTTGGAAGCTTAACGGGTAGACATCAGCTAAGCTGTATTTCTCAGGGGGAAGAAGGTAAATCAGAAAAATAACATCATTGCTACCAAGAAGACGATGTTCTCCGAGTTCAAAACTGTATGTCTCTCTGCAGACATGGTTGTTGGCATGTTATTGAAGTCATAAATTTTACTTACAGGGACTGTCCTTTTAGCTTTGGTCGGTCTTGGAACATGACCCCTTGAGAGACTAGCTTTCCATTCTTTGGGGAGCTGACTGTGTGGTGTATTGTTTGGTACTCAGTGAGTGACGTTTCATAAATGGCTTGCTACAAAAATGCAGGGTGCATTATTTTTGAATTATATAAGAAATTTGGACTGGATGACAGGACGCAAATGAAAAATTGATATGATGCTAAAATAAATGTAAGACACATGGTGTCTTCTTTGATATCGCCTTTAGTTCAGCTTTTCATTCCACTGAAATTATAAATTGGAAGGCACCCTCAATAGAAGACTTATAATAAACACAGGCTTTTGATTCCTCCTTTGTACAGGCAAGAGGTAAACAGAGGCCTCAAGGGCACTTTTTGATCAAATGTTTTAAAGTTAAAGAGAATTTTCCAGATAGCACAATTTCCCTGAGACATGAGACAGTATTAAAGAAGTAGTCATCTGCAAATCATCTAGCTGTAAATAAAAATCTTGGAAGTAGCATAAACCCTCACACACACAAAAATTGTTGTTGTCATCTTCCTCAGTAGGCTACAACGATAACTATCAAAAGTGGTTAATAACAGAGATAAAGAAGCTGGGACCATAGCACAGTGGGAGAGTTCTTATCTAGCACTTATGAGACCCTGGGTTCTACACCCGGCACAAAAAGAACAGATAGAAGATAATTAATAAGCAATAGAGAAATCTGGAAGGGATGTTTAGAGATTGGTAAGCGAAAGAACAGATTCTGACGCAGTTCTTTCTAAGGGCACCCCCTTTAAATTTGCAGCATTTACCACAAAGTGCTGAAGATTCACCATTTACCTAGTTACCACTCTCTCTGTTGCAGTTGGTACTGCATGCACACTGATATCAAAACATGCAGCTGTCCCGGTCCCTCGTACGGAAGAGCATGCACGCACCTTCCCACTTACTTTGATTTGCTCTAGGTTGCTGATAGCACCACATATTCACTGAAGAGAAAATGTGATATAAAGAGCTGCCATTCTGGATTGTTTTTAAAGAACAACTGTAGGGGGAAACACGCGGGCATGTTCAGATGAGTATTTGGGGACCCATGGAGCCAAGGACCCTACCACTCTGTTTTGCTACTGTAAGCTAGAAAGTGAGAGGAGCAGAAAGCTGGTCAGGCTGCACTTCCCTTTAAGGCAGCAGTTCTCGGCCTCCTGTGGGTCCCTTTGGGGTCGAACGACCATTTTACAGTGGTCACGTATCAGACGTCCTTACAGCTCAGATACTTACATCTTGATTCATAAAAGTAGCAAAATCACAGTTACGAAATAGCAGTGAAGACAGCTTTATGGCTGGGGGGGGGGGTCACTGCGACATGAGGGCCTGTATTCAAGGGTCGCGGCGTTAGGAAGGCCGAGGACCACTGCTATAAGGAGTCATATGCGTTCTGAGTCCTCGAGCAAACCACTTGCCAACGAGAGCTGAAATGCCTCCGTCCCTTTCAGAGGGGGTTGTTGTGAGGATTCGACAAAATTTGCAAAACATATTGTGCTTATTTAATAATACGTTTCTTCCCGCCTTCTCAAGTGTGTTGACTTATCCAGATGAAAACATCTGAGTCATAGGCTTTTAGTCGAAACAATAGAAACTCATCAGTTTTGGTGAGCGCTCTGATAAAGGGAGCCCCACTTTCCTTGGCAACAAAGGAAAACGCTCTTTCAACATATTATTTGGTGATGTTTCTTGAGCAAATAAACATTCATTTGCTTTTCTTACATACAGATTGAAAATTAATCCCCACTTAAAAACCCAAAAGCCCTGATTTCCTACAGGCACATTTCTAAGTCTCCTGTCTTGGCGCTCCAATGTGGGTACATTTCATGACACAGTCTGAGGTAGGGAGCTACAGCAAGAGCTGACGCTGAATCCAGCTGGTCTGGGAATGACTCGCGCTAAACAAGAAGCCCAAGAAATTGCGAAGTGAAATTCCTACTTGGTGCTGGCGAGAAACGAGGACCCGGGAAGCCCGTGAGATAGCACATGGTTTCTATTCAACCTCAGAGCTTCATCCATGATACTTAGTCGCTCTGATAACCAGGTGAAAACGCTTTCTGAGAAACCTCCCTCGGATATTCAGATAGCACAGATTCTCATCCCTGGGTGGGGCCTGCGCCCTGAGCTTCCTGGCAATGCCTCCTTGCATTGTTCTCGTAGGGTCTTCTTTCTGAAGCTATTATGGCTGAACAGTGTGGAGGGAGAGGCTTTGGGGAAGGACAATATTCTCTCTGGCATTGCTCTACACAGCACCAAGCTCAATGCAGTGCCAGAAATGGATACATTATATGCCACAAGATGTGTGATTAGTCAATAGAGAGAAAAAAAAGCCATACACTGCCATCTTCCACAAAAAGGGAGAGCACGCTATTGTAGACATGATACCATGTGAAAGGTTAATCATAGTCTGGCAATTACAGTGTTGGATGCAAACATACTTTTGCTGAGGCTGTGAGTTTCCTTGATTAGAAGCTCTGCTCCCCGCTGGGACCTTCTCCAGCACCAAGACATCTTGGTCATGTTCTTTAAGTCTGACTGTATTCGCCTCAACGTCCTGCAAACACAAATTATACCACATACAGATGCTGCCGTTCACTCAGACAATGACAGAAATTTCCAAAGCTTCAGAAACTCATTTGGCGCTTGTGATGTTAATTGTCGCGTCTACAAATTAAGCCATTTTCAAAGTCAAGGGCTGGAATGGTCAGAGGGAGGAACAGATGAGGCTTGAAGCATATGGTCTGAAAAACTGCTTTTGTACCCTAGTCTCAGAAAATCTCCGGAGGGGCCTGGTATGGTGGTGGGGAATCTCTGGGGAGGGCACGGAGCAGGCTAACTGAGAACCAGAGGCATTTGTTCTTCCTAGAAATATGTGGCAAACAGCACCGAGCTTCAGCAAAGTCCTTTCCTGTGATCCTTAGGAGTGGCTCGTCTATCTATACAAGCAACTGCTTTGTTTTGATTTTGACACATGTGGGATGTGTGTGCATCCATGTTCCTTTGTGTGCACTCCACCTGTGCAGTTGTACACGCAGAAACCAGAGGTCTAACCTCAGCCGCTCTCCACCTATTCTTTGAGACAGAGTCGCTCACCGAACCTGGAGCTCTCTGACTCAACTAGACTGGCTGGCCAGCGAGCCCCAGGGGTCCGCCTGTCTCTTTCCCAGCTCCAGGGCTACAGATGCACGCTACTGTGGTTGGCTCTCTAGGTGAGTTCTGGGGATCTGAACTCAAGGCCTCTGGCTTGTGCAGCAAGCCCTTTACGGACTGAGCCATCTTCTGAAGCTCAAGCAACAGTTCTTTCAAAATCAAACTGAAATGCGATCCAAGCCCTTTTCAGTTGTTTTGCACGGCTTTATAAATGATGTCAGGGATAAAAACGGTCCAAATATGACTCTCTCAAATAATTTTTTTGGCAGAGTGTAACCTCATGTGTATAAACGCCAGAGTTAGTCAAGTTCACCTAAACATTAATATACTTTAAAATAGTCACTCTGAAAATTTTACTAGTTTTTCTTAATATTTATTTATTAAACTCACAGCCTCATGGAAGAGATTTTGAGGCTAGCCTGTCAATAATAATATTTTGCCTCCATTTTAAATGACACTAGATAAGGACCAGATTCCTATGATTCCTTATATTATCCAAAGGTATAAATTTTATTATTAGTAGTTCATTATTCATTATCATCATCATTATTATCGTTTGTTGTTTTGTTTGTTTTGGTTTTCAAGACAGGGTTTCTCTGTGTCGCACTGACTGTCCTGGAACTTGTTTTGTAGACCAGGCTGACCTCAAACTCACAGAGAGCTGCCTACCTCTACCACCTGAGGGCTGGTAAGATTAAAGGTGTGCGCCACCACCACCGGGCAGATGAATATACTTCATTGGATCACTAGACTAGGCATTAATTTCCATTGACAAGCACTCAGTAAATCAAGATATGAGATATGAGATTAGATATGAGAATGGCTCAGAATTGGACCATAAGAAGACATGGGGCCAAGGGAAGCCGCCACTCTGCTGGACAGTAGGGTAGAAAAGGGCATAAAAAGGATGAAATCAAGACCAGTGAGAAGCTTCTTATTAGACTTTATATTTTGCTAAGGCAACTGCTATTATTGTCCATTCATATGGATCAGTATAGGCACATGTACAAGTATTTGATACAGAAAAATATTGGATGTCTGCTGCTGGTCTCCAGACTGCACACCAGCATACGGAGCAGGCCCGTGTCACAGCTAAGGCCCTTGGTTCAAGCATCCCTTTGCCGCAGTCCTGTGGGGTGAACAATCCACTCAAACCCTTTCTTCTTCAAGAAGGGGGAAAACAGGAGATCTTTCTGCCAAGTGTGGGTTCTCAACTCACCCTCAAAATCCGGTTGAAATCTTCCTTGTCGACTCTTAGGAAGTGACAGTTATCTTCTCGGAGAACAATGGAGGCCGCTCGTGGGGCATCATTCACAAGAGCTAACTTGCCGAAGTCATCTCCCTCATGCAGGGTGCAGACCACACCCTGGGGAGAGCAGGACATTCAGGTAAAACGGGTCAGACACCCTCCTTCCTCACCCCCAATCCCCCCAAACACCATGTATATAAATGGGCTGCCTCTAGTATTATAGAATTCAATTAAAATGGCTCAATTTTTCTTTCACAGAGTAAATACAGTCAATGAATGGCTGAGTGCAATAATTGAGAAAATTTATGATCAAAGATGAAATTATGTCTTTTCTACAGGTAGTAACAATGCCATGGTAAGTTTGATTGCAGCAACGTTTGTTACTACTTAGAGACACACTGGCAAATGGAACACAATTAAGTTTCAAAAAGGAAGACGATATATATAGATATATACCTTGCCATAAATGACTACATTCACCGATCCTTTTAGAATAATGTACCAGGAGGTGCCTTCTTCCCCCTGGTTAAACACTAGACACAAAAAGATAAAGAGACTTATGACAAGAATAGAAGCACATCAATATAAATTACAGCTTATCAAATCATCACTTTTAAGTCCCCAGAATTACGCACACATAAAATACAAAAAAACAATTACCGGCAAATCCTAACTAATTCAGGTGGAATATCATTGTCTTTCTATGGAACATGAAAGGACAAGAGACGGTACGATTTGCTCTGCCCTGAAAGGCAGGTGTTTACTGGGTATCAATTTACCAACCAGCCATTTCTTAATGGAACGCATGTTTCCCCCACAACTCATAAAGCATTGTGCCGTAGAAAATAGGTTTTAAAAGTGACCCGACCAGTAATGCAAAGTTTGAAAACATGCAAATCGGTGCTGTCGCATGTTGATAAATATATACCTCCACATATGCTTTCAATTGGTTAGATGATAACTAAGATATTCAAAGTAGGAACCCCGGGGGGAGGAGAGAGGGCAGACTGAAGGAAGGGGCATGCACACTTCTGTAGAGACAGAGTGTTTGATAAAAAAGGAAATATTTCAAGAGTCTGTGTTTTCATCCAAAACATAAATATTTTATAATACAGTGGAAACAATGAGTGGATCTGAATGAAAGAATTAAATGACAAGCAAAAATTGAATTAGATGAAAAAGAATTAAGAGACAAAAATTAAAAAAAAATAGGAACGTGATTCTGAAAAGGCAAAGAAATCAGTCTCTTGCTGATGGAGGTGACAGAGTTAGAAACAAGACTCCTAATGACCAAAAATAACATATTTTAAGATACGATTTTTCAAAACGCATTTTGCGTCTATAATTCACATTTCCTGTTTAATTTTAACGATTGTGATGTAGTTACCAAAGAGCAACACTTTCCTGGAAGTTTGTCTCATTGATGTCGACTAGCAAAGTGTTCTGTGTCACCGGGTTTAGGAAGTGTCCGTTTATACCCAACTGTCATTTTCTCTTTGGCACAGAACCCCTGAGAACCTTCGCCTGCTGATTCACCTCCTGATTCTGCCACCGATTAGACAAGGGGGCATTTCCTGGCCTTAACCCCAGCTGTGGGAGGATTTTGTAGGACTAGCTGAAAGACCAGCTTGGGGAACACCGCTTGTCTCTATTGGTACCAGAGTTTCTTGCCTCCAGGAATGAACACAGGGCTGGATGAGAGCTTAGATCTTAGAGGGATGCCCCATGTGATTGACACGGTGGAAGTATCTGAGGCCAAGAAATTCTCCTGGGCTTGGAGCCCATGGTGCAAAGTGAAAAAGCCCATGAAACACAAGACTTTAACTGTAACAGGAAATTTCATAAGCCAAGCTAGTTCTTTAAAAAGTTAATTTAAAGTCTTTGTGACTGGCTTTTATGTAGCCCAGGCTGGTTTCAAACTTGCTCTATAGCCAGGGATAACTGTGAACTTCAAACCCTCCTACATCCATCTTCCAAGTGCTGGGATTATAGGCATGAGCCACCCTTCCAATTCCATCCCCTGATCCCCTGGGGTTTATACAGGGCTGGGGATAGGAACCAAGGGACTGTTTCACATGTGCTAGGTTCTGCTAACTGAATTATCCCCCAGTCTCAAATTAGTTCTTCCAAATCCACAGCTTGAAATGAAGTCACCAAGGAAGCTACCACCCACAGCCCTGTGAGAAGAGCAGAGACTTCATGCCACCCATTTTGGACACTGTTGAACCAGTGGGTAGACAGCCAGGAGGACCAGACAGGCAAGTGGTACACAGATGGTGCTGGGAAACCACCAAACTTCAGATTAATGGATGCAGCTGGAATAGCCACAGGTCCAGAGAAGGGCGAGTGCCCCGTGCCATCCTTCCAGGATGGGACCAATAGGGAGAGTACGGCATTGACCTGGAATAGCACACGGCGTGGCCAGGCACAGCACTTCATTAGGGCTCACACTTACGCACAGTTCCTCCTTTGGCGTGAGACTCGAAGATGAGAACCCCTGCTAACTCCCGCTTCACCTAGAAGGGAAAGAAGGGCTGTGGGAAGGGGAGGTAAAGGAGAGGGCTTTTGTGTTTTGTGTGGGTGCCTGTCAGCTGTTGTCTCTCTCACCTCGGTTATACAAACTCCTGTCATCCAGAACTACTTTCACTAGACTGGGATCTTTGCTGCTGGGATCTCAAGGTCTGTACTAAAACAATAGAAACTCTTATAACAAATTCCCCTGGGTGGCATTTATTGATCTTGTGGGGTGCCAGCAGGCCACAGTGAACATGCGTGGGAGTTTGCTCTCTCCTTCCACCATGAGGATTACTGGAATGGAGTTCGAACCTCAGATCTGTACCTACACCCATGCTGGGTCATTTCTTAGGCTCAGATACTGTGTTTTGTTGTTGGTCTGTGATTTTTTAAATTTATTTATTTATTTTTGTGTGTGTACAGTGTTTGAATGTATGCCCATGTGTCACAGCTTGACTAAGAGAGACTTACTGTGGTAGAAAGATGGGATAAGGCTTTGATATGAAGGAGCTCATCATAGATAATCTCTAGGTCATCCACAGTCCTCTGGCCAGGTCTACAAAGAAAGACAATGATGAAACATGTTGTTATACAAGATTCAAATAAGGAAACGGATCCCGTGGTCAGCAACATGTCCAGGGGTTTGTTCTACATGGGAAGATGCTGACTGAGGGAGACATTGTGCCATAACAACCCCCAAGGTACCAGAAGTGAATGTACTCACCAGTGGGAAGGATATGGGAGGAGCTCTGTGTACCCAGGCTCCTCTCCCTTCCAATCTCAGTGGGACAATCACCCTACATGGCCATTGGTTAACTTGCCTGACACTTCATACATAATTATAAAACTTTATTTCTTATTACATCCTTCATCAACAATGATAACACTTGCCTCTAACAAGGGGACACTTGGTTGATGAACTTGACAATGGATTGACATTCCCTGAACTCTGGTGTAGGATCTTAGCCTAACGAAAGGGTAACGTTGCTGCTCTTATTGTTCCAGGTTACGCTCAATATTCCTCCCAGAGGACTCCAATACGGAATGATTTCTTACCCAACCCTAAGGAGCCATGGGCATCCGGTGAGAACAAGGCAAATCACAGCGCCTGGGATTTCAAAGAGAGGGAAAGGGAAGTACGCCCATATATCCGAAACTCTGTGGGACTACCACGGCCCACAAAGGGCTAATGATTTGTGTTACTGATTTTTTTTTTAATGCCAAAACTTAGTACTATATAAAGTTAGAAATATACTTCTGATGTGTGGAGTAAGGGGTTATTTTTAGCATAAGAAGTTTGAATAAATTCCTAACTACTTTTTGTGTCTAAAATTATTTTGGAGCCACTAAGGGCATTTGATAATATTAATGATAAGAGATAAGATTAGTCAGTAATTTGGGTTTTTTTTATGTTCCTTGCAATATAAGGAAGTCTGACTAACATGTTCTTGAAAGTTGTAGCTAGGTTATTAATCCTGAGAAGGCTGGGAAGTTAGAGAAAAGGTTTATGCAGTGACACTCATCATCTGTGGGGCTGAATGAGGGTGGCACCCACAGGCTCCTGTATTTGAACTCCTGGTCTCCAGTGGGTAGAACAAGAAGTGTGACTTTGTTGAAAGAGGTGTGTCACTGGGGGTGGGTTGAGGTTTTAAAAGTCCATGCCGTGCCTGCCTGCCTGCTGCCATGCTCCCCACCATGACGGTCCCGGACTCTAACCCTCGGGAACTGTGAGCTCCAACAGACCTTTCCTTCCATTAATTGTGTTGGTATGGTGTTTTATTGTAGCAATAGAAAAGTAACTGCTACACCATCCCTTTAACCTTCCATGGGAAAACCAGAGATGGTTCCTTCTTGAGAGAGACGTGAGATTTACGCAGAGCCGTGAGTGTTAACGAACCTCCATAGCTATTCGTGTGCGTGGAAAACAAAACCCAGCAACATGCTACCCAGACCTCAAACCAAAGTGAAACAAACTTAAGGGAGAGTATGGCGTTTAGTCCAGTAATTTATATCTGGGACTTAAGTCAATTGTGGAGTGTTCCGAACTGCGCTGTAAATATGCTGGAATGGGTAGCTGGATTAACCAAGTTTGCAAACACATAATCGCACAAGGTAAGTGTCAGGCTTACTTGGAGACAGCTGGGGAAGAAAACATTAGGACTCACACATGACCTTCATAAGGGCAGCTTTGTCATGAACAAAAGAATTCTACATCCTTGTTACCCAGACTCAAAGGAAGATGACCTGTTTATTAATCCTAACTGCACAAACACGAAATCCAGGACTTGGGAGATGCCGACCACATTCATTTCCTGCCAAGGATCATCACTGAAAAACACAATGGCACGCTGGTCTAGCGCTTAGCTGTGTCACCTGGGAAGTGCAGACCCTCAAAAGACACCGAGGAGAAGCTGGGGCCCCAGGGGTGCCAAAGAGCCAAGCCCTCTTAGCAAGTGCCCAATCTAGCACTTGACTTACTCATGGGGATTTTGTAAGGAGTACCCTTGGGGATTTAAAAGTCAATTAAGTCAGCCCCATACATCTGCGGCCATAGAGGCAGCCATGGGGGAAAGCCCAGGTAGGTATAATAGGATTACAGCTTTTCAGCTGGAGGAGCAGCGGAGAGGCCCCACTGTTTGGGCTTCTTGACTTCAGCTGCGACAGCACAGTTGTTCCTAGATGTTTGTCTAAAACAGAGGGAAAGACTGGACAGCCTCAGGCTGGAGAAATACTCTTTATCTTAGCAGTAAATGGGAAGTAGAGGCATGACCTCTTTGACCCCACACATCTCTCGTGAAGCAGAGCCTGCTGGGAAGAAACCTAGTAGAGAGGTCCACCTTACTGCTTTCAGGAAAGGCTCTCGTGGGGTACCACTAGAATACAGACACCCAAGTGGTAGCCTGCCCCAGCCCTGGCCATCTATCTTCAGTAACCAACCCATGGGGATAATACCTTCTGCAGGGACTGACCAAGTGCTGTGCTGAAATACGTGGGGGGGCCCTTTGAAACCAAATTAAACAATGTCTAAACACGGGCTAGCTTTCAAATGAATGGAAAAAGAAAAGGAAAACATTGCAGCAACAACAACAACAACCAAACATTTCCGTGGCCTGAAGTGTTCAATGAGAAGACCAGGCTGACTGCTGCCATTTGGCAAAAGACGGAGGTTGCCAGGAGTTCTTTGGTCCTGTTTACAGCAAGTGCTGTAATGAGGTAAGAGAAGTCAGGGTTGCAAGACAGGAAGAGACTTACTTCTTAAAAACGAGTCTATTCACAATTCACAAGTGATTTAAAAAAAAAAAATTCGTAAGAGATTTGCCCAGAGCTAGGACCCTGTCCCTCTGGGGCCTCAACATGTCATTAGGATTGACAGTTGAGGTTAATGCGAGGGAGAAAGCCAGACGGAGCTAAAATCAGTCTAGTCAACCTGCACCCACCTAAGCAAATCAAAACGTGAATCCCTCTCCTAGCCTGAGTGAATCTCAATGTCGGCCAGCCGTAGGAGTAGCCACAACGTATCTGGCTGCTCCCAAGGGCACCAGCTCAAGGCTGTTGTGCCATCTAGTGTCTTTGGGAAGGTTCGTCTCCCCTCTCTTGCTCTCAGATGGAGGCACTCCCATTGATCTGCCCCAAGCCCTCAAAGAGCACCTGAGAACATCTAACACTGAACCTTCCCCACCACAACCTCTGAACAAAGTCATAGTTTTAAAAGCGGGTCTCTCATAGCGAATAGTGGCATTAGGCACCTTTCGTGCTTTGGTCTTTATGGGGGTGACAGGAGGAAATGGAGAAGCGATCCTACAAATTAGTCCCCAGCCTGTTCAAACGGCCATGAAAGGGTCCCAAGGGCTGAAGGCAATTTGGCTTTTAAGAGGAAAAGGAAACGGGATGCGCTGGGGGCGGGGGGGGGGAGGAGGTGATAACTCCCATGGACCTTCAGAAGGGGTACCTACAAGGCCAGGGAAGTGAATTGACTCTCTGGATATTCTGAGTGGCAGCTGGTGAATGTCCCTGGTCTTTACTTGTCCTTCTCTGGATGTCACAGGGAGAGATGTCAGGCATTCCTGCTTCTTTACAAACCTGCATGGTGCCAGACTGATGTGGATTTGCTGCATCCCGCTGGGGAAAGGCCTAGTTTCTGCAAGGGCTGCATTCTGGCAGTGATGTCTAGTTACAGACAAGATAATAAACAGGGATGGAGGGAGAAGCAGTTTGTACATTAAAGGATGGGCGGGCTCAGGTGATATTGGACGCTGCTGGTAAATACCGCATTATCAAGGAATTTATCAAGGTCAGAGGCAGTTCCTCAGCTGTCGGGATGTGGGTAAAATGAGGGATTCACCCATTTACCCAGAAGCATATAGGCATGGCTGGGGGTTGGGGGGACAGGACAATATGCAGCTGAGAAAGCAAATAAACTGGTTCCAGTAGACCTGCTATCTGGTAGACCCAGATTGGTGTGGACAGCACTCAAGAAAGTCAACAATAGAAATACAAGCACAAGTCATGTTTAAGCTTCTCGTTTTCAACAAGTGCTTTGTTTACCTCTGGAGGGACGTTTGTTTCTGACGGAGGATTTTACCACCATCCACTCGACGCTCTTGTACACGTCATGTTTTAGCCTCCCATCACTTTCAGGTGCTCTTGAGACTGTGTATAAATCTTACTTCTTCCAAGTGTGGTAGGGGTCTGTGCTCTTGTCTAGAGAAACAGGTTGCTGTTGTTTGTTTGCTTGCTTGCTTTTTCCACCTCCCAGTATCCTTCTTCATGCATGTCAGGGGCATTACCTGTGACTAACAGGGAAGTGCCCTGCCCAGCTGCCACCCTCTCAAATTAACCAACCAAGAAGTTTGCTAGATGCAAGTAGCTATTTTTCGTTCTAACTGGCAAGCCTATGTAGTCGGGCTTTACATGTCTCTATGAGATTAGAAACCTATATAAACTCTCAGCAAACAGCAAAAACTTTCTGCTTGTAAAAAAGAGTGCCATCCCATAAGACATGGGGTCCCAGTTCCATAGGTCAGAGACTCTACACCCTAAATGCTTTTAGGACAAGGTGTTTGGTTGAGCTCAGGAATAGAATATGCCTAATAGTCTTCCAGAAAATGTCTTACAAGAACACTCTACTATTTAAAAAATGAAAGATTTGTTTGTTTTTATCTTCTATGTATGGGTGAATTCTTACATGTGTATATGAGCACCATGTTCCTACCTGGTACCCAGAGCCCAAGAAACCCAGAAGAGGTTGTCAGAACCTCTGGAACTGGGATTACAGGCAGTTGTGAGTCACCATGAAGGAATAAGAACTAAACTACAGTCCTCTACAAGAGCACTTAAGTTCCCGTAGCCACTGAGTCATCTCTAAAGCCTCTAACATTAAACTTTGTAATAAGTACAACTACTGGTATTTTCCTTTGAAATACCCAAGTATTAAGTGAAGGAGGACACACCAAAACTAGGAAGGATTCAGATGGAAAGCTCACACTTTGCCTTTGGGTACAATAGAAAATGTAAACTTTCAGAGGTGCTATAAGGACATATTGTTAGCTTTACTTTTTTTCTCAGTAAACTGTCAGTTCTTATCTGGGATAGTTGAATTATCCCATTTCCTCTTATCCTCATCCTCTCCTTCCTTCCTTCCTTCCTTCCTTCCTTCCTTCCTTCCTTCCTTCCTTCCTTCCTTCCTTTTTTCCTTTTCCTCCTCCTTCTTCTGTAATTCTATCCTAATTTATTAACTCTACTAGAAAGGAGAAACCCAAAGCAACATTGTAAGAAGGAAAGAATCAAACAAGAGAAGCCCTTGACATCCATTAAGCACAACTTCTTCTGAACACAGAAAGTTATAATTAGCCATGTAGAGTTTGTAGAATTATTTAATGCTTCAAAGGGATGAAGGATGTGAGGTCACCATGTAAAATACCCAGTGTTATTCAAATGTGAGTCACTACATCTTGTGTGTGGTGCTGAGGGAGTAAGGTGGCTCCTCCCAGTTGTGGTTTGTCTTCTTACTGAAGTTTTCCAGTACCTCTCCTAGACATCTGTAAAGACAAGCCTATTAATAATTCCAAGTCAGGGACCAGTTTTAGCAATATGCATGAGAGCCAGGCATGGTTGTGGACCCTGTTAGTCCCAGCACTCCAGAGACAGAGGCCAGCAGGCATCTGTAAGTCTGAAGCCATCCTGCTTTACAAAGTAAAACTCTGCCTCAAAAAATAAATGCATGAAGCATATATAATTTTAAGAAAGCATTGTTTATCTGAAATCTAAATTTAGTTGGGCATCCTATATTTAATCTGGAAATATGAATCATAAGTCCCTTCATTTCTGTGGCATCAAGTTTTGACAATGTCACACCCACACAACCATGTGAACTCTGCCACTGACAACTCAGTGCACCAGACACACATAAGAGGCTCCTGAAGCCTATGAGGAAAGAATAATATCCATTATTATAATAACCCTTTATGGACAGAAGAATCATCAGGACCTCTCTCAAAGCAGAACACTCTCTCTACAGCAGACGGTACACTTACATTCTATTCTACAGGGTAATAATTTATTGAATGCGTTATGCTCGTATTTCAGATTTATAGAGGAATGATTTAATGAGATGAGGTAATCTTGTAATAACTACTTTAAAATCCAATTTCCATGATGTCGTTCTTCACCAATGCCCAAGACATAACCTACAAAGCCATTCTGAGACCCTTTAGGACCATGGCAGCACCAGAGTTAGACATCTGGATCAAATTCGTAGTCTACCATGGTCTGGATAACCACAGGCAACAGCGTTTGCCTAAGCTTCTGGCTCCTAATCTATAAGGTGGGAAGTACGTGCATTAACTACCCCTCTGTTGGTTGAGAGAACGGAATTAAAGAAGTATTTAGCCCAGTGCCTAGCACACAGGCAATACGTGCTGCCTATCACTAAGTGCAATTGCATTTGTATTTCCATTTTCAAGCCCTTGGAAAGGAGGGAGAGGGTTAGCAGGCATTATTAAATCTTTGAGATTTGCACCCAAGAGATGTTGGATGCGTGGTGGCAGATTGTGAGAATAGAATCCTGGCTCTCATGCTCCATATTACTGACAAGTTATTTAGCAGGCTCTTGGATTGCATGCATGTATTTCAAATGGTATCATTAAGTTCTCCAAAAACCATTAATTTTAATCTCAGACAAACATCTAACTGCTCTCAGTCTTGGCCCGTCTAGTCCATTCTCTACAGTCACTATAATTGTCAACTTCAGAGAAGTCAATACAGTGCATAGATGACCATTCACATTGTCCGTTTATGCTCTTCCACGGTTCTCTAAAAGGACTGCAAATTCCTTCTAATGTCCAATGATGGCATAACTGGCCTTCCTTCATCTGACTACCTTAACTCTGCACCTGGTCCGGGAACTCCTTAAACATCGGCAGCTCTTTATTTTCCGAGCAGGTTTCTGGCCCACTCCTATGCTTGTGCCCTTACCTGGCTGGAAGCTCCTTCTCTGTTCTGAGAGGAAGAGCACCAAGGCAATAATAGCCTTTACTGCTCCTAAGAAGCAGAGAATCAACCCACACAGGTACCCACCACAAAATGAATGCTCGCAGGGACATTCAGAGGTCAGATAGTACATTTCATACCATAAAACCCCAGTCCTAAAGACCCTCATATCATTAACTGTAGAAGAAGAAAGAGGAGGAGGAGGAGGACAAAAGGAAGAAGAAGGAGGAGGAGGAGAAGAAGAAAGGCTTGGAAATCACCAGATAGCTAGCTCCCAAAATACTAATCACAATTTTATATCTGGGAGATAGGACTACAGGTTCTATGGATTCTTTTGAAACTCCTGGTAGTTTCCAGATTTTCTACAATGAAGAGATCAGCTTGAACAATAGGAAGTGATTAAAAACTTGAGCTAATCTTAACAGGAACCCAAATGTATAAGTGTTTAGCTATAGCACTGCTGCCCTAGACCAATTCCAGTTCAGTTTCCAGTACCACATCAGGCAACCCACAGAGAATCCAATATTTTCTCTGGCCTCTGCAGGTACCTGAACACACACACACACACACACACACACACACACACACACACACACACACACATACACACACTTCAGTGCACTTTCTTGGGTATGCAGGCATGAACAGAACATAGCACACTGCTGTTCTACAGAGATGTAATTCTAAACTCCAGAAATGACCCACTTAGTGGAATCACTTACGCAGGTCCACTCTCTAAGCTTTCAATAAGGTCACAGCGACCTTTGCAATGAGAAGAGAGGCTGTACGCTGTACACCGAAGGGTTCAATGTGGGAAGGGCCCACAGTGCATCCTGTTTCACAGCTTCGGCTCGAGGGCTCAGGCTTCCTCTCTCCTCTGAGCACCGTGTGGAGATGAATGGCTCGATGGTGAACATTCTCCCAGAGAGTACATCCTCCCCAGAAGTGAAAACCACCAATGACTTTTAGCTGGAGAATCTGAGATCTACAGAAATATCCTCATATCCTCAGAAACAGTCTGGACAAAGAAAGATCCAGTTAAGACAAGTGGGGATAGAGAGATGGCTCGGTGGTTAAGAGGGCTTCCTACTGTTCAAGAAGACCTCAGTTCGGTTCCCAGTGCTCACAACAGGCAACCCACTGGGAATCCAATACCCTCTTCTGGCCTTTGTAGACACCTGACACACACACACACCACCACCACCACCACCAATAATATAATAATAATAATAAATATTTTAAAAGACAAGTTTTGCTAATTAAGAAAAAGCACACAGCCCCCCGATGTCCCCCTAACAACTGTATAGAGCATCCCGTCGGCAGGGCTGTTGGGCATTAGAGCCACCAATTGGCACGGGTGGACAGCCTTTGCCTCTTCCCAATGCTCATTTGCTTTCCAGACTCAGATGCCTAAAACCTTTCACTGATCACATAAAATAAGCGAATTGCAGTTTATGAGTTTCAGGCCCATTTGGAAGACAGCAGAACATGCTAACAACTTTCGATATGGCGATCTAATTTTCCTGTGCTGTCCTCCCCACCCCCGCTCTTTCCAGGCTCAGTGGATTTCTTTTTTTAGGAAGTTTCAGAAGGGCATAACTCGAATGAGATTTGAGAAATACAATCTTCATTTCTCTCCCATGGCAGGCCTCCGAGAGAGCCCTGTAAAGAGTAGGACACAGTGTCTCTCTCTTCATGGAGGGAGCAGGAAGGCTTGACGGCAGGAGAATCCTGCATCCGTGAAGCCTCTTTGTTTCCAGGTGGCTCCACCTTTTACAGTATGGTATCCACCTGGCCATCTCTGTATCTTTTGGCCCATGGCTTCCTATCCAAAGTGCCCGCTTCAGTTGTACCCAAATGCCCACATCCGCGAGGAAGCACTCTGCTGTATCTGTGTGCGCAGAGTAACCTCTTGCATTCAGGCTTATAAACAAAGCGAAGTCAAAACAATAAGCTCCGAGAGTTCATTTGTGTTTGATGGCCCTGTCTCAACGCTACAACAACAGCACTGTCAGCTTGTCACCGTTCTGCAGCATTTGCCCCCAAATGCCACGCAGGTCCACACCTGCGCAACCACGATGGGCATTGTGAGCCACTCTTTCTGCCACCACATAAAAAGCTAATTTCACATTCAGAATGTATGTTTTTTTTCCTTTCAATACCAATAGCAACAAGAGTGTGCCAAAAAAAAAAAAATTCCCCCTGAAGCTCTATTCTGTTTTTTAAACTGCGGAACATTCTTTCATAGTTTGACAGTTGAAATGCTGCAGTTAATGTAATAAACAGAGAATTTTTCTAAGTAGCCTGTCAAAACAAGTGACACTTTTTTTTTAAGCTAGCGAGTCTCAGCCTCAGAACAATGGGAAGTACCTTTCAAAGCAACATCTTCATTATACAATCAAATTCTCAAAGTAATCTTCTCATCAAAGAATATTGTGTTATTTCTTTCCCAGTAATTATCAGAGTTCTGCAACCTCTCTGGCAGTGGTGACTATCACAAGTGCAGCTGTGCTGAGTTCAAAAACTGGGGGTCTTGGCCCCGCTGACATACAGCCAACACATGCCGTGGCTCCGCGTTTCTCAGTTACTTGGCGGTGTGTACCATAAGGAGCCAACTGCCCCAGGACCCACAGAGGTGGCCTCAGTCTCCAGGAGCAAAGTGCTTCGTCGGTCCCTTCAAGAACAGACCGGGTGTGGGTGATTCTTGATCAAACTGGCTTCTTTTCTTTCCTCTTAAATAGAATCAAGTGAGATTACCAATGATTACTAGAAAATTGAAAAATAACTAACCAACAAACAGAGGGGGGAGTGTGTGTATGTGTGTGGTTAGAACTTGAGTGTCTATCTCTCTCAGAATTAGATTCCTTATTTGTCACTTTCCCATCCTTAAGAGCTGTCATTCAAATAGGAAGAAAGTACATAAGCCTAAAGAAGCATCGCCGGTCCAATCCCAATGATTGTCAAATTAAGAAAAAAAAATGCTGGGAAGATGCGAAGAAAATCCCAAGTCATACGTCTTGGACTATCAGTGATTGCTTTTTTTTTTTTGAGACAGAATCCCCGTATGTAATCCAAACTGGTCTGAAATTTGCTACATTGCCCAAGATAGCCTCCAGCTCCAAATCTTCCTACCTAAGCCTCTCGAGTGCTCAGACCCAAGGCCTGTGCTATAACACCAAGTGCAAACCTGCTGTTCAATAGCCAGAGTTTGGGGAAACAATGTTTCTTGAAGACTTGAGTATCTGGGGTTCATGCAATTCACTGGATTGTGGACGAAAATGGGAACAGCACCATTTCTCCTTGGGGGCGCTGGGAAGTGAACTCATAGCTTCACTTACACGTGCTAGACCAGTGGACCCTATTTCTAGGGATGACTCATGAAGCCTAGGCCAGAAGTCTCGAGCATACAGCACGTACTCAATAAATGTCTGTCCCATTTGACTCTGACTTGGGACTGCTTCTCTCATTGGCTTACAGACTCCTCAAAGGAGCAGTTACTCTTTCTACATTTTAATCCACTTGGTAAGCGTTGAAAAGAAGTCTTAGTGAATTCCACGGCAAGAAAGAGCTGAGAGGGAGGCTTGGCAGGGGCTCTGAACTCACTCAGTCATTCAAAAATGTTTATTGATGGCTTCCTTGTTGGGGACTGTGGTGGTTTGAAAGAAAATGGCCCTGACAGGGAGTGGCACCATTAGGAGGTATGGCTTTGTTGGAGTCAGCATGGCCTTGTTAGAGGGAGTGTCTAATTGTGGGGGCAGGCTTTGAGGTCTCCTATGTTCAAGCTACACCCGGTGACACCATTCGTTTCCTGCTGCCTGTGGATCAAGATGTAGAAGGATCTCAGTTCCCTCTCCAGAACCATGTCTACCTGTATGCTGCCACATCCCACCATGATGATAATGGACTAAACCTCTGAACTCTAAGACACCCCAATTAAATGTTTTCCTTTATAAGAGTTGTTGTGATCATTGTATCTCTTCACAGCAATAGAAACCTCATCTAAGACAGGTACATAGCCTGACTATTTCACACTAGGGAAACCCTCCCCCACAGTATAGAATGCTAACACACACTCCCTTGTCCATTATAGGATGTCGTACAGCCCTGATTGCATCCTTGCTCATGGGTCTCGAGCTATCTTCTGCTCACACAGAGCTCCAGAAAGAAGGCACACCCTCATGTTCCTGCGTAACTCAACTCCAGAGCATTCAGAACAAGTTAGGTGGTCAAGAAGTGCTGGCGAACAAGGGGTTAATGGAGAAAACTGGCACTGTGTGATTGCCTTTCACAGACTCCCAGTGTCTGGCTGCTTCTCGGTGGGCATGGGCGAGAAAGCAAATGTGCAGGGCAAATGCGGCAGGGATCCTTGACATCGGATGCCTTTAGTATCCCTAGAGTTTTCACCACCGTCCAACGGATGCCCACAGCCTGTGTGTCCACTCGTGTTCTGACAACCCAAACATCCCCACGCATTTAGGGGATGCCTCAGCCGGACTCAGAACCTCAGAATGATGGCGGCTTGAATGAACGTGACAGCAAGGAAAACAGAAAAAAAAAAGAGAGAGAGATGAAGCCAGGAGAGATGAAGGACAGATGGTGAGTGAACTGGTCAGGAGGAAGGGAAACAGTCTGCCTGGAAAGAAAATGTGGTTTCTGAGGCCGTTATTTATTTGATTTCCACAGCCCGGGGAAATTCTGGTGCCCTCAGCCACCCTCCCCATGATCCCGCAGGGCAGACAGAGCACAGATTGGCTGGGCAGCTTCCTTGGACCCCACTCCTGCTTAGGTCGGTGCAGCTTTGGCTTTTCTATTTGATATTTTGGATCCTTCTATTCAATTTCTGTTTGAAAGAAGGGGATTGAGGCTGAAAGAGCTGAAAACCATGGTTCTAGAGTTAAGGATGATAGTACCAGCTGGGATGAGGGGAAAGGCCTTTGAAATGCTCTGTGTAGAAGATTAAGCCCCAAGAGAGAGTTTGGACAAAGGGGACACGGTGTGACAAAAATGACATGTGTTGAAAAGCCCATTCGGCCTGGAGTATGGGCCAGTGAAAGTGAAAGTGTCCTGGGGAAAGGACATAAAGCTGCCCTCAGAGGCCATTGTGAACTGGTCCAAGGGGCAGTTGCTGGGGAAGTCCGTCTGAGGGGCAGCTCTCGCTTGGAAAGTGCCCAGTGGACATAGCAGATGTAAAATCGAATGTTCTTGCAGAGACCCGGGCATAAAGGAAGGTCGGCAGAGCTAGTGGTTCAGGGTTGGCATCCATAGCCGCCTGGCACTGGCTGTACGGTGGAGGGGGCTTCGTTTCCAGCATGAAGCAGCAGCCTGTGTGTGGGGTTTCCCAATCTAGTGCCAAGCCACCTTGACTGCAAAGGTTTCCCTGAGAAAGACTGGGAGCAGCCATGTGCTTTGCAGGCCATGGAGCAATAACAGAATGCCTGGGGTCAAACAGGAGCTTCACACTTTTCTTCTTTGACCTAATTAAATACCTCAAGGTTGTCAGCTTGTGGCCAGCTGTGGCCAGCTGTGGCAGACAAGGGGGCTTCCAGCTGCCTCACTGACTGAATGGCGGCCATGAAGGAGTTTTACCAAAAGAAGGAATGAACGGTTTAATGAATGAAAGAACGTAACACGGGCATGGGAGCTTTGCTTCTGGGGTACTTGCCCTCTAGAACTATGAAGAATGGGGCTGCCTCATTCTGGCATAGAAGCAGAACAGTTTCTGCTTGCCATTGGCAAAGGCCATTAGTATGGGCGCTCTGGTTTGATATCCTGAGTCACCTGCTAAACTCACATGAGTGGACGGTGGAGTTTGGGGAGGGGATCGAAGTTTAATAAAACAGTGACAAATGCCACTGTGGTATCACCCCCTTAGTCATCCCTCCTCTGATGTGAGGGATGGCCAGGACTTCTGCCACCAGCCCGCACCCCTCCCTGGAACCAGGCGAGCCGCGAGCTCCCACTTACGGTTTGCGCAGGATCATCCTCATGTGGGCATCGGGGCCCATCTGAGACAGCAGCAGCATGGTGTCCTGGAGCTCCTCATCACACTCCTTCTTCTCCTCCTCAGTAGGCAAAGGGGCATCCTCGTGCTCGTCATCCAGAAATCGATAAAATAAATATTTGTCTTGGAAATGGCGCTCCTGGTCCACTGTGGGAAACATAGAGGCTAGGGTCAGCTGAGGCTTGAAGCTATGACCCACGGCTCGCTGGCAGGAGTACAGGGCCGGAGTCCTGCAGGACAGCCATGCAGCGGCTCAGTTGGGAGCCTGAGTCCTTCGAACTCCACCTCACTCAGGCGGGGCAGCTAGAAGACCAGCCGTCCGTCTACAGTCATCTGAGCCACAGCCTCCTGGACCCGCCCGATTCTGCCTCCCTGAGCCTCCTGTGGGCACCCGCCAGCTTTTTTAGAATGAGCGTGCAATGCCTTGGTGGCATTTTCTACAGTGTGGGGCGTGTGTCCCAAACTGGTAAACTCACTGTCAGAGCTTGCTTGCGGACTGGCTTTGGGAGTGCGGTCTTACAAGAGGCATTCCTTTGGGAGGTCAGAACTTAGGCTTTTATGGCTCTATGTACCCGTTAAGGCACAGTTTTCTCCCCACTTGGAGGGGAAAAAAACGGTTTACAAGAACACAAAGATCTGAACAAAGCCAAGCAGATCAAGCTTCCAGGCCACAGATTCCTCGAAGGAATTGGTGGTCATTTTTTTTTCTGGTTTCGGTTTCCAGAAAGCCATTCCCTCACTTTCTTTTGGCAAAGCTGGGGAACTCAGACCCAAGAACTCACACATCCTAACTAAGTGATCAATAAGATTTAGGTCTCTGTTAGAAAAGAAGGTGGGCTGGGCTAGAACCCCTCATCTAAATGTCTAGAAATCACTTAGTCCGTCTATAGCACGGACCGTCAAGATAAAAGACAAAGAACAGTGGTAGACCCTGGCGGATCCCTGAAATAGGGATGGCAGCAACACATGGGCATTATTGCAGCACAAGGTGCTTAGAACCCATCCCAGACCTGCACAGTTGGAATCTGCTTTGAGCAAGAGCCCCAGGTGATTGGTACGCACATGCGCAATGGAAACTCGAACAAAATTCTTTCTCCCACATTCCCAGATGCTGGTGGATGAAACGGCTGATTTGAATATTTTCATGTTTAGAAAAGTGGGCTTAAGCAAGTGGTGTGAGCAGTTCAGCAGCGGTCACACCCCGGCCCTGAAGAGCTCTTCTGTTCAGCGAGAGCTGCGGCAGTTACTAGAGACCGCAATTGCAGCGCACAGCTCTGATTTTAAACATGGCCATCGGGCGGGGATACAAATCGGCTCTCCCAGACAGCGGCTCAGTGAAAAGGCAGCTTCTGAATTCATTACTGACTCTTGTGTCATCAGCCCGGCCACACATTCCACTGCTCTTTCATCCTGCGCCTGCCTCGGGACCGCGGTGCAATGCTTGGAGTCTAATCACACCATCAATGAACCATGAATGCAAACTAATAAACATAATTGGAGCTGATGCACTCTGGTTGCAATTTCATTTTCCTTTCCTTCGGTCTCGGAAGTTAGGAAGGTACAGTGGTGGAACGTGGCAATCAATAGCATCCGCTCGCTGCATTTGTATCGCTAAATGAAGATGCTAGCGTGGTGGTTCCTTAAGGAGATCATCATTCTCTCTTGGCCCTCTGAGAATGCAGCGGTAGCTTACCTAGGGCAATACACTTCACATGACTTGAGAGTTTTGCAGAGCCTGGGGCCCATCTTACCGTGGTTGAGGACACCGTCTTCCAGCAAGACCTGCCACATGCCAACAGCTTGAGTCCGGGAGTGAACACAGGATGTTTGCTGTATCATCCAGTCTACCAGTTCAGTCCCGACACAGCATTGTCTAAAGGGGATGGATGAGACAGAGGATGGAAAAGTCACACCCCTTTGCGGAGAGAGTGGAGATAGCCTTCAAGAGGAGAACCTTCCGAAAAGCGTGGTACCATAAGCGGTATCAAGGAAAAGAAAGTGGGGTTTTTTTTGTTTTTGTTTTTTTTTTAGGGATATAGCCTTAGGCTCTTGCACCAGCCATCTAAGCAGGGTCGTGTAAATAAAAGAACACTAGAAGACAGAGCACCAAGCTACTCAAAGGGCTGCTAGAGGGAAAATATTACCCTCCCTTCTAAGTCTAACACTGTGAGCTGGCCCTGGGACAGCTCAGGGTAAGGGCTGCTGGGAGAAAGAAGCAATTAGCAATGCAAATCTTTCCGAAAAGGTTCTGTGTCATGAGCATTACCATGTCCACAGAATCTGCCACCTAACAACACCAGATGCTCCCTGTACAGCCATGTGTTAGTCCCAAAGCTGTCCCCTGGTGTGAGTAGACAGGCTATGTGTGTTAGTTAGGAGATACACAGTTATACACTTATGTATTAGGGAACTCTGAGGGAGGTGAAAACAGGGCAGGTGTCACTCATGTGTACAGGAGGAAAGTGCAGTGCTGAAATCCTAGGGACAGATCTCAAGGGACAGTGGAATAGGGCAGGGAGGCCCAGAGCAGAGGGCGGCCTGCAGCTGGGCCTGACTCATTGGTGGCCTCGCTTGGCAGGCCAAGAATGGGACCGCCTCTGGGGATGAGCAGAGGCAGGGCCAAACCTGAAGAACTCTAGCATAAACTGAAGCAGATTCCTTGTCCCGGGGCCACTGGGAAAAATCCTGAAGTGGTGGAGTTATCGAGTTTTCTACTCATTAACTATGTGACTTTGGCCATCTCTCTGGTTCTGTTTCCTTCTCTGTACGGTAAGGGAAGAACAAGCGATGGCCTTGCAGGCCTTCTCCAGTTCCAATATTCTAGAATCTCAGAAATCTATCAGTTCTTGGGATGCAGTGACCCTGACCCAGGGAGGACGGTTGGGAAGGCCAGCTCTACTCATCCGTCACAACTTCAAAGGGTGAAGAAACACCTACACCTTCACTCTGAAGTAACCAAATACTTCTGAGCTAAACATACAAAACAAACATTTCTCTTATAATTTGGTAGATTATTAGTGGAAAAGTTCTTATAAAAGTATAGAAATAAATTTTATTTGGCTTTTAATTCAATGATTGCTCTTTTTAAAAAAAAGCGACAAAGCTGATTCAGAGCATTGAATTTCTAGGAGAGGCACAGGGACTTTGGAGCCAGAATGCACAACAGGGGCACATAGCAGAGTCCCTGGGTATCATTTCCGCTAAAGGACACCTAATCAGACCTGACTGTCATCTACTCTAGCATAGTGGTCATTGGGATGACACTGGATCTGGCAGGGCCTCAACTCTCTGATAAGGAAGCAGACACACAATGAGATAAAGAGCGGGAGGGAGGAGATGGAGCTTGCCATCACGGATCTGGGGCAAGAACTCAGACTGCTGCTGCGGAAGAAACCGTGCCCAGGGCTTCCAGTGGAGCCCACTGGTCATCACCAACAGATCATCAACTTATGTCATAGGGTGTGGAGCAGACATAACACCTCTGTGTCAGGGATTTAAGTCTCCGCAGGATGGCATCAGGAAGAGATCAGTTTCTGACTTCCCGTTTCCAGGATGGGTCACCAAACATGACATTATTTAATGGAATTTCCCGAACAGGAGTCAATAGTTGGGCGAGCATACTCACATTTTAATGGGAAAAAAAATAAAACATTCAACGAAAAAGATCTTTTCAGCCATGTGAGCTTTTAAGGTCCATGTAAAGCAAAAGAGCCAAAGGGCTAACGGGGTTGAACTCTGGGGACATGTAGCACACGTGTTTTAGTTTTGTTTGGCTTTGTTTTAAATCTTGACTTTCCTTAGAACTATACTGCACGAGCCACAGAGTCCAGGCAGATTAGCTTTGAGGGCTGCAGAACAAGACTGAGACTCTGGAAGAGGCACAGAAAATGTGGCTCTGGGGAGCTGGCTCGGTGGGCATCTGCCCCACAAGCGTGAGGACCTGAGTTTGAATTGCCAGTGTAAAAAGCACATGCCTGTCACTCTGGTGCTGTGACAGGAAGAGACAGGAATCTTGGGGGCTTTCTGGTTGCCAGCCCAGCTCCAGGTCTAGTGAGAGACCCTGCCTCGAAGGAATGAGATGGGCAGAGACTGAGCAGGTCACCCAGTGTCCTCCCACAGCTTCAGCAAGTGCACACCCGCCCCCGCCAGGTTAAGTAGCGTACTAAAATAAAACGTCACTAGAAAACAAGCTCCATAAATGATTATATATATTTTGTTCACTTCCGTATACTTAGAGCTTGTAACACTATGACTTAAAAATTAAATTAAAAAAATTTTTTAAAAAAATCACTGAATTTAGAGATCAACCATACTTGGTGTAAAACTTGCTTGTGTGCTCTCTGGACATAGGACTTAGTGAAGGGATACTATTTGCTCTCTTTGCCCGGGGTCAGTTTTGTCATCTGGGAAATGAACACATACCCAGATACGCCTTTCTGAAAGGGATGCGGTGGAGATAAACTTCATGATCCCATGTGGGAAGTGGCATGGTGCCACCCTTGGCGTGTAAGAACTGTGTGAGTGCTAGCTGAACTTAGTAGGGCCACCAAAAGATGCTAGCAAAAACCACAGGGGCTCCTCCTCTTTGTTCATGCCTGCACACATCAGCTTGCAGTGCTGGGGCTAAAACACGCGCAGGCTGGAACCCCGGGGTTTATAACAGGCTATTTGTCCCACTTTTATAAAACATGAATTGGAGGGGCCAAGCCGTGAGGATGAACAAACATACCTGTACGTCTTTAGGTGATATTTTCTGTCTCTTATCATGTGGGGTGCTCGAGAGAGAATGGCAATTCGTAAGATTTTCCCAGCTCGGAGGATCTTCTCTGAAGGGACCTGGGTTTTAATCAGATGGGAGGAGAAGAGGGGAAAGGAGAGTTTACGGAAGGGAGTAGACCCGGTGAATTCTTAAACTGCTTTCTAATCAGAGTCCGGATAGAAAAACACAACTCACTCATACATATTTACATTGCTCACTCATGAGACATGTCACTGTTATGTTGAGAACTGAGACACGCTGCATATTTATTGGCTCTGGGAAGTGGCTCTGAGGGGCCTTGACTTGACGCTCTGACATAGGAACCACCTCCAGTGGTACTTAAGAAGGGAGCTTGGATGGCTTATCAACCCACCTACGTCCCATTACCTTGGTAATGGTGTTAGCAGGACGGAGAGGAACGTGAGGTTCAATGAGAGGTGTCTGAAAAATAAAATGTTAAGGCAAAAGAAAATTAAACAAAAAATTCAGTAAAGAAAATTATGGGTTGGGGATAATAAGAAACACCAATTTTTATGAAACTCAAAATAGAATTGAGAGAGAGAGAGAGAGAGAGAGAGAGAGAGAGAGAGAGAGAGAGAGAGGCGCATCCTAAAGAACTTGAATGCACAGGCATTCAAAGGGCAAAATTGGACCATTCAGTTTGCCAACATTTAAATATAAATTGTTTATAAAAAATGAAAGAAAAAGAACCAAACAGGAATGATTTAATGTTCATAGGCTCAATGAGAAGGGAAAAGGCAGCTGGTTGAAGCATAACAAACACCAGAGCAGGGAGAAAGCAAACAAGGTAAACAGTCAGAGGTTACAGTGACCTGCCCTGGGCTGTGGATAAAGTATTGATTTGGGGTGGGAATGCTCCGTTCCCTGTTCTCTTGTGCAGTTAAGACTCTTTCTTGGCAGTGGGTTTTTTTGTTTGTTTGTTCGTTCGTTGTTATTTTCACATGTAGCTTCCTGCACTCAAGCTCCCAGAACCCAAGGGAGGGAGGCAGCTGCTGTGCATCTCTTTCCTGAGAAAACTGCAGCCTTCAAGAGTCTATGCCAGTCAGATTAGCTCCAGAACCTAGCTGGCACTCTTCAGACGGAACACATTCTGTGGATGGATGTGTTGCATCTGAAACAATGGAGAAGTCCAGTTTCTATAAAATGGTAGCCCCCAGCCTTCATTATCTCATATGTCTAACAATGACCTTTCCAAAAGTGTCAGGTCAAAGGTGGAAGAGTCATGGATACAATGTTAAAAGTGGTGGAAGAGTCACGGATACAATGTTAAAAGTGGTGGAAGAGTCACGGATACAATGTTAAAAGTGGTGGAAGAGTCATGGATACAATGTTAAAAGTGGTGGAAGAGCCATGGATACAATGTTAAAAGTGGTGGAAGAGTCACGGATACAATGTTAAAAGTGGTGGAAGAGTCACGGATACAATGTTAAAAGTGGTGGAAGATTCACGGATACAATGTTAAAAGGTGGTGGAAGAGTCACGGATACAATGTTAAAAGGTGGTGGAAGAGTCACGGATACAATGTTAAAAGGTGGTGGAAGAGTCACGGATACAATGTTAAAAGTGGTGGAAGAGTCATGGATACAATGTTAAAAGGTGGTGGAAGAGCCATGGATACAGTGTTAAAAGGTGGTGGAAGAGTCACGGATACAATGTTGTTTGTGACACTTTTGAATAGCATGATTTGATTTGATCTGATGATTCCTTTGACAGGTTAGTAGTCTGGGGTTCCTTACCTACATCCCCCAAAGATGCGCACATCTTTATGTCCCAGAACCTGCGCGTATGGGGTTACATGGCAAAAGGATGCAGTGGGCATTGTGATCACAATGTGGAGACCAGCCTGGTGTTTCTGAGGGTTGTGTTATCAGATGCAAGAAGGAAAGGCAGAGTCAGCACCCAACAGCGGAAAGAGGAGGAGTTGGCAACTCAGGGGCCTTGAAGCTGGAAAAGGCCAGGATCCAAAAGCACAGAAGTCTCCCCAGGGGAACAGACAAAAGGAAAAAAAGAGCCCCCTTGAGTCTCTGAAAGCAGCATGATCTTGTTGAGCCTCCATTTTAACCCAGAGGCTCACACTAGAGGTCTGGATCACAGCAGGGAGGGCTCATTGATTTGATTATCTCAGTGAGTGACAGTTTGTTATGACGGCCCCCAAGCACTGACATAAAGATTAACACACTGTATAGCAACACCTTCCTGCCTTTTGCGAATAGGAGTTAATTACAACGAAAATACATTGGTGAGTTCATTTCTACTTCTCATTTAAAACACTTAACCACTGAGGGAGATGAAGGTCACTCATAGTTTTAAGAAACGTTTTAAACCTCAATGCGAATATACACACATGAACATTATATTTGCCTTTTATCAATGGCAAATTTTGGACGGGCTGGTGCTTTTAGCATTATAAAAGAGTTAAAGGGGTAAATGAACACTGAACTTCAGAAACCAGCAGAGATGAGCCATAGATTTGCTTCTAAGACTGTCTCCTTGAACTCACCCATTTCAACATTTTCTTCCTGTGACTGGCATCCATCCGGCAGACCCCACCCACTGAAACGCACGGTGTGTCTGCAGCACACCACTTAGAACAAGCATAGACCAAAGGATATCAATGTGGTGTAATTCAAAATGGCGAACCCTGCCAGCTCCCGTGTTCTTTACAGTAGACCTGCTGATGGGCGAGAGGCTGAGACCAGGCAACTCTCATTCTCAACACAGAACATTGGCCAGCCAGGGAAACAGGGCTATCGTCCATCAGGTCCCTGGAAACACACAGCTGAAGCTGGCTGTGAACTTCCCAGTGATGATCCAGTGATCCTGTCCCTGCCATACACCGGTGGCTTCATACACCTGTGAGGCTTCCTGGCTACAGATCTAACTGTAAAAGCTTCTGTTTGTTCCAGAAAATGATGCTAGGAACCCGTCCCTTCTTCCCATTCTAGAAGAGGTCTAGAGCAGAGGGAGGCGGGGTTGTTTTCCGGACCCCGCCCCATGAAAAGCTGACATTCATCAGTTTGTCTCTGAGAAGCTGGCCAAGCTGGAGGTCAAGAGGAGGCCCAAACTGAGGACGACTGATAAATGTTTTTTTCTTTTTGTTCCTGGTGAGCTGAATGAAACTATTCAAAGATTAGAGATATTTTTAGTTGCTTCTTACTATATTATAACAAAAAACTAAGTGGTACCTAGTTTAGTTTACTTCAATGACTTTTTTTTTTAATTCCTTGGAACCTCGAAAAGGAAGTATTACTAAAGCAGGGAGATGTATCAGGCTTCAACCAGAACCCTCCCTTTGATCTGTGACTTCTAAAGGCACAGAATGCATACAAGGTTCGCTCAGCTGGACAATCCTGGCACCAGTGCCAGGGCCAAAAGGCTGTTTCATCTGTTGAAAAGCAAGGTTCTCAAAACCTTCTCCACCTCAGAAAGGTCAGGCTTGGGGCGACACCATGAATGGGTGCTTTGGGGGAGAGGATTTCCCTTTATTTAAATAAAGCCGGGGAGGGGCACATGCAGGGCAGCATGGAAAGGGTTCTCTGCAGAGAACAGGGCTGAGAAGGGCATACTGCGTTCACTCAGGAGGTCTGAGAAATGGCACCTAGCTGTGAGTGGTGGTATAGACAGACTAAGACAGGCAGGCAGGGTCCCTGGGAAACCATCACTGGTGAAGGTCTGCTCAGGGTCCCCAACGTGGCCAGGGTGACTACATTGCTTTTGGGTCTGTCTACTTATTTCCAGTTTGTTTGCTTTTGTTGTTCAAGTAAATTTCACCATGGCTGTGTTACAGAGAAATAAGGATAACAACTGTATTTTGTGAATAGTTAGGAGGATAGACATAACATGGTTATTATTATAAAGTAGTCAAGTAGGAAAGCCTGCCCTAGAGACAGGGTTGCATGTGTCTACCACACTCCTTTATCCATGCTAGCTCCTCCTTTTACCATCACTTTCTTTTTCACTGAGAACACTGAGGCCAGCGGTGCGTATGGGCTTGCCCGAGCTCATATTGCTACTCTCTGCGATTGCTCGTAGTTCAATCTATTTATAGCTTACTCTAGTGTCTACAACATAGGATCAGGATCATAAGTTCAGTTACCACCACCTCCACTGCAGCATCTACCACCAACACCACCACAGCCTCCGTCACCAACCTTTTCTTCTAGAAATGACTTGACTGTCATGTTGGAAGATTTTGTATGTTGTTTGATCAAAGTTCTTTGGAAAGTACAACATGCTAGCCATCCCTTCCAGGTCCAGGTATCAGATTTGGTCATATACATTTTCAACAATAAATCATCACTTTTACCATCTGAAATCATATCCATTGACAGTATGCAGCATGCTTAGTCAGAATTAACTTTTCTAAAAGCAACTTTATAAGAATAAAACATTTACACCGAGGAACTGATCTCTAGGGGATAAGATAAATGTGTCAGAGAAATGATGTCACAGAAGTCCACCCAGGAGAACAAAAAGACACTCAGAGATCTGATCAGGGACAGACCTCTCTGCTGGGGAAGAGTTCTACAGGCAGAGGGAGATGGGGAAGCCAGCCGGATCCACTCAGCCAAGCCCCAGGTTGGCAGAAGAAAGCCTTTGGAAAGAGTGCAGAGGAGGAAGGAAAAAGCCACCAGGCCTTGATCTAGGTACCGGAACTTGGAGGGCACCAAGGAGCCCTTGAGGCATAGCAATGTTCAGTGATGCCACCGGTCTACCCACTGTCAAGAGGAAGGCAGCATTCTCCATGCCCGTTCTCCCTCTGGACAGAAACTAGAGCTATGAGGAAATCATTTCATTATATAGACTAGATTAAACAGAAGAGAGAGAAACAGCAACATAGCAATATTAGCGAGAACCAAAGGAAGAAAACCAGCCTGAAGGTCGGGGAGCCAGGAAACATGCCTCCCGCAGCTTTTAAGAGCATTGGAAGGACAAAGAGGTGCCCTGAGGGGCCAGCCCTACAAGGCGGTCACAGCAGCCACAGACTTGGGCAGAGCCTCACCGTGCAGTACCCCAGCCCTCTTGTTGGCCTATATCCTCCAGGCACATTTTCTGGGCCGAAGAGGAAGGCAGATGGGAAGCCAGTGTGGCACAGGGACTTCATTAATGATGCCTTAGTTTGTGTCCAAGAGCTGGCCTCTGCTTTGACCTGTAGCTAGAATGCACACAGCACAGGGAACTGGCCGGGCAAGGAATGGGCCTTCTCTGATTAAACTGCGTACATTTCAACACATTCTCGAGTTGATAGAAATTCCTGTGGGCACGAAGGAGTCCAAACCAGGCTGTGAACATGTGACCCTCAAAGGCAGGCAGGAAGGACAGATAAGGGCAGAAGCCTCCAGCATTTTCTTGGCTGTCTCCCCTGAAGGCTTCCCTCAGGATTAACCATAATTGGTTTTTGTTTGTCTCAGGGAAGGGGTTTCTCTTTCAGCGGCTTTTTATTATGTTTCTATTACCAGTGAAAGGGGAAAATAGTGAGAGAGAAAAAATATTCCTTTTGGCATCCGAGCCAATTCAGAAATACTAATCAGGTGATGAAAAATATGAATTTAGCTTCCATTACAAGGTGCACAATAACCCCCACGTGGATATAATGAGGTAGACGAGGCCTTGTAATAGGCCTCACGGAAAAGCATATTCAGGCCCCTTTGAAAACAGGGTGATTCTTTTTAGTCAAGTGTTTGCTCACAGAAGCCTTTGCAAGACACAACATCTTAAGCCAAGAGGAGACAAGAATAACAAGCCAGAATGGAGCCACGGAGCTCAGAGCAGACGCTGGCAATCCGGGGCAATGAAAAGTCATGGCAGTCGCATCCAACCGGATCCGGAGATTTAATGAAGGCCTACGGTGTGGGAAGCAACGGGAAAGGCTAAACTGGGGATGAGGACGGAGCGCGTGCCCGATTTAAATGAGCTCTTGAACTTTCTCTGGGTTCTCCAGTCCGCAAGTCCAGCTGAGGCCATAAATAAATGCTACAGCGCCGTGGCTTTCAAATCTCATCAGTTTTCTTAATGCTGATGAGCAAAAGAAAAGAACATTGAATTTCTTAGTGAAAATGACACACTTCTCGGAGTTAATGTCCCTTGTTTTGATATTTTGAAATAATACAACCAAGCCTTTGAAATGTTTGCTTTGTTCTTACCATGCCCACCACGCCACCACCCTGGTCCTGAAGAGATGAAATACAACTCAGGACTAAGACACATAGGCAGATTCCACGACTCAGAAATAACCAAACTTTTCCACTCCCGAAACCATGGGAACAGCATCTCTAGACTCCTCTGGCCTCTGTCTGTGAGGCTTTTCTTCCTCTGAGACTTTCCTGGTTCAAAACTGGTCTACAGAGAAACGCTTCAATGCAAGAAGCTTGGAAGGCTGAGCAAAATGAAAATCACTTCTCCTGGGCACAGAGAGCTGAGGCTGCAGTCTACACAGACCATCTGGGAGCCGCAGATATAGACAGGCACTCCCACCCGAGCCGAGGTCAGCTGACCTATGGCAGAAGCAGCACAGGGGCAGGAGTCCTCGAACTTGGGTCCTGCTGAACTGCTGGAGGCCAAATGTGGACCAGTTTTCATGGGAACCCTTGGCAGTGGGCAGCGGTCTCTGGTGGGCCCCGTAGTTTTGTGTTTTGTTTATTTCACCCCTAGTAGGCTCTCATGGCTGCGGCTCAGGAAAGAAGGGGCTGAGTGTATTGTGAACTACAAAGCAAAGGCCCACTCTCCAGGAAGAGATTCCTCGGAGTCTGAGCCCACCTGGAGGAGGGGATTTAGCATCCACCATCCTGCATTACCTGAGAGGGAGGACAGAAGCTAAGAGGCAGTCGTGGGAACTCATGAAGTCTCACTCCTAGCTGAGAAGCTCTGTGCAAACCGACTGGAGTGAGAGCAAGTTGTCTCCTAGAACAAAGAGACTGCTCATACTCTCCAGTCGATAGTCCTACCCCTGCACATCCTGATGGGACTAAATTGACTTAGTCGGGAGAGAAACAAGGAGGGGAGTTGGGAAAGAATAGGAGTAGGGGGATGGAGGAGGAGTTGGGGGTGAGTAAGGGTGGATTTGATCAAAATGGTATGTGTGCATAAATCTGCAATAAAAATAATTTTAAAAAGGAAGGTTCCAGACTCAGAATCTGGAAGTTTAGGAAAAGCATATGAAAGGAAATGAAAACAAACAAACAAGCAAGCAAACAAACACATAACCAGTTGTAAAAGTCACAGACTGGAAGTTCATGCTATCGAGGCTGTGGAGTAAGGGGAATACTCATCCATTGCTGGTAGGACTGCAAATTTATATAGTTATTATGGAAAACAATGTGACTGTTCCACTGTTCCTCAGGAAGATAGGAATCGATCTTCATCAAGGTCCAGTTATACCATACTTTAGGCATATACCTAAAGTAAGTTTTATCCTACTACAGAGATACTTGTTCAACCATGTTCATTGCTGGTCTGTGCATAATAGCCAGCAAATGGAAACAACCTAAATGTTTCTCAACAGATGAATGAATAAAGAAAATGTAGTACACTTACATGATGTATGTGTAACCATCAGAAAACTATGTAGCCATTAGAAAAAAAAATGAAACCATGAAATTCACCAGTAAATGAATGGAACTAGAAAAATTCATCCTGGGTGAGGTAATCCAGATCCAGAAAGACAAAGAGGGTGTGCATTCACTTATATCTGGATATTAGCTGTTAAGTCAATGAGAGCCAATCTACAATACATGGAACCACAGAGCTTAGATATAGAGTAAGGGGCTGGAGAACAAGGAGAGAACAGATAGATATCCCTAGGAGAGAGAAATAGAATGAATGATTATGTATGGATAGGGGTACTGAAATGTGAGAATCAGGGGATAGGATAAAGGGAGGGATTGGGGGGTGGAATGTAGGGAGAGACAGCTAAAATTAAGGGTCATTTGAGGGGTGGTATGGAAATTTAATACAGTAGACACTTCCTAAAATATATGCACATACGGAGGTGACCTAAATGAAATTGTTGATTAATGGGGAGATGTTCCAACTGGCCATCTCTTGTCATCAAGTGAAGCATTCAGTCCTGAGACTGGGTTATATCTAACTGAGTTGTTAGCCAAAGAGGTCCCATGGAAATCCCAAACAACCCAGGTCAGACTGTCGCCATGACTACAGGTTGTTCTACACAAAGGGCTCATTGTTGAAGACAACGTCTACACAATTCATTGAACATGGAGAGGTTGAGGTGGTGCCTACACAGAACCTTCACCCACTATGTGCTATTCTCTTGGGTACAGGAAGGTATTCTGCGCGCTACCAAAAGAGAAATGTACACACCAACCGAGCTACAAACCCTTTGTCTACAATGGTGTCCTTCCTGCAAGATATACTAGTGCAATGGTGGCACAACGCTTGTGGGAGTCACCAACCCCTCTTTTATTTGACTTAAAGCCCACTCCACAAGATAAAACCCACACCTGACACTCCTTGGATGACCAATAACCTGAGACTCGATGTCCCAGGGGCCTAACGTAAACCAAATACTATTGTTTAAAAAAAATGTAACAATAAAATGACTCCTAGTGGCAAAAAAGGAAGTCATAGATGGGGACACAGGCCACCTACTAACAGGACTCTTACCAGCCCTCTCACACCTCCCCCAGCACCAGCATAAAGACAGTGCAGTCTAGTGGAAGGAGTTGCAAGACTCGAACTCTTTCTTTCATTTATTCATTTACTTTCTTATGTGTATAAATGTTCACCTGGACATACATTTATGTATCACTTGTTGCCTGGTGCCCCCAGAAGCCAGAAGAGGGCATTAGATTCCCCTATAACTGGAGTTACAGAGGGTGGTGAGCTGCCATGTTTTTGTTTTGGGAATCAAACCTGGATCCTCTACAAGAGGAGCTAGTCCTCTTAACTCTGTGATATCTCTCCAGCCCCTGATTCTAACTCTTTTTAAGGAGATTTTTGACTTCTCATAATATAGCAAACATTAAGTATCACCCATTTCCTGGACAGCTTAGCAGAAAACTTTAGGCTAAAGGAATGAGAAAGCCCCCCATAGGCTCACATGTTTAAATGCTTGGTCCCCATTTAGTGGAACTGTTTGGCAAGGATGAGTAGGCTTAGTTAGGGTTTCTATTGCTGCAATGAAGCACCATGACCAAAAAGCTGGAAAGGAAAAGGTTTATTTGGCTTACACCTTCCACATTCTACGTTGCTGTTTATCACCAAAGAAAATCAGGACATAATCTCAATTTCTCTCTTCTCTCTCTCTCTCTCTCTCTCTCTCTCTCTCTCTCTCTCTCTCTCTCTGCCTGCTTCCTATGAATCAGGATGTAAAGCTTTCAGCAACTACTCCAGTACATGCCTGTCTGATTTCCACAGTAATGATAATGAACTAACCCTCTGAAACTGTAAGCAAGCCCTCAATTAAATGCTTTCTTTTATAAGAGTTGTTTGGTGGTGGTGTCTCTTCACAGCAATAGAACAGTAACTAAGACAACAGTCTATTTACCTCCATTCTTATTACAGATTCCACCATGTCTGGCTTTCAATAATAAAAACCACAAGGCACCATAAACAAGAGAAATTTCAGTTTGAAGCACAAACCAAGCACTGGAATAAAATGTAGCTGTAGCACCAATTTTTGAATGGTCAAACAGGACATTTAAATTAGTAATGTAAGTTAATGGTGGAATATTAGTCTATTGATAGCACTAATTAAATTATATACAAAATGCAAAAAATTGGGTAACATAAACCAGAGAGATAAAAATATTAAGAAAAAATCCAACAAAACTCTGCACATCAAAGCCCTATAAAAGGAAGAACGACGTTGACATTCTTAGTAGTAGAATGTATATGGCCACTAGGGAAAGAGTCAGTGATCCTGAACATGGGTCAGCAGAATCTTTCCAACTGAAATGCAAAGAGGAAAAGATACTGTCCCTGTGTCCACACCCAGAATATCTAAGAATACGGAGACAATTTCAAAGGCAAAATACACATGTGATGAGAAACATACATGTACATGTGATGAGAAACACGTGTACACGTGATGAGAAACACACATGTACTGCACATGTAATGGAGACACACATGTGCTTACAATACTACAAGGAAAAAGTAAAGAGAATAAATACTTTAATGGCTCAGAGTCTCTCAAAAATTAAAGACGGATGCCAAGCTACAGATCCAGGAAGCTCACACAGAACACCAAGCAGAATAAATAAAATCAAACAAGAGCAGCAACAAAACAAAAATCCTGCACAGAGGCACATCAGATGCACACTACAGAAAATCTAACACAGAGTAGGCGAGATAGCCCTGCAGGTAAAGTATTTGCTGAGCAAATCTATGGCCTGGGTTTGACCTTCAGTACTCACGTAAAGGGGAAGGCGAGAACAGAGTCCACCAAGTTGCCTTCTGACCTCCATATACAGACCATGACAACACGTATTCACCTCTAAGCACCCGTCTCTCTCTCTCTCTCTCTCTCTCTCTCTCTCTCTCTCTCTCTCTCTCTCTCTCTCTCTCTCTCACACACACACACACACACACACACACACACACACACACCATACAAGGAAAGAAAACATCAGCTTTCTGAGACAAACAATCCCCAAGCCCCAAGGGGAGATGTGTGCCAATCAACCACAACATTCCACAAATACCACCGCCTTCTCGACCCTCACAACTGTAATTTTGATGGAAATCTAAGTTCTGTGAAAGATTACTAAACCCTCTTTCCTCCCATCTTACAGATTTAAGCCTTGACCTCCATCACCCTGACTTCCATTCTGAGAAATCCTAGCACCAAAGTTCAAATCTGGGAATAGTGTGTTCTGTAATCTCGGGAAACAGAGACCATGATTGAGAGTCACATCAATATTCAGCATGCCCATGGATGGAGACTTATTAGTGGTAAGTCTAGGGCCACTATTTGCACCATTAAAGTATCTAACCTAAATCTGGGTGTGGTAAAATACTGAAAGTTTTAGCACTTACTTAACACTTAAAAATATGCTGGGCATGTAAAGTGGATATGAAAAAGACATGATTGAAGCTCCACCCACTCGGAACCCAGGCTCCAGCTCCTGCTTAGCATGCTTCCAAGGATGCAAATAACTTGCATAGCACGTTTTAGAAAATCTAATTGTGCCGAAATGCTAATTACTATACACAAACTAACATGGAAATATATATGATCTCCCCTACTCTCCTACACAAATGATATAAACATTGGCCTCATTCTTGTGTTTATCACCTTAAAAGGGTCTTCAAAAATTTTCATATCAGAGCATAAAGAGTTTTCTCACGTGGTTTTGCACTTCCATGCGTTGTTTTTGAAGCTGTTTGGTGAGCACAGCATGGGCCTGGCATGACTTGTTGAACGATCATCTACTGAGAGACACGGAGCACTGTTAACCTGAGTTTGGGGCCCATCAAACAAAAGATAAAACCAATGAAAAGTTATGGGATGTTCTGTTATCTCTGTGCTCCTGAAAACCCAGGATTCCACGGTGGGGAAAAGTATAGTTTTAAACAATGACACAGCAATAACCACAAGTGTATGACATGACTTCCTGAGAGGCAAGTGATGCAGCTGCAGCAAGCAGACTTGCAGCAAATCCTTCAGACGCTTTGCACAGAGCTTGTTAGAGCAATTTTCCAAAATTCTACTTCACTGCACACTTGGCATGCAAGGAAAAGCCGGACACTAAGACGAGACATTGGAAATGACAGTGTGTGTTATTTTTCTGGTATTTTAGTGGGTTTTTTTTCCCCCACAGCCCATGGAACATCTGCTAAAACACAGTGGAAGGCCTGCGTGACTGAAATGTCCTCAGAATACCAACTGTAGTGCCAGTCATGTAGAAGACACTGGAAAAGGCCAGAATAATTTTGGCCCCAAATATAAGTGTTTTAGGATTGATTGGGAAACAGTCTTTTTAATTCATGAATTATTACTAAGTACTACCTGTCAGTAGCCCATGACTCCACAAACACAAGCCAGGAATCAAAGCCATGGTGATATTATCTATGAAGTCAAGAATTACACAGTTCAATATATTAGCCACTGGCCTTATATAGGCATTTACAGTATTAATTATAGTAATTAAAATGTAAAAATTCAGCCCCTAAGCTGAAGTTCATGAACCACATGCCAAGAGCTAGTATTAGGATGTGTTTTGTCCTAGCCAAAGACTTCTCTTGCCTAGAAACTGTGATGGTGGCCTTAGAAGTTTGCATGTCTCCATCTTTCTATATTCCCCATCATTCTCAAGTCCATAGCTAGCACATCCTACAACAAACACGGATCAGAAGATGTTGCTCTGCAAAATCCAACGCTCCGACCTCTTCTTCCTACTCATAATGCAAACTGAACTCTACAGCCTGAGCCGTTTAGCTCCTGGCCGCTCTCTGATCGCCTCTGTTCTCTGGTCCCTCCTTCCCTGTCACTTCCCACTCTTCCTTCTACCTAGACACAGTTCCAAGATGGCTCACACCCATTCCAAGTCTCTGTTCAAACACCCCTTACCAGAGAGGATACTCTGCCCATCCTGGAGGATGCTCTGCCCATCCTGGAGGATGCTCTGCCTGTCCCTGCTGGATGGAAATCAGTATTCTGCTCCTCTTGCTACACACACAGCCCCTTAAACCTTTGACACCAAGGTTATCATTTCTTGTCTGTCCTCTCCACCAAAACACTGGCTTTGTGAACTTCTCCATGCTCACTCTTTTGTCCCCCGGCTCTTGCCATACAGAACTACTTGAGAAGCCATTACTGATGAATGGATGGTTTTCTTCATTAATGAATTAAAGTCTCTTAGCAGACTTCATTTATCTGTGACCAAAAATGCAATCTGTATGTTTGAGTATATGAAAGAATGTGGGGAGGAAAACGGGGCTGTTTCCACTGAGCTGTGATTGGTCAGAATCTCACTGGGGGGGGGGGAAGCAGGGGAGACAGAGGAGACTTAAGTCAATGTTTTGCATATCACACAGGGATCTCATTACAGTGCAGATTTGGGCTCTGCTGATCTGGGATTCTCTACTTCTGACTAAAAGGTATTGATCCTGCTGGTATGTGGGTGTCAATTTGAGCACTGGAGAATTCAGGGTGGTATCAACCCGGGCAGGTGGTCCTGAGTTCTGTAGGAACCCAGTAAACAGCACTCCTCCATGGCCTCTGCATCAGCTCTGGCTGTAAGGTTCCAATCTAGTTTGAGTTCCAGATAAACCCTTTCCATTCCAAGCACACTTGTTCATGGTGTCCCTTTACAGTAATAGTAACCCTAACTACAACAACATCCTAAAGGAAGACAGAAAAAGACTCCACATTTATAAAACTAGTACTTGAAAACGGAGGGAAATGTTTACAAAGTGAACCTAAATTTCTACAATCTATAGTACTCTCAAATTGGGGGCAGACATAATAGGTTATATTCTTGGTCTGGCTAGTTAGGGTAGAACGGAAATGTATTCATGGATAATAAAAATACCAGAATCTCTCAAAGAGCCACACTGAGGGTCGATAGACTCAAATACACCCCTTGACTGCGACTTCCCCAGAACAGACAGTGGACTGCGAAAACCTGCTCCACCCTGATAAAGAAAACGGATTCTGTTAAGGACGGCACGAGTTTATGCCACATACCGGGGGCTGAACTGTTTTCAGGGAAACTGAATTCTCAAGCGTGGCGACACCTCGATTCAAGTTAGCATCCGTCCCCGAGCAAGGCAGGAGGAATGACTACCAGGTGTAGCTCAAAATCTCAGTACAGAGAACAGTTACAGATCCCACAAGCATTGACGTGTGCAGTTTGTAACCAAGATTGCAGCAATCTTAGATACCCTCAAACACAGTTAAAGTTTCACGTCTTATAAAATTGTAGAAATACTTTCATAACCCCCCCCAGGCATAGACTATTCCTTAAAGTCATGCAACATAATGACACACAGTAACACCCTATCTGTAACAACATGGGATGACGTCATTGTCTGTCATTTTAATTTGACTCCAAATGTGCAAATGTCAACCGCATGCATATTTTAGAACATCAGCAGAGAGGCGCTAAACTTAACCCAGAAGAATTCCAAGACGACTATTCTGGTAAATGATGCCAAGCTTGGGTTATAGTCCCAGGTTTGGGTGACAAAATCCTTAAAAATAAAATCGGTCTGATTGGGACACACAACGGAATGACCTGAGAAGCTCTAGAAACTCAACTCGCTACAGGGGACTTTTCTCATCCTTGGAAGTTTTATAATCAGTGAACTTGGTGAGACAAAGAAGAGAAGCAACCTCTGGAGAAAAGGGCACGGACTCCTGTTCTTTTGCTTCTCTGTTTGTTTTGTGGGATCTCTGCTTCCTCCCCCTACCAGCTAGATCTGCCCTGGGGACCCCTCTGTGTTTCCCCAAGCTCTGCTCCTGCACACGCTTCATGGCTTGTACCACAGTTATTTTGTGTGTTTATTTTGCTAGATAATAAATGAATTCCTTAAAATCAAAACCCAGATCTTTGTTATATTGGAGTCCCCATGGTGCTGTACGTAGATTATTCATTAAATATTTACTGGAACAGCATAGAGGCATCTCTGAGGCTGGAAAAATGAAAAAGCAAGGGAAGAATTTTCCTCTTTTCGCGTCTGACATTCCGGTTCCACTTTCCAGAGTTGGGTAAGGAGATCCTAAGTCTACCAGATGATGGCAACTGACCTGTGACGTTGTTCCTACTGCCTTCCTAGACAAATTTCTCTCCAATCAAATCTACAACAAGGTGTTGTGCGCTAGGAAATAAGAAACATGGATTTCAAGGTAAAACCTTTGTATTCCCTTCAGATTGAGGAAAGTTCTAGAAAGTAGATCATCCTCAAGACTGGAAGCTACTGTTTTTCACCATCTTTTGCTTATGTTTTCCCTTGATAAAAACAAGATCAGTTTGAGAGTTTTCACTGTTCGGCTAATGTTTTTTGGGGGGACAGTTCTGAGACTATCATAAAAGTGATACTTTAAGACACAATGTTCAAGATGCTGCTCATAATTTCATGGATTAACAGACTTCTGGAAGTCCCTACACAGACCCTAAACCTGAACAAGCATACTTTTAACTCTCCAGACACCAACTGTTAAATAAAAACCCAGCAGAAATGTATAGATACATTCACCAAAAGCCATAAATCAAGATGTCCAGGCCAAGATGACCAGGCTGCTGGTCACAGCAGCCCCCTGCCAGCAGGAGATGTGATATGTTCCCACACTGGAATGCTGAAACAGTTTAAGGCTGCACACCCATGCAGACTAAATTCCCCACACAATGCTCAGTAGAAGAGCGGCCATGGAAGGCAAGCGACAGATGTTTTTCATTGACACAAATCACTGGTCCCTTAGAAGACAGGATAGCAGGGAGAGGTTGGGAGGAAACGGAGTGGGCGGGCCTCAGTTACAGCTCTGCTCTGCTTCCCATACCGGACAGCTTTTTGAAATAGTATTGACATAATGGAGGTGTATGCTCTCTAGGAATATATTATGTTTCAATAACGAGTTAAAAGAGAAAAGTCTGCGCTACAACAAGAAATCAACTTCATCTCCTCATAAAACAAGTTAGGAAAGTATGTACTTAGCACCCTCATACAGGTGAGGCCCACTCTGAAGGAGGCGTTAGGGTTTTAGATTTCATCTTGAGCTGTCCCTGTGACCCTGAGGGAGGGTAACAGTTCTTCTACAGAATGGCCAGCCTTAGTCGGGGACTTAACGTTCCTTTGAAGTGTGGCCTGAAGGGGAAGGGAATGCATATACACTTCCATCCATGCAAGCATCTTTCTCTATGATTGCACCAGCAAGCTCCATGGGCGGCGGTACAGGACAGCAGGCTGGAGACTGAGCCTAGCTGACCACACGGCATTTTCAGAAATATTTATTCTTTTGGTGCTTCTGGAGGCATTTAAAAGTACTCATTGCAAATTTCAAGTACCTCTTGTTTAAGACACAAATAATACTCTCAAGGACACGCAAACACACACAAAATGAAACAAAGAGGTGCAAAAGTCAGCACGTAATTGAACGTTGTACAGCTTTATGGCTTCACTGGCGATCTCTGGCCAGGCACACACTTTCCAGCAGACCAGAGTGTTATTTTATTCCTTCGTATGTTTCTCTGCAAATATGATCTGATGCCTTCTTCTCAGATTCAACGTCTAAGAAAGCCGGGGATCTGACTCCACAGAGAGACACAAGCTTTTGTCTACAGGGTTCTGAAGACAAAGGTAGTGGTGTAGGAGGTCCTTCTGTCTATGTGTTGCTTTCATTGGTTAATAAAGGAACTGCTTTGTGCCTATAGCAGAGCTGGGGGGGGAACAGAGCTAGTTTTCATATAATCTACTAAATTTGAAATGAACGGGCCACATTTAACGTCGTGTGCTGTGGGAGTCTGCAGTGTGTTCTTTAGCCGGTGAGGAGCAGCTTGAAAACACTCAAGTTAGAGGTGACAGGTGACCATTCTCCACCTGCCACCAGTCAGGGGCACTGATGAATACATGTCGGGGCTTCCCAGGGTCAGAGGGTTGTGCAAAATATGATTATTTTTTTAGGATACGGATAGAGATCCTCTCAATGAGGCCCGGGATTTGCTCTGTTTTCAAGCAAGGTGTAATTATACTGTATATTAAAATACATAACTTCTTGCTTACATAATACTAAATCATAAGCAATATCCTATAGTACCGTAGATTCTTTTAAGGGAGACATTTCTTTAATTGCATATTGATAATTTAATAGTTCTCTTGCCATTATACCCTAAACGCGGATCTAACTCTATTTTATACTCTATTTTATACACACAGGTCTCTTAAAGAGACAGGCTTGTGCTGGGGAAGTGGAAAGAGAGGACGACAACCGGCCGGGTGGCTAAGGGAGCCTTCCTAGGTTTAGCATGAGCGGGATTCGATAGACACAAAGGAAGCAGAATAGAGCTGCAGACTGAAACCAAAGCCACACGGGTGGGAGCTGAAGACATCAGGAGTTCCTGAGTGTCTGCAGGTGTGCAGCTGGGGGTGGGACGGAGCGAGAGAAAGCCTTCGAGGACAGGATGCAGAAAGATACTGCGGGAGACACTTCGGATGCATCAGTGCTGGTGACGGACACTAGAAAGCTGGGTTGTGAATTGCAGCAGAAGCTTATGTTTAATATTTGGATTTTAGCCGTTTTCTATTATAAAATGATGCATGCTCATCAGAAAGTGTAAAAATCTTAATCATTCAAAGCAAAATATGACTATTTCTTTAGGATCTGAATATTAATCCTTCTAGATAAGGGGTTTGCTCTATTCTTAAATAAGGCATAACCACTCTAAATAAAATTTTATATTTCCTCATTCTTAGCTAGCAATAAGTCATAAAAATTTTACCTATTTCTCTTTTGAATGAGAAATTTTATTAAATATATGGCATAATTTAATGGTTTTCTTGTCATTTTACTTTCAAATTGGTTTTTTTAAACAATTTTATGCTAAAAATATGCTACACGCTTAGGCCAAAAGTTCCCATCACCCACTCGCTGAGGTCTATCTCACGGAGTCGGTTTTTAGAAGGTAGAACATGAACACCAGGGTTATGGTTTTGAGATACTGGCATATTGGGATGCTTTCACCGAAGGCAACTTCAGAGGGGCTGTTTCCTGTGTGTGGACTCTTAGGAAAGTGGTCTATCTTCAGCTTCCTAAATAGACTCATTCTGTATTAAGATTCATAAATATTAATAGGAACAAATTAGTCAATTAAAAAAAATTTCCAACAGGAAAACACAAATACATTTTCCTAACATGTCAAAGCATCCTATCTAAAATGCCGGCAGCTATTATTTTAATAGCTTTATAGCTCCCAATTGGGAAAGGCAAAACAATTACTAAAAAGAAAATGGGATTCTTTGTCTTTACTTTGAGTCGAAAACAATGCACTCAATTGACTTTTGTACAGTCCTCCCTCTACACGCATGTATTTATCTGTATTGATTGTAAATTCTAAAAGAGTACAGTAAACACAACCTGGGGACAAATACGAGAACACACAAACAACGACTCTGATAACCTTTAAGAGTCTGAGAACCCGAGAGCAGAGCGCATTTGATCCACGCTATACAAAATTCCTGGAATAGTAAAGGCCTATTAATGTTTTCAAGAAAGCTTTTAAACCTTTACAAAGCTCATCAAAACAAAAATGATCAAAGCCCTAAAAGCATACCATATAAAATATGAAAGCAGGCTGGCCCAGCAGCACACTGCGTAAAACACCAAATCCATTTCCGAGCTGGCTCATAAACCAGGTGGGTCCCCTAAACGCGGTCCTATCGGCGTTTCCTTTCAGCCATCGGGCTGGGCTGGTGCAGACAAAGGCTTCTATTGCGCGTGCGAGATCTGAGTGCTTCCAAGGCCAAAGAAATGAGTGGCCAGATATACTGGACATCTAAAACCGCTATCACGCATATGTTTTTCTTCCTTCCTTCTTCCATAATTTTCTAAGTGCTTGTAGTGTGCATAAAAAGACCAAAACGTCTCCAAAATTTAAAGCCTCCTTCTTACTGGGGAAACAATAAGCGTAGGGAGGCATAAACGTACTACCTCAGTGGCGCAGTTTGTTCCTTTAATCCAAAGTCATTGGAAAGATTTTAGAAATATGTGAAACATTTGCAAGTACGATGAGAAAGAATCAAAGGTTTTCATGCTCCTTTATTGACTAGAAACGTAAACTCTGTGGACAGGATCGTCACGGGTTTTCAGTGTCTTGGGTGTGATGTGCTAATTGCCACTGCCCCTTGATTAAAGCCATCAAGCAGACTGTGGTTAAACACTGTGGGAGTTGATGAGTAACAGGCTACTTTTTTTTTTTTAAAGCAGAAAGTACCAAAAACTGTATTCTCTCCCTTAGCCAAAGTTCCAGATGCTGTACTGAGTTTTATAGCCATGAAATCAGCAGGAAGGGGAGTCACAATTTGCTGAGTGAGACAGACCTCTCCCGGCACTTGTCCCAGAGTTGTAGGACTTGTCTTGTCTCTCAGTCTCTCTAACTTTGGGAACACTACACATCTCTGTTTTGTGCAGCTTAAATTTTTTTTAAAATGGTAGGCATCATTTTAAAGCAAATCTCTGCCAAATAAAGACACAACTATTAATACACCATTGTCTTACCACTTAAACCTAAAAAGGATCGCCAAGAACTGATTGTGTTCTTTTCCCACAGAGTGGCTCCCTACAGAAGGCAAAGAGGCTGCTGGCCTCGCCAGCACAGGAAGGAAGGGGAGGACAGCTGGCTCTGATGGTCACACATTTCCTCTAGGAGGGAGGGAACCCCTGTCTGGGTGATTTAATCTCTTATTAAATGTTCTTACTTCAAAACTTCGCAAGCCAGGCGCCTCGAGTGATTGACAATGCCGGAAAACACTACGAATTCCTGTTTTCGTTTTCCCTTAATAATCTAGCAATATCACTTCTGTTTTTACTCAAGTAGCCATTTTGAGAGGCATTTCTCTTTGGTTACCATTTGGAGTTTAAGCCTGTGGATCCTTCCACATTGCTGAAGGAGTGTGTGGGCATCTTTCTGAGGATACCGGCAGAGGACCGTACAGTTTCCAGAAGAACTGTTTCCCGGCATAGACCGGAGTGTGGGTTCTCTTCCCCACTGCACACACAACTGTCCTCTGGTTACGAAAGCAGACGCGTGCACAGACTAAAACTTAGGTGAAACGCAAGCTCTTAAGTTTTCTTATCTGATGCAGGGGGGTGGGGAAGGGGAAGCCATTCCATTCTTCATAGCTCACCCTAAATAACCCTTACAGCAAAAGCACACTGTTGGAAGTAAGTGATAGAGAAGGAGAGGGCACAGAGTCTGGATTTATCCAGAAGCTGCTACACAGGACCCAGGAGAGGGCAAGAACAATTATTTATTAATTTCGACATGTCGGTGCTTCAACTCAATGCTGAAGACTAACAGCAACACTTTGGTGAAGGGACTCTCATTAGTCCCATTTCACAGATGAAGAAACCAAGGCAAAGCAAGGTCAAGTCCCTTTGATCACCCTTCTGGCATCTCGGTTACTTATGCAGCCTTCCTAAAGCAGGCTAGAGTTCCCAATAGCAACAAGACATCTAGGACCCAGACACTGGTTTCTAGCACATCGTTGAATAAAAGAGAAAATGAATTATTTGGCAAAATGATTAATTATAATTGTGGGTAAGGGAATGTATTAGAAGCATTTAGTTATAGCAGAAGACAGTGCTCAAAAAAAAAAAAAAAGAAAACACCAAGAAACAGTCGTGGAAGAGAGGAGCTAAAATTAGAACAATGTAAGGAACAAATTCAATCAAGTAGTGCTACTATAGTGCCTAAAGTATAAAACAGATATCCAAGACTCCATAATGGTGCACAAAGAGAATGAATTAATAAGTAATCATTGAGAAGAGACTAACTTCCCATGAGAAGGAATTCGAACATTTCTGTTGCTGTTGTGCCACCAAGGACTCGGGACACAGCTCCCTGATCCTTTAAAAGCTCACCATGGGTTGTGCACGGAGATACCCTTCCACGGTTGTATGCAAAGCGGGGGCAGGTAGGGACAGTGACCTCACGGAGGAGAAACTTGGCAGTTACGCCTTAACCAGGTGAGGAGCAAGGTCAGCAGCAGCGGCTGGTCACACTGACAGGGCATATCTGATAGGGCTGGACAAAAACGGTCCACCTCTGTGTTTTCCTCCTGGAGCCTAGAATGTGAACCTAATTTGAGAAAAATACCGGATAAATCCCAACTGAGGGAACATGCTACAAAACGCCTGACAAGGCCCTGCAAAACAGTCCAAATTCATCCAAACAAAAGTCTAAGGGACAGGCAAATATTGCCCAAAGAGGCGAGAACTAAATGCACCACGGTGTCTTAGATGGACCCCTGGGAAAGGAGACGGATGCTGAACAAACGTGAAGGAAAGCTGGGTAGACCACGGGCTTGAGGACCATGGTACACATTAGCATCTTCACACCATCTCAGGAAACCATCCTTAGGGATGAAGAGGAAGTAAAGGCATTGTCAGTGAAAGAGGACGTGGGAGGACCTGTAGTCAGCCGCCTGCCCTTCCAGAAATTCCGACAGAAGTGATACCAGAAACTAAAAATATTAGGAACAAAGGAAGAACTGTAGTAAAGGAACCAAAAATAACTCTGAAAATGGGAGGGGAATAATGTGAAAACTTCGACAAGATACATAGATAAAATGTAAAAGTGTAAAAAAAATGTAAAATGTAAGAGGGAGTTCCTGCTTCCTGCTGTATGGCTCAGTCAATAAAAACTCTACTTTCAAAGTCTTTCTAAAAACTTAATTGAAAAAGACAGGTAAAGAACTATACATAGTGTAAAATATCTATACACACACATATACACACACACATAAATATACATGTGTATGCAGGGGTGTGCGGCATATGTGTAGATGTGGTACGTGTGCAAGTGTGAGGGAGTATGAACAGCCATGTACCGGCATGGCGGCCAGAGCAGCTGGTGTTCTGCTCCATCTCCTACGTTCCTAGACTCAGATCTCTCACTTAACCTACGGCTAGGCTGGCAGCCGAGAAGTTTCAAGCATCCTCCAGGTTACAGGTAATGTAGCCACTACAGCGCTGAAGTTACACGTGCATATGGTCACCCTCAGCTTCTCATGTGAGAACTGGAGATTTGAACTCAAGTCCTCATGCTTGTGTATGAAGTGCTCTGATCTGTTGAGTCATCTCCGCAGCTGTGTGTGCACATGCATGTGCGTGCATGTTTGTGTGCATGCGCGTGCATGCGTGCATTGCATGTGTGTGCACATGCATGTGCCTGCATGTGTGTTTGTGTGTGTGTGCGTGCATGTGCATGCGTGCATGAGCGTGTGTGCAGATGCATGTGCATGCATGTTTGTGTGCGTGCGCGTGCATGCGTGCATTGCATGTGTGTGCGCGTGCGCGTGCATTGCATGTGTGTGCACATGCATGTGCGTGCATGTGTGTTTGTGTGTGTGCGTGCACGTGCATGGGCGTGTGTGCAGATGCATGTGCATGCATGTTTGTGTGTGTGCGTGCATGTGCGTGTGTGTATGTGCTCATGAGTGTGCGCGTGTGTACTAGGTGGTAACATTCATAGGAATTGTAAAAATAATTTGATGCTTCCCAATAGCTAACATAAACTGTCATATTTATGGTCAGGAAAACACATTGCAAAATCCACTGTCTTGCCACACTTCACTTTAGGCTCTTGGCAGAAACATTTCCTTTAGGCACAGACTCCAGACTCCAGTGGCTTCATCTGAATGTAAATTTGGCTCCCAGACTTCAATGACTTAAAATCGAATAGATTAAAAAAAAAAAGAATTCCTTGAATATTCTAGAAAAAGCGGGACAGCTTAGGCCGCACGCCATTTCAGCACTGACACCCAACTTGCTCAAAAGCCTTAACAAGATCAGCTTTCTTAAGCCCCGTACCACACGTGTTCAGAAGACAGCGGGAGAGACACGGTGATTCTGATTGTGTGGAACACACGGGATTTCTAAGCACAAAGCTTCCTGCAATCAAGGCTATTGCAAAATGTCATGTCAACATTATTCTCCCTAGTGCTTCTGCCCCATTCCTCCATAAGCAAAGAATGAAGACTCCCCGCAAATGAGATATTGATTGCATTATGATGTTCTGAGTACCTCAGACAGAGGGCCGGAATTTTAGCTGTCAGCTGCATGCCCACTGTCGGGAATGAGAGAGACAGGCAGCGGTTATTTCTCTGGTTTCCCCTTTCCTATCTGCAGAGCGGAAACCACAGTAGAACTGTATTCACATTCGTTGGCTCAGAGTCTTGGTGGAAGGGTCACATGACCCACCCTAGCTCAAACAGGGTGTTTGCACAAGATTTCCGCACGGTAGATACTGGGGAATAACCAAGAATTAATGGAGACCATACTTCCAAGGCTTCCAAAACAGCAGGAAGCAGAGCCCTGAGTTCCTGTTAGTCAAAGGCCAGCTGCCATGCTCTCATCCGCAGACCCAGGCAGCCAGCTCCAGCTTCTACTCTTGACTGCAGAAGGTGGCTGCATGTGGGTTTCTCTCTCCTGTCCCTGCACAGTCTGGAGCTACAGAGTAGAGAAGTTCCGTAGCTGCAGTCTGGTGTGGAGGCGGTGCACCGGGAGGCGACTAACCAAACATCCTTTCTCCAGAGAGCCTCAGTGTGCGGGGAGGAGGATGGTGTGGTGTTTGCCGCTTGTTTCTCCCATACCTGGATATAATTGTGCACCACCCATCTCTCTTTCCTGCTCTATAAAATCGGGAATTTATTTCACTGCACATTGAAGCCCCAGACCACAGTATAGAGCTAGGACAGTGCACAGTAGGTGCTTACTCAATACTAGCTGATTTCAAAAACAAACCACGCTCATTTTTCTTATGATTCCAACATTACCTCACTCCTAGAAACTTTATTAATTGGAAATTTGTAAGCAGGCTAGAAAATTAATTTATTCAAGAAAAAGTGGTTATTAACTCATGTAGTAGTGTAAGAGACTGTAAAGAGAATGATTAAACTAATTAAGAAAATAAATTGTTTCAAGCAGGCCATAACCATTTAGTATCACCAATTCGTATAGAAATAATTTGTGGGCTCACTTTCAAATAATAGTTCTCTACCTATTCATTAAGTAAAGTCCCCGAGGATGTTTATTAAGTAACACTTTGTTAGGCTGGTTCATTTATTCTTTGCACTTGAAATATTCCATAAGTCAGCCCCTTATTAATGGGAAAGGTGACACCTGCCGTTATACACGGTTTACCCACCAACATAAATTCTCTTAAAATCTACAAAAACCTAATAAACTTCTAGATGATTCGTGCCTTATTCATTAACTAACTTCTTTAAGATATATTACCTCCTATCCATTTGCTGGGCAGACGCTTTTAGGTACAAACCCCGAGCGTCTATCTTCCTGTTCTTTTCTGATCAGACATTTCCCGTCATTAACTATTGATTGGGTGCAGGTAGAACACTAAAGTCTAAATCACCCCGCATTTCTGGATATTGCCTTGAACACTGACCTTGGACCTAGGTCCTGAAATCTTTCTCGTCGATGACAGATGACAACTGCATCTTTCCACCCGCTCAAGCCAAAAGCCTGGGAGTTATTGTTACAGTTCCTCCTACCTCACTCAACAAATAATCCTACAGAATCCATCTCTAAATCCATTCTGGATGCGGTGCTGTGCCGGCCGCCTCTGCCGCAACTGCGCCCTCCTCTGGCTCTCTATAAGTACCACACTAATTTCCTAGGAGTCAGAGAACTTAGCCACGCTGTTTCAATTCTTCCCGTCCCCTCCTGCTTATTGCTATGACTGTTTCCCCAGTTCTTATCAGGGCAAAAACCAAGAAGAGCCAAACTACAAATCAACAACAACACTGAAAACAAAAACTGATACCAAGCCCCGTTTCATACAGACAGCTTAACTCTCTCATTTTGAGACCGTGCCTCGACGCCGAGGGTGGCCTTGAACTTGGTGTTTATCCCAGGGTGACATTGAACTCCTGATCTTCCTGTCTCCACCTCTTCAGTGCTAGGATTACAGGTGTGCACCACCACGCTGGGCTCCTAAATCATTTAATAAGTAGCTCCAAGTCACTCAGGAATGAATTTCCAATAACAATGAACCTTAATGTTTTATAATAATAATGTATAAAATACTCCTTTGTTTCTCTAGTTGTGCGCAGCTACTGATGACCATTACTCAGTCAAGAAGAAAAATTGCAATAAAAATATTTGGCCATCAGAACTTTGAACACACCCAGGCTTCGGTTTCCACGCCTGCTTGAAGACGCTGTGTATAAGAGAGTGGCCCATGAGAGACTTTCAACTACAGCACGCATCGCAGCCTGGAGCTCCGAGGTTTTACCCTGGACAAGTAACACCTGCACCATGGAGAGACCTGAAAAACAAGCTGCTGTTTTACAGATGACGCTGTCATCAGAGTGTTCAAGCACTGGGCCTGCAAGGATACAGTCATCCAGCCTAGGATCAAACCACAGTTGAGTAAGATCACATTCTTGGAATGTGACGGAAGGAGAAAAAGAAACAGTGTTGCCAATAGTATAAAGGATGCTTGTAGTATTTTTCAAATAGCAACCTATCGCTTCTTGCAATGCTTAGCTCTGGAACAACAAAGTTAAGAAAGTACTCTAAAATGAGCCACTGATCAACAGACTTAATTCTTGGGAGAGTGTTTGTCTAAGGTATTGGAAGCTCCAAGTCTTTCTGTGGACTCGCAGGCTAGACTGCATTCAGGAAAGCCGAACATCACCAGCGTGACACACTAGAACTATACGTTCACCTCTGGATAGACGGGTGGCTAGATGGATGTCACTCTGGATTAGTTTGAATGTTCCCAAGTCCTTGGAATCTTAGAAAATCACATTTATTATCCACATTTTCACTAAATATCTTGCTCTGTGTAACTCAAACTTCAAGGTTAGGTGTGCCGGAAACACTGGGATGGCCACCAGAGGGAGCCCGTGTGTTTTTCTGAGTCTACAAAACACTAAAAGGAAAAAAAAAAAAGCTTAGAAAACATAAAGCTGGACAGGAGAGGGGAGAGGGGCTGCAATCATTTCAAAGACTGTCTTATGGATGCCAGGTGCATCTCCCACTTACGCTACAAATCCCCTCACTCGGCAGCGGTCTCTCGCTATGCTTTGACGCAGAAAAAAGCTGATTAGCCAATCATAATAGTTTTAAAAGTTCACCTACCCTAAGACTAGAAGGTCCAGGGGGAAGTGCCGTGATAGCAGCCATAGCTCTCTGCCGTGCCCCAGGCAAGGCTTCTGCAGCTGTCCTCACCATCCCTGCTTTCTCTGTTCTGGTTCATCTTTGTGCTCAACTTCGGGGTAAGGTTTGGGTGTGGCTTCCTCACTTTGTTTGGGATCGGGCTATCAAATTACAGCACTTGGTGTGACTTAGGATTTTTTTTTCCCTTCTCCTATCTGAGCCAAATGATGAGGACATGAAAAAGAATGACTTTTTCACTTGTCATCTTGATGACTCCCTGGAATGGAAAACTGGACCAAGTTCTAAACAGGATAAGAGAGGGCCTCCACCAGGAAGTCTAGAACTGAGCTCATGTGACCCATGGGCCCAGTTCAACTTTCTGCTAGCTAGAGTAATGTCCTAGATCTTTCTAACATCCCAACCCCTGCCATTTGACAGCATTATCAAACTGTGTAATTAATGTCTTGTTAATTTTTGGGAGGCCGTTATACTGAGAGCCATAATCATTCGTCCGCCAGGAAAGTCAAAAACTCACACAGTTTCAAGTTCATTTTTGATAGCAATTAAGTGACAAGGGCACAAACTTCGAGGAAGGTTCATTTCTGGAGCCATGAATCCTAACGCGTGCATATCAAAGTCATACATATTCATATCCTCCGAGATAGAATTTTTCTGTCTTCCTTTCCCTCCAGTTACAATTGAAAGTGTGTCAGGAGTGAATTGAATGACTTAGCCTTGTTTTCCAAGTTTCTTTTTCATGTCTAGATAGGGTAATTTTATAATGTATGCAAATAAATTAGCGCAAACAAATTGAATTCTACAGGGTTAGGTCCTCGGCTGGATGCTGGTGGGCTTAACGTGCTTATTAATGCTTCAGATACGGACTCAGAGACGTTATTATCAAATTTAGCAATGACGCCCAATTGGGTGGGATGGCTGACAGTTAGGAAAACTGGATTGAAATTTAAAATGACCTTGATGAACAGAAAAGGGAAAAGGGGGCGAGATTTAATAGAAATCTTTGCAAAATAATTCACTCTAACGATGTGGGGCGGCAAAGAAGAGAGAAGCGAGCACTGCACAATTACGGCAGGAAAGGAGCTGGAGGTCAGAGTGAACGGCAGGCTTCAGAGACATCAGCAACCTGGTTCTGTCGCTTCAAGAAAAAGAAAGCAAAATTTCAGGAACAACAAAGGGGGAAATTGTTACCCTAATCCCTCTCCTAGATACAAATTAGATCAACCGAGGAGAAAAGTTGTTGCTTGGACCCCAACACCTACCTCTACCTTGGAAGGTAGGCTTGGAAGGCAACGTTTTTTAAGTTTATGATTGATGACATTAACTCCATTAGACAAAGTTCTCAAGCTCAGTTCCTTTGTTCACAGAACGCTCACAGTCTAAAATTTCCTTTCCCCTTCTACTTCTCCATGCAGATGTTCTGAGTCTCTCCCTGTCCTGTGTGTCCAGCCACACGGTGTGTAATTCCACAAATCAGAGAGCAACCAGCACTGGGCAACTGTGCTCCCCACCCCCCAACCTCAAGGAGGATGAGGAACACTCTGCAGTGCTGTGCTCAGCAGCTGTCAGGGCTGGGACTTTCACTAAAGGCTGAAGAGCTCTTAAGGCCACACTCCGCTGCCCCATGGGCATGGCAGCATCTTAATGTACTTATTTGCTTGGTGTCTGCCTCCCTCTGGGGCTGCTATATCTGACAAGCAGCACCAAGTTTTATTTATTTTTCATGGGCCCATTCAGACCCTGGGATTGATTAACAATGTGTGTTAAATTCAAAGTTTTCGACTAAATAGGTAATATATTCTGTGGGTATTTCTGAGTTATTCTTTGACTGAAAGAAAATAAAAAATAAATTTCAGTGTAGTGAAGAGAATTTAAATAGTTCTGAAAACTGGTACAAACCTGACCCAAAAATACTGATAGTGACTGGACAGCTTGATAAAATGCAAAAGAATGGAAATAGTTATATATCTTTGTACACACATAAATTCTTATGTATCTACATACAGTATGTATACATCTATAAACATTTATCAAGTTATCATCTATTGTGAATATGATTTTCCCTAAAGGCAAAGAGAATGATTTAAAAAAATTCTATTATCTGTGCACTCAGCAAAGCTGTCTTGACATGGAATTCAAATTCTAAATGACAGGGGTAGGAGAGATGGCCCTGCGGTGAAGAGCACTGGCCTGCTCTTCCAGAGGACCTGAGTTTGAGTCCCAGCACCCACATGCCAGCTCACAACCGTCTGCAACCCTGAAGGGGAATCTCAACCAATCACCTTGTTTGGGGAGGGTGTTTGCCCCAGGGCCCCAAATAGCTTATAAAACCATCCATGTTTGTCCCTTTGTTTCCTGCTCTTCGCTGGAACCTTGGCTTTGCAAGTTCTCCCCTTACTAAAGCTGAATATATTATATTGACCTTGCCTGGCTAATTCTGTTCGCCGTTCGTTTACGCTGTAACACAACCCTAGTCCTAGGGAATCTAATGCTCTCTTCTGGCCTCTGCAGGCACCAAGCACGCACATGGCATACAGACATACACGCAGGCAAAACATCTATGCACATATAAATAAATAAATGAACAATTTATGAAATAAATGAAAGGTTTTTTTTTGTAGATTATAAATGACAATCAATCCTAGAGTGGATCATCTCATCTGAGAAAACTCTTACCATGAGACATAGCTGCAATTTGGTCACAAAACAGAAATGATAGAAACTCAACTACATCAAACCTAAAAGATGCCAGCTCCGAATTAGTTGAGATAACTCTAGCCACCCACAGTGATGAAGAAGATCATCAGCACAGGATAAAATGTTTCCAAAGACAGCCAAGCACTGTCCTCAGCTGCAGAGCCAGCGTGGCTGTGCTTTACAGAGATGTGACGTGATGCTCTACTCCCTTGCCAGCGCTGGAGCTGCTTTCCTGCAGCAGAGACCACCGAGCAGCCTCATCTCGTGACAGGCCACCTATCAGAGAGAAAGCCGGAAGAGGCTGAGGACGGTGGCAACCTCAGGCCTTTGTCATGAACATCATCATCATCTTGTACATCCAACTCTACATTGCCTCCTTCCTCTGTGATCTCCCACACACACCAAATTCTACCCACTGATAACATGGCGAGAACGTCCTCACCGTGACAGAAGCTCCATAAGCCATCTGCAGTGGATAAGCTCTAGGTCAAGATATTTTAAAGACCGCGAAGAAGCACAAAAAACAACCATCAGATAGACCCATAACATCATAAAAACAATTCTAAAATACACAGTGAGGCACCACCCAGGATACCCAAAGTATCCCCCTCACTAGGCAAACTCACAGTCAGCAGGTACCAGGCTCCAAGTGGGAAAACAATCAGATACCACCAACTCCCTGACCTAATGAACGACGCATCCAAGTTTAGGGCGCTACCTACATCGGCTGCTTCCTAGCTAGACAAACAGCAACTACAAACCATCTTAAAACTTCAGCCACCGTGTCACGGCAGAAGCTAGAGAGATGCGGGATGGTCCACTTTGATCGCAGCCGATGAAGGGAGAGAAGAAAAGGCACAGGGAAACCCTCCAAGGACATTCCTCCCATAAGACGCATAACTCACAAATACAAAAACAAACATCTCTTCAGAGGCTGGAGCGCTGAGGTTGTCCTTGGCACCTTGGCCATGAAGTCACTGGTGATTTCTGGGAGGTGGAGCAGAGTACAGTCTTGGCTGGCTGGCTGCTCCACCCTTCCTAACAGGCCAGCCTTTTTTTTTTTTAAATAAAAAAATAAATCAGTATTTACACACCACACAAGTTGCCGGACCCAGGAACAGCTTGGCTAAATCTAATCTCTACCCTGGCGATAAGCAATTTGCCCTTCAAATTCCAAAAAGGCAGGCTTGGGATTTTCTGAGGCCCTAGAATTGTGTTGTTCTGTTCTGTGGAAGCTCTCTCTGGGTCCCGTGTCGGTCACATGTGCATTCAGATCTGCATCGGTGCTAAGGTCCTGGCTAGACCACAAGGACCCAAGACAGAGGGAAACGGCTCCTAAAGAGCCTTGAGCCCAAGGCAGGATGTCTTCACAGGCTCAGGACCTGAGGCAGGCATTTTACAAGCAGCTGTTTTAAAGTGGGCTCCACAGAAAAGTATGCGAACCCAGCGTCTGTGCTAAGGCTGGCATTGAAAGGGTTCACCCAGTTTTAACGGATATCTGAGATTTTTACAACCTAAGTTTATATGAGGACACACTTTGCTTTCTCTGCACCAGGCCCAGAATCTCACGAGAGCAGTGAAATGATACCTGGAACACATTTGATCTGCTTTCTCTAACCTTGACAAGTGGCAGCAGCAATGAGAAAGAAGTCACTAAACGCTGTTAAGGTCCCTAACATCCTGACTGATAGCTGCCTGCCCTAGACTGCGGTCCTTTCCTTTATGAGGTGGTTTAAGAACTGGTCACAGTTTGCCCTCACCAAGTGACGAGGTAAAGCCTTAAATCTACCAAGTGACTTCCCTGAATGGTTCTTCGTCTACACAGCTAATGGTTTTTCAATGTTTGAGAAACTCTCGCCAAAACTAATGTCACACGAGGCCCTCCCTGTCCGTCGTATGAAAAGGAGCCATGCTAGCTCACTTGCTCATACCTAGGTGTGTCTAGACCTGCTCGGAATCATCACCTTGAGATCCGAGGGGATCCTGCTGTCTATGGGCCGGGCCCTATCTGCTCATCACACCATCGACTCAGTAGCTGCCTAGGGATGAACACTTCAAGGGAAACAAGATGTTGGTATTTCAGGAAATTGAATTTATTTTCAGCAGCCCCCTGATCACAGAGTCTATTTTCCTGCTTTTTCCACACAGAAAGGATAGAACTTTCCAGAATAACAAAACCTCTTGGCAATTGGCTCTCTAAAGACTCAACACAACAAACAACAAAATCTCCCCGGGGGCACAAATCTCAGAGAAAGGCTCCTTCCTTTAAAGGCCAGCTGTCACGTACGCGTTAGCTGGAGAGCTGGGACCTGGGGTTTTAACTTTGGTGTTAAACATGATCAGCCAGGTATGGCATGGAAAGAAGAAAAAATAAAACTCCTGCTCAAACAGATCAAAGAGAGGGATTTCTTTAGAAAACCAACAGCCTCGAGCAATCACAGCCGTGTGAATACAGCCCACTTGCATTCTTGGCTCCAAACTCATTTTTCTAATATATCTCTGCATCATTGCATAGGTCCCAGGATCCTGGGTCCGTCTGACACTGATGGCTCCAGCCCTCAGAGTGGGCAGCAGACAAAATAATCCAGCAAGTGGAGATGTGGAAACTAATGAAAAAAAAAGAAAGTTTTTTTTAGGCACAGTAAGACCTGGTCTGGAAATAAAACAGAGCTGGCAAGGTAGTTCAAAATCTACATATCGATGTCATCATGTTTGATTAAAAGTCAAACACGGTGATTAAGGAAACGGCACGTGGAAGCCAGGGAGGAGAATAGATTCCTTCTACAAAGACTCGGTTCAGGCACCGGAGCAATCATCCAAGCTCTTTTATTCCATCCCACAGGCGTATTATCGTTATTTAGGGAATACAGCGTTTCTCAGCGTGTACTTAAAGAAGAGAAAGGATAAAAGAAAACATCATATCCCAACTCGTTCCTTTAAAGGGAAAAATTTCAATTAGCCCCACTTTAGGGCTCTTAGGCCTCTTTTTATCTCTCTGGACTCCGGCTCTACTCAGGGCGGTCTTTCATCTCCTCTGCCTTATTTGACTATGCATGGAGATCCTCCCAAATTGCATATGGTATCATTACATCTGTTCTGTTTGCTAATACGGAGTCCATGTGCTTGATGGTTTGCCGGAGACCGATCAAGAATAACCCAAGTAAGTATCTGCTCGTACTAAGACCTGGGCGACAGCTTGCCCAGTCCCCCAAATCTTTCAGGGTAATATGTTGCCCACACTCCACTGAGGTTCTGCAAAATTCAGATTCCTATGAGATGAGTACGTAACAGCTGGTAGGGCCAATGCTTACGGTCCTCCATCTGCGGGTCCCTCTGCAGGGGGTGCCCAACCTAAAGGTCACCCAGAGACTAAAAGTGATGGACTTTCCTTTTGAAGCTTAGAACATGCTACCCCCGCCCCCTTCCAAGGCTTGGGCATTCTGTATGATTCTCCAGATCACCAGCTGTCCTGGATGAGGAAATCTGAGGTGATCTGACCATCTTGATTGGCCTCACGATCTGCAGTCTAGCGGTTACATAGATGCATTGGGGCTCCTGCATAAAGGGCAGAATCCGCTTGCAACTACTTCCTGAAAAGTCTGTTGCTGGTGGATCTTGTGAGACCAATTCTCTAGCTTCTTTTAGACACATACAGACTTGGGGTTTTTGCTGTTGGCATCGTTGCTGGTTTGCTGTTTCTTATTTTTGTTGCAACAGCAGCAGATACGCAGCAAGGGTCACTGAAGAACAACAGCCTATTAAGGAGGGCCACAAAAGGCATCAGGACAGTTCCTTTAGAAGGGGTGAGGCCACGTTTCGGAGATGAACAGATAGCTGGAAAATGATACAGTGCTTAAGAAAATACTAATTACAGTGATAGTCCTAACATTTCTCCGCTCTATTGTTCTCACTCCGCGCTCTCCATAAATGATCTCATTCAATATTCATAATAGAATTTTGAGGTAGTCATGACTAACAGCCGCATTTTAAAAAGCGAGACAAGGCTGTTTAGGCAAACAAAGCAGCTTATACATGGCCCATTGCTGCCTTCTGAACTGTTTTCCTGAACTAAAGAAAGTCAAACTTCGGCGTGACTTTGGAAGTGGCGTTGCCTAGGCCGGGACTCCTGCCTGACGTGGTGGAGCAGTGGGCTAGGGCCAGCCGGCTCTTCAGACACCAGCACGGTGAAAAGCGGATGGCTTACAGAGTCAGCGCTCTGGAAAGGGAAGCAGAGATAACTGGAGTTTAAATACGACTGTCTCCTGCCCACAGTGGCAGGCCCGAGAGCAGAGAAAGGGAAGCGTGACAATTCAGTAACATCGTCACTTAGGTCCAGCAATCGAGAACAGGCTTGCAAGGTGGTACGTGTGCGTTCCAGCCAAATATGACGGTCATCCCAAGGCATGTTCACCAAGAGGCCGTCCACACTGCACCGTAAGCATTTATTAAGTGCACTTAATAGATTTAACACCGTCGTTACCCACCCGAGCAGTATGCTGCTGAGATACTACTATCCTGGGCACATAGCCTGGACACGGTTGGTGGAAACTGTACCTTTTTTTTTTTTTTCGTTGGTTTGTTCTTTTGAGACAGGGTCTCATTGTGTAGCCCTAGCTGTCTTGGAACTCTCTCTGTAGACCAGGCTGGCCTCAAACTCAGAGATCCACCTGCCTCTGCCCCGCGTGCTGAGATTAAAGGAGTCAAACACCACACCCGCCCCTGGAAGCTGCGTCTTAAATGGCCTCTCTCACCTGTTTTCAGAAACCAATTACAGCAATTAGCCATCCTCAGTTTCCAAAGAGAAATGCTGATCTCAGTGTTAGGATTTTTTTTTCTAATGCAAGCTCTCTACCAACGCAAATTCCCAATCAAGCCAAATCAAAACAAGCCAAATTAAGAAATATCCAGGTTTAGTGGGAGTCCTGCGCTCTCGGGTGGCCCCGAAAACGAACACCAGGAGGAAGGAAGAGAGACCACATGATCCTCTTTTGGGCGTTCACTTAAATACTCTGTGGGAGTAGTCCTGACCCCCACTCCCCCACAAGGGAGGGGTCAGGACCTGGCATGCTGGGATTTGGAGTCCAGACCAATAAAACTCTCAAGCCGGGGGCTAGGATAGATGTGAGGGGCTGGGGTCTAGCTCCCAACTTAACATTGAGTGCACTGGGATATAATTAGGCAAACTCATCAGCAGACCCTGGTTTTCGTCATTTACATTCCCAGTAAGGAAAAATAACCGGTTTTCCTCACAGAGTTACAATGATTTGTTTTATTGACGTATCTGCAGCATGGGAAAAAAGAACCCTCAGCACTTGCAAGCTGTTCCCTTATCATAACCTTCCTCCGGACTAAATACCAGAAACATGTGACCATCATGTCAGAGCAGACGCCCTGCTCCCCTGGGTATTTTAAATGACTCACCCAAGATGGCACAACAAGATTAGGAGACTATTTATTGCTCTGTTGACTGCGCATGGAGAGCTCCCTTTGCTTGGAAGGTCACTCTGGTTGTGTTTTACCTTATGACAGTTACAGAAGTTAGGCAGAGAGAGTGGCTACTCACATTCTCCTTATCGGGAATCCCTAGAAGGAGGAAAGAGAGACAAAAGAGGCCATGAATTGTGTGATCAACCTCTGCAACGGAACCAAAATCCTTTGCCAATAACACTTCTATGTTTTCCGTTTGCGCACCCATGAAAAACTCACATAGAGAGACCATGGCACCCATACATAGCTCTAAATAAATGCGTCAGGAACGGAGCTATGTGTCCAGGAGCAAAAGCTGGGATTATTTTGTGTCCATCAGATGCTTTACCCTCCCAGTGGTAAAAAATCTCTCTGTGGCTCGTTGACACCACGCAAGCAGCTAACCCACTGTCTGTCTGGATGCCAGCACGCTCAGAACTGTGGACAGATAAATCTATTCTCTAGTTGCGTGCACACATCTCTACGCTACAAACCATCTCCTTCTGCTCCAGCAATCTGAACTCTGGTGCAAGCAGCATAGGAAACCCACCAGAACCCACGTTCTGCAAATGAGTTCCTTCCTGTTGTGCTCAGGCCAGGCCTGAGCATGGCAGCGCTGTTTCAAGACGAGGGTTATCTCAGCTCCCTTAGCTCAGAAAATGCACCAATATTCCGTGTGCTCATCTGTTCACCCATTTACAAACATTACGGGAGCATCCACGAGAGGCAGCTCCTGGTCTTTTTCTCTTGGTGGACCTTGGGCTGCCTCTGGGAAGCTACTATGGAAGGTGATTTTTCAGCCCTGCAGGTCCTGACAGTTGGGATAAGGCGTGAAGATCCTTGGGCTGCCACCTTCTATGGGAGGCAAAGGCCACCATTAAAGAACTTTGCACAACAGGAGGATAAGAACAGCTGAAAGAAGGAAAAGGAGCAGTTCAAAATTAAACGATAATTTATTGGGATTACATACTTGTAATCTTAGTGTGCGGGAGACTGAGCCAGGACAAGACTAGCCTGGGGTACTTAGTAAGACTCTATCTCAATAAAACGGGGGTGGCAAGAAGGCTCAGCAGTTAAAAGTGCTGCTGAAAGCTTGACCTGAGTCCAATCCCCTGGACCCACATGATGGGAGGAGAGAGCCGACTCCTGTAAATTATCAACTGATTTTCATGCATGTGGTATGGCACATACTTGCACAAACGTTCACAGAATAACAAATAAATGTGATCATTGTTATTTTTAGAAAGACACCAAGATCAGATACAGTGGCTGCCACTTGACAGGGTCCAGTTCAGCAGTTGTGACAAAGATATTATATTTGGGAAATCTGAATATTGACTTGATAGTGGCTGTTTTTACTGGAAAGCATGACAGCTCTTCCATGTGGTTGAAGTGCTGAACACACAAGGAAAAGCCTTTTTTTTCAAAAAGCCAGGGGCAGGGCTGTACCTGCAATCTTTGATACTAAGGAGGCTGGGGCAGGAAGATGGCAAGTTAGGCTAGTCTCGGGTCTGTAGTGAGACACAGTCTGGCCAGAGAGAGAGACCCGCGGAGAGAGAACCAAGTTCAGACTCCTAAGCTTTCAGGAGAAAGTAGAAGGACCGTGGAAGTGTTGAGAGTAATGCGGGAACTCCAGGATCATGCAGCAGAGCCCTGAGGCCCAAGGGAGAACAGGGCTGGAAAGTTGTTAAATTAATAAGAACAGTGGGAACCACTGAGGCTATGGTGATGGCCAACTGTGGAGCACTTCATTTAAAAGTATGGGGCAGAAGCCAGACTTGTGGGGCTAGTGAGTGGCTAGGGGCGAGGACGTGATGGCTAATACCTCATGCATAATTATCATGTGCCCGTCAGACTTTTGACACATGGCATGCGTTGATTCTTTTAATACTCACAACAACCCTAGGGGGAAATTGAGGCACAGTGCATCGGAGTGTCTTGCCTGAGGTCACATAGCTAGAAGACAGCACAGTTGATTTTTTTTTCGGCTTGGACATTCCTAAAGAACCGGTTATTTCTAGTTCAGCTGAGGGGAAGGACAAAAAGAAAGAAAGAGAGAAGGAGAGAAAGAAAGGAAGAAAGAGAGAGAGGGGGAGAGAGAGAGAGAGAGAGCGGGCCGATGTTCCTACAATACTTGGGACAGAAGATAAGGAACCCTGAAGATTCTAGCCAAGCAAGAAGGTGGCCCCTGCAGAAACTAACAAATTGGAGAATGAGAGTGACCTTAAAGGAGCAAGGGACAGGGTGGAAATGCTGTTGGCCACGTCCATATCTAGCCATCAAAGTGCCATAACTTCAAGTACTCCAAGCTCGGCACTTTGTTACACACACACACACACACACACACACACACACACACACACACACACCCCTGCAACAGGGATAGGAAATAGAGAGTTGGCTCAGCAGTTAAGATCACGTACTACTCTCCCAGAAGACTGAAGCAGTTCCTAGCTCTCACATCAGATAGCTCGCAACTGCTTCCGGGAATCTGACGCCCTCTTCTGGCCTCTAAAGGCACCTGCACTCTTGTGCACACGTACATACATAAAAATAAGACAGATCTTTATAAAAGCACCAGACAGCTCACCCCTCCCCTAGCTTTAGACCTCAGCCATGGGTGGATCTCTTAAAGGAGTCTGATTTTGTTTTGCTGGTGTACATTGAGTGTGCATACCATGCCACTTGACTGCACACACGTGTGTGAAGTAAATACCAGAGTTATCTATGACCTTCCTGTGAGGGAGAGCACACAGCACCTAGCACCTACCAAAAGCCTGGGATTGGAAGGGCCGTTTAAAAAAACTGGTGGGTTTTGCTTCTCCCTTTGGTTGATAGAGCTAAAGTGAACAGATATGGGGTTCCTGGGGACCCCATGTGGCTGAGACAAGCACAGCTTGGGAATCCCGTTCTGAAAAGGGCACAGAATGTTCCAAGCATGCGGATGTCCAGTATGGAGGTCCCAGCCTGCACCAGAGCCGGCCACTCTCCGCTATGAAGACCCCACAGGACAGCGCACAGACCACAGATGCAGGCTCTGCAGTGTGAGCTGCCAGTCTGGGACACAGAGCAGAGTCAGGGTGCCTCCTCTGTCATGCTGGTGTACAACACACACCTTTTTTGCCACATAAAAACACATACCACAAAACAAATTCTCAGATGCAAAATGCTCACACTTCACTTACTGTCATTGTTGGAGCCCGTTTCCATAACACCATAGGGAGGAGCCAGAAGGCCGGCCATATACTGTCGGTATTTCTGCAAGACAAGATTGTAAAGTCAGCACGCAGGTATTTGCTTGCTTGAGGCATTCATTTATTTACATGTTAAAGAGCAGAAACCCTGAGTATCAGGAAACCTGAGTCTCTTATTTTTAGAGCCAGGAAGTGTGTTCTCTGGGGCTCTGGGTTTAAACTAAAGATGTAGGGTTCAGCCTGAGGCTTCCTGGATTGAGACTGGATGTGTCCCCTGCCCCAGGCAGGGCCCCACCCAGCCACTTCATTTGTGTGTTACGCGCGTTTGTTGGGAAGGAATGGCGGGGTTCTTACCTCTCCCCACCCTGTAAACACAGGCACCTGAGAACCAGTGTGAGTTGACAGGCTCAGACACAGGCACTGTGCCGCCTGCCTCCGAGGTGAATGCCTCTGAATCAAGCTCTTTCAAAGCCAAAAGAAACGCAGCAGCTCTTGGAACAGGTCTCTTTGAAAAGAAGCTGACTCGCTCCCATTTACCTCCCTCCTTTTACGCTGTACACCTGTCTGCTACGTGACCTCCAAAGCACTTTTGTTACATCGTCAAATAACATCATTTGGCTTAATTTAGATGCTCCTGAATTGTCTGCCCCTGGCTTTTGGTCCAGACATGCTCGGAAACTTGGGGCTCCACAATATATGTGATTAGCCTCAGGAGTCTGTGCTGCGTGGGAGGCATAAAGGTTGGTGAGCGTTGGGCTAGAAAGGAGGGGCAGTTACAAAGAGTGGAAGGTGAATGCTCTCAGGCAGTAAATGTGGCTTCCTCCCAGGCAGAATGAAAGCTGGGCAATTTCACTGATCGTGTGCTATCACGTATACTTATGGTTTATAATTACCGTGGCACACATCAATGTTCAACGGCATCAAAAGAACCGGCACCCCATAATATGTGCCATACAAACGCCAGCAGAAAGACTTTCATCTGTAGCAATGGGCTGCTGGCGACATGTGGTACCCCAGCCAACCATCTGGCCCATTTGGAAGGTTTGAACAGTGTTGGCATGGTACTTTCTCTAAAGAGCTTTCTAGTCAAGATGTGACTAGCTCCTCCCACCCTACTTTTTCCTTCCAAATAGGAAGCAACTTACCAGCTTGTATGTGTGTGCCAATGTTAAGACGGTGGTTTTTCCCCATCTCTGAGCTGATCACTCGAACATACCTACAAGACTAACATGTCACCCAGTATCGCTGTCTACCCCTTGACAACCTCCCAATTCTGACTCTCTTCTTTCTTACACTGCCATTTATCCTTCTCTTTCATGGGTTAGCACTCTGGGCATTTAGCTAACTTGTGTTCTACATGGAACAGTTTCAGAGAGGGCATAAGAGATCTGTGTCATCCCAAGAAGCTTTGTGACCCTCCTTCAACCTTTGAAGTTCTTCCTCTTGTTCTTTGCAGTTCTCTTATGAGCTTCTAAAAGAAATCATTCCTGCTCAGTTTAAGGGGCCAGTTTGTTTTGCCTAGAAGTGTTCTCTTGGGACTGATGGTGCTATTTTCCTCTGCACGTCAACGCCAATTCCCATGGACTCAGGAAGCACCACTGACCTTCCTCCAAGCCCAGAGCACCTGGTCTGTGGCTCAGCTCCCCCAGTGCAAATCCCTGGGGCTGCTGTTTTGAGGACAGAAACCAGGGCAGCCTCTAGGGAAGACCATACAGGCTAAATTTAGAGATGCGTCTTTGGAGTTTTCACCATGGGAGTGTGGTGTCCCAGGCACTAGGCACACCAAGAGAATAGGAGACAAGGATCCCTGTTCTTGTGATGCATCGAATTATCGAAACACGGGGCACAAGGACTTGTGCTTACTGTATTAACTCCTCATTGTTCATGGAGTTCCCATCCCAAGGCCAACAATGGACACCTTCAATCCCGGACTGCACTAACCTTTATATATACTGTTTTTACCTATTCGCACATATATACAGGGAAGTTTAATTTAAAAATAGAGATTTATGGCAACTGATAATACAAGAGATTGATTCTACCAACTCACTGCAATAAATGTCAGATGAATATGGTCTCTTCTCATTCGTTCCCTCAAAATATGCCTTTGTACCCAAGTGGGATTATAATGGATGGGAGGTAAGTAAAACCATGGGATGTAACATCACAGGCAATTACCATACATACTTAACACTTGGCTGTTGATTTCAAGCACACATCTAAACAGACAAAACACCATGTATTCACACACACGCAATCACCAACTGGTGGCTGCCGTTATCTCTCTATGCATGTAACGGCTTATCCTTTAGAATTCTTTTGGGCTAAATTTTAAATATCACACAAATTAATCAGTAAATATTTCAGTAGGAATTTATGAAGGATAAACTCTCTTCTTAAACAAAATCACAGCATCGTCCAATCTTCTTAGAAGTCTATAATACCCAGTTGATGTAAGAATTCTCGTTTCTTTGTAAACGTCATCAATGAATTGAATTTTAAAAGTAGTTTATTTAATAAGACAAGAACATTTAATATTACAACAGCTTTTGGTCTTAAGTGAAGACTATAAAGACAGGCTTAACAAATCTGTAAGTAGAGTAAATGCTTTGAAAGGAGGAGGGGAGGGAGTGGGAACTGGGATTAGTATGTAAAAAGGAGGAGGAGAGGGAGTGAGAACTGGGATTAGTATGTAAAAAGGAGGAGGGGAGGGAGTGGGAACTGGGATTAGTATGTAAAAAGGAGGAGGGGAGGGAGTGGGAACTGGGATTAGTATGTAAAAAGGAGGAGGGGAGAGAGTGGGAACTGGGATTAGTATGTAAAAAGGAGGAGGGGAGGGAGTGGGAACTGGGATTAGTATGTAAAATGAGAAAAGATTAGTTCGAGGACAGGCTCCATGGCTACAGAGAAACTCTGTCTCAAAAAATAAAGCATTTGAAGTGTGTGTGTGGTGTGTGTGTGTGTGTGTGTGCGTGTGTATGTGTGTATGTGTGTGTATAGAATAGGAAGAGATCCTGACATTATCCCCAACCTCCATTTGTGCCTGCATGGGTAGGCGTGTTTGCATGTACATATGCACACAGGCATACACTACACAGACAAACACGGGCAGTCTAGAGCAGAGGTTCTCTACCTCCCTAATGCTGTGACCCTTTCACACAGTTCCTCATGCTGTGCTGACCCCCCAACCATAAAATGATTTTGTTGCTACTTCATAACTATAATTTTGCTACTGTGATGAATTGTAATATAAATATCTGATATGCAGGATGTCTGCTCTGTGGCCCATCCTTGGCATCACTTCCAGGGCAGGAGTGAACAATCTTCCAGATCAACTGCCCATAGACAGATAAATCGTCTCTAGCAATTCAGGTCATGTTGGCTGCTAAGTATCCTCAAGTTCAGATGTCGTGGAGAGAGGCAAGTTGTTCCCACTGTTTCCTGATCCAATTCCTGCCCCTGCCCCACTGAATCTGTGACCATGAGAAAACAACTTTGGGTAGATGCCACTACATTTGGTGCAGATTAGGATACAGCAAGAGAAACCAAGCTGGGAACTTGGTGTCTGACGGCGACGTTGTATTGTAACAGAGCATAAAACGTGTGACTTTGATCTGAGGGCTGAAAAGCAGGAGGAAGCAGAGTGGGACTTAGAGGGCTGTGGATGGGGGCTTAAAGAGGAGGACGGTGGGGAAGGAGGAAAATCGCCTTTCGTGATTCTCCGTAGCCAACAGAATGTAGCTGAGGTGATGCTGTGTGATTTACCTGGTTAGACCACAAGCACATGGTCTCTGGGGACCTGCATGCTCCAAATGCTGCCTCTTAGAAGCCACTGACCATGCTCTAAAAACACCCACATTAAGGTGAGAGGCCACCTGGTAGTGGACAGTTCAACTGAGCTCAGTCTCTGTGGCATCCAAACTATTCCAGCTACCCTGACCTTCCAAGCTGATATCGAGACAGGGTGCAGCAGACAAGTAACCCTCCTGGGCCTTGTAGAACACCTGACTCAAAGAATCCACATGCAATAAAATGATAATTGTTTTATGCCAAGTAGGCTTGGTGGTGGCAACAACCCAAATACCGATCACACACACACACACACACACACACACACACACACGCACACACACACACACACGTACGCACACACTGCATCCTAAGAGAAAGCAAATGCTTGCAGTTTTCAGTTCTGGCTTCCACAGTGGGTAGGCAGGGCTGGGGAGACCTGCTGACCCACTCTTCATGAGGTCTCTGTAGTTAGTGACCCTTCAGACAGTGTACAAATGTTACCAGTGTCTGTAAAGCCTGCCGTTATCGCCTGGATTGGAGGGGGGCATGAGCTAGCTATTCTAGGCTTGCACAGGGAGCAATAATAAACAAACAAGCAAGTTCTCTTTCTGTGCATCTAGGAATACATGAGAACCAAGAGATCTGTGCAGACTCAAGCCTGGAGCATCTCTGGCTGTGAAAACCCAGGCTATCCCTCTGCTAGTGGGATCGGCTCCCGGGAGCATTCAGCCTCAGAGTGCATGTGGCCCAGGGAGAAGCAATATGCCTCAGTGGGATGACAGGGTGAAGCATGGAGGAGGGAGTAGTCCCCTCGACTCTGACGTCCTCTAGAGGCTGCAAGAATTGAGAGACTGGATACTGGGATACCTTCTAATAGTGTTGTATGTGCCACAGAGATCAGCTGGGAAAGTAAGAGCAAGGTGATTGTGTTGATAAACCTACACTGTACAGCAGTTCATATTTTTATATTTTGGTTGTGAGCCTAGCCTTTAATGGCTGAGCTGTCTCTCCAGCCCAACAGCTCATCTTTTTATATATTTAAAAACAACTGCTATTTTCTGAAAAATAAAACAAACCAAAGGTGGTGTAAAGGTCACACTTAATGAGTTCACACGTCTACGTCAGTACTGGTCAGCACAAACCCATGGGCATCAGTCTTCAGAGGTGACCCAGGAGGCCTTTATGGCTGTCATGGCCCCCTTAAACACGCATGCACGCACACACACACACACACACACACACACACTCACACACACCAGCTCTTTGTCCCCGTCTCCTTTGGAATCCTGGTTGACATTTCCCCCACAAACCCTTTCTCTGGACCCCAATGCCCTAGGCCTCACTCAGGCGCTTTCTAAGGGGCCCCAGGTGCTTAGACAGGAACTATGCCACTAACCCAAGTCCTGAAAGGACAAGTGTCAGTAGAGCTGAAGCAGCAGTGAGCTGAGGAAAGATGAGAGTCAGCACTGAGGTGGAGAAGAAAGTGTCGAGCTCTGGTGTTACCCCAAACTCCTGCACAGCGGCCCTCAGAGCATGGCCTTACGTATGACATGTAACAGCCCAGGCTTTCTCCCATTCACAGCATCCTCCAGAAGGTCCTGCCTGGGCTGGAGGTAGGAGCACAGAGAATCAACACAGGCTCGGTAGGCTATCTGGAGACCCAGGGTGTCATTGTGTCTTTTCCCAAGAGGCACTGAGGGATGTCCCTCCCAGTCTCTCAGAGAAGTTACAAAGGCAGCTCTTCAGATGACAGTAAAGCCAGAAGAGCCACCAGAGGTTCTAGGAGAACCTGGAAGGTCTAGGTCCTTGATGCTCTCTGAGAGCAGACACCGGAAGAGTAGCTCATCAGCGGGGCCCCTGCAGACATGTCCCCCACCCCCCTCATCAGTAAGATGCATGCTGAGTCGGATCTGGGGTGTTTCAGCTTTGTTCCACATAGTTGGGGGTGTCAACAGAACCCTGAAGAGAGACGTATCATGCAAACACAACTTTCAAGACCTGTGGGAAGGCGAGCATCTTTACTCTCACTGATTTCATAAATTACAGCTTTAAGTGCAATTTCATTTTTAAAAATGCCGTTGGTTCCTAAAAAAAAAAAAAATTGAAGGTTTCCAAACCATGATTAAAGAATCTCCAGACTTCTCACTAGATTGCTGTCACTCAAGCGCCTCCACAAGGCGTCAACAAAGCCTGGTTTAAGACTGACTAGGCAATATTTGCGGTGGTTCTGCTCGTCCTAATAAAGACTTCCACGGCCACGGATGGATGGTGTCTTCTGTCACCGAGAAGCTCTTCCTATAACAAAAAGGCACTTATAGGGGCTGAGATGGGAGGATCATGAAACAGAAGCCAGTCTGGGTGACGTAGTGAGTTCCAGGTTCAATCAAACAAGGGGACGGGGTAGAGAGCAGAGGTGGAGCCCTTGGCTAGCTGCCTGAGGCCCTGGAGCTGATTCCTAACTCTGCAGGGGGTGGAAGCTGATTCCCAAGGCTGTAGAGACGTGCAACCCACACATTGACCTTCTCCAGCTCAGGAGTGAAGCTCCCCAGAGTGGCACCCAGCAAGGCAGGAGGGAGTAGAGGAGGACAAACAGCGGCTCCTCCTGGAGTTTCAATTTTATTCCATGTCAAGCAGTTGAAAGGATTACTTTTCTACTTTTATATTATAGAGTAGAAAGATAAATTTGCATAAATTTTAAAGATTAAAGCAGGCGACTTCAAAGACATTCTGAACTGGCTGCTGGCTACTTCTAGCTACAAAGGGTCTAGACCCCAGGCACTGTGTATTGATTTCCTCTGCATTCAGGAACTTCAGTGGAAAAGACCGAGGACCTCTGATGTTGGGGAATGCAGGCAGACTTTGGCATCACATAAGCCTGCAGCCTTAATTCTGACTCTGCCAAAAGCTACCTGTGTGGGCTTGAAGACACTCAACCCAATCTCCCAGATAAGGAACTTGGGCAGTTATACCCAACTTTCAGACCCTTGTGAGAGAAAGAAATAAAATCTATAAAAGTGCCCAGTGTAGTTAATGGATACTGAAAATAAAAAATAATACTGAAAGTAACAATAAAGCAAGATAACTGTAGTATATTTGAATCCTGTCATCAAATCATCAAAGCTTTGGGAAAGGTCACTTTCTACATCACATTACTGAGGCTGTGACAGACACATTGTATAAAGACTCTAGTAAACCTGTGATTCTGTGTGCTAAACAGGGCTATGGAAACAATAAGAACCTAAATCATAGGCTTAAAAAAAATCAGAGAAATATAATCTAAAATACTGCTGATTTGCAATTGTCTTAAGCACATAACTCATAGAGCTTTAAAAATAATTCTACAATGTAATGGTACACATCTGTACCGCCAGCATTTGGAAAATAGAGGCAGAAGGATCATGAGTTCAAAGCCAGCCTTTACTACATAACAAGTTCAAGACCTGTCTGGGCTAAGTGAGGTCTTACCTCAAAAGAAAACAGCAAAAACAATTCATAATCTACTACCTACTTTGTATCCATATAACAAACTGGTCTTGGGAAGAGACAGCAGGCTTCATGGTGATGGGAAAAGGAGGAACACAGAAATACAAGCGTCAGTACAACTGCCTCACGATGGCCCTGACGGAAGAAGGCCTCCAAGCTGGGTCTCTTAAAGAAGCCAAAAGCTACAAATGAGGTCACTGTTAAACCAACCCACTCGAAATACCAACGATCCCCAAGATGCTGGCCAGTATGGGTGGGTTCCCTAAGTGCTAGCAACCGAAAGCAGAATGGCCACTTCTAAGCACTCACTGGCTAAGTCTCACTCCCCAGAACATGGTCACTTTAACACGGAAGGCAGAGATAGTAAGTACGCTTTCCTTCCCACAGTGCTCGCTGACTGACGCCTGCTCCACCAAGACTAGGAAAGCCCAGCGGAGTCTGTGAAGAACTTGAAGTCTCACACAGGATCCCACCAACAGGGACAGCCATACTAGAAAGTCCCAGAGAAGGCTGCAGCCATGGCTGGGAAGCCATGGGAAGGGGTGTGACAGTTTATATTTAGACATCAGGAAAACGACAGTGAATCAGGGATGAGGGTCAATGAGCAGGAAGAGGCGGGTCGAGAATGAACCGAGGCCAGCAGGGTAGAGGGCAAGGATACAGAGATGGGGAAGAGGCTTCAGCATGCAGGGTCTCACAGGTCATGGTTAGGGTGTGGGCCACTGCCACAGTGTAAGGGGAAGCATTGGGATGGAGAAGTGGGAAGAGCGTGTGCGTGTTCTCAGAGCGTCCTGACAGCTGTGAGGATGGTTTTGATAAGAACATAGGAAGGCCCTGAGTATCTGAGAGCTGGCCTGGATATGGCGCAACCAAGGAGCCACGGGAGCTGTCCGGAATGAGGGAAGAGGGAGGGGTGCGGTGGAGGGGTCGATGGAGATGAGGACATGTGTCCCTAAAAGCAGGGGTGAGGCCACCTCACCTGCTTTCTGTGAACAATTTGTGGTTGGAATGCAACAACCCTGTGTCTTTAAGCTAGCTGGAAGGTCAGGGGGCGCTTCAGAGGGCTCCCTGGGACAAGTAATTGAAGTCAGTGCTCAGGGTCCTCTAGCCATTAATCACCTGAGGTCTCTGTTTCCAGAACTCAAGGTGGGAGCACGGCGCACACAGTAGGTCAGTGCTACTGTGTTGAAAGTCACCTAACAGTTTGTTCTGGCGTGGTGACTGCATGGCAAACTCTATGGTCACAGTAGGGCTGAATCCAACGTGGCCCAGCCAACACCCAAGTACAGCTGTGAATGAGGAAGCAATTAGCAATTGCCTCCTTGGCTGTGGGAGACAGCTGACATTTTATTTAACCATGTAAACCCTCAAAAGGTGGTGGATCTCACACAGGGTTCTTCCAAATGAAAACGAATGTATAAAACCCCATTTCTATACTAAAACAATGTGTGTTTATTTTTATTTTATGTGTATAAGTGTTTAGGCTGTGTGTGTATAAGTGCACGGACGGCATGGGAGGCCAGAAGGGGGTGTCGGATCCCCTGGAACTGGAGTCACAGAAGGTCGTGAGATGCCATGGCAAAAGCAGTCAGTGCTCTTAACCTCTGAGCCATCTCTCCAGCCCCTTATCAAATTAACAATAATATCAGCAATACAAACCATGAACATGGAAATTCCAAAATAAATGTGCTTCAGTATTGGTAATACAGACTCTGGAGGACCCTGCAGAGGAAACTACCCATGGTGGGTTTTTTGCTGTACAACTGCACAGAGGGCAGACAGCGGGAAGAGAGCTCAGCAGAGGAGATTAGGTCCAGGGTCAAGAAGACCTCACTGGCTCAGAAACACATGAACTCCATCTAGCTCAAAAGCCTCTTACCACTGGGGGACAGGCACTGCCCTCGGCTTGGTTTGCTTTCTCCAGAAACATTCACCTTCATCGCATCCTTCCTTCCTCCTTAACTCCCAGCCTGCCTCGTGAGTCCCAGTGGGCACGTGACATCCGTGCAGAACGACCGGTCACATATTCATACACAGTCCACACTAAACGAGGACACTGACGGATGGTTTGTCCCCTCAGCCACCCAGAGCGTATAATGTAGCTCCATAATTCTTCTCTTTTCAAGCACTTCCACTCCGAGGCATCTCAGCCTGCCCAGCCTTCCCCCCTCACCCCCTGCTGTTGGTTAGGCTGACTTTATTCACGTGCCTACATTGGTTCTATTTATTTTTATTTTATGTGTATGTTACAAGCTCCAGTGAGCAAACCTGAGAGAGCTTTGTCAAGATAAGCAACATATATTTATTGTACATTTCTATGCAGCCAGGGCTTGAGAGGCCCAGGCACTGTGGGGTATGGAAATGCTCGAATTCTTTACGCAGATCTTGGGTCCTGTCATCTCTCTACTCCGGGTCATCTGCACCGCCCTCTCGGCACGGGGTTCTTATTGGCTGCACCCAGTCTGGACTGTCTGATATCCCTCTAAGTCTCAGTGGCAGATTAGGTCCCACTTCACCCGGCATGACCACTAAGAGGACCAATAACGAAAGTGACGCTTTAGCCAGCTGGAAACAGTATAGAAGAGAATGCTAAGATGTCTCGTGTGTGAAGAGGTGCTGTGTGACAGTGGACAAGGCTGAGCGAGTTGTGAGGACATAGCTTTAAGATTCAAGTGACTGCAACCTCCAGTTCCAGCTACGTACATCTCTGTTGGTGCTGACAAGAGTTGGGAACCTGCCCTCTGTCCTACCTGCCTGTCCCTCCCCTTATAGCTCCCCAGCCTTCTCCCGGCCACTCCTTTCCAAGCACATTGGCTTCATTAGAACTCGATACACGGGGCCTCCTGTAGGAATGTACTCTCCCACACTCTGCCTTGCTAGTATGTCATCTGAGCTTGCTTCTTGGAGTGCCGGTCCCCGGTCCCCTAGTCTACATGAGACTCTATTGTCTTAGCGCCATGCCTCCAATGCTAATATGACCATCATTTACTGTATCCAAACATGTCCTGCTCCATTACAAGCTAACAGAGGGCAGAGACCATGCTAGATCCACCTTCACTATGTGCCTAGAGTCCAGGAGATGCTATTACTGTGGTACCCTCACAAGGATGGAGGGACTGAGGGAGGTCACTGAGGGTCCTCATGGCTCTGGCACACAATAAACATTAATTCCTACTTCCTCTGCATCATTTTTTTTTCCGAACCAGTTCTGTCAAAGGCCTCGTTTTCATTTCAAACAACTATTGCTTGAGATAAAAAGCAGCCCAAATGCATGAAGATCCATTGTGGAATAATCTTTTGGGGCACTGTGAAGACGTGTCTCTCTGATTGGTTTAATAAAAAGCTAAATGGCCAATAGCTAGGCAGGATTTTTGAGGCACAGAGGATAGAAAAAGAGCAGAGACGCCAAGAGAGGGGGAACAAGCAAGACAAGCAGGAGGAAAGGTAACAGCCACGGGTCATGAGGCAGCACATAGGTTAATAGAACTGTGTTAATTTAAGTTATTAGACCTAGTTAGAAAAGCCTAAGCTACCAGTTGAGCTTTCATAACTAATATGTCTCCATGTCATAATTTTGGAGCTGGCTTGTGAAATGGAGAAAGACCTGCAACCAAAGGCTAGTGATCTGGGTTTGAGATCACATGATGGTGTGCCTGAGTATCTTTGTGGTGTTTGTTCTTTATGAATGAGCTTCCTGCTTTCAGGCAGGAACAGAGGAAGCAAGGCGATTGGTTGATGCTGATAAAAACAAAGCCTGATGTGGGATTCCCCTCTGTATGCTATGAATATCATTGGTTAATAAAGGAACTGCTTTTGGTCTATAGCAGAGATATAGGGAAACAGACTAGGTAGGGAAAACTAAACTGAATGCTGAGAGAAAGGAGGTGGAATCAGAGCGAAGCCATGTAGCCCTGTCAGAGACAGATGCCGGAACCTTGCTGGTAGGCCACAAACCTCATGATAAAATATAAAATAATGGAGATGTGTTAATGCTATATGGAAGAACTAGCTAGCAATACACTTAAGTAATTGGCCAGTTTCTGTGTGATTATTTCGGGGCTAAGTGGCTGGGAACTAATAAGCAGCCTCTCTCCCTCCAACAAAAACCTAAGCTTAATTTACCCCAAATCTGCGAATGTTGTCAGGTGTGATGGCTCAGCAGCAAGGGTGCTTGTCAGGCAAGAGAGAGCCATAGAACCAGTGTAAAGACTGTGGGTGAGAAGTGACTTCCAGAAGTTGTCCTCTGACCTCTACACAAGTGCTGTGCCACACACACCCCAACAATATTTACAAAAGTTTGGTACTTATTTATGAATACTTATTTGTAACTTAAAAGGAAGTCCAGAAGGCAAGAGAGAGAGCAGAGCCAAAATATATTCATGGAATTTTAGAGAACCCACGTATAATTTTCATTTTAGTCTCAAAAACAAGATAGCGGGGTACAATTTTATACAAGCTGATAAACACACACATCACCTCCTAACTTTACCCGACAGCCCCATCTCCTTCCCGGCAGTGTGCTGTCTCTACGCAGACTAGCAGCACAGTTCTTATAAATTCGGTAAAAAGGCCTTCATATAACAGATGTAAAGAACAAAGTGACTGTCAGAGGCGAAATGAACTTTATTCAAATTTGGTTTAAATGAAAACTCCAATCTCTGGCAGTTTGAAAACGATAAGACAAATTACAGAACATGACGGGGAATGGTTGGTGACTTGTGTTTCACGGAACCCAATTTGTTGAAACTGGCTAGGAGCTCGTTGGTGCTTATGTAATTTCACAGAACCAACTTGTGGCTTTCTTTCCCTGGCCATTTTTAACATTTCATTTTGTTCTGGATGAGCTGCCCATGCTCACCTTGAACTTACATTATTGCCCAAGATAGACTTAATTAGCCATCCTCTTGCCTCAGCCTCCCAAGTGATTTTTGGTCTTCTCCTTAACCCATGTCTTCCAGTTTCCCCGAGCATTCCAGGGTCACCCTTGGCCATCTGACCTCTAGATAAAACCCGAGCTGGCTACCCTCTTTCGGCACTGTCATTTTGATCACTGACCACTGCCCTCAGGGGTCTAGTCTTACCTCTCTAACTCAGTTCTCTGGGAAACACATTTTAGATTCCTTGTATTCTTCATACTGAGCTATATTAAGGTCCAAGGGTCCCATTTATCCAACGCCCTGTGTGTCGAGAGCCAAAGATTCTATTTTGTGCAGATAATCAGATTGCTGATGCAGTTCAGAAACTTAACTTCAAATGTTGATGCTCCAGTCAGAAAACAGACACTGGGCCTCCCTGTACATTAATTCCATAGCACCAGAAGGAGAGATGTGAGCTTTCCACCAGCCAACACAAACGAGGCAGTGTGATCCGGGGATACCATGCTGATGCGTGTTGCTCAACACTGGCAACCATGGGTATGCTTGACTTTATAGCAACTTAAATAAAAGTCCTACTAATTTAAAAAAAATATTAAAATTTACCCAAATTAATAGGCATAAAGTGATATCTAAATCTTGCGGGAAAGCTGTGGAACAATCTAAAGAGGACAAAACTTTAGGCAGTAGAGAATGACCTTACTAAAATTTTCTTAGAGCCGGGCCGTTGTGACACACACATTTAATCCCAGCACTCAGGAGACAGAGGCAGGCAGGTCTCTACGAGTTCGAGGCCAGCCTGATCCACAGAGCAAGTTGCAGGACAGCCAGGGCAACACAGAGAAAAACCAAGAATTTTTTTCCCTAGAAAGTTTGCCCATCTCCTTCCCACCCACATACACAGCACATAGCTGACCTGGACAAAGAGGCTACTCTGTAATCAGTGAATATGGCAGGAGCTGACAGTCCCCGATGTGGTAACAGCCCATGAGGTGGGAGCCTGGAGAAGGAGCCTGATCCTAGACTCCAGGGCCTTGGAGAATCTAGCTGGGCTTTCTCTGCTCACCCACGGTCCCACAAATGATGGCATTCTAGCGTGTCTTCTCTGCTAATCAAAGCCAGCTGGTCTAGTCTGCTGCACCCAAGGAACAGGGACAGCTGCCCAAAGGCCTTCCCACTTTAGCTCGGAGTGAGTGTGAGGCACTGGCCAGAGGCAGGAGTTTAGAGATGAGGAAGAAAGCTGAGCAGTATTTAGCCTATGGCCTGCAGGGTGAGGAGAGAGGTGGGCCCGAAGCAAGCTAAGGTAGCTAGAGCAGTGACGGGGTGGGGTATTCCTGAGTGTGAGCTGGCGGCTATAGAAGTGGATGAGATTCCTTCCTAGGGTGCAGGGTTCAGTGGCACGCCAAATTCCTCCTGGTTCTCCTGCCCTGCTCTGGCTTTGCCTGCCTCGGGTCTGGCTTCACTCCCCACCCTCCCACCCCCTCCAGATATTTGCCAGGCTCTCCTTCCTTTCAGACTTCGGCTCCTACTTTGAGAATCCTGATATCCGGAGCCTTCGATCTACCTAGTACCTACATCTGTCTTCTTAGCTCATCCCACTTCCAGCTGTTGGGTCTCCGGTTGTCCCTACGACAGGCAAGAGTTCACTCAGCTATATGCAGGTAGAGCGGTAAAAAGAGGGTCACGGTGCCAAACAGCACTGGCTCTCTTCCCCTAGGCACTCATATGGGAATCTCTCGCCCTAAACCTGGTTATGTTGGGGCCCAGGTTTCCCATCTTGGAGCCCGTGAGGGAGTCCTTGGCAAGCTATAAAATATTGCACATGAGTGGAGTTGCTGTACTAAGACGCTAAGGCGTAGGCTGAGTGGCAGTTCCAAAGATCAGAGCTCACACTTGGAGGCATCCGGATAACCAGTCCTTTATTTCACTGACGGAATTACCCAAATCTAAATTCCTGGAGAAGACTAGCTCAGGTTCAAGGGGTCATTCTGTGATCAACTTGTGGTAGTTGACAGTTGTACATCACACTACAATTTAGAAACCATCGAACTGTGAACTGTAAGTAGGTAGACTGTGTGATGTCTGAATCGCGCCTCAGTCAAAAGCAAAGAAGACGCTACACGGACCTTAGGACATGAACCAGAGTAGCCTCATTTCTGTCCGAGGGAGGGACAGAAGAAGATGGGGACACCTTGTCCTGGGAATTCTGAGTGGGCTTTGAATTTACCTGTGTGGGGCCAGTCCTGAGCTGCCTGTGGGGGGGTGTCATGTGACATGGGAACTTACGTGTGTATGTTCCCCTGTGCCTGCATCATACAGAGCCGTGCAGGCTATTTTCAGCTTTTGATTTTTCCAAACAAAAGGAGCAAACAAGCACATAAAGCCCAACAGTGAACTGACAAGCAACTTTGCATATATATAGAATTTCCAGGCAATAAAGCATGTGCTCCAACAAGCGTGCCTTTGTTTAGGGGGAAATTGTGCTTTGCGTTCCCACAATGCCCTCGTCCAAGCCCAGTGTGCCCTCCTAATTTAAATTAGTCTTTCAACTGTAGGAACATTCCAAAAGAAACTGAATTTCCACAGTATCCATTCATGGAACTTAACTAAAACTTGAGGTTTTTCTTATTTTTTTTTTTTAAACAGGGGGTGGGCGGTGCAAACCCACAATCCAGTAAGTTTTTCTGCTTTGCACAATCCTAAGAAAAATCATTTCCTGGATATCTATAAATATTATTTTGATGTGTAAATGGCTTTAAATAGCTGTTTATGGAAAACCAACAATACTGTAAGACTGCAAAGAAGCCCGCCTAATATAAAATGAGAGTGATAGAATTAAACACAAATTGCACAATTATATTCTAATTTCTAGATTATAATTCAGTGTGTCATAATGATGTATCCCGAAAATTATGCTATCAAAAAAAAGATTTTTAAAAAGAACCGATTAAGATAACTCTTCTTGTGAATCTTAAAGTGGTTCCTTCATTGGCTGGGTAAGTTCATTCTGCTGTCAGAATAAGGACAATTCAAAGGAAAGCCCTCAAGAGAAGGTTGACAGCCTCCAGCTCCAGTAGGTTTTGCCTTCCTGTAAGTGAGATTCCCCACCTGTGTGGACAGTAGTCATCTAGCAGAAAAGTAAGTTGTTTTTAACCCTTAAGACTTGAGTTTGGGGCCTGGGGTCTGGCTGGTGCTTGAGAGCACTGCTTGCTCCTCCAGAGGACAAATATCATCTCCTCTCTGTCATGTCTCCTGGGGATTCCAGCTCCAAGGAATCTTCTGCCCCCCCCGGGGTGCCGGCTTCCACATGGCACACACTCACTCAGACCCACATGCACATATTTGTGAATAAAAATAAAAGTTTTGATTCTAAGATCTCCATCACTGGCAGGGCGGTGGTGGTGCACACCTTTAATCCTAGACCTCAGGAGGCAGAGGCAGGCGGATCTCTGTGAGTTCGAGGCCAGCCTGGTCTACAGAGCAAGTTCCAGGACAGCCAGGGCTACATAGAGAAACTGTATCTCGGGGAAAAAAAGAAGGAAAGGAAAAAGATCTCCGTCACTGATGTATGATCCCACTGTGGTGCAATCCCAGATAACCCTCCATTTTCACTATGCTCTTCTGACCTGAAGCTGTGGTGTGCCGATGGCAAGACAATGGGGGTGTAGAAGCAAGCATGTAAGACTGTGCTGATAGAGCTCTTGCTGGAAAGGGAAACATTTGGAAACGGCTCTGGAGAAAACTCTAGCAACAGGTATTGTTTGATACTTGCTTTTAATCCTTCTTTCTCCCAGATTCCTTCCTTCTCAAATACCAAACTTAGATAAGCATTTCTGAGCGCCTATACATGGATTGGGTGTGTCCTTAAAAATCCTATGCAGGAAATGCCTTCCCCAGGTCATCCAGGTGGAGGATCAAGACTACAGGGGCCACGCAGGAGTAGATTCAGGTCCCTGTGGCCAGAAAGGGCTTGTTCTGAAGGCAAGCTGTGCCCTCTTACTCTGCCTCGCCCATGTGAGATATCACACCACATCACTAGATAAAGCCACTCCACCTTGGATCCCTCAGCCTCCCGAGCTGTGAGCCAAGTTCATTTCTAGTCCTTACAAATTACCCCATCGGTAATATTCCAATACAGTAGCACCGCAGTGACTAAGAGAATGCGCTCGGTGATTGGAACATTATTTGTAGATAAAGCACAAAACTCCACATTTGACCATCTCAGAAAACCAAATCAGAAATAGAACAGCTTAGATAGATAGATAGATAGATAGATAGATAGATAGATAGATAGATAGACAGACAAAACTCCAATAGGCACCTGAGAACAATAGCCACAAAATGTGGCCTGTGGCATGTTTGTTGGGCATATTCATCTTATTTCAAAGCCCTCAATCCTCAGATAAGGGAGCTGAATGGGTAGAGAAAGAATCCTGGCTCCCAGGAAATGTGTGCTGGCACTACTTTCGAGCAATAGTTACCAATGGTAAGTTCCACAGAGTCAATGTTTTAGCTAATCACTACAGTTCAGATTCTTAAGAAGAAAAAAAACCACCCACAAGAATGGCTCACAACAGGACAGAAATTAAGAGTCCCGAAAGCAGAATCCAGCTGCTGTCCAAGGAGGACTGAAAACAAAGAAGAGAAAACATAAAGAGGAGCAGTTACAGGATGCTTCCCAGGGAGCATCAAAACAGGCGGAAAGTCACAAGAGCCTCCACTGTCCGCCCTCGTCCCTGGCATGCCAGAAACCCCGAAGAGCTCTCCAAAGAAAACCCAACACAGGTCTTCTGTTTGGCGCTCTTTGAAGAGGCTCAATAGACAAAACGCTAAGTGGCCAGCGAGCATGAAGAGCTCAAAACAGCTCAAACCCGGCGTTGCGACAGTATTCCATGACGTGCACGGCCACCTTCAAGGCCAAAACAGTGAGTGCAGGCGCTGGTGGTCGTGTGACTATTTCACAGGGTTGGTGTGATCTGGAACGGGGAACAGACGGCAAGGCAGAGACACCCTCCCGATGAGCTCGGCACACCCCAGGAGCAAAGGCACATCTTGACACACTCCTCACAGTCATGGATCGGCTTTCTCTTCTCATTACCTCCTCGCTCTATGGTCTCTACCCCTATTCACAGTGCATGCATGGGACCTTCTCTCCCACTCCAGTGGAGTTGCTTCCACTTCCAAAATGCACGCTCATTTTAAAAAAAAGAAAAGAAAGCTCTGCTACTCTCTCCCACCAAATCCTTTCCCCTAGAGTGAAAAGAGAAGGAAAGAAAGAGAAGACCTAGAATTACAACTTTGAGAAAGATCACCTCTGGCTTTCCATTCCACACCTTGCAATAAATGGGAATTTAGATTTTCAAAGTTCTCACAAGAAACCAGTATCGCTTTAGTGCCAAGAGCCCAGAATCTTGGGCCAGTGAAGGACTATCATGGGTGACTTTTCTAACAAGCAAGCACCCATAACGAAGCTAAAGTGGCATTGGGAAACCCTATAGACAACAGAGATGTCCACAAGGGTCACTGACCTTAAATACTCTCTGGGGACCAGGCTACACCAACCAGGGGCTGAGCAGGGAAGAAGGGAAATATGAGTGGTCTCGGGCAACGGATCTTCCTAAAACCGTAGAACCAACAATACTGCACATTGTCCTCCTGTTACTGCCCAGCCCCCAACTCCATGCAGTTTGCTCAACTATTCTAAAAGTAAACCCTGACGACTGGCGGTTCTTTCCCACGATGCACACACTGCACACACAGAGTGGGCTGCCCGGACTTTGTATGTCTGTCAACCAATGAAGAGGAGGTCTTAAAGGAGCGTGGGTCTTCATGGAGAGTGGTGGATTTAAAAAGATTTTCCTAGCAGCATCTTTCCAAAGGGCTTGGGAAGAATCGTGTACTGGTCTACACCCAAAGGCTCTCACTGTGACAATGTCAACCCCAATGTGCCATTGAGTGGGGCCAATTTTAGGATGGGTTCACTTCTGTTTACAGCACAGGGCCTTGGACATGCTAGACAAAGACTCTACCATCAAGTTATCCTCCCCTCAGCCTTTGGAGGTGAATTTGAAAGTGAGAGTTAGCTGCCCATAGATGCCTAGATCGGGACAGGAGGTGCTCCAGTACCAACTAAACAGTTTTCCATAAGGAGCTAAATACTGACATTATGTCAGGACTTTTGGGCAACCCTGGATCCCTAACTTCTAAAAAAGACAAAGTTCATACTTAAAAAATTCATTGTCAGTATGACCATGGCTAATATTCTATGGCTCTAAGGCCCTGGCTAAATCAAAAGACTAATTTTTTTAAATATGAGATTAAAATGTAATCTTATGAAGAAGAACAAGGCCAAGAATCCCGAGTCTCCAGCCTTGAGCTCAGCACCTGTAGCTGAGAACAGCGGCCTTCGGATGGGCAGAGGTTAGCGGTTACTGGGCCCATAACTTTTCTATGCTCCGTCTCCACGATCTGCCACAAAGGACGTCCACGTGTGGTCTCATCTCAGGATTCACCAGTGTCTTCAAACTCCGTTCCATTGCCCGCAGCTCCCCCCAAGGACTGAGTCACGTCACCCCTCCCGTCTTTACTCAGTTTTCTGCTTCCAGGTGATGTCCTTCGCCCTGCTGACCATAGATGGCCATTTACACTGCGTCCTCACCGTACTCGGGCCAGAGCGCCGGCATCGCCTCTCTCTAGTACACAGCACACTTTTAGACGTGAACTGCTCCTCGTTTCTCTTTCACAGACTCGCCTGTATCATGGCGCCTGAGAAAAGGGGGCAGCCTTTACAAACATTTGCTGCATAAATCAATAGGAGATGAGAGGTCATAAATATTTGTGAAAGTTTTCAACAGCACAAACATTCCTGAATTTCCGGTTTCCTCTTCTCTGAGATCGGTCTGCAAGCAAGCCTGTAGAGCATTTCTTAATTAGTGATTGATTGGTGAAGGCCCGGGCCATTGTGGGTAGTGCCACCCCTCGGCTGAGAAGAGTGGGGGGCAAGCCAGTAAGCAGCTCCCCTCCATGGCCTCTACATCAGTTCCTGCCTCCGGGTGCTACCCTGTTTGCGGTCCTGCCCTGACTTCCTTCTGTGATGGACTACATGACATGGATGTTTGTGTCAAATAAATCCTTTCCTCCTCAGCTTGCTTTTGGTCATGGTGTTCATCACAGAAACAGTGACCCTAATTAAGACAGAAACTGATATCAGGATTGTGGGGGATTGCTATAACAGACTTGACCGTGTGTTTTGGGGAGGATTTTTTGAAGAAATTTGAACTCTGGGCTAGAAAAGCCATTGATTCTTTGAAGCCTGGTGAGCTCTCTGTGGGAGCCTGGAAGAAAGCACTGAGAGCAAATGATGGGGGCCTGGCTTGGGAAGTTCAGAGGGAAGTTTGAAAACTCCAGCAGGGGTGTTTGCCATTTTGAATTAAGAATCCGTGGTTCTGAGAGTGAAGAATCGGCTATTATTAACCAGGCACCAGCACCGCTGAAATGAACGGAGCCTTTGATTTCCTGGGACAATTGATGACAGCCTGTTGGAACTGAGAAATTATCTCGGATTAAGAAGAGACCAGCATCATCAACATGAAATCTTCTAGGAAGCGTTCCCTCAGAGTTCAGCACACACAAGCTGTGTTCCAGAGGTGGCCAAGTGTGGACATCAGGCTGCCAGCCGAACTCAGTACTGTGAGAGTCACCCAGGTGGTATGGATTTTGAAGGCGTGAAGGTCATGGAGAGCAGCTGAGGCTTGGCACTGTGTGGCAGGTCTGGAATCCCTGAAGAGAGCCCAGGAGAAGCTATCGGGGAAAGCGCAGCACAGTTGCTGCAAGAGACCCCGGCATTTTGGAGATTGCCAGTACCTTGGCATGAAAGACCACCAAGAACAACACCGGAATTTGGTTTGGCTTTGGTTTGCTTATGACTATACCCTGGTTCTTCCTTCTTGAAAGAAGAAAGTCTTTAGCTAACTTTTATTTTACAGGAGCCCACAGTTGAGAGACTTCAGATTTTCAAAAAGACTTAAAGTGTTTGGTTTTGTAAGGTTTGAGGGACTTTTTTGAGTGTAAAAATGTTCTGTACTGTGATGTCAACATTCATGTGTGATCCTAGGGATGAATAAGAAAGGAAAGGTTGTGGCTTAATCATGACATGTTGGTATGTCAAGTTGACAAGGGATTGATTGGGCTGGGTATTTTTCTGACAACTTGTCATAAGCTATTGTCATCTGAAAACAGGGAACCTCAACAGAGAAAAAGCCTCAAGAAGATAGGGATGTGGGCAAGCCTGTAGGGCATTTTCTTAATTAGTGATTGATGGGGGAGGGCCCAGCCCACAGTGGGAGAGGCCACTCCTGGGCTGGTGGTCCTGGGTTGTATAAGAAAACAAGCTGAGTACGCCATGAAGAGTAAGCCCTTCATGGCCCCTGCATCAGCTCCTGCCTCTGGGATCCTGCCTGGTTTGAATTCCTGTCCTGACTTCCTTCAGCGCTGAAGGAAGTGTAAGAAAATAAACCCTTATGTCCTGAACTTGCTTGGGTTGTGGCATCTTATCCCAGCAATGGGAACCCTGACGAAGACCAGAGGCATCTCCTGCCACTGACAGTAAACCCGCTGTAACTCAGCCCTCTCGAAATCAGCTTAGTAAAGCTCCCGGTGTTCACAGTTACTGGCAATCTCTATGCCGATTGGGGAAAGGATGGACTACCTCTCTTCCTGATGTTTTCCTAGCTGAACTTGCGTCATCACTGCTCTCTTGGTAAGAAAGCCGGATGCCCACTCGTTTCTCCTTGCCACACACGTACCCTCCGTCCATGCTCTCCGCTGCCTCTAATCCCACCTAGCAGAACAAACGACCATGAGTCTGGCTCTCCGTGTTTTGTAATTAGACTTACTTGTCCCATCAAGCATCTTAGTACTTAGTACTGGCCCAGAATTCTGAGAGAAACAGATGTCATGGCAGTGAGGTGAGAAAAGGGGCCATAATCGTCAGGAAAAAATGTCTTTTAAAAAAGGAGTGCCAAGGAGACAGCTCCGTGGGGAAAGTGCCTGCTGCCCACGCACAAAGTTCGGGTATCTGGAACCTTCAGAAAAAGCTGGGCGTAGCTCAGCACTGGTAGGTGGAGCTGGGCGGATCCTGGGAGTTCCCTGACAAGCCAGTCTAGACAACCAGGGAACTCCAGGATGAGTGAGACACCCAGTGTCAAGGAAATAAAGCAGAAGAGGTCAGGGAGGACGCCTGGCCTTGGTCTCTGGTCTCCACGTGCACACCCCAGGCGAGCACAGAGAAAACACATGTGCACATGTGAGTAGACCACACACTTACAAAAAGAAAAAGAAAGGTGGAAGACAAGAGATAAAAGGAAACAAACTACATATTTAGGGCTTGAGAGAAGTCGGAAGACACTGAGAGACCCCCCCCCCCCCAAGCCAGCATCTGACAGAAGTTGCAGCCACGCATGTAAAGAATAGGCCGGCACCAGTCTTGGGACTCATAGGAAGAAACATTCAATCAGACCCAGCTTCTGGGGTGTGGGACCTGCAACTTGTGCAGTAGCCATCGGAGGGCGCTGGTCCTGGCTGACTGCCTTGCTGCTGCTGTCCTGGGGTTCGTAATAATTTCTCAACAAAGAGTCCCATGTTTTCATTTCCACTGCTGATTCTCAAAGGATAGAAATCGTGGGATAAGACATTTCCTGTGGCGTTTGGTGTCTCGGCGTGGAGGGAGTGACTTGAAGGGGTTTTCTTCACACGCCCCCTCCCTGTTTCTCACGGGGTTTTTGCCAGCTGCCTCTCTTGATTTAAAGATGCTAGAGAGAGACTTCCTGGGTGGAGGAAAGAATCAGTAACCTGATGTTGAGTGCGGAGAGCAGGAAGCAGCGCTCAACGAAGTTCTAAGTGGAAGAGATTCTAAACTCCTTCTGCCGGCTTCCTCTTCCTCGTTTGCAGAGGTAGGAAATGACATTTCAAAAGACAACCAAGGAAAGCTCTTCAGAATAAGGCTCCCTTATATAAAGCCTGACTTCCTTGCAAAGAAATTCTTCGAGTCCCCTTAGAAGGGGAGGGAGGCAGGAGAGGGCACCAAGGGTCACCCTGGAGTCCCCAGGGACAATTGTGGAAATGGCTGTCGCCAGTCCTTCAAGTTCTGACTGAGCTTTGGCTCTTATCAGTCATCTAACCTTCCCAAACTTCCTGTCCTTAAATAGAGCCACTACAAATGTCAGCAGCAGCTTTCCTTAGCAAAAGCCAAGTTCTGGCGTCAGGGACTCAGCTGCCCAAACTGAAAGCCCTCTCTGTGGTTCTCGGTTCACAGCCGAGGTCCCGGTTACATGCTTTCCGGCTACATGTTCTCCCTTCACGGTACAGCAGCTGAGCGTCTGTTCGAGTTTTGCTTTCCAGTCCCGGGACTGCTGTAAGTGGCATGCAAACTCGGCAGTGCCGACAAAGCAAGCCACGCAGCCTCCTTCCTTCTCCAGCTGCACCTACGTGTCTCGTGCGCCATCATACAGTCCCGGAGTCTGAGAGACGGGGCCTTTAAACACCGGCATGGGAGAGTGCCTTTTCCTTTGCAAAAAGTTTAATTACTGATATTGACCTGGATCTTGCGAAATTCCTATCCATATTTAAAATTCTTGCCTTGCTGGTTGGTCTTAGGAAGTAATGAAGCAAGCACAATCGGACATGGTCTGGATATATGTATACAAATATATTTGATTATAGCTCATCCATGTGTCTAGGCTAGTCCTCTGGTAAGACCTTTTCCTGTCAGGGGGAACTGCAGGCTATAACGGCCTCCATGGGAGAAGAAGCATTTCTGATTGTTACTTGGACACCATCCTAATTGCAAAGTCACTCAGTGAACAGAGACTAGCTGTGGCCGGTGTTTCTAGTAACAGGACATAATCCAGTCTCTAAACCACTGAATTCTATTTGTAAGCAAACAAGACCTCTTTACTGACGTTATTATAATGCTTAAGTGACTGCCAAAGCTTGAACCATGAGAAGCCAGCAGAAAAAAAAATGGATTTCTTTATTAAACATGCCCCAAAGATGTCAAAAGCCCATTAATTTAAAAGGATTCGGGGCCATGTGATCGCTCTCTCAGCTCTTCAGCAAGGAAAAGAAATGAGTGTCTCGACGCTTAGAATGTAACTTCGTCAAGTATTAACGGAGAAGGTCCGGCTTGAAGCTCTCGTTCAGATCTGCTCTCCGAGATGATGAATATGGCTTTCCTGGTATTTAAAATGAGATCCAAACCACCTATCAATCTCAGGAATTGTTCGTCAGCACTCACGCACTCCTTTCCCCGTCTGCAGGCTCTCCCCCAGTGGAGAGGTGTCTAGGAAGTCGATTAAAGTGCACGCTCATAACCCCGTAAGTGGTTGTCAGCCCCGGGAAGATGGACAAGTGGGCTCTTCGCCAGATCAAATGCTTCCCATTAGGCAGTCAGAAAATGTGAAGCTCGCAGCAGCTTGCTTGTTCTAGCAACATGAAATCACCGCCACTCAGATAAATAGGAGAAACGGTTGAAACCACTGCTTTCTGTTTTCCAATTCCATCTCCCATGAAAAGGGAGAATATTAAGTTGCTTGTCACATCCAGGTCACCAAGCTGCGGCTACCAAGATCATCATGGATTCAAAGCAACTTTAAAGGTGTTTAGGTTTAACTGACGAGGCAACAACAGTACCAGGGATGGTGAAATATTCTTAAGTTCCAAAAGAAAAACTAAAGGGGACGAAGATGTCCGAACGCCTTCAAATGAAGCATGGGGGTTAAACAATCACTATCCTTCATTTCCTGCTATGGGAGGTTGGACTACCAATAAACACCCAGCTTCCTCCGGAGGGAATAAAGAATTAACAATTCTCCCACCACCTCTGCAGCCAACACACTGTGTCTAGTCACATTCAGACCCTACCCCACGGCACTGCACAGCTGAGAGAGTCAGAAGAGCTAAGGGCTCGTCTACTAGGAATCCTGACCAAATCCCCTCTTCAATTGCACTTCTTGTTTTCCATCTTTAAGATGGTTAGAAATGGGGGAAGTAGGAAACAGGCGACCCAAGTCCTTTACGGTCAAGAGTCTCCTCCTGTGGCGTTTTCTGTTACCTCTATGCAATCCTGTATGCTGCTACAAAACATCCAATGGCGACAGTAAGATAGCTCAGTGGGTAAAGGATCTTGCCACACAAGCCTGTTGACCTTAACTGGATCCCCAGAACCCATGTCAAAGTGGACCGATTGACCCATCTCCGCAAACTTGCCCTCTCATCTCCATATGTAGCACACATGTGCTGTGGCATGCACATGTGTATTCAGGTCATACTCAGATCATAATAGATAAAACATTTAAAAAAGATTCTTCAGTGCTCCAACTTGAATGTGTCATTGTATCATCTACCTGGATGCAGGACCTTGATTGCGCCCATACTATAGCAGGAGAAAAACACGAATCCAGGCACGCTGAGACCTACAGCAGTAAGTCATTTTAATGCCTACCTAAGTGTCTGGGAATACAGAAGGGGAAAAAAATACATCTGTGGAAATTCAGAAGTTTTGCAAGGAAGATGAAAGCTAAGCAGAGATGCTAGCTTGTAGGCTGTGTTTTCTAAACAGGAAAGGACAGGGTGGCTTTGTAGCCAGAGGCAGTGTCACATAAAGAGCTCAGACACATGCAGCGCTCTAGCAAGAAAGGCAAATGAAGAAAAACGACGGGTTCGGTTAGTTACAAAGAGCTAAGTCTTGTTCAACTTTGAGTTCCCATGCCAATTTACCTAACCCCACCACACACAACAAAAAGAGTTTTATTTGGATCATGATTCAGGAGACTAGAGGGTCCATATAGCACAGATCAGCATCCTGGAAAGGACCCATCAGAATATCACATGACTGTGAGGCAGAAAGGGGACCAACCTTGTGGGCAGGAAGGCATATATGTGAGTGAGGAATAGAGGGGGAGCAGACACAGTCTGCTTTAGCAATCAGTCCTGTCCTACTGCACAAAGGGAAAATGAATATTCATGGAGGCGGAGCCATAGGACCTACCTTCAGCTAGGCCCGGCCTCTTGAAGTTTCCATCACACCCCTACTCCAGGGACCAAGTGTTCCGCACACGGACCTTTGAGCCACAGACCATATCCAAACAATCACTGGCTTCCTAGAGCAGATCAGTACACGCACTCTGCAAAGGCTGGACACCTCAGGTCATCCACAGGGAAAAGTGGGCACAGACAACGCATAACTAGGTGAGCGTGGCTATGTTCCAATAAATTATATTTACAAAAACAGTGGCAGTCTGGCTGTACACGAAGCTGTAGCTTCACAGCCCTGTCCTGGAACGTACCGGGAGACACAGGTGGAGATGCTCAGACCGACATTGGCGAGACGCATGGGAGATGTTAGTATTTTTTAAGTAAAGGAGAAACAATGCAAATCTGTATGCTAAAAGAAATAACAGCCGCATCCGGGATGGACATTTTCATACTTCGTGTGGTCAGGATAAAAGCGATATCCTCTCTGTTCTTCACTATGCTCTGATTTCCTCAAGTTGAACCCAGCACGGTCACGTTTCCCCACGTAAACATAAAAGCGGGGAGACGTCCTTTTTGATCTGGAAAGCGGCACAGCGCAGCACGTCCCGCCTGCCCTGAAACACCTGAGCCAAAGTTCAAGATTAAAAAAGGAAGTCTCTCTCTAGTCCAAAGGCCACCCGTGGGGCCAGTGAACAGTCCCACGGTGCCACAGAGGCAAATCCCACGTTATCCGACAAGGTCCCTAGGGAGGCCAGGCTGTCTGCAGAGGGCCTCTTGTTGGTAGGTTCTGCCACCGCGACACCCACAATCCACAGGACAGGGACCAACAACAGCAAGGAGGAAAGAGGGGCAATATTCCTAGAGCTGCTTTCAATTCAGACAGTAAAATAATATTTATATTTTGTGTACTCTGGAGCACTGATAGTGCCCTATGCTAGGCCACGATGGTGAGCAAGGCACCTGGCTCTCAAAGATCTCCCGATCTGGGGAAAGGGTCTCTAAACTTTTTTTTTTTTGGTCTAAGTTTTTAAAGGAAACCTTTTTCTGCGCCGGTGACCCTGCAGCTGCATAAGAAGAGAACAGGTAACGTGGAGACCAGTGGATGCAGGGGTACTCTAGTAAAACTGTGTTTTGTTCAGAGTCTGAGTTAGACACAGCTGACAATAAGTCGGGGGTGCACACATGAAAAGCATTAAGGCACAAGGCTCCATGCAAACTTGAGTTTGAGGTGCTGGACCAAGTCTGAGAGGTCCAGGAAACAGCTGAAAAGTAAGATAGTGGGAACAAACGCCCCAGAAGAGGAAAGGGGGTACAGAGACTCAGGCTAGTGGGCTGAGGCACACGGAGAGCCCTGGACACGGCCAGAGGGTCTCAGGCACTGAAGGACAGGAACAGCCAGGTCCCTTTAGGCCAAGAGGATGCATTAGGGATCTTGGCTTCTATTCTACAGTAAGAGAAAAGCATTGAAGGGCTCTAGGAATTGATTGGTCTGCTGTAAGAGATTTGGAGGTGGCAGAAGGCCAGGTAAAATAGGCCATAGGAACCTAAGTAGAAACTTAGAAAACAATTCTGTCTTGGTTTTGGCTCCACCCACAGTCCGGCAGAGTTCAGGTCTTGGTTTGCACGGATTTTTGTATTTGGAATCTCAGAAAGCATATGGAAGGGGAAAGTGGGGTGAAGGGGAGAGAAAAGCCAATGCTGCTCTGGACACTGGAAATCAATTATTCTGGGGACCCGCTAAGGAGGTATGGGGTATGCACTTACACACCCATCCATATGGGGATAAAGAGCATACAATCCTCATTTCTTGAATGAACAGGGGAAACCTGTGCTGTGCTCTGCCTGCAAAGGCCCCCTGATTTCTGTTGTTTTAATAAGGAACCCTAATAAAAAACAACACAGGGGAGGAAAGAGTTCATTGGGCTTATAACTCCAGGTTATAGCGCATCACCTCGGGAGAGTCAAGGCTGCTGGTCATATCACGCCCATGTTTGCCTCCTGGTACTCAACAATCTTCCGCTACACACTTACACAGTCCAAGGCTCAGCCCATAAAACAGTACCGACCACCTTCAGGGTAGAGCTTCCCACCTCAAGTAACAATCAAGACAACCCCCCACAGACATGTCCACAGGCCAACTTGGTCTAGGTCAGTGCTTCTCAACCTGTGGGTCGAATGACTCTTTCACAGGGGTCACCTAAGACCATTGGAAAACACAGATATTTGCATTACAGTTCATAACAGCAGCAAAATTGCAGTTACGAAGTAGCCATAAAATAATTTTCTGCTTGGGGGTCACCACAACATGAGGAACTATATTAAAGCATCAGGAAGGTTGAGAACCACTGCTCTAGAGAGTTACTCATGAGACGCTCTTCCCAGTGATTCTAGGTTGCGTCAAGCTAACAGTTAACCTAACCAGCACACCTTGCTAGTGAAGAAAGCCATCAGACAGAAAGAGGGGGGACACTGACGGTTGAAGTGGGACACAGAGGACCAGTCCACTGAGCTGCGGACCAGTCCACTGAGCTGCGGACCAGTCCACTGAGCTGCGGACCAGTCCACTGAGCTGCGGACCAGTCCACTGAGCTGCGGACCAGTCCACTGAGCTGCGGACCAGTCCACTGAGCTGTGGACCAGTCCACTGAGCTGCTAGGCAGCTGAGGCATGGTCCTGTATAGATGGCACACCAATAGCATTTATGCAAAGTAAACTTTCTGTTTCGTCCGAGTAAAACAAGAACACTAGAAGCTATTTTCAAATGCCATCAAATATTTCTAAATAATTGATTTTTCTGGCCAATGTCAAAAAAAAAAAAGAAAAAGAAAATGTCTACAGATACGAGGTATGTAATCAGTCTCAGGGGCTATGTTTAAACCATTGAACAACTGAAGCATCACAGACAAAGATAATTCCAAGTTGACTCCAACGCTGTCAGGGTGTGGTGTGGCACGCTTTTACTCCCAGCACTCGGAGGCAGAAGTGGACGGATCAGTATGAGGTAAGCCAACCTGGTTTTTATAGAGAGTTCTAGGCCAGTTGGGGGTCACTGAGACTCTTTGTCCTACAAGAAAAACAAACAAAAACTCTTGAGGATGAACTGGACGCATAGCAGCCCAGTGCAGCAAGGACTGAACAAACTCAGAGGAATTCCCACAGCAGCAGGAATGTTCTGGACCTCAGCTAGAGAAAGTGTACTAGAAAGTGCAACCTGACTCATGCTGTGAGAAAGACAGAAAAATCCCACATGAGTTTCTTCAAGTCATATCTTTGGCCTTCTGCACCTACATCTGGCATCTATAGATTTGACCCATGATTGAAAATATGTTTAAAGTTGTTATCTGCACTAAAAATGTGCTCATTTTTCTCTTTGTTGCTCCCTGAGGATGACAGAATAGCGATATTTACACTGTGTCAGGTATTATAAGTAAGCTAGAGACCAATAGAGAACATGGGGGGGGGGAGACACAGGGCTCCTACAGACAGTACTCCACTTTATATAAGGGACTTGCATGTCAGAACCTCTGAACAATGGGGAGTCAAGACTCTGCAAACACACTCATCTGAGATGGGTTTGCAGGAACCAACCCACGAGTGCTACTGACTGCAAACACCTGCTTTCTAACCAATCTACCTCCCTGCTGTAAAATGGGGCCTAAAAGTGCTGGTTACCCAAATTACAGTCCAAGGTCACCATGGTATTAAGGTTTTGTATCTGAAGGTAAAGAATTTCAAACCGCTTTCATGGTTTCACACTCGGAGTCACTGAGGTAGGAACGACCTCCCAGCGAGGCGCGGCTTCATGCATTTTAACGGCTCACTGTTGGTGCCCTGGTCCTGGGTGGAGGTGCAGGGCTCTAGTGGAATTTAAACACTGTGATCACAGGTCACCGTCGCAGCAAAATTGCTGTGGTGGCAGTTTAGTGACTAGAAGACGCCTAATCGATGAGGACAGAAATTGGTCTGATTCCATGGCTGCTGTCCCAACTCCATGAGGCCAATTATCCCGCTGACCACATACATCATCTCTCTCCTTCCTCACTCAAAAATGACTCCGACACAGAGTCTGTTGTTTTCACTCACCTAAATACCGGGTAAGGGAAGACTTGGCCCTCTCTCCTCCTTCCAAACCACACTTTGCATCTCATTCCTATACTGCTTGATGTTTGTGCGAGGACGGCTCAGGTTCAGTCCGTAACTAAAGTCCACTCAGATACCGCTGGGCTTGAACGAGCTTCCCACACAGCCTACCTATTGGGAGATCATCTTAAAGGACAGCAAAATGTGGGTAAAACTCCACCAGGAGGTTAGCCAAGCAAACTGTTCTTAATGTTGGTCAGGCCCCCTGAACTTCCTCTTGTGTTTCTTCAATGAACTTTTCTCTTTAAAGAGTCTATCCATCTTCATCAGGTTCTCTCCAAGGCTGCTGAACTAATATTCTCTCTCTCTCTCTCTCTCTCTCTCTCTCTCTCTCTCTCTCTCTCTCTCTCTCTCTGTGTGTGTGTGTGTGTGTGTGTGTGTGTGTGTGTGTGTGTTTATACATACGAAACACTTTGTTTTAAAGCTACCTTATTTCTGTCTCCTGACCACATCCCTGACCATCTGATCCCATACTGATACCCTCGCCTTGGCTTCATTCTCTGAAATCCGTGGATGGCAGGCCATTGATAAAATTAAAATTGAAAGCTAAAACATGGGTTAGAGCAGTGATTGAACTTGAAGCGCGCAAGAGCAAGGAAACAGCCCGATGCTGTAAACAGCCAGAACCTCAGAGTTGGCGGGTCCAACACTCATCATCCTAACAATGCCTATGGCATGGCAATGACGGTGGCTATTGACTAATCACAGGATGGAAGACAAGGCAACTCTGGCTCCGAGGGCAAAGGTGCTTGTCCCACGAGCCTGCCTGATGGCCTGGGTTCCATTCGTAGAACTCACGCGAAGGTAGAAAGACGGGCCTTCACACACATGCATGCACACACTCATGCACGCAGACCATACACAATAACACATATTTAAAAATTGAAAGGTCAGGATATAAACGTAGGTCTTGAGATCAGGGATTCCACCTGCTCCCTTCACAACCTGCTTTCAGCTCCTCCCTCCTCTCCATAGCAGCTCATGCTCCTGTCTCAGCCTTGTCCCCCACAAGCATGTCCGACTGAAGTATCTAAAGTTCCAGGATTTCATCAAACTGGACAGCTAAACTGGCCGAGTGTACATCAACTATATAATGAAGGCACAGCAAGACCTACCCTCCAGGCTTCCAGGATCAGGCAGCCCCAGAGGACCCATAGCCACAATGAGGAAATTCAAACTGGATCCCCAAAGAGGTCCAAAGAAACCAGAAAGAGTAGATGGGGGAGGGGCACATGGCAGTCATCTGCCAGAGCAAATTTCAAGTTGATAAAAGAACATTATTGAATCGTCACAAGTCATCTCATACTGTGTGTTCCAAGACAAATGGCTCCTGCAGAAATATGTCATTTAATCGGAGAAATTTAGTATACCTTTAAAAGACAAATTCTGGATCAACTTAATTATCAACAGATTCTCTATTCAAGCCCATTAACATACCATGTATTATTTTCATCTTTTCTCATCTGTAGATCTAAATGAACTTTTGGGTAAAATCTAGTAGAAACGGGAGCTGTCCCCCATCTCAGTTCAGTACCTCCCCACGGTGGTACTTTCTATTACTTCACCCCCTGCAACCTTCCTTCGTCTCCCAGACAGCAGCTTCACAATGGTTTTATGGGTTCCATCGCCACCCCCTTCCAAGAACAGGGGTTCACAGAAAGGCTGCTGAGAAATTTCTTCGATAAAAACACAGAACTCTGTCTCAAGCCAGATTCTCAGAAGAACTCTAAAAGCAGAGAGGTGCGGCCGTGTGCTGGAGTGTCATGATGCTAATACAACTTTTGGCACTTTAGAATTAACCCGTGGCTTTCATGAACATCAGCAAAAACAGTCTGAGCCCTGGTGGGAGGAGACAAACTGAACTCACATAAGTAGCAGGTTCAGAGTTAAGAGTCCAGCGTCTCTCCCAGCAGCTCACAGTGCTTCTCCCTGAGTACAGGACATGATGAGAGGTCTAGACTGGTCCACAGCATTGTGCTGAACTCAAATTAAAACTGGAGAATAGTAAACAGAGAGTCAGAGCTGGTGCCACACGCCTCTAATCCCAGCCTGGACTAGAAGGGAGCGACTGTGAGTGAGCGCAAGGATGGAGGGAAGGGGGAATTTGTGCATGGTAAGGCTTTGTCTGTCTTAACTATATGGACTAGTGATGTCAAAGAGGAAGAAAAGACTCAACCTCCACTAGAGTTGCAAAGCTTGCTCACCTGATTCGTCAGAGAGCTCCTAAGGACCCTCATCAGGTCACTGTTATTTATGCACAACTATAGCCTCCTTGGCTACCCAATTCCTCGGAGGACAGCCTATTAAAAGGGGGAAATTATAATGATGAAGGAATGTGCTACACACAGGCCAGGGAGAGTAATAAGAATTGACAGCTGGCCATTAAGGGAGCTAAGACAAAAGAGCTGAAAAACCAGGGTAGCCGTAAAACATGGCAGTGGTCCACACCTCTGTGGGCTCAGGCAGTATTTCTGGGCCTTCCGCAGGACAGTAATTGCTGCTTATGATAATGTTCCTGAACCAAAAGGTGCGCTGCTTGTTAGAGTGTTTCAGGAAATGACTCCATTTCTAGAAGATGGATCTCCAAAGTTAGTTAAATAATAATCACTGGGTATTTAAAGGGGAGTGGAGAAAATCTCATGTCACATACGTTCTGGAAAACAGGCAGCAGGAACAACAATGAGTGTCCCCATCCACGCGCTGTGGCCACTGGGAAACCTCTTCATCCTTATTTCACTGAGCCCCAGAAAGCATCCCGGGAGGCACATGAGCAGCGGTGTGCCCCATCTACAGAGGAAGAGGTAAGGCATGGGAGGTTGATTTGCAAAGTCAAAAGTCACTGCCTGTCGACTCCGAAGTGTGAACACCAAGCCAACCTGGCCACAGCTTTAACTGGACCAGCTTTTAGTTACTATGCTTTTTTTTTTTTGCCTTTTCCCTCATATCCAACCACAGCAAACTCCAGTTTCATTTATTTGAGAGTGAGACGTAGGCTACATGGATGGCTCAATGGGTAAACCGCTTGTCTTGCAAGCAGAAGAACCTGAGTTTGATTCTCCAAACCCTCAGAAGCCCAATGCTGGGGAGATAGAGGTAAGATTTCTGGAGTGCACTGGTCGGCTAGTCTAGCCTAAATGGTGAGCTCCAAGCTATTGAGGGATCTTGTCTCAAAGGATACCTGTCTGGCCACACACAAACACACACCCCACCTATATACCCTGTACCTACATACACATTGTGGGGCTGGAGAGATGGCTCAGCAGTTAAGAGCACTGGATGCTCTTCTAGAGGATCCAGGTTTAATTCCCAACGCTCACATGGTGGCTACTAACTATTTGGAACTCCAGTTCCAGGGGATCTGGTACCCTCATCTGGCTTCTGTAGGCACCAGACAGACATGTGATACAGAAATACACACAAGCAAAGCACCTATACACACAAAACAATACATTTTTTAAAAGTTGCTTGAAAATCAGACGTATCGTTCATCTAACAGTCATTTGTTGAGCATTTTGTGGGGCTTGGGCACTGGCCTGGGGCCTGTGGATACAAAGATGAACAAAACACAACTCTTGCCCAGAGGCAGGAAGCAGAGCAGCTTGGGAGACTGGCCCACCAGCCACCGATTACTCTGCAGTGTGCACGTAAAAACAGAACTGCTGTCCGGGGATGGCCATGCCCGGCCTGACCATCAGTGACCCAGAGAAGGGCATTTCAAAAGACTGTACTCCCCTGAAGCTCATCAGAGCCTGGAGCGTTGCCTTCACTGTCTGAGCACTGGGCTCTGAGGCCCGGGAAGGAGCGCGCACATTGGTGACCAGAATAGCGTCTTATTATAACCGTCTCTAATGATGACCACACTAGTCCAGTCAGCATGCGAGAACAATATTCTCCACGCACTCCAACCTGCAGGTAAGTGGTGGGCTCAGTCAGCTTCGCAGGTCCGCCTTGTCTGCAGGCAGCACAGGTATGTTTTCTGGAAAGTCTACGGGGGGAAAACCTCTCTCATACCTAATTATATAAACAGACCAACCACTACCAAAATAAAAAGAAAAAACTTCCATTACACCCACCTGTGGTTTCCTGCATGTCGGCTTTGGGAAGCAATTCTGAGTGCCTTTCCCAGAAAACTAAACTTCAAGCCTCCTATTTTTATATAAAGTTTAATGAATTCCATAAACAATCCAAGAATTCATTCTTGTTATGAAAAAGTCACAGGTCAGAGTATGCAGAATAAAATCATGTAAGGTTCTACTTCACTCCCCACTCCCTTCCCTCCCATTCCAGGCAAATAGCTTAATTTACAATATTTCATAACTCCAGGTGTTCACCTACCCTCTGCCTACACTCACACAGATCTACGGCTTTGGGCCCATTTTACCGAAAATGGAATCATGCCCATAGGCCCTGTCTTATCATTTTCTGGTTGTGAATGAACAATATGTCTTGAAGATCTGCTTAGATTTATATATGTGTTTCTCAGGGAGTTAAATAGCTTTGTAGTCTTTTAGTTGGGGCATGAATTATGATTTAGACAAGTATCTTGGTGGATATTTATGATTGTTCCGGTTGTTTGCTATTATAAATAATAATGCAAAGAATATTCTCTTTTAGTCAGGTGGTGATGGCACACACACTTCCTGTCTCAGCACTTGGGAGTCAGAGGCTGTCAGATCTCTCAGTTCAAGGCCAGCCTGGTCTACGAAGTGAGTTCCAGTACAGCCAAGTACACAGAGAAACCCTGTCTGAAAAACCAAACAACCAACCAACCAAACAAACAAACAAAGAATATTTTATGTGTGTGGGTGTTTCACCTACATGAATGTCTATGCACCACATGCATGCAGTGCCCATGGAGGCCAGAAGAGGGCGTTGGATCCTCTGGAGCTGGAGTTAGAGAGATGGTTGTGAGTGGCTGGGTGGGTGCTGGGGATTGCATCCAGCTCCTTTGGTAGAGCAGCCAGTACTCTTAACCTCCTAAGCACAACACAATCTCTCCAGCCCTGCAAAGACGATTCTTATATGCACGTCTTTGTGACGATGTGCCAGAGGGAGAAAGGTCTGTGCAAACGGTACGTGCAAACAAGCTGTGAAGTACGATTGGCATCAGCACCCACCCCAGCAAACTCCGGGAATGCCTACTTCCCCACTGATATTTGTCAACGACTTCCCCTGCCATCGGCTGTCTTTATTTGACTTTGTGATGACCAGGAAGTGGGCATTTACTGGTCATTTCTACTCCTTTTTGGATTGCCACATATATTGTTTGCCCATATTTCTTGCTAGTGGCCTTTCCTTTTCAGTTGATGAAATCTGGGGGACATCCTTAAGATTTCTCATCCAGACAACGTTTCTAAATCAGTCTAGCCACCTGGATGGATCTGATTTTGTTCCCCAAGCAGGCAAATACGCCAAGAATATTCTGATGGCCTTGATGAAGCTCTTCCCTGAATCTTCTACCCAGATGTCAGTCACAGGAATAACCCCCCTGCCGTCTGGAAGGGTACCAATAAGCTCAGTGGCAAGTTTTGTTTTTTTGTTTTTTTTTTTCTAGAAACAAGCAGGCTGGACATAGATCTCTTGTGACAAAGCACAGTGCCCCCTCTGGAAACCTGGAGTGGATGCTGGAGTGTCTTGAGCTAAGGTAGGAGATGCAAACAAGAACGGGCTGCTGGGCAACCATGCATCGCCATGTTAGGAGCAGGTGGGGATGCAGGAAAAAATATCTGGCAGAAGAAACAGTTTTGATAGAAAAGGAGGTGTAAAGAGCTAAGCAAACACGATGGAGACTTAACCACAGCGTCCCTCCTCCCGTCTCTAGTCGTGCCTGACCAGCTCCAACCTTGAGCTTCATTTTCTGCACCAGGTAGGTACAGTTAACTCCCGCGAAGTGCTGATTCTGAAGCAGAGAGCGCTAACTTCAGTAATTTGTTCCAACAAGTTGAAGGCTGACTCCCACAGCAAATTAGCGATGCCGGCTGAGTCATGAAAGGGTCACAGACAAGTTTCATAGCAACTATTTGCCTCTATTCTTAGCAATCCTCTCGGAGCGAGAGAATAACAAAGATTTGGGGTCTATTCACACAGCAGACTGTTCGTATGTTCAGAATTACACAGCGCCATCATTCTCATCGTGAGGGTGGCTGTGCCCTGCCCCCCTCCACCGTGGAGAAGACGGAAGGTCTCTCATGCTTAATGCTTTCAGGGGCTTCAGAGCAGCAATGGACGGAGGGTTTCAGGTCTGCACATGGCTGTATGTTTTACAGGCGCAGGCAGCCAGGGAGAATGGAGAAGTCTTGGACCTCAGAGGCTGAGTAGGGGGCACTCCGGTTCCAGCAGGTGCCACCATTTAGTGAAGGGAGTAGAACAAGGCCTGGATCTGGCATGGATGTGTCTGCTAAGCACCAAGCTCTGGGACCGAGCTCCAAACTTGTTCCTTGAACCACAGTTACAAGGAAATCTGGATCTGAACCATCATATTTGCATACCATCAGAATTCTCTGAATGACTATGTATCATTGTGAACCAGGGGAAGGGGGCAGCTAAAGGGCCAAAGGAAGCGACTTGGTGCCGCTCTTCTAGTGCCTATAAAATGCAGAGTCTCAGGAACGTGCCAAGGCTGTGCCAGTGGATGGGGCATGACGTGTTCTGGATCTAAAAAGGAATCAGCCCACATTTTCACTGCGGCCTCAGAAGCACAGGTGTGTATACACACAGTAGCCATAAATCCCGTACTGAAGTTCTGATTGGAAACATGGCAACATTTCCAGATAAGTTGAAAACAGGATGATGGCTCGGATAAAAATATTCTTGCTGCTACAATTGTTCCAAGGACTATCAATCAGTAGTTTGAGATTTTGAAAACTCATCCCAGAGGGTTTTCTTTTGGGGGGGGGGTGGAGTTTTTGTTTTTGTTTGGTCATGATTGTTGTTCTTTTAGTGCTGGGGTAAAACCAGGGCTTCACTCCTAATAAGCGCTGGTAATACCACCAGCTCCTTCCTTTGCTTCAATATGCACTTGCCTTTGTTGGTCCTTTGCTTTTTGAGCAATGCTGTCATCTCAGAATATTGCTGCAAGTCCCGCTTTGAGCTGCCTGTGGTGCAAAACAAATCAGCCTTTTTCTTTTGTCAAAATGTAGAGATGCCTTTGACAAAGTCTAGAGAATGAAGGTTTTTAACAAATCTCTGCTAGGACCGCAGTGGCCTGGGGAAGGGGATAAAATGGGTCAGAGGTCAGGATGAGTAGCAGAGACTTTGTGCCTTGCCACTCACTACTCTCTTCCCAACCCTGGACTCGGTGAGGCTACTCTCAGAGTTCTCAAAATAAAATTCTCTGTGACTGCCACCTCTCACTTCAGTCAGTACCCTCACTGGCAGACAGCTCACCACCATGCCAAGAGACCACTGCACCCCAGAAATCAGCACAAATGTAAGACAAACGGTTTGACCAGTTCTTCTTTGAACAGCACTGAGTCCTTTCTGATTCGTCTGAATAAACAAAGCTTCCTGCCTCTAGTTCCTGCCAGCTTCCAGATGGGGCTGGCAACCCTGAGAAGGACAGATCCCCAGGGGAAGAAGGAATGTCTCCCCTTCCCCCTAAGAAATATCTCTGAATTTGAAGCAGTAGACACTAGAAACACCACATGAAGCTAGGTTATCTGAGTAACCTATGGGGTCCACCCTTTTCTCAGTTCTAGAAGAAATAGAAACACTTTACGCCAAGTTGTGGGACCGAGTTAAATAAAGGTGCAGAACTCTTTTCAACGCATTTCAAAAGTTTTGCTCAAAGCCACAGTCCCCCAGGGTGTTCATTCCACAAAGCTACACCTCGCAGTCTGCCATCAGCTGCTGGCTCTGCAGAGGGTTTCTTCTGAACTTAAATCTCAAGCCCTAGACAGGAAAGGTTGTAAAAGCTGTTGTAGGGATAGGAAATGGGCACGGAACTAAGTAACCTCGCCAGTCATATACGTTCAACATCTACCGCAGCTTAAAGAAGCCATGGCCACCAATAATTATTTAGGAGGATGCCAAAGCGTTGTGACCCATCCTGGAGCTTATCTGCGAGGCTGTGGCTTCTCCACACCAGCCAGAGGGGAAAAAATCCTGCTCTAAACCAATGAAGGCTGCAGTTGCTTAAGAGGGAAACAGAAGCTTAAAGATTGAGTCGGGATTTTTTTTTCCCTTCAGGGAGCATAAAAATCCCTACAAAACTTAACAGGGTCCTCATTCCCCCCCCCCTCTCTCTCTCACACACACACACACACACACACAGGGGTGCTTGACCGTGTACCACCACACGTATGTGGAGGTCAGAGGACAACCGTAGAAGCTGGTCCCCTTCTTTCACCATGCAGGTCCCCGATCAAACTCAGCCTGCCAGACTTGCAGCAGGTGCCTTTCCCCTCTGAGGCATTTATCCAGCCCCGCATGTGTTTCTCATGCTTCAAAATGGGCAAAATTAAGTGATAAGATCAAAAGCCTTAGATACAAGAAATGACCTGTGGTTGTTAGGGTTAGCGGATAACACCTTGGGTTTAACCAGCCCTCGCACGGTCTCTCACTTGGATGGGTTTACCACCGTAGGGAGGAGGCCATCTACCATCCCAAACTTCAGAAATTTTTATGGAGGACCAAACCAAATTTGAAAGGTGACAGCAGCAGTTTACGGCCCCCACTTAGGAAGTGCTGAGTACCGCACGACTCATTTTGCGGTTCTGCTCAATTTTCTGCAGGCAACAGTAAGTGGTGGTGACAAGGTGTCTCTCTCTATAGCTCAGTCTGTCAGTCCAATGCAGGACGGGCTGAGCTGCTGATGGATTGGCCTTGGCACAGGTGATTCAGGAGGATGATAGCAGCAGATCTGCCCTTTCCCAGGCTCGCAAAGAAACTGTATAAGAACTTAGACCCGTCCTACCACTTGAAAGTAGATTGGAACTTTTTTGTTTGTTTGTTTTTCAAGACAGGGTTTCTCTGTGGTTTTGGAGCCTGTCCTGGAAGTAGCTCTTGTAGACCAGGCTGGTCTCAAACTCACAGAGATCTGCCTGCCTCTGCCTCCCGAGTGCTGGGAAATTGATCGGAAAGCAAGAACTATATAAAATAAAAGATGAAGGTTTACAAGGCCCAGAACACAAGCACAATAGTCTGAATGAAAAAAAAGAAAGAAAAGAAAGGGAGGGGGAATAAAGATTTTCTTTTTTTATTTTTATGGAGATAAAAGTGAGAAAGCAGGCAAAGGGAAGAGTCCAGGCTGAGCATTATTGGCAGACTAAACCTGACCAGGAGAGGAGAGAAGGGGAGGGAACAGCCCTCAGACCAAGAGAAGTGGCCAGGGTCTAGAGGCCAAGAGACCAAGAGGCCAAAATGGCTGAGTTATTAAGATCAGGCTGGGGAAGGAAAGTGGAAGCCCAGACCATGGGAGGGAGGGTTTAGGGTAGGGAAAAACAGGGTGAGCAGTGATGGGAGGAGCCACAGGTACTGAGGGATGCTGGGAGAGCTAGCGAGTGTCTGTTCTGATATGTAATCAGCACCTCAGTCCGCCATTTGTCCTGGACTTCTGAGACTTAACAGAGTCTAAGGTGAAAACGAAGCTTTAACCTGAGTAAAGAAGGATGGAGGAACACAAGTGGACAATTAATGTGCAAATATATGTATATTTGTTGATATTTGTAAGTCCTTCATCCCCCCCCACCCACCCAGAAGGAAAATCTGCTGAGTCACTCTAGCCCTGTACTGGTGGAGGGCAAGGAGAAGGAAAATGACGGGCAGCAGCAGGCCTGCTTGCTCTATCCAGAAGGCAACATAGTAAGACAATGAACTGAATTAGCCTGGCAGCAAGGGAGGACCTCAGCAGAGAAGGGACTGACGGTTGTGGAAAGAGCTAGAATATACGGGGAGGAACATGCGTCAAAAGTGGTTTTCAGAGATCTTGATCTTGGTTGACTTATGTAGAAACTTCCAGTAATGATTTCCCTTGCTTCCCAAGGATGTCAGATGTCACTTCCCTGGGATTAACTCTCCTCAAAGCAGCCAGTTTTATTCTGTTTACATAGGCCATAGACTTGGTACAGGAAGGAAACCTCTCAGGGTAAAAGCTGAGGCTATCTGCAGACCAAGAGGGGAGGTGTGGTTTATCCAGGATTTGAAGCCTCGTACAAAGATCTGCCACACAGGTGTTGAGAACCATGAGAGGAGCTTGTAGGGTAAATTCCTGGCTCAAAAACCCACCAAACCCCACCAGTCTCTGAGCTTGAAATCCTACCAATCCCTGGGCTTGCCCCGGGCTCCGGGAGACGCTCTGGGAGGAGCCACAGGTGCTACCGTCTTTCCCAATAAATCTCTTGAGTGAGGTTTGTTGTGTGTGTGGCTTTGCAGCATTCCCTGACTCCCAAATACCAGGACACCTTTCCCCACCGGGAGCTGCAACACAGCTCTTACTAAATTCACAGTGACGGCTGAGTTATGTCAAGGGGTCCCCTGAGGCTGACAGTCACAGTTTGCAATAGCATCCGTCTGAATAGCAGTGGGTTTTCCCCAGAAGTGGCCTGGTTGAAGGAAATAGAAAACACACAACTGGATCTCTTCTGGGTTTGTATTGCCCCAAATAGGACAACTTCACATCCAACATATCCAACACGTAGGAACCACTCAATAAATCTTTATGAATGAATGAATGAACAAACGAACAAGACAGTTGCTAATCTGACTAAAGAGTGGTTGAGATGATAAGCCATCTTATCATCTAGTATCCAAACTGAACAGGGAAGGAAGTGAAGACAAGGGGACCTGAGAGAGGGACCAACACAAAGGGTCCTATTTCCTCAGCATCCTTAGCCCCTGAGCAACTTCACACCCGAGACAATTTTGAGTTGTCTTTGAGTCTCAGGCACCCCCTGGTGGTTGGTCTGGGAGCTGGTAGGTCCAATCCTCTTTCTATACATACACCCCAAGTGTTCCCCCTTCCACCCTCCAGCACTCCCTAATTTCTCCTTAGACCCTCTCCTTCTCATGCAGTCTTTTAACTTGATGTCTCTCTTCTCTCTTTTTATTGCCCAGTTACCCTAGGTATCTCTCTTTCTTTTGGCTTCATCTGGTTTCCCTTTTTAGCTTATGAAAACAATCCCATCATGGTAATTATGGATAATCATAGAACACACAGTACATGGGAAAGAAGGGCGAGGAAACCTTTACATTGCAAAGTTCAAGAAACCAAAACTTCTCAGAGTTACAGGAAAGAGACACAAATTTCAAATGTTACAAACTACATCATCTTGTATCTAATTACCCTGTCCTTACCTGAGCCCAAGCACTCAGAACATCTTCTATTGTGACATTTCTCATTAGTTTTTTAAATTATTAACATTAGAACTGTGTTGCTGTTATTTTTTTTAATTGCAATGTATATGATTTCTGCTGCCACATAGGTTGGGTAGCTGTTTGGAAAGCAAAGACGTTTATGCTGTTGTCCAAGTGGACTTTTGGACCACAACCTATTTGCCTGATTCTTTGTTTAGATTTCCTGACGTTCACAATAAGCTACTGAGTAATAACTCTTGATAAGGTTTATTATAAATCAGAATGAGTGGTGACTGTCTGAAAGGGTCAACCAGCCACCTTTTGGCTCCCACTTCCTCTTGTATACCAGGCTATTTTAAGATTGTTTCCATTCCCTGTGCTCTTCTTCCCAACCCTGACACTATTTGTATCTCTTTGGTGGCGTTTTTGTAACGCAGGAAAACTTAAATAAGTTCCAAGACTGCTGAACACCCTTATTGCGAATCTCGTCTGGGAAAAACTCCAAACACACATTTGCCATTTTAAGCCATTCCTTTGAATCCCCACTATTGTCAGCAACAGCCCCATATTATTGGCTTCTTATTGAATTTCCCCCTTTTCCTTTCCAGAAGTTAGCTAGAACATTCTAATTTCCTCTTCTCTCATTATGTTTTCTTCTGTCCCCCAGTTGCTGAAACACAAGCGTTGCTTTAGCTTTTTGACTTCCAGAGCAAACACTTCTCACCATAAGTCACACTGTGCCGTTCTGAAACCCATCATCCTCTTGTTACTCCACGCTGTCTCTTCAGTCTCCCTTCTTCACCTTTCTCTAAGTCACCCCGCGTTCACACCTCATCTCCACTCACTCCCACCTGCTTTATCATTTCCCCCGCCCATGTTCTGTCCCAAGGTCCTGCTCCAGCTCCAGACAGCTTCCCTACCACATTTATGCATTCTCTTGCCAACCAAGCTCCAGAGTCCACTCCTTCTGTGGTGAATCCTGTGCTCTTGCTTTGAGAGGCCAGGCCACACCTCCCAGATATGATGGTACCCAGGAACTACTTCCTTAACTCTCCCAACACGGAAAGAGGAGCCTTGATTTCTTCATTTCACAAATGAAAAAAAAAACTGGATTTCCTAAAATCCAGGGAAAGAAAATGACCTTCGCTGTAATGGGTCAACGAAGCGCTCAAACGATAAAGACCCCATGTTCAGTCTGTTTAGCATCAAGGAGAAACCTCAAGCCCAATGGTTTTTAAGAGATGGGATTGGTAAGAAAGAAGCATGACTTCAAGCTTCGTCCTTCAAAGAGTTCTTAATCTAGCTACAGTAGTGTAGGGAACATGGTAGAGACACAGCAAATGCTAAATTAATCCTTGGTGTATCTGAGACCAGGGACAGGAAAGCAAGCCTCGCTGCTCTCTCAGTTTGACTAGTTTGAGATTGCGTTGCTTGGTCCTAGGATGCTTCTTAATATAAAACATCCTCTCGCCTGACACTTCCTTCTGGCCCAACCCCCTGACCCCCAAATCAGAACAAGGCACAGTTAGGGGAAAAGGCGTTGCAATTCCTGGGCTCCTTTCCAGCGCAACAGCATTATTGACTGTTCCTAACGACAGGATAATTATTGCTGGCTATTACTCTGGGATTTTTCCATATGTCCTTTAATTTGGAGTTGCGATAACCCAACACTGCCTTTTAACGCTTTCTGACCCCTGCCCATCTACAACTTTGCCTTTGGTTTCTACTTTTATGATGACCCAAACTTCATTTGCCTAATCAGTGCCTCGTTCGGTCCCTGCTGCTGGTGCGTCTTCACTTTGCCAAAGCCTCCTTGGAAGAGGGCCTTTGTACTTGCAGCCGCGCCTCGTTTAAAGCAAGTTCTTGCTACGTTCATCACTTTGGCAAACAAGGACAAGTTCAAGGAAATGAGAGGCCAAACTTGACAGAGCCCTGGGTGCAGCTGCCGGCCCAGCTGTGCGGCGATTCTCGGCGGGTCCATTACCTCACGAACACAACGACTCAGCACGGCTTCCCAAGTCCAGCACTCCTGTCGGCCCAATATATTTGGTAACAGCCATTATTTCAGAAATGAATGCCTGTGTGTATTTATAGCAGATCACATGCCGGCTCTATCAACAATTAAAGAGATTAGGATTCAGCAGCCATATTTCTCTAATTAGGACAAGATGGAAGGCATCGTCCATAGAATGCTGCAGTTGGGACAAGGTTTCTTCTTTCCTAGCAAGACTGCCACACTGCATGTCAACGGTCAGACATCTGACCTTCCTAGAGCCACCTCCCCAATGAATGATACTCACTTCTCTGTCTGTCCCATGGAATTTTCAGGCAGGGGATTCCGTTTCCAATTGGCCCTTCAATTTTCCCCTTCTTTCTTCCAGGCAGCCACACGATGGGCTCAGTGGGCTGTATTAAGGCTTGTTTTGAAATAACATGTGGACAGCATTATGGGGCCATTAATGTCATTCAGCGACATTCGTTCCCTGGAGCCTGGGTGTATGCTACATCCTCACACTTGAAAGGCCTCCCCTCTGAACAAAAGCCTGATCTCAGGGTCTGGGCCATAAATTCCATCTTGCCTCTCTCCTGCTCCTACATTATTTACGTAATCTTCTCAGGGAGCTGGCTTGAGACTTTCCCTCATAACAACAATCCGCAGGCACTGGAAGCTCTGCTGTAACGGGAACGCGGGCTTCGGGAGAGAGTTCCACCCATTCACAGTCTCGATAATAAAATATGATAATCTAATTTGGTAAAAATAAACTGTGAAATCAGAGATTTGAGGCAAAAAACTTCAAAGACGCAATTCAGACGAGCAATCAGTGTTCATTCAGCCCTGTACCGTCTCGGCTTTCTCCCTGCACAGACGCTTAAGCGATGCTAAATTAAATAATTGACAAAATTTTTAAAACTGCTGGGAATTACCATCTGTACTTAATTTTGGAATATAAAAAGGTCCACAGAAAACACCCTTTATGATTATTTTGTCTAATAACAGATATGAAACAATACAAACATCCTAGTCATAAAATATAATGTGTTTCAAGCACTCTGGTTTACAAATTCAAACACAGTTTTCCAAACAAAAGCCCACAGGAGATGTAAAATACTGAGTTATAAATACATTTCTTTCAAGAAAAAAATGTCTAGCAAAATAATCAAGTTATTAATTTAAGATGTACCTCCCTCTCACCTCCCATTTCCCTGCAAAATTTTTTTTAAAAAAAATTAAAATAATAAACAAACAAAATCAATCTCACCCCAGGCTTCCTATAGACAGTAACCATGAGCATTGCTTTCTCGGATTCGTCTCCTGGATACACACTGAGCTAGACGGTCCTCTCCCCAGAACTTTATTAGGTGGTGATTGCATTTCTGCAGAATTAAGTCTACTACTGCAAACAGACACGCTGGAGCTTCCAGGAAAACACAGAGAAGAGAAACAAGCTCCCTAGACAGGAACGTACTGGCAGATACGAGAAAAACAAGCTGACACTTACACCGGACAGTTCTCCCAGGTCCTGCACAGCGGCAGCCCTGACGGTGCATCCTAGTCTTTTCTAATCCATGTTCTGCTCTTCCCGCTGATGGGACCACTCAGGCACATGGTCAAGTTGCAATCAGCTTCCCCCTCAGTGATGTACGAGAGCTGGACCGATTTATCTTGTCTTTCCACAGCACATTAGCACTAATGTCTGCCTATGCATCCTACCTTTCTTTAGCCGTTGCCCCGGCTTTATCATTGGTAATCTAAATTAAAGAGCCAGTGAGCAGAGCAGGGTTGCTGTCCCACCCCTCCCTGTGTTCCATGAAACAATTGCCAGGCAGTCACTCCCAGACAAGGACCCCACTGTTTATTCTCCCGAGCCTCTCCTTCTGTACCCCATAGAGACTGGAAGTCTGAGTGGCAAGGGACAACAGGCCAGCGAGGCTGTGGTGGCTCAGAGGTAAATTTACAATTTATGTTCTATCACAGCAGATGGCCCCAGGAAATCCTAGAGAGAGAGCTGTCATCTACGAGTGTTTCAGCTCGGAATTAAAAACCAACGCTTTTCACTAAAATAGCAACCTGATACCCCTCCGAGTGCCCTGGCTGCAGGTCTAGCTTCACGTTTTTCTCAGAGACTTTCTCAGAAATGTCATCTTTCTTCCACAGGTACCTGGCTCACATGTGCATCCCCCGGTGTCTGTTTTGATAAGAAATTTGAATGCAAGTTACATACAAGGGGCTGAATAACCTATTTAAAAAATTAGGGAAATTTATCAAACAAATGGCTAACCTTCTGGTCACCTACTATCGAAAAACAGCTGATGTGGGGAGCCAAAGACAGCGCTTAAATCTTAAGATGTCCAGTCCTCCCTTTGAGACACGCATAATACTTCCCTGGTCTCCAGAAAGGTCTGGGACGTAGAAACATATCGGAGTACATTTTTCAGACGAAAGTTTTGGGTCTCTTTAAAATGTTGCTGCGTTAGCAGCATCTCAAAGCCTTTAAAACTAGATTTACAGTAAGCATCGGACGAGCGGTAGGTTCGTAGTCTTCTTTTAGGCACTATAGCTAAAGAACAGCTGTGAGGAGCAGAACTTAGTGGGTACCAGAGACGCTCCATCTCTGTTTTGGAGAAAACATGATTGTTTTCATCGCTTTAAGCATGTTTTTGCCTTCTTAATTTTGAGTTTTAAAATTAAGAAATTATGAGGCTGGAGAGATGGCTCAGCAGTTAAGATCACTGGCTGCTCTTCCAGGGGGCCCAGGTTCAATTCCAGCACCTACATGGCAGCTCACAACCATTTATAGCTCCAGTTCCAGAGGTCCCAGACCCTCCTCTGGTCTCTGTGGGCACCAGGCACTCATGTGGTACAGAGACATGCATTCAGGCAAAATATACACACATATAAAACAAAAGACAATTTTTTTAAATTAACAAATTGTAACGTACCTGTTTATCTGAAAGCGTAAAATATAGGTTTGCCATTTCTTTTAAGATTTATTTTATTTTTAATTATGCAGGCGGAGGGGTGTATAGGTACTTGCATGTGAGTATATGTGCTGGTGGTGGCCACAGCCACCAGATTCCTTAGAACTGGACTTCCAGGTAGTTGGGTGTTGGGTGATGGGAACCTGACGCGCGTGCTGGGAACTGAACCTGGGTCCTCTAGAAGAGCAGAGTATGACCTTAACCACTGAGCTATCTCACTAGCCCCCAAACTTGTCCTGTTTAATAGCTTTACATATTCTTCAGTTCTCTCACGCTTGGTGTTCACACTGCCTCTTTTGAGGGGGACAGTAGCAGAAACTGAACCCAGAGCCAAGTGTATGTTACAATTTTTATTATAAAAATGTCTTTATTAATATCTCAACAGTGTAAAAGGAGATGTTTGTTTCACATACAAATAAATACCATTTTAAAAAAATAAAACTCAAACTTTCTGTTTCTCAACTTTCTTTGCAAATTCCAGTTAGTTGAAATAAGACTTGGAGGGTTCCTTAAAGACTCCCCGGGCCTGCATTAAATTTTGAAAGTGTGTATTAACTTCTGCACTCAAAAACCTAGTTACCCTGCATCGAGCCACAACCAACCAGAGAAATTATATTCAAAATTTCCATCCAGGCCTGTTACTCAGCAGCTTGGACCTGCGTAGCATCCCATTGCTCTTAGGAAGGAAGCCAAAATCATAACCCCAAGTACTCAGTCCTATTTCACTGGGAAGAAAAGCTCACCTTCCCAGAACTGCCCCACTGGGACTTGGAGGCGTCCGTCAATCCAGTCCCGAGTTCCTGCTCTTAACTGGCCAGTCCTGTGTGCAGAGTAACGTAGCAATAGCCCAGAAGGCCATTTCCACTCCCCAAATCAGCTAAGGTAAAACCTGAGGAGTAATTCCAACTCAGGAAAGGTAAAGATGAAGAATGGGGGGCAGTCCTAGGAGGAAATCGATCCTTTGATGAGCCTTGGGCAGAGGAGAAAAGGAGACCCACCAGCCGGAGCAGAGACAAGTATTGCCTGATTTGTTCTTAAGACTGCTTTCAAGATCTGCGCCTTATGCCTGCCAACAAGTATTTACCCCATGGCCACTGTTTGGTGCTTTGTAATAACTCAACCATACCCACGATATTCCCGTCAAAATTTCTTTCTTCCAAAAGCTACCTTTATTTAAACTACAGCAAACTTTGCCGGTTGCTAAGAGGCTCCCAACCCCCTCCCCCACCGCAAGACCATGAAACTGAATTCCACAAAACTAAAGACCTCCCTTTGTAAGGCAGCACAGTGTTTAACTGTAGATAACCTCAATATAAAATAGTACAAACACCTGAAAACATCTGGGGTACCTACTAAGTGAGGAGACCTTGGCGTGAACTCAGTGCACAAGGAACTGTCCCTGGAAGGTCCCGCATGGCCCAGGATATCTCCTGTACCTCTTGCCCTTGTCCTGAAGAGTTACACCATGAGATCCTCAGAAGAAGTTCTAAGACGCGGCACCAGAGACCTATGCATATGTGCGTATGTGTGCATACGTATGTGCGGACATGTTTTAAGTTTGCTATAAGGTGTGATGATAGAGTTCGTCTGGTCTTGAAAGTAACTCTATCAGACCAGACATCCTGCGGGAGCTAGGGGTAAACTCTAGGTAAAATAGTTGAACGACAGCAACAAAAACGTCTGAAAGGCACGGGACAGCAACTGGAGGCAGAGGGAGAAACTACATGATGCTGACACTTATATGAATTCAGCAGCTTGGTGACCATCTCAGAGAGAAACCTGCAGGCTTACCATGGAGCAATCAAGAAGATGGACCAGAGACATAACAGCAGCTAGACAATGAGGAAGGAAACCCCAGAGAGAAGACAGACGCACAGGGAAAGTTCCAAAGATCTGAACAACCTTCTGCCTGATCCCGGTACCAGGCACGTGCAAACTAGATTCCAAGCTACTTAGCTAAGTTAAAAAGAAATTTTCCTTTCTGGTGACTCTGTAACCAGAAAAGAAAAAAAAATAAAATATTGGTAGTCATTTAAAGCTTGTGAGAAATTCCAAATCTCCATGATGCATCATTTACAATATTCAAGCTACATTTCAAAATAATTAGAGAAAGAAACATAAAATATAAGCAGCCTCATGGACAGCAGCCCTGAGATAATGCAGGTATTCACCTGGGCAATTGTAGAACAGGAGAGATGGCTCAGAGGTTAAGGGCAATGACTGCTCTTCCAGAGGCCCTGAATTTGGTGTTCAGCACCCCACAGTGGCTCACAATCATCTGTAACTCCAGTTCTGGGGAATCTGATGCCCTCTGCTGGCCTCCCCAGGTACCAGGTGCATAAGAGGTATTTATTCAGACACACATGCAGGCCAAACAACCACATGCATAATATAAATTTTAAAATATTAAAGTGGAAGACCTCAATATCAGTCCGAACACACTGAACCTGATAGAAGAGGAAGTGGGAAGTACTCTACAGCACATGGGCACAGGAGACCACTTCCTACGTATAACCCCAGCAGCTCAGACACTAAGGGCATCATTGAATAAATGGGACCTCCTGAGGCTGAGAAGCTTCTGTAAAGCAAAGGACACTGTCACTAAGACAAAAAGGCAACCTACTTACTGGGAGAAGATTTTCACCAACCCCGCAACTGACAAAGGTCTGATCTCCAAAATATATAAAGTGGAATTTGCAGTGGTTTCTGGGGCTCTCTTCTCATCTATAAGACAGCTGCCAGTCAGCTGTAAGAAACACAGCTAACACCTCCAGCTGCGTTGCCTTGGACGGAAGTTTTGTTTTTCAAAACTGGTCCGAGGCCGAGCTGACAGGAACAGACTAGCTTGCTCAGCAGCCATCTCTATCCCAGCATCCTCCACCAGGTAGCAAAGATGCTCTCGGCCCAGCCGTGCTGTCTGGGGCTTCCTTCTACCCCCATTTTTCTACTTTCTGCCCTTCTTTCACCATGACAGATGTCTTTCTGCTCTATCTCCTCTTCTCCTTCTGTGGTAGCAAATGAATCTCTCAGACACACACCTCCATCTGCTTCCTGGGGAGCCTAACAAATGTAGAATTCTAAAAAACATCAACTAATGTAAAACAAGGCATGAAGAGAAAACAAATGAAAAGCACATGGGACAAAGCGGGGACCTTTATTAGGGAGACCTAAGTGGTAGTTCCCTCCACCCCATCAAGGCTCAGAGATCTCTACGGGAGAGAGGAAGGAAATTTCTAAGAGTCAGAGGAGGTGGATGAATTCAAGGAAACGGCGTGGAGCTGCACATACAAACTCCGAGATCGCAACCGTGTGCACCAGACCTGACCAGGCTCAAGCCAGATAAAACCCCAGCGCGGAGCAGGGGAAAAAGGGAATGAAGTCCCATTCCTAACCAAGGAGCTGTTGGAACTCGATTGCCACGGGTGAGGGAAAGTCAGTTTTCTGCAGAGGAGCACCACTTGGTATATTCCATGCTCTAGAGCAAGTCCCACACCCGAGAGCCGTTGGCAAACACAAACTGAACTCCAGGGGTTTGATGTGTTTTGTGGGGGAGGAGGGAGGATATCTATGACATCGGATAGGTAGGGAGGCGGAGGAGGACCTAGGAGGAGATTGTGGAACAGAATGAAGGTGATTAAAATATATTTCATAAAATTCTCAAAGGATAAATAAGACCATTTTAAAATGGGGTGTGATGCTTATAATTCCAGTGCTGGGAGGCAAACTCAAAAGAGGTGAGAGAAATTATAAAAACCAGGTGGGAGGCTCCTCATGTATATTAAGCACCTGAACAGACTCTTACCGCCGCCCCACCAAACAAATCATAAAAACCGTAAGTTTTCAAAATGGGAGGGGCCCCATTCTATGATCTCCATGCCTGTTTAATTAAAAAAAGCTTGAAAACTACAAACCATAAGAGAGAAATCACAAGAAAGTGGCTGTGGGGCTGGCAAGATGGCCCAGTGGATAAAGGACTCATCATATGACCGTGAGGACCTGAGATCGAATCCCCAGAACCCACATAAAAGCCAGACACATGGAACAAGGATTTGCAACCCTGGTGCTCCTACAAAATGGTGGGAGATGAAGAAAGGAAACCCCCTAGAAGCTGGCAAGCCATCTAGCCTTCCATATACATTGGAGAGACAACACCAAGCCCCTCTCTCAGACAAAATGGGAGCTGTCCCCTGACCTCCATATGTGTGTTTTAGCACAAGCACACCTGCATTTGCACACGAATATGCACAGACACACGTGTGTGTACACGCACACGTATCGCCACAAGAAAGCAGCTGTGGCTATACTACATCATATGAATGGCATTTCAAAGGAGAGCGTGAGCACCATAAAGAGGGTATTCGATCGTAACAAAAGAAGTGGTTCATCCGTGAGCACTAAAAATAAAATCCATATTGCCTAAAATAGAATGCTACAAAGCAAGCTGCAACAGAATTTATTATTAAATGGCCAAATTCACAACATTAGTTGGAGATTTTTAATACTCTTTTCTCAGTAGCTGACAGAACTGGGCAGAAAACACCAGTGGGCCTTATGCTAAGAGTCTCACCCAGAACCACAAGAGAAGAAAAAAAAACAACGGAGACACAAAAGATCTGACCACCACCAACCACACTGCGCTGACATCCTCAGAGCGCTGCACCCGATACCTCCGGGGCTTGTGTACATGGTGCAATGACCAGGACAGAAGCAGGATGTGTTACAAACAATTCTCGATAAATGCTAAAAGATAGAAATACTACAAAGTGTGTTTTTGGTAATAATTTAGCCAAATCAATAGCCATAGCGATAAGATACTTAGAAAACTCAAAATATTTGGAAATAACACGTTTCTAAAGAACTCAAGGAAACGAAGAACTCATAACCAAAGAAAGGACTCACAGAGGAAACAGAGGCAGCTCTGAGTGACAATGAGAATGGGCCACTGTGCACTCTGGGGACACCGCTAAAGCCGGCTCAGGGAAGCCTGAAGCTTGAGGTGCTCCCAGTAGAAAAGAAGAAAGAAGAAAGGTCTGGAGGCCAGGAGGGAAATCTTTACAAATGAAAACAGAGAAATTGTTTATGAATCCAGCACTAATAGAAGGAATGAATTTTTTCATAAGAGCAGAAATCAATGGAATAGAAAATTTGAAGAAAAATTAATGAAACCAAGCATTGGTTCTTTGAAAGAAAGCAATAAATGTCTAACTACACCCATCAAGAAAAATCTAAAAAGAGGGGAACATAAATTCCCAGAATAAAGGGTTCTCTTTAGAAATGCAGAGACCTAATAACTAAACAAATAGTTTTATGCCAATAAAGTCTAAAGCTTACGATAAAATAGGCAAATTACTTGAAAGATACAATTTACCAAAACTGGCAAACAAAGCAATTGAAAATCCTCAATAGCTCCATGTCTGTTGATAAAGTGAATATGTTCTCGAAATCCTTCCCGTAAGGGAAACTCCAAGACACAGGGCTTCATGGTGAATTTAATCAAACATTTAAAGGCAAAAATAATACTAAAATCTTATATAACTTTATAGGAAAAAGGAGCAAAGTGGAATTCCCTTGGACCATTCTGAGGCCATGGTAAGCCTACTACCAACATTTGAAAGAGATACTTTATGAAGGGAAAACTGAAGTCAGCGGCTGCTAGCACAGGCATAACTATCTCCAGCAAATATTAGTAAGTCTAAGTCGGCATGTATAAAAGGTCAACCAACCTTTCACATAAGTATTAAGTTTACCTGTAAGACTACAACATGCAATCAAGAATAACGGACTAAAATTACAAAAATTAAAGTATTTTGTAATTTCAATGACTTCATGAAAAAACTCTCAGCAAATAAAAAAATAGATTTCTACACTTAAAATGATGAAGGGTGGAAATTCCCTTAAAATCAATGACAAGAAAAGAATGTACAACCCAAATAGGAGTTACCTTAGCCGGTGTGATAATGCAAGAAAAATAAAATAAAAGGCACAAAGGCAGAGAAAGAAAGAAATGAGAGTCCCATTACATACAGATGATATGACTGTTTGAATGGAAAAGTCATATGTTATCTCATGGGATTATATTTACTTCCTGTATGTCTGTTTAAAAGCGTTATAGAAAATTAAATTGAACTGTGTTTCCAAACTATGCCTGGCTCACAGTAAGCATTAAATTAAAATACACTGTAGCTTTGGACCCTGTCCTGGAGCTAGCTCTAGTAGACCAGGCTGGCTTCGAACTCACAGGGATCCGCCTCCCTCTGCCCCACGTGTTCTGATTAAAGGTGTGCCCCACCACTGCCTCGCCCAGGTGTTGGTTTTAATGAGCCCTTACCTTCCTGTGAGTTAAACATAATGGTGGCAGAAGAGCCATGAAGGACACTTAAGGAAACAGAAAACAGTGGTGTTCAGTCATAGGACAAACAGACACCCTTCTGTAAAAACTGTATTGACATATTGTAGAAAAGTATCTGGAGCTGTTCAAACAAAAATGGCGGACAGCTCAGGATGGTGGGAGCAGGGGAACATTTCTTATGACATAGATTTGGCATATTGTTTGAACTTTCAATGTTTATAACTAAAAATAAAGAGAAGCCCCTTGATAATGTAAAATATTAATATTTAAAAGTCTCAACATTTAGTCATTTTCTCTTTTTCTGGGTCCAAGAAGATTAAAACAACGCTTTCTTGGTGCTCTTTGAGCAAAGGTGAGGTTTTAAAGATCACATTCCAGGTGCTTTCAGCTCTAAGATCCTTCCCAGCGTCCCTCCAACCCACACAGAAATGGGCAAACACGGAAGTCAGGCCAGCTCACAGGCCATCCAGCCTACCACCAAGTCTGCTGGCTCATAGAGCTGAGCACTCAGGAGGTAAAGGCTGCACTCCCAAGAAGACTGTCTGGCTAGCCAGAACCTACGCCTTCTGATTGCATCTGACTCCAGTAACCAGTCTTCCCAACCCTATGAACATGCAGACCACAGGCCGTCGAGTTCACTGTGCATCCAGACCACAAAGCTGTAGTTAGAATGCCCTTCACTACATGAACTCCATCTGCCGACAGCTTCTCAGGCAAGCAAATCGCAATTCAGAGAAGCCAAGCGACTTGCCCACAATATCATGTTTGTGATCAAATAAGGTCTTCTGAAACTTGGGACACATTTTCCACTGGGATTGAGAAGGGACTGAAGGACATGCCCTACCGATGGTACCTAACCAAGGACAGTGCCTTTATGGACACAAGCTACATCCGGTAACAGCCTCAATAAGGGCTGAGGGGAGCAGTTCCCTGCCATTAGCATAGATCCTCGGGTTGTCGTCAAAAAGCAACCGCCATTCTTTCACCTCATTACTGTGGTCCCTAAGATGCATGCACCCTTTCCTTACGAATGGTCCCTTAGACTAAATATAACAGAGGCCCCTGTGAGAGATCCACCTCTCTGCCACACCACTTAGAGACGATTTGGGGTGTAATACAAATGCGGGGTTCTTGGAGTGTCTTCCCCAGATTCACTGCAGGCAGTGGGAATGCTGGAGATATCTAACCTCGTGTGATGTTTTATCATCACCACCACCACCACCACCATCATCATCATCAGTCGTAGTAGTAGTTAGAAGCTATGAACCAGCTCCTAATGTCTAGGGGAAAATCAGTGACAAGCCTCTGGAATTACTTAAAAATCAATAAATCAGAGACTATGTCAGGCTAGGTGGCAAACTTGTCTAGAACACGAGTAAACCTCGTTCTCGTCTCTTTTAAGGAAAGGAGCCTGAAGAACACTCAAACTAAGCATCCCTGAAGGCAGGAGCTAGAATTCATTCACAAAACCTAAACTAACAGACATGGAATATGGCATCAGCCTTATCTTCTTCTCCGTAAAAGCCCCTGAAACCTACTGTTATTTGTTAGGACTGGCTAATAGCTGCCCTACACTCAGAATAATAAAATGGTTACGGTCCATCAATATCACACTGTTTTTCGCTAATACAGACAAGCTCTCCGACTGTTCTTAAGCTCCCCTAACGTGTTAGACAGGATTTAAATTCACATACCCTCCAGTTCGCAGGCTGCCATCTAGAGCATTGAGGAGCCCATACGACTCTAAGGAGCTACAGGGTTCCTGGAGATCAGTCCTGGCTGGACTCAAATGCTGCTCACAGGGACTCCACGGCCACCTTTTCTCCAGATATGTTACCACTAAGGATTTTCCAACACAGAAGCTTTTAAAGACTTTGATCTTCTGCAAAAACTCAGTAAACAGAATGGTAATCTTCCAGCTGAACAAACAGACCAGGGTGGACCCCTTAGCGTCTGGTCCAGCTCCACCCCAGTGTTTCATTAAAGTAGTATCATTCAGAATATGCAAATGACACAGTAACCCTTTAACAAACAAACGAATTATGTGCGCTTCTATGGGCAATTTACCCGAAGTAATTAAGAATGCTAAATCAAACAAATTATCATTTTAAATGGCAAGTAAGTTTTAATTAAACATGATTTCTACACTAAAAATGAAACTACCAACTCAACAAAGGAACCTTGTGTGGATAAAAGCTGACAGACATATTCTAGGGGGAGAGTATCATGACTTTTCATCCACAAGAGTAGGGCTGGGTCTCACAATTTCCACAATGGCACCAGCTCAGAGAGCAGTTTCATGCTTCAAGTCAGTTGACTGTATCTGAGCTGCCTCAAGTGTGGATCATTTGAAAAGGCAAAGAGAATGTTCAATCATAGAATCAACCCAAATGCAGGACAATTTCATTCCAATGAACAGCTCAGTCTTTGTCTACCAGTGAGAAAGGAATCTCGGCCTGGTCTACTTAATTAGTTCCAGGACACTCAGAGCTACATGGTGAGGCCTGTCTTGAAACAAAAAAAAAGAAAAGAAAAGAAAAAAGAAGGCAGAAGGAAGGGAGGGAGGGAGGGAGGGAGGGAAAGAAATAAGAAAGAAAGAAAGAAAGAAAGAAAGAAAGAAAGAAAGAAAGAAAGAAAGGAAGGAAGGAAGGAAGGAGTAAGGAAGGAAGGGAAGGAGAGAGGGAAGAAGGAAGAAAGGAAGGAAGGAAGGAAGGAAGGAAGGAAGGAAGGAAGGGAGGGAGGGAGGGAAGGAGAGAGGAAAGAAAAGGATCTCAAAGGTCAGAGCCCACCAGCAATGCAGAGTCCTTTGTAAGGGGCAGGGGCCTTGAACCCATACTGAAACCACCAGAGTAGTATGATAGCTGTCAACCACACAATAAATGAGTTTGATGGATCCATCCAGTCAATAGTCATGAAAATAAACATATGATGAATCTCTCCAGTCATCCAACATGTACAAAATTCACACATAATCTACTAAAGATTACACATACGTATTTTTTATAGAGAATAATTCAACCTTAAGCATAGTGATAGTTTACGTTAAAGCTTCAGATAATCTCTAGACCAGATGTGTTCACATCTGCGTCCTGGTTAGGACTTTGCTCCAGTGATGCAACAAGATTCTCACCTGACCCCATCCAGCAGCCAAACAACCAAGAAAGCCCCCAAGAGCCACCTGCTTTCTTCTCCACATGAAGCACCTCCTCTGGCTCAGCCTCCTGGGTCTTCCTAGTCCACCTTCAGCCCAGGACGCACAGATGTGTGCTGTCCCCTCCACACTCGGCTTTCTGGTCAGGCCAGATGACCCAGGGCAGGAGTCTAGGAGGAGTTGACAGCATGAAGCAGGGTGGTGGCAAGGCTGAACAGGGAGGGGCCTGAACCCCGGCTGGGGAAGCCATTCTGTCACCACTCCTGGCATCTGGGCCTAGTCACCTACCCACGCGAGATCATTTTCAAGCTGTTTCCCTAAATAGTCTGGCCTCAGCGTAACCCTGCGATCACAATTAGGATGCCGATGACAGCGGTCAGGAGTTGTGTGGAGGTTGTACACAGAGTGGAGCTGAAGCCACTGGCTGTCCTGTGGTCCCGTCTCACTCTGGAGAAGCCACACAGTGTGAACTCTGAGTGAAGGCAAGAGCAAGTCATTTGGGAGACTCGAGAGACAGGGAGGGCACGGTGCGTTTCCACTGCCCTGTGCCCTTTGCTCCTGGTTGTTCCCAGAATGAGATGTAGCCAGGCATTCTCTCATCAAGCCGCCACTGACATTTTATACCGCATGCCAGGCACAACAGAAAGACCCCCTTCTGCTACAGCATCTCTGCCTTCTGTTGCTTATATTCCTGGGAGTGGAACTAAGCAAAACAAACAAGCAATTCCTAAATGATGTGCTGTGGTAGAATGGGAGCACCTAGGAGGAGCACAGAGCCTGCCTGGAGTGGCATGGTTAAGGGAGGGGGCACAGCAAGCTGCTTGTGGTCTGTGACCCTTGTGTCTGCTCCTTTGACCCAGCAAAAGAATTATCCATTCGCAGAAGGGAATTTTTGTCACATGTTAGAGTAGACGTTCCAAGAGTGTAGGCCATCTCCCCCCAGCTCTGCCCTGAGCTGTGCAGGATCAGCAACTATTTACCAAATACGAACTTAGATTTTTTTCTTGGAACTTATTTTAAGCAGGTTCTTAGAAGGCAAGGAATATAAAGATCCTCCAATAATCCATCCCTCTAGAGTTCACAGACAAGAATGTTCTTTAAAGATACTTATAAGCACATGGAGAGATACGGTGGAATAGTGCTCAGTTACACACACACACACACACACACACACACACACACACACACACACACGGGGGGGGGGGCGGAGCGGGGCAGGCCATGCTATTGTAGAAGCGGCATCAGCACAGTTGCTGCAAAGAAGACTACAGATTTGCAAGAACTCCCACCTGCTGATTTTGGATTCCACGTCTTCTCCGTCTCTCCCTCCAAGTTCCCTGCCATCCTAAGAGCAGTTACTAAGGACTGTAGGAGGGACGCCATGGGACTAGAACTTAAGGGGTCTGCGGTGTCCCCAGGGGTGGGTGATGAAAAGCTATAGAGTCCAGCATTGGTCGAGTGGGAACAAGGCTATGTGTGGAGTCAGTGCTGCAGAGCTATATGTAGTTATGAAAGCTCCCATAAATACCTTGCCCATTTTCGATTTACTTGGGAGTAGACAAAGTTTCAGAAACATTTCGTATTCCCCCCCTCCCGTCTGCCAATTCATCCCATTGCCACCGAGGAGCCAGCTGCTGTCCCAGCAATGTCATGTCAGGGTGTCTTAGTCCAAACAGCTCTAATCTGCATGCCACATTCTATCGCCGTCCTGCTGGGCGGCAAACATCACGCATTAATTATAAAGAGAACTAACCTGGGCTTGGTTTGCATTTTAACCCTGCCCACTTCAAAATGACTGACAGTATTCAAAACAGCTCACACAGGGCCATTCCCTAAGCTATCAGCCATCTTATTAAGTGTCCCAACCATGGTTCCTTCCAAGTGTAAGAGAGGGTGACTGCCCTGTCATGTGTTTACCCGCGGATTATTGCAAAATCCTCGCTGCTCAACCAGAATCCTATAGATCCAAAAGGCTGTCAACCTTCCTTCTGGCGTATAACTCAAAACAGCTCCAACCTGGCCGGGATTCACCACAGGGTCCCTACTGCACACGTTATTTAACACAAGTCTTCAGGGATAATTCCCACAATGCTTTGTGACAAAATCATTGGGATTTGTATTTCCTTTAGACAATTTGTAAGCTTGTCACAATTTTCTTTCCTTCCTCCTAGGAAGAAGACAAGTTTAAGACTGAGTATGTGGCTCAGCTGGTAGAGTCCTCGCCTGGCACGCTGAAGCCCTGGGTTCAACCCTCAGCACTGCGTACACCACTGTCACGGTGCATGCCTGCAATCTCAGCACTGCATACACCCGCTGTCACAGTGCATGCCTGCAATCTCAGCACTGCATATACCCGCTGTCACAGTACATGCCTGCAATCTCAGCACTGCATACAGCCACTGTCACAGTGCATGCCTGCAATCTCAACACTGCATACACCCGCTGTCACAGTGCATGCCTGCAATCTCAGCACTGCATATACCCGCTGTCACAGTGCATGCCTGCAATCTCAGCACTGCATATACCCGATGTCACAGTACATGCCTGCAATCTCAACACTGCATACACCTGCTGTCACGGTGCATGCCTGCAATCTCAGCACTGCATATACCCGCTGTCACAGTGCATGCCTGCAATCTCATCCCTGCATATACCTGCTGTCACAGTGCATGCCTGCAATCTCAGCACTGCATACACCCGCTGTCACAGTACATGCCTGCAATCTCAACACTGCATACAGCCACTGTCACAGTGCATGCCTGCAATCTCAGAACTGCATATACCCGCTGTCACAGTGCATGCCTACAATCTCAACACTGCATACAGCCACTGTCACAGTGCATGCCTGCAATCTCAGAACTGCATATACCCGCTGTCACAGTGCATGCCTGCAATCTCAGAACTGCATATACCCGCTGTCACAGTACATGCCTGCAATCTCAACACTGCATACAGCCACTGTCACAGTGCATGCCTGCAATCTCAACACTGAATACACCCACTGTCACAGTGCATGCCTGCAATCTCAACACTGCATACACCCGCTGTCACAGTGCATGCCTGCAATCTCAGCACTGCATACACCCGCTGTCACAGTGCATGCCTGCAATCTCAACACTGCATACACCCACTGTCACAGTGCATGCCTGCAATCTCAACACTGCATACAGCCACTGTCACAGTGCATGCCTGCAATCTCAACACTGCATACACCCACTGTCACAGTGCATGCCTGCAATCTCAACACTGCATACAGCCACTGTCACAGTGCATGCCTGCAATCTCAACACTGCATACACCCACTGTCACAGTGCATGCCTGCAATCTCATCCCTGCATATACCTGCTGTCACAGTGCATGCCTGCAATCTCATCCCTGCATATACCTGCTGTCACAGTGCATGCATGCAATCTCAACACTGCATACACCCGCTGTCACAGTGCATGCCTGCAATCTCAACACTGCATACACCCGCTGTCACAGTGCATGCCTGCAATCTCAACACTGCATACACCCGCTGTCACAGTGCATGCCTGCAATCTCAACACTGCATACACCTGCCGTCATGGTGCATGCCTGCAATCTCATCCCTGCATATACCCGCTGTCACAGTGCATGCCTGCAATCTCAGCACTGCATACACCCGCTGTCACAGTGCATGCCTGCAATCTCAGCACTGCATACACCCGCTGTCACAGTGCATGCCTACAATCTCAGCACTGCAAACACCTGCCGTCATGGTGCATGCCTGCAATCACAGCACTGCATACACCCGCTGTTTGGTGCATGCCTACAATCTCAGCAATTTGGAGAGACCATGAGACAGAAAGATAAGAAGATCAAAGGTTTCCCTTGGCTACACAGCATGACAAAGATGCATAAGACTATATCTAAAATGAATATATAAATATATTAGTGAATAAATAAGCAAATAAAAATAATGTTTTTCAAACAACAATAAGGTAGGAAAGAAAGGCAGAAGAAGGGGAGGAGGGAAGAGGGAAGAGAGAGCAGGAAGAAAAGCTGTATTAGCACTTAGTAAATTCTCAAAGATGCCAATTTATTAAAAGCTAGCACCAAGATCTGAACTTGTTTCGCCTGGATGTTTGCTTGGTCTTGCACACCGAAAGCAAAGCTTATTAGAAACCAAATATTTTCTACCTCAAAGATTATATTAAATGTATACTTTCATCTTTGGATGGCTTAAAATATGCATGCTATTGGAAGGAACTAAAATATACATGTAAAAACACCAAAGCCCTCGGGTCTCCAATCTATGAAATAAAATGTAGGAAGCAAGCATTGCACGTCAAACATCTGAAAGAGTCCTCTGAGGGTAGGCTCTCCTGCCAGCCACACGTCACTGGGACACACTGTGGCCGAGCTTTCTAATTGTGGTTTGTTTTTTTTTTGTCCGATTGGATTTTGGTTTGGGGGACTTATATTGTTTTATACAGTTAGCCAGCTTCCCGCTGCATAACTTTCTGATCGCTAGAGATCATCAAAGGCAACCTTGGTGATAAAGGTCGTTGGCTCTCATGCTCGAGAGCACACAGCTGGCTCACTGTGGGATGAGAAACAAAGAAGATGAAGGAGCCAAGGTAGGGAGCATCACCACAAACAGCCAAGGTTGTCTTTCCAGAAGAGGCCCAAGATGTAGCCTGTGCGTCTGTGTTCACCGAGAGCTTCATGCCCAGGCCCAGCCCTGCAATGGGTATCTGGAGGTCATCTGAGATCTCAGAGATTAACCCTGGGCCGGCTCCAAGGTCTCAGGGGTTCAGTTTAGGACACTGAGAGGAAACTCGCAGGTCGAGGCCATTCTGTCCCTGGGGGATGGTACTGCTCCCAGCCTCGCTGGCGTGGTGCTGACAGGGCACGGAGACTTGCCTGGTATTGTCTTCTTAGCCAGCCTACACTGGAGTATGCATCCATCAAATGTATTTGACCACAAAGATTAAGTATACATAAGGCAAAACACAAATACTACATTGACACTGTTTCGAAAAACCTTACAATTTAATGCCCATGACAACAGCAGTAGTCAGAGATGAAGCTAGCCCATCCAGTGGGCTAGGGGATAGCTCAGTTGAGAGAAGTACTTGACTTGTAAGCACAGCTTACTGCGTCCCAGCCTCTTCAACGCTCAGTGTGAACGTTACTCCTTCATGAGCTGAGCCTGCCTGGAAGGGATTTCTCTCCCACTGCTTGAAGCTTGAATGGCGCCCAATACGAACCCATCAGTCACTGCATGTTAGTACGATCGCATCGCTTTATAACGTTTTACACATATCTGCTAGATAACATATTCTAGCCTCCAGAGGAAAATGTAGCAGTGTCTGTAAATGAAAACATGATCTCTGTGGGTTCAAGGCCAGCCTTATCTACCTACAAAGTGAGCTCAAAGACAGCCGGGGCTGTTACACAGATACACCCTGTCTCAAAAAATCAAAAACAAACAAACAGAAAGAAAAAGAACAAAGAAAAGAAAGTATGACCGAAAAAATAAGGGGCAATAAAAATAAAGTGTAAGTGGAGAATCACGTAGTTGCAGGAAACTACAACTTTTCAAGTCACTAAATTACCTTCACACTATACAAAGTGTACATTCAGGCATGGGCATGTCTGTGTGTGTGTGTGTGTGTGTGTGTGTGTGTGTGTGTGTGTGTGTGTGTGTATTCAGCCACATGTGGACTGGATGTCTGCTGTGAGAACTCTGAGTGTGTGTGTGTGTGTGTGTGTGTGTGTGTGTGTGTGTGTGTGTATTCAGCCACATGTGGACTGGATGTTTGCTGTGAGACCTGTGTGTGTGTGTGTGTGTGTGTGTGTGCATCCAGCCAACATGTGGACCGGATGTTTGCTGTGAGACCTGTGTGTGTGTGTGTGTGTGTGTGTGTGTGTGTGTGTGTGTGTGTGTATGCATCCAGCCAACATGTGGACCGGATGTTTGCTGTGAGACCTGTGTGTGTGTGTGTGTGTGTGTGTGTGTGTATTCAGCCACATGTGGACTGGATGTCTGCTGTGAGAACTCTGAGTGTGTGTGTGTGTGTGTGTGTGTGTGTGTGTGTGCATCCAGCCAACATGTGGACTGGATGTTTGCTGTGAGACGTGTGTGTGTGTGTGTGTGTGTGTGTGTGTGTGTATTCAGCCACATGTGGACCAGATGTCTGCTGTGAGACCTGTGTGTGTGTGTGTGTGTGTGTGTGTGTGTGTGTGTGTGTGTATTCAGCCACATGTGGACTGGATGTCTGCTGTGAGAACTCTGAGTGTGTGTGTGTGTGTGTGTGTGTGTGTGTGTGTGTGTGTGTGCATTCAGCCAACATGTGGACTGGATGTCTGCTGTGAGAATTACTTCCTCATTAATAATGGAACTCTAAGTGGCATTTAGGAGATGGCAATAACCGTTCCACAATCATGCAATCACTCAGGAGTAATCAGAACATGGCAGGATCCAGCAATAAACAGGGCCGATTCTTGTCAAATGCCATCTATATCAGGACTTCTTCAAAATGGAGATCATGAGGCTAAATCGTGGTCATTAGTTTTTTGGGATCAATGGCTGTCACCAGCTCAGGCCTGGAGTTACATTCTCACTTTTACATACATGCAAATTTTTCTGAGGAAGGATCGACTTCTTTATCAGAATCCCAGGGGAGCCACTTAAAGCTTTATTTTATCACATCTCCCCAAACCCTCCTCCAGAATTCTGTCAGGGTCCAACTTGGAACTACTGATAGAGAAACCATGGTTGGTCATCCTGGGATCTGTGAATCTGGGCTGCCACCAAAGGTACCATGCGGATCTGAGCAGCCTGCTCTGCCATCCATGGCCACGGTGATATCCGGGCCCAAGCTGCTGCTGAGGGCCATGTCTGGGTCCATGCCCTACTGATGATGGAGTCTGTGTTGATGTCCATGGCTCCTGTTACCACCAAAAGTCGTGCAGATGCCTGGAGTCTGGGTGGACATCTGAGGCCATGTTGGCATCTGAGGGTCATACTGCCACTGGGGCCACACAGATCTGAGGTGCCTGTGCTGCCACCTGGGGCCATGGTGACATCCAGGCCTGAGCTGCAACTGAGGGCCATGTCTGGGTCTGTGGCCCTGCCACAGCCAGGGTCTGTGTTGATGTCCATGACCCTGACACAGGAGAGCTGGCCTGCCCCTCATTAGGAAAGTTGAGCCCCACACTTGGGAAAGCTGGCCCCACTGCTCACTATAGGCATGGAAGAGCTGGCTCTGCCCATCGTCTGAGGGCGTGGCCCCAGTGGCCCAAACTGACTGCATCAGCTTCCACCCAAACACGCATCTTTGAGTTGGCCCACCCCAACATTTGCTTCATTTCTGACCCGCTGTGGTCCCACAGAACCTCATCTGTAGGATCTCCATGGCTCAGGGGGAAAGCAAGATATTCTAGATGAGTTTCAGTGAGGGTTCAGTATTGATGCTGTACCAGAAGTCAGAGGCTTTAAACCTGACCAACAATCCATTACACAATAAGCATTTGCAAGTAAAGCTGTTTGGACAGGGGGTGTCTACTGCATGACACGCAGCAGCTCCCAGTGCCACCAAGACCAAGAAAGAGGTGATGGAAACATGGGAAAGATGGAGGAGCAAAGTGGTTTTTTTAAGGGGGTGTGTTGTTTGTTTTTGTGTTGCTTTTTGCTGTTTGTTTTATTTTGTGAGGGTTTTGGGGGTGTTTATTTTAATATTTTTGGAGAGGGATGCTATAAGGATGGAGGTGGACATGGAGGGACTGGGAAATGAGTGGGAGTGGGGGCATGATGGGAAATTCCCAAAGAGTCAATCAAATAATATGTTAAAAAAAGAACTTCTAGACACTCATTTGTAAAGGGGATTTTCTGAATGATCCCTAAGATAAAATAAGCCTAAGACTTCTCCAGGCAGTTTCTGTAAGAAATATAAAGAACAAGAAGAAGAGGACATGGGGGGGGGGGAGGAAAAGAGAGGGAGGGGGAAGAGAGAGGGAGAGGAGAGGGAAGCTACCACCTCATTTGCGCTTTTCCGGTAGTTTTATTTTTTTTCTTATAAAAGAATGGTACTATTCATCTTGGTTAAAATTGATATCAAAGGATTCATAATAACTTACTTCATAAATATTAACTGTGCTTTGCCATGTGATAGTCACTAGACATGGCCTTTTCCCTCAGTCTTGGTTCTAAGAGTCGGTCTTTTCTCTGATTGGTTCAATCCAATGCTGAAGGGAGATGGTCAAAGTGCCCAAAACTGAGAGAAAGACCCCGGGGAACCAAAGAACAAACGGTTCATCACTGGGAGTGCGGGAGAGGGATTACGAGGCTGCTGGTAACCAGGTGGGTTAGCTGGCCTGCCCTGTGAAGTGGGCATCCCCTCGTTCCTCTGCCTTTTAGATCTACGTGATCAGTTAGGAGAACAGCTTTCTCCTATATAAGGTAGTTAAGTACTGCGAGACAGCTGAGAACCCCAGAGCCAGCTCTCGCAGGAGCAGATGCACCCACAAACCCAAGGAGGGGAGACACAGATGCTTAATGACCAACTTAGACCCAAGGTTCTCCCTCCTCACGTTCAAAGTTTCAGTGGAGGAAGGAAGGCTTTATAAAGGTCTGAGTTAGAGATGGACCACAAGGCAGAGTATCAGAGAAAACAGGCTTCTGGCACGTGAGGGGATGGGAAATGAGATGTTGAACATTTCATCGTTTCTTGATCCACTAATTGTCCCCTTAATGGTATATTCATTATTTCATATGTATGTGACTTAATGGTATATTGAGTATTTAATATGCATATGACTTAGCATATAAGTTAGACAGTCACTTGGACCCTTTGCCCATATTATATTTTATCTCATTTGTACAGTGGTATACACTAACTAACTAGTCAATAAATAGTCTAGGAATTAATAAATGAGGTTTTCTCCCTGGAGCTTGGGATGATGATAAAGCAGTACCTCGCAAACAAACAAATGTTCTTCTAATTCACCATATGCAGTATCTGTTGTGCACTCTTTCATTAGAAAGCAAAAATGTAAATGAGCGCCTCGGTGCATCACCGACCATGCAGGAGGCATGGGGGTCTTAGCAGAAGGAGCCACTTTCTGATTGGTGCATGGAGACCTTGGGGAGGGTGGAAGACAATCTTATTTTACCTCTATGTCTGAAAAACGAATCTGTATTTCTTACAAGAAAGAGAGACAGAAGATACATATGAATGGATCTTGATTTGCTTTGATATATCATTCATGCAATCTCTCCTCCTCCTCTCCCACTGCTAGGTTTGGCAAACGGTGCATATACAGCCATTCTTTAGATAAGTTTACACATTTGTGAACTAAATGCCTAGGGAAGAGAAGGTATCCGTGGAAGACAATACCTTCCAATTATAATTTAAAGACATAGAAAATCTTCTGAAATAACTTCCAGATTAACAGATACTATGATAATGCATATAAAACATATACATAAAATATGGTAGAAAGTTAAACATTGGCCTCATCATCACCAAGATATTTAGACAGGTTTTTTTTAAAAAAATCAACGTGTCTATTTTCTTATTTATTGGTTTTGATTTAACAGGAATTGAACTCGGGGCTCACATCCACTAGAACCCTACCCCTGAGCTACCCCAGCTCAGATACCATTCAGTTTATTTAAGACATCATCTTTATAGCAACATGAAGTCCTCTAGACTCTCCTTTCCCTTTGGCCATAACCCGAATAGCTAAGAGAGGGCTCATATTGTATTTACCTTGCTTCGTTTGCTTTAAGTCACTCACTTCAGGGTAAAAACTTGCAGATAAACAAGAGAAATACTGAGGCACAGTTCACCCCACTTCCTAGTACGTCTTAGCGGACTCCATCATTTCGATGACCTTGGTCTTGGAAAGTGTTCAAAGGCCGAAAGGGAGGACAGCTTTTGCTTTGTTTCGGTGAGACCGAATAATCTTGCTTAAAACAGGTTAGCCTTGAACTCGCTGGAGAGCCCTTGCTCTCCAGCCTCCTGCCTCAGCCTCCTAAATGCCTGAATTAGAGATACGCACCATAACGTTCAGTTTAGGAAGAAACTATTTGGGCATGCTGGGCACTGAACCCAGGGGCTTGTGCATGCTAGGCAAGATTTCTACCATGGCACCAACTCCTGACCCTCCTTTTACCTTTTATTTTCAGATAGCATCTCACCAAGTTCAGGTAGGCCTTGAACTTGTGATCCTCCTGTCTCAGCCCCCAGGCCTGTGGCTCAGGTCTAGCTGTGAAACACTTTGAAGAAGATGTTGTTCCTCATCATGACGAGACAGGAACAAAGCAGCTTCATCTCACAGCAAACCAGAGTGAAGACCTTCAGAAGGTCACTTCTCTTTCTTTCTTTACTGAGACATAGTCTCACTATGCAGCCTTGGCTGGCCTGGAGCTCATTTTGTACAACTAGGCTGGCCTTGAACTCATATAGATCCACCTGCCTCTGACTCAGGAGTGACCAGCCTTAAAGAACATTTCTTGTATGAACTGATAGGTTGTGGGAAAGAACTAAACTATTTAAAAAAAAAAGCAGCTTTTTTTGGGGTAAATAGATATTCTTTTCTTAAATATCTTGACTTCTCACCCCAGGATCACGTGGGAATATGATCAGCCCAGGGGTCACTGAATGTCTGTTAATTTAACTCAATGCTGAAACTCCCATCTTGGGCTGGCAAAATAGATCAAGTATTTGCCTTGTAAGTGTGAGGGCCTTAGTTTGAGCACCAGAATCTGTGTCAAAACTGGCATTGTGATACACACTTGTGATCCGAGAGTTGGAGAGGGAGAGATGGGCAGGTCCCTGGGGCTCACTGATCTGCCTGCTCAGCCTCCTTAGCCAAGTTCCCGGCTCTGTCTCACTGCGCAGGATTTAATCTTATTGTTCACGCTTAACTTTTGTATGCTCTTAAAATCATTCAAATTGTAAGCCAATGTGTCTACATCAAAAGGCTAGAAATGGCAGAGGGGGCAATTTTTGTAAATCAAATAAAAGGGGGAGGGCGGAGGAGGTAGACCTGGAAAGGGAACTGAGTCTGGATCCTCTCAGCTACTAAGCCATCTTTCCAGTCCTATGTCTTTATTTTCTTATAAAATAGGATTATAAGTTGAACTGTCAGGAGCATCAGATGAGACAGTGGGTACAAGACGTCTATTTAGCAGAATGCAAAGCCCTTAGCGAGCATTATATATATATTCCTATTTTTTTATTACTTCACAAGGCCGTCTTAAGGAATCAACAAAACTGTGTGCACATACACACACACACCCCAAACTGCACTTGGCACATATACATGCTAATGTTGGTGTTCTATAAGGACATGACTTAATACTCAATGTGAGCCATCTTCCTTACACACCCCAGGCAATTTTCTGGAATGACTGTCCTGTTGGCCACACACTTTGATGTGCCATTACATCATACATACATACCTAAGTGTCTCTCGGCATACACAAGATACTCATCAATCTCTCATCAGAATAAACTCTGAAAGGGCCTCCCAGTTGTCAAAGCTCACAAGGAGCAGAAATCAGCATCGGATACTCAGCTCTGCAGTAAGAGTCCTGTGTGCGTGACTACACTGAGGTGTTTGTCTGAGCTGTGAAAAGCAGGAAAGGGTCAGGGTACGAGACACCAGCCACGGGCTGTTTCTAGTCCTGCTTGTATATTCTAGCTTTACCTGGATGGGCAGTGTGCCGAAAGCAAATTTATCGCCAATGCCATCCAAATAATTACAGGCTGACTGGTCCTGGCCCCCGTGTCCCAACCTCGAGTCTTTCATGTGACTCATCGGTTCAGCCGGAAAGCAGGAAGTGCTCCATTTGAAGGAGGAAGTCACAAGGATGCCACGCCCCGGGACAATACTCTTCTTACCTAAGTGGTGTTATTATTATTCCCGTCTGTCAGGGAACACCCAAGCAGAACACATTTAGTCACGTCATGAGAAAGGAAGGTGTCCTGTGGGACAGCCAAGAAGCTTGCACTGGCCTACCCGCTGACCCCTGGTGGTCTCAAGGCGCAACCGCTAACCCGACAGCACCCGGTCAGCTTATCTAGGCAGCCCTTTATTTCCTTAGATGAGTGTAGGCAGTGTGGGTGTGTCTTGTAAGTATTGATGCAGACATGCAAGCCCATACACGAGAAGATTTTTGGCACTCAGAAGGAAGTGACTGTGAAGATCTTCATTGCCAGGGCTGCCATTTTTTAATAAACCAGCATTCTCAAATAGAAGCCTGAATCTATATCAAGATATGACATCTTTTATGGAGTAAAAATACATTTGCAATTCAAATGGTGAGGCGTTACCTCATCTACACTTTCCGGATCTAGAAGGTTGTCCAGATGTGGGTGGGATGGGGTGGGGTTTGGAAAGCCACGTTCAAGCTCACCTATAAAGCCTTAGATCCACAGCCCAGCTGGGACCCTTGGAGAAATGAAATACTACCTAACCTTTGCTCTCTCACCCTCTCTCCAGCACTGCCCCTGGAAATCTGACTTCCGACCTGGAAGTACAAATGATTAAGAGGTTTTTTTACTTTATTTGAAAACTGTGTGTTTGGCAGTTAATAATCATATTTTTTGTATATCGCTGAGATATGAGGTTTTCTTATCACAAATATCGGGCATGAATTCTCATGATTTATATTTAGAAAACATTCAAATTCATATCAGTTGATGGCCAAGCATAGTGGCAGAAATCTGTAATCTTGGCACTTGGGAAGCAGGAGGCAACAAGATCATAAGTTCAAGACCAGCCTCACTAGGTAACAAGTTCAAGGCAAGCAAAGCAGTGTGAAACCCTGTCTCCAAGATAATAACACTATCAACTTCTGTATATATAAAATTCTTATAATTTACAGAATCCTTTCACTTTACTGAAGATCCATGTGCTAGAGACTCAGACACGCTTGAAGAAACACAGCAGCATACTTCAGACCATCACAGAGGCAGGAAGCAGTAGGGTCCTATGGTGGCCCATGCCCATCTACCAGCTAGGCCATCTGGCAGCTTTTTCCTAGAAACTGATCTCTCTATTCGTGAAAGACCTCGCATATTACAGGACGCATGCGCAGGGCAGTGGACATTTAGAAATAGTGCCTCCTGAAGATATACATCACTTCACCCAGACGCCACTTACCCAGCAATCACTTTACACACATCTACTTGACACAAACATAAGATCCGCAAAGAAGTCTTCGAGACACCAAGACGAGGGTGGCATTTGCCTTGCATGTTCCAGCTAGGAGACGCCACTGCTATGACCAGACCGAACTCCTTAGTGTTTATTTATTTTGTTCAGACAACATGTTAGAAAGCTGAGCCATGGTATTCAGCCTTTACCTGAGAAACACTAGGGGAGGGACCAAAGGACAGAGAGAGAGAAAGACGATGCCCAAGAGAAAAAGGAAAACTAGAGAAATCTGTCCCAGCTGGTGCCATTTCCCAGAGGGTAAAATTTAAAGTAATTTCTAAATACGTCTTCTGAAAGTGTTTTAATGTTTAAAGGAAGGCTATTTCCTGTATAATGATAATGACCAATTTTTTGAAGCTGGAGAGACAGATCAGCAGTTGAGAGCTCTTGCAGCTCTTGCAGAGGATTCGGGTTAGATTCCCAGCACCCATGTCATGGCTCACAACCACCAGAACTCAAGGTCCAAGAGATATGACACCACATTCCGATCCCATACATCATACACAGGTGTAGACAAAACATTTATATGCACAAAATAAAAACAATATTTTAAAAATAGCAATAATAATATGTTATAGAGTCCCCAGAGGGTTTTAAAGTTGTGTGGGTGACTCTCTCTCTCTCCTCTCTCTCTCTCTCTCTCTCTCTCTCTCTCCTTCTCTCTCCCTCTCCTCCCTTCTATTCCTTCCCTCTTCTTTCATCTCAACAATAAGCATACTTACCTACTAGAGCACGATTTTGTGTTGCAGGCCTTCCAGAACTTTCCTAGCAGAGTTCCCCAGCTCTTTTCTGTTGTTCATCAGAACTGTGTTCCACCACAGTTACAAACAGACTCCAAACCAAGTTCTTAACTAAGAGAAGGGTTCCTCCTTAATCTTCCTATTTGACAGCCTTCTTAGCTCCTCTTCAAGCTGTACCTTCTCGTAGAGTTTTCTGACGTTCTACACATGACTATATCCTAACTTTCTAGATAGTACACGGAGCACCCAGCAATGTGGAGATGAATATGTCAGGTCTCAGTGCCTGGAGCTCTTTAGTTTCAACCCTCTCAGATGGTTCCCAAGATCCTTCCCGATCAGCAGAGAACGAGAGTCCATGTCCTGTGCGGGCAAACCATTGATCTAGCCAAGAAAAACAGCACACAGCATAATTCTAGAATGGTTTTATTTTTCCCTTTGGCTTCTCCCAAATAGATAAGGCTGAATTACTGCTGGGAACTGCATTTTGCAGCCAACAAATTGGGATCCAGCAACCAACTAATTTGGGACCAGCTTCCAGAAGTAGCAACTCCTCAATAGCAAACGGATAAAAATAAGATTAAATGGATAAGTTAATTTCCAGGGCGAGTGTTAGACAACAAAATGACTTTTCAAAAGCTTGGCAGTACGTCCTTTGGGAGGCCTAACCGGAACACAGGTCACTAGACAGAGATTAGCAGAAGTGAGTGAAGGAAGGGAGTTAGAGGTCGCCACGAAACAAGCCAGTTCCTGTCGTGGAGCTGGGTCCATTTGGCACTGACCTGGTGGGTTCTCACTTCAAGTTCCTCCAGCCGGTCACACAAAATATCATCAGTGAAGACTTAGGTGTGCAGCAAAAGGGGTCTGTTTCTCAAATTTCAAAGGGTTCCCATGAATTTGTGAACTGTGGCTGTCATCCATAAGATTACCTAACAAAGAGGGTAAGTCTGCCATTCACAGATGGAAACAAAATAGCAACCACTGAAGCAATGGTGTTTTGTAAATGTTCAACTTCTTAAGCTAATTAAAAGTTAAATTTTATTAAAGACTTAGCTAAGATTAGAGTCTCGGGGAAACACAAAGCAATATAGCAACACAAACATTTTCTCCTCAAAAGTTTTTTCGGAGTTTTTTTCGTTGTTAACATTTTTCAGAGTTTTAAATTACCTATGTTGAAGAACTGACAAACAAGTTAACTCACAAATTGTTGGAAAGAGTGTAAATTGATGGAGGCCTGGTAGAAAATAATAATTATTATTATTATTATTATTATAAAATACATACCAAATTTTAAATTTTACATAATGGATCCCACAAGCATGAACTTACTCAACAAACAAGGTCCACTGAGAGACATATTGGAAAATGTCCTTTGGAGCAGCGGTTATAAGAGCAAAGGTGGACTCAACTATCAACAGGGCAGTGGTTCTCAATCTTCCTAACGCTGCGACCCTTTCATATAATTTCTCATGTTGCGCTGACCACCAACCATAAAATTATTTTGTTGTTACTTTGTAAGTGTAAATTTGCTACTGTTATGAATCATCATGTATATATCTGATATGCAACCCCAAGGGGGGTCGCCATCTACATGTTGAGAGCCACTGCAATAGAATAGGTTGAATAAATTATAGTAGTCTAGTCAATAGAAATGTAGCTCTATGTGTTCCTATTTCTAGCTCCCAAGCATGCGAAGTGTGGATGTGAAGGTTATTCCTATACTTTCCTCTGGAGAAAGGAATCGGGAGCATGAATAAGGAAGGAAAGGCAGAAACCTACTTTCATCTCAAGCATTTCTGAACCCAGGGCTGACTGAGCATATAAAACCTTCATGGCTTTCTGGAGGCTCGCACAAGAGAACCCCAGGCACACGGGCTGCTCTTCCGATGCCAGCATCTTGAAATCTTTCCGAATTCTCATTTTGAACATCTACAAATAAGTGGAACTCAGTGACGCTGTGGATAAGTGGACAAAGAAATCCACACAAATGTGGCCCACACTTTGCTGCTTGTCATCTCTTCCACACAGAGACCTCACAGCGTCCCACGAGACCAGAATTCTGGTGAACTCACGAAGCACGGTTTGGAGCAAGGACAAGGTAAGCGTATGATCACTTCGATGAACAAACCTGGATGTACCGGATCCCCAGAGGCTTCATTTTCTACCCTAACCTGGACCGGCTTTGAACTCAGGAGGAGGACAACAATGTTGGCGAAGGAACTCTATGGCATTCTTCCTTATACTGCTTCCACCCACTAGCAACCATTTACACTTAAGATAACGGCATAAAGATAAGGGAAGATGAGCAATAGGAGAGAATTCTTTTCCTTCCAGTCCTTCCTCACTCATCAGTAAATTGAATAAAGTGTTAGCGGAATACACAAGCCTTGAGACATGAAATAGAAACAGCTTGGCTCCGTCTGACGTACGGTTCCCTCTCTCCTGATAAGAACAAAATACATATGCATGCACAGCTAAGAAACATAAATGGTAATTTCAGGGGTTCTGCTTACAAGTTCTTCCATCTGCATTTTAAACTGGCTTTGCATCACAGAATGAGAGATGGTAAATTTATGCTAATAATTTCATTTCTTTACTTTTCTTCACTTAGAATAATATGAAATAGCAGATAAGAACAAAATGAGGGGTTGAGGTACAGAACGCAGAGTAAAGGAAACAGCTTATTTTACTCCCATTAATGACATTTTATTCACTCTGGGGAGAACAAAGAACCCTCACACATTTATTTTGCACTACGGGCAATATATTACGCAACTGGCCTTGTCTGTATGATTTGAATTTTGTGCGCATGCATCCTACCATTGTGTGTTTAAAAAAAAAGCAGGATTCTTTTAACATGTACTGTCTTACATGTTAATAAGCTCTATGTTATTCCTTCATCTAAATCTGTTTTAGATCGCTTCTTCAAAATAAGAACATAACAGTTATAACAGCAAGATCTAGGGAATTGTCGCATTAAAAGAAGGCGCCCGATGAAGAATGATTCAATAAACAAAGGCTGTCTGTCATGCTATTATCCCTGCTCCCTTTTCCTTCTGTGGGCACCTATTCTCCCTGATTTACAGCACGGGAACCATAGTGAGCACAATGAAATTAAGCAAGAAGAGTATGCCAGAGTCGAAAACCCTGATTCAATTTTATGAACTCAACTAATGACAGCTCCATCGCCACCATAAATATTTATTCTCCAAAGGGCCATGGCTACAAGGTCATCTACAACATAAGGGCCGCCTGCCTCCGACGGGGCCATATACATCAACCCTGGAAATACAGACAGTCTGGACGAGTTGTTTACAGGCCTAATATCACAGAAAATTAATGCAAAATGGATTTCTCATGGCACATTACTAACATGATGTCACAGCTCCAATGGCCAATTCCATGAAGACCAAAAGAAGGTTTTGTATTTACTTCTTTTAATATTACTGAACACCAATTCTTGAAAGCCATGAGTTAAAATTAATTATTCACAATGACTCTGTGCCTCCTTGATTCAAATTTTCTGTTTGTAATGTAGTCACATTTTGCAATAACGTTCTCAGATTTGGTGTTGATAAGATATGTAGGTTTTCGTGAAAGGGTTTAGTAAAAACAGTCAACCAAACAGAGTGAATAAATTACAACCTTGCAAATATGTTAGGGTCAATTTATATCAAAATTATGGTCTTAAAATGTCCCTAAGTTTTATTTTTTCAAGTTAGGTTGTTTTCTTTCCAATATTCTGAGAATATTCATGCACATTGTAATGTTCTGCCCAGTGGTCAGTTAAAGACAATTCAGCAGAAGCCGGACACATGGCTGCTCTGGGGAGGGCGTGCTGTGGTGGAGTCATGGAGGGCACTGGTTTTCTTGCATGACTTGTTATACATTTAAATATTTTTTATCAGAGACCCACCCTGATTGATCTTAACAAGTTTTTGATACAACCACAAGAACTCTTGGTCTGGGAAGAAGACTCAGTGGTCTTTGCTGCATGAACGTGAAGAGCTGAGCTCAGGTCCCAGCACTTATGTAAAAAGTCAGTGCCGCAGTGGGCACCGTATTCCTGGCACTGCAGACTCAGTAGGACGGTCTCTAGACTGGCAGGCCAGCCAGTGAGCCAAATCTACAAGCCCCAGGTTCAGTGAGAGACCTGTCTCACAAATTAAGATGGGAAACAATTGAAGAGATACCAACATAGAACTCTGGCCTATAAATGTGCATGTACACCTGTGCACACAGGCACACACACAAATATTGCATGCACACACACAAATAAGTAGAGAAAGGATAGACAGACAGACAATAAAAACAAAAGTTCTTGCTTTGAATGATGTGTGGGTTGTGACTAATTTCCTTTTTTTTTCTTTCTTTTCCTTTTTTGTGCACGTGTCTGTGTGTGTGTGTTTGTGCTGTATGTGAGCATATGCATGTAGGTACATGTACCTATACGTACATGTGCAAAGGTCAATGTTACATGTCTTCCATAATCACCCTCCACCTTAGTTTTTGAGATGGGGTATCTTCCTGAACCTGGAGCTCAACTGGGAGACAAAAGGACCAGGAAACCATCGTGTCTACGGTGCTGTAGCTGTAGGTGCACTTGCAGCCACACCCACCCTTACTGGATGCTCTCTGTCTCTGTCTCCCGCGGTGCCACGGTTATAAACACACTTGCAGCCTGGCTATAGGTGCACTTGCAGCCACACCCACTCTTACTGGATGCTCTCTGTCTCTGTCTCCCGCGGTGCTACGGTTATAAACACACTTGCAGCCTGGCTATAGGTGCACTTGCAGCCACACCCACTCTTACTGGATGCTCTCTGTCTCTGTCTCCCGCGGTGCCACGGTTATAAACACACTTGCAGCCTGGCTATAGGTGCACTTGCAGCCACACCCACCCTCACTTGGTTGCTAGGGATTCAGGCCTGTGCAGCAAGTGCTCTGTCCCACTGCACATCCTCCTGTCACCAAGGCTGGCTTCTTTGAGCGTCATTGTCTCAAGTTGCCTAGTCAGCCCGATTGGCATCATTGACTGGAAAGCTTGGTGGGAGGTGTATATGTGGGGGATACAAAACCTCATGTCCTGAAAACATCTTTTCGGGGATCCTTCTGGAACTGGGTGGAATATGCTCCTGGGACCTCATCCATCCATGGGGATTCTTGATCCATACATTAAAAAAAAAACTTCAAATTTCTTCTAATATGGACATTAATAGGCCACCTTGAAGCTTCCAAGGATCTGTACTTGTCTCTGGAAGTTGGTTTTTATTTTTCTGATAATTTTCTTCCCACTCCAAAAGTCCTTTGGAGTGGTCAGCATGAAGGCAGACATCTGTAATCCAGCCCTTTAAAGACTGGTGCAGGAAGGACTGTATAAAGTGCACACGCTGCGCTGTATAAAGTGCTCCTGTCTTTTAAAAAAGGAAATGTTTGGCAGAACAAATGGTAAACTGTGTGACTCACTGGGCCCCACTACAGCTTCCATGACAAGATCCTTCTTTTTTGTTTGTTTGTTTGCTTGCTTGTTTTTGTTTTTGCTCTTTGTTTGGCTTGGATTTTGTTTTTCTTTTAAATTTGGTTTTGTTTTGGGGGGGGGGGTGAGTCGCAAGGGCTGAGGGCAGATGCAGGGAAATGGGGAGATAAGTGGTATCTGAACACATGATGTGAAATTTAAAAAGAATCAATAAAAGTAAAAAAAAATGTTTTGCTTTGTTATTTTTTCCTTTTAAGTTTTGAGATAAGCATGCTGAAGCTTTAAAGCCTGACGACAATTATTTCTCCATTTCCACTCCTCTAATCACAAATTCCATACGAATACGCTAAACTTCTTCTGATTTCCAGCTTCTTCCAGGCTCTCTAACCCACTCTGTATCCTTTTGATTCTGCAGAAAACAGTCTCTGATCTTACGAAGGTGGCAACAGATGCCTGTCAGGTTAGAATAAAGGCTACAGGACATTTCGGAGGAATGTGTACACATAGAGCAATGTCAAAGGTCAAACATCTGGGCCCTGAACCCATGCCCACCCCTCTAGACCACACATTCCACAATTAAAAGCGCCTGTTGCAGCCTGTCTGTCAAGGGATGAAATGAGGTTTTCTTGCATTTCCTGAAAGCTGAAAGTGAACATTTGGATCTAATCTTGAGTGTTTCCTAAACCAGCTGAAATATTTTTCATTCCAGATGTTTCTATATCAGAAACCTTCAATCCTATTCTTGAGACTAAGTTGATAATAACTTACTACCACAGAGCTGATACATCTAAGTAATTAAGAATGCTTCCAGTTGTCAGTTGGTGGGAGGTCAGACCCATCTGTTATGGTTCATTCTGCATTACTCACAGAGACCCACCCTGGAAATGCAAGATCCTAAATGACTACAGTATTCTTGGATCACATCTGGCCTGAGGCCGAGCATCCCTCAGCGGGATCCTCTCTGCACCTCATCTTCCTTCTACATCAACCCAGGAGGCATCTTCATGTCCTGGGAGAACATGGGGTGGAAAGTGAAGTGGAGAGTATGGACCTTCTGCGACCTCCAACCCGGAGCTGACAGCTAGCTCCATGCCAGCCAGTATCGGCAGAACCACACAGCAAGCAGAAGGCACCTATTGGTAAAGATCTGCCACCATCATCCTTGTCATCCCAGCTGCTCAGGAGATAGGAGCAGGGGGTTCACAAGTTCAAGGCCTGCTTGGGCTACAGAGTGAGTTCAAGGCCACCATAGGCAACTTAAGAAAGATTACGTCTCAGAGTTTTAAAAGTTAAAACACAAATTATGACTCAGCAGGAGAGTGCCCGTGTAACACGGGCAAGCCGTGTACCATTTCAATGACAGCTGTGTGCCCAGGTGACATGTCCAACGGCAGGTGGACTCCAGAGTGCCTTAGACAAGGCTTAGTGCCCTCTGAGTCGGTTTTGTAGCCACATTTGACCCCTGGCTCCAGGCCTTCTGGGCTCAGGACCCTTTATTCTACTTCTTGTGGTTCTGAGGAAACCTTCATTTGTTTCTAATTTGAGCAATGGCAGGATTGGCCTTCCTGATACCCATCACCTGAGCATACCTTGGTTTCCATAGCAACCTGTCTTATTAAGGAATCTTTTCGATCGCATAGCTTAAGTCTCCATTCCTATCTTGTATCTCATTTTAAAATTAAACCTCCAAGAGGCCTGTAAGGTGTAAGGTACCCTGATTCCTCTCTAAGTTGTCAGTGTTGCCCACTGGCCCTGAGGAGAGTGTCAGAGAAGATGGTGTTGGGACTGCTCCTTGGAATGGAAGAAAACAAGGGTTTTGAAGAGAAGCAACAGGAGCCGGGGCAGCCGCCGGGATCTGACCTACAGTACTCCCGGGTCACACTTCTGCGAGTGGTAGGTGTGTCACACAGGGAGAACCAGCGGACACGTGACTGCGGGATGGATCGCTGGGGATGGGAGGTTTTCAAACCCTGCCCTTTTGGGGCAGGAGAGATGGCTCAGGGGTTAAGAGCACTTGTTGCTCCTGCAGAGGATCCAGGGTCAGTTCCCAGCACCCACACAGTGGCTCACAACTCCGGCTCCAGAGCATCTGACACCCTCTTTTTTCCTCTTTTTACACAGGCATACATGTGGCGCACATACATAGAGGCAAAAATACACACAAAAAGTAATTTTTTAAACTTTGTATCGATTCTTTGTGGATTCACATCATGCCCACCAACCCATTCCTCTCCCTGCCCCTTTGTATCCACATCTGTCCTTCAAACTCCTTCCCCAAATAAATTAAAATAACATTTAAGAGTTTAGAACATTTCATCGTGCAAGCTATAGTGTGTCACAGAGAGTCACACAGCACTGCCTGGCTAGTTCACCCAATGCTGTGGGCAGTGAAGGGGGCTGGGGGGGGGTCAGCTCTTCTGTTCTCATGCCCTCAGGGCTGGCTCACCTGCAGACATGCGCGAGCACACACGCGCATGCGTGCACTACCAGGGTGATATTCTGCTCTACTGTGCTGCCCAGGCAAGGTGCAGGGCCCAATCTCCTGCGTGCTGCAGTTGGTGAGAAGCAGGACCAGTTCTTCTACTCTGATGCCCTCAAGGCCAGCTCTCTCACCTGCCACAGGTAGTGAGGGGTGAGGGGTGAACACCTTCAAGGGCTGGCTCACCCAGAACCCGGCCAACAGGGTCAACTCTAGAGCACTGCTCAAGTGAGGTGCAGGGCCTGTTCTCCCAAGTGAGGGGCAGGACCAACTCTTTCTAGTCCTGCAGCCAGTGGGGGGGGGAGACTAGCTCTGTGCAGTTCTTGGATATCAACAATGTCCCAGGAGGCAGTCCAGACCAGGGACATCCACATGGCCTTTGGTGCAGCATGGGCCATGGACATGGACACAGATTCCTGCTGCTGCATGGTCACAGACCCAAACATGGCCCTCAGTGACAGCACAGTCTGGACCTTCACCATGGTCTCAAGTGGCTTCTTGGGCTACTCATATTAGGCTGTTCCTCTCTACCTTGTCTCCAGATCTGCCTCTCTTCACAGTGCTCAAGCTCTTCGGCTTCTCTTCCTCTCCCCTCTCTCCATCCCATGTGGCTTGTGCTGCTAGGGCCACACCCTGGGCAGGGTCTCTGGATGTCTTCTTCCTACCCACTCTGCATGGCTGCAGGCAGGGCCTAAGGGTGCCTTCAAGTGTTTGTCCAAGCCAAATCTTCCAAAGGAAATAAACCTCTAAAGTAGGAGAGTAAAACTGTACTTCAACATAGAGCCATCAGGTCTCCTGGTTGAACCATCACCACAACTAGAGAGATTAGCAGTTAGGCCATTACTGAAGTAGGAATGTCCAGTCAGTTGTGGGTCCCCATTCTGTAGACACTGCTCTTTTTCCTGGTCTCAGCTGTGGCTCTGGAAGTCACAGTGACTCATACAGTGGTCAACTTTCTCAAAGAAAGAAGGCATAAGCCCACTAGAACTTGCGTTTGTTATGTAGCTCTTGACGGGCAGTGTAAGTCACCTTTTCCCAAGGAGCAAGAACAGCAACTGCCTTTGCATCTCCAGTTCGGCCTCCCTTCTCAGCACACAAACAGCTCATCTTCTACCTCCCATTTGCTCCATTCTGTCTCTCCCATCCCTCTGCCACCTACACGCTCACTTCCCACAGTGCCCAGCCTGGTGCGGGGGCAGGTGTGGTATTTGAGCTTCCCAGCATGGCTGCCTAACCAAGCAGGCGGGCAGCATAATTAATATAAAGAAGATTAATTAATTTAAAAAGAAAAACTTTTGAAATTGCCAGGTGTGGTGGCACATACAATTAATCTCAACACAGAGACAAGTGGATCTCTGTGAGTTTGAGGCCAGCCTGGTCTACAGAGTGAGTTCAGGACAGCCAGAGGTACACAGAGAATCCCTGTCTCAAAGAAACAAAACAAATGAGCAAAAATTAATGAAAACAACAGAAAAATATTCCAACCATCATAACAGGCTGTCTCTGAGGTAACTCTCTCCAGGAAGAGATTGGAAAGAACGGCAGCTTGCCCTGGTAGTCCATGGCATGGTTGCTCAGCCTCTCAGCAGCAGGAAGATGTGTTCCCAGGACTACTCTGTCCACTGCCAGGGCACAGCAGCCGCAATCTGCCAGTCGGATCTGCAGTGGCCATGCCCACTGCTGACTCCCCCAGAGGATGCTCTTTCTTCCCCCTCCCTCCAGCCTACTTGTACCTTTCCTATAGCCACCATCTATCTATTATATCTGAATACTTCTGTCCATAAAGATTCTTTATTAGACAGTTAGTACCTTAAGCTCCCCCCACTTACTGCATCCTAATACCCCGCTCAGCTCCTAGCCTTCAGCTCATGCTCAGATAACGTTTGCTGATAGGAATTAGATTGATAAAATCCACACATCAGCCAACAGAGGCGAGACAGTTAGAAAGGAATGTAGGGCAAACTTTAGGAACTTTGCATCCTCAGGGTCAGTAGTATCAACATTGCCTCCCAGCAGCAGTGAGGTAAACTGAGCATCTGAATAGCCCCTTGGGTTTCAGAAACTCTGCCTTCTGTGTGTCCATCCCCACCACAGCAGGGCTGGCTGCTTCCTCTGGGCTAAGAGGTTGATTACACTAGGCACTTTCTTCCTCCTATAACCCAACTTGTTATGCCTGTGCTTATAAATGGGTTTAAAGGAAGACACTCATGGACCTGAGACCTCAGTAACTGAGATGCAAGGTCAGGAATGTCACCAGGATCAGACGGATCCCAGTCCCTGGTCTTTGCTGCCTCCTTGGCACTGGCACTTGAGGAGGGGGAAGGGAGGTGTCAGGGGGTGGTGGGATGGATCACAGAGGGCGTGGTAAATGCACAAGCCAGCAACCGATTCCAAAGGGGCTAGTTAGGATGGGGGTAAGCGGGAGAGTGGGGGGGGGGGTGGAAGACTGTCGCAAGTCTGCTGCAAGCTTTCGAGCTGCCAGCATTCCAGCCACCCTTGCTGCCTGAGAAGGGTGAGACCCCTCTCCAAGATTAACACTCCCAGAAGCTCAAGTTTCTCCCCAGATAAAATGGAGTATTTGCGAAACCCTACGCACAGCCTCCCAAATACTTGTATTTTGCTTTCATTTCTTTAGATTGTCTAGGCCAAGCTAACTTTAACCTCAGAATTACCAAATTACAAAATTTACCTCCAAATTCTTGGATTACAGGCCTGATCCCCCATGCCAATCAACTCTACATTACTTGTGATAACTAACACAATGTAAGTTATTCCTAACTAGTTATTACACTGTGCTGTTTGCAAAATAATGACAGCAAAGTCTGTATATGTTCAGGCATATTTTATTTAACTATTTCAACCTACTATTTCAGCCTAGGAGTTAGGCAGACTCCCTGGTAGGCAGACAAATAGGGAGAGGGACCATGAGTAGATAATAAGGTGGCCAACTTCTTTTTAACCTTCTGACTTAAGACAAAGGCCTGATAGCTTCCTCCTCCCACCAGCAAGGCCCCTGCTTTTGGGACTGGCTCAGCAAGTTCAAGGCCAGATGAAGACTGTCACACTGACCAATCAACCATCCTAGCTGCCTTCAAACTGACCAATCCTCAGAAGTTTTCACACACATAACCCACCCCTGCCGCCGCTCCCCTCAAGAGGAGCTGGATACTTGGTGTCCTAGGTCCCCTTCCCTTCCTACTTTAGCATCTTTTTCTCTGTGCATCTACCGTGTGCATGTTTTCTTCACCCCCAATGACCGCCTTCCTTCAACTGCTGATCCTGTCTGCGGTGCCTGAGGTTTCTCTGCTGCTACCTACTTCAGAGTTTTCCTGCTTTTTAATTCATTAACTGGCAGAGAAAATGAACTCGATCCGGATCACTAGACTGCATCATTTCAGGACCCCCTAGACTGTATTATTATGATTGGTTAAATCCACAGATGCAGGACCAGAACTGATCTCACTCCTTCCTTTTTCCTTCCTTCTTTCCTTCCTCCTTTCTCCTTTCCTTCCTCCTTCCTTCCTTTCTTTTTTCTGAACATTTGAATAAAAAGTTGAAGGGGTGAAGATAAGTCTGGTATCTCAGAAAATGTCTGGACAAGGAACATAGATGAAGGAGAAGAAAGTCTAAAGCAACAAACAAATGAGAATTTAAAAGGAGCAAGTCCCAGCTATGCCAAAATTTTCTTGTCGAACGTATTATTAGCAGAGGAAGGCATCGGCTACTGAGACCACTGTGCACTGCTTGGCAGCTATTATCATCAGGCCTTTGCCAAGGATTTTAATTTATTACTTAGCATTTACTAATCACCATCTTGTTAAGTGCGTTATCCATTATGTATGTGGAATGTTTCACTGGTCAAATGTTTGGGAAGGAGAGTCTAACGTGAGGACAAGTCAGAACCTAGACCTCCAGCCTTCCACTGTCGATCACTGACATCATACAGAAACCCAAGCACCAGAGCAAGGATGATCAGAGGCTAGCACACATAAGTCCAGAGAAGAGAGCGCAAGAAAATGTTGGTGTCCGTCCTAAAAGAAAGTCTAGCCAGAGGCTATAAGAAACACCTGGGGGACTGAGAGTGGGGCCTGCTGGACAGCACATGCCTGGCATGCCAGAAGTCCTGGTATATCCAAAAGAAGTGGGGGAGACGGGGTGGGGGGAGGCAGGAGCGGCAAGGAGGGGGAAAGATATTTTTCTTCTTCTTTCTTCTGAAGAGAGTATACAAATTAAATATTTTTGAAAAATTAAATTTAAAACACAGAGATGCACTTGGGTGGGTGGCAGGTGTGTGTGTGTGTGTGTGTGTGCGTGCATGTGTGCGTGTGTGTGCGTGTGTGTGTGTGTGTGTGTGTGTGTGTGTGTGTGTGTGTGTGTTGGGGGTATGCCACTAGATCTCTCTGTCTCTCTTCCCAGTGTGGCCACGATGACCAATCTCCTTTTTCTCCTTTTCACTATTACCTTGGCTCTCTTAATTGGCTTGTTAAGGCACAGGTTTGACCCCTAAATCCATCAATGACATGGCGATCACAGCAGGATGAAAAGAGACATTTGGAGGTGTCTTCTGCCCACAGTAGTTGACCACAGATAAAGAGGCAATACGGAAGTTCCCAGAAGCCTCTGGAGTTATTTGACTCCTGCAGTATTACACTCTTTCTGCTTCATGTGAGACCAGCTGCTTTTTACCTCTCCTCAGCGATGCAGGAAACATTGGATTTTGGTTTGGATTCTTGAGAAAGTCAGATCCTTGGAGTACCCCATTGTGGAGACCACACCATGGGTGTGACTGCAACTTTGAGGCCCCTGGAAAACTGGAATAATGGGGTCACTCCCATTCCCACCCCGCCCCATGCCTTCATCCTCTGACCTTATTAACTCTGAGACACGGAGCTCTGATGGAACATCACTCCCTGGAATTCTGCCTAAAGGAACTCTGCCATCTTTAAAATACTTTCTAAAACTCAGGGGAGAAAAAAAATTAGTAAATATCTGAGAACTTGTCGCAATGGAAGGTTTTTAAACTTCCTTCCAGCACCCCATGGACATCACATGGCTTTCCAAACCGTCTCTGAGCAGAAGGAAGATGGTACATTTCAAAACAAAATTTTAAAAACCACAGAAAAGCTAGGTTTATAGTGAATTTAATGGATTTTCAATGAATGTCCATAAACTATTATGAAGGTCAAATATATTGCAAATAAAAAGTGTATTAATTATTAACAAGTGTAAACGTCTCGATCAAGCAAAGCATCTATATGAATTGTACATAATTACTGTCTGTATGAAAGGCATGAGAAAAAAGAGACGAAATAGCCAGTGAGGAGATAAATAAGAAAGCTTGGCCTTCTGACAGCCAAAGAAAGATCTTTTTCAATAATAATCCACATTCTCACTCACACATGCGCACACACACACACTCACATACACACATTTGAATATGTATTATAGCCATGCTGGCTGAGGTAAATGTAACAGCTATGCTGAAACGTTTTTGGTAACACAATGAACGTCATTAAAAATAAATGCAATTAGACCAAACTACAGTTCAAAGAATGCATAACAAAGGAAAGGAACATATTTACCAAGAATTAAAAGTGTTTGCACTTTTCAAATTAGTATTTTTTCCAGAAATGCTTTCTAAAGAAGTAATTCTCAGCCTGTCGGTGGCGGCACACGCCTTTAATCCCAGCACTCGGGAAGCAGAGGCAGGTGGATCTCTGTGAGTTAGAGGCCAGCCTGGTCTACAAGAGCTAGTTCCAGGAAAGGCTCCAAAAGCTACAGAGAAACCCTGTCTCACAAAAGCAATAAATAAACAAATAGAAGTAACTCTCAAACTATAGTCCAGGGACAGCCAAAGGCTCCTGGCATTCTCAGAAGACACAACATCCCAAACTCCACAATAACCCAGACATGGCTTGCCTCCCTTCCTTTCTTCCCTTGCAGGGTACCATGGAGTTCCCCAGGGGCTCTGATGTGAACCAACACAGGCACAGTTGTGCTGACAGCCACAAGACTGTGAGCTCCTAGGATGCGGTAAACTCGGGGTGATTTTGCACTTTATTTCCACATGTCCATCAACTATACACACAGGCGCGTGTATTTCATGAAGAGCCCCCCATTCTCACTCAAGCCCTGACTGTCACTACCGCTCAAGTGTGACTTAAGCCTAGTTTGAGAGCAGACTGTGTGGAAGGAGGAAAAGACATAGGAAACCTAACGCAGAGTAACAGAGGACATTGGCAGAGCCTGAGCCCTGGGCAAAGACGCCAGCCGGGAGCACTCCAAGATGAGCAGGGAGCACCATGGACTGGCAAATCCCTCGGTGCAAAGGCAAGGTTGCTTGGAGAGCCACAGCGGGCTCTTCCCACCTTCCCTAGAGTTTCAGATGTCTATAGCTTAGGGCAGGCACAGGCATGGGACTTTTTTCTTTTTAAGCTTCCCTGGTGATTTGAATGTGGAACTAGAAAGATACCAAGAATTCCTCCCTTCCACGAAATATATTTTGATAGACTACACACCGTTAGCTCATATTTTATCCTCTCCATCCATGTGATTTTGCTTGCAAGCCGAAGAGGAGGAAACACGAAAGCTCTGAACAGGTAACACACATAAGTAATAGACAAGCATCAGTCTTGACCGCCACAGTCAGTGCTCCAGGATGGAAGAGGAGAGAGAGGTTTCTCTTTCACAGTGAGGGACCCAGGAGGCTGAAGAGCTCTGCAGAAACTCGCCCAGCAATGCTGGGTTAAGTCAAGATGAGCCAGACCACCAGATCCCATGAGCAACTTTAGAAAGTCAAGCTTACATTTACTGGTCTGGGCTAGGCTGCTCTAAACACTGAGGTCAGGGAGGTGAGGCTGGAGCAAGACTTCCTGAACTCAGAGGCCAGCACTGTGAACCCACTTCCTGCAGAGTCCTACAGGACGCCAGATGCTCTCTGCCCAGGTACCCCAAGCCTGCTGTGGAATCGGGACCCGGCAGAGCAAGGTCACCACAGGATCAAGGGTTCTCTAAACATAACGAGCTTAATACACCCTCTAGTCCCACCGCAAGCTAATTCTGGAAGACTCAAGTTCTTCACATTTTCTCACTAGAACTGCTTTTGCCTGAGGGACCATTAAACCTCAGAGCAGAGTGATCCAGATGAATTCAAACAGAAAACAAAAGCCAGTGTTTGGAAACACAGCACATGACCCCTCCATGAGGTCCCTGAGAGGCCCACTGGCCTCGCAGAGAAGGAGAACCCAAAGCTCTGAGCGACAACCTCAGAGAAAGGAGTCTGCCCTCTCCCTGGGGACAAGTCTCCCACACTGTCATTTGGTTAACTGGTCCCAGTGCTCGAGGGAGGCTGAGTAACTGCCTCCTTAGCCACACAAGAATTCACAAGCAAAGCCTTCTCGGTATAGAATGAGACCCTGGGCAGAAATCACTCTCCCCGCGCTCCTCTGTGGCCTTCTGCACACTTTCTTAGAGAACTTTCTGGGTTGCCTCCCTCAGTTCATCTTGCATTGATGTCTGTCCTTGTCTGTCTTTACAATACTATAACCCACAGGAAGACAGTCAGAGTGGATTCTGCAACTCCACGTGGTGGGAACCAAGCACATCTGTTTGAATGTCACAGTCTCTTCTCTGAAGGGAGTTGAGTGGTTATTTAGAAGGGCAGGCTGTCCAGGGGTTTAGCTAAGTGAGCATGGAGGGCCCCTGCGATGTCCTCTCTCAGGAGACAGGTTAGGAGGGGTATCAACAACATGGAGACAGACCACAGTCGTAGACCATTTCAGACTGGTCAGCATAACCCTAAAAGACCCCATCAGAGCTGCGCACTGTCGAGATGAACATCTGCATGAGCCTAGACCAGGCGGGGTGACTGCCGGTTGGTAACGGCACCCTACCAACTGGCCTACAGAGCAGCATCTGGGTATGCCTGGCACCTGCCAGCCAAGCCTTGATATGCTCAGGTCCCCTGAGAAACTTCTGAGAAACAGTGGGGTTACAACATGGGGAGCTGGTTAGGCTTCCTGTCATCAATAATGGAACAGGATTCCCATAAACAATAAGGATTTCTAATAATCTGAGAGCTACCGGCAGAATACCTACTGGGCATTCAGAGAACAAAATACCACCAGCCTCAATCTGTTTCCCTACTCAGGTTTGTTTTTAATGTATGCCATTCAAATACCTCATGGGATAAACATATATAAATAAATTATATATGATATGTATAAACACATGTATCAATATTAAATATAAATAAAATATATATTTAATATTGATATGTGCAATGTAATCCTGTCTACTTATGAACTGTAGCCTCAAGAAATGTATTAAAAATCATATGACTATCAGAAAAAGGATGAATCACCACTCACCCCACCCTCTAACAGACAGCCACAAACAAAGATGAAAGAAAACTATGGCCATGCCTTGGGACACGTCTAGGTAGAACATAATCAGAAAAACCAGACACATTCCGGAGCAATTCCTCCAGTCAAACAAGAGCTGTGACATATAATATTCCCCCAGCCTCCCACCGTCTCTAAAGAATCAAAGACCCTCTGACCTTGTACAGCATGCATCCGTTGCTGGAGGTCTCAGACATTCAGTGAGTGGCCGGCCTTGATCTGAACAGCACAGGGGACCGTCATCACCAGCAGGTCCCTATTCAAATCCTCGGCCAGTCTCTGCAGCCGCAGGGAGGGAGCGGCGCTGAAGGGTCTGCAGGAAAACTTGGCCACTCACAGGTAGCAAAAGACTAACTTTTTTTTTTTTTAAGTTTAGTTCACGCCTAAGAACTTCACTCCTTTCTTCTCTGGATTTGAATCACCTCTGCCACTCCGTGGAGACACTTGAGGACTGAGGCGTGAGACCTTTGTGCTGGCATCAGGTCCGAGTCATCGGCGCGGGCTTCCGCTCGGTTTGAAAGAGTCAGAGCTGTGAGGAGAGAGACCAGGGGACCAGCCAACAGGATGTGTGTGGCTGGAGTTCCTGGCATGAAGTCTTGGCTTTCATGTTTATTTTTGGATGTATTTTTCTTGGGCCTTTGATGCAAATTTCTGGCCTGGGAAGTAACCCTACAGCAGAAAAATCCAAAGTTGCTAAAAAGTCAGCACGGGCCTCTGCCGCAGGAGAAGCAGGGTCCTCGGCTCCCAGGCTCCGGTGCTACCTAGGATGAAGGTGTGGATCTGGGGACAGACTCTTTCCCTTGACAACCATCTGAAATGCTGGTCCACTCACATGAGAGTAAAACAACCTGATGCAAACCTGTGAATGGAACCACAAAACCTAGCCGGCTGACTCCTGACATCTGTGTTCCCAGCGACTGTGTTTTTGGTATCTGGCTTTCATTTTCGTGACAGTTGCAGACAGCTAGGGGCATCGAGCCGACTCGGGCAGGAGCGGATGACTCCTGAAGGTATTGTTACAGTATGGCTTTTAACACATGTCAGCCAAAGACCAGCCTGCTGTCATGTCAACAATTTCCATCTCACGGTGGCTCCGGAAATTATTAATAGAAAAACGCTTTGTCCCCTCTGAATGTAAAGGAGGCAGTGAAGGAAGATAGCTAAAAAGCTCTTCATAATTACCAGTACTTCTGGTAGAATCTTCTGGACAAAATTACCACTCTGGAAATTGGAATAGAGAAGCACAAATACCTTTCTCCAATCGCATTCGTGGCTCTGAGAAATAGCCCTGTGGCAGATTGGTTTCCTAAGACAGAAACACGTTCTTCTATTTATTTATTTAACTTTTTTTTTCCAAGACAGGGTTTCTCTGGGTAGCCCTGGCAATCCTGGAACTCACTTTGTAGACCAGGCTGGCCTCAACTCAGAGATCCACCTGCATCTGCCTCCTGAGCGCTGGGATTAGAGGTGTGTGCCGACACACCTGGATCTACTTAATATTATTATCATTTAAAATGTATATCTCCTAAGACATGAAACAGCATTTTGGCTATTCCTGAAGCCACAGGCATAGTTGGGGGATAAACCCTACCAGACACCACATCTCAGATACGCCCCTCTGGCTGGAATCAAATCATGGTAGTTTACCATCAACTGCGTGGTTAACAGCTACAGCTACACAGCCGCTTTCATCGAGAAGGCCCAATCTGTAAGTTTAAAATACTGCCTTTATGTTTAAATGCATCTTTAAATTTTCAAAGATGTATTCATAAATATATATTACTTGAAAATGCTCAGATATGACTCACGGTAGAAGGAACAATTCCAGAGTGATGTTTATGCACCTGAAAGGCTAGTAAAAGTGGTAGACTGCTGGATCTAGGGTGTCCGCTGACATCTTTCCCAAATTCAATCAAGATGGCCTCTCTCGCCTACTTCTCCAAACACATACTACTCACTCATTGCTTTGGAGAGATCTCAAAACAGACCCCAAAGCATTCTCATGGAAATATAATATTAAATATAAAGAGGAAAATGAGATAACAGCCTATCACCATTGTTCTTCTAAACCAGCGTCTCTCAGCCTGTGGGTTGTGACCCTTTGGGATTCAAAGAACCTTCTCACAGGGTTACCTAAAACACCCAAAAACATAGATGTTTATATTATAATTTATAACAATAGGAAAATTACAGCTACGGAGTAGCAATGAAGTAATTTTATGGTTGGGGTCACCACAGCATGAGGAACTGTGTGAAAGGATTGCAGCATTGGGAAGGTTGAGAACAGTGTTCTCATCAGAAACCGAGCACTAAGAGATTCATAGAACTGGATAATAAATCAGTTTTATATTTATTCCAAGAGCCACCATCCATCATAAATACCTATAATCTTGGATCAACTATTAATAATGGGTTTAAACTCCCAGACCTCCACTTAACTGCTTTGCCATTTAGCTTCCTTACAGAGCCTAAAATGCCACCGGTGTAAAGGAGTTTAAGTTATAAATTATAGTTGTCTCAAGTACTAAAAATGGCTGCCCAAGACTTCCAAATTAATTTTCTCCTGAATGGAATTCAGACATCTCACTGTCTTCTGTCACTCCAATCCTGTACCCCTCTTTGCCTAGCTTTCCCTTTGAGATATGACTGGAGACTCGGACGTTTTAGACCTTGGCTAAGGTGTCAAAGAAGCATGAGAAGAGGGCGCATTACTGACCCACTTGAAGTAAATTTCCCACAATTCCCTTCAGCTAAGAAAGCAAGAATGACTTTCCAATGGACCAACCCAGCATCCTCAAATCAAACCATAAACTGGAAGCTAAAACATTGGAATAAAGGAGAATTACTTTTCCTTAGGAAGACCTAAGAAGGAATACTATGAAGCTTCCGAGCTGATGCCTTGGTTAGATGTTGCGAAACATTTCTGGTCACAGCATGGCAATTTTAAAATATCCCAGAGCTGCCTCTGGGATTTAGAACATAAGAGACCACACAAAGCCAGGCGCCCTCACAGTGGAATTGAGCAGGATCCCAAAACCCCCCCGGATCCCTGAGTGAGTGTCTGCAGGAGCCTGGGAGACCCACCTTCCACCTGGGAAGGGTGGGGACTTCCTACCTCCGCTCAAATCCCAGGATGCAGCTGCTTGCACTGCTTCTCAGGCTGTGCCGGCTGCTGATGACTGAGAACCACAGTTTCAGTTCCTACAGCCCCTCTGAGTGGAGTTAACGGATAATCTAAGGACCACAAGCTACATATAAGGCTTCTCACCATAAAACAGACCACCTGTGTGGCATCTCCCCTCCTCCCAGGGACCAGATGAGAGGGACGATGAGAGGGACGAACATGCAAATTTGGAGCCAGACTGAGGTTCTCTCATTTTTAAGACCTGGAATGTCTGACCTCACCTCAGCTCTGGACCTGGTGATACCTTCTCGGAGACTCGCAGGTCAGCGACACCCCCCACTTGCATCCTGGACTCCTTCCTCAAGTGTTTTCTAACAGATCCAACTTGGGGTTCAGTATGATGCTGGATAACAGAGCCACTTATCAGTACAAGGGGTGACTGGATGACTAAATTATAAACTGTATGGTTTGACATAATCAAGAAAAAAACTATTTGGTTATCAAATGTTTTGCTCGCAGAGAGTGCTGTATTTGCCACTGGTATATCCCGATATTCAGGGAATAGAAGCAAAGCGTATTGAAAACGATGTGCCCTATTCTGAAATGGCACAGTTGATGGATTTGCCGTCTCCTCCAAATGGCGAAGTGGCAGCCCCTGCTCTGAGAACAGAATCCTGCCAGTCTTGTTCACTGATGCCTGACACAGGGGAACTGCTTAGCATTTGTTGAATAAATAAGCCTTAAGGTGAGCATGGTTTAAGCTTTCCTGAGAAGCTACTTTAGACTTGTACGATTTCCCGGGATTATAGGCAGTGTATCTACACATGGATGCCCTTTAATAAAACCTTGGTTAACAGACGACTACATGAGAGGCTTATTGAATTTCACTTCAGATGGTTTAAGCACTGACTGAACAACTCACTCGCACCCCGAGTGTAGCTACATGAACAGGAAGCGTCTGACTGTGTCCTCTGGGTACAAGTTTCTGGTCTCCCACCTGTAAAAGAAGTCGGGATTAAAAACATCCCCTCGCCGGGCGGTGGTGGCGCACGCCTTTAATCCCAGCACTCAGGAGGCAGAGGCAGGCGGATCTCTGTGAGTTCGAGGCCAGCCTGGTCTACAAGAGCTAGTTCCAGAACAGGAACCAAAAAGCTACAGAGAAACCCTGTCTCTAAAAATTAAAAAAATAAATAAATAAATAATAAAAACATCCCCTCCTTTCAACTCGGAAAGGCTTTCTGGATCTTGTCCCCATCCCAGGGGACTAGAGCGATCAGAAGACAGAAGACGGGCTCTCAAGCTACCAATGAGGGGTGACCCACAGAACTGGAAGACACAAGCAAAGCTTTGGCGCAGCCATGACAGCCCTCGGGGTTAGTTCTCCCATTTAACAATTCATCCCTGAGAGGTGTACCAACAGGAAACAGCCTGAGGTATGTAGATGGAAGCTACCCAAGCGACAGACACGTGGCCAACAGGAGATAGCCATGACCGGCCTCCTTACCGTCTCCATCAGCAACCCCAGCACATTTTCTGGGAAACAAAATATTTGACTTGACTGGGTTAACTTTTAGCCCGAGCATCTCTTTACCAAAATCCTGGGCAGAGCATCAACGAAGATAACATGAGAATAATCAGACAAATTTGGGGTGAGAGGAAATTGACCAGGCCTTTTAAAGAAGTCCATGACAAGAGGAGGAGGGAAAGAAAGGAGGGGAGACGAGACAGAAAGAGACACAGAGAAAGTTTTAATATCACAGTCAAATATAACACGCTTTGTTTTGATTTTCACCTGAGCCTGGTTTGAAAAAAAATACACATCTACAAAACATATTTTTGGAACAACTGGGGAAACATGAAGTCTACACCAGTTATCAGATGATTTCGGGATACTAGGGTTCACTCTGTATGTACATAACACATAATGGCACTATGGGTTGTGGCAAGATGCTAATTTCCTTGAGATACACATTCAATACTCGGGATAAAATGTCATGATGTCTTGGTAACATTAAAGAGGCCCAGAAGAAAAGCAAGATGAATCAAATTCAGCTTTGGGTTAACTGCTGGGCTACATGTCCAGCAGTGAATACTCCCTGTATTATTATTTTATCTGAAGAACAGTCCTACAGATTGTTTTAACGTTCTTAGGCAGCGACTTCTCAAGAACTTCCCTCGCAACCCTGTAGGCTCCTGACTGAAACAGGTGTTCTGTATTTCCCCAAAGCTCCCCTCCCAGCCTGGCCACAAACAGAACGGCCACCATGGTACATGGTACCTTTAGCCATGGCTTACTTTCTTAAGTCAGTTCCCAAATCCCCATCACAAAAACAATCCGCTCATTTGCCTGGAACCTGGTTCCTTCTGATTGACAGAGCGCCTTTGCCCACATACCCCGCATAAACTGACTTTTCACTTTTCCTTCCTAAAATACCCAAGCTTTGTCTCTGAACTTTACAGAGCCGTTGGAGCTCTTTAATATTTTCTAAGAGAAACATTTCAAACAAGCAACCCCACAATTTATTCACGGCCGCCGAGAATAAAGGTAACAGGCTCCCCCAGCAAGACCTTCCAAAGCTTCTGCCTGACTTTTAAGGTTGAGCGTCGTGGCTCGCTCACCTGCAGGCTGGGCCCCGCAAGGAGCCAGTCATTTGTTTGTCTCGGGAGGGAGCTATTTGATTACACAAAATTCCTTTTCGGATCAAGTTCGGAATCTCAGCCACACTGGGACAAGTGGCAAAGCCTGCCAGCTCGACGGGTGGACTTCCGGACATACTGAGCCAGGGACAAAGACAAGGAGCCACCACAGGTTAAAATCCAAAGCTAAAGGAGCTGAAAAGGAAAGAGAGCATAAAAAGATGCGAGGCTCGGCCAGGCCTTTATCAATGCTCTACCTGCCATGACTGCATATAAGATGATGTATTCCTCGCACTTCCTGTAAATGAGCACTGTGCCCTAAGGGACGCTGGGAAGCATCGGCAAATGCACACGCCAACAGGCCCCGTGGCATTCATCCGCTGCTGCGCCACCTATGCATTCTGAAGCTGGCAAGGAACCAGACATCTTTACTGCCCCCCATTTTCCTTACCTTATTACAGAGCGCATCATTTTTAAAAGCATTTAAATGAACCAGATGTTAACCCCATTCATTCCACTTTCTCCGGGAATGTGTCAATAATGATTTTTAAAATGCAAAAGAAAATGTCAAAGTATTTTGTTCCCTGGCTAAGAATACATCCGTGGAATAGGAAAGAGAAAATTCATAAAACACTCTATGGTCATTCAAGAAATAATTATAAGGTATGTCAAACCACAGAAAAATCGAGCAAGCACTAAATTAGCAACCAAAAAAAAAAAAGGATGTCTTGTGTCAAAATGGCTTTTTCACTCACTCATTTGAAAAACAAGTTTTGAAAATTAAATTCCATCCACCGGCTCAGAACAGCACACATTAAGGCTTGACTGTTTGGCCATTATCCACGCGGCAGTGCTCTCTCCCCCCCTCCCTCCCTCTCTTTCTCACTCCCTCAAATGCATTCATTGACAGGAAGCCTTAGGGCTCACCTCCCATAGTGTCTTGAAGTCTTCCTGCTCAATGCGGAGGAGTTCACTGCTCTCTCTGGTAACGATGGTCGCATGGCGGGGCGTGTTGTCCAGTATGGACTCTCCAAAGGCTGTCCCGATCCCCAGGGTGCAGATGGTAACAGCATCCTGAGAAGCGTCCCCCCCAAAAAAAAGGTCATTAGAAAATTAAAGATGCAATGGATGAGAGACTAATTTTTCTTCAAATTAAAGTATAATTTGTAAAAAAAAAAATAAGTACCCAATTCTTATTGTGTGGTTCAACTTATTTCAGTAAATATATACACTGATATAAATGATATGCCATCAAGACTTATGACCCTTCTTTTAAAGGTTCTCTGTATCCCTGATCCAGGCAAGACCCCTCCCCATCAGAGGAAATCACAGCCCTGATGATTTCCATCCTCAGAAGGAAGTTTTGCCTGCTGGGGAACTTTACAGAGAAAGAGACAGTAGGCTCTGATCTGTAGCTGGCTTCTTTTGCTCAACGTAACATCTCTGAGTAACCCCCGTTCTCACACAGGTCCGTAGATGTGTATCCTTGTGTACGTGAGTAGCTTTGCACCCCATTGCGTGGCCACGCTACTGTCTGTGCATCCACTCTCGTCCTGAGACCGCTAGGATGTGTCTAGTTTGTGAATACTGTGAACACTGCTGATGGTAATAATCTGATCTTTTTAGAAAATGCTGGTTGCTTTAAGAAATGAAGAACCGTTTACTGAAAGCGGACTGGGTCCTCTTGGTGGGCAGGAATGATCACAATGTTCAGGAAACTGGAGCAGGACTAATACTGTCCCTGGGGACCTGAAGGTCTGAGGAGTGAGCTCCCAGAGGCCCCTCAGGTCAGGCAGCAAAGAAACCACAGAGTGAGATCTAAGTCCTTCCAACTGGAGATGCCAAGCTCTTTGTATCACGCTGCCTCCTGCAGCCGGAACAAAGGAAGAGCAGCACCGGAGAAAGCACGGGTAGCTGTTTATAAAACATCCTGAGTCCGTGCTCAAGAATGTGCTGTGGAAATTGTAAAAACGGATTCCTCTCCAGATGCAACATTGGCAAGAACATTTATATTTGGTCCTAACTTCTTTCAAACAATGCAAAGAGCCTCTCGGAACCATCCGGAGATGGATTCTGTAGGCGTTGGAAGCTAAGGAGACACACAAGGGTTACCCTCCAGGTTAGAAGATGCCCTTTTCCTTACACGCATCTAGCACAGAGTAGTAGGCAAATATTATTCAGATCCAGCCAGTGGCTCTGCAGTCACATCTCTGGGACAAATGCACGCTAGAATCCAGGCCCTTGGACCATGGTAGATTGCTTCTGCAAAAATATTACCCTCTAAAACTATGTTCAGGAAAATAAAAGTCAATAATATTTCAGAAAAAGAAAAGAAAAAGATGTGGGGCAAATTTAAGAGGAGCCGTTGATAGACTCTCCAGGAGGGCGCCTGCAAACAAAGCCATTCAAAGCATACCCAGGACTGAAATATCAGTGGTCGGGAAGTTAGTGACTAACTTTCACATTCTAGTAGAAGCATGAGATGTGTTGAGACAAATCACAGGCTCCCACGCATTCCCTAAAACGAGGGATCCCTGGAGGCTCCCACTAGACCGCTGTATTCTTCTATCAGTTCAGATTCCGGACTAGTTTTTTGCTTAATACATACTTTCCAGTGTCGAGACTTGTTTATTTGTTTATTTCATTGTTGTGCTTTTCGAGACAGGGTTTCTCTGTGTAGCCCTGGTCCTGTCTGTCCTAGAATTCTCTCTGTAGTCCAGGCTGGCCTCAGATTCAGGAGCCCCCCCCCCGCCTCTGCCTCCTGAGTGCTGGGGTTAAAGGTGGGTGCCACCACATCGTGGCTAGTGTTAAGACCTTTTAAGACTTGAGAGAGACCCATCATGAGGACTGCAGCAAGAGTGTCGCGAAGATGTCAGTCACACAGGAACTAACTGGTGCCTACAGATTAACTGGACATCGTCCTCACCTCCTCTCCTGATACAGGCAGTTTGTCACCAAAGCACACACAAATATGGACTGTGAAACTCAACATGACCTGTCTTCTTGGGCGAGAACGGCTCTTGTAATAAAGACACAAGATGGACCGCTTGCTTTCCCTTGGAGCTTTCAATTTACCCAGGCCTAGTCATATTCCAAAACACAGTTGTGGTGGTATTGCTACCCACACTGCTTGGAATATTCCACTGAACAATAATGTCCACTGGAACAGGTGCCCAACCACTGCCCGAGTCCAAGGACCTGCCGTCACCAGAAGTGACTGTGTGGCCAACCCTTCCTAAACCCCCTCCTTTGTGCTTGATCCAGTCAAATCTAAAGACAGGGAGTCACAAATGACAAGTGGTATAGCGCTTGTCTAGGGTGCAAGAAGACAGAGGATTTGATCCTGCACATCAGTCAAACTCCACACACGTTCTCATCTTGAAATTCAGGCTAGGAAATCTCTCCACATTGTTCGCAGCTCCAGACTTCAGTTTCATCCGGTTCAAAACAATTTTTAGGTCAAACTTACTTAGGAATTGGAACGGATGTGGGAGGTATTGGCTAGGCACTGAGAGAGTTGAGGCCAGGGAAACTGAAGGGCTCAGAAACCATTCGGACTTTCTAAAGGCTAACCGATGTGTTTGCGGTCCACTGCTGCCTCTCCTTGACATGGGAGTCTGGGCTCCTTACAGGCTCGGGAGGAAACTGTCAAATGAAATCACATCCAAACGTTCTCCCAAGCTTTGGGGTTAATAGGCTGCTGTGAACACGGGTTAGAAGACAAGATAAGCGTGGGTGATTGTAGAAGATCCTGTGTCCACACTCCGATCTCACTATACCCCACAGGTCAGCATTCAAAGCCTGGACCCCTGTAGATGCCCTCTGCATGTTGCCACGCATGTCTGTTTCTACATGCAACATGAGATTTCTTTAAAGCCGGCATGGAAGCTGCAGGTCTACTCCCATCGCCACGCTTATCCCTCAGGAACCGTTCAGGAGAGCATTCATGACATCTGCTTGTCTGTGGATTGCTTACTGAGGTCACCTGAGAAGAAATGGTTTCGGTATCATAGAAAATGAAGCAAGCAGTCAGCACTGGCCAGAGAGCAGGGAAACACTGGATAATGCCCTGTTCCACATTAGCTAATGAGAAGTAAAGATTCAAGAATATAAAAGACTTCATGAGATGAAGGAGGGCTTAGCCAAGGCTGCTGGAGCCCTACCAGGTTACCCCTGCATGTTCCTAATGAGTGAAAGGCTTAGGATCAGATTTCTCATTTGTTTAAAGACTTTGAAATACTTGCACTACATATATGCACATATTCATACACATATATGTGTGTATATATATGTATATATATGGGAGGAGACCTCAGTCTAAACACAAAACCACTTCTGTGTCATATTTCCTCACGCACAGTCTGAAAACAACTCCATACAATGTCCCTGACACGTCCGTACACACACTGAGCTGTTCTGTGTAGACATGCGTGAGGACATGTGCACGGGGCTGTAAAGGAGCACACGGGGGGACCGAGGCGGGGTCTTTTGAGAGATCATTTCTCACTGAGCTCAACACTCACCAATTGACTAGGCCGGCTGGCTAGCGAGCTCCAGGGATCTGCCTGTCTGCACCTCTCCCAGCCCCTGTCGCGGCAGGGTTACAGAGGCCTGTGACCAAGTCAGCTTTGTCACGTGGGTACTGGAGACCTGAATGTGAGTCCTGGTGCCTCTGTGGCAGGGACTTTATTGAGTGACCATCACTCCATTCCCTGAACTGTGTTTGAACTGCCTGCCATACGGGATCAGATACAGAAGCTTCCATTCCTAGCTCCCCAAAGTTTCAGGACTTGAACAGTTTAGGATTTTGAGGTTAGGAGTGCTATCATCCTGCACTAGCACCCCCGTTATCACTGTTTCATAAGCTAGACAAACCCAGACTCAAAGATGTTCAACATCCTGCCCAAACCAGGCCAGTTATAGAAAGGACCGAGACCAGAAACTAGCTGATCTCTTTGCCAAGATACACACGGCCTATTCCTTCTGATCCTTGTAAAAACAGACTGATATGTCATTTGACAACACAGGCAGTCTGTAGCCCACAGCCCGCCTGGTAGTCACTCTGTGGGGAGCGTTCTGAGTCAGCCGTATGCGGAAGTCCAGCTCCCCACTGGGTCTGCTTCCTGTCTAGTTAGGGTTATTGACGCTGTGATGACTATAACCAGAAGCCACTGGGGCAGGGTTTGTGTCTCTCACAGTCCCATATAACAGGGTGGGTACCTGGAGGCAGGAACTGATGCAGAGGCCACAGGGGGATGCTGCTTACTGCCTTGCTCCCTCTGACTTGTTCAGCCTGCTTTCTTATATAACCCAGGACTATCAGCCCAGGGGTGTCCCACCACAGTGGGCTGGGCCCTCCCCCATCTATCATTAATTAATAAAATACCTTACAGGCTTGCCTACAGTCCAATCTTACAGAGGTTTTATTTATTTATTTTTTCAGTTTGGGTTCTTCCTCTCAGGTGAGTATAGCCTGTATCAAGTCAACATAAAATTGTTCACATGGACCTCAATCTGAGGGTACCAGTAACTAAATCTGCCCGGGCCTTTGCCGTACAAATCCGCAGCTGTCTCAGATGCTGGTACAAAATCAAAAGATGTTAGCAAGCCTCTAGTGACAGGCACCAACCGCCAGGCAAAGGAGGGCCACACGGAGTCATACAAAGGTGAATCAGAAGAGGCTTGTGTCTTGGTAGGCCTAGATTACACATCCTCCTCCACAGCTTTGGGCAATATGTTCCCAGAATCCTCAGTGAAATAGCCACACTCGCCTTTAATAAGATTAATAGCAGAGTGCATTTTTAAACATTTATTTGGGGAGACAGCCGCCATGACACACAGGTGGGGGTCAGTGTGTCTACTTGGGGGAGTTGGTTCTCTCTATGTGGGCTTCAGGACTCGAACTCAAGTAGTCAGGCTTGGCAGCAATCCCCTTTGCCAGCTGAGCCATCTTGCCAGAATTAAATAGGAATAAACAATATAAAGGAAACTGTAATTCCTCACTCCGTCGCATTGCCACACATGTATAGGTTTTCTCCACTCCTAAAAAGCAAATTATATTTTTGCTATTATTTAAACAACAGCGAATCTCTATAGTCATGTTGTATTAAGCTTCATCTAATGACGGCTTTCAACACTTAAATTCCAAGTTTCTCTGTCCCCCCAGTCTGGATGTCAAGTGGTTTGAATGATCCGCAAAACACTTGAGCTCTCTGGGGGAGCGCGTATTCAAAGGAACCCTTCTGGCAATCCTGCCGTAAATCAAAGAATCCTTTTGTACTGCATCTAATCACCCCTAATTTATCTGCTTTGTGTGTCTGCATTATGGAAAACTCACATCTTAAAGCGGGCGTTCTCACTAAAGCCATTTCAAGTTTGTTTCCTGCCTGCAGTACGAAAATAGGGGTGGGGCGAGGAAAGCCAGGGTTACGGGTCGCAAGCAGTTAAGATGGCTGTCCGAGCTAGGAAACTCGGGCCTGGCAGATGTTCTGGGGGTCTCAGAGTAACTTAATCGATACGTAGATCTGGGCATTGTCGGCGTGAACACGTGGGGGCTTCCTTTTCTTCTTCTTTTCATTATTCTGTAATGTTGAAGAGTTATCAGGTATTAGGCCGGGTGTGGTGGCTCATGCTTCTCAACCACGCACTTGGGAGGCAGAGGCAGGTAGATCTCTGAGAGTCTGAGACCAGTCTGGTCTACTGTATAGTAGGGCCCAGACAGGCCAGGGCTATATAGTAAGACCTGGATGAGAAAACAAAAACCAAACCAAACAAACAAAGTACAACCAACATCCCCTCCCCCCCCAAAAAAGAGTTATGGGGTCTTTTAGTTATTCAGACTTCACTCATTTCCATATTACTAAGTCAAGAATTAATAATCTCATGTGTTGGGTTATCTTTAAGTGTGTAGATAGACTCAGAAGCATAGATTCTTACAAAGCAAATGTTTTTACAGTGTTCACTTTTAACCTATAGGAGACACTTTGCCATTAAGTTCCAGAACGCTTGCATTTAGCTCATGAGCTTGAATCTGCTCCTGGAACTTACTGAGTCCTCTAAGCATGCTTTTAAGAAATAAAGTTGAATGGAACCCAATTTCAGAGTCAGTCAAGGCATCCAACTGTACGTGTGTCAAAAGGATTTACTGCCAAGCAGGAAGGCAAATACTTCAAGTCCAGTGTGTTCTCTGGCAAACAGCAACAGCGAGGCAGGTTCCTTTCAGAGCATGTCCCTGGCGTTGGCTTCTCAGCCAGCTGAGGGACATCAGACGAGCAGGCTGGGGACAGCTTGCAGAGGATACACAGGAGTGGGCATTTCTAACCAATCAGGAGGCCACACACACCGAGCGGAGAGCCTGTCTCACCAGTACTGTGCCACCCAGACAAAGGATACAGAGCAACCAAGCTATGTCAGGTGAGTTGCTAAGTCGATTAAAAAGCTCTCTTCCTAAAAAACATCTCAGCCACAGCCAGAGCACAGGCAGGAGTCGGCATGACAACCGATCACTGACAGCTTGGCACCGTTCACATCTTCTGGGTGGGCCCCCTAAAGCCTCTTCAGAAATATGCCTGACAAATGTCTCCCCGAAATGGTGATGTCACCGAAAACAAAAACAAGGTGGAAGAACTGAGTGGATGAACCGGGGGAGGGGATGGGAGGAGAGATTGATTTGTGCGTCAAATTTGATAAACGAAAATGCCATCCACGAAGGCATCTTTGTTGTAAAGGCAAAGGCAGGGACGACTAAAGGTTCGCTATTTGACCTTAGAGAGAAGAACAATAAGAGTGCTTTTTTCTAAAACCAGAGTAAAATTTGCCAGATAATGGCGCAATGACAGATGAGGGGGTGGGGTGAAGAGAAGACCAAGGCCAAGTGCAGCCCTGATTCTCTGCTCCCAGTGAAATGGCTAAAAATTAAACTCCTGCCTTTTCATATACGGAGCTGTTTTTCCTGCTTTTCGTGTTCTAACACTGCCCTCTTGTGACCAATATCAGCATTGCAGGGATGGTAGCCCTCAACTCTCCATTAGGGGACCCTGCTCTCTCCAAAGTTTCGTACTAAGTGCTTTATATACATCGACTCATTAAAGCAGAAACTATTGGCCTCCATTTACAGGTATCTAATTGCACCTACTCATACCCAACCAAGTTCCACGAGGAGACCTCAGGGACCTCGGGACTTAGCTGCTGGGTTTGTTCAAATAAAGGCAATACTGAGGTAAGTGCCACAAAGAAGCACAGGCTTTCACGACCACTATTCTCTGTGTTTGAAACATGAAATTCTGTCAACAGTCTTTAGGAATTGGTATGGTTAAACATTTGTTACAGTTTGGATGCTTCTAGATTAGTTTAAAAAATAATACATGTTCTTAGGATTTAGATATACCATAGTCTCCCCACCTACAAATCTGCAGGGAAAAACAAGACCTTACACACACACACACACACACACACACACACACACACACACACACACACACACACACATTATGCATGCACAAGTTGGGTGCTGTTGTCTGATGTAGTGACTTTTATAAGCCTACTTAAGGTTTATCGTGATTTCTTGTTTTTTAATTGTTTTTATTGGTCTACATTTTTTCTCAGCTTCCCTTCCCCAGCCCCTTCTACTCTCTCCCATGATCCCTCCACTCCCAATTTACTCAGGAGATCTTGCCTTTTTCTACTTCCCATGGGGATTAGATCCACGTATGTCTCTCTTAGAATCCTCTTTGCTGTCTAGGTTCTCTGGGAATTGTTAGGCTGGTTTTTTTTTTTTTTTTTACTTTATGTCTAAAAGCCACTTATGAGTGAGTACATATTATATTTGTCTTTCTGGGTCTGGGTGACCTCATTCAATATGTTTTCTAGATCCATCCATTTGCCCACAAATTTCAAGATGCCATTATTTTTTTACTGTGCAGTACTCCATTGTGTAAATGTACCACGACTTCTTTATTCTTTCTTTGGTCGAGAGGCATTAGGGTTGTTTCTGGCTATGACAAATAATGCTGCTATGAACATAATTGAGCACATGTCCTTGTGGTACAATTGAGCATCCTTTGGGTATATACCCAAAAGTGGTATTGCTGGGTCTTGAGGTAGGTTGTTTCCTAATTTTCTGAGAAATAGCCATACTGATTTTCAAAATAGCTGTACCAGTTTGCATTCCCACCAGCAATGGAGGAGCATTCCTTTATTCCACATCCTCTCCAGCATAAGCTGTCATCGGTGCTTTTGATCTTGGCCATTCTTACAGGTGTAAGATGAAATCTCAGAGTTGTTTTGATTTGCATTTCTACCTAAACCGAGAACTCTTGACAGATTTTTTTGTTTATAACACTTTATACTGTTTGCTTCTAGCCCTGATCCATTAACATATTAATGAAAAACACATTCCTATAGTTCACCCGAGTGGGACTTCCCAGCCCAAATAAGCAGACTTGAAAGTACCTGAGGTTCTGGGGCTTGATTTTGGTGATGGGCTCTGATGTCCCTGGAGGTACAGACAGGTATCCCTGAGGAACTGGAAAGGCTAGTCCTCAACAAGATCCCCATGGCCAAGTAGAACTCTTCATGAATATGTGAACCATGTTGGGACTCCATTGGCCGAGGATGCTGCCTGTAGGCATGCGCCCTTGTTTGCTGGTCATAGTTTTATAAGACAGAGTAATGGCCAAAGTCGAAAGGCTGCCTGAGAAGCTAGGGGACACGCCTCTAACACTGCGCATTTCAGTGGGCCTGGGTTTTGTTTGAAGGCGAGAGGGTTAAACATGGTGTATGCAAAGATAGAAGTGAGGGTTTGCAGGTCTCTGGAAGTTCCTCAGCACAGGATGAACAGAAGCCACTCTGCATTTCCCAGAATTCGTAAGGCAAACATGGTTTCAAGGTAGCCATGCAGAAATAAGAGCAAGAGCTTCAGCTCCTGGGGGAAGGTTGCTGCATGGCGGATCATGTCCCTGTTATCCCATCCAGGGGCTTTCTCCCTCCACCCCATCCAGGGGCTTTCTCCCTGCATCCAGGCTATTCTGGAAGCCTTGATCTGGTGGAACTCCGCTGCCCAGAAAGCAAGGCTGCAGAAGGAGGGTGTGTCTCTGGGGTCCAGCAGGGAAAGGAAGAATGTAATCGATTGAGAAGTGAGCTGTGTGGCTCTCAACAGGATTTGGGATCCTTCAGAGACAGAGTGAGGTTGTGGGCAGCAGTTCCTACCTTTCCCTCCCTACCTGCACCCCCACCCTCATCCAGGTGGCTGTTGAGCTGATCAGTGGGACCGAGCCTGTGCTGGGAGGTAAGCCATCCGGTGGCCTGAAGCCCAGTGGCCTCCCCACGAGCAAAGGGCCTGGAGCTCATAGACCCACCCATCCCCTGAATAATTTTCAGTTTTCTACAATGTGGGATCAGTGGATTTCTTACGGTGATCTCAGGTATCTGCGATTCACTGAGCAACCATGAACGCACACTGCCCCTAGATCTCCTGGAGACTGCTGAGGAACTTTTGGACACCTCGAAAGGCCGCGCATGGTGACTAACGTTGACAATGGCAAAGAAAGGACACGGGGATGACGGTAATCCTGGTGGCCTCTAGCTCTTCAGCTTCCCACTCTGGCATCCTAAGGAGACCATGCTTTCTCTACAGACAGGCCCTGTGAACACTGAGGGGTCCCACCACTTGTGTGGCGGACGACGCCAATGAAAAGCGAGTACAACCTATACCCTAGGGCCCAAGAGCTCAGTACAATCCATCTACACCATACGGTGATGAAGACGCTGCTGGTTCTTAAGTTAATGAGCGCAGCTGGGGGCGATGGAAAGGAGAAATAGGATGCTCAGGAAGGTGAGAGGAGCTTATGAGGCAAATAGAATATTTATATATGCATCCTTTAACTCCCCCATCACTACATAAAATAGGGTAACTTTCATTTTAAAAAGGTATCAAATCAATAATACCCAATACATGTATAGCATAAGTAATACTTTGTCAGAACTTGGGCCCATCCCTTCGGGACATCACCGCCCACTTCTTCACCCAAGTCAAGGTCCTTCCTTTATTACCCAGCTGCCCACACAACCCATCAGCATCCCTTCTCGTGAATTCGCCTATGTCCTGTAGCCTGCTGTCTGTCCCTCAGTTTTCTCCTCTTGCCTGCCTCACTCCAATCCAACAACGGTGATCCTAGCTACCCTCGCTTCTATTCTTCCCTCTTCCCATCCTTTGGACATTCCTTATGTGATGTGGGATTGCCCTCTGTCTGCTGTGAGTATGTTTTATTGCCATTGGTTAATAAAGAAGCTGCTTTTGGCCAATGGCTTAACAGAGTAAAGGCAGGTAGAAAATCTGAACAGAGATGGAGAGAGAGAGTAGGCGGAGTTGAGGAGGCGCCATGTAGGGGCCGAAGGAAACAGACAGACCCTGGAAATTTACCTGGTAAGCCACAGCCTTGTGGTGATACACAGATTAGTCGAAATGGGTTGATTTAAGATGTAAGAATTAGTTAATAAAAAGCCTAAGCTAATAGCCAAGCAGTGTAGCAATTAATATAGTTTATATGTGATTATTTTGGGTCTGGGTAGCCGGGAAAGGAACGAGCGGCCTCCAACTACAATTATGATCCAGGACTACAAGCCCCAGCATCACAGGGAACTGACTGCCACACCTAATGGGCATTAGCACATCAGTGGGATCAAATGAATCCCACCAGAACTCTCAAGAAAACAAGAGGTGTGTGCAGGGAGTGGCCCTTGAGATGGGCAGAGGATGCTCAGTGCACAGCTGCCTGTAGGTGGCGCTCCTGAACCAGAAGTCAGTCTTGCTCTTTGCTTACCATTCTGGTCCAGAAAGCGGCTAATGCACCCACACACAGGGGCTGGAACTCGGGGTGCATTGGGGAACTTGTCTTTGTGCCCTTTCTGACTTAGTGAAAAGACAGACAAACAGCAGAGAGAGGGTCTTAGAGAAAGAAAATGGAGACGCAGGCTTGCAGAGAAAGGCTGCCCTCCCGCTCTCGCGATAACTTGAGCCTGAACAGAGTTCTGCTCGATCCTCTCTTGTTTTCCTTCAGTCCCTGTAACCGGTTCTCCTTCTCTTTCACCACGTCGCACCCCTCACCCTCCACCTACTGTATGGGCAGCGGGAAGAATAGAAACTTTGGACGACGTCAGACCTGAATCCAAAGTTGATCCGCAGCTCTGCGGCCCCAGGAGAGTTGGAACCACTGTCACGGAGCCCTGTGACCAAGTCTATGGTACACCAGCATCTAAATGCTGAAGATGAGGCCGGTCATGTACACAGGTGTAAGGGATAGAGTGCTATAATAGATGTTCTAGGCAAACCTAGTGGTAATTTCCTATGGTAAGCACTAAATGTTGTGAAGTCTTTTTGGATGTGATTAATATTACTGTAAGTAAAATTTAAATTTATTCCTTTTTATGTGTTAGTTGAGGGGGACACAGCATACCACAGGACACATGGGGAGGTCAGAGGACCGCTCTGTGGAATTCAATCCTTCCTTCCCCCTTTTGCAGAGGTCCCAGAGAACAAACTGGATACTCCAGGCTTGTACAATGAGCATTTTTACCGGCTTAGTCAACTTCCTACCCATAAATAAACTTCAGAGAAAGTAAATTACCTTTCTCAACGTAGGTGGGCCTTACCCCAACCAGCTGACAATCTTTAGAACAAATCTGTTCCACTTGGGGTTCCCCATAGAAGAAAGAAGGGTCCAGCCTCCATGCTGAAGAAGGCAGCCCCAGCTCTTATCTCCGCCCCTCTACCTTCATGCCCCCCACCTTCCCCACCCCTAGCAGCTGCCCTAGGCATTGGGGTTCGCCAAGCCCCACGATCCTGGGAGCCAACTCGTTAAAATCAATCCCTCTCTCTGCCTCGCTGTCTCTGTCCTCCCTTCCTCTTTCTGACTCTCGCTCTGACTATTGCCTTCCAGGGGTGACGATGCAAACAATTCAGCTGTTTCCAGATCCAATGGGAAACTGAGGCAGCTGATAAAAGTCAAAGCCCTCTCTGAAATCCAAGGAATCCCAGTCCTGAGAGAGAATAGGAGACAAGCCAACACAGCTGGGGGCTGTGGGCTGCAGGCCGCGTCTGGTGGACTCTCTGCACTGCCACACTGGGGAAATGCCTGTGGGACAAGGGTGACGTGGGCACCAGAGGGAGAGAAACCATGCACTGCAGTGGACCTGACACAGGAAACCAACTGGGTTCCAACCCCATGCCACCATCAGTCTTTTCGGATGCCTCTGCAGGTCTGAGAGGGTGACTGTGGGCTGGAGAGGTGGCTCTGTGGTTAAGAGCACTTGTTGCTCTTGCAGAGGACCTGGGTTCATTTCCCAGCACCCACACGGTGGCTCACAACCATGGATAACTCTAGTTCCAGGGGATCTGATGCCCTCTTTTGACTTCTTCCAGTATCAGGCATGCATGGGGTACACAGGCTTACATGCAGACAACACACAATAAATAAATAAATCTTATTTAAGGAAAAAAAAGAGAGAGAATGATTGCCCACAAGTCCCTACAAAATGTAAATCTCAAATTTAGAATAACAAAGATTTTCCCATTTGAAGTGTGCTGCCAAAAAGGGCTCAGAAACTGTCTTAACTTATACATTTAGTGTGTGTGTGTGTGTGTGTGTATGTGTGTGTGTGTGTGTGTGTGTGTGTGTGTGTGTGTAGGCCAGAGGTTTCAGTGTTGGGTGTCTTCCTCCATTGGACTCCACCTTATTCATCTAACCAGGGTCTCTCATTGAATCTGGAACCCATCAAGTCACTGGCCAATATGCTCTAGTGATTGGCTTGTCTCTGCCTCCCTCTGGGAATTATAGATATATATGGCTGTACCAGGCTTTTAAGTGGATGCTGGGCCTCCAAACCGGGTCCTTGTGTCTATAGAGCAGACATTTTCCTGACGAGCCATCACCCTAACCTAGCAGAGAGAGGTCGTGAAGGGCGTCTGCGTCAGCCACTCTCCCCTGCATCTCGAGCTCCTAGGAGGCCCATGAGGGTCAGGGATACACAGAAAAAGTCACAGCACAAGGGAGGCAGGGAACACTCTTCCTTCTGGTGCTCACCTCACCTTCTACAGCAAGAATGCACCTGTGTATCCCCCTGCAGTAGAACTATCTGCACTTCTCAGGAGACAGCCAGCCGGTGCATTTCCGCACTGAATGTTCCAGCTCCTGACACCAAGCTCACATCACACAAGCCTTTCAACATCTGTGACATGGCTAAAGAACGGAATTCAACAAGCACTTAACGTGGGGAAGTAGATTTGAAAAGGTGTCTGAGAAAATAGCATGGTAGATGAGGTCATGAACTTGAGAAGGAGTGGGGGAGGGACACAAGGAGCTGGAATGGGAAGGGGGACAGGAAATGGTGTAAATACAGCACTCACGTATGACATTCTCAAAAAATAAACATCAAGAAAACTGAAAACAACATAATAAAGCATCTATCAGTTTTTCTTAATGACAGGGGAGATTACCTGGTGGCTGCTAGTCTCAGAAACTTTAACATCCAAAGACCCGGCTAGGACAGCGTACCAGTTGGTTCCAATATCACCTTGGCGAAATACTGGAAAAGAAACAGTGATGTAAACATGCCGTGTACAGGTTTGCTTGTTTGTTTGTTTAACCAGATAAATCTTCACTGGGTATTACAAGCATGGCTTATTCTCAACCTTCCCTCTCTGCTCCCACAAGAACACAACACGGCTTTCCTCCATGTCACCCATCCACAAAGCTCACCCTATAGATTCAACATCCTCGGGAGCAGATGCCCTATCTACAGAACACTCTCAACTGATCATCCTGACTGCAGGAAGATCCATTGGCCCCACATAGTGACGCAAGCCTTTAACCCCGGCACTTGGGAGCAGAGGTAGGTGGATCTCTGTGAGTTGGAGGCCAGCCTGGTCTACAGAGTGAATTCCAGGACCAGGGCTACACAAAGCATTGACTGTAAAGATTCACTAACATTCTGTGAGACTTACTTTAAATACACTTCACGGCAGTGTGACGCTTGGAAGCTGTGAGTCTAAATGGGGACGGGGCTATTTGACTCGCCACACTAAGCCATCCAACTTCACGGCTCTGTATTAAAGGCAAAAGCCCTATGACGGCACACCCACAGTCCCAGCACTCAGGAGGCTGAGACAAAAGAGGACCATGGGTTTGTGGTCTGCCCAAGGGATATCACAAGACCCTGCCAGTAAGTAAACAAGTTAATAAATAAATGAATGCATGTAATGTGTTTTGTAGACTAATGGGCTTCCTTTTAAACTGACCAATGGACGGCTGACTTTATTTATAACACTGTAAGGACAGGGTCGTTGCTTTTCTGTTTATTTTCTGACTTCACTGCATTTAGGCATTTGACTATGATCCTCACCCTGAAGTTTCTCTGAACTGTCTCTGAGTTTGCAATCTTAGAGAAAGATCTTTTAGATATTAGCTCACATAACCTTGAAAATCATTGGAAGGGCAGGAAAGATGGCTCAGCAGCTAAGAGCACTTACTGTTCTTCCAGAGAGTTCAGTTCTGAGCACCCTTGTCAGACAACCACATGAAACTCCAGCTCCAGGGGAGGCAACATCCTCCCCTGACCTCAGAAGGCTCTGGCACACATGTAGCGCACACACACACACACACACACACACACACACACACACACACACACACGGTCTTTTTCAGCCAAGCCAGATTCTATGCAAGTTCACACCCTCATCTACAGGAGGCCTGGTCCAAGAGCTCCTGCCCTCATCCCACTGCCATGGTGAAGATTGTTCTAGTCAATCATGGATATCTCATCAGCTTTGCCAGGGATTGGTCTAGACTTTAGCCACGCGGTACATCTCTGGCCAGTGACACCGCACAGGAAGTCTGCTGGGGGACTCGGGAGACACAGTCCTTCAGCGAGGATTTGGGCTGTGGACCCAGAAGACCTCCACTTGCTGCAGCTGCCTGAGGCACATGCCAACCCGTGAGGTAAAGGGGGAGAACTCGGGGGGGACCAGAAGCCCTTCTCTACCAGCTACGAATCATCTCACCTCAGGGCGTTCATAGATGAGAAACATTTTTTTTCTTCTGGAATGAGTCATTGGTTATTCAACGCAGTTGGATGGAAGTGTTCTGTTAGTGAAGCATAAAACACACCTAGAAATAGGGAGGTGCTGCTTTCTCAACGCAAAGAAAAACACCCTAAAAATATAGTGTTCACCCTGTTGTTTCATCCTCTCTGCCCCTGATTCACACAGGATGGATAACATTTATTACTGAGGTCTGTTCAAAACATAGCTAACAGCATTAGATAAGAAAGCTTTGTCTGCAGCCCAGCCACATCCTTCCTGGGTTAAAGAAGACCGGTATTTGAATCTCTAAGGACACAGTTAAATGAATGTGTCTGTCTATCCTTCCTAAGGACACAGTTAATGAATGTGTCTGTCTGTCCTCCCATCTGGAGAGTGAGCTGCTGCCCCGGGGGTAGGGATAACAATGCCCCCCACTGTGAACATAAAAGTGAGAAGCAGAGTAAACACAGAGGAGAGACGTCAGCTCACTTGGAAGCTCGGACATCTGTCAGAGGACTCTGTGGGTGCTGTCTGTCCCCACACGGCAGACACGAATGAGCACAAGCCACACAAACACATGCCACAGGAGTTCCAGCGCTTACGTGTTATTCCTTTCTCCAGGTTCTCATAATAACCGCACAAACAAATCTGATGGAGAAGGTTTGGGTGGAATTTCTCAAAAGCTTTAACTTCTTTCAGGCGTGTGAAAATTATGTCCACATCTTCACTGGATCGCTCCAACGGCCTGCAGGGTAGGGGGAGGAGAGACAGAACCTGTTAGGTCTTAGTGAAAAGTAGGCTACAAGGTGTAACTCTAATTACAATTGCTTGTTTATCCATGATGAGACAGGGTCTCTAGTAGCCTGGTCTGCTGTAGAAGCTAACTCGATTCATGAAATAACCAGGCTAGCATAAAGGATAAACAATTATATTTTTATTTATCATAAGGGGAAACTCACACCACAGGAACGGAGGCTCTGCTCGGTTGCAGTGGAACCCCACAGAGAGAGGGCAACTGGTCCATGAACACATTTTTTTTCTCTGGGTCCCAGAAACCACATCTCATCCTGGATCCCCCTCTTAAAGAAAATTGGCTAACAAGATTTCCCATCAGTCTGCCTGAACTTAGAATGTAGGCAAGGATGACTTTGAACTGCTGATCTCCTCCCTCTACCTCCCAAGTGCTGGGTTACAGCCCTGTGCCATGAAGTTAGGCGGCTATCCCAAGTGTTCGCTCCAGATATTTAGTCCCCTATTCTCACCATAGGCATTTCTCTCTGTGTCCATCTTAAGCCCTTTCTGTTGCAAACAGCTAGGGCTGGTCCGCTCAGGGTCAAGAAAACCAGACTGAAAGAAAACATGCGCAGTCCTGGCTAGGCCAGCTGATTCCCACAGAGAAGGAATGGACGAGACTTCCTGTGGAAAAATGGAGACCTGGGATGTACAGTGCCCAGAGGCTCAGACGACCACGTACTGGAAGAGCCGGGGATCCACAGACATCACTAGTACTGCAAAACTTCGAGGTGACCATGCTGAGACCTTTAAGAGGCCATGAGGGTTGTGCCCTCATGAAAGGATCATGCTGCTGCCATGGGAACAAGTTCCCAGTAAAACGATGAGTGTGGTACTTTTGCCTCTTCTCCAGACCTTTTCTCTTTGACTTCTGCATGGCTGATGCTGTTCGCCTTCTTTCTGCCCACCATGGGTGTATGCAGCAAGAAGGCCCAGCAAGTACGATTTCCTCCCATCTTCTAATGGATCACCCAGAGTGCAGAACTGTGACAGATACTTTTTTCTCCATAAATTACTTAGTCTGTGGTATTTTGTTATAGCAGATAGCATCTCAGGGTCCCTTTCCATCTACCACCCATGGAGGACTTCCAGACTCCCTGTTAGAAACAAAACCCTCGAGGCTCAGGACTTTGAAATGAGCTAGAACTATGTGAGTGAACACAATGCTGCCCAGAGAGAGTGTGTGAGCTGGAGGGAAGCATTTTACTGCTGCACGCCTGACAGCAGGGCATCCCCAGAGGGCATCGAGTGCGGTGGGTACATGTCACACTGTTGGCACCCGCAGGAAGTCAGGCCACTGCCACAGGAGGCCTGGGATGGGCCCAAAGCAAGGCCAAAATGGAAACGACCCCTAGAGGAATTATAGGCAGGAAAGTTGGAAACCACACCCATGTGCTGGATTCTGTCTTCATGGGTAACACAAGAAGAGGTGAGGGTCCCTCTGCCCTCACCAAGGAGAGAAGACACCCGTGTTTATTCCCCCTTAACATGGCTTTTATTAGGAAAGCAGGCCAGAGCAGCAGAAGGTAGCTGGCCAAATGCTCCAAAGGAGAGACTGAACACTCAAGGGCAGCCGGAGAAAAACACACTTCCATGACGTTCAGAGTGAGCCAAAAGATCGACAAGGTTCAAAATCAGACTCTAAGTCACAAAAGACATCAGTGGCTTTGTGATGTCGCCCATTGCTAAACATTTAAGTTCCCCAAACAGTGAAAAATGACGATTTTTTAGTTAAAACATTTAGAAAGTACATTTCTTTATTTTGCATCCATGTCTTTGCCTCCTGTGTATTTGTGTGTGCATATGTTTATGCACTGCTGGAGCCTGGGCCCAGAGCCTCCTGCATGCTAGTCACTCTGCCAAGTATGCTAGCCCATTGTTGTCATCTGCAAATATCTCCTGACAATTAGTATATATATTTCAGAACACTGGACAGAAGGTCACCTAAATACACTCGAATTAAAATGACTTTGTGGCTCAGTTTGACTTTTCATTTCAACAGGAAGTGAATATTAAAAAAAGATATTTCTCTCCTTTAATGAGCAAAGCTAAACTAACTCATGTGAGCTCCATAGATCACACAAGGCTACAGAAGCTATTACTACTACTACCAGTACCAACATCAACATGGCCATTAGTCACTAAGACCTTTAAAAGGAGCATCTAATGAGGGGCTGAGGAAATGATCTGTGGATGAGGTGAGATCCAGACCCAGTGAGAGACCCTGCCTCAAAAATCAGGGTGGAGAATTATAGAGGAAGATAGTAGATGTTGACTTCCAGCCCCCATATAGTCACGCATGCATGCGCGTGCGCGCACAGAGAGAGAGAGAGAGAGAGAGAGAGAGAGAGAGAGAGAGAGAGAGAGAGAGAGAGAGAGAGAAAGAGTATTTAATGAAAGCAATGAATACAGAGCTTGAGATATTTTTTTAGACATGTGTGTATTCTTTTCTTTTATAACCATAAGATCTTAAACAATATGTACTTAGCAGTCTCAGTCTTTCTAACATTTAGCTTTTCAAAGGGTTTTGACACCTATAAAAATTTTTGATCCTTGTGGCCAATTAGATAAAGCTCATAAAATGAATTCCATTTTACTCTCAAAAACATTTAGACATGTAAGTCAGGCAACTCCAAGGATGCTGAAATCGTGTATATTTATAGTGCCAGGGATGACACAGAGATGTCAAAGGTCTCTGAAACTCAAGCTGTTTGCCACTTATCAGGTTATCATCTTAATTATCCAATTATTAACCACTCACAACACTGTTTACTTCTTCCTAATTGCAAGTTTTTCCAACAATGTCAATGAAATTCAGAAAGAAGGAGCTGATGATGGTTCATTCAATATGCATATATTTACGAAGGAAGTAGTAAAGCCATCTGATAACATAGATCATGTCTGTGTGCCCAGTGTGTGTGTGGGGGGGCATCTGTGCACAAACAGCAATTCCTAATACAAGGACAAGAAAGAAATTCAGAAAAGAGATGTCACAGTGGGTAGAATTCTACCAAGACCTCATGAGTACATTGTTGTGAAAAGCCCTAAAATCGCCCCCTGCTCATTTCTCCTTTTGTAACTACAGCATCACCGGCTAGCAACTGAGTCGGTAAGTTTGTGGATATCACTTCACATTTTCCCAAGAGAGCCCTGCTCTCCTGGCTCCTCCCCTGTTCCTTTCTTATTTATTCACTACAAGTGTGCTTGGATGCATACCTATGTATGTACACGTACACAAGTTGACACACAGATATAGAGACGGAGACATAGACACACACCTGTCAAATGAACACACATCAACTCAGTTGTCACAATTTTCCTTTGTCTGTGAGCCTTGATTCAGCTACTGAATTTGCAGCTACCCTTAACTAAGGCATAAAGGGCTTCCCAGTCTTTTCAAGAGCTGTCCACCTGCCTCTGGGAAGCAGAGCCCAGAGAGTGGGCAGAGTCCCACTTGGTAGCCAGACCACTTGCGTTTTACATCACTATAAAACAAAGAGAAAAGAGCCCTTCTAGATCCAAATTTAAGAAACATTAGTTATTAATCCTTCCTGTCAACCGCTGTAACGCTTCTGTTTACAATTAGAATTCACATCTTGCTATCTCTCCTACTTTGTAAGACTTTAGGCGAATCTTTTCCTCTCACCCCACCTTGCAAAACCTACATGCAAATATTTTAACACTCCCCCTCCCTACAATACACCCCTGCTAAAACATTCATCTACACAAAGGCCCTGCTGCATACTTGGATCTTAAATGACTCAAGCAGCCCACTCTTTCGCATGTTCCTTCATTTCTTTTGTGCCGATTCTTTTCTAACTAGCCAATCATGAAAGACTGTGAAGTCAGATCCCAGCCACAGTCACCGCTTACATTAGACTTAAAAGCCCAGCTGACTTCCTGTCCCTGCACGCTTGCTCCCCTGCTTTGGTGAGTAGCTGATTAGAAGGGAAGTTCTTCCTTGTTGAACCCGCTTTCATTGGAGTGGTGGTCTCTCCATGACCCTGGGCTTATTTCTAACAAAATGAGAACAGAGGTTGTGATAGGAGCTCATGAAGACCACCATTTTGGCCTTGAACGAAGGTAAGGAGGCCCACATACCTTTGCCTCCCACTTGACACACCTGCTATGTCACAGGTCCCACTGGGGACTGAAAGCCACTTCTCTGTGTCCCTTGAAAAATCTCACTGTTACCTGGAGGCCAGGACCAGCCCTGGTCAGGCTTAAATGATACTGAGTTGGGGACGCGTGAGCGAGTGGAGAGGAAGAAGGCCTTTTTGACCATGTTCTGTCCTGTCTTTTATTTCTTGACATTTAAACCACAATGCAAAATCAAAGTACAGCCTCATCTGGGGGCTGGAGATGTAGCTCAGTTTGCCTGGCATGGACAGGTTTGATGCCCAATACAGAACAGGCCGCATCGACGTTGGACACCCAGTCCCAGACATCTTCTCTGACTGTGCCCTAGTATCTGAGGTCAGTATTGTACCATCAGGCTGGGCACACACCCCAGACACAGGTTCTGCAGACGCCAGCTGAACTAGACCCCCAGTGCACAGAATAGAACTGTGAAATCCATGTGCCCTGCTAGCATTCGGGGAAAAATTAGTTTCTTTCAGTTCCTGACACTCTGGAGGAGCATCCAGGATGAGTCAGGTACCAGATGCTTTCTAAATGTTTCAGGCTAAATCAGAATGAGTGACTTTTCTTCTATGTGAGTCACAGAAGACTCAGCAAGAGATTGTCATGAGGCTGGCACACTCGGGGCCTTGGGCTGTGAGAATCGGATGTTCCTGACTATCTTTACTCTTGTTTACTTGCTTTCCTTTTGTCTGTCTGTCTTTCTGTCTGCCTGTTTTGGAGTCAAGGTGTCATAGAAGCAGGCTCATGTGGAATTTCCTAAGTAGCTCAAGTTGGCTTTGAACTCATGATCTTCCCTCCCCAGTGTTGGGTTACACCTGTCTACTAATTATACCATTCTTGAACAAAGATAAGGGAAGCCATGCATTTCATTCTATAAAATTCCATGTATTCTATATTGAAGCCAATGGTGCAGGGCAGCACAACCCTGAGTCAATCAACCTTGTCTATACCAAGGCAACAAAGCTGACTTTAGTTAGCGTGAGCCAATGATTTTCAAGTTTGTATCATCTGGACCTGTGTGAAGCATGGGACACACAGCCAGCAGCAGCAGCAGAGGAAAACAGTGATGTACGACGTCCTTCTGTATATGTGTTGCTTTATTGGTTGATGAGTAAAGCTGTTTTGGCCAATGGCTTAGCAGAGCAAGGCAGGCGGGGAAATCCAAACAGAATATAGAGTGAGAGAAGGCAGAATTAGAGAGATGCCATATAGCTTCCAGAGGAGAAGGACACACAGACTCGTGGTGATACATAGATTAATAGAAATGGATTAATTTAAGATATAAGAACTAGCTGGAAATTTGCATGAACCATTGGCCAAACAGTGTTGTAATTAATATAGTTTCTGTGTGATTATTTGGGTCTGGGCAGCCAGGAAACGAATGAGCAGTCTCGGTCTACAAAACAGAGTTTAGCACAGAAGTTTGAAAAAGACTCTTTAACTGGACCAGCTTTTGGGAATTTTGAGTTCGCTCTGTAGCCCTTGGAGCTTTTTAACCGTTTGTTTGAGTCCCTGCTCTTCATGGCACACTCCTGGCTTAATGCTGCCTTCCCATTAGCACCAAGTATCCCACAGCACCTGCTACTGGTGCCCCTGTTCTTGACAGCCTGAAGAACACAAAGGAAGGGTGAGCAAAGATGCTAAGCTGGGGCTCATTTCATCAGATCATGAATCTCTTACTGAGTCATTAGCCAATAGCCGAGTGCAATCCTGTAGTTGTGGCTGGCTGTGGTACTTAGAATGAGAGTAGCTCCCATAAGCTTATATATTGAAATACTTGGTCCCGAGTCGGTGGAATTGTTTGGGAAGGATTAGTAGGCGTGGCCTTGCTGGAGGAGGTATAGCATTAGGTGCAGACTTTGATATTTCAAAAAGTCCTATACCCTTTCAACTCTCTCTCTCTCTCTCTCTCTCTCTCTCTCTCTCTCTCTCCATATATATATATATATGCTTCCTTCTTATAGATCAGAAGTAAGCTCACTGCTACTGCTTCAGCATCATATTGGCCTACCTACTGCCCAGCTCTCTGCCATGATGGTCACAAACTTACACTCTGAAACTGGAAGCCCCAATACATCCTTTCTTCCATAAGTTGCCCTGGTTATGGTGTCTCTTCACAGCAACAGAAAAGCAGCTAGAGTATTGGCTAGCTAATGCTCATATTTAATAATTCAGACTGGTCATTTAAGCAACACAGAGAATGACAATTTGTTTTTTTCTAATAAAAGGAAGTTTTTATTTATTAAAAATTCCAGCAGGGCATTGTGCTATACACCTTTAATTCCAGCACTCAGGAGAAAGAGGCAGGGGGCTATCTGTGAGTTTGAAGCCATCCTGGTCTACATATCAAGTTCTAGGCCAGCCAAGCTAATGAGACCCTGTCTCAAAAAAGAAAATAAAAATCCATGGCATAATTTGAGGACGTGTTATCACACATGGGGTCCTGAATTTAATCCCCCCCACACACACACACATCTCTTGTATCACTATTAAAGAAAGAGAAACCTCCACTTCATGCTGTGATGGACTACTAATTAGTACAGCACTAATTCTTCCAGAGTAAACAGACATTGAGCAAACTACATGAAGCTTTCAGACGTTAGACATAAGACAGCACGGGTCTGCGGTCCAAGCAAGGAGGGATCCACATAACATCCTCATTGTTTTGCTGATACACCTCTGTGAGACACAAAGAAGGAGCGTGGCAGACTCACCGTGCTGATGGGGACAATACGCAGGGACATGAGTCACAGGACGGGACAGGGAAGGACTGAACTGAGGGGCCTCGTGAGTCGTGATCTGTACATGCACAGCCTGGCTCCTACACAGGTCTGGCAGAACCCAGCTCTGGAGAAGAGCTGTTCAGGATTCTGCAGGTCAGCCATTCTCACAGATGCCAGAGCTCTGAGCAAAGAAAACAGAGCTCTCTCCAACCCCTCTGGACATTCATCTTACACTCCCTAAACAGTACTCCAGCCCACGTCACAGACTTCCGCAACAAGGCTTACAGATAAGCCTGGTAGGATCAAGCTGATTGATAGGTGAGTTAGCTTCCTATCAGAGTATAAGCTGGTCTTCTTTATAAAAAAGAAAGAAAATCTAAGCTCTCAATATCACAGCATCCAAAATGTCTAACATTACACCATAAAATACTATAAATTTAGTGGGAAAATGGAAACAGAAGTAGAGATGACAGAGATGTGGAAAATACCAAGAAATACAATGATCATGATAAAAAGTGTTTAATAATTTAAAGGTGGTGCTGTGCCCCTTTAAACCCAGCACCAGAAGGTAGATATAGGAGGATCTCTGAGTTGGAGGCCAGTCTGGTTTACAGAACGACAAAGGCTAGCCAAGGCTACAGAGAAACCCTGTCTTGAAAAGCCAAAAAACAAACAAACAAACAAAAACACTTAAAGGGAAAGATTGGCAGAATGAAGAAACAGCAGCAGTGGAAATATTAACAAATTTTTAAGCAAATGGGAATTCTAAGGCTGAAAAAAAAAATACAAAATGGAAAGGAAAAAAAATCCCCCACCATATGTAATTAAGAGCGGATTGAGTACAGCAGACAGAAGATCAGCAAACAGTGAGGGGCAAGGAAAGTTAGCTGAGGAAAAGCACAGAGCAAGCAAAGACTGACTGAGACCAATGAGCAGAGACTCTGTGACCTGAGGGACAAAACCGGGAGGATTTTACATACTTGTGACAAAAGCTACAGACGGAGTGAAAGGGAGAAAAAAGGGAAAAAAATTTGAGAAATAGTGGCTGATTTTTTCCTAATTAAAAAAAAAATGCAGTAAATAGTAGAAAAGCCTAAAACATCAGAGAGTGACATTTTTGCTTTATAAAAGACAAGAATTAAAGATGACCAGAAATGTTTTGCTACCTCCATCAAGAAGTAGAATTTGGGGGTGGTTAAGAATCCTGGCTGTTGGGGGCTGGACAGATGGCTCAGCAGTTAAGAGCACTGACTACTCTTCCAGAGGTCCTGAGTTCAATTCCCAGCAACCACGTGGTGGCTCACATAATGAGATCTGGTGCCCTCTTCTGGCCTACAGGAAGGATACGGAATAAATAAATAAATAAATAAATAAATAAATAAATAAATAAATCTTAAAAAAAAAAAAGAATCCTTGCTGTTCTTCCAGAGGAATCTGGGTTCAATTCCCAGCACCCATTGGGAGGTTCACACTGTCTGTAACTCCAGCTTTAGGACCTCCTAGGGCACCAGACATACACAGACATATGTGCAGAAAAGACACATCTCTACACATAAAATAAAAATGAATGTTAAACAAAGGTATTTTGGTTTTTGTTTTGTTTGTTTGTTTCTATATTTGAACAAGCAGACTCCTTTTCCCTCTTTGTGAATACGTGTTGGCCTGTGGCCAGCTGAAGGAAACAAGCGTTCAGCCCCGATCCTGACAAGCTCTGATGCCTCCAGCAAGTACTTGGTTACCTGGTTCGTGACTTCAGTGGGGGGGTGACACTGGGGCTAAACTTGGTCTAGGATCTTAAGCAGTTTTGGAAAAGTCTACGTTTAGAAGTAGTTACATATTGGGCCTATAAGTAAATGCAGTCAGAAGGATATGTCAATCATCCTGCCATTATCTGGAGCTTCAGAATCAAAATGTCTTTAGCCATTTTAACCAAAACATCCCTGTACCTTCCACATGCGGTGCTGATTCAAAATGCACATAAAAATTAGATCTTTAAAAGTTGTCTTGTTTTTCATGCTACAGCTGGCTTTGGTCTATAAATCGAAGAATATTTAATATAGCGATCTACCAGTGAAAAGATGTTCATGACCTAAAAAGTCCACAAAGCTCAGTAAGATAACATACAATGATGCTTTCTTCCATGGCGCTGAGGTCCTAACAGTGGACAGGCTGTTAAATAACTCTGAAGTGGAGAGAAGACAAAACATTTCTTAAATTTTAAAGAAGATTCAATACTTTTAAAAACAAACGTTGATAAAAGCAAACTCTTTCCGTAATACACATTATTTCCACAATTTCCACATCACAAATGCAAAGGGAACTGGTGCCCTGAATTTCCCTCTGTTGGGAAGGAGCTTCCGGTCCCCCTGCCTGTGTGAAATGACAAGGGCAGTTCTCGATGGTGACACACACTTCCAGCATGCCTCCCTGCACAAAATAAAAGCTGCAGGAGCCAGGGCGTGTGCCAAGGACATATGGCAGAGTGATGATGATCCGTGATAAATGAGGACTCTGCCCCGGGGTATTTGATTTCACTGTTAGTCATTACCGGCTTCAGAGAGATCAGGATCAACAGTCGGGAGCAGGTAAGGTAGCATGCAGAAAGTTGGTTTAATAAAAAATAATCATAATAAGAGAGACACCAGCCTTAAGCCTAGCATTTTATTTCAGACAAAGTTCAAATTCTTGCATTCGAAAGATTAACAGCCAGGTTGGAGAAATGTCTCAGGGATTAAGAGAACTTGTTACTCCTCCAGAGGTCCTACGTCTGGTACTCAGCAACCATGTCAGAGGACTCACAACCATTGTAACTCCAACCTCAGGGGATCCAATGCCTCTGGCCTCTGTGGGCACCTGCATATACCCATAAAAGCGTGCATGTGAGCACAAACACACAATATTTAAAAATAATAAAAATGAAACTTTTTTAAGAAAAAAATGCTAACCACCAGCAATTATGACTACCAAATCAAGAAGATGCCCAGAGGTGTCCGGAGGGGTCAATGTCCAGGCAAAGCAAGGGGCTTTACATGCAGTCAAGTATGGTCAATCAAGCAAGAAAGCATTGTGACTAAGTAGCATGCCCAACAGAATTCTGGTTTGAGGGACACCAACAGACTTTGTAATTATACCCCTGAGGGCCAGCAAAGCTGGGAGAGCGTTTGTTCCACAACTTTGCTTCACGAAAGCAGAGATAAATGACATCAGAACTGTGAACCTCTATCTCTAGCCCCTCATTCAACAAGACTGTTGCATGTCCTCTCAAAGCAGAGGGCAAAGAAGCAAATTCTTTGAGTCTTTGAGCCTCATATGGCACAAGACCAGGTCTGCCCTCTGCTGATTTCTGCTCTGTTGGGGAACTCAGTGCGTCTCAGTTCTACAAGGCAAAAAACAGCCATGTCTCCATGGAAAGACACACAGAGGTCTGTATGGACTTCTGGGGACTCAAAGGGAGGACATCACAGGGAGCCCTTTTTCTTCTAGTTCCCACCTCTCTCAGCGCTAATGTTGGTATTTTAACTCATTGGGGAGAGTGGGTAGAAATTGTGTAAGTACCAAGACAGGAGAAAGGTTTCTGGCTAGTCAGACAGTGAAGTGTGAGGAGAGACTGGGATGAAAAGTTAAAGACTGGATGATGGCCAGTGGCCAAATGGTTGGAAATGCTACAGGCTCCTCAAAGAACCTGACTAAGAAACAAAAGTGGATCTGATTGGTCAGGACCCCAACGCCAGTCAACCAGGTGCAGACCCTAGTTTACTAGCTCCTGGGGAAAAGCAGAGATTTGTTTGTTTTGTTGTTGTTGTTATTGTTGGGTTTGATTTTGTTTTTTTAATCAGAGCCATCATTTTAGAAAACCCATCCCCCTGAAGGAAGTGGACTGGAAGGGGAGGGGGTAAAGGTATGCCGAGTAGTTGGAAATGGGCTTTTAGGGCTCTGTGTGGCATCGTTTTCCCTACCACCAGCCCTCGTGCCTGCACACTTACAGAGTACCACAAGTTCTTTTGGGTGTCATAACACACAAACGCTTTCCCTTTCTCTCCAATGCACACTTAGCGGTACTGTAACAGGAAGTCTGATCTAGAGACAGTCATGGCATAGACTTTTAGTCCCTGTGAAATTATTCATAGTGCCCTCGTTCACTCTCAAAAGTGTCCTGGTTTAGACAATAAATTATGCATGCACCTTACTTGGAAATAACCCTGCTCCCGCCCCCTCAGGGTGCCTCTAGCACCAATTGCTACCTACAATGACAGCTTCTTCCTTCACCGTGATGGTCTCTGTTTCCCAGCTCACCCCAGCTCCAGGTGATCCTCATTGTTCTAACTTTGCAGCTCCCATTGCCTCTCCCCCAAGCTCCAGGTCACTGAGACAGAGCGGGATTCAGATCCTAGCTTCTGGGACCTAGGGATATGCCGAGGTCCAGAGAAGACTCTCAAGACTCTCAAGTAGGGGAGATAGAGGACAAAGGCTCTCCAGGTGCTGATGAATACACTCTCAGGCCTCGCTCTTTCTCATCTACAACCATCAGGAGGGTGTGGGCTGATGAAAGGGTATGTGGGTTTGGGGAAACAAAAACGGTAGCCTTGACTACATGAAAGTAATACTAATTACAGTCTTTGATTGAACATCATATGAATCATTTGTTTCTAATTACAGTGCTGCCCAGGAATACTCATGTAAATCGCACAAGGTGCCGAAGTGTTCTTAGTGTACTGTTATTTAATTACAATTATAAACACACTATGCATTCATAATTATGGCTTGTTATGCCTGATCGTTTGAATCCAACGCTAACACCGATTCCTTCCATTACTAACAAATCATCTTATCCACTCAGAGATCAAGATCTTTCAGGCACTGATGAACTTCTATGAGAAAGAAAATGCCAAACAATAGAAATGATTTCTACCATTATAAGAGTGATAAAACAAAAAACCACGTAGCATTACATTCCTGGGTGGGTCCAAGTTCGCTAATGAAAAGGAGAGCCATGCAGCAGCTCATGCGAGAAGAACCTAATGCATTTTTAATCACAGAAAGATCTGAGAATAATCTCCAACGCTTTCAGGAAGACCCGAGCACTGAACAGACACAGGAATCGCTCGCTTGCAGTGCACCACTAGCCACAAGGGCAAGTACAGCTAGTGCAGGAAAAGAAAGAGCTCAAAGGGCAGGCTGCGAGTGTGATTGTTTGGGTTTTATTTTGTTTAGTTTTGTAATGCTTGGGACTGGACCCAGGGCCTCACAACTCCTAGGACGAACACTCAACCCCTGCGCTATCCCCTCAGCATCCCAAATGTTCGTTAGCTCCATCTGAAAGTGGCAAGCCAGGTCCACCACCAGGCACCTCCCGCTGCTGGATTGTCACACACTAGTTCACTGACCATACTGAGGTCTTGTTAATCATGAGTTTTTTTTTTATTTTAAAATAAACTTCTGCTGTCTTAAATATTTATCTTTATTCTGCGTTGGGTTTTTCCTTTTATGAGTATTCAGGATTCCGCTGGTATTAATTTCTACTGGGTATCTTTTCATTTTCCCTTATGAAGTTGGCATTTTAGTTTGGGTTTTATATACCAGCTTTATCTAGTTCATCAGTGTTTAGAGTTTACTTACATCTAGGAGCCCATAAATTAACTTTTTTTTTTCAGTACTGGCATATCTGCTAGGCAAGCACTCTGCCACTGAGCTACAGCCCAAGCCCTAACATTAAACAGGTAAAACAGAGATGGAGAGATGGCTCAGTGGGTAAAAGCCTTGCTGTGCAGGCCTGACCACCTGAGTTGGAGGCCCAGGATCTCAACAAAGCCAGATACTGTAGGTCAAGTATCTGCGGTGCCAACACCATCTGTCTACTGGAGAGGGGAGACTGAGACAAAAAAAAAAATCAACCCAAGGCTTGTTCCTGCCTGGCTGACACAGGACAGAAGAGGTGGAAAGGCAAGAACTGACACCTGGAGGCTGTCCTCTGACAGACACATGTGTGCTGTGGCACACACACCTACACATAAGAACAGGTACATACAAGTGTATCTCACACACACACACACACACACACACACACACAGAGAGAGAGAGAGAGAGAGAGAGAGAGAGAGAGAGAGAGAGAGAGAGAGAGAGACGGCTATTATCTAAATGTTGGTATTACCCCAAAGTCACAAATTGAAATCCTAACCTAAGGTGATAATAGTCAGTCAGAGGCTTCAGAGATGGGGCCTTGGGGTAGTGACCAAGTCGCAAAGGCTCTGCCATCATGCATCAAGATGTGTCCTTATTAAAGAGAGCTAGAAGAGTTTGTCTGCCCTTTACAGCCTGACTGGACATATCAAGAAAGCACCATCCAGGAAACAAAAAACAAACCCTCAGCAGACAGTAAATGCACTGGCATTTTGTCTTGGATATCTCAACCTTCAGAACAGTGGGTAGTAAATTTCTATTGAGTATAAGTCACGTCAGCGTGTCCCAACTTTTCTTAAGTCAGGACTGTCTCATAGAAAATTACATTTGCATGTTACAATGGAGTAAACTGATGTGTAGAGGGAAGTGTCTGTCCTCCAGCCGTTCAGTCCCAAAGAAATGCACAGAGGCTTACATTAATTATAAACTGTTTGGCCTATTAGCTCAGGCTTATTATTAACTAGCTCTTACAACTTAAATTAACCCATAATTCTTACCTATATTTAGCCATGTGGCTTGGTACCTTTTCTCCATAAGGCATTCTCATCTTGCATCTTCTGCATCTGGCTGGTGACTGCATCTCTGCCTTTCCTCTTCCCAGAATTCTCCTATTCTGGTTGCCCAGCCTATACTTCCTGCCTAGCTACTGACCAATCGGGGTTTTATTAAACCAATGCAAGTGACAAATCTTTACAGTTTACAATGGCATTATCCCACAGCACTGATGCATACCCTGCTGAACTCAGGTAACCCTACAGGCTCCAGAAATTAGACCCTTGAGTGTAACAAAAATGACTGGGAAGTTCTGGCCTAGAGAACCCATTCTATAAGTGTGCCTACTCAAAAATCAATGGGGGAAATTTATTTTTAAGATGTCAACATTCATTCAGTTCAACAGCTGAATCAATGACATTGTTAACCATCCGATTCTCACAATAGCCCTGTAAGGTAGGAATTATCCTCTTTCAGACAGTAAAACTGATCTGCAATGTTGAAGAATTTCCTGCAAACACCACAGGCATTGGAAACAGCCAGGATTGGAGCCCCATCCACTTGGAGCCTCTCTCTACCATAATTCTTCTATTCAGAGTCACTCAGAGGTGTGTGACTGTCCCCAGGCAGACGGAAGAGTGGGGTCTGCTTCAAACATTGTCTTACCATTGGTTCCATATTTATCTAAGCTGGGCAGAAGAAGGATACCAGCCATGACAGTCCTCAGGTACTGCTGTGTCCTTAGACAGTTCAGCGGTGGCCACTTTGCCTCCCTCGAGCAGCAAACAAGAAGTACAGACGCCAGCATTTTAACCCCGTTATTCATTAGTCCCAACTTCATAGAAGGAAGCTAGATTACTATAGTTAACCATTATCACCTTATCCCACAACCAAACAGGAAGATGGAGGCCAATCAGATGGATTAGTGAGGAAAGGCATCAACGCTGACAACTGGGTTCAATCCCTGGGACCCAGCCAGTAGAAGGAAAGAACTAATCCTGCAAATTGTCTCCGGACCTCCACACATGCACTGTGCTGAATGAATGTGCACACACACACACACACACACTACTGACTCCATTTGGCCTTGTTTGCCGTTCTTGCAGAGGACCCTAGTTTGGCTTTGCAAGATACTCACACCAGATAGCTCACACTGCTTGTAACTCCAGTTCCAAGATCCCGAAAGCCCTCTTCTGATCTCCAAGAGCCCATACACATGGCTTGGTGCCAAGACATACACATAAAAAAATAAATATCTTTAATTTAATTTTGAGAATTTCAAACACGAGTGCTATATTTACATTTTTACTGCCACTCCTCCTGTCTCCAACGTCTGCCATATCCCCAACTGCTACTCAAAGTCATGGCCTCTGTGCTATTTCAGCACACACACACTACTGAGTCCATTTACCGTTGTTTGCATGAACATGTGTTTAGGGCTGGCCACTTGGGATTAGAAAAACCTAAAGTAAATATTCCTAAATCCTTTTTTAAGAAAACAGACTCTCTAGGGACTGCATGATGGGATACTCTACAGGTAAAGGCGCTTGCCACACAAGCCTCATAGCCTGAGTTCGATCCCCAGAGCCCACGTAAAAATCAGAAGGAAAGAACCAACTCCACAGTCGACCTCTGACCTCCACACACATGTCATGACATGTGTTCCCCCACACTCATCATGCACACTCACAATGATAAAAAAAAATTAAAATTTCCAAAAAGAACCCTCCATTCCAAAGCAACATTCTTTATATGGAGAGTTTGGTTTTTTGTTTTGTTTTTATTTTTAAATTAAAATTCACCAAGTCTTGCAAATACAAATACAGCAATCCTCCCAAACTTGGCTTTCAGGTAAATAATAATTTCAATCTAAGTATATCCTTTCAATAAAAGGGGTGCATTTATACTTTTTTAAATTTCTCACTGATGTGAAATTCAAACGAATCAGTTGTCTTGCATTTTATTCAGAGCTCTGGGCAAACCCGTTTTCTCCATTCTCCTTCTGTGGCTGACAGTGATGACCCCAGGCTTCAAAGCCTCAGGGGCTAACCTAGCTTTTCTCATACCTCTCTGCGGTATGATCCGCCTGCTGTGTGCACAGAGGAGTGACCTGGTCAACATTGTCACTTTAGTGCCTCTCAACAACACTGGGAACCTGTCGGACCAGCCCGACTCCATCTTAAGATTGAAAGCCATCTTGTTACATGGTCACAAGAAGCTCATCCCTGTTTTCTGTAAAACTTGGATTTGACCTTGTATTGACCCATTTTCTGGGCATGATACTCCAACTGTTTTACAGCTACCTGTTAGCTGCTTTGTCTACAATGTGGGTTTCAATACAGGTTACGAGCAATGGTAACACTGAAATATCTAAAACATTCATCTTTCTGTAAACTTAAAGACTCAAACATGCGTCAGGGAATCGGAACTTGAATCCACCTGTCACGTGTCAAATGGAGTCCAGATAAACTGCTCCTGTCACGCCAATCAACAGCCTGAGCTTCCCTGCCTATTGCCTACTCCCGAAGGGGAAGTTCTGAAACAAGAATTTTTTTCAAGCTCCTTACCTTTGACTTCTGTCCCTACTCTATTTTCTGTCTCTGAAGATTCCTACTCAGCTGGTAGACAACACCCAGAAATCAGCTGCGGCCTACAAACTGCTCCAAAAGGGACCTACACCATGCCAGCCCCAAGGAGTCCTACAAAGCCACAGCCCAGACTTGCTGAGAGCTGGTGTGACCCAGTTCAGCGGGCATAATTGCTCCTTGTCTCTTCAGCTGGGCCAATGAGCCAGACGCTTCTGATGACTGCCCCATCGCCTGGATCCCCTCCCAGCCTTTGAGTAGCATTCCAGCCTTTCTGGGCCCTGACAATAATGTTCTAACTAGTTACAGAATAGAATGTATCACCCCTTATCCTCAACGAAGACTGGAATGTTAAACCCAGAGGAAACTGCATGACAAAGGAACGAAGTGGCTATATAAAATGCTTATTGGCATACCAGGTTCCCTCACTGTCATCAAGACGCCTGTTAAAGCCAAAGGGAGCAAGATTTATCAACAGGTAGATTCTTTAGCTAAAATAGGTCTACTTTATGATAGGGCACCCAGAAGGGATGGTTTTAAGAAAAAAAAGTAGTCTTTCTGTGCTAACCAATCAAATGCAATGAGAAAGACCCTAGCCATGATACAACTAGAAAATGCTAATATGCCCGCTGTCTGCTGACATTATCTGCCCACACAACAGATAGAAATGACTGCTACCTATCAAATAGTTGAAAGGGACACATGAGACAAGGGGGAGAATGACGGACCAGCCTGACTCCATCTTAAGATTAAAACCCATCTTGTTACAAGGTCAGAATAAACACATTCCTATTTTCTGTAGAACTTTGGTTTGACCAGGTCTTGACCCATTTTCTAGAATTCCACCCCCATACCCTAACCTCTACCCTGATAAGATGTTCCACCAAACAATTTTGAAATGTTCTGCCAAGTTTCTATGTAACAAACAAACAAACAAACAAACACGCAAACCAAGAAAAAAAAACACCACCTTGAAAACCCCTTAGCCTTGTAGTTTGAGGGTTAATATAAACCCCACCTTCTCCTATGAATGATACTGTTTCCTCAAGCCCCAACTTAGGGAGATAGCCCTGTCTGACAAAAAATAAATAAATAAATAAACCTAGCTTATGACTAAAAGAATGTGGGTAATGGGCTTTATTTTCATTTGGTGGGATTAACAAACGAATTGGCTCTTTTTCAGGGTGAAAATTCAAGGAGCACTTAAGAGCTGAGCGATGCAAAGAGCCACTGCTCTGAGCATCAATTTTACTAAAAGATTTGGCAAGAAAAGTTTGTGTGTTTAGAATTTTTACAAGAACCTGTCCTGTGAATAGCAGGCTGCTTGTTTTCATCTTGGACAATGCACAACTTCTTTCTTTCTTTCTTTTTCACGAAAACCACGTGGCCATAATATGCTTATGCACAGTGAGAGACTGCACCCCGTGGTACTCCGAAGGGAGCAAGATTACCAGAATCAGCACTGCAGGCAGAAACAGCCAGTCATGCCTCGGTGAGACGAGGGTGCTGACGTCACTAGGCGCAGCTGGCTCTCTTCTGCCCAAGCATCCCTGCCAGGAAGTGCTATTTCTTGATGAATCCACAAAAGCTTTGCTTTTTATTTTTTTTCTCCTCACTTTTGGCTGCAAAAAAATCTACTGGCTCCCAAGACAGCTAGTGCAACTTCCAACTGAAATTGCTTTAAAATGTGATAAATCAAATATTTCATTTACAAAAACAAGATTATAAATAGCTCCATGTTCTGTTCAGAAGAATATCCGTAGCACATAAAGCCAGCCAAAACAAAAATTTTAAATAATATGTATAATCTCCCTCTTTGCATTTTAAATTGGCAATACACCTAAACAAAACAATATGAACATCTGTCTGTTGTTGCATACATACTTTCAATGACCTTGATTCCCAAGATTTCACTTGGCAGAGAGCTGGGTTGTCTGTGTACAAACAGTATATATATTTTTGTCTCAATCAATGAAAACCTCACACATCCCAACAATGTAACTCACTAAAGACTATGGCACATAATGTCCCCGTCTTAGTTAGAGTTTCTCTTGCCGTGATGAAACACCTGACCAAAAAGCCAGTTGTGGAGGAAAGAGTTTATTTTGCTTATACATCCATACTGTAGTCTGCCATTGAAGGAAAACCAGGACAGGAACTCAAACAGAGCAGGATCTTAGAGGCTGGAGCTGATGCACAGGCCATGGAGGGGTATTTCTTTCTGGCTTGCTCCCCCTGGCTTGCTCAGCCTGCTTTCTTATAGAACCCAGAACCACCAGCCCAGGGATGGCTCCACCCACAATGGGCTGGGGCCTTTCCCACCAATTACTAATGAAGAAAATGCCCTACAGCTGATCTTATGGAAGCATTTTTCCCAACTGAGGTTCCATCTTTTCAGATGACTCAAGTTTGTATCAAGGTGACATAAAACTAGCCAGGACAAGTCCCCTTTTGATGTGTTGCATCTTCAGGAATAGAGTCCTACTGTCTAGATTTGGTACACACACGAGGAATGGCAAAAGCTTTTATTGTTTTGGGGAGTCCAGGGCCCCCATCCAACAACTCATTAGGAGGTAGCTAATCCTGGCACCGGGGGTTTTGTTTAATACTCCATGGCTTCTGGGTAAGGATTTTTCTAACCTTGCAGGTATTCCCCTCCAAACATTTAAAAAATATTTTTATTTCATTACAAAACAGTAGGTTTCCATATGGCTCTTATTCTCTCTTCATTTTGGTAGAAGAAACAAAGCAGAGGGGAGCAGGAACTCATCACCTAACACCATCCTAGCACTCCAAGGAAAGAGCATTGTTGGGGAGCTTCTACATGGATGGAGTGGTTTCAGAACACTGGAGAAAGGCAGACATTTCCTGGTCCCCACCCAGCTCATGCATCATCTCTTGTGTGTGTGGTGTGCAGCTGTTCTGAGTCTCCGTTCTCTTGTCCCCTATAGTTTCCCTTCTTCCATTATATTTTCTTCTTTCCTGATACCCAGAGATTCCTCCTTTCTTATTTCCATTTTGTCTCAGGCACTTCCTTCAGTCATTCCTTTTGGGTCAGGCAGTCAGTGACAAATCTGAGTGACCCCATCTAAAAGCACCTGAGTCCCCCTCATACAGAATGGTTGCAAGAAACAAAGGGCTGTGTATTGATGATTCTTTGTTTATCTTTTTGTCCAGACCATTATCCATAACATCTTGTAACCAACACTTAGAGGTTTCTGTCCTGACTGGTCACACAGCTGGTCAGTCCCAAAGACACACAGAGGTCTACATTAATCATAAACTGGTTGGCCTATTAGCTCAGGCTTCTTATTAACTAATTATTAACATCTTAAATTGGCCCATTATTCTTGTCTATGTCAGCCGTGTGGCTTGGTACCTTTATCAGCGAGGCATTCTCATCTTGCTTCCTCTGTATCTGGTGCTGACTGCAGACCGACTCTTTCCTCTTCCCAGAATTTTCCTGTTCTCGTCACCCCACCTAAACTTCCTGCCTGGCTACTGACCAATCAGTGTTTTATTAAAACAATACAATATAAGTGACAGGGCACAAGACCATTGTTCCACAGCAGTAAGCCCTCAGTTTGTGTAGAGTTTGACTAAAAGAGAGCCATTGTTGTCTAGACGTTTGTGCTCCATCAGGGCTGTCCCTTTTCTTGGTCCTATGACCACAGATAAATAGGCTTTCCTTAGGATAAGTTTTATAAGGGTTTTTTTTTTTTTGTTTCTAATATTTCTGGGTCAATGTATATTCCAACACCCATCGTGGGATATATATGTGACAAAAACAAAAAAGACAAAAAACAAAAACTCAGAGGACTCACTGTGTATCATTCTCCAGCAAGAGAGGCCCCCAAACCCACTCACTGTTTTCCCTCTACCTCTCGGAATCGCTTTTCTGTTTGTTTCATATACAATGTCAGAGCTCCCGAGTGAACTTCAGGGAAGGAAGGGGGAGAACTGCAACCACTCCATCTTATTCACAATCAGAATTCCATGTTTGTTCTATGGCAGCAATTTTTCTCAGGTAAACTGGGTAGACACAATTTCACACCCTCTAGATGCACCAAAAGCAGGCATTCGGGAGCTAGAAACTATACAAAGGTCACTCCTTCTCCCAAGCAGATATGTTTCCAGGGACATGGCAACCAAAGAGCCATATGTTATCTGTTCATGGCATGCCAACTCTGGCTGTCCTGATAATGTAACTTCTACATTTCCTAGCAGCCTGTGTGCCTCGGCTGCGGTGGCTTGCTTTCTTGGTGCTCAGGACTTGTCTTGGGGATGTTGAGTCCCTATTCTCTTCCCATCTGCTACATAGAAATAACACTCTAAGATCTCCTAACTGCAGCCACGGTATCCTCACTCTCGTCCTCTGTGCCTCCCTCTCTCAATTTTTCAGCTCGCTGACTTGGACTGCACCTTTACTGTATTGTACCTGGGCACAGGTTACATGGGGAGGTGCTGTACACCAATGGGTGTGACTTAGAAGAGCCACAGGCTCCCCGTGTCTCCCCCTGGCCTTCTTTGAGTTAAGGGTTCTACTTCTGCAGGAATTCCTTATAAGAAATACAAGTATTTCTGACAGAGAGGGCACACTGAACACCTTAACGCATTGGCCCAGGGCTAGGACATTAGCACAGTGCGACTCGGAAACTAAGAGCTGCAAGCTAGGCTGGCCCTGCCATCTTCAGTCCTTTTCCAGGGATGGGGTCTGGGGAGGCTGCCTTACTTCCCTTAGTAGAAAGGTTGGTCAACAAGAGAGGTAGAAAACAGAAGGAACTGTCAACCCAGGCATCTAAAGAATCAGCTAGGCACATCTGGGTACACCCAATGTTTTGAAGCGGCTCCTGGAATTCACCCACAGCAGAAAGATTACTGAGAAGGCTAAGAATTGGAATAGGCTGTCCTTTTGCCAACCACAGTATTTGTGGTGCCCCAAGGAAGGGCAAAAACGATTTTTTAAAAACGCTTAATTCAAATGAGCCATATTATTTCAGCCACTAAAAAGTATATTTATAAAAATCGAGCTGGGTGTGGTGAAACACACCTTTAATCCTGGCACTCAGAGGGCAGAGGCAGGCAGATATTTGAGTTTAAGGCCAGCCTGGTCTACAGAGTGAGTTCCAGGACAGCCAGGACAGCTACACAAAGAAACCCTGCCTCTGAATGGGGGGGGGGACTTATACAAACATATTTATAAAAATATAGCAACCTAGGAAATGATCATCCTGTAAGTATTTTATAATGTTCATTTCAAAAGTCACAAAGGCATTGAGTCTGGGCTAAAACATGCTAAGAAATACTCATACCGAAAACGCTGCAGGGAGTAACAGTAAAATCTATGACCAACTGTCCTGGATTGAACAGGTTTTGACAATTCTTTTATTTGACTCCGAATAAAAGATAGTTTTGCCAGGCAGTGGTAATGCATGCCTTTAATCCCAGCACTCAGGCAAAAGAGGCAGGTGGATCTCTGTGATTTCAAGGGCAGCTTCATCTACAGAGTGAGTTCCAGGACAGCCAACGCAGCACAGAGAAACCCTGTCTCAAAAAAACTAAAAAAAAGTTCCAGTTACAGCCTGTGTTGTTTTCCTTTCCGTCTGGGAAGGAGAAAGATGTTATTCCATGCTACTTAGTAATAATCTCAGAAAGAAGGAAAGCAGAGAGGGGCCCTGTGCAGTCCAGAACCCCCCAGCCCAAGGGAGGAGGAGGTGGCGGTAGCTGGGTCACAAGTGAGCATTTCCGTGGTGTCACACGTCTTACATCTAAAATCAGGGACTCTCAATGTTCTCCTCTTCTGTAACTCCCTTTCCGCTCATTTTAAAGGACTTTGAGATCTTTTCAGCTGCTTCAGGGCTATCGCCTTGAGATAGCCTCACAGGGGCGCAGTCTCCCCTGTGCGATGAGACAAACAAGCAGAAGGCAGCACACGAGATCAGCCGTGCACGCTGCTCATCCTGACAGAAAGAAGAGATTTAAACTATTTTCCCTAGTCCACTCACAGGGGCATTCTCCTGCGGTAGAGCTTGACTGCGGCAGATTAAAAACCAACAGTGGGTGAACAAATAGCATAACATGAGGTTCAACTATAATGAAAAAAATAAAGAAAACCTCACTTTTAGGTAACTGCTCCATAGTCTAAAAGTAATTTCTTTTATTTTTTTTTCCTGTCATTCCTCACTCTCTTCTCAATGATACCTATATGCATTCCCTAAGAATGATGATTACTATATTCATATATTTAACTTATTTTGATTTCATTATCTTTCAAGTAACCAAAAACAACACTGGCATTAACTAGCCCTCCTGCCTTCCGCACACTCCCCCGAGGCACAGTTTTCTGGCCCATTTCTCCTGACGCTAGAACTTCTGATAAGAGAGACAAACTGAATATTAATTCTCTAAAGCCGCAGGGGCTTTAAAAATTAAATTTACTTTGACATCCAGAACCTGTTGAATGCTGAATTCTAAAACGAGCCTCTGACGTTAAGATAAATATCCAGCCGTGCGCTGAAAAGGTAGGAAGCACAGTGGTAGAGATAGGATCAAATTCAATTGAGGGGAAGATAAGGTGTATTCACAAGCTTATAATAATATACCGCCATAGCGGCAGGAGGTGAGCGCGTACAGGACACAGGCCCTGCTCACACTGAGCCAGTGGGGTTCCCAGCCTGGCTGTGCCGAGATCTGCTTTAGGCGTAAGCTGCCTTCTACAGCGGCGCCCTGCTGTAGCAGAGAGGACTCCCTTATCTGTGCCTTAGCAATCTGGATAATTACGCAGGATTCCTGATGTAAGTTTCCAAAGTATTTTAGGCAAATAAAATAGAAAGTCTAGCCAGAAGCCAGATAATTCCAACTCCACAATTTAGGTCTGCAAATACCATCAGGGAAGTCTGAGGTAGGCTAACACCATGGCAGACTCGCTATTCTCAAGTGGGCTTCAATTTCTAACATAAGAAAAGGAAGCATACTGCTACTGCTAAATTGTGCTGAGGAAACCATGATATGGACACAATACACACACGCAAACACACATACACACGCACGCGCGTGCACACACACAATGTTCAAACTAGCAAACATATCTTTCAAACAGGAAACTGGCAGGATTTCCAGGCCATTTCCTTCTAGGACTTCAGCCTTAGAAGCCTAAGGGGCCCCAGACTGGCACTAAATTCTCTCCCAGCAAAACTAAGCCAGGTGGATACAAAAATCCCAAGTTCATCCTTAGAGTAGAGATGACGACAGCAACACTCACAGCCCTGCCGCTTCTGAGCCGAACGACACTCGGCTGTTTCCCAAAGGCAGCTTTGCTTTTTGCTGAAAAAACAATTATTGTATTGGAAAACTAAGGTGGGTGGGAGGGGACATTCCTATAATCCCAGAGTTCCAGAAGTTGGAATAGAGGTGGAAGTGAGGGCAGAGGTGCACTCCTATAATCCCAGAATTTGGGAGGCTGAAATGGAGGGTGTGAACTCAAATCCAGGTCGACTACACTACAGATGATGTTGAAAGCCATAAAGAGGAGAGGAAGAGGAAGAGAGGCAAAGAGGGAGGCTAGGAAGGGTGAAAACTAAAATGAATTACATTTTCATTGTACCTTTAAAAAATGGAAGGTGTTTATTTTATTTTACGTGTTAGTGTTTTGTAAGTAGGTATGTACACCATGTGCATACTTGGTGCACGTGGGGGTCAAAAGAGCACCAGATTCTTCTGATATTGGAGCTATACGTGCTTCTGAGCCACAATGTAGATGCTGGGAACCAAACCCAGCTCCTCTCTCTTACTGTTCTACTGCTCTAAAGAGACACCACGACCAAGGCAACTTTTATATATGAAAGCATTTATGAGGTTTGCTCATAGTTTTAGAGGGGCTCGTCCAAATCATCATGACAGGTGGAAAGCAAACAGGCGTGGTGCTGGAGCAGTAGCAGCTGAGGGCTTTACATCATAATCTGCAGAGAGAGAGAGAGAGACTGAGCCTAGCAAGGGCTTTTGAAACCTCAAGGCTCACACCCAGTAACACATCTCCTTCAACAAGGTCGTACTCTGAATCCTTCTCCAAGAGTTCCGCTAACTGGAAACCAAGCATTCAAACACACGAGTGTACGGAGGCCATTCTCACTCGAACCACCACATCCTCTGCGAGATCAACAAGTACTCTTGACCGCTGAACCATCTCTCCAATTTCTCCCTCCTGGTTTTTCGAGACAGGGTTTTTCTGTGTAACAGCTCTGACTGTCCTGGAACTCACTTTGTGGACCAGGCTGGCCTTGAACTCACAGGTATCCGCATGCCTCTGCCTCCTGAGTGCTGGGACTAAAGGCTTATGTCACCATTGCCCAGCTCCAATCCCATTTTTAAATATAGCTCTAAATACTAGTATTTAAAAATAGCCCAGGGCTGGCTAAATGGCTCAGTAGGCAAAGGCGCTTGCCACCAAGCCTGACCCCTAGTGCCCACAAGGCAAGAGAGAACGGATTCCCACAAGTTGTTCTCTGATCTACACACATGTATCATGGCACACATGTGCCCCCAAACATACATACATACTTACCCAATAAATAAGCAAGTGTGTAATTTTTAAAAGATAACCAAGAATTCCAAAAGCTTTCACTTATCCATTTCATGAAATTACCCTCATCTATTACGGCAACAAAAGTAGTTAACAAAACACGGGTACTTTTTCAAAGTCGGATCTTGTCACAAAACAAAAGGATGCACCATACTTATTCAGACTGTGTCCTCACCATGGGCGCCCATCCAACTCCACTCTCTAAAATGTCTCATCCACCCATTCGGTATAGTCTGGATTTAAATTAGATTCAAGTAACTCACAGCTCACTCGAGGCTCTGAATGAAGCGTTACTTCAGTAGAAAGACCTCTCTGGCCATCCTCTTTCAAATAACAGTGCCTCTAGGTCTCTTCTCCCGGCCTCTGCTTTAGTCTCCAACACTGCTCTTGTCACCGCTGAACGTGGCTGCAGAGACGCTTGCACGGCATTGCCTACTTCTGCGTCCCTGCCCCTGTATACAGCTGCCTTTAGCTCCAAGGCCCTGCTCACTGCTGTAGTCTGTGCGAGCTGGAAGAGGGCCTAGCACACAACCAGTTACTCAGTCATGTCCTGAGGACTGATGGAAGGAGTACTCTTTCCCTTGAGTATTTCAGTTTGCAAGGTCAAGGGCTTTGTCGGTTTTCTCACTAATGGGCAATCAGCAAGAGTGCCTGGCATGTAGAAAGCAAGGTCATGCCCGAGTGAATAAATGAACGCACGACAGTAGGAAAAAGGTGACTAAATCTGATCAAATCAGATGTGCCACATCTGGTTTGGGGAAGGCGGAAAAGAGCGCGAGGCAGGGAGAAGGAGGCAAGCAGGGAAGTGAGGAAGGCCTGGCATGGGACATTGAAAGCAGAGCTTTCTTACGCCACACATTTGTTTAAAGAGCTGATGAAGACAACATGCAAGACTTAAGCAGCCAACCCTCCTGTGGCATACTCAATAAAGAACCTTGTAACAGCAGAACTAGTCCTCCCCAGGAAACAGCACACTGACTAGTTACCCAGTACCAAACGGTCAGCGCTGAAGGCACACATACATACAAGTAACGGTATAAAGACATAGATGCGTGTGTGTGTCCATAGATGCTTGTAACAATAGTTAGCAAAAAAAAGAGGCTGTGAATTTGAAAGCAGGTCAGGAGAGGTATGTGGGAGGATTTGGAGGGAGGAAAGGATAGGGGGAAATTTTGCAATTATATAATAATCTCACAAAAAAAATCAAAGGAATGATTTTTTAAAAGACTTCAAAATAAATAAATAATGAAACCAATAAATAAATAACCAGGGACTTTCCTAACCAAGAAGCCATCCGAAGAGTAAAAAGGCCGCCCATAAAATAGAAAATATTTTCAAACTGTGTATCTGGTAAGAACTTAATATCCAAAAGATAGAGGAAATCATACAACTCAATGGCAAAAAAAAAAAAAAAAGCAAAACCAAAATGGACTGAAAAATGGGCAAAGGACCATTTTCCCAATGATGACACACCTCTGGCTATGCTTGTGAGAGCGTTTCCATGGAGAATTAACTGAGCAGGGAAGACTTACCCTGAACGTGGATGCTATCACCTCATGATGGTGACAGACCAAATAGAGGGTAAAGGAGATTCACTTCATGAAAGGAGATTCACTTCATGACTGAGGCTACACTGTCCCCAGCCACCTCGCACCCCAGCCCCCAACCATTCCCTGCCTCTTAACTGTGAGTTAAAATAACTCCTCTCCCATAAGTCGCTTCCCCTCAGGTGTTTGGTCACAGAGATGGCAGAGGGTAACTCAGAAGTACTATGCCAATACATCTGATAATATACATGGATGAAAGGCATGAACTCCTAAAGGAACTGATCAAAAACATGACCAGAAGAAACAGAAATCTTTTAGCTATGAAAAAGTTTGAATCAGTCATTAAAAAAAAATCTTTCTACAAATTAAAAACCTAAAACAATAAACACGTTTTCAAAAAACAGTATCAATCTTTGACAATTTCTTTTAAAATTAGAGGGGAATAAAATAGAGGAAACACTAAGAAGCCCAAAGAATCATGATACTAAAACCTGAAAGAAATATTATTTCAAAGGCACCAGCTTCCATCCCTCATCGATAGATGTGAAGACAGCACTGATAAAATATTAAACAGCTAGACAACGCGAGCTATCAAGATGTAATATAACATGACAAAGCTGTATTTCAAATCGGAATCAATCGGTGGATTTATCATTCAAAACTCGGGCAGCTGTGGTGGCTCAGTGTGTGATCCCAGTTCTCAGGAGGCTGAGGCAGGAGAATGACTGTGACCTGGGAGCAGCCTGCAGTTCCGGGACAGTCGAAGTGACAGAGCAGGATTGTGTTTAAAGAAGAATGGGGTTGGGGGGAGGGAATCAATCAAGGATTTTATGTTTCTAGGAGAAACAAAAGAATCGGAAAGAGAAACAAAAATTCACACGATCATCTTATTTTAAGAAGATGAAACTCGCTTTAAAATAAAAGAAAGTATAAGAAAGGGGGGTCTCAGATGGGGGGCAGGGGGTCATCAGACCTAAAGTTCCGTGGTGAAACAAAAAGCCTTCCTGCAAGGTAAGAACTCAAAGGTGCTGTCCATCTTGGCTTTTTTTCTTCAACCATGTCCCAGAATTCATAGCTAGTGTAGGTAGGCAAGAAAAATTAGAAAAAGAAAAATTAATCAAAACGAATAAGTGAAACTACCACTATTTACAGACACTGCGTAAAACAGTTATACAGTAACTCATTTGCTTGGCGAAAAATTTATCACTGATCAAATCAAGCCAAATATCTGAACCTACATACGGTGATCCCCAAACTCTTGCCACCTCCGCTACTCAGACTCAGAGAAAACCACTCAGTTGTCCTTGAATTGGCCACAATCCCAGCACGGTCATCACTACAGCTTTCTCTGAAGATGAAAGATTCAAGAATAGAAGTTCAGAAAACAGAACAGCTTGGTCCACACAGCTGGTGAGTGGCAACGGTGGAATTTGAATCCAGATCAGGCTACCTAAAAGGAAGCTGACCTGGCTGTGAACTGATGAGGAACACCCAGGATAAGGCCCTGGAAGCGAACAGAATACAATGGTAAAGGGGAGGAAGGATCGGTGACTCTGAATGTCCAAAAGGACATAGGTAGACTCAAAAGTCTGAAAATACAGAAATGTGATATCGTCGATAAATCAAAAGAAGGAAAACCTAATGGGGACGAGGGGCGAAGAGAGGTAAGAACTTTAGACACATGCCGGCTTGTTAGATTGCAGGTGGTTTCAACAGCAAAGGGGGAAAAAAGCACAACAAAGAGCAGCTTCTAGGCGCACAGGATTGTTTTCCTCACAAGACAGAAAAATCTTAGGATACACAAGAGCTGAGCAAGGTCAGCACCGGGCCTCGGTCTTGGTCCCTCCTTTGGGGTTACAAGACAGCTGTCACAGGCCCAGGCCTTCTGTACAGCAAGGGTATCAACATCTTCATCTTCCAGGAAACCAAGGGCCGTCCTACAGTCGTTCGGTAGTCTTCTACTACATCACTGTGTGACGTGGACACCTGGACTGGAGCAAGAGACCGGAAGAACATCGGCTTTTTTCCCTTTCTCTCCAGCTTCTGTGGCAGTGGAGGGTGAAGGCAGTGCACCCCCAAAATGTCAACAGGGTATCACAAGGGCACTGCCCTGTGCAGAGACGAGTGTACCTGGTCTGTAACATGGGCCTTGGGCTCAAAGTTTGGGTAATCTTCACAGTTGGGGGGGGGGGGGACATGGGAGAAAGAGCATGTATGGAGAAGAAAGAGAGAGGTCATATGTTTCGCTTTTCCACAGGAGATCCTCGTGCTTCACAGAGGCAGCTGAGTCAACACGGCCAGCTGGAGACGGCTGCTGCCACCCAGGCCGGTCTGCTGTTTTCCTTCGGAGGTACAGCTGCTTCCCTACCTACCATCCACCCAGCTATTTCCATCTCCTTCCTCTCAGTACTCCTTAGGCCAGAGCCTCCTGCGCCTTCGCTCTCGGGGAGAAAGAAAAGCAGAGGATGGCAGCTCTCCTCCAGGCCTCTCTTGAGGACGTAGCTATAAATCTGCCAGAAGCAAAATCTGCCTGTGGCTTGGGGGAGTGGTCTGGGAGGTTAACCTGGCACTAAGGAAGGGTGGTGAGAGCTTAGAATCCAGGAGAATTCTGACAAAGGGCAATGTTAGTCTCACTATCACTGGAGAAGCCAGAAGTCTACGTACGGGAGCTCAAGGAAGAGGGGAGGCTGCACTGGCTCTGCTGGACATCACTCTCCTATGGACAACTCAGTCTCCCAAACTCGGCAAGGGACAGGTGGCAGGGCCAAGGGTGTACTGGGCCAGCTGCCCCTCTCACAGGCTCACTGGTCCTCGTGCCCATGTCTCGTCTTGAGGGCATCAGATCTGGCCATGCTTCCCTTTCCGAATGCCCTTCTGCAAATAAAACCAGAGCCAGAGCACTAACCCCCATTAGACACCTGGCTGTGCAGCCTGCCCTCTTGCTGCTCCGCATATACACAGCATGTGTTCCCATGGTCTCGAGGCCACAGTGAGCTGTCCCCTAAGAAGCTGCAGATGCAGAAATATCAGACATGAAACTTGAAAATAATATATTGCTAACATCACAGAAAGAGATCGATGGACACCATGGGCCTTTTGATGGAATGCCATAATTCCACTGAAGTTCGCACCAAAACATAAATCAGAATTTGACCAAGATAACCCGAATGCCAATTTCAGAAAATACAGATGCAAAGGAAATGAAAAAAGTTTTGAGATAAACAAGGAACTTTGAATATTTGAATATGTTAAGGAACTAGTGTCAAAATTTGCAATGTATAGTAATGGCAATTTATTATTATTATTATTTTGAGTGACAGGGTTTTCCTGTGTAGCCCTGGCTGCCCTAGAACTCACTATGTAGACCAGGCTGGCCTCAAAGTCAGAGATCCATCTGCCTCTGCCTCCCAAGTTCTAGGATTAAAGGTGTGCACCACCACCACCAGGCACTATTTTCTTTAGAAAGAACCCTTACCTTTTTGAGCTATGTACTGAAATAGCTGCAGATTAGTGACTGCATGTGGGGACTACTTCAAAATAACCCAGGGGCAGGAGGCTGGGGAGAAGCTCGGTGGGTAAACACTGCGCACATGCCTGACAACCTGTGTCCAGAACCCACATACCAAAGCAGAACTAGGTAGCATGGATCTGTAATTCTAGCACCCCTAACAGCAAGGTGGGGGGCAGCAACCGAAGAACAGCCCAGAAGATCTGGGGCCAGTTAGCACATAGCACACTGTGAGGGAGGAAGGGGTGACCTGCTCAAACAAGATGGAAGGTAAGAAGGGACTCCTGAATGTTCCTGCACTCAGCACCCACACACTGCAGCGTATGCACACATGTGCGGGCACACACCATACACAACAAACTAGTTAACTAATTAACTAACTACCTAACCAATCCTGGGGACAGAGGAGAATGAATGGGCATAAAAATAAAGCAGGGTTAGCAGTGAGGTCATGATTTTTGGGGGTGGGAAGAGATGGAATGGAGACTCTTACTAGTCTATGCATTCTGAGATCTTCCACAATAAAAATAGATTGAATTTTTGAAACAGCTGGCTAAAATAGTTATGATGCGTCTCCCTACCCCCACCCCAAAGCCAGGATTCACATCAGCCAGGAACCAGGAGAAGCAGAGGCCCATGAAGACAACGCTAATCCACCACCTACGCCCTCCATCTTGCCAGAGAGCTGCAGAGGCCACCTGGGCACAGAGGAGACGATGTATGTGATCACCTCCCTCTGGCCCTGCGAGCACCTTCCACACTGAGGGCAGCAGTCAGGTGCTGGAGATAAAGGGATGAATTAGATACAGCCACCAATGTCGAAGGATGTAGACCGAGAAACAAGCAGGCAGCTACCACGGAGTCTGACTTGTCTTATTACAGCGGACAAAGTGCACCCTGGGAGCTCTTTGCAGTGGTCATCTAACTAGAAAATGGGACAGCCAAGCTGTCCTCAAGTGTCCCCAGAATTACCTTGCGATTAGAATTCAATTCCCACCTCTGTGGCACTGGGAAAAGAACACACTCTGTAGACTGGAGAAGCAAGTGAGCATTCTGACCTCCCGGCAGCCTAGCTTCCCTTTGGAAATTCCAGAGATGTGCTTCTGCTAATGACTGGCTTCCCTCCTCAGCTGGCCTCTGGCACAACTGCAGTAGCCAAAAGATGAGCCTGTCCACTTGTCGGCTGGTACAAATTTACCACCAAGTTAAGGACTGGTCTCTAAGGTCTCAGGAGTCTGATGCCTGTGTAACCACCCCTGAAACATGCATGCGTTCTCAGTATGCTGACAAATCAGGAATCCTGGAGCATGAGCAAGGCCAGCCCTGAGTCCTAGAGAAAGTACCAGAGGAATACCATCCCTAGGGTCCTGCCTAGCTGACACCAGCCTCCCCTGAGCCACAGTTCTGCTCTGTGTGCGTCTTTGATCCTCTCCATTTCTCTAGAGACCGTATCTGACGCTTCTTTGATTTCTGAGCCATCTTCTCGCACCGTGTGTCCTGCAAAGTATTTTGGTTTTAGTGAACGTGCTCCTTGATCTCTTTCAATCTCATTCCTACCACATCAAAATACTAACATATTATATGGGAGCAAGTCACGTGCAAAGGAAGCATCAACAGACGTGTGTATGTGTTTAAAGGAAACATAAATACAAAAATTTAAAAAAAGAAAAAGATATAGTTGCCTTTAAAAGATGACAGCCTGAATGGATGGATCTAGAAAACATCAGATTGAGTGAAGTAACTCAGACCCAGAAAGACAAATATATGTACTCACTCATAAGTGGCTTTTAGAATAAAGGGGAAAAAAAACAGTCCACAATTCACAATCCCAGAGAACCTAGACAACAAAGAGGACCCTAAGAGAGACAAATATAAATCTAATCTACATGGGAAGTAGAAAAAGACAAGATCTCCTGAGTAAATTGGGGATATTTTGGGAGAGGATTGAAAGAGGGGCAGAGAAAAATATATAGCTCAACAAAAACAATTAAAAATAATAAAAATTCAAATTCCCAGCAAAATAAATAAGTAAAAGATGACAGCCTGTCTGACATGCTCCACCATCCTTGACTTCATCTTCTGCTTCGGCCTGTGGGTCAGGAATCTTCAGGTAGAATAAACAACCACACCTCCCCTCCCAAAACTGTTACAGAACCTCAGGCAAAAGGAATGGCAAACTCTTTCCAGAGAGAAGATGCTCCTGCTACCTCTAGTAGCTCACCATTCTTCCCTTGGGTGAGCGGCTCGTCTCGAGCGAAGGACAGCCATGTGTTCTGGGGAGGTTCGTTCACAGAGTAAACATTTAAGCTCTGTGGACCACAAGCCTCCTTGCCACTACCCCACTCTGCCGTGGCAGCGACAGCAGCCACAGACAATATGGAGCCAAGTAAGTGTGGCTGTCTTCCAATAAAACTGTTGATGCACACTGAAATTTAAATTCATATAAACTTTATGGATCGTGAACTATTACTCTTTTTATTTATTTTCCAACCAATCAGGACCTTGAGAGCCATTCTTGGGGGATTCACGGGCCATGGTCTGCTGAACAGGCGATCCCCCAACCATGTGACTTGGTGATGCCCCTACAAGTCATTACCTAGAAACAGTTCTTAAAGACACAGGAAGCCAACTCAAAACCTTTCATTAAAATTAGATAAAGGTCATCACATTTTTTTAAAGTGCCGTTTGACTATTTTAAATCCCAAATAGTAGGAATTAATTATACAATTTCATTTCTAGTGAACCGTCTCAGCCCCAGGAGAAATCTATGTAAGATCCGTAAGCAATCAGTAAACTTGCTTCGCATCCACGAGTGTTATCAAAACTTTCCAGTGTCGATTTATACATCCTAATGTCCGACATCACTCGAGGGTTTAGGCATTTATAGACACCTCAGAACGACCACATCCATGACTGGAAGCAGCTGACACTAAAACGCTCGGCATTTTCTTTCTTTAGCCTAATTGGCACATCTACGTGGTTTGGGGCTCCCTCTTCACATGTGAGTTTAGAGAGTGTGTCCCAACCAGGACTGCTTTGTAGGCGTGCCAAGTGCACACTTCTCTGCTTTGTTTTCCATGGTGGTATGTTTCACTTCAATCTTCCTTACGTATGTCTTCTCTCAAGTAGACTTTTCTATTTCTTCTTTCTTTTCTTTTTATAAAGTTTGGGGGGGGTGTGTGTGTACCTGGGCATACATGTGCATGTATGCATATGTGTGTGTGTAATGCGTGTATGTGTTATATGTGTGGATGTACATGCATACAGAAGTCAGAAGGCAAAGCTGGGTGTCTTCCTTGACTGTCACTCTCGACCTTACTTTGTAAGGCAGGGTATCCTGTTGAATGTGGAGCTCATGAATTTGGCTCGACTGGCTGGCCAATAAGCTTCTGTCTATGCTCCCCCATTGCTGTACCTGAAGACATTTGCTGCGATGCCAGCAATGTTGTTAACACAGGTGTTCGGAATCCAAATTCAGGTGTCCTTACAGCAGATGTGTTACTGACCAAGCCATCTCCATCAACAACACCCTCCCCTCTACTCTCTTCTGTCCCAATCTCGGGGCTCCTCCTTTCCCCAGAGAGTCACGCTGCTGGTCACTTGGCTCCTGCATGCATTTGAACTACATTTCTGAGCTGAACTCCCTCTGTTGCCAGCAGCAGAGTCCTGGTTCCCTCTTCACTGCGTCGTTCCTGCTTTTCTTATGCACACTTGGAAATGGCCATGAAAAAGATTTAGAAAACAGAGAGTATCTTCCTGTAGTCTAGATTTGGTCACAAGAGGAATCTGAGGTGGAGAGGAAAGCAGAGTCCCTTGCCACATCGGTGTGCCTTTGCCCAAGTTGCTCATCCATCCGTCCTGACCTCCTCCCTCTTCTCTGCCTTTGGTAGAATTGCCCTCAGCCCATTACATCCAGGCCTGACTGCACTTCCAAAGCACTGTACACATTCTTATTCAAACATTTATCGTTGGGCTGCAGTCGCACAGTTACCTAGCTACCCCACCACAAAGTCATCAGCACCCCGAAGCTAGGAGCAAGCCTCATTTGTTGCACCCTCAATGCCTAGCCCAGTGCCCGGAACAGGGTATTAATACCTCTCAGGCTCATTAAAGGCAATGCCCCAGGAAGGAGGCATTACAGGGAGCTTCCCAGACAATTTTAGTCCACACTCTCAGCTTTCATTCTCTCTTTTAAAAAATTAACAGACTATGTTTTAAAACGTAACTTCAAAATCTGCCTCCAAATGCCCACTTGCGATGAAATCGCTGCCGCTCCTCATGGGCTCTGCTTAGGATTCTGGGATCAAGGCCACAGGACAGGCGCACCAGGAAACAAAATGCTTAGCCGGCATCCCTTGTTTTCAGTGCACTTGGCACCTTTTCCTCCTCCCTTCCATCTGTCCACCCGTTGCTGGGAGGTGAGCTTGAGACGCTCGTAGCCTCATTTTTCCAACTCAGGAAGTAAAAGGGATACGCGCAAGATCAGAACTCGCGAGAGCTCTGGGGATCGGCCCACTCCCCTGCCCTTCAGAAACACCAGGTTCAGGAACAGGAGTGGGATTTTGTCATGGTTTGGTTACTGTTGTTGTTTGCTCGTTATGAACGGTGGCTTTAGACTGCGGCACCATGTTCTCGAAGTCCATTCCAAACACAACCAGGTAGGCAGATGCGCCAGTGGAGACGTCAGAGCCTCCCAGCAGCACCGATCTGTGACTCCACAAGTCCTCACTGACTGAAGGATTTCCAATGACTGACTGACTGTTCAAAAACTGTACACTGCGCATTTCTGCAAAGAGAAGTTATGTTGCTTACGACCCAGAATTATCACTCATGAGGATGCGCTGCTAGCTATTTATAGGCTAAGTGCAAGCTCTTGATTATCTCTTGTTTTATAATTCACTCCTCCTAAAGTATTAAATTTAGATTACTGATCACATTAGCAGGCACTCCGCTCAAATATGACTTTAATTCCTCCACAGAATTCTGTATGACTTAACCATCTCTTCAATTGTCTTAGTGTTTGCTGCGTGTAATTTCTCTAATATTAGTAGACACCATTTTAGTCAGGAACGGGGTAATGCCTGCCAAAAATATTCCTGCTACTGTGTGGTAACTAAAAGCCAAGATCGTTTATCACATTAAGTTACTCAAATGAGTTACATTTAGCTCTTCTTAGTTAATATCTTCTCATCAAGGGCCTATAACAGTAAAACAGGCCACACTTGAGATCCTCAAGTTTGATCCGGTTACAAATCTGTTCATTGAAAAATGTTTAGTGTGGCAGAGCACAGAATATTTCCCATAAATGCAAATACAGATATCATGCAGATAGTGGCAAGGTGTGAACCCCTGGCCTTTGGCAGCGAACTCTGAGATTCAGGGGCAGTTCAAATGCAAGACCTTTTGCTTGTTTCTGTCAGAGTTCGGATGCAGCACCTCTTTCCTTCGGGTAATCAACTATAATTGCTAACATACTGTGTAATGTTTACTGTTAAATTTGCGATCTAGACAAACAGAAAATGACACTGTGAGAGCCTGGAAACAACTGCAACCCGTTGTCACCCACAGCACCTTCCTCAGAGGCTGGCCAGAGTCAGCACTCTCTGTGGTTTAAATTCTCTTTAGAGTGAGGGTCTTTGCTGCTGCCGCAGAGATGAAGACGCAAGCCACCTCCCCGTGACCTTCTTAACACAGACCTTGAGTGAGCGCCCAAGGTAAGAGCTGTGGATTTCAGCAAGAGACTTGACAGCTCCCCTGATTCCCTAGCACTTGGTTTTCAGAAACAAAAAAGGTGACTCTTCACCTGCATGACCCCCCCCCCCCAACACACACACACACCTCCTGGAAACTTAAAGGACATGCATCCTGAGGGCCTGGACAGTCTGAAGCCTCATAGATGAACTCTCTCAGGTCTTACTCCCCACCCACCCATGAGTGGAGCGTGGAGTCTGTGGGGCGGAAGGGGACCAGGGCAGGCTGGCGTCTTGTCCCCCGCGGCGCCGCATTCCGCTCCCCGGCACGTGGAATGCTCTCCCGCAGGTGGCACCCCACGAGTGGCTCCCCACGACCCAAATCCCGCACCCCACGCGGCATACCTTTTATCTAGGCAGGCAATCCACTCGGCCGAGGACGGAGAGTGTGCAGCGTGCGCAGCGACCATGTTGGGCAGCGGCGCGCGGTGGCCCCGGGCCGCGGCCACCTCCCGCGCGCCTCCCGGCGGGCTCCCGCGGCCTGCGGGGCGGGGACTGAGGGGCGGGCCAGGCGCGAGGCCCGCGCTGCACTGCGGCGTCCGCGTGGGAGCCCCGCCACCCCGCCCGCCCGCCAGGAGCCGCGACCCCGCGACACCTGCTGCAGGTGTCCCGCTCCGCCAGACCCGCGGCCACCCTCACCTCAGGGCCTCTGCAGCCGGGTGTCACCCCACTGCGCGTGGGGAGGGGATGTCAGACTCTATATATTTTTCATACGGCAAATGCCACTAAAATGGCTGCTGCCTCTCCGTTTCCTTAGAAACCCATTAGTCCTCCTCAGCGTCTGTCAAAACTTGCTGGCTGTTCCTGGCTCACCTTTACAATCTCCCCCACTTAAATAGGGATGAGAGAGCGCAGGGCTGTGAAGGCTGGCCATGAGGTGGGGGAGGGGGCACTATGGTCTCTTGTGTGGATCCCAGAGGGTAAATTATTTTGAAGGTTGGGGACGTTGGGGACTGGGAAGGACAGAAAGAGGCAGAAGGACCCGGGAGACCAGAGGATAACAAGGGATGGGGGTGGGGGAGCGCAATCTGAAGTCTCTAGCCTTGAAACTTAGACTTGCTTGGGCTTCATGGCCCAAGAATGACAAAAATAAACAATTAAGAATGGGGTTTCTCTGAGTCCCAAGCAGAGCTGGGGTCTCAGGTCCGGAAGCTAAGTTCCTGGGAGCACTATGATCTTGGGTGGCAGCCTTTTCTCCTCCCTGACCCAATGCTGAGGGTGGCCACAGCTGCCTGTCTCCTGTGGGTGTTCACAACAAATGTTATGCCTAGAAGTTGTTCAGTTATACTCTGCCAAAAAACCAACAAATTTACAAGGACGGTAGTTCAGGAATTTGGGGACAAGTTAAATCTGTTGGACTCCTACCAAACGCTGTTTTGATGTTTGTGACATCATTTAAGAATAGGCAAGAGTAGAAAGGGAAGTTGCTTTGCCCTCTTTGTTCGTTGCTACTGCCCCCCCCCCCCTTTCAGGGCAGGTTCGGGGAACCTGGGGAGAAGGAAACAGCTCGTGCCTTCTGGGATGCTTTTGTCCTCATAAAACAACCTTGACCTTAAATCTTCCCAGAAACATTTCCATTTCCCCACGTCCAATAGGCAGGATCCTGTTTCAGACCGGGCCTTCAGCGACACCTCCCTGCTCAGGCTTGTCCCTCAACGGAGCTTCATTCTGTTGATTTCTCTTATTTGCCATAAATATCACTTAACATGATAGGCCACATTAAGATCTCCAAAGTCATCAGCTTCTATGGATCAAAGGAGACGTGTCTTCTAAATATCTTTGTTTTAAAAGGTATCGGAGTTATTGGAACATTTCAAGGTTACCGAATGCTTGCTAAATGCCTCAGGAATATTTGGAAATAAAGTGCCAGGGGAGAAAAGGGCGAGACATCACCTGTCCTCACACAGAGGCTAAAGGTGGCCATGAGAGGTCACAAGGCTGATATTCACTATTTGTTAAATCTGCTAGGTTTTAGGCATTGGGTGGCTTTCTTTATGTATATGCTAATCTGATGAAAGGCAGAGACAGGGGGATAATACTTCACAAGGGATACTAAAGATCTTTGAAAATAGGATGAAATAGTGAACATTATGTTTTGATGGAGAATATATTTTTTTATTGAGAAAAGGAAAAAGAAAGTATCTGCCTCCTCCCAGCCTCCCATTTCCCTCCCCCTCCTCCCACCCTTCTCCCCCTCCCCCCACTCCTCTCCTCCTCCCTCTCCAGTCTAAAGAGCAGTCAGGGTTCCCTGCCCTGTGGTAAGTCCAAGGTCCGCCCCCCTCCGTCCATGTCTATGAAGGTGAACATCCAGACTGGCTAGGCTCCCACAAAGCCAGAACATGAAGTAGGGTCAAAACCCCGTGCCATTGTCCTTGGTTTCTCATCAGCCCTCATTGTTCATCATGTTCAGAGAGTCTAGTTTTATCCCATGCTTTTTCAGTCACAGTCCAGCTGGCCTTGGTGAGCTCCCAATAGATCAGCTCCACTGTCTCCGTGGGTGGGTGCACCCCTTGTGGTCCTGACTTCCTTGCTCATGTTCTCCCTCCTTCTGCTCCTCATTGGGACCTTGGGAGCTCAGTCCGGTGCTCCAGTGTGGGTCTCTGTCTCTATCTTCATCCATCACCAGATGAAGATTTTATGGTGATATGCAAGATATTCGTCAGTATTGCTATAGGATAGGGTCATTTCAGGTTCCCTATCTTCAGCTGCCCAAGGGACTAACTGGGGACATCACCATGGGCTCCTGGGAGCCACTCTAGGGTCAAGTCTCTTGCCAACCCTAAGGTGGCTCCCTTAACTAAGAATTGCGCTTCTGTGCTCCCCTATCCAACCTTCCTTTATCCCAATCCTCCTGTTTCCCCAAGTTCCCCCCCCCCGTCCTCCCCTTCTCACCTTTCTCTCCCCATCTCCCCTTACCCCCATCCCACCCCACCCCCAAGATCCCAATTTTCTCCCTGGCAATTTTGTCTACTTCCCATAGCCAAGAGGATAACTATATGTTTTTCCTTGGGTTCACCTTCTTATTTAGCTTCTTTAGGTTCACCAATTATAGTCTCCGTGACCCTTATTTATGGCTAGAAACCAATTATGAATGAGTACATCCCATCTTTTTGGGTCTGGGATACCTCACTCGGGATAGCGTTTTCTATTTCCATCCATTTGCATGCAAAATTCGAGAAGTCATTGTTTTTTACCGTAGTGTAGTACTCTAATGTGTATATATTCCATACTTTCTTCATCCATTCTTCCATTGAAGGGCATCTAGGTTGTTTCCAGGTTCTGGCTATTACAAATAATACTGCTATGAACATAGTTGAACAAATGCTTTTGTCATATGATAGGGCATCTCTTGGGTATATTCCCAAGAGTGGTATTGCTGGGTCCAGGGGTAGGTTGATCCCGAATTTCCTGAGAAACCGAAACACTAATTTCCACAGTGGTTGCACAAGATTGCATTCCCACCAGCAATGGATGAGGGAACCCCTTCCTCCACAGCCTCTCCAGCAAAGGCTATCCTTGGTGTTTTTGACTTTAGCCATTCTGACAGGTGTAAGATGATACCTCAAAGTTGTTTTGATTTGCATTTCCCTGATTGCTAAGGAGGTTGAGCATGACCTTAAGTGTCTTTTGGCCATTTGAACTTCTTCTGTTGAGAATTCTCTGTTCAGTTCAGTGTCCCATTTTTTAATTGGGTTAATTAGCATTTTAAAGTCCAGTTTCTTGAGTTCTCTATATATTTTGGAGATCAGACCTTTGTCTGTTGCAGGGTTGGTGAAGATCTTCTCCCAGTCAGTAGGTTGCCTTTTTGTCTTGGTGACAGTGTCCTTTGCTTTACAGAAGCTTCTCAGTTTTAGTAGGTCCCATTTATTCAATGTTGCCTTTAATGTCTGTGCTGCTGGGATTATACATAGGAAGCGATCTCCTGTGCCCATCTGTTGTAGGATACTTCCCACTTTCTCTTCTATCAGGTTCAGTGTGTTCGGGCTGATATTGAGGTCTTTAATCCATTTGGACTTAAGTTTTGTGCATGGTGATAGATATGGGTCTATTTTCATTCTTCTACAGGTTGACATCCAGTTGTGCCAGCACCATTTGTTGAAGATGCTTTCTTTCTTCCATTGTATACTTTTAGCTCCTTTGTTGAAAATGAGTTGATCATAGGTTTGTGGGTTAAAATTCGGGTCTTCTATACGATTCCATTGATCGACTTCTCTGTTTTTATGCCAGTACCACACTGTTTTCATTACTGTAGCTCTGTAATAGAGTTTGAAGTCAGGGATGGTAATGCCTCCAGAAGATCCTTTATTGTATAGGATTGTTTTGGCTATCCTGGGTTTTTTGTTTTTCCATATAAAGTTGATTATTGTCCTCTTGATGGAGAGTATTTAAAGACACTTGTTATGGGGTAAGGTTCCCAGTAAGTCTCCCACACACATGAGGCATGTTAAATCTGTCTGATAAAGTGCAGGGGCACTGACTTACCCCTAAGGACAAGCAGAATTATTTAAATATTATCTAGAAGGAACATCAACAACTATTAGCTCATTCAGAGCATCCCTGGAGGTAGGTGTCAGTGAGTCACTGTGACCTTGAGGTCAACAAAGGGCCCGCCACTCAGACACTAGAGCCACCTCCCTTCCCTTAAACTGGAGTTGGGTACGACTAACTTCAGAGGGATGGTTCTACTCTTTCCGTCAATGGAAGGAGAATATAAGGTCTGGCCAAAATGACTTCCTAAGTGATAAGAACTAAATGGTTATAGGTCATTATTCAAATATAAGAATGGGGAAACATCTCAGGAATTAAATATACATAGAAACGATCCCCCGAAGGCACAGTCTTATTGATATACAGAGTATTCTCATGGTCTGAAAGGGATTTGACTATTAACAAGAACTACAAAAGTAAAGACGACTGCGCAACTGGTTATTATGATTGGGAAGAGGAAGAAGGCCTGGCAAAGAATCAAAGGCTCTTCTTCTACCTTTCTTTATTGTTAATGCTTCTTTCTTAGATTTATCTACTTTATTTTGTATATGTGTTTTGCCTGCATAAGCGTGCCACACGCATGCCTGCTCCCCAGAAGGTCAGATGGTGTTGTCGGATCCCCAGGAACTGGGGTTATGGATGGTTGTGAGCCCCCAGAGAGGTGCTGGAAACCAAACCCAGGCCCTCTGCAAGAGCAGCAAGCCCTCTTCACTATCTCTCCAGCCCCCCATTTGAAAGGACATAAAATTACACTGGACTAAAAAGGACCATATATGAAGTGTTTCCATTTTGGAAAATGTCTAGAGAAGGTAAATTTATAAAGATAGAATGTAGATAGGGCATTGTTTGGAGCGGGGCAGCAGGGTCCAAGACAGGCTGTCATGAACTCAAGAAATGACTGCAAATTGCTCATAGCCAGGAACACATGTGTCATAAACTCACATAGTCCCTGAATGATGTGTTTACAATGAGCGAATGTTATGGCATGCAAACAACATCACAATAAAACTGTTTAATGGGAACGATAAACTCACCTGCTGAGGGGGGAGAACATGCACTGATTAGGAAAAACTTTTTAAAGTTATAGGAAAAAAATAAAGATTTTCTATAGTTCTATCACCTAGAAATTATCTTGTTAATATTTTAGTGAACTTTATTCTAAACTTTTCTATTTAAAAAAGATACAAGCAGGGGCTGGAGAGATCGCTCAGTGGTTTAAGGCACTGGCTGCTTTTCCAGAGGTCCTCAGTTGGACTCCCAGAGCCCCCATAGTGGCTCACAGCCACTTGGAACTCCTATCCCAGGGGATTTGATGACCTCTTTTGTCCTCCACAACCCTGTACACAAAATACCCTTACACATAAAAATACACGTTTAAAAAAAAACCAAGTATATCCATAAACACATACATAGAACTGGCTGTCTATAAGTCAGTCATTTATGTTTTCAAGGTGTATAAATATATCCCTACAGACTTGAAAAAATTAATAGATTATAAACTTTTCTACTAGTAATGGAATGTGCTTTACATGTTCAAAATATGTTCATTAGGAATTTTGGGTGGTTTCAGAATACTCAAATGCACAGCTTTCATTTACATTAGTCCTCTAGACTGTTTGATCATTGGAATAAAGTGATGTTCTGCACAACCCTCTCCCTGTAGTTCAGTGACTTCTCTCTACAGCAGCAGGTATGTTCAATACAGACCTCCCAATAGATATAGAGTGCTGTCATATAGTGTATATCTGCTAATGCCTGCCGGCCCTTAAATAAACCACTTATCGTTCAAGCTGCATTTTGTTTATCTGAGCAGAAGCTAAGCTATCAGTTTGGAAGTAGGCCCCTCAGTTCAAATGAAGATCCTTCTTCCACTAAGAATTTGGCCTTAGATGAATTACTTAAGATTCTTTTTTGAGTGGGGTGGGGGTGGGGGTGAACACCCTTAATCCCAGCACTCAGAGGCAGAGACAGGGGGATCTCTGTGAGTTTGAGGCCAGCCTGATCTACAGAGTGAGTTTCAGGACAGCCAAGGTTAGTTACACAGAGAAACCCTGTATATATATTTATATATATATAGGGATTCTGTTTTGTAGACAGAGACTGCTCACTCGTTTCCTGACCTCTCAGACCCGAATAATCACACAGAAACTATATTAATTATAACACTGCTTGGTTTATTATCTCAGGTTTCTTATTAACTAATTCTTATATCTCAAATTAACCAATCTCTGTTAATCTATGTATTGCCACAAGGCTGAGGCCTATGGGCAAGGTTCTAGCATCTATCTCCTTTGGCAGCCACATGGCCTCTCTCCGACTCTGCCTACTCTTTCTCTGTATCTCTGTTGGGATTTACTGCCTGGCTTTACTCTGCTAAGCCATTGGCTGAAACAGCTTTATTCATTAACCAATGGTAATCAAACATACTCATAGCATACAGAGGGGTCTTTGAAGAGTTGAAGATTATCTATCTAACTGAAATACATCTCTGGATATCTAGAAAACCTAACTAACATGACTACAAGTTTGACTATTATAAATGACTATTAATCTGCAATTTTTAATTATACATGACATTTTTAAATGAGCTGCACAAACACAATACCTTACACAAACACAATACACAGTAACAAATTGACCTTAAATTTGTATCAATAGAACAAAGCCCATACCAATGCAAAGTATTGATCTCTATATGACTGTTTCATCAGTCAGTGGAAATATTCATGGCACTATGTGTGAGACTCATACTTGTTGGACTTATAACAAAGCACCAAGTACAAAGTATGCTCTTCATTATTATCCTCTTTGTTATTGTTCTCTGTACGATACAGATAAATAATATTACCCTCTGTGTTTCCTGGGAACGCCGTAATAAATCAGTGAGGTCCCTTATATTGATGGCTCTCCATTTACATTCTGTAACTTCAGAATCTCCACTGTGAAGGATTCAGGAGATGGTTCTCCCTCAGAAACAATAATGCTTCCCACTCAAGCTATTTTGAGCTTCCTCTCACAATCAGCGCCATTCACTCTCCGCACAGCTCTGCAATTCTTCCAATGAGAGCTACACACACGTAACCCTGGGTAATTATTGCCATATAGAAATCAAAGGCACAGCAGTAAAAATCAAGTAGAGCCCTGCATATTCACATCGCTGGGAAGTACATGGTAGACTGGGTATTCACTGACATCATCCCATGACAACAGGAGCTGAGAAGCCCCTGGTACGCTTCCTAGAAAATGGAGACCCAAAACAGCTGGTGGTGCGACTCAAACTGAGTTCAAAGATCTGGGCTCCAATGATGCTGATTGGAAAATCTTGGGTAGAAGACAGAGAAACATGGAATGTGCCACCTGTGTTCAACAGAAAGACAGGCAAGAATGCAAATCCCTCCTTCCTCCTCTCTTTGCTCTAATAAGTTTCTTAAGATTGGATGATGCCCAACTTGGAGAGGAAAGCCTGCTTTGCTGCATCTCCCACCAATCAGCTGCTGGTCCTCCTGTTTAACCCAGGGAGAAGCAGTGAGTAGGCAAGGAAAGGTTCTTAGGTACTGGTCTCTGGCAGCTTCTGTATCCTTTGGCATTAGGCAGTAGAGTGATGGCAGCAGGGAGCGGCAGCAGGTGGTACTTTCTAACATCAGAGCTTTCCTGCAGGTCTCAAAAGCTGGCATCCTCTGCCCTGCGGTGAGAAGAGTTTTTATCTTTTGGGTAGACCAAGGAAGTCCTTAACCATGTCATAGTTCCTAAGTTTTTATGTTTTGAATCCAAAATGTCTCCTATGGGTCCATGTCTCTGGCTGGTGGCACCACTGGGAGGACCTGAAAACTTTGGGAGGTGGGACTTGGCTGCAGGAGGTGGGGGTGATTGCTTGGGGCCAACCTCACACCTACCCCAAATTCCTGGCTCACAATAATATGAACAGAGATACTCTGCTATGTTATCGCTACCATGATGGACTCCATCCTCTGAAGCCACAGCCAAAATAAATCTTTCTTCCCTTGGTATTTGGGCAGTGTTTTAGTCAGTGTTCTACTGCTGTGAAGAGACGCCATGACCAAGGCAACTCTTATAAAAGAAAGCATTTAGTTAGGGCTTGCTTACAGTTTCAGAGGCTTAGTCCATGATCCTCATGGCAGGGAACATAGAAGCACACAGGCAGACACAGTAACTGAGGTTCCTCATTGGGATCCACAGGTGGTAGGAAGAGAGAGCCAGTGGGCCTGGCTTGAGCTTTTGAAACCCAAAGCCCACCTCCAGTGATGCACTTCCTCTAACATGACCATACCCACTCCAACAAAACCCTGTTCCTAATCCTTCCAAATAGTGCCACTCTCTGGTGACATTCAATATATGAGCATTTATATATATGAAGCATTCAAATATATGAGCCTATGAGGGCCATTCCTATTCAAGCCACTATAGGCACTTTGATAGGAACAGAACTAATACACAGGACTAGGTATGAGGATTCCCTGGTCCTTGGTGGTGGCTGCTATTCCATCTCCTGCCCTTGGGGAGTCTAAGACAGATTCTGCTTCTTCCACTGCTGATGGATCATCAGGGCCACTGCTGTTGCATCTCCAATACTGTTCCCCTATGGGTTCCTCTGCCATGATTGTAACTGTTTCTCCCCTCAATTCTACTACAGCTCTGTTACCACTCTGACAGTTCTGCCACCATCACTACCAAGTTGCCAAGGCCACCATCTAGGTCACCATGGTTCCTGTGGCTCCGCCTCTTCTGTAGCTCTCACAGCCATGGCAGCTCTCCAGCTCTGCTTCTGTGACTCCATCTGCCAGCTGCTCCATGTCCCCACTGTCAACTCTCCTTTGTTTCCAGCTCAGCCCACTCTACCAATATCAGATATCAAAAGCAGATAAGAAAGGGCTCATTGATCGAAGCCTTTTTATTGGGCCTCAGGTTGACACACCAGCGAGGGTGCACAGAAGTGTGCCTTCTGACCAGCTTACAAAGCTGGCTTCCCATGCAGCCAGAAACGTGGCATGGCACCAATCACAGAAGACCTTCGTGCAAATAAAGGTCATGGCTTTGTCTTTTTTGCACCAATCACAACTATTCCTCTGCTAGGCCACCTTGAGAGTGCTCTGCCAAATGGGTGCAGAGAAAGTAGCCACGTTTGTCATGTAGCTTCTTCGTGACGTCCCAATCAACATGGCCAGTGTGGGTATAAAGGTAGACCAGTTGGCTATTTGGCTGACAGTACTTGAGATATCACAGGAGAGTCTAACATTGTCAGTTAGACAGTTACATTGCCCTAGCCCTTTAGGCTTTCCTTATTTACTAATAGGTAATTCCATTCAGAAGTCATAGCTACAATAAACTACTTGTTAACGGTGGTTTTAGTAAGTCGTCACAGAACTTTGACGATGCTTAACATCTGCCTGGCACCCAGGGACAGGTGGGTCCCCCTACTCTACCTTAAATCCAGTGATTTAAATGCTAATCTCATAGAGAAAAACCCTCAGAGACACACCCAAAAAATGGGCATCTCTTGATGCTGTCAAGTTAGCACATGAAACCAAGCTGGGCAACTCTTCAAGCCAGCTCTTGCTCAATTCCCAGCTCCTAAGCACTTTCCACTCTTCCTTTGTACTTGGATGTCTTTATTGAGCATTCTACATCTTTGCATCTCTCCATGAAATCTACATCATGCGTCTCGCTTCCACTCAGTGCCTCAGAAGACCCGTGCTATAGAACAGCTGTGATCTGGGCTAACGATGACAACTATATCAAGTCAACTTCCTCCTCTACACCTTCAGTACACAGGCCCACTCAACTGAAACAATTGCCTTCCTAGGTAAGGCGACTCACCTGGGAGTTGTAAGGAATCCCACACTCATTAGCAAAGTACATCTCTGTGGGCCCTTGAGCTTTCTAAGGAAAAAGTGTGTAATTAAAACCATCCAATCAGGGCTGGAGAGATGGCTCAGTGGTTAAGAGCACCGCCTGCTCTTTCAAAGGTCCTGAGTTCAATTCCCAGCACCCACATGGTGGCTCACAACCATCTGTAATGAGATATATGCCCTCTTCCGGCCTGCAGGCAGAGTACTGAGAATACTGAATACATAATAAATAAATAAATTTTTAAAAAAACCATCCAATCAGGAGAACTCCAACTTAAAAAGGTTGTGGTTTTGAAGTTTTGTCCATTTCTGAGGAGGATAACTGGGTTACAGCTTTAAAACAGTAATAGAGGGGATAGGAAATGGTTAAAATTTTGCTTATAATAATTCAGTGTTCTTAAGTTTCACCAATAAAGCAAAATCCCAAGCGATCCATGTTTAGAACCTCAATATTTACAATACTAAATTAGGCATTCTGAGATTTCTTTGTAGGTTTGCTGCTGTTGTTTCATTTTGTATGAAGACAACTATGGACAGTCCATCCGTTCCTTCTGAATGAGAATGAGGGCATGGCCACATCACGGTATGGTTGAGGAGATAGTCTTTACTAAGATAGAAGGGAAAGCACAGCCAGAGACATCGGGAAGAGTCCAAATTGGGAATGGCCAGCAGAATAGACTGGACCTTGAGGAGGCAGAGTTAGAGAGAGGAAGAGAAGAGAGAAGAGCAAAGAGGGGACCAGGAGCGGGAGAAGAGAAAAGAGAGAGGATAGCCAAATGGCTGAGTTAGATGGAATGGGAAGTCTGAGAAAGGGAAGGGAAGCTCCGGGGCTGTAGAGGTTTGGGGAAAGGGATGAGGAACGCTGAAGGAGCCAGGGCTCTGTAACAGGTGCTTGTGATCCTGAGAGGGCCTAGCAGCCATAGCGTACTTTGGCGTGTTAAAGAGGCACCACAGTTAGCCACTTGTCCTGAGTTTCTTCGGGACCTGACACCTTTCTCCAGGTGGGTCCCCAGGCTCTGATCTAGGTGGTCAAGTTCAGCAATGCTACCCTCTGAGCCTTCTCGCTGGCCCTCTTTTTAGAAACAGAGATTTGTTTGAGTTTGCTTTCTGTATGATCATGGCATATAAAAGTTTATTAAATGAAGAGGAGTTGCCTATTTCGTTTCAATTGCACTTTAAATATATCAACGGTTAGAAACAAAGGAAGAGTCATCTCATTGTCTCACAAAGGAACCAAGTGAAACCAAGTGAACGCATCACTGAAAGGATTTTTCCAAAAAAAAAAAAAAACAAAACAAAACCAGGCATCAGAATCCAAGCTGGAAGACCACACACAGGGCAGGAGGTTGGCCTAGTTTTTATTCTAACACGTGTAGTGACTGTATCCTTCCCCCATTGGCTGGAGTCAGACCTCACAGACTCTGGGATTGGCTAGCTTTAAAACAATCAGCACAAAACAGAACTAAGAATGGGGGGGGGGGGGGAGGCAACCGAATGCCTTTGTGGAAAGCAGACAATTACCTGGAAGGAAAAATTAAAGTACCTGGATAAAAGTTTCATGAGACAAGGGAGATTTATGAAATTTTGGCCCTTGACAGGCTAGCTCCTTTGATAGGAAAACAAAAACATTTCTCACACAATTTTGGGTCACCAGGATTAAAGTCAATGACCATATACCATGAGAGCTAGGGAAGCCATAGCTTTGGGAAGAGATTGTCATCCGGTCACCAGGTTCCTATGGGGCTAATGGAGAATTCAGGCTATGTAGTCTCTAGAAGAGCGTAGATGTAGCTGTCCTCCACCCCACTTTACAGGAAGATACAGTGTAGTGGCACTGCCTAGGGTTTGTCAGGTCCAAAGGAAACACAAATTTCCCGAACTCCAAAAGGCAATGAGTGTGTAAGTCTGGAAATGACGGTCTTAGCTTAATTCAAACTGGACTCTAGAGGGATTTCTGGAGGCTAGAGAAAATCCAGCATTATTTTCCTTGCCTCTGGCAGAAGGGACACCTGGCTCTCCTTGGAAATACACCTGTGGCTGTCTGTCAGCATATCAAAGCCCAGGCTAGCCTCCAGATACCTCCAGTCCAAAATTATACATTTCAAAAACCCCACACCAGCATCCTGGTCCTTCCTCTCCCCTCCTACTCTAAACTCCCAGGACTATTCCAGCTCAGGGACACCCCCCTCCCCCTCTCAATTTTCAATCTCTTGCTATTCCCTGCTCTCTCACTTCCCTAGTCCTGGCTGTGACCAGTCTGTTTCTTTTTAGATGCCTCTGGATATTTTTCTCTGTCTTACCCACAATAAAAACCTTCCCCCTAAAGGAACAGTCATTTTCGAAGTTTCCTCACTGAGCCCCCTCACACACGTAGTTAAAATAAACTTTCAACTAATAAAAAATAAAAAGCAATTGTATTAAATCTTTTTGACTCAGTCGGTAATAAAATGAAAATCCTAAAAGGAAAATCTTTGACTCTGGAAGTAAACCTTTATGCTCGGGAAACACACTGATATCAACAAAGACACTGGTAGTTACGCTGACTGGCATGCTCTGCAAACTCCTTGCTACTAAGCTGCTCGAGACCCTGAATGTTCTACTCGACTGTCCCACGTGGACTGGGACATTTTCTCTGGAATTCCAGGGAAATGGCAGTCACTGATGTGTAAAATGTGAAAATAGTGCCTAAACTTGATCTAAGGACTAAGCAAGCTCAACTCTACCTATGGCGAAGTCTTCCTCACCAAGCCCATGGTGACCCTGCGCAGTCATGAAAGCATGTGTGATACCAGCCCCATCCTCGGGTTAAGACGGTAAAATTGCAGTAATTAACTTGGGCAAACCTGTCATAACTTTCCCCTTCCATTCTCTTGGGAAATACCAAGGTGGTGTTGCTATTCAACGTTGTGAGAGTGATCCATAGAATATTCGACTAAGAAAAATCTCTGGGGGCATTATTATATACATGTTTCCCATTAATAGAGGAAACCATCTTTAAAACTTCCCGGTGAACTACGGCCACACAACATTTGTTACAATTTCCTTTTGTCTATAATCCAATATGCTGGCTACATGCTTCAAAAACAGATTACTTTATATAGTGGATTCTCCAGAGAAGACTAAAAATCATCCTGATTGCATTAAAACAAGAGCAAGGAGAACTTGGAAGGAGTAAAACGAACAGCGGCCATTTATAGTAAGTAACAGGTTTCAGGTGTATCTCCAAAAATCCAATCCATCGAATGGTACTCCCACAAATATACACAGACGTCCTAACACCCTGTAGGACCTCATGACAAACACACAGACACACGTCTGTGTGACTTGACCTCTTTGCATGTGTGATCCTGATAAGATGAAGTCATGGGGTAGGGGCCTCTTAACCCAAAATTTTATCTTTACAAAAATGCAAGACAAAGACACATAGAGAGACCGAGGCATCTACAGGCCCAGGAAGAATTTCTGCAAACATCTGCCCCAAGAATAAAGGAAGATTCACGCCTACAAGCAACCTAGAAAGCAGGGTCTAGCCACACCTCCGCACTCGGAACTTGTAGACTCCGGAACTGTCACGCAGAACATCTCTGTTGTTTCTCAGGACTTCGGGCACTCCATTCCAGCAGTCCTAGGAAAGTCATCTACAAGGCAACCAGCTGTGTGGGGTTGTACCTCCCACATAAAGCGCTCACACTTAATCCTTGCCTGAGGTCTGCTTTCCAGAGAACCATTGCTATGGCAACGCAAAATCCTGGATCAACCGGAGGAAGATTGGTTGAGGGATATTTGAGCTCACAGAATATTGACAGAGGGCAGATTTGGATGAAAGGCCTGACATGGCAGCAAGCTATGGGGAGGACTGAAAAATATTAAATCAGCTGGAGGAATAAAACAGACATGATCCAGGGCCACAGGGAGGACTTGGGCTTGCTGTTTCCTTCCTTGCTGTATGTCAAGAGAGAATTTACATATTATGATAAAATGACCAAGTCTTAGAGAATCTTTTGTGATTTTTTTTAATTAAAATATAACAATCCAATACAACTGCTTTACCAGATGGTTTTATGTCAACTCGACGTTGACTTGATGTTGAGTCATGGACGGCTTGAGTCATCGGAAAGGACAGAACCTCAGTTAAGACGACGCTTTCATAGATAGGGTTATAGGCAAGCATGTACGGTATTTTCTTAATGAGTGATTGATGGGGGAGAGCCCAACCTACTGTGGGCGGTGCCGTCCTTGGGCTGGTGGTCCTGGGTTCTATAGGAGGGCAGGCTGGGCCCGGCTATTTTAGAAGCAAGCCTGTAAGCGGCGCTCCTGCATGGTCTCAGTATCAGCTTCTGCCTCCAGGTTCCTGCCCTGTTTGAGTTCCTGTTCTGGTTTCCTCCAATGATGGACTACAATATAGAAAGGTTTATCTGATAAAGAAAGACAAACCCTTTCCTCCCCAACTTGCTTTTCAGTCATGGTGTTTCATCACAGCAATCGAAACCCCAACTAAGACAGCTGCCATCCAGATAAAATTGCCTTTCGCCTCATTTAATTCCTGCCTTTGGTCAACATAACTCACCAGCTTACTAACTGAAGATAACCACTAGTTGTCTTTATTGTCCTAGGCTTGTTTTGTGTCTCTAATGGTCTATAAAGAACCAGGGGGCAGGCAGAGTAACGCTTTTGAGACCCTTGTACTGCAGTGTGTGTGTGTGCCCCCCCCCCTTGCATAGAGGAGTAGGGAGCGTGCCTGCGTAAATTGGGTTTGTTTACGCAGTCCCTGGCTGGCGAGTGGTTTGAGCTGTTTGCGGCTTAGGCCTGTAATGGGTGGAACTGCCAAGTGCTAAGTGCGTGTACGTTCACTTCTTTCTTCAGCACATGCAACCGTTTCTCTCTGCATAAACCCGCTCGTGAACTTTCTAGGGCAACAGCAAAAGACTCATGAAAACTCCCTTAGTTTTTCAAAGCGACTGCACGGTTTTGCGCAACCCGTGAGAGCCACAGTCATTCCATAGCCTCGCCAAAAGCTGGAATTGTCAGTCTTTTTAATTTTAGCTCTCCTGGTGGGTGTGCAGTGGTATTCACCGTGGTTTTAATATGCATTTTTCCTAATGACTAATGATGATCGCCTTTTAATATGCCCATAATTACTTAGCTTCTTTTATGAGATGCTCATCCACGCGCTAGGCTTTTGTTTTGGCCACCACCCACCTCCCAAATCTGTGTGAGTCATCCATTGCTACCTTACAAATCACTCACAAACCTTCCAGCTGACAGGGTCCCGGGCCTGGGAACAGTTGAGCAGGTGTTCCGGCTCAGTCTTAGGCTCAGTGGCGATGCTGACTGGGGCTGACATCAGATGAAGTCTCTGTGGGGTCGGAGAAACCACTTTTAAGCTCGTCCCCCCATGTTACATGGGAGAAGTGTTTCATGTTACTCGGTAAAATATTTAAAAAGCTCAAAGAACCCCCTGCTAGCCACACAGACCTCTCCGTCTCAGTTTGGAAAACCGCATCCACAAGGAGGCAAAGAGATACAAAGCTCACAGCTAGCTGAGGGAGGGAGCAATATACACATCTTCAAGTGCAGAAAGCTGTTTGCAGTTGCTTGCTGTCATTAAGACCCGCTGCTGCACTTAGTTATTTAGTGTCACCAGTACCCCACAAACTGTTAGTAGACCCCAAAAGCTACCTGCAGAAATGTACACCTGAACTAGAAGGCACAACGTGGAGAAAGCGCCCAACAAAATTCTTATCAATGCATCATTAATTAAAAATCTAAACCCTTGTGGAAAATTATTTTAAGGCGTGTTACTTTTGCTTATGCTACATTTGTTTAACTCTGTGAAGCTGTGATTCTTTGCCTGCGTAAAACACCTGGTGGTCTAATAAAGAGCTGAATGGCCAATAGCAAGGCAGGAGCAAGGATGGACGGGGCTGGCAGGCAGAGAGAATAAATAGGATGAGAAATCTGGGGGAAAGAAGAAGGAGGCATATAGAATAAGGAGAGGAGAATGTTGAGGACCAGTCACCCAGTCATGCAGCAGCCATGGAGAAAGAGGGAAAGTAAGATATACAGACATAAGAGAAAGGTAAAATCCCAGAGGCAAAAGATAGACAGGTTAATTTAAGTTAAGAAGAATGGCGAGAAGCAAGCCAAGAAACCAGGCATGTTGTAAGTAAGAAGAAGCCTTCATGTGTGTTACTTGGGAGCTGGGTGAATAAAACAACCAACAACACTAAACTGTGGCATTATTACAGAATCAAATTGTGGCATGAAATTAAAAGTGATAGGTACTGTACACGGGGACAAATTAATTAAGTCCTGGATCCATACCCTGTTACCCAGGGAAAGCATGCTGTTGACAGCTTGGTCATAGAGCGTGAGGTTAGACCACAAAACCAAAAAATCTACAAACAAAGATCCCACTAGGTTTAGGGCAGTGGTTCTCAACCTTCCTAATGCTGTGACCCTTTAATATAGTTCCTCATGTTGTGGTGACCTCCACCCATAGTTATTTTCATTGCTACTTTATAACTGTAATTTTTCTATTGTTATGAATTATAATGTAAACATCTGATATTTCCAATTGATGTGGGATTCACCTCTGTAAGATATGAATATGTTTAATTACCATTGGTTAATAAAGAAGCTGCTTCAGCCTGTAGCATGGCAGAAATATAGCCAGGCTAGGAGAGAGAGAGAGAGAGAGAGAGAGAGAGAGAGAGAGAGAGAGAAAGCAGAGTCAGACGCCATGTAGCTGCCAAAGGAGACAGATACCAGATCTTTACCAGCAAGCCACAGACTCGTGGCAATACACAAATTAATAGAAATGAGTTAATTTAAGATATAAGAGCTAGCTAGAAAAAATGCCTAAGCTATTGGCTAAGCAGTGTTGTAATTAATATGTGTGATTATTCGGGTCTGGGTGGGCGGGAATGAAAGAACAGTCTTCAACTATATTTGATAGTCTTAGGAAATCCCTGTAAAAGGGTTGTTTGACCCCCAACGTGTAGAGACCCATAGGCTGAGAAGTGCTGGCCTAAACCAATACAAAACCAGTCCAGTTAGAGCTGGCACACAAACAATAGGCAAAGACAAGACACACTGTGAGAAAGCAGAGAGTCAATTATGCCTCCAGCTTCTCTTGTACCTAGTTAACTTAAGCAGTTATTGTCCTGGCAGTCACCATTCATTCTTGCCATCTCATAGGGCCTTCTGAGTAGGGAGAGGGCTTCCAGGTGCCTTGAACACTTTGCCAAAACCTGAAGGCCTAAAGCACTCAATCTTTTTAGTTTTTCTTTTGTCTTAGGGATGGAACCCAGTGCCTTGTGGTTGCTAGGCAAGCACCCAGTTACTGAACTACATCCTCAGACCTTCTTTATATTGATTTAAGAAGCAAGATCTTACTAAATCACCCAGGATAGCCTGAAACTGTTACCTAGGATACCTCAGCCTCCTAAGTCTGGAAGTCCAGGTCACCATCAGCATGCTTGGCTAGATCTGATTTCGCTACAGCCTCTCTGATGGGTGATTAAGATGGACTGTCTCAGAATATGTCTGTCTTCATTGAGTCAGACTCTACTAAGTCTTAGGCATGCTGATCAGTTGGGATTTTGTCCACCACTGTAATCTAGCATTAATTTGTTCTCTTGCTCCTCGGAGGCACTATGTGTTTCTCCTTCCCCACCCTTGGGCTTCCTCAACAATATAAGTGCCAGCAGTCCACCTGCCCAACCATGGGGCCAGGATGCTCACGCAAGACCATGAATAGCTCGGGAGTTCCTGACTAGGTCACAGAGGCCAGTTAACCTATAAAGTCTACATCAAAACGCTTTTGCATATGAAAGAAAACTCGCTGAGATTGCTTTTGCACAAGAAAGAAAACTCACTGAGATCTTCCAAAACTGTACTGCGTGACCAACAGACAATTGCCAAACTATAGCCCACCCCAGAAAATCAGTAAAAGCTTGCTGCTTCCTTTGTTCAGGCCTCTGGCCTGTGCTAGCTGCCTTTGGCTTGAGTTGTCCAATATCACTTCCAATAAAGGAGCTTTGCCTCATTTCTATTATTTCCATGCCATATAATTTCAGTGTTTATTATTATGATCATTAAGAAGTAAGCATCAAGAGGGCTTCGGATATAATGCAGTAGGAAATTCTAAGGAATGTCTACTGTATATAGGGAAAAGAAATGAAAATTGTCAGGTGATATCATTTTTAGACACACATGAGAAAAGTTAGAAAGGAAAGCTCTAATAAGCATGTAAAAATAATGAGATAATTGCACCCTGGTCTAATCATTACATATTGTATTCATTTACTGTAATGTCATACTCAGCCAGGCGGTGAGGGCACACACCTTTAATCCCAGCACTCAGGAGACAAGGCAGGCGGGTCTCCCAGTTCAAGACCAGCCTGGTCTACAGAGTAAGTTCCAGGACAGCCAGGGCTACACAGAGAAACCCTATCTCTAAAACAAAACAAACAAACAAACCAAAAAAAGAAAGGAAAGAACCAAACCACTGAGAGCAGCTGGAAGTAAACGCCATTCGACACGGAAGGGGCGGGGTCTGATGCTCTTAACTACGTAAGGCACGTTTATATTTAGGGACCGATTCCTATTCTTCCAGCTCTGCTATTTGCTTTCCAGCGCAATCAGTAAACTAGACAGGGAGTTGATTGGTCATAGATTCATAAGGTTGGGGTACTAGGAAGTAAGCATAGAACGAACCTGTATATCCACTGCTCAGATGCGGAAGCCTGGGAGCCTTCGAAACTGTTTTCGTTAAGGGAAGTATGGCAGCGTCCCGGCAGAAATACCAGCCCTTTGTAAACAGAGGCAGGATTGAGACTCGCGGGCCGGTGTAGGCTTTGTGTGAGACCCTCTCATACAGCGGAGAAAATAATCATGGCTTTAACTAAAATATTTTTGAGTTATGAAAAAAAAATACCTGAATCCTGAACCAATCAAGCAAAATTTAGGTGGCGGCAGGGGAGAGGGAGCATCTAAACTTCATTTATTATTTGGTCTGTTACATGTTCCTGTGGCAGTTTCTATAAATAAGAGCCCCATGGCAAGGATGCCGCCTTAAAGGCAAATCTGAGTCGTGTTTCTAGGGACAGCCTTGTGCACGCAGCCAGGGGCTTGGCTGCAGCCCCAGCGATGAGGTCGTTTTTTTTGAGCCCATGCCATAGTTCTTACCTCACCTGACCATGGCAGTTATTGGTAATTAATCAGAGTTCTTTCCAATGAGCCTGGACAGCACCTCAGCAGCTTCCCAGCACAGCAGGACCGGCCTCACGGAGGATCATCCCGAGTCGGTGCATCAGATAAAATCTTTATACCACTGCAAAACCCTTTAATAAATGCCGTCTAACATTTTAGCCTTTCATCTTTACAAGCACGTGAACGGCAAAAGTCATGAAGAGAGTATCTCGTGAATGACCTCATTCCTATGATTGGCAAGTCCGGTAAAATCTTATATCACGGGGTTTCCAGTAGGTGTTTGTCAAAAGAAGAAAAGGAGAGTATATTAAGGTTGTCTGTTTGCTATAGCAGTCTGATTTCAATGATTATAGTAACTGAAACATATTTTCTTGCTCAATAAACAATCTGAATTGGTTCCAGGTTTGGAAGACAAAAGTACATGCATTCCATTCTGTCAGAAAAGATCCAGGCTGATAAAGGCTGTGTGTGTGTGTGTGTGTGTGTGTGTGTGCGTTCACGCATGAGTGCGTATACATACACACACACATACACAGAGCATCTTTAAGGGTTCCTGAGAAGACATGAGATAATGACCAAGGCCTGGGAAGACCAGCTATAACCTGTGTTGATAGATATCACCTGTCAAGGTTCAGAAGGCCTCCTGGAATGAATCCACAGCCTCTTGTTTCCTGTGGAAACAAAAGCAAAACCACTTCTCCAAAGCATTTTTGATTTCCATTTGAGAAATACATTTTTTGACTTTTTTAAAGTTAAGGCATTCTTAAAGTACTAGGCTGGTTCAATTCATCAGTCCCTCTTTCAATCCCATGTCTCTTAGCAGCTTTTGTTTGCTCATCAGCATTCAAAAAAACTCAAAATCAACACAATAGCATAGAGGAGCCAGACTCCCTGGTATCTCCTGTCTTTATGAATCTTTTTTCTCTTCTATTATGTTTCCTGTGACTTTTTTTATTTTTTAAAACTATTTCTTTCTACAACTGCCTATACCCATTTTTTCCCCCGTTCTTAAGCCTATGCACATTGTAAAAAAACACTGGACCCTCTTTACAGTTTTTCCCATCTGGCCTTCTTTTACTGCTTGTCTCTAGTCTTTTTGGACTGCACAAGCAAACTTTAAACTATTAAGCTCACACCTGCAATTCAAGCACTCGGGAGGCTGAGGCAGAAAGATTGCCATTCCGTTGGTGCACCAACCTCATGAAGACACATGCACGAAGGAAGAAGGACGCATCTTTTCTAGGCAGTGCCATCTCAGAGGACCACTGTCATATGTATGGTCTTAAAGCAGAATAAGGTATCCAATTATTAGATACTGATTTATTGATTTGGTGGATTACTTGAAGCATTGCTTATTTGCCAAATATGACTTCACTTGCTACCTGAGGTAGAACGATCTGGAGAAACAGCTGAAACAATGGGCCGTTGCCCTTAACAACCTGCTGACTGCCGTGTACACTTCTGTCAAATCTTGTTTGCTTGCTCACCCCATCTTGTGGCTTTAGAGTATAAAATGAGAAGACAAACTGGACCCAGGACCAAAGCTTTTGGGCCCCTCGGTGACATCTCTCTTCCTCTCTCATTGTTGTCAGAGTGCTTATCCCAGACATTCCTGCAACAATCTGTCACTAACTGAAATGCCACTGTGCTGCACACATCAGTGTACACGCGGCACATACTTAATAATCACTTATTAAGCAAATTCTGTAGCTCTAACTTGAATAGTTATGTTATAGTGTAAGGGCGGGATGAAGGGGAGACCAGAATGGCATCTAGGAATTAATAATAGAATGGTCTAGAAACAGTCACAAGGGAAGTCTTTATATAGCTATTAAAACCGAATGTTTCTCTAAGAAGTGCCCAGCAAGGGCAGACCACTTCAGATATAAAATGAGCCTGGGTTGGGAGGATCTCAACTGAAATTTGGTGTAAGTTAAAAATGATGACCTCTGACTTAACATTTACATATTTTTAAAAATGAGTTTTGCAGTGGAAGTTGGCACCAGTCGGCAGCTGAGCAAAATACATTCCCACAATTCTTTCTATAAGAAGCTTAAATAAGGATACAGAAGGAGCAACGTTCAATTAAGAGAAGTTCAGTCACACGACAGTTACAGCTGCAGACTCATCTTCAGGATGTGGATGCGACGGCCAGCCCAGGGGAAAGAGACAGCAGCCTCAAGGGCGATGGAGACACGGGGTGGGAACAATACGGTCACCTTCTGCGCGTCTTGAGTCTCTGGATAATTTTTGGTGATGTCTGGCTCTTCCAGCAGAGGGCAGGCGGGGATAGGAAAAACAAACCAGACCCGCTAATGTGTTGATTGCACTGACTGGCAGCCCCGGCCCTGCACACAGGGTGGAAGGTGAAAATAACCGTGAGATCTGGAATCATTCAACCATCCTAGGGACGGCAGCGAGGCAGCGAGTGTTCCGTGGCCTTTAGCAATTTTTCTGTGTAAACATTAAGACTCTAACATTTACCATCGATAACATTTACAGTTATAAATGTAAAGGCATTTACTTTAGGCCTTAGTTCATACAGTTTATGACTTTAGAAATAGGGACAATCGAGGTTTTCTTGGTAAATCAAAATTATAAAATGTAATTTTGGATAGTGCCTCAGGTCTTGTCCTTTGTGCCTTCCCTATTTGTCATACTCCTTCCTAAATTTGGGTCAGTGTATAAATGTTGTGAAATATCGCCACGATCTGCTGTAATGTGCACTTCTTTGCCAGTATCCCAGTTTTTCCTGGGACACCTCCATCTCGGCCGCTCTCCCGAATTAAAGAGTGGGTTTCTCGGCTTTCCTATGGTAATGATGTCATTGTACCCGTGGTTAGCTCTTTCCTCTGTCACTCTGTTGATGCTGGAGTCAAATTTCCCCTCAACATCTTTTTCTCTTTCTTTGCTGCAATTTCCTCATTGCTCACTGGTTGCCTTAGCTTTAGTAACCTGGTGTTTGTTTGTTTGTTTGCAAAATGACACATGGGTTAATCAGAAAACAAAACGATGAATTTGACCGTCCTCCGCTGAAGGGATACACAGTGCTCGTTCAGCACAGACTTTGAAAAAGTGGCGTGACGAGCCACTGACAGTTCTGCACCTGCTATTTATACAGAGATTCGTAAACTGAGGTAGTAGTGAGGTGTGTACTTTATTCAATTTCTCGCGGTTAATGTATGCTATATCTTAGCCTGCTGTGTGTTGCGTGAGATTGGCTGTAGAAATTTATTATCTGTGCTTAGGAAACCAATGTCTTCAAGGCTGTTCCCACTTTCTCTTCTATCAGGTTCAGTGTAGCTACATTTATGTTGATATCTTTGATCCACCTGGACTTGAGTTTTGTACAGGGTGTTAGATATGGATCTATTTGCATTTTTCTACATGCTGACATCCAGTTCCCCAGCATCATTTGCTGATGACGCTTTCTTTATCCCATTGTATAATTTTGGCTTCTTTGTCGAAAACCCAGAGTCTATAGGTATGCAGATTTATGTCAGGGTCTTCAATTCCATTGATCCACCTGTCTGTTTTCATGCCAGTACCATGCTGTTTTTATTACTATAGCTTTGTAGTAAAACTTGACATCAGCGATGGTGATGTCTCTGGAAATTTCTTTTAATCTTACAGGATTGTTTTAGCTATCCTGGGGTTTTATTTTTCCAAATTAAGTTGAATATTGTTTCAAGGTCTGTAAAGAATTGTATTGGGATTTTGACAGGGATTTCTTTGAATCTGGAGATTGCTTTTGGTAGGTAGGATGGTCATTTCACTGTTAATCCTACTGATGCATGAGCATGGAAGATCTTTCCATCTTCTGATGTCTTCTCCAATTTCTTTCTTCAAAGACTTGAAGTTCTTGTCATACAGGTCTTTTACTTGCTTGGTTAGAGTTACACCAAGATACTTTATATTATTTGTGGTTATTGTGAAGGGTGTTGTTTCCCTGATTTTTTTCCTCAGCCCTTTATCACTGATTTTTTTTTTTATTAATCTTGTATCCAGTCACTTCATCTCTGGGATGAAGCCCACTTTATTACAGTGAATGAGCTCCTACTGAAAATAGGGAGGAAGGATTGTAGGAGCCAGAGGGGTCAAGGACATCACACACACACACACACACACACACACACACACAAACACACAAACACACAAACACACAAACACACACACACACACACACACACACACACACACACACACAGAATCAGCTATTCTGGACCACAGGAACTCACAGAGTCTGAACCAACAACCAGGAAGCCCACAAGAAACTGTCCTAGGCCCTCTGCATATATGGGCAGCTGTGTAGCTTTGTCTACTTGCATGGCATCAAGCAATGGAAGCAGGGGCTGCCCCTAACACTTTGGCTGGCTCTTTGGAACCTATTCCTCATACTGGATTACCTTGCTCACCCTTAATACAAGGGGAGATGCTTAGTCTTATTGAAACTTGATATCCCATGCTTTGTGGGTACCCATGAGAGGCCTGCCCCCTTCTGAACATAAACAGAGGAGGAGTTGATTGGGAAGGAATGGGAGGAGAGGAGAAACAGGAAACTACAGTCAGGATGTAAAATAAATAAATTAATTAAATTTTAAAAAGACAGCAGATCTGGGCAGACCTCCTGGTAAGTAGTTGGGTTAGAGGGAAAACAGGTCTCAGCAATGATGGGATCCCAGTAAATCCCTTAGTCCTCAGGAACACTAAGACAACATACCTTGGGTGGAATTGAATCCAAACAAACCACCTCAGTTCTGGGTCGGCTCAATATTCACCCAGAGTTAATGGGTATCATTACTGCTTGAGCCTTCATCATTGCCCAGCATCAAATATAAATTCGTTCTGAAGGAAGATAGTACCCCCAGTGGAAATATTTCCAAAATGAAGATGCAACAACATGGTTAACAAGTGTGTGTGAAGGCTATTTGTCACCGCAGGATGCATTTTAAATGAAACTCCAAGGACACTCAGCCAAGCTAAGTGACCTCAGCTAGCACAGGCGCGTTCTCAGCAGATATTTCTAGATATAAGAACCCAGCTCACCAGAAACAAATCAGAGCTCTAACTTTGCTTGTGTGTGATAATACAGAGGGTGATGTCCTGAAGAAACCACCCTAAGCGGAAAATATCGTAAGTCACAATTGCCTGTGCACCCAACCAGCTTTTAATAACGTCGGAAGAGGTACACTGTAACACGCATGGTTTCCCTTTGTGACTGGGGGCTGCTTAGAGCTCTGGCTTATGACCACTGCTCGCTGCCCAGGTCTTATAAGAAAAGGCTTTACGGCCTAACATTAATCTCAGGAAAAAGGTCAAAATTCAAAACACCACTTTACGTCTATTTACGTATTTGTATGTATAGGGGGTATGCTTGTGTGTGCCACCGGGCAAATGGGGAGACCAAAGGAAACTTGTGGGTTCTGTTCTCTTTTCTTACCATATGTGTCCTGAGGGTGGAACTCAGGTCATTACCAAGCTTGCATTTTGCCCACTGAGCCATCTCACTGGTCCCCAAATTCAAATTTCGATGTACAGCTTCTACTGTGTGCACACTGTTTTCAAGCCATAGTGAAACAAACAAACAAAAAAAATTGTAAAGTTGAGCCATGGCCAATCAGGAAATGTCTGTCCCCAAAATAAGTAAACAGAGGTAGAAATAAAACTGGCAGTCTTGAAAAAAAAATTTTTTTTTTTAAAACTTAAACTGGTTAGCAGCTTATGGGGCTTAAATCTGTTATCGCTTGGTTGGATTTAGAAACACTTAGGGATTTAGTGAGGAACACACTTGGGGGTGCCAGAGAGGGCATTTCCAGAGAGGATTAACGCGGAAAAAGACCAAGATGGGGACATCGCCATTCCGCAGGCTGAGGTCCTGCGCTGAACAAAGAGGGGGAAAGAGAAAGGCAGTTACATGACAGCTTCCTCCTTTACCTGCTTCTGGATCCGCTCAGAGAGAAGCAAGCAAACATGGTGATCGCTGTGGACAGCATCCTTTAACTTCCAGTCAACCACAGCCCACTCCCCCCCCCCACACATCTTTCTTCCATAGGTTCCTTTTTGTTGAGTTCATAACAGTGGGAAAAGTAACTAATACACAGTCTTTTAAACTAGGGGCCTCGAGGGATGGTGCAGTGGTTAAGAGCACTTACTGCTCTTGCAGAGGATCCAAATTTGGTTCCCAGAACCCATGTGGCAACTAACAACAGTCTTTGAGTCTGTAATTCCAGTTCCAACCGATCCATTCTGTCACCCTCTTCTGACTTACTAAGGCACCAGGCATGCGTGCAGGGCAAATACATACACGAAGACAAAGCTCATAGACATAAAATTAATTAAAAAAAAAAGAATCTTGTGCTGGGCTTTGTTTCCTGCTGTGATGGAGAGAGAAAACACAGAGCTGTGTGTGCTTGGTAGAAAACGGGCAATTACCCACGCATACCCACCTGTTGGCGACTCTAAACAGAATGCAACATTAAAGATGGATTTTTATTCATGCACATGGGTGCTTTGCCTGTGTGTACGTCCATGGACCATGTGTGTGCCTGTTTCCCACAGACAGATGTTGGATCCCCTGGAACTGGAGTTACAGGTGGCTGTTAGCTGCCACGCTGGTGTTTGGACCTGAATGAGGGTCCTCTGGAGAAACAGCTGGTACTCTTCACTGCTGAGCCATCTCCGCAGTCCCCAGAGGGCAATATGAAATTGGTTGGTTTTTTAAATGCATTCCATATAGCTCTCCAAGGAGACACTGATGGCTTTTCTTCCCCCTCTACAATAAAAACGACGCTGTGGGCTGGAAGTCACTCTAGACAGAGATGGGGCCACGAATTGTATGCCAAGATTGTACTTCAGAAGAAACAAATGCTGAATTTTTTTTTTTTATCGTTTTGTAGTTTCCAGCTCTTCGATGAGGTACTTCTGGTGGTTGCCATGGTGAGTCCTCTGGGCAGTAGTTTTAATTCTCCTCATTAGCAAGTAGCATATGGTGAGGTTATACTGTGCATTTTTTGTGCTAGAATAATAACTATGGGAAGTTGTCATGTGGGTGAGGGACAGGCGACTCCATTCCTGCTGCTTGGAGGCAGAGCCTTAAAAGGGTGGGGGGGCACTTCTCCCATCACATGGTCTCAGGAATGACACATGTTTATTGAAAGAGTAAGGTCATACTAATTGTTTAAGTATATTCCCCAATTTGGGGGCAAGGCCAATTTAATTGTTGAGGCCAATTAATGGCTCTAAATATTTCAGAAGACAGTACCTCAATTAGCGCATGAACTAGAGAGCATCACAGCTTGGAATATTCTAGAGTAGGAGAACAGTTGTCCCATGATTAACTTGATGCTATACCTGGGGTCATCTACCGCCACATAAAAATATTCTTGACGCAGCAGAGGCTGGGGAAGCTGTGTGGAAGCAGAAGCTGGGGAAGGAGACAGTAATGGCAGGAGTCTACCTAGGTCACCTGCGACAATCACAAGGATGTGAAACCATTTAGAATAATTTCAAATCAAGCATGGTGGCACACTCTTGTCAGCCTAGCCTTCAGGAGACTGAGAGTGAAGAACCATAAGTTAGAGACTGACTTGGGCTAACCAATGAGACCCTGTCTCAAAAAAAAATCATATATTTTGAAGATATTGCAATATCGTGAATAAGTAGTCTTACTGGGAATATTGAGAAACCCTGCTGATCCTTTTTTTAAGATTTATTTTTACGTGTGTGTGTGTGTGTGTGTGTGTGTGAGCCTGTGTGTACTTATAGGTGCATGTCTGGAGGGCCTGCTTCAGTCCTTATGATGTCACAGCCGGCTCTCTTAACTACTGACCCATCTCTCCAGCCCGAACAGCTCTTTATAAAAGATGTTCATTGGAAGAATAAAAGATGTTCATTGGAAGAATTGCAGCAATACAATTTTTCTGGGAAAAGGAAGCAGAGATATATTACAGGTATGTAGAATGTGTTCTTGGAAAGCTTATTCGTGGACGTCATCGTAGGAAGGCGTGTCACGAACAGTAAGTACTCTCCTTGCTGATCAGCCCTCTCCAGCAGATTATGAAAAGACAAGAATCCAAATGGCCCAGAGAGGTGTTCTATTCCAGCACATTTTGCTGACCTTTTATATTCTATTAAATAGATTGGTTCATCCCTGAAAATATAAGATTAAAAGATACTATCTCTTGGGAATCTAGACAAAATGAATTGTCTATTGTTGCACAATAAACAGCCGCAAAGTTCCTGGCAGAAAACAGCACAATTCCTTTAACCTCCCAGTTCCTTTGTGTTATTTAGGCTCAGCTGGGTTTTCTGCTTTGAGTCTCACAAACCTATAACCTGAGTCCCAGGCAGGCTGTGCTTTCTTCTGGGAGTTCAAATGGGGAAGGAACCTCTCCGAAGTTTACTCAGTTGTAGGATTTAGGGTCCTGGCTTCTAGCAGTAAGAGCCTCTTGGGCTTTGCCAACAGGGTCACCTATGTCACTGAGCCAACCAAGTGGTAGCAGTTGGCCAGCAAGACAGAGTCATAGATGATGCAACATCTTCTTAGAAACTAGATACAGTGGCCAGTTTAACTGACGCCACCAACACTGCTCCCAAAGAGAAGGAAAAGTTTGGTCAACACAGTCTCGACAATAGAGCTATCATTGTCTAGGAAACCACACGCCAGCCCCATAAACAAGCCAGACTTACTAAGCTTGCTGCCTGGTGGGAAGATAGTACCATTTCTTACCATCAGACATATCTCCTCTGAGTAGCTTCACTGTTTAACCAATGTGATTTAAGTACAGTTTAAGCAAAGTTGAGTCACTGAAACCAGAGGTCCGCACCAGAGCCTGAAGGCAATCCCAGATGCTTCTTATGTGGGCCAGTCCTCATTCTCCCAAACTGGAAGAATTGCTTACTGTAGGGATAGTCATCACCTAGTTGCCGCTGATGAGGGCGCTGTGGCTGACCACCAAATTCCTTTTTGTTTGTTTGGTGTTAAACTGTCAATGACTGTACACCAGTTTCAGAGACTGTGGTTCCAATAAAGTAAAAAAAAAAAAGCCTAATTCGCGTATCCAGCGAATATGAATTGGGCAGACACTCTGTCCAAACCCCCGAGCATGGGGTATTCCAGGATTCAGTAATGAACAAAATAGAATGCCCCACCCCATGAGTGAGAGACGTCGGTGGGTAAATAGTTAAACGTGTATGCTATTGGGTAGAAGATGGCAACAGAGAGTGTCTGTGAGATAGGTGAAGCTAGAACTTGACACATAAGCATCTGGAAATGGAAGGAGGGTCAAAGAAGCTTCCACAACATGATACTAAGAGTTCTAACAGCCAACAGACTTTAGCAAAGCTGACTCCATGACTGATGTACCATTCAAGCCTTGGAACCCAGCATGTTGGCAGCCCCACCTGCCAAAAAAAAAAAAAAAGAGAACAAAAAACCTAATCCATCAAAGTCCACAGTTCTGGGGAAGTCCCCAGATGTACTAACCTTGTTTTTTAACTGTTCTTCTAAGTGAGGTGTATCAACCCAGGGTGTGACTTCTGTGCTTAAAAGCCCACCTCGAGAAAGGCTTAGTGACAGGTGGTGGTGGTGGAGCACATCTTTAATCCCAACACTCTTGCAAAGGCAAGCAGGTTTCTGAGTTCGAGGCCAGCCCGGACTCCAGGGGAATAAAAAGAAAAGAAGAAAGGCTCAGGACTGCACTAAAGTCCTGAACACTGTGTAGTTGCTGCCCTACTTTCTCTGGGCTTGAACCCACCTCCGAGTGGTCTTCTCTGATGGATTCCTCACAGCAGAAGAATGTCCTCCTGCAAATGTCTCAAGCATTGACAGACAAGCAGCCTCAAATTAAGGACACCTTTCTCCTGTTTGTTGTTTGCTGTGGCACTTGTGTGTGTGTGTGTGGCAGAAACATCTCTCAAAGAAGGCGATGGCTACTAAGAGCACTGAGTTCCACCTGGCTTCCAAACACAGATCTGTGGTTTTACCACTTTTCCTTCCTGCTCTCATTTTATTTTTCTTCCTCTCCCAGAAGTTTCCCCCATAATGCCTGCAGCAGAGAGAACAGATATGTCGGGAAACAATAAGCCACAATTTCATCACCTGTTGGTCCCGTTCCCACAGCAAATGCCTGAATAGCTCCTGGTGGTCCTTTCTGAGCCATGCCCTCCCAGTAAATAGAATGCTTTTGGCTGTGAGAATGCTTTCCAAAAGAAATTATTCCAGCCGTCATCTCACCCCCCCCCAACACCCTCCCCCTTGTACAAAAGACAGGGAATACTTCTTTGAATATGCTAATTTGGGAAAGTTAGAAACCAAAGAGCACCAACTCAGCAGACATGACCAATAAGACACCAACTGGCATCATCCCTAAAGCCACGCATCCCAGGCTACTCCTGAGAGTTTAATTGCTATCTGTTTAGGTACCATCGTGGTAACGGGATCTCTGCAAGAGTGCCCGCATTTTTACGTTCTAAACTCAATAGTTAAATCTTCTAGTGCCATCTTCCTGCCCAGCATTCCTTGCAGAATTTCCTTCTGGTGGATCCCACTTAGGTAAACCAGCAAGCCAATACAATCTTTAAGTCTCATATGCCCAACCTGGTTTCTAGAAGTTTCTTTTGCCTTTAAAAATGTTGAATTTGGGGCTGGAGACATGGCTCAAGTGGTTAAGAGCATGGCTTGCTCTTCCAAAGGTCCTGAGTTCAATTCCCGGCAACCGCATGGTGGCTCACAACCATCTGTAATGAGGTCTGGTGCCCTCTTCTGGCCTGCAGACATATACACAGACAGAATATTGTATACATAACAAATAAATAAATAATTAATTTAAAAAAATGTTGAATCTTCCTCGCTTTTATTCGTGCAGAAACACTTAAAAAGCACCTACTTTTGTGAACACTGGATTTCAGCCAGCTGAACCTTGGACTCTTTGTGCCTGAACTCTGGCCTCTGCCACAAGGCGCCCTCTGTCTTCCACCAGGGGAAGCACAGCAAGAAGGCCCCTACCAGCTGCAGCCCTTCGTTCTTAGAACTACAACTTCTAGAAAGATGAGTCTAACAAACAACAAATATCTATCGTTTATAAGAGAGCAGCATAAGACAGACTAAGGCAGGGAGGAAGGGAAAGCAATGATGTATTCCTACACTAAGTAATAACCTTCCCAAACTTTTGTTCCTGTCTAACCAGTGGAACTGTGGTTCACAGTGACTGCAACACTTTTCACCACCTTAAAATCAAAGCAAATCGCGGCGGCATCACCACAGCCTTTTCAGCACACGACCGGAAGTCACAGGTCCCTAGTAGTTCTGCAAATGGGCTTGACATTCAGACTGAGGAGAGAGGCTAAGTGTTGAAACCGGAAGGTCTGCCATCCAGATAACGCTAGTGATTTGTGGCTAAAAATACAGCCACCAAACACGGAAAAGAGAGCTCTGTCTTAGCGGGAGACATCGCGCTGATGTCTGATGCTAATTTTAAACCCTAGGCAGTCTGAAAGGGCAGAGTGTGAAATTTGAGCCTCGCTGATTCACAGATTAAGGAACCAGGCGTTCTGGGGAGGTCGGGAGTTTATCTTCCTCTCTGCAGACTCCCTCAGTGTTCCAAAAACGCTTTTCTCTTCCAAGATCAAGACGCTGGTTTGGGTCACAACTCCCAAGACTTTCTATTTGTGGAGTAAATATCACTGAGGTACATCCTCCTCTGAGTTTCCAGCTACAGTGTATCGAGGCTTTTGTTCAGTTCTTGATTTCGGTTTCCTTGGAACTGTGAAGATAGAATTTTCTTCTAAGACAGACATGTTGGGACTAGAGAGATGGCTCAGTGGCTAAGAGACCAGCTCTTCCAGAGGAGGAATTTCCCAGCATCCACATGGTGACTCACAACTGTCTGTAACTCCAGTTCCAGAGGATCCAAAACCCTTTTCTGGACTCCATAGGCACCAGGCATGTAGGTGGTACACAGACATACATGCAGGCAAAATGCCCATACATACATACATGCATGCATAAAAATTTTAAAAAGACAGACATATTGTCTTTTTTCTCTGTCTTCTATAACATGTTTGACTATGGACACCAGGGGAAAAAAAGACACAGATTGGCCCTTCCTGCTAATCTATGACTTGATTTATGACGTGATCAGCATGTTCCATATTATGGATATCATTATAGCAAATATAATCATGTAAACAACAATGTTGGAAGAATTTTCATAACCGCTATTAGTTCAAGGTGTTTTTATAACAACCCCTTCCCTGACAAATAGAGAGAAGGAATATTAGACTTCTCAGTGGAAGTAACTGAGGCCCCAAAGCATTAAGGGCTTAAAAAGGCAAACATTAATTTAGAGGTATATTCCAATCTGTTCCGGCAATTTATCTTAAAAATTCTTAATGAGGCTCTCTGACCTCACCACTGTGTGATGGATGGAGAGTCCTAGCTTGAGCTTGAATAAAGGCTCTTTGCTTTTGCATATAAAAAAAATCATAAGGAATAAAAATTATATAGCTACTTTTTACTGTTATTATTCAAATGTCAATTGTGTTTATAATAACTTATATTATAATTCTATGGGATATTGGTATTTAAAGATGACCGTGGGAGAATATGAAGAATCCTGTGGTTTTTAGAATATATTTTACCTTTTCTACTTTGCTTGATGACATTGAAACTGGGAAGAAATTCTGTCCAGGAACTGCAATCATAAAGATTAGAATAATTTGGTTTTTACAATTAGTTAGGAGACATAAACAAGAGAGCAAGTGTAAGGACATTTACAAGTTATGTTTGGTTGAGGCATGCCTTTAACAAATGGACAAGGGACATTAGCCTTCCCAGTGGGAGCAGCTAAGGCCCTAAAACATTAAGTGTTTAAATAGGAAAACAATATTTTATAGGTATATTACAATCTATTCAAGCAATTTTATCTTTAAAATTCTTAATGAACAAAAATGATGTAGTTACTTTTCATTAACCTTTCCCAAATGCCAACTTAACTTGAGAAAGAGAGGCAAAAGGATCTCTGTGAGTTCAAGGCCAATCTGATCTACATAGGGAGTTTCAGGACAGCCAGGGCTACACAGAGAGACCATGTCTCTAACAATAATAATAAAAGTAATAATAAACAAATAAATAAATGAAACAAGTTGCCTATAAGCTATAAATGGTGAATACAACACACAATATTAGTTAACAAACTCTGATAATGTAAAATTGTAGAAACACTATTGGTTTGATTAGTTTGTCAGTTTGACACAAGCTAGAATAATATGAGAAAATGCCTCTATCAGAATCACCTGTATGCAAACCTGTGGGGCATTTTCTTGAATAATAGTTGATGTGGGAGGACCCATCCCACTGTGGGCAGTGTCATCCCTAAGCAGATGGTTCTGGATTAAACAAGAAAGCAAAATAAAAATCATATTTGAAAAATGGAAATATAAACATCCATCTTTACCAAGGCATTGTTTTTAGGTCTCTGTCCAGAGTAGTATCGATGATCAATACTGCGATTGGTTGAGTCATTTCTTCTTTTACAATCCTCCTGCCTCAGCCTCCCAAGTACTAAGGACACAGGCTTCAGGGTACCATGCCCAGAATAAACAATGTCTAGATGTCCATTAAGACATATTTTCTATTCTCTTTTATATTCACAGTTCTTGTGAATACCTAGCCTGTTTCTCCAGGAGTCAGACAAGATGGGATGCAACCAGTGTGGGGTGGGAGTGTGGCACGATTATACCAGCTGTGGGAGGGAGCTGTGCACACCAGTGATGTGCACCTGCTAGGAGAGAAGAGAAGGAAGCAGAGAAGTGCTAATTTGGGAAGCTAGAAATCAGGGAGCAGAAGAAAAATTATAGTAGGTAAGCAGAGGGCTGCAAGGGTGAAAAGCCAAGTCTAAACTGAAAATAAAGCAGGCACAGGCGCAGGGTAGGGAAGACTCTGTCGGCTCCCTCACTCCTGTTATCACATGACGGACTTCCACTCCACACTGGTGTGCTCAGTGGATACTTTCCTACGAAGAACTGACTGTGGACTGAGGCTACCCGGAAAAGTCACATCTGTCTGGAAGATTCTGCATATTGATTGACTTTGTGATTGTGGAAATATACAGCACTGCAGACTAGCTCATGGTCTCTCTGTTTGGGGAACTGAAAAGAAGTTTAAGAGACCCAGAGAACACTTTAGTGCCACATCCTTATTGGTCCCAGGCACACTTCTTATGTCTCTGCTTCCTAGAGGAGAAAACACTAATTAGCTATTACAAATCTTATGATTCACATCTATGATTATTATTTTTTCCACAGTTAGATAAACCACACACACCCTTCATGGTTTAGTTGTGAACTCTTGCTGCTCTTGGGTATTAATATGTCCAAAGTGTTGCTTTAATGAATATTTGAGTCTCTCATCTTACTCTTGCCTCATGAGAAATTACGGCCTCGCTGGATGGCTGCTCCCCAGGCTGCAATCAGATGTCAGCCCAGCTTGGTGAGGATTGTATCATTGATTGGCCACCAGTCAGGCTAATGTTGTTTGTATTCTTGGCAGAAGGAGGAAAGTTTATTTTAAATCACTTATAGAGGAGCAGAACACACTTGAATTACGCTCCTTTGAATACAGATAGGTTCTTTCCCACTGCTGAAATCTAAACTACAATATACTGTCTCACTTGTAAGCTGCTTACATAAGTCTAACGGGCGTCATCAGATATCAGATCTACTTGCATAAATAGAAAATAAAACAAAATGTACATTACATAGTATTAATGGTGTATGGCCACTCCTTCTTTAAAAAAAGCTGAGTAATTTTCCTTTAGCAGAAATAATTCTATATTGCACGGAGGAAACTTCTGCTTGTTTTGTCGTTGCTGTCAAAGAGAAAAGCCTCATTGTAAGAATGAACATTGAATTTATCAAAGTACGTGAAAGTCTTATAGCATTTTGTAAGCACTTTCATAGCTATTATTTCATTTTGGTTTGTAGAAACCAATATGAAAAAATGAGGCAGGCATGACAATCTCCATCTTTAAGAGTTAAAGATGTATTGCAACACATACCTCGGATCCCGGCATTCTGGAAACAGATGCAGATAGATCTCTGTGAGTTTGAGGCCAGCCTGGTCTACATAGTGAAATCCAGGCCAGCCAGCGATTCACAGTGACATCAGATCTTTTTTTTTTTTTTTTAATTAAAAAAGGAAGGTCCCTCTAGAAATGGAGAAGATTGCGTGGCGGATCTCCAGTCTCAGTGGCTGTAATGACAAACCGTTTAGAAGCACCATCCTCTCAGATGGCCTATGCTATTCTTCCCGAAGCATTGGGGTCCTACCACGCCTAAAATACGCTTCTCTGCAGACTAAGGGCCGTTAACAACTGCAAGTATTGAACAGCGCCTGTTCTTATTCTGGGCTGGGCAACGCTGTCTCTTGAATGTTTCTCTACTGTAACTACCACTGTGTTGGCAAACGGCCCTCTGGGAGAAAGGGGCCTGGCTTACAGTCATTGCCATTGCGGCTACTTTAAGGCTGTGCAGAGGTTTGACAGCTGGCTTGTGAAATCCTGAAAATGAAACAGTTGTGTCTGCCAGGGGTATAAGCCGAGCCCCACCAACCTCCCAGAGCCGTTCTTACAAACCATTTATGGCTCGTGTCCTGCCGTTGCGTCATTGCTGTCTCCGTATCACAGACATGAAAACCAAAGGCTCAGCGATCCAGGAAACTGTAGAGCCAGGATGTAGGCCTGGGTTCTGTGTGACTAAAGCGCAACTGAAACAGTAAAATAAAACAAGTGTAGCAGGGTGTGGTGGCACACGCCTTTAATTCCGGCACTCGGGAGGCAGAGGCAGGCGGATCTCTGAGGTCGAAGCCAGCCTGGTCTGCAGAGTACCAGGACAGCCAGGGCTACACAGAGAAACCCTGTCTTGAAACCCCACCCCATCCCCCAAAAGACTTAAGTGTAACCAATCAGAAACCCTCAGCTAACATCTTCCTATGGATTTCCCACTTTAACTGCTGCTGGGGATCAAACCCAGAGCCTTGCACATTCTAGGCAAGCACTATAGACACACACACGCACACACACATACACACACTATTTAACTTGCTTCTGCAAACACCTAGGAAAGTTTTCCTCTCCCGTAGCCCGAGTGGAGCTCTGGGTCTCTTGCCACACTGCAGTCTCCTTTGTGGGTCACTTTAAATAAATGCTTCAGATTTTTAATGTGCTTAAATTTATCCCTTATTTATTTAAATGTTAGTGAACATTTTCATAATCATGTGTGTGCATATGAGTGTGTGTATACCTCTGTCTGTGTGTGTCTGTGTGTGTCTGTGTGTGTGTGTCTGTGTGTGTGTCTGTGTGTGTGTGTGTCTGTGTGTGTGTCTGTGTATGTGTGTCTGTGTGTGTGTCTGTGTGTGTGTCTGTGTATGTGTGTCTGTGTGTGTGTGTCTGTGTGTGTGTATGTGTCTGTGTGTGTGTCTGTGTATGTGTGTGTGTCTGTGTGTGTGTCTGTGTGTGTGTATCATTGAACTTTGCTCATATTTACCTCTGCCACTCCAACAGTTCTCACTGGTCCCAGTCCTTCCCTAAAAAAAGCCTTTCTGCTCTCTTGTCATATAGATATATAGATACAGATAGATAGATAGATAGATAGATAGATAGATAGATAGATAGATAGATGATAGAGATAAATAGATGATAGATAGATGATAGAGATAGATAGATAGATAGATAGATGATAGAGATAAATGATAGAGAGAGATATATAGAGAGAAAGAGATAGATAGATTCTGCATTTGAGGGAAACATCATGATATTGTCTTTCTTTTCTACTATTACTCTCTCCTCTTCCCACTTACCCTTCTCTTTAGAACACTCCTGCCCCACATATACAGTCCCCTTGCTACTTACATCTCTCTCTCAAAAAAAACCACACACACACACACTTTTTTCACATGAACTGGAAAAATTCGCAGGCACCTGCTGAGCACTTACAACACACAGGTACTCCACACTTTCGTTATAAGTAAACTCACCACCTCCCTGGAGAGCAGACCCCTGTTGCTATTCATTCTCTCTTTACGGACAAGAAACACCGGCACAGACGTTAAATTACTGAAAGATTCCACAACTCGTGCCCAGGGTGTTTGTGCGGGACACAGTCTCAGAGCCCAAACTCTTAACTGCTGTGTCACCCTGTGCAGTCCCACGCCCCACGCCACCAAGCTGCATGATGCCACACGCCAGCAGCTAACTCGTGTTGTATCTCTTGGACTTTGTTTTGGTTGTTGCCGTTGTTTGGGTTTTTCCTGGCACATTTTGTCTTTTCCTACCCTAACGATAGTCTCTCTATTTGTCTTATCTAAAGAAGGGTCTCTGCACTATCTCAGAGCTCATCCCCCAAACTTGCCTCCCTGCAAACCTGTTTGAAACGAACCGCCCTTCACGGGTGACTCCCAGAGAACTGAGGAATGGGAGCTAAAGCCTCCTCCAGGTCCATGTAATTGGGAATAGAAACATTTTCCATGTGTCTACGTGGGTGGCCAACTGACCTCTACCATTTATGGAGCCTGAAGCAAGAAAGCCGATGGAGGCTCATGAAACCATTTGTCTGCATGGAATTATCGATCAAAGCTAGGAAATGTTTGTAATAGAGTCTGTCTTTCCCGCCTTCTTTGGAGGCTAAGTTTGACTCTGGAATCACTGAACCCCTCAGAGTTCCTCTCCCTTAACGGGGCAAGGGAAATTGGTGGTAACCAGCCTGGAGTTCCTTTCCTCCCACCCCCAGCACAGTCTTGGCTTTCCAGGCATGAATGCAAACTTTCCACCCCACACAGTCAAGCTAGGCTCCCCTCCAGAGCAAACAGCTGCTCTGGCCACCTCTTGGGTAGACACACGGGGGCCATAACCTGTCCTTAGGAAGACAGACCTAATGAGGGGGACTTCAAGCCCTGCATGCAAACTAGGTATTTGGGCAGGAAATTCCGGGACCCAGAAGTGGGAAGGGATACCTTGGGACTGGAAGAGCAACATGGCTCAACCTTCCAAAGCACAGAGCTCGACACCCAGGCCCGTCTCGTGTGGCACTCGTGCCGTGGCGGTGGCGGTGGCAGGCACACAGCCCCGTGAGCAGGCACTCCAGGAGGCGCAACTTGGAACCCATTCATTTTAAATGATTCAAGTAGTTGACAAATAGAGGAAAACTAAGCGAGGTAGCAATCTCACATTAATATTCGAATGATATCATTGTGCGGTGACCACTTCCTAATGACTGGAAGTTTCCTGTTAAGGCCCTGGTGACTAAACCAGCGAGAAAGCGAGCCCAGTCGTTTGGCTAATGAGTTTTGATAAACGCGATATGAATCCCCAGTGTTCTCCTATCTATGATCTGAGTTACCTGGAGCTTTTTCTTTTCTTTTTTTTTTTAAATTTATTTATTTATTAAAGATTTCTGTCTCTTCCCCGCCACCGCCTCCCATTTCCCTCCCCCTCCCCCAATTAAGTCCCCCACAGCCCGAAAAGCCATCAGGGTTCCCTGTCCTATGGGAAGTCCAAGGAACCCCCACCTCCATCCAGGTCTAGTAAGTTGAGCATCCAAACTGCTTAGGTTCCCACAAAGCCAGTGCGTGCAGTAGGATCAGAAACCCATTGCCATTGTTCTTGAGTTGTCAGTAGTCCTCATTGTCCGCTATGTTCAGAGAGTCCGGTTTTATCCCAGGCTTTTCCAGACCCAGGCCAGCTGGTCTTGGTGAGTTCCCAATAGAACATCCCCATTGTCTCAGTGTGTGGGTGCACCCCTCGCGGTCCTGAGTTCCTTGCTCATGCTCTCTCTCCTTCTGCTCCTGATTTGGACCTTGGGATTTCAGTCCTGTGCTCCAATTTGGGTCTCTGTCTCCTTTTATCGCTTGCTGAAGGTTAATATTCAGGAGGATGCCTATATGTTTTTCTTTGGGTTCTCCTTATTTAGCTTCTCTAGGATCACTAATTATAAGCTCAAGAACTTTAAGTCTTTGAAGAAAGAAATTGAAGAGGACACCAGAAAATGGAAAGATCTTCCTTGCTCCTGGATTGGGAGGATCAACATAGTAAAAATGGCAATTCTACCAAAAGCAATCTATAGATTCAATGCAATCCCCATCAAAATCCCATCAAAATTCTTCACAGATCTGGAGAAGACAATAATCAACTTTATATGGAAAAACAAAAAACCCAGGATAGCCAAAACAATCTTATACAACAAAGGAGCGTCTGGAGGCATTACCATCCCTGACTTCAAACTCTACTACAGAGCTACAGTATTGAAAACAGCTTGGTATTGGCATAAAAACAGAGAAGTCGACGAATGGAATTGAATAGAAGACCCTGACATTAACCCACATACCTGGAGCTTTTTCAACCCAGAGATCCAATCTCAAATATGCAAAGTACTCAAATAATTTTCTTTATTTAGTTCACCGAGTGTGAAAGCAGATGATTTCCTAACATTTAAGCACCAGCCTGTGTGCTCAGGGCAGAGCCCCAAGGGATGCCTACCGACATCTGCAGAAGTTTTCACTAGAGTTGCCTTAAGGAGAAATCTCAGGCCTAATCTGAACGCATGAACCCACGCTAGACTCCTCTGTCTCCAAAGCATCCTAGAAATCCTGCAATGCCATTTGTTACACGTACAATTTCTGTGCTGTAGACCGAGCTGGCGTTTCTGGGAAACCGAAGGCCTGGAGGGGGATGGAGACTTGCTTGTCATTGTTTGTCCTTGGTTGTGTTTGGTTTTTGTGTGTTGGGGGGGGTTGGGGGTCATTTTTATTTGATGAGCTATAGTATTCTTTCTTCTGCATGGCCCCTTTGTAGTCTCAGGATTTTAAACTGGGTAAGCGACAGAATGTCAACACAGAGAGGTCAACGCCTCTGAAAGAACTTGTCACTCAGTTTTCCCAACAGGGCTAACGCAGCCTTGTTAAGGATCAACAACTGTGGTGGCTGGATTATGAAATCTGCCCCATACACTTGGGATTTGAACACTCGGTCCCCAGGCGGGGACACTGTTTAGGGGAGTTATGGGAACCTTTGAGAGTTGTGGTCTTGCTGGAGGAAGCATGTCACTGAAGGAGGGCTTTGAAGACCCATAGCCTCACCTTACACCCAGTCCACTCTCTCCTTCCTGCGTATGGATGGAAATGTGATCTCTAAACTTCCTGATTCTGTTCCCATGCCTCCCTTACCCCTGTGGAAACATAAGCCAAAGTCAACTTTTCCATAGCTGCTTTTGGGCCTGGTGTTTTATTACAGCAACAGAAAAAGCAATTCACGCAACAGGGAAGCACCAGATTTGGGGAGGAAAAAAAAACCTTGCCCCATGGCCTGGATAGTTTGAGTGGTTCTAGGAGTCTCTGGCATATCTGTAAGTCTCTCCTAGTCAGTACCTGGTTCTGAAGTGATCGAGGACAAGGACGATATAGGGTTGATGTGCGGGACTTAGATGAATGGAGATGGTTGGTCATATACAAAGATGCTCACTATACTGGAGCTAGTGAGACCTAGATGGACAGTCTCTTCCTAGATCTCTACGGTCCTAAGTGTCAGAGCACCAAAAACACAGAAGACAGGAAAATAAGGTTAGTATAATTAGTTCTGTGATAAACAGATGCCAAGTACACTAATACAGAATCTGAAAAAGTACAGTTGAAATAAGATGACTGAAAGGTAATCAATGCAATCAAATATGAAAAATATGCAGGTTTTATAAATTCTACTCTGTTGCTATGGAAATGGGTATAGTATAAGTGTTCAGATAAACACTAGATTTACATATTGCATATTGAACATGTGGTGATATTACAGGCTTGAGCAATTACAAGATTTCAATAGTTTTGATATTGCAGCTATACAAGCCTACATTTGCCAAGGGAAACACACAGCAAATGAAGACAGAAGACAGTTTGCCAGAGTTGTTCTCCCCCCCACTCCCCCCCGCCCCCATAATGTGGGTTTCAGGGATCAAACACGGGATATCAGATTTGGCAGCAAGCTCCTTTACCCACTCAGCCATCCTGTTGGCCCGGAAGTGACATCCTTTTTATAGCCCAGCTTCAGACACTCAAGAAACTCAGGATTCACAACCCCTTGTTTTATCTAAAGACAGTGAATCAGGATGCCTCTTGATCAGGGGAATGGGAACCATCCAGCAAGCATGTGGGAGCACCAAATTCAGCCCACAGCCTGTCAATCAGCAGCCCGCTTTCACTCAGCAAATGAGTTCCAATCCAGCACAGCTTTGGAGCTCAATACTCTCCTTCACAAGTAGCAGGCCTGCTGGGGTTACCTTAGCAAACAAACGCAATGAATGACTAAGTATTTAGTGCCATCATCGGACTTGGTGGTCTTGCTCTTTAAAGGTAGTTATCAGAGCATGTTCTAAGGATAAGCTACGTCTCTGCTGCTAGAGTTCATCAGGCGTGGCTAATTCACCAGGACTCTGGGCTGCGAGAAACAGCACTGGGCTCACGCTCACGTTAAATGGATAAGAGTGCGTCGTTTCAGGAACCTGAAATATCCAGGGCTTCAGAGAGATCTGAGGACGGCTAGATGCGGGCATTCAAAGATGTAGCAGGCCCCTGTCATCCTGTCTCATCCCTTGGTTCTGTTTCCCTCTGCACTGGTGGAGTCCCGGGGATGGGCTCTCCCTGAGGTCATAAAGGATGGCCCCCAGCTTTCCTGCTCACAAGGTGTGTCTCATTAAGTGTCTCACTCAGAAACTCGGAGTCACTCGTACGTGTCTGTGTTGCATCAAAGAAATCAGAGACTTCCTCCTGGAGTGGTTTAACCAAGAGCGAGCTGTTGGAATTCTCTCCTGAGTCTTCCATCTGTCTTCTGTCTGAATCTGTGCCTGCCTGGATGCTGTCTTGTCTTCATCTGTACCATCTGTCCCTAACAAAGGGCTTTTACTCTTTGTTTACTGAACATCTACAGAAAGCATCCCGTGGGGAAGGAATGAGGAATAATTTATAGAAATCTTTAGGAGTTTTACAAGGGATTAAGTCGCTGGCTCCAATTGACCCCCTCTGGCCCAAATAACAAACAAGCAAACGCTATGAAATCATATCTGTGTGTTGTTTTCAATATCTACGCCAGGTATTTGCTTTATAAGATAGATTTCGCCCATTCGCTGTTTTCAGCAAATAATTTTGTTTGTTTGTTTGGTTGGTTGGTTGGTTTTTTTTTTTTTGTTTTTTTTTTTTTTTTTTGGTCTTTCAGGACAGCGTTTCTCTATAGCTTTGGAGCCTGTCCTGGAACTTGCTCTTGTAGACCAGACTGGCTTCAAACTCAGAGATCCGCCTGCCTTTGACTCCCAAGTGCTGGAATTAAAGGCATGCACCACCACTGCCCAGCCAGCAAATGATTCTAACAAACATACATGGATTTCCCTCTGGGTCAGGAATATGGAAAAATGCATAATTTAAGATTAAAACTATGCATTAGTTTTGGTTGTAAAAGTTCATTACATGGGCAATCCAAGGCATAGTAAAAATGACTGTCATATTGTTCTCTTAAAGGCAGCTTAAACAGGCCGGGGACGGAGCAGGATAGTGGTCCTAAGTGACCTCCAGAGGTCACTTAGCTGGGCTGTGAAGTCCAACAAAGTCCCAGTCTCTTAGCCCGTAAGAGATGTCTCCGTAATACTGCATCAGCACCATGTGTGTCGGTGGTGGGCCCAGGAGCGTGCTCCCTACCTAACTTTCCTCCTCAAATCCCTAACAATCCCTGAAAAATGATTCTGACCTCAGAGGGTCAGGTGTCCTCTTTCAGTCCCCTAGCCAGTCACTTCCCCTGGGAAACCGTGATTTGTCAGCCCCGAAGACAAGGACGGCGAGACCATGACAGGCTGCTGTGTGGCGTGGGAGCCGGGATCCCTGAGTGAACACAGAGGACTCCAGTGACGGAAGGCAGGGCAAGCGCTGCAAAGCCAGAGTCACACGCAGTCCTAACATAAGCTTTACTCCATCCAGTTTTTGGATACTTCTTGGAAGAGTGAAAAGCAAGGGGACTCCATTGAACCTCAGACTAGAGGCACCCTGTGCTCCTCTTCTGCCACCAACTAGGGCAACACAACCATTTCTTTCTCTCTCCCACCCCTGCCCCCACCCCCAGACAGGGTTCTTTGTGCAGTCTTGGCTGTCCTAGAACTAGCTCCATAGACTAGGCTGGCCTCAAACTCACAGAGATCCACCTGCCTCTGCCTCCTTAGTGTGGGGATTAAAGACGTGTGCCACCACTGCCCTGCAACACAGGGCATCCCTATCCAACCATTTATACATCTTCATATGTGTCTTACACATATTCGTGTGTGAACATGAGCCACGGTACCTATGTAGAGCTTCAAAGGACTGCTTGTGTGAGTAGCTATGAGGGTTCTGCAGGTGGATCACAGATCATCAGGCATGGAAGCAGGCACCTTTACCTGATGAGCCATCTCAGCTGCCCGAGGACGTCACATTGTTCATGCCAGTGTGTTAGCCTTGGCTGGTATTGTTACATCTTAGTCTGTAGCCTAAACTGAGATCTATAGTCTCCTGGGTGACAGCTAGTTTAAAGGCTTCTCTTTTTTTCCTTAAGTCTGCTATCCCTTAAATCACGCAGGAAAAGTTAACTGCCTTAATAACTGTTAGAATATGATTTATGAGTGCTTGCTTCAGGTTTTTATTACTATGAAGAATACCTTTTATTAATGTTTTTTCCATTAATATTGCCAGCCATGAGCCATAAAATTGACTCTGAATATATTCACCGGCCTTTATAAAATTCTTTCTGAACCGCTAGTTTTTCTCTAAATCATGTAAAACATTTTGGTGACGGAAGTGACAACCGACTTGGGTTCAGTTCTTCGCTTCCCTTTCCTGACGATTAAGTTTTATGGTCAACTTGACAGGACTTAGAATCAGCTGGGAGACTTCCCTCTGAGGGCGGCTGTGAAGGTGGCCGCAGAGAGGTAGGATAGTGGAAGGAAGATCCATCTGCGCATGCGTGCAGCATCCCGTGGCTTGGGGTCCCCACGTGGAAAGGGGAAAGTGGTCTGAGCACCAGCACGCGGGTCTCTGCTTCCTGAGCGCAGGTGTGAGCTGCAGCCTCAAGCTGCAGCACACACACACACACCCGCCCCCCGGGCCTTTCCACCGCGATGGGCCACGCCAGTGAGACAAGTCTTCCTCCCTAATCTCATCTGTCTCGTGTTTTATCGCAGCAGTGAAAAGCTATGAAAACACCTTCCCCGAGAGTAGACTCGTGGCTGCTCACAAGTGTGGGCATTCTTAGAACTTGCCTGGTCTCATTCCGTTCTGTGTATTTTAGTAGAAGAAATGGCTGGTCCTGGTAAAACGATTGTCTCACAACAGACTGGAGGTGTCTGTTTGCTTTTCAAACAAATTCCTGGTTTTTCCCCCTTTGATTTTCCCCACAGAATTAGCCTAAATAAGGTGAGTCCTAAACTTGCTTCTCCCTCCTTTCCATAGGATTCCTGGGGCCTTTCTGCTCCAGGCTTCATGCTCCCTGTTCTGTCTGCCTTCCCTGTATGTCCTGAGTCTCCTCTCTCAACACCGCTCTGACCTAATTCCCGTTCCTTTTGGAGTGTCCTCTGTGACAGATACCCTCTTTTCTGGGTGCCGTTTTTACATCTTATTTCTAATGCTCTCAGAAGAGAGGCAAGCTGTGGGGCTGAAGTTCAGACACTGTGTTGCCAACCACTTTTATTTAGCGAAGACAAACTCCAAAAAAAGGTAAACAGAATGAGTTTCTGGGAGAAGGATGTTTTGGGTCGTCTGCCTGAAACCGAGATAGACCTTATGCCTGACTGGGGACACGTCCCATACCCAGTGCTATAAAACGAAGGTGCATCAGTCAGTGGGACTTGGGGGTCATTATTAATAAGGCATGTTATGTAGGAATCTATAAAATTGCTGGAGCCTGCATGGCTTGTCCTTTTGAAAGCATTTTTGGGTAATTAAATTATTAAATACGGGTGAATTAAAAGAGAGCGGCATTTTCATGAAATGTTAGTGTTTTCATTGCTGTTTCCAGTCATGAACCACATTGAAAAACTTTTATGAAATTCTTTCTTTAATTAAAAGAACAAAATTCTTTGGAACTTGGGGCGTTGAGTGCTTTGAGCACAATCATGAGCGCTTGAGTCTGAATCCTTAGAACCCACATAAAAACCGGGCACGGTCACATGTGTGCTTGTAACCATGGAGACAAGAGGACTTCCGGGGTTGCTAGACCCTGTGTCAAGGGAATAATGCAGAGAGGGAAAGAGCAAGGCACCCGACATCTTCAGGTCTGTGGTTGTGAGAATCGGCACACATACTTGCACACCTGTGCACATACACTATACACATCACACACGCACGCACGCGCATACATACTCCTTTTATATTATTTGTCCAAGTTGCCCAGAGAGCCCAACACTGGATTAGCAAGGCTGGAGTAAGGAGGTGCTGCCCTGTAGCGTGAACTGTACCACATGTGGTTTCAACAGTGCAAATAGTGACAAGGTAAAAGAGACAAGGACTCAATGTTTCCAAAATAAATAGTATTTTCCCTGAATGTGATCTCATGAACAATCCCAACCAGCCTTCACGTGGAGAGAAACCCACCGTATTGCCACCTTAGTGATCGTGCACTATATTGAGGGTGTCATGACATCAGACACTCAGGAGCCAGCCAGGACCAGCTTAAGCTGCAGTAATGCCACCAATGCCGGACAGAGCCTATGACACGGGGAAGAGCTGAGCCAGCACAATCACGAGTCAGTGATACAGGGAAGGTAACTAATGCATAGGAAGGCGTTGTCTGTCATGTCAAAGAAGTCAAGTTGCAGCTGATGCTTCCTTGTCGGGTCCCACTCCCCTGAACCCCTGGGGTAGAGTTCCAGGAACTTTCCGAATCCACTAGACTGCCCCTTCTCTAACCTCTTTGATTTCTGCCCCTCAGTTTTTGAGTCTTTTCCGTAACTGTATTTCAGGAGCTACTCAGGTTATTTGCTGACATTTGGAGGCCTTATTTCAATAGCCTCTGTCCAAAGACAAACTATATATGAAAAAAAAGAGAGACAAGTTTTCTTTGGAGCTCTTCTCCCTGCCTGCAATTTGCAGCACCCTCTTTCTCTGTACTTGAAAAACGCTGAACCCTTTCGCTGTCTTTGATCATCTTCTCTTCTCCCATTTCCCTTGAGCCATCAAAGACCATTACAAGATTTCATTGCTCTCACCCCCAGGTACTGTTAGTGTCCTGGGCTGGAACTGTGGCAGGATAATATTCTGAGATGCTATCTGAGACTCCTTCTCTGGCTTTCATTTAATCTGTGCATCCATTGCCTTGGGGAAGGATGTTACAGCAGAAAAGCAAAGAAAATGATTTTTAAACATCTGAAGCATGAAACTTAGGACATTAAAAAAATATAACTTAGGCCTGGAGGGAAGTCAGGTCATAAAAATTATATGAGGGATAAATGGCTCTGGGTAGCATCGCCTGTTCCCTCTGATCCTGCTGCACCCCTGCCTCCCTTCATCTTCAACTCTGAACGTGAAATTTTACCACGTGCTGGAGGGAGGTGCTCTAAGTCTTTTTGGAGATCCAAGCACAGGCAAGAGCGCTCCTGTCAAAGGGTCAAGTCAAGGATTTCCTCTTGCCCAGGAAGAAGCATCTGCAGAATGACTTCCTGGGAGCCCGAGAGTAGCACGGAAATGAGAGAGACCTTACAAAGATGGAGGCCCTCATCCATCCCCGCGTTCTTTCTCCTAGTCAACACTGTGGTACTTCATTCATGACCAATGCAGTGAACCCCTGCCTGCTGGGGACATCCACTGAATTTTGTAATTATCTCCCGGGGCACGGCCGTGTTCTGTAACCGACTGCTGCAGGAATACAGTGGGCATGCTCCTCACCTTCACACAGGACCACTCTGTGGAGACAGCTCAGCTCAGGAACTCTTAAGAGTGGCCAAGTCTTCAGTTACAGCCTAGTTGAGGAACTCCCTGCTCTCTCCCAGGCTGCCTTCTTCCAGGCCTTCCAAGGGTAGCTCTTGGGTGTGACTGTGAAGAATGCACATGCCTGTGGGTGCCAGCTGAGGTCAGAAGCATCAGATCCCCTGAAGCCGGAGTTAAGGACATCTGTGAGTCAGAGGGCACAGGAGCTGGAAACAGAACTCAGGTCCTCTAGAAGAGCAGAAAGACTTCTTTTTTTTTTTTTTTTTTTTTTTTTTTTTTTTTGATTTTCCAGACAGGGTTTCTCCGTAGCTTTTGGTTCCTGTCCTGGAACTAGCTCTTGTAGACCAGGCTGGCCTCGAACTCACAGAGATCCGCCTGCCTCTGCCTCCCGAGTGCTGGAATTAAAGGCGTGCGCCACCACCGCCTGGCGTAGAAAGACTTCTTAACTGCTGAGCTGTCTCCGCAGGCGCAGACATCAACTGGAAGTGATGCACCATGAAGTTCACAGCATAGGATGTAATGAGGAAGGCCAACACCGCTGGAAAGAAGCTCATGTGCCCAGGGAAGCCTCCGCCATGTCCGGAGGAACAACAAAGGGCAGAGAGAGATCCACACACATGCGGAAAGCGCATTGGCACTCTTGGTGCTGGGGAGGCAGCCGAGGAACTGGAGAGCAGCCGCAATTACTAAGGGAAGTCAGTCGCAAGCCCGTAGGCCTCTGCTGAGAAGGAAGAACTGGTCTTCAAGAATAAAGCGTGCTTTCTCTGTGTGCACCTGGCGGAGCTCCTGAAACAAACGTCACCTGGAAGGCTTTTGTTTGTAAGAAGCTCGTCGCATGTGAGTGTGTGTATGAATGCACACTCCACGTGTGTGTCAGGTCCCAAGGAGGCCAGCAAACCTTATCTGATCTCTGATCTCATGGCGTTGTAGTGACAGGTGGTTAAGAGGCAGCCACTTGATGTGGGTGTTAAAGTCCCCTGGAAGAGCAGGAGGTGAGGGGTCCTGTCAGGCCAGCTCTCCAGCTCCACTTTAAAAAAATAAATCCTAGATACTGCTTTAGATTGGGTGTGACAAGAACTGTAAGTGCCCATTTAGAGTCTATGCCCACCTATATGACCTAAGTCCACCTTAGTGCGTCCACCAAGATGGCTCTTAGGTGCAAAGGGGCGCGGAGATTTGAATGCCCAGCGTCCTGGTACACACAGATCTCCACCTCAGGACTGACTGCAACCGGACTAGAATTCCCAGCGTGAGCTCACGACTTCAATGGAAATCCAAAAACGACAAAAATAAGTACGAATGGGTCCCCCCAAACCCTATAGCATAGACAAGAAAAGGGACTCACCAAGATGCAGCCGCTGTAGCCCAGAAGCCGGTTTTAAGGGTGGCGTAGAGAGCTCGAAAGGTAGACTAGGGGGCTTTCAACACGAGGCCTGCCACGTGGAAAGGGCCTTCCCTAGCTCGGCGGGAACCTCCAAATGTTAGGAATATTTCCTAAGCGAGCTCTCTGACGATGCAAAAATTTCCAGTCAAGCCAAATCAAAACAAGCCAAATTAAGAAATATCCAGGTTTAATGGGAGATCTGCGCTCTCGGGTGGCCCCGAGGGGAAAACCAGGAAGCCGAGGGAAGGCGGTCAGGACCTGGCCTGCTGGGATTTGAAGTCCAGACCAGGCCTGGGGGCTGAGATAGATGCCAGGGACTGGGACCTATGCTCCCAACCTAAGAGTTTTTACTTTTATGTTCAGTTTTCAGACTTTCAATGTATCCTTTGGATTGTGTTTAATATGATATAATTATAGCATATACAATAATAAAATGGCTCAAGAATGGAGATAAGAGAAAAGCATCGTTAGATGATTTTATCATTGTAAACTACTTGCACAAACTACAATGGTTATGACATCACAGGCTTACAGGTTGGTACGATTAATCTCATTGGGCCATACTGACACTTTCTTTAATGATGCATGCCTGTACTGAGGAAAGGCCAGTTCTCATTGAGAGAGCAATAAAAGTTTTCACCTTATTAATTTAAAAGCACTTGGCCCAAAGCACCCAATAGTCCCCTAAGGCAAATCAGAGGATCTCTCATTTGAATGAGCCCAGTTTTCAGAATAATTTTCCAGAAGCTATGTATACTCATTCTGGCACTCACACAGAACACTGAGGTTATCAGAGGCCAGAGAGGGCAGAGAAAGGTTGGTGATGAGGTAAAACACGTGGGCAGAGGAAACAGTACCGGTGGGCAACGCTACAGGGTGACTTCAGACAGTAGTAACATATTATAGACTTCGAAATAGGATCTTGAGTGTTCCCAAAATAAGGAAATGATAGACGCTGGGGAGCGTGGCTATGCTGATGACTCTGACCTGATCAACTCTCAAACACACACACACACACACACACACACACACACACACACACACACACACGATAACCTCTCTGGTGACCTCAGTTCTATGCTCTCACATCAATTGACAGAGCATCCACAGGTGAGTGAGATCGTGAAGCGCTTGTCTTTCTGTTTCCAGCTTATATGTCCCCAGTTCCATCTGTATTACCACACGCGATAAGATCTTGATATTTTGTAAAATTTTCCTGTCTGTTTGTATGTTTGTGTGTTTGTGTGTATGTATCAAGACAGTACCATAGCTCATAAATGTGAGCAATTATTATGGGCCAATTAAGGATAATTAAAAATTCTTAAATATCACCCTGGAGGGTACACATTGCCTATGAGGACATCCTGAACAACAGTTAAGTTTCAGCATCCAGATGCCAGCTGTCAATCTCTGTTCTCTGGTTGCTCCTCCTTCCCAGATGCCCGCTGGGTCCTCCAGACCCCTCTCCTTATTTCACGAGGACTACCTGTATGTGCACTCTGACTTGGGTCAACCTCATTTCTACAGTCGGTTTGGGATTGACCATCACATGACTGTTCAATCCCACTCCATCCCAGTAGTTAGCAACACAGCTTGGCACAGGGCACAGGGCACAGGGCACAGGCTGGGGTTGTAGTGGTGACCACGTCACTACAGAGTCCGTGTGTTGGGGTAATGGTGAGTCTTATTTGAGTTTGACACGAGTCTAGGGATGGCCAGCAAGTGGAGGCGATGCTGAAGCTACAATGCCCAGCTGGCTCAAAATACATAAAGAGTGACGGCTTGGGAAAGAAACATGTCATTTACCCAAGTCTCATTTTTCAAAAAAAATTAATTTTCTATTTTGAATGTTCAATTTGAGGAGCTTAAAACATAAGCAGGTTGACTTTGACTTCAGGCAGGTTGAGAAGACTCCTTTGAAGAAAGGATGTCCTAGAGATAGTTTAGGGATCCTTGGTTCAAAGGGCTTCCTTTTTTGTGTTTTCGCCTTTATGTTATGCTACTGTAGAAAGAGCCTGCAGTACTGTTTTCAGGACTATATCATGCTAGAAAACTGGCATGGTTAAAAGAAAGGAAAACAAACAACAACAACAACAGCAAAAACCCTGCCCAGTGGTTCAGGGTTACTTTGGGGGTGGAAAAATGGAGTCTGGAAAAAGGAGAAGTATGGTTGTACTCCACTGTGAATGTACGGAATGCCACCAAATCACACTTCAAACCACAGAAATCATCCCTGCAGGCCAGCCAGAGGGCTACAGATAAAGGCACTTGCCACCAAGTTCAATCCCTGGAACCCACAGTGGAGAGAAAACTGACTCCTGAACGTTGTCTTCACACACACACACACACACACACACACACACACACACACACACACACACACACTATGGCATGCATGCACGTGTATCCAAATAAATAAAAATTAAATTATAGAAGAAATTATCCCTGAAAGTATAATCTTTGAATTACACTATTTGTTTTTTCAGATTACATTGTAAAGTGGTTCTCTTTACAGTATATAGATTTATCTAGAAAAAAAGCAGAGCAGGGGAGGAGGCTATTCCATCGTCACCAACACCTGAACTCCAGGACCAGTGCTCCTTCTGTATCAGGAACTGGACTGACCTTGCAACTACGATGCCCCCGAAGACAGAATTTCTCTAAGTACACAGTTTTCCTGTGTTGCCTGGCAGATGTTTCTTTTTTTATTTTTTTTATTTATTTTTTAATTTTTTTATTGAGAAAAAGAAAAAAAAAGTTTCCGCCTCCTCCCAGCCTCCCATTTCCCTCCCCCTCCTCCCACCCTCCTCCCCCTCCCCCACTCCTCTCCCCCTCCCTCTCCAGTCCAAAGAGCAGTCAGGGATCCCTGCCCTGTGGAAAGTCCAAGGTCCGCCCCCCTCCGTCCATGTCTAGGAAGGTGAACATCCAAACTGGCTAGGCTCCCACAAAGCCAGAACATGAAGTAGGGTCAAAACCCCGTGCCATTGTCGTTGGTTTCTCATCAGCCCTCATTGTTCGCCATGTTCAGAGAGTCTGGTTTTATCCCATGCTTTTTCAGTCACAGTCCAGCTGGCCTTGGTGAGTTCCCAATAGATCAGCCCCATTGTCTCAGTGGGTGGGTGCACCCCTCGTGGTCCTGACTTCCTTGCTCATGTTCTCCCTCCTTCTGCTCCTCATTGGTACCTTGGGAGCTCAGTCCAGTGCTCCAGTGTGGGTCTCTGTCTCTATCTCCATCCATCACCAGATGAAGATTTTATGGTGATATGCAAGATATTCGTCAGTATTGCTATAGGATAGGGTCATTTCAGGTTCCCTATCCTCAGCCTGGCAGATGTTTCTAATTGGCCACAATGAGGTTCTACTCCCTGTTCCAGCAGCCAAGCAGTCCTGGGGGAGCAAGTCACAGAGTTTTCTCAGGCATCAAAGGCCCCGTGAATACTGTGACCCCCTCAAGACAAGCGTTCGGTACCTCTTTCTAGGCCCTGTGGAAACAGAGTAGGACTGTAAGTGTAATGTGACCGCGTGAGATTGCATGTGTACTGGGTGTGTGTGTGTGTACGTGGGTGTGCTCACCTGTGTAACACACACAGTTGCCAGGCGTATCTGCCTCTATCACAGAGGTTCTCAGCTGGTGGGTCGTGACCACTTTGGGGTTACATATCAGCTACTTACATTCTGATCCATAACAGTAGCAAAATTACAGTTATGAAGTAGCAAAGAAAAAAAAATTATGGTTGGGGTCATTACAACACGAGGACTAAAGGGTCGCAGCACTAGGGAGATTGAGGACCACTGCGCTCACCTCCTGTTTGTTGAGATGGGGTCTATCACTCTGTGACAGCTGCAGGAACTTCCAGAATCTGAGAAAACGATTACTGGGCTTCTATTACTAAGGTAAAACTAAAAAATTCTTGCTCAAGAATCCCTAAGTTAACAATATAAAAGGACAGTTGTCACTACTCACTAATATAAGGTAACAGCCCCCCCCCCTTTTGAGACAGGGTCTAAAATATCCCAGATTGACCATGATCACTTCTGCACATGCCGCCTCTGCCTCCTCAGCCACCTCCACGGCCTCTGGTTTCATAGCCACCACTGCTTCAGTTGAGGGCAATTCTGACTTGAAAGTTTATAAAATAACAAGGGTGCCATCCCTGAGTACAGGAAGAGCTGTTGGAGAACTTCAGAAGCCAAGCTAATATGGCCTCTCCCTGCAATCCTGTCTGTGCTCACCCCTGGAGTCCATCTTGCCAGGGCCAACACCTTTGTCAACATTTGGCACCAATGTGGACAACTAAATCCACTTAAAACCTGAGAGAGTTTGGGAATGAATTCTAGACACAAAAAGAACAGAGTTAAGCACGGCTTCTTGGTAGCAGCAGTTTCTCAGGTGAGCTCTGTTTGCTAGAGGCAAACACGTTTCATTTTAAAAAGGCTTCCTGACTCAGGTTTAGCTGCAAAATCTTGCAGCCCTCTTAAGAGGCTCTGCTACAAAGCACTTGGGAGGCAGAGGCAGGAGGATCTCTGTGAGTTCAAGGACAGCCTGGTCTAAAAAGTGAGTTCCAGGGCAAAGATACACAGAAAAACCCTACCCCCAAAAAAGAAAAATACACACACACACACACACAAATTAAAAAAAAATTAAAATAAAGCCACGTAAAGATGGAAAATACACAGAGAATCTGGATACTGTATGCTATTTTGTTGTCTTTAAATTGTCTGACAGCTGAGGAAGGAGCAACAGCTGCTAAAAGACATTTGATTATAAAAGCTGCTGGATTAATCCAACGTATTTTGAAAATGCTTGACTTCAAAATTTAAGCCAAAAATTTTACTTTGGAGAAGAGGTTTTGTTTTTGTTTCCACAGGAAATGAGAGGCTGTGGATTCACTCTGGATTAAGAAAAGTCAGGTTTGATCAAGACCCACTGAGAAATCTCTGGAAGGAGTGGACGGCCCAGATGATCCAACATTTCAGAGGACCTCTGCTGGAGTTTTCTCTGAGTTCTACATCCAGAACAGCCTCAAGACTGCTGACTGAGATGACCAAGCCTCATAGAATATTCCAGTCAGGACTTGACCATAATCCTAAATTTTCTTTAGGTCCCTCTAAGATTATCAGCTCCCCCAGTCAGAAGGAAGTAACTTAGAAAACTCTACCCATATTCCCAAAAAATGGATTATAGATGTTTATCTTTGATTAAAGTGTTGGTTACAAGTTGTTACGGTGAAGAAAAAAGCTAGCCAAAGGAGATTGGATAGAGTTCTTGATTTGATAAAAAAAAAAACAAGGGGGGGTGCTATGGGACAATGGTCTTGTATGCTGTAAAGATTTGTCACTTGTACTGGTTTAATAAAATGTTGATTGGCCAGTAGTCAATCAGGAAGTATAGGCATGGTGACCAAAACAGGAGAGTTCTGGGAAGAGGGAGTCAGTCTGCAGTTGTCACCCAGACACAGAGGAAGCAAGATGAGAATGCCTCACTGATATAAGGTAGCAAGCCACATGACTAACACAGACAAGAATTATGGGTTAATTTAAGATGTAAGAGTTAGCTAATAAGAAGCCTGAGCTAATAGGCCAACCCATTTATAATTAATATAGACCTGTGTGCTCCTTTGGGACTGAACAGTTATGGGACCAAGCGGGACAGAAACCTCTGTCAACGCACTTCCCCTGTAACCCAGAAACTATAGGCATGTGCCCCTAGATTAGCAGTGCATGCCACCTATATGGTGCTAGGGCTTAAACCAAGGGCCTCATGAATACAAGACAAACACTCTATGTCCCCAGCTGAGTAAAAACTTTTGGGAGCTGACAAAAATAGACAATCTTGTCTTTTCCTGTTAAAATCTATTATTAAAATTTGCTAAAGAAATAAGAAGACTACAGGGGGGAAAAGGTGGGCAGTAAAATGTTTAATTCTTTCCAAACACAAAAGTAGACAAACGGTATGAATGGCAGTTTGCAAATGCCAGGACTAAGTAAAATAGGAATACATTCATTTCTGACATTTAAAAAACCTTCACAAAGCATTGTTCTTTGAGTGTCTTGGATTCGACTGTGAGAAAATTATTAGTATTATGACCAAAAGTTAATCAGATATAATGATAAGTTCCTCCAGTAAATACAACCAAATTTATCCTGGCCATCTATCCTCTGAAGCTTCACATTTCCTTGTAAAACTGATGACGTAAACTCAAAGTGTATCAGCTGGGCTTCCTCCCTAATTGGCCATTCACAGAGCCACACCAGAACCAAACCACTCTTTCCCCTCCCTCTGTAATTGCTCCGGACCTTATTGATTTTAAAACATACAAAAAACACAGGGACTATGTAGAGTTGGCTGGCCCGAACTCCCTCTGCTGACCAGGCTGGCTCACATGTGCCATCATGCTGGCTGGAACTTGCTAATTTTAACAGTGAGGGGAAGATGCGGTACTTCCGTTCTATCTGTGGGGACTAGATGTGATCTGTCTTGAAATACGAGTTTAGACACTCCATTAGTATTAGGTAGAAGGTAGTGCTGGTTAAATTAAGCCCTTTCCTACAACTGTTTGTATTACAGAAAGTTACTTGGATTTATTTATATGGTTTTTCAAATTTTACATCCGTTCTCCATTGATGCAGTAAACATCAATCATTGGCAGTGTGTCAGATAATGAGAACCTAGAGTAACTCAAACCACACAAACTCTCCTACCTGCTTCCCCACTAGACCAGACACAGTGGAAACCTGCCTCAAACACCTCTTGATAGATAGGTAACAGAGTATAGGACACCTAACTACAACTGGTTTCATTTTATTTTGTGTGGTATGTATAGGGGATGCCTGCTTTGCCGCACACATGTAGAAGACAGCTGATGGGTTAGTTGGTTCTCTACTCTACCATGTGTGTTCTGAGAAAAGAATTAGGTTGCCAGGCTTGGCGGCCACTGCTTTTACCTGCCGAGTCGGTGTGCTGACACCTACTTACAATTTCTGGGATGTTTATAGAATGCTGAACCTTGATGATGAGAGAGATCACTCTTTAAAAGACATGAGTGTATCCCGTAAGTGACTCAAATTTATTTAAAAAGGTCTGATCCAAGTTTTCAGCTCACTGTCACTGGGAAAGCCTCTTAAAATACAGTAAAATTCTGCTTCACTATCTCCATGTAGAAACTACACAGTGGAAGGCACTGACCATTTTTAAGTATAAAGACATGGAAACCAAGTAGCATTTTAAACTTCAGTGTGGAATATTCTTACAATCCCTTTCCTACAATGCACTGGCACACTCATTAACTTCCCAGGTTATAAAAATCCCTTGCTATCAACTCCCCGACCATCAATCTATTTTTATACCTACACCACATAAAATTAATGCAGGCGGACAAAACAGCTCACCTTAAGGATCTAAAAGCCTTTTAGGTATCTTTAAAAGCCAGTCTGAGAAAGCACCCCCTCCCCAGAACATTTCCACACACGCTTTTCCATCCATCACCATGACAACAAAGCAAAAAGGTGCTACGCCTTAAAAGGGGGGCTGAAGTAAAATAATTCTACTTCTTGTCTGAAAACATTTCTTAGCTCTTAAGTCAGAGGGGGAACTTTTAATTCCTTGGAGAGGGAAAAGTATTTCACAAGTAAAAATAGTACGTTTATTGACAATTGTACAAAAGATTCCAAAATACTTCAGCGTTGCAGGAAAATGAAATTTAAAGCTAGTAAGTGTAACACATGGAGTAAACGTCACTCAGGAACGCAGTCTATTTCTTACAAAGTCCTCAATTAGAACACTAGGAGGTGCGTCTTTTCCAACATTTGGTCATATTAGCTAAGCCCTGGGCTAACAGGACCTGAGTTCAGGCCCTCACCCCTTCCATGAGGGTTCTGGGTTGACCACCATGGAGATCCTCAATCTACAACGTTTCTATCGTTTGGTACAAAAATCCTATTTTGTGCCGTGTTGCATGATTTGGCTTTTGTATTAAATTGTATATATTTATGGGACACAGTGAAATTTGAAAAATCCTGTCACAGCATTTTCCAAACCAAATCCCCAAATCCCTCCAGCTTAAGTGGGAAAGCACATCCTCACAGTATTTTCTCATCACTCAGATCCAGTAAGGACATCCCGACAGATGACAGCGATGAGCAGGGATAGCTCAGGCTGTGGCTCCGATCCTGTGTGACTTCGGGTCACTCTGAGTGAGAACCAAGGTGTCACTACTTGCTCCACGGCTCTGTGTTGTAACACAAATAACGTCCTAATATTTCAAAGCATTCGCAAACTTTAAATGACCACACAGACGTGAAGGATTTTTGTAGCCAATCTAAGTTGACTTTTCTCTGATTAAAAAACAAAACAAACAAAAAAAATCTGGGCACTTTTTGAACAATATGTATCTGTAGTCACCACTTAAAACCAAGGTGACTGGGGTCACCCTAGTCTCCCTGTTCATGATTCTGCTTTCAATTGTACCAGGCCTGAGGTTCGGATTATGTCCCCTAAAGTCCAGAAACAAGGAACCAAAGGTTATACCAATCCATTCTGTCACTTTGGCAACAGCACTCTGAAGTGTGGTTTTAGCCAGACCCGCCGTGAGCCTCACCTACTTGGAGAAGCTCATCTCTGGTCTTCAGCCCCTGGCTGCCCTGGAGCAGGACCCAGAGAAACCAGTTCTTCAGAAGCTCCATCAGATAATCTCAACAGCCCGTTGGCTCAGTCAGGGCACTTGGTGCCTTTGCCCTAGTTTATTTTCTCTGCTACTTTGCTTGCTTGGGAAATAAACATCTCTCTTATAAGCCAGACACACCCTTCTTGTTGCAGCGCTCAGGAGGCTAAGGAAGGGCATTATGTTCAAGGCCAGCTAGGGCTATGCGGCGAGACACTGTTTTCAAAGAAAACCCTTGCACTGATCCTGAGCCCACCACCCATGATCCGGACTTAGCTCTGTGAGGAACCAGCCATTACCATGCACCGCAATAAAACTATGCCATGATCAGTTAATTTCAGTAGACAATGCATAAACACCGAAAGGTCCTACTGGTACCACTGTGTTCTGCTTTCATGGGGGATGAGAAAACCGTCTGACTAGGTGTTACCACTAACAGATGACAGAACTCCAAAGCAGGCGGCTAACCAGCTACTCCACATCCTTTAGATGTTTCTAGCAGACATAAATGAAAACTTGAAAAAAAAAATACTCAACTTCCTACAGAAACCCAGAGACTTCACACTCCATACGTCTACCGCACAGAGGGAAGTTGACCAAAACTGTGAGTGTTTAAAAGTATGTCCAATTAACCAAACATATCAGAATAAAGTTGGTGTAACTGATCCTTCGGGAGCTTTAGCAAACAGGAACTGTGAAAATCACACGTGACACATCTCTTCCAAACTCGGCATACACCACATTTGGATTTTCCAGCCGTCCCATGGGCATCTAAGAGCTCCGGAATGTGGTCATGTCTTTGGGCTCTCTGCTGGGGACACACCAATCGTCAGCCTCGTGGTTGGCTCTGTAATGCTTCCAAGCAGCTTTGTTATACACGGGAAGTCTCTCGATGGACTCTGTTGACAGGGCCTGGAGTGGAAAAGAAGTCCTTGAAGTTGGCCACTTTTAAGAATTCATTATCTGAGATAATATACGGCGGCAAACCATAACTACCAGTCCACAGCATTCTACTGGCGTCTAATCAACTAATTACTAACCACACACCGTCTTCAGGGCGGACATATTTGAAACGTGCTATTTGCTACATCTGTGTATGGCACCAATAGCACAGTGACTGGATTTGATGCTTCGGCCACCCCCCTAACCAGCCCGGAAACATTTACCAAGACAGAACAAACACCTCTTGCAAAGTACACACCCAGCCAGGAGTCAGCCGCTCAAAAAGTTGGCTAAGTGTAAGAGCATAAAAATCAGGTATCCACCCTAATGTGTATACAGAGACTTAATTGGAGAACCCCAGTCTTCTTCACCGTATAGCAATGTATTACTGGAAACATTAGTGCGCAGGGACAGAGATGGCTCAGAGTTAAGAGCACTTGTTCTTGCAAAGGACCCAAGTTCAGGCCCAGCACCCACACGATGGCTCACCACCACCTGTGACTCTAAGAACCTAGGGCACTCTTCTGAGCGCCACTCATATCAAGCAGGCATGTAGTACTCACACATACATGCAGGCAAACACTCATACACATAAAATAATCTTTAAAAAAATTAAAAACTGGACATACCAATATTATCATCAATAAATATGAAGCTGAAGTTAAGACATGTTGGCTTTTACACGAGCAGTGCTTGGCCCTTGTGTGACCTCATGTCTGCCCCTCCCTGCACCCAGTGCTGGAGACTGAACACAGGGCCTCATTTGTAGGTGAAGCAAGCACTCTGTCACTGAGCAACATTACAATCCAAATACCGTGTTTGCTTCTCCCGCTGGAAATGAATTTCTGCTTCCTGTACACATCGTTCACTGTTCTACAGCTTCCTGTAAATGGTGGACACTTTCTATTATTTTGACAACAGGCCACTGGCATTCCAAGATGTCGACAATTCAGAATTAGGAATTTCCTGATGATTCTGAATATGTTTTTAAGGGACTAGGTGTGATGACCCCATGAAAATGCTTGTATTCAAGCCGGGCAATGGTGGTGCACGCCTTTAATCCCAGCACTCGGGAGGCAGAGGCAGGCGGATCTCTGTGAGTTCGAGACCAGCCTAGTCTACAGAGCTAGTTCCAGGACAAGGAAACCCTGTCTCAAAAAACCAAAAAAAAAGCTTGTATTCTATGTTTTCCCAAATAGAAAACCCTTCCATCTCTGTGCTCTAAATAGTCTAAACATCTATCAGAATGCTCCATTTAGTGTTAAAAAGACTGCAATGGGAGGACTGGGAGAAGAGGAGGGAGGGAACTGTGGTCGGTTTGTAAAATAAACAAAAAATGTTATTTAAATAAAAAATACTGTACAAATATTGTCATATCTAAGTTCCTCACCAAGACATGTTAAAGAATAACATGGCTATTAAGCACTTAGTCTCTTCAGGCTAACTCACAACACTCTTAAGCATAGCCTATAAAGTGGGTGCCATCTAGTGGCCAGAACAAGAAACTAGCGCACCAACTACGTAATCAGTGCTTTTAAAGTATTACTATTTATTTATTTGGGTGTGTGCATGGTTCAAGCAGGTAAAAATGCTTGTCATCAAGTTAAGAACTGAATTTAATCTCCAAGACCCACAAGGTCAGAGGAAGGAACTCCAGCATTGCCCTCTGACCCCCACACAGGCGTACCCCCACACAACGCACTGTAAATAGTTTAGGTGGCTGGGGAGATGGCCCAGCAGTGAAGAGCATTTGCTGCTCTTGCAGAAGACCTGGGCTTATTCCCAGCACATACATGGTGGCCCACAATCATCTGTGGATCTGATGCTGTCTTCTCTGTGAGCACCAGACACATATGTGGTCCACATACATGCAGGCAAAACACTCATGCACATAAAATAAACATACATGTCTTTATTAGGAACAGGATAATTATGTGCTGGCAGATGGGAAGCACTAGCCCGACGTGTGTAAGCCGCGGGTTCACACACACGAAGGCTGGGTGCTATTATTGCTTGGCAAAATGGCTTGGCAGTTAAAGGCAGCTGTCACCAAGCCCGACAACCATGGTCACACTCCAGAACCCACATGGTGAAAGGGAAGAACTAGTTCTGGAAGGCTGTCCTCTGACCACCATGTATGCACAAACCCATGAACACACATGTAACAAGCAAACAAACAAATGTGGGCTTTAGTTTTTTAAAAAGCAGACCAATGACTGGTCATATGTTTCACATTAAAACTAAATTCACTTTTTTTCCCTTTTTTTACAGTGCTGTAGAGTGAACCCAGGGTCTTTCTATTACACTCAGGATTTTCTACTTTAACCTAATTTTCTATTTCTTTCCCTACTGCCCTCAGCTACCCAAATGGGTGCATACCCGTGTAACTATCACTACGTTTATTAACTAGTATGAGGTTTAGTAAATTCCCATTATACTTTTTCAAACTGGGCAAGGGGCTGAGGAAATAGCTCAGTTGTCCAGAGCACTAGTTGCTCTTACAGAGGACCTAGGTTAAGTTCCCAGCACCTACATGGTGGCTTACAACTGTCTTGTCATTCAAGTTCGAGGGGATCCGATGCCCTCTTCTGGTTTCTGAGGGTACTAGGCAATCACTGTGCATAGACATACATGTAAAAATTAAATATATATATATATACATATACACACACACACATATATACACACACATACACATATATACACATACAGTTAAACCAGGAAGCTTCAGTTATTACCTTAATATAAATAACAGCATCAGTCCCGTAGCCCTCCAAGGAATATAGCTTTAGGTCTCCCTGGAAGTACTGTGCATAGAGGCGTGATATGGGCAATCCATAACCAAAACCAGCCTGTTCAATGAAAAACAAAGTTCTGTTCAGAGCCCCACATCTTTAAACACTTTTCTGACTAAGGTAAGGCCACCAAGTACTGCAGACCCACCAACCTACGCATCTAAGAGAGCTTGTAAAACTCAATCACAAGGAAGGATTAAGCTGGAGTTCGACTGAGCCCATTAGTGCATCAATTCTGTCTATAAAATGACTGTGGTACCTGGAGAAGGCACATTGCTTTCCTTCGCTGTAGTGCTCCAAGGCTCCCAATACAGCTCTTGGCAATGGCATATAAAGCACACTGCTTTGTTTAAGAGCCAGACGAGGAAATGCCTCACTGCAGCTTTAATAGCAATAGACAGGAAGCTCAGGACTCCGCACCATGGATGACCAGCCTTTGTTCTGAACCTGGAGATAATCTACAACAGTCCACTTTCTTAATGCTCACCGACATATCACTTCCCTGCTCCAGAGTCTTCAAAGCAAGCCACTGCTCCACCACCCACCCCGCCCTAGAGACAAAAAAACCAAGCTTCAGGAGCTTCCGAAACAAAAGCAGGTCTCTGCCCACTGCTCTCCTGCCTAGCAGAACCAACCTCCCACCCTCAGTTCCTTAAACACAGAACTCCTGGGTCTTTGTTCAACCCGTTTCCAGTATCTGGTCCTTCTTTACCTGGATAAAATCCACAAACACTTGGGAAGTTAAATGGCTTCCCTCTCCACATCACGCCTTCCATGGCGTTCCTCACAGTGGGCTTGCTCTTCGGTGTTTGTGTGAACAGAAGAGTCACTGACTGCGCTCACACGCAGAGGCTCTGGCCGCTGATTATTATATTGTTATTTGTGTGTCTACGAGTGCGGGCTTGTGTGCACAATGTTGTATGTGTGGTGCTGAGGACAACTTCCAGGAGTTGGCTCTCTCCTGCCATATGGGATCTGGGGACCAAACGACATCATCAGGGTGCTAAGGCAAGCGTGTTTCCCCTGAGCCATCCCACTAGTTCTAAATATTTTATATCCTAAACTCTGTGTGTGTCCCAAGTCAACTACCCAAGTTCCAACTTCCTCCCTGCCCAGGGCTGAGCTGCAACTGAGTTTTCAGCTCTCAGAGGGACCTGCACTGGGAGCCAGAGGACTGCAGGGGAAGTCAAGGCAGTCACCCCCACGTCTTCACTGGCAGGGCCCTTGTTCAAGGGGAGCCTCTGAGAGTAAACAGCACCTAAACAACTATAACTTGAGGTTCGGACCAGTGAAATTAAGAGATCAAACCCTGAATGCTGGGGAGATGATCCAAGTTTGGTTCCCAGTCCCCAGCGCGTGACTAACAGCCATGTGTGACTCCAGTTCCAGGGGATTCAACACCCTTTTCTGTTCTCTGTAGGTGCTGTACACTGGTGCGCTTACATACATGCAACCAAAACATTCATACACATACAATCATAAAAATATTTTTTAAAAAAAATGTAAAACACTGGGTGGGCATGGTGACTTAAGACTCTAACCCCAGAACACTGGAGGCAAAGGTAGGCAGCTCCCTGCGAACTGAATGAAGGCCAGCCTGTGCCTCATAATGAGGTCTTTCTAAATACTAATACTTCAGGGTAAATATCAAAAAGTCGATGATGTTAAAATATCAAAAAAAATCAACTATTACTACAATCCCTAGTTTAATTTTCATATTGAAATAGACTATCACATGGTTTACCACAGAGAAACTGCTGTGACGTCACTACTAAGAGTAGCAGGGAAAACAATTCTTAAACTATAATCTGTCTTGTGCCTATTTCAATTAAAAACTAATCCCAGGGCTGTTTAAAGTCTCTGAAGTTTCAAAGCCTTTTCCTTTCCCGTGAGCTCCTCTGAAATTGGCTCGACAGGTTTTGGGAAGCCACAGTCGGATGACAGCTGCCCAACTCATGGCCTTCCTGCCTCACGTACCAGCGGCACCGCACGGGACGTCTCAACACGAGGCCGGGGTGCAGTCGAGTACATGTAGTTGAAGAGTCTGTCAATCTTCCTCAGGGGAACACCACCTCCCCGGTCACTCATCTGAGAGGAGAAAGATCACACTCTGAGCAAGTCCCACACATCACAGTATCACGACTCAAGTGCTTAGGGGAGAAGACTGCTTTCGGAAGTCAGTCCAGGCTGTGAGCGCAAACCCTGCCCTCAACGCTGCAGCTAACACAAGGTTAATCCTTCTTGGTGGGCAATATAATAATCAGGAGAAAAATAAATAAAAAAGGCAAGGACATGCTACACAGCAATGCCATCTCCTAAGCTTATCCCCTAAGAAACCAAAGTATGCAAAGTATACATGAGAGACCACAAGGACATGTGCTCAAACTATGTTCATAGCAGCAGTATTTGTCATAGCCAGAACCTGGAAGCAACCTATATGCCCCTTGGCCGAAGGATGGATAAAGAAAATGTGGCAGGCATATTTACACAATGGGGTACTACACAGGGGAATAAATTAATGACATTTTGAAATTTGCGGGCAAATGGATGGATCTAGAAAACATCATATTGAATGAGGTAACCCAGACCCAGAAAGACAAATATCATATGCACTCACTCATAAGTGGCTTTTAGACATAAAGCAAAGAAAAACCAGCCTACAATCACAATCCCAGAGAACCTAGACAACAAAGAGGACCCTAAGAGAGACATACATGGATCTAATACATGGGAAGTAAAAAAAGACAAGATCTCCTGAGTAAATAAATTGGGAGCGTGGGGACCATGGGAGAGGGTAGAGGGATGGGGAGCAGAGAAAAGCATATAGCTCAATAAATAAATAAATAAATAAATAAATAAATAAATAAATAAATAAATAAATAAATAAATAAATGCAACGTTGTAACACAAAATCCCAGACAACATTTTAGCGAGTTAAAGGATACAGAACTTTGTACTAGTCTATCATTTTTCAAGTCAAATAACCATCTAGCAGACTGAATTAGTAATTAACTTACAAATTATTTTTACTGTTTCCTTTATAGTCAATATGGATTATTTTCCCAGCCTATATTCTATTTACTATAAACATTCTCAAAAGATCAACAAGTATTCTTAGCCTCTGAGCCATCTCTGCAGCACCCCTCTTCCGTATCTGAATGTCTACTGTGATGTACCACTCACTTGGGGTTTTCAGATTATGGTCTTCTAGATTTCCAGGGTTGGAGTTTGCAAAGCCCCATGGCTGTCTTACTCCCTCGCTGTCTTCTAAACTCTTTGGCTAGCCTGTTACTTGTTCTAGCTTACCCATGTCGTCAAAGCCCCCTGAGCATTACTTCTAATTGTTCCTGACAACTGTTTCCAACGGGACCTGAGAGACTAATAATCTGAGTGCTCAGCCATCATCCAAGAGAGCCTTCAGAAGGCCTAAACTATCAACCATACCGGGCTGAGATCAGCCCAAACACTGCGCTAAGTTACTTCATGTTGTGTAAAACAGTGGTTTTTCAGACTACCTTGCCCTGAGAAACTGCATTTTAAGGATGGAGGGTGAACGGCACCTGGGTGACATATAAATGAGAACTATGAAAACGATTATTTGCATTTTTTTCCAGTGTTGGTTTCATACACGGAATTGCAGGTTGCAAACAATTATCTTCAGAGTTCTGTAGGTGCTATCACAGGCGCTTGGGGCTGAGTAGGGAAGGCACAGTGTTCTACAGCTACATCCGAAAGAGCTAACGCCTCTAGCAGCCAGCACAGAAAGCCAGTGTGTGCTATTCATGGTGTAAAACCCTCAGAACTGGCAATGCCTGAACACTCCTCAGAAGTAAGTCCAGAACAGCCAAGGCACGCTGCGAGCAGCAAGCACAAACGGCCAGATCAGACAGCTGACTGGTACACTCTGGATGTCAGCTGATTATAAAATGAAGCAAAATTAATCTAAGCAAACTGCACTATCAGAGCAGGTAGGCAGGAAGGCTGAGCAGTGGACCAGAGGGCTGGATCTCAGGGCCTGTAGCTTTGACTCTGTGTGACCCTAAGCTCATCTCTGACCCTTGAGTTTCCACAACTATAAAGTAAAAGTGCACGTGCTCCTGGGAAGTGGTGATGAAATGAAATAAAACAGATGAAAAGCTCTGCTGGAAACGGAAGTGAGATTAACGCTCCGTCACACAGAAAGTGCACAGCATTTGAGACAGGCACTGATCAAAGTCTGTCTCCAGGTGTTCCTTCAACCGGAATCATCTGGATTAAGGACCAGAATAGAAACAGACTCAAAAGATAATTCTATAATTTGCCAGATAAACAAAGCAAAGAGGTTATTATCTAGCTGACTGAAATTCTTTCCCTTGAGAATAAATTAAGTATTATAGAAGTTAGACTTATTATATTATTTTTGTATGCCTACACATCCATTAAAAAAATTACCTTCACGGTCAAGTCCTCCTCGCCCAGTGTGACATGAACTTGAATCGGGGGATAGACACCTTTGTCGGCATGGTGCTCCATGGTTGCCCTCATCGCATTCTGAAATACATTAGGATTACATTAAAGCACGGCTTATTAAAAAAAACAATACACTTATAATTTTGAAACATATGTACATTATTTGAATCTTAAGTTTTCTTTGTCACTGGTTTGTGGCTAGGGGAATTTACAGCACAATGTTTTGATCCGTTTCTCAAAGCTGGTGAGGCACACAAGGCCGGCACTCCTAAGCATGGACAGTAACGGGATACGGGCACTGGAGTAGATCTGAGAGCGCCCAGAGGAAGCTGCGACTGAACGCGGAATTCAGAGAGCCCTGGCCGCTAAGACTGAGCTGACCTGAGAGGAGACTGCGGTGTTTCTGTGAAACCAGGTTTCCAGACAAAAGCCACTGTCATGGGCATTATATAAACACGTCACAGCTTATATAAAGCTTTATTAAATATATCTTTACATGACTGAATTTTCAAGGGGAAAACACCATTCTAACACATTAAGGGCCAACTGCTTTTAGCCACTAATGGATTTCTGTAGGTGTTAGGTGAATTCTTAATTTGTCAAAACAAAGCACATTCTTCCACACTTCCTCTCTTAGCTTTCTGTGTTTTAGTATGTTGTGCTTTATTTTCTTTCCTTTGGATTTTCCGCCAGGGTCTTGCCATGCAGCTCAGGGTGGCCTAGCGCTCACACCCTTCCTGCCTCCACTTCAAAGGCGCTGGGCTATGGAGCTACAGGTGTGTGCCGCTACACCTGGCTGGCCTGCTGATATTTTGTGTTATCCAATAGCCAGACATCTCTGCTCCTCTGGTCTGCCACTGGCTGGAGACTGGGCAGCTAAAGCAGGAGGTGGTACAGGCCTGAGCTAGGAGAGTCATGGTCAGCTGCAGGAACCAAACACAGTTACCAACCACTCTCTTTTCACTAACAAGTGCGGGTTCGGGGGTGAGGGACTGGATTCTCAACATAACCAGCACGCTTTTATTGAGTTTTCTGAATCTGTTACAATCAGCAGTTAGTTCTTTAAGTCCAATATAAACAACTTTCTAAAGAAAAGAAACAGAACAAAGGCATATAAGTGGGGCTGGCCCAAGGGTAGAAAGTTGGGAATTACTGTTCCAAATATTTTGGCTTATGAAAATATGTATATAACTTTACTAAGCACCAATCGCATGCTCTGCTATTATGAGCATTTATATATAGTATGTCTTTCCCAATCTTCATAAGTTTCCCTGGGGAAAATTACCTTAGATTCAAAGAGGGCCAAAGTCACATGTTAAGCAACAGAATGAAAACTCAACCCCAGGACTGACTCTGGGGTCTATGTGCTCTATGTATGGAGGGCACCCATGTGTGTAGACACAGGCTCACTTCCAGCCAAGCAGCACGATACTGACACGGAATGGCATATCTCAGTGAACTAGGAAGTCCACAGGAACATGGGTCTTAGAGCAGATTCCTAGGATAAGAAGGGACTGGCAAAGGTTACACGATACTATTTTACAAACCTTGAACAGTTCAAACACCATGTGATAGAGATGGGATGGTACATAAACCACGTGTATTGTCTGTCCTGGTGAAACCGCTACAGAGCAGAAGAGAAAAATGTGAAAGTCCAGAGAGATGTGCTTACAGCATCCTTCAGAACAGACTGGAGTGAGGCGGGGAGACATTAGCTTTTCACAGCACTTCTTCACTGTCTGAGAGTCTGAACCCTGCACACACTCACAGGGGACAAGCGTCCTGCTGCTATTCCTCAATCCGGAATGAGAGCCGCCCATCCTCCTACGCTTTCCTATGTCAGTCAGGGTTATACTTCCTAAGATGGACACCTTAGGGAAAAAATGTTTCACCCATGTAGAACACTGTCTTAGAACTTTCTCAAGGGGTCTAGGCAACACAGACCTCTGGAGAACAAAGGGGTAAGACACCATACTTTTAGAGTACTTTGACCAATAGGTAACTGGACTCTAATTCAAACAATAAGCCAACTCTCATCTGAAAACCTCCCACTTGGAAACAGGAATGGGATATCTTGAAACTGCCCTCCCACTTGGAAACACGAATGGGATATCTTGAAACTGCCCTCCCACTTGGAAACATGAATGGGACATCTTGAAACTGCCTATACAGCTTAAGTTCCCAAACGCTTGTCTGCAGTGTGATTCTTCTTACTGGGTAGCACCCATCCGAATAATCAGCGTGGCAGGAAACCACAAGCAATTCTACCCTCAACTGGGTAGCTACGTCACTACTCCCCTTTCAGAGATCCAGAATGCGGCCTAAAGCCTATTAAAATGTATTTCCTCCCATCACCTTCCTGAATTTTCTTAACCCAGGAGAGGTTTTCCTTGTTAAACTACCATCATCAGTCTCCTTATCCAAAGGCAGGAAGAGCCCATCAGAGAGAACCGGACTCTCACACAGACGGGCAGCGGCTCCCGTTGTCCTTCACAGGACCGGGTCTCTGACTACAACAATGAAAACTGACTCACAATTCAGGAAGTAGAAAAAGGATAAACTTTGCTATGAGGAATACACGAAAATTAAATATAATTTTCTTGGTATTATTTATTTTTCTATCTCTGAAAAAAAATAGCAACAAATCAAAATTATCAGTTTAAAATAGAGCAAAAACAAAACACCAAACTATCTGTCCTAAGAATCAAACTAAATTCGGTACGTGTAGATGATGTGCATTGCACACGTGTATCTTCTGCCTCCACACTTGGTGAAGAAGTTGATGGAAGAGTCCGTTACTGTTCGAGCCAATCTCAACTCACTCCTTGGTCGTCAGAACACCCACTACTGAGGACAGACACCACCAGGCAGGCTTACCATTTAGTTCTTCAAGTTCTAGTTCAGGAGAGTTAACATAATACAAATCACAAAGCCGCCTAGCATTTTCATAGCCATCTAGTGTGAATCAAACAAAACAAAGAAGCATTAAATAAATTTACTTCCGTGTTATGCAACAACAAGAGGCCAACAGCAATGACAAACGAAAATTTAAAATTCTCTGCAGAAGAAGATACACTTTAACAGTCTTAGTGAGGGGAAGGCTCTTTGTGTGACAAAGCCCTCTGAGCCATGAAAAAATAATGACCAAAAATGGACCACAAAACTTGAAAACGTAGGCATGAAAAAAAAATACCATATACAAAGCAAAAGAAAAACAGCAGGCTAAAGAGATTATTATTTATACATTAAATATACATTTACATTGTATGTTTGTTTTTGAGACATCTCAAAAACAGTTGGTAAGGGTTTAGGAAGTGGACACCTTTATTATTTGTTACCTTTTTTGGGAACCATTAAAAATTTAAATACACAAAAATGTTGTTAATTCAGGATTTTTTATTGTTGTTGAGGTAATGGCCTTAATGTGTAACCCCAGCTGGTCTGATCTCGAATTCCTTGACTGGCCCTGAACTCAAGGATATCCACCTGCCTCTGTTCCTGAGTGCTGGGATTAAGGGTGTGCAGTTCTAAGAATCCTGCCTTATACTGGCAAATCACCATATATTTAAGGATGTTCACTAAGATACTGTGAGTAACAGAAGGAGAAAAATGCACACAACCTACGTGCATTACAAGAAGCATAGGTTATAGCACTGTGATACAGTCTACAGAGCCACTCAAAGCCGTGGGCTATGTCCATGTGGCTGGGAGTTTGTAGCAAAATGTCTGAAGCATTCCACTTTCTCAAAGCAACAAACACGGGGGCTGAAAAGATGACTCAACTGTAAGAACACAGGCTGCTAGCCAGGCGTGGTGGCGCACGCCTTCAAAACCAGCACTCAGGAGGCAGAGGCAGCTGGATCTCTGAGTTCCAGGTCAGCCTGGTCTATGGAGTGAGTTCCAGGACAGTTGGGGATACAGAGAAACCCTGTCTCAAGTGAGAAAACAAGAGCACAGGCTGATTTGGCAGAGGACCTGGGTTCAGTTCCTGTATCCACATGCAGCTCATCAGTTCTAGTCCCAGGAGCTCACATGCCGCCTTCCAGCCTCCAAGGGCACCAGACATACGCATGATGTATAGACAAAACTCTAGGCAAATCACCCATATACTTAACATATACTTAAACTTTTTTTGAAAATTTAAAAACAAAAAAAAAACATAAAAAACTTATACAATATGCATATGCACGTGATTTCAATAAAAATGCTTGGTAAGATGCAAATTAAACTGTTATGAACTTTCACTCCTACCACTGGAATATGACAGGCCAGGGTCAGAACCTGAATATTTTATCATACTGATTTATTGTGTGTATGTACATCTGTGGCTATGTGCATGCCAAGGGGCACATATGGAAGCCAACTTCCTGGAGTTAGTACTCTCCTTACAACTAGGGAATTCTGAGGATCAAAGTCAGGCTTTAAGACTTGGCAGCAAGTGTCTTTACACACTGAGACATCTCAGTGGTCCTTTTTAAGGGTGGATGAAGAAAGACTTGAATTTTCTGAAGCAAAACAGAAAAATATACTTACTAACAGCACCAAACTTTACTAACAGAGGATTCTATCAGGAGGGCATCTACCTTACACACTGCATAACCCATGTCATGAAGTGATTTCCAAACCAAACGTGTTTGCTCCTAACATTTTTCTCTCATGACACATGCAGTGGTTATAAGGGAAGAGACGACACTCAATACTTTGGTGGCGTTCACATCCTTCTAGAAAAGACAAATGCACTTACCTTTAATAACTTCGACTACATCGCAGTTTGGATTTATGCTTCCAATGTGTTTTCGATGAGATGGGCTTCCTTTTCCACCAAACAATAAAGCTATCAAAAGTGAAAAGCCAAAGAAAGCACATTTCCAGATCCAAATGATGTTTCTCTAAACGGTACCAAACAGCAGAACATTTTTCTAACACGTAAAGATGACATTTTAAAGTCAGTAAAATGCCTTCTTTGTATAGCAGTGATGTTCCTGTTAAAGGGACACTGTCTAGGAAAATTTAAGAGGACTACACACATAACTAAGTACCTCTTTCAACCGCGGGACACTTACAGTGCTGGTTGAGTAACATTCTAATTGAAATGCGACTCATGTAGAATCGATCCAGAAAGTACTGGACATTCTGACTGGTGACAGGATCCACCCCGAAGCTCTCCTTGTATTCGGTCACACCCTGGGCCATGGTTGGGATGACGTCATTGTGCCGGTTTCTGATCCTTATCACTGTGTCTGTGAATCTAAACAAACCTCTCTGTCAAAACATCCAAGTATTTTGACAAGTGACTTTAAGATACAGGCTGCAGCTACAAAGAGTCCTAGTTCAGAGAAAGAAGCATCAGTGAAGGCTTTCCCATACTTGGTTAAATACATTTCAGATCATAAGGTCCACGAATCTACAAGGTACAAGGATCTCCAAGTAAAACACCCGTACGGCAGCCACACTACTAGGAACAGTGAACAGGTTTCCCTTATCCACTGTTATCTAAGCATCTGAGGCTCACTAATGAGGCCAGCATTCCAGAGACACCTGCCAACGCTGCCAATGAAAAGGCCTTTGCTTCTAGAGAAACACTCCACAGTGAGGCAAGATGGGTAAACCAAAAAGGTCGGCTGTGGATCTCCTCCCCAGAGTTCAGAAAGAAGAACCACTGGGTACAGAAAAGTGAGAAAAGAACTCTGACTTCACCTACCCTGAGTTTACAAAGTAGATGAGAAAAAAAGAAAGCCTGTTGGATTAAAAGAGTTTTCAAATCACACTGTCTTCTTATTTCTGTCAATTTAAGGAATAAGATAAAAGACAGAAGTCTTAATTGTGATATAACAAAACCAATCTCCTAACCTAGCCATTAGGACTCACACTTCCAAAGGAGTGCTTTCCCAAGGACTATTTAACTTACTCCAATGATTTTTTTCATCACTTAAAAACACTTTTGAAATTCTTAGTTAGTAATAAACTTCAAAGGCAAGCTATTAAGACAAATTATAATTTTAGAAAATTCCTCAAAAACAACAAACAACAAAAATTACAATCCCTTCCTTATTTGTTTCTCTCTTTAAAACAAAAACTGTTGAGTGGGGTATAGTAATTCACCTGTAGTCCCAGACAGAGGCTGAAGCAGGCAAATCACTGTGGACTGGGCTACAGAGTGATTTCCAGGAAAGCCTGGGCCACATATTAGACCCTGTCTCGGAAAACAAAAACTGGTCTGGGGAGACAGCTCAGATGGTAAAGAGCTCGTTGTATAAGCATAATGACCCAAGTTCAGTCCGCACAAAATTGTGTAAAACTGCCAAGCACGGTGGCACACGTTTGTAATCCCAGTGCTGGAGAAAAAGATAGGATTCCTGGAGTTCACTAGCCAACCAATCCAGCCGAACTGACTAAGCCATGGATCCCATTTCACAGCAGGCGGATGGGAAGCACTCTAGAGGCCAGCACCTGAGGTTGTCCTCTGGATTCACACACATGCACGGGAACCTGCATATGCATGAACATGCACAAGCAAACATAATTGTTAGAATACAGATGGCGCACGTCTTTAGCCCCAGCATTTAGGAGGCAGAGGCAGGCAGATCTCTCCAAGTTCAAGGCCAGCCTGGTCTACAAGTGAGTTCCAGGACAGCCAGAGCTGCAACACAGAGAAACTTCCACCAAAGGGGGGAAAAAATAGATGATAGATGTCTTCAAAAGTCTCCACAGTAGCATTTATAGGATATTCTATCGTTTCCCTTTGCCTTGTTCCTAGCCCACCATTTATATATTATATATATTCCATCATTTCCCTTTGCCTTGTTCCTAGCCCACCATTTATATATTATATATATTCCACCATTTCCCTTTGCCTTGTTCCTAGTCCCGCCATTTACTGGCTACAAGACCCCAAGGCGCAACCCTCTCTGTGCATAAACGTACGATCTCAGTAGAGTTGTTTCAAATACTAAATGACATCACTCACCCAGAGAGTGATTTTTTTGATGAATATTACTTTCAAAACAAAAGCATGTTTGAGAACTGCAGTTATGCCACCCTTTTAAAAGACGGTCCAAAAAAAAAGCATACAGATTCTGTGGACAATGGTCTTTATACTCTAATAACATTCATTACAAACAGATAATTGCCTAAGTAACCAGTTGGGTTTACCAACTCTGCTCTCTGGGCTATGAGACTGAGCACAGGATTTATGCTATCTTATGAAGCACAGACCACAGGAATCCAGAGCTAGTTTTAACAGCTCCTCTATAAAGCAAAAGCAGCATTAGCAGCTGCCATGTTTCAAAACCAGAGATCTTACATGGAAAACAGACTTGTAAGCTTTCCTTTAAAAATAAATTTTTTGATTATCTGGGTGGCATCTGCACACAACAGTGAACACTGGGAGCAGAGGGTGACTGTCCCTTTGGAACTGGCATCCCCTCCCCAGGATAACAGACCAGGTGGCATGCACGTCACATCTAGATGGTCACTGCTTGTCACATTTGAACCGCCTCTTCTTACAGTGAAGAGGGATGTGGAGTGTGTTTTACATCTGGGCCAGCTCTGCGGCTTATATTGTCTCGCTGCCTTCAGTGCCTGTGTGGGTTGCTATAAATGAATACAGTAACTGTGCTGTAAGTAAAAGATGTTAATCCATCTCCTTAAAGTGGGCCAAAGGCAAACTGAGCTAATCACATTTACACTTTTATATGATGTTTAAAGAATATAAAATCAGGGCAGAGGCAGGTGGATCTTTTTGAGTTTAAGATCAGCCCGGTCTACAAAATGAGTTCCAGGACAGCCAGGGCTACACAGAAAAACCCTACCTCAAAATACAAAAACAAACATAAACAACAAATATATATATCTTTATATTATATATTGTTTATATATAATCTGTATATATAATGTATATTTGTTGTTTATGTTTGTATGTATATATATATATATATAATCTGTATTAAGAATAGGATCATACAATTATACTTACTCGTAAATAGTTTTAGCATCTTCAGCACTTTTGTCCTTAAAATCAAGCAGCTCCTGAAGACTCTGGATATACCTAAGACACAAATCAGAGCTGTTTATTCATACTGTAGAATTAACACAAAGGGTCTTTTCATACTTTATAGTCTTAAATTTAGAATACTCCTATAAATTATGGTTGAAGTAGGATTATTGTTTTCGTTCTCTCTCTTTAGATAGAGTAGAATGCAAACCAGGCATACCACAAGCCCTGCGTCAAGTGCATGCTGAACAAGCGCTCTAGCAGCTGAGCTACACGTCGGTCCTGAAATAAGATTTTTACACCCATTAGCATTTGAGGTGGCTCAGTGTTTAAGGGCACTTCCTACTCTTCCAGACTACACAAGTTCAGTTCCCAGCACCCACAGAGGACAGCTTACAATCATCAGTGCTTCAATACCCTCTTCTGGTCTCCATGGGCATTCACACACATTGCATACAGTCATGTAGACATACACATAACATACACACACAGAGACACACACACAAATAAATCTTTAAAATAAAAGAAAGTACATGCATAGTTTACCATTGAAATCACAAATAAGGGCTAGACATGGTAGCTCATGCTTTTGCCCCAGCACTTGGAAAGCAAATAGATCTCTGCGAGTTCAAAGCCAGTCTGGTCTACACTGAGAGTTCCAGGACAACAAGGGCTAAATAGTGAGACCCCCGTCCCCAAAACAAAAAACAAAAAACAGATGTTGTGAAATATTTGTTTATACTGTAAAGATGTGACTCTGCCTAAGGCACCTTCTGATTGGTTTAACAAAGAGTTAAATGGCCAAATAGCTAGATAGGAGAGAAAAGGCGGGACTTCCAGGCAGAGAGAGAAACTGGAAGGAAGAATCTAGGTGCATGGATTCACCAGAAGACACAGGGAGAACGGGACGTACAGTAAGGAGAATAGATAGCACCACATGGCAGAATGTGGGTCAATATAAATGGTTAATTTAAGTTACAAGAGCTAGTTGAAAACAAGCCTAAGCTAAGGCTGAGCTTTCATAACTAATAAATCTCCGTGTTGTTATTTGTGACCTGGCGGCCCAAAGAAAAATCCAACTACAAACTGGCAAGAACTGGAGGGTGTCGTTTGGTGGTAAAGCATTTGCCCAGTATTTGCCCCTCAACACACACAAACACAGATCAGTAGGCCAAATTTGAGTTAAGAGTTTAAGATTTACATTCTAGACCCTACAAGTTTTTAATCTTTTACATCCCTTTGCACTTAGATTATAAAAACTTCATCATGAAAACTGAACTGTCACTCTTGTGATCATGGGTACATGCTTGTCTTAGTCACAGCAAAAAGAGGGGTACACCTTGCTCTAAGAACTTAAGTGTAAGTGTACTTTTAAAACCTTAATTGCAAATGGTTAGATCAAACCAACAAGTACTTACACTTACTGAAAGCCTACAATCTACACAAAACACAAACGCAATTAAAATCTAAGTTTCTTAATTTACCCAACAATTCAAGGTAGGAGAGCACTTATTTCAGACAAAATGAGAAAGTTCAAATGACTTTCTCAGCATCACACAGCTAAACACAATGGCACCAGAGGGCCAGGGCTGAAAACACCTCCACAGCCATTCAGTTATCCTTACAGTATAAATCCTGCATGCCTGGAAGCGCTGTGCAGGGATGGGGCAAGGGAAGGACCGTCCACATCTGGAAATCCCCGTGGTAGCTTGACAGGTCTTGCTGCATTCAAAAGTCCAGCGATCGTCATAGCTACCACCCTGCTTTAGCCTCAAATTTCCCTGCACTGGCAAGAAAAAGTCTTTTAGACAAAAATGATTTTTAGAAGATATTTAAATCTCTGCCCCTTGTGAGGCAAAACCAGGTTTCAAAAAGCAAGATAAGCTAGTTTTCATGAGGAGCTGTAGGGAATCGGAAAGGCTGCCTCGGAAGATTAAATTGTCTCCTGTGTATCCCATGATTCTCTCTAAACCACTTTCTCACTCAACTACATGAACTAATGGACTTCCGGGGACCTCACTCTCCTTTTCTTTATTTTTTTCTTCTAGTGTGTGTGTGTGTGTGTGTGTGTGTGTGTGTGTGTGTGTGTGTGTCTGTCTGGCTGTCTGTCTTCAGAGGCAGGGAGACCTTGACAAATGCCCTGGACCTGGAGTTACAGGCAGTTATGAATGGCCTGACCTTGGTGCTCTGGAAGGGCTGTGAACACTTTTAACCACTGAGCCAACTTTCCATACTCCTGCTTATCTTTTGATAATGACTTATTTTTAATTATGTGTACACATAAGTTAGGGGAGTATGCACACATGTGAGTACAGGGGTCCTCAGAGAAGGCGTTACAGGGAATCGGGGAACCCCCAGTGTGGGTACTGGGACCAGAACTACAATACCTACAAATAGAAGAAAATTAGCAACTCCATTAATCACATTTGGCAAATGTTTTGAAGTTACTTTTTTTTCCACTTAATACTTGACTCTGTCCATGCATACAAACAGAACTTTTGCTTAATATTTTCCACCTGGCATGGTGGCTCACAATTTTAATTCCAGCACTGGAGAGGCAGAGGCAGGAGGATCTCTGAGAGTTCAAGTTCAGCCTGGTAGTGAGTTCCCTGTTAGCTAGGAATAGTGACCCTGTCTAAAAAAAAAAAAGAAAGAAAGAAAGGAAGGAAGGAAGGAAGGAAGGAAGGAAGGAAGGAAGGAAGGAAGAAAGAAACTGGCTTTTAGCTGGCCATGGTAGCATACACCCGTAATTACATTTCCAAGGAGGTAGAGGCAAGAGAATCTCTGAAAGTTCAATGTCAGTCTGGTATGTACAGTGAACTCCAGGCTGCCCAGGACAGTGTCCCAAAATAACAAGGACCAAGGGCAAGAAGATGGCTAGGAACAGTGACCCTGTCTCAAAAAAAAAAAAAAAAAAAAAAAAAAAGAAATTGGCTTTTAGCTGACCATGGTAGCAAACACCCGTAATTCCATTTCCAAGGGCTCCACTGTCTGCGTTCACACATGGACAAAGGACTGTATAGTATCTTAGCTTCCTCACCAGTAAAAGGAGTGAATCACACCTAGCAGGTATGATTAAAAGAATAAAAAGAAATGTATATAAGTATGCAGCCATCGGCAAAATGGTAGATATTTTTCTCGTTAGAACCTAACACTCCTGCAGAGACTGTAACATAAATCTTAAATTTAGTATCAGTATTTCTGGGCAGGCGTGATTGGTTTTCTCAAAGCCAAGGAATTTTAATCAAGTTCAGTGTTGAGAAGACAAGGCACATGGAGACGAAGAATGCCTCGATTGCCTTAAGATTCTACTGAAGAGCAAGTGCAGGGCAAGAGAGGTGCCCAATAGTTAGGAGCATTTACTGCTCTAGTAGAGACACAGATTGGGTTCCTACCCCCCACAGAAGGCAGTTCAGAACTGCCTTTAACTCTAGTTCCTGGGGATCTTGTGCCCTCTTCTGGCCTCCACAGGCACCTGCACATGTGTGGTACATCTATACTCACACACACACATACACACACATACATACACACATACATACATACATACATACATACATACAGGCAGGGCACAGTGGTACAAACCTTCATTCCCAGCACATGGGAAGAAAAAAATCAAGCACATCTTTTTGAGTCTGAGACCAGCCTGACCTACATAAAGTTCCAGGCCATCAAGGACTACATAGTAGGACCCTATCTCAAATAAATAAATTAGTCTATAACACTTGGAAGAGAGATGACCTCTCTGAATGAGGCCATCCTAGTCTACATAATGAGTTCCAGGCCAGGCAGAGCTATATGAGATTCTGTCTCAAAAAAATAAAAATAAAATAGTAAGTTAGAAGTATTTTCTTTAACCTTGAACCAAGTCCACAAGTCCACTGAAACTGCAAACACAAGATGGGACTCTTACCAACTTTGTACCAACTGTACGGATGGGGTCCGGAGAAGATTGTCTGGAAGGAGGCTTATTTCTTTCATTATATTTGCCAACCTAACAGGCAACTCTTGTCGCAGAAACATAAATGAGGTTTTTTCACAAGCATTTACTGATCCTGAAACCAAGCACAGTGGGAAAGGCAGTAAGTAGAAGGCAGAAGCTGCCAGGAGCCAGGAAGCAAGGGGAAAGGAGAAAGTCACTAGGTAAGGTCATGATGGTAGAATTATCACAGTGAGAGAAAGGGACTGGGAAGCAAACATATATCCAGGCAAGGTTGAGCTAAGTGGTCTACAAAGTAACCCTAACTCCAGAATGACCTTCCGATTCCTGATATTCCAATGGATCAGTACAACAACATAGGTACTTTGTTATAATTCACATTTACTATTTATTTTAGGATTAAGATAAACTAAGTGGGTCTGTTTTAAGGCTTGAGGTCTATGAGTAGAGGTGAGAAAAGCCCATTCTATATGCCCCACTGCCACTACCCTTTAGAAATTCTGATCCCTGACTCTGGGTAAATTTTGACCCAGGTATGTCAAGACTGACTAGATACAAATATGAATCACCAGGATAGAGTTAGTACACACATGGTTTTCTGGCAACAGGAGGCAAAGACTACCAGAACCACGTCAACAACCATCAAGAAGAACCTACTCAATTGTCTGATGCCTGGGAAATTCACCTGCCCCCTTCTCCACTCTTGTATCCAGATGTCTGGCAGAATAGTTGATGAGTATCCATCCCTTGACAAGTAGCTTCCCTTGAACTAAAGTTTTATTTCAGCAATCCATTTGAAACTAATTCAACCTTGCAGATGAAACTTTAGTAGAAACTATTTTGTCAACAGTAGGTATATGATTAAGGAAAACATCTTGCGAAAGTTTAATAGAATATCCATGAACACTATAGTACAGGCATTTAAAAATAAAAGCAAATAAATAAATAAATAAAGCCACCGGGGCCTTTCACAGTCCCTTAAAAAAGAAACACAAGGAAACCACGCTGCAAAACACAATTTTAAGATAAAGTATCCAGCCACGCCACTTATCTCCTATGCCCTTTAACCATGTTATAACCTGACAACACGACACGGAGATAACTTTTTCTACTCCAGAACTTCTGGATTTCAATGTTAGAATATATATATTAAGCCCCCCCCCCCCCCGCATTACTCCTGATGAGAAGTCAAAGGCCTAATTCTACAGTTCCTTCTCCAATCTGTAACACACTGACAAGATCATGCACTTTACACGTGCTTGGGGCAGACAGCTCGTGAAACGAAGTTGCTCTCGGTGGAAACACTAGCGAGGAAAGAACTGGGCCAGTAGTCACTTGTTTTCCTGCCATCACGCCACTCTAGAGGATCATCGCTGTACTGGCACTGATCTCGCCTCGGCAGAACGCCACCCTCGAAGCCGTGTGCGCTCTGGCCTTGAACCTGAGCAATGCTCCCCAGAAGACACCGGGTCCCGAGCGCGCACCTGCGCACGTGCGCGGAAGGCTGCAGCCCCTGCTTTGTTTTTCTCGCACACCCTGGTCTCCAGTCCCGGTTACGTGCCCGGCCTGCCAGAGCGCGCAACCTCCGGGGAGGAAGGAAACACCTAAGACAACAGGGGAGGCGACAAGAGGGAGGAGGGGGAGAGGCTGGGAGGACGGGGCCGGCACACGAAGGCCCGGCCGCCCTCACCGAAGTCCAGGAACTGTTTCATGGAGAGCGGCGACGGCGAGAAGCGCGCGTAGAAGTCCACCTGGCCCGGAACGCCACGCTCCGACTCCGGCCCGAAGCCCGAGGCCGAGCCCGAGGCCAGACTGCGGCTGGCACTGGGCACCGCGCAGCGGACGCCCCGGCCGCCTCGGAGCAGCCTCGCCAGCCTCATACCGAGCCCCGCCGGAGGAGCCGGAGCCCCCGGCGCCAGCCTGCAGCTCTGAGCCGCCGGCCCGGTCGCTACGTGCGGGACGTGGCCGGCCGCGGGGGCGGGGAGCTGCTGTCAGCACCGCGGCCACCGCCCCCTCGCTGTAGCCACGCCCACGGAGGCAGAGCCCCGAGAGGATGGTGGCGGGAGAGGAAAAAGGGGGCGGGCTAAACATCGCCCCTCACTAGAGCCACACCCCCTTTGGGCGGATCCCCGGGAGGAGGACGGAGGCGGGGAAAGGGAAAAGAAGAAAGCAGCTCAGCCTAGAGGGATGGGGCCGCTGAAACCACCCGGAGCAAGCAGCCAGGGTCTTGGCTGACGCTCAGAAAAGGCTCGGTGAAGATTTTGCTAATTCCCAGGAAGCCCGCGGGTGGCTAACCGGATCTTACAGTCCAGCTCGCCCTATGGTGTATCCCTTGCACGCCCACTTTCCTACTTCTCCGTCCTCCCAGTCTCAGCCGAAAGACTCTAGGACGTGCGAGGGTCACCGGCAGTGAGCCTGTTCCAGAAACGCCCCTGCATCATGCAGGTCCCGCGATTAGTGTGTGAAGTCTCGGAGAGCTACAAGAGCTCACCCTTGCCAAACAGTGGAACAAGAGTTGAATTTGGGAACATGGCTCTAAAAAATATCACAACGACTACAGTCCCCGGAAGAGCACATTGGCAGCCCAACTTGCTCACTTTCTGCAAGCAATTTTGTACAGTGCTTAAAACCTCTCCACTCTATGCCTTTCTGCTAACTCATTGTCTTAAAGTCAGTGTGCCTGCTCCATCTTTTCAATGTCTAGAAGTAGTGAATATAGGCTTAGAGCATATTTAACATTTAATCCCACAAAACTGCATAGTCTGCAGTTCCTCATTTAAAAAAAATCATTTCTGTCTTCTCCACGGCTACTTCCCCATACAATACCCCAACATTTTCTGTGTCTTAGGTGCAAGAAAATTACTCTGTCATGGGTGTGTGTTGTAGAATTTAGCAGAGTCGCTGTATCTGGGGTAGACGTTAGTTGTTTTCTGGAAGTACTTTGGCCTTGAAGAATCATTGTGGTAAACAGTAAAGAATCTTGGTGGAAAACAGGGATCGTTTTGGAGAATTGTTTTTCTGAAGGGGCGTTGCAGCCTTTGCATGACTTTGATGACAAAACCCCTCTGGCACACTTGAGGCCCTTGGATTACTGTACACTGCAAAGGATACACAGTAGAGACTAATGTCATGAAGACGTGTGATGCTCTCCTTTATAAAGACATATAGATTAAATTAGGGACCTTGGTATGAGGAAATACTTTACCTCAAAACAACTTTGTGTAACAATCAATAAATACACCTTTGTACGACTGCTGGGGTCAGTCCATCAGAGAGGCTGGGCCTTCCTCCTGTCACATAAGCCTTAAAATATCATCTTGGAGTGCCTTCTTTCATCAGCTAACTCACGCTACACAGAATACCCTGACAGGAATGTGTTTAAGTGGAAGCCTCACTCCAGGCCCTGGCATCCATATACCTGAAGAGTCTGGAATGTTTGAGTTAAGACTTCACCGCAGCCTCTGGCATCCATATACCTGAAGAGTCTGGAATGTTTAAGACTTCACCACAGCCCCTGGCATCCATATATCCAAAGAGTCTGGAATGTTTGGGTTCTGGAAGTTCCATCCCAAGCCCCTTCCCCTGGGAGTTGCTCATCCAGAGTCCACCTCCGAGAAAGCTCACCAAATGATGACCCCTCCCTAGAGATGCTCAAGACCACTCCTCCAGGGTATTTAATGTGTCCCCACCAGAGAACAAACACATGGTTTTCTGGTCTTCCTTCACTGGCTCCTCTCTGGGAAATGGAAAGCCATCCGGGAGCATTGGTATCCATTAAATCTGGTTTTTTTCTGATTCAGTTTGATTTGGTCTGATTCAGACCAAATTGCGCTGGCAGAGAGTCTTATGGGGCTGCAAAACTTTTTCAATATGAAGTTTATCAATTATGTAAAGTACATGTATGATGTGGGATTCCCCTCTGTACACTGTGAATGTGTTTTGTTACCAGCTAAAGAATAAAGTTACTTTGACCTATGGCAGGGCAGAATAGAGAAAGGAGGGAATTCCAAGCAGAGATAGAGGAGAAAGCAGGCAAAGTCAAAGAGATACCATGTAGCTGCTGAAGGAGGCAGAAGCCATGTAGCAGCTCAAGAAGAAAGACATAAAAAAACCACAAACATTGTGGTAAAATATAAATTAATAGAAATGGGTTAATTTAAGATGTAAGAGTTACTTAATAAGCCTGAACTTTAGATTCTCTTTCATCTCTTGTAGTCTGCTGTTTATGCTTGTATCTGTGGTTCCTGACCATTTTCTCATAATTTCTGTTTCTATAATTCCCTTGGCTTGTATTTTCTCTATTGTCTCTATTTCAGTTTTTAAGTCTTGAATAGTTTTTTTTCATATGTTTGACTGCTTTTTCTTGGCTTTCTTTAAGGGATTTGTTGATGTCTTCCAATCTTTTGTTTATCTTTTCCTCCATTTTTTTGAAGGAATTTTTCATTTCCTCTTTAAGGGCTTCAAATATTCTCCTAAAGTCATTTTCTTCTGCTTCATCTATATTTAGTTATTCGAGTCTTGCAGTTCTGGGGTCACTAGTTTTTACTGGTGTTGTGTTGCTCTTTGTGGTGTGGTGTGTGTTTTAATCTACCGGTCTTTTCCTTTGGTTGGTGTAGTTGGGGCTGTCTGTGACTCTGATGCTCAATCTTCCAGGTGCCAGTGGATCCAAGGCTCAGGTGGTTGCTCCTCCTGGTGCATGACTGCCACAGTTCCAGTCACCCCGTTGGTCACTACGTGTTTCTGGATGTCTCTTGGCTCCCGGGGGTTTACTCTACACCCACAGAGATTGCTTGCTTAGGGCTCTTTCTGCTGAGATTGCTGCCTTGGGTCTGCTCTGGCAGAGGTCCTGGCTCAGGCCTACTCTCTCAGCAGTTCCAGATTTGTGCCCGGACCTGCAGAAGTCCTGGTCAGCATAAGCATTCTTAACAGGAAATGCAAGCATCGTGGTGTGGAGGCTATCCATTTATCAGGAATTGTTTCAGGGGAAGCATTGCTTTGGTTTTGTGACAGAATCTCTCTATGTAGTTCAGTTGCCCTATAACTCACTATGTAGACCAGGCTGGCCTCACAGAGACTCACCTTCCTCTGCCTCCAGAGTGCTGGGATTAAAGGCGTGCCTTACTGCACCAGTTTTGGAAACATCGTTCTTTATTTGAAGAAAGCACTTTGATGCAGAGGGGAGATTCCTTACTCAGTCCCACGCACAACCCCTAGCTCCCACTCCTCCCCTCCCCTTATCCTCCTCCCAGTAAGGTTCACCAGCAGCAGGCCTGCAGGAAGCCAGGAGAAGAATACACTTTGCTAAGCAATAGAGGAAAGAAAGGCAGCGAAAGGCTGCCAACAGGCTGGTTCACAGCTTAAGTCCTTTTGTTTTGTTTTTTTCTCTGTGTAACCTTGGCTGACCTGAAACTAGCTACCTGAACTATGCTGACCTCGAACTCATAGAGGTCCCCCTGCCTCTGCTAAGATTAAAGGCATGTACCACCACGCTGGGTTGTAAGCAATCCTTTAATGCCAGCATTCAATAGTTAATTTTTTTTTAATTTTTAAAAAAGCAGTTGTTAGGACTAGATCCTTCATGCCTTTGTAAAAATTGAGACAATTTTTAAAAAATGAATTTTCCCCTAGGAGCTGAAGCCAATAGGGACATCTGCACAGGCGTCTAAGTGAAGGTGTGGCAGGGGGGATAATAAAGAAAAGAATTGACAGCTGGCCACAGATCCAGAGCATTCTGCACTTAGACACATTAGGATAGGTGCTGGTAAAAGAGAAATCCGGGGGGCGAGTCAGACAACTCAGTGAATGAAGGCGCCTGCTGCCACCTTTGCTGGCCTGAGTTCAAGCCCCAGGACCAACTTTGGAGGAAGGAGAGACCTGAGAGTTGTTCCTCTGGCCTCCTCGTAGCTGCTGAGGCACGTGTGCTTGCGTGCACACCTGCATTTGTGCACACACACAAGTAAACAGGTAAATAAAGAAGCCAATTCAATTTAAAAAATGAAAATGAATAACCCACGAGCTTGGGCACATTAAAAATGTAAAGCTTTGACTCGAGCAGGTAACGGTTATGAATTGCTTATGAAACGATCGTGAGCTCCGTTCTACATGCAGCTCCAAGCTCCACAGAAGGGACAGAAGGGAGAAGACATCGGTTGAAAAGGAACGGTGACGTATTTGGTTTACTCCAGTGGGAAGACCCGAGCTAGAGGTCAATCGGTAGTTTTTTTATTGACTAGGCCCTATGCTTTGGGTTACTGTTTATCCTGGGTTGGGTTGGGTTTGCTGGTTGACTTGGTTAGGGTTTCTATTGCTGTGATAAATCAGTATGACCACGAGCAACTTAGGGAGGGAAGGGTTTATTTCATCTTACACGTCTGTCTCACAGTCTATCAGTGAGGGAACTCAGGTCAGAAGCTAAACAGGGCAGGAAATGAGAGGCAGGAACTAATGTAGAGGCCATGGAGGGGAGCTGCTTATTGGTTTGTTCCTCGTGGATTGCTCAGCCTGCTTTCTTACAGCACCCAGGGCCACCAGCCCGCAGGGGTACTACCCACCGTGAGCTGGACCCTCTAACATCAACCATCAATCAAGAAAATGCATCACAGCCTTGCCCCTTAGGGGGCCAAATGACCCTTTCACAGGGGTCATCTAAGACCATTGGAAAACATAGATGTTTACATTAGATTTATCAGTAGCAAAATTACAGCTATGAAGTAACAAGAAAATAATTTTATGGTTAAGGAACTGTATTAAAGGGTTGCAGCATTAGGAAAGTTGACAACCGCTGCTCAATATCAACGTAAAAATGCAGTTCTTACCTCAAAGAAAATAAAAGAGAGTTTATTCAAGAGCCAAATATTGAATCACCGTGGCCTATGAACACAGACTTTAAGTTACCCCAAATTCCATGTTCCAATATGATAACAAGTTTTCTAAAATTTTTTTACTGTCAAAAAAGAAAGCCAGAGGGGCTGGGGAGATGGCTCAGTGGTTAAGAGCATTGCCTGCTCTTCCAAAGGTTCTGAGTTCAATTCCCAGCAACCACATGGTGGCTCACAACCATCTGTAATGAGGTCTGGTGCCCTCTTCTGGCCTGCAGACATACATGCAGATAGAATATTGTATACATAATAAATAAATAAATAAGAAAAAAAGAAAGCCTGCTACACGTTTCATAGTTACTTAAAAAAAAGAAAAGAAAGCCAGAAACCAGGTGGTGGGGGCGCACGCCTTTAATCAAGCACTCAAGGCAGAGGCAGGTGGATCTCTGTGAGTTTGAGGCCAGCCTACAGAGCGAGTTCCTGGTCAGCTCCACTGACAAAAATAAAATAAAATAAAATAAAAAATAAAAAAAGGAAAAGAAAGAAAATCATAAATCAATATTTTTAGAAAATGTTTTGGGGGCTAGAGAGATGGCTCAGAGGTTGAGAGCACTGACTGCTCTTCCAGAGGTCCTGAGTTCAATTCCCAGCAACTGCATGTTGGCTCAAAACCAACATCTATAATGAGATCTGGTGCCCTCTTCTGGCCTGCAGGCGTACATGCAGACAGAACACTGTATATATAATAAATAAATAAATCTTTTAAAAAAATGTTTTGGTAGGGCTGGAGAGATGGCTCAGTAGTTAAAAGCACTGACTGTTCTTCCAGAGAACTGTTGGGAATGTTATTTTAAGGGGTGTGACTTTTGTTTAAGCTCCATTTGCTCAACTCTGTGAAGCTGTATTACTGTGTCTGTCTAAAACACCTAATGGGCCTAATAAAGAGCTGAACGGCCAATAGCGAGGCAGGAGCAAGGATAGGCAGGGCTGGCAGGCACAGAGAATAAATAGGAGAACCCAGAAAGAGGAGAAGAAAGGAGAGAAAGAAGGGGAGGAAGCTAGGCGCTAGTCACCCAGCCGCCCAGCCAGGCATGGAGTAAGAAGGAAAATAAGGCATGCAGAAGAAAGATAAAAGCCCAAAGATAAGAAAAACTGGCTAGAAACAAGCCAAGATAAGGCTGGACATTTATAACTAAGAATAAGCCTTTGTGTGTGATTTATCTGGGAGCTGGGTGGGGCGCCCCCCCCCCCAAAAGCCAAAAGAGCAAAAGCAACAACATACAACAGAGAACCCAGGTTCAATTCCTAGTACCCACATGGCAGCTCACAACTGTCTAACTCCATATCCAGGGGATCTGACATCCTCCCACAGACACAGATGCAGACAAAACACCAATGCACATGAAATAAAAATAAATTTAGTAAAACATATTGGTGGAGTCATCTGGAAGGTGGGTTATAGCAGAGATGGGAAACCTGTGCTATCGGCTCCCTCAGATGCTGTGTGAGGACATTCCAGCTTTTGAGTTGGTGGAAGACAGGAGGTCTGTTCATAGATTCCAAAAGGATTGGAATTAATCACGGGATATTATGTGACTATGCCGCTCGGAGGTGGGAATTAAGTGGCTCTTTGGGTGCTAAAAATAGCCCAAGATATTTGGCTATGGACCTACAACTTTCCACCCTGTCCCCATGGCGGAAGTCAAATCAGTCAGTCAACTTTTTTCCCTTGTTATTTTTGTTCTTTTCAAGATAGGGTTTCTCTGTGTAGCTTTGGAGCCTGTACTTGAACTCGCTCTGTAGACCAGGCTGGCCTCAAACTCACAGAGATCCATCTGCCTCTGCCCCCCGAGGGCTGGGATTAAAGATGTGTGCAACCACTGCCTGGCTTTTTAAAAAAAAAATAAATTTTCAGGCTTATTTTATGTGCATTAGTGTTTTTCCATGGGAACTTTTGGGTCCTCTAAAACTGGAATTACAGACAGTTGTGAGCTGCCATATAGGTGCTGGGAGTTGAACCCAGGGTTTTCTGGAGGATCAGACAGTGCTCTTAACCGCTGAGCCATCTCTCTAGCCCCAATACATAGCATTCTTGGCTCTAGAGTAGTAGAAGCTAGAGAGGGGCTGTTTAGTAACATTCTGGAGTTTTGCCTAGTACTATAAGGCTGTAAGGGCATATACAGAGGTATCCTGGGCAGGAGTCCTGGGGTATCTAAGAAAGCAGAGGGAGCAAGACATTAGGCAGCATCCCTCCATGGTCTCTACTTCAGTTCCTATCTCCAGGTTCCTGCTCTGTTTAAGTTCTTGCCTTAGCTTCACTCAGTGATGGACTGTGATCAGGACATGCAAGCCACATAAACCCTTTCCACCCCAAGTTGTTGATTGTAGTTTGGTTGTTTTTACTCTTTGGCTCTTTGGGGGGGCCTGATACCCAATTCCCAAATAAATCACACAGAGGCTTATTCTTACTTATAAATGCCGGCCTTAGCATGGCTTGTTTCTAGCCAGCTTTTCTAAAATTATCCTATCTACCTTTTGCCTCTGGACTTTTTTTTTTTATCTTTTTCTATTTCTGTGCATTTTTCTTTACTTCTTACTCCATATCTGGCTGTGTTTCTGGGTGGCTGGCCCCTGCCTTTCTCCTCGCCTCCTTTTCTTGCTCCTGGATCCTTCTTTCCCAGATTTCGCCTCCCATTTATTCTGTCTGCCTGCCAGCCCCGCTATCCTTTCTCTTGCCCTGCTACTGGCCACTCAGCTCTTTATTAGACTATCAGGTGTTTTAGGCAGGCACAGTAACACAGCTTCAGAGTTAAACAAATGCAGCATAAAAGAATGCAACACATCTTTGCAGCATTAAATAAATGTTCCACTGCATTAACAAATGTAACATATCTTAAAATAATATTCTAAAACAGCTGATGATTATTGTGTTTATCATAGCAACCGAAAGCACACTGGGCAGGTGCGGAGGTGGGGAGACCAAGAAGACACCAATATAAACTCTGGGCCACCATATGCACCCACACACATGTAAAAAGTTAAAAGGGCTGACTATCATCCAAGGTAACTAGCCCACGATCTCTTCCCCAGTCTGGATGTTCTAGCCACTTAGCCAGCCTGTCAAGCCTTCAAAACAGATGTGAATTCAAAAATAGCTTTGCAGTCTTACCAGTGTGGAGGTGGTACCAGAGGAATCTGTATTAACTTTACTAACCGGCTTTGATCTGTTACTTATTTGCTGTGCACAATAATGCTAGTCCTAGACTGGAAGTCTTTTCCCTGCATCTGACACTGCTTTCTGTTGACGACGCATTGTTTCGGGTCCTTAAGAATGCTGCAGCTTTCGTTTTGCTTATTGCAAGTACCGTGTGTGTGCGTGTAGGTGAGAGAGAGAGAGGGAGGGGGGGGGAGAGTAAAAATGGCCAAACTGGACGAGTAAGATACAAGCAAAAAGACTGCCCAAACATGTGGCTCCCGATCTTAACTGCCTTCTGGTCATATTACCCTCCAAACATTCCCCTACAGGAATTTTAATGCAGAGGAAAGATATAATCCTATCCTAGAATGGATCCTTTTACCACATAAACCGAGTAAAAAATTAAAATCTTATGTGGAAAAGGTCTCTGAATTAATTATAAGAGGAAAATTGAGACTTTGTCATTTAGCAGGAATAGACCCAGCAGAAATTATAGTACCTTTTACTAATGATGAGATTAAAAAAATTATGGGAAGACAATAAACCCTAGCAATGAACTTGTACTAATTTTCTGGGAGAGTTAAATAATAATTATCCAGAAAGTGATAGAATTAACCTTATAAAGAGAACTAATTGGACTCTTCCCTGCATTGTACGTGACACACCAATAACTGGAGCCCCTACATTCTATACTGATGCAAATAAATCAGGAAAGACAGGTTGCAAATCAGAATATTTAAGTAGGGTGGAACAAGGCCCTTATGATACTGTCCAAAAGTCAGAATTATATGCTATTCTCATGGTACTAAGGAATTTTAAAGAACCTCTCAATATAGTTACTGATTTGCAATATGCAGAAAGAATTGTTTTTGCATATTGAAACAGCTGAATTTATACCAGATGATACAGAACCATCTTCAAAAAGTCGAGAGGTGGCTCCTGATATGAGACAGAAACACTGACTTTTTCTTTTAACTGCTTGCTTGGATTTAGAGGACAGCCACTGTCCAACTTCAAAGCCAACTTTGATTTTTTTTCCAGCTTTGATTTTTAAGTGAGTTGTGACTGTAATTATACTGAGAAGTAGGGGAGATGTGTGTGTTTAGGTAGTGAAATTTTACTCTGCAGAGGATGTTGGTGCTATCAGTCAGATTTCTCTTTGCTTGGTGGTTCCCACAGTTAAGGTGGTGAGCGCAGCTCCTACCCAGCAGTCCAGAGCTGGTGGAAAATGTACCTCCACCATATTGAAAGGCCAAGAGGAGTGGAGCCAGCATCCAGGGCTGCCACAATCACACTGCTTACCATTTTAAAATGCTCCTTGTCAGAAAAGGATTTCAGACACACAATAGGACAGATTCAGACATGAAAGACCTCCAAGCAAGACACAGTGTGTTTAAAAATGTTAGTAGGCTTGGGAGAGAGAGGAAAAAGGGTATAGATAGTTATAAGAAGTAAAGTTTTTAAAGAGATAGTAAAGTACTATAAAAGAGTACAGTCATAGATTAAAGGAGTAAATAAAAATAAGCCACATAAAGATGGAAAGTACACAGAGAGTCCTTCAGGGTTCCCGTTTTATGAAAGAACTGCCAGACGTTTTGCAGGATACAGAAGAAAGCAACTGATGAACTCTGCCAGTACAAGGCATAAGAGATCTTCAAATTTCCTGGCAAACTTTCCCCTGAAGCAGGGTAGCACATGGTGGAGAGAGAACAACAACCCCCAAAATTTGTCCTCTGACCTCAGCACGTGCTCTGTGACACCTGTGTAAGTATGTGCACATTCACACACAAACACACCCTGCACGCACACACAGACACACACATGCACACATGCACATGTGCGCGCACACACACATTAAAGCAAATACATTTAAAAACCTTCAATCTCATTTCTATTGTACCGCTTCAGGTACCTTTGGCTGTTCTGAAATTATATGGGACACTAAGAAATATTGCAAACTTTTACTTTGGCTTTGATAAAATACAAAGAAAGGCAACTCAGGTGGTCAATTATAATTTAGAGTTTGCTTCGCATACATAATGCTGGGTTAATAAGCATGAGCACTTTCATAAAAAATTTATTTCACACTTTTATACAAATATCCACAGGTATTTTCCAATTATGAAATTATCTTATAATGCTAGTTAGTCTAAAAACCTACCAAATGCTAACAGCCCAGTGACTTGACTTGAGATGACATTTTTTTTAAACAACTATAAATTTAAGCAACATGACATTCTTGTTTCTCTGTTGTCAAGCTCCCTCCCCACCCTCTTCTGGACATTCATTTCTATAACAGAGGTCTACAAACACTATCAAGATATCAGCTTCTTCGTCGTGTCCTTCGAAGCCAGTATATTCGGCTTCAAGTTACCCAAGCAAGAAACTGAGACTTTTAAATGCTATTAGGACCCGTGGTAGAGAACATTTGTAAACAAGGTATCATTTGTAAAATTATTTTATGAGTGAAAATGCCAAAGTAGAACCAGAATAAGAGTTTTTAATATCTTAAGGGTATAATGTTTTATGAAAGAAAGGAAAAAAAAAGGCTTAAACCTCCAAAGCAACAACGGCACATTGAGCAATGCTTTGTTCTTTTAAAAGACTGAGAAACAGCTGGGATGTAGCTCAGTTGGCAGACCGCATGCACAGAGCCCCAGGTTTGGACGTAGCTCAATTGGCAGACCGCTGGCCTAGCATGCACAGAGCCCCAGGTTCGGTCCCAAGCGCTGCATAAAACCGAGTGTGGTGGCAAGCACCTGTAATCCCAGCCCTGGGAATGGGGGGGTCAGGGTGGGAGGCAGGAGGGTCAGCAGTTCAAGACTATTCCTAGCTACCTAAGGAGCTCAAGGCCAGCCTGGGTTACTTGAGACCCAGTCTTAAAAAAAGACAGAGAACTGCTTTTTACAATCTCCAAACAAATTAGCACCTCTTTGCTGCTGCTTCATATAACTTAATTATTTTAAAGTACAATTAAAAAATCAGCTTTGATAATATATCCAATCTCTGTTGAATATATAGAAAAATAACTGGTTTCCCCCCTCCTATGATTTTAACAAACAAAACCCCAGGCATTGCTAGGCAAGCACTTTAGCAATGAGCTAACCCTCCTGCTCTAGGCCCAAAGGGCTTGTTAAAGAGTCACAAGTCATCTGGAGGAATTTAGATTGGGGTGAACAATTTAAAAAAAAAAAATCGAACATGGACTTGCTGGTTGAATGGTTCCGATGTATTTAAGAAGCTGAGCGCCGTGGCTCTGCATCTGTCTCGGTGCGGCTGTTTTGGCGACAGATGCTCTTCAGTAGTCTCACACTGGATTGGTCTGGATCCACACGCACACTCACGTCAAGTCCTGAATCCACTGTGCTGACAGCAGAGAGCACACAGACCCTAGAGTTCAAGGAGCAAGCTCACTTCCTCTCAGAGTTCTGAAAGTTACAACACGGAGTTCAGAAGTTCCACACAGGGCTCAACACCATGCAACACCCAAGGCCGGGCAAGGAGGAAACATCTTCCAGTTAATCCTTTGTTAAACTCTCTGGGTTGAGGGAGAGCCTGCCAGTGAGGAGATGGTGTCATTTACAGAAGAAGTTGAAGTTATTAAAAACAATCCTTGCGTGTTTATAAAGAACGTTCTCTTTGCGGTAAATACTCAAGGTCAGAAGAAATGACCTCCTAGGTTCTCACTCTGATTGCTTAAACCATCCTGAAGCATCTTTGGCTTATTAGTCAATAGCAAGATGGCTTGAAGGAAAAAAATAAATACATATAAAAAAGTGTAACTAGCATTCAAGTCTGCCGCGCCTGTGCTTAGTCACGGGGGAGGCGGGAACCTGCGTGAGCTGGCATCGGCAAGGACCCTCACTTGTGGGAAATGGAGAGAGAAGGCAAGATGGCAGCAGCACCTCCTATTGCACATTTAAGACAGAACTCTAAAGAGAGACACAGCTATCCAACGGCAGAGTCTTGAGCCAAGGGGCAAGTCACTTGCAGGTTCTCCAATCTTATGAGAAGGACGCTTGTCGGGGCAGGCGGGGATGGCCACTCTATTCTCATGGGTGACGGTGGGGGTCTTCTTCCTGCACTATCAGGAGAGAATGTCCCAGGAGTGCGGGTGGGCAGGCCCCAGCGCATGTATGCAATGTGTCAGTCACACCAAAAACAAAGGCAATCTGGAAAGTTAAATTAAGGCAGTTAAAGAAAATTCCCCTCTGAGTGTCTTAAATTTGGCTGTGCAAAACAGGAGCCTCAGGTGTAACAATATCCACAGTGGAAACCGCGGGTCCCCACTGTGTGCCGTCAGTCTGGAATCGTACTTCAGGTGCTGAGCAGCCTTCGGGCCCACCTGAATTTCTGAGTTGGGAAGAACAAGAGGGACTTTGGGTAGCGCGAAGCTCTCCTGGGTCTCTATGAGTAACTTTCATTTTCACTCCACTTTGTGATCCACTGTTTCTTTTCGAGGTTATCATTGTGTTTTTCGTCTTTGATCTCTCGCTCTTCTTTCCGGATCCGAACAGCGTGGTATCGGGGGACGCTGTCATCGTACCTAGAGCGCTTAAAGAATCCACACTGGAGAAGGGGAGGGGGAACAGAAGAACAAGGCGGAAGTTAGTTAATCTGAAAACCACATGCACTAAACCAGAACATCTAAGCGTTCAGTTCAGCTAGGTCTACTTCTGGAATGCCGAGAACAAACACTATTTTCTTTAAGAAAACAACTGGTCGAAAAGAAACAAACAGTAGGGATAGACAAGGGGAACAGATGTGGGCCTGGAAGAAAAGTCCATTTCATCTTCTTTACCTTTCACAACTTGAGCTATGTCTTGACTAGCGATTTAAGCATTTTGAAAAACAGTGCCTTTATGTAAAAAAAATCATTATATAAATAAAAGATATAATTTTCATATTACTAGATCATTATAAAAACAACTTATAATGTGTGTAAGGAACAGGAACTTGCTATATAGCCAAGGATGGCCTCGAACTCAACAGCCTCCTGCTTGGTCCTCCCTAGTTCTGGGTGACAGGCATGTGTATACCACACTCAGCTTAAGAGCATTTCTCTAAAGGCTTAAAAAAATTACTTTCTATCCCTCTCCCATAAATAAACTGTAAATCAGATCACAAGTCATTTTACAAATACTATTTGGCATGCCATGTTCTTATGGGTCCATTTTAGACTGTTCTCTCCTCTAGGGGCTTTGCATCACTGCACTGGCTAGACTCCCTGGGGTGCTTCCAATGTAACTGCTTCGTTAATAAGTTACAAAGTAATTAATTGTATTGTGTAATACTGTCAGTGAGTCAAGAACCTCCCAGGACTCAAGGGCGGCATCACCACACTGAATTCTGGAGCACTCGCCAATCTCTCCTCTTCGTTTGAAAACAGAAAAGAGAAAAAAGAAGGGAGGGGGGGGGAGTCAAATTATCAAAGCTTATTTACTTAGAGAAAAATTTCAATTCGAACTGGAGTACATTTTAAAAATATACCAGAAATTTTTGAACCAGATTAAAAAATATCTATAAATAAGAAAGATATTTTCCCTTCTTATTTTTTAAAAAGGAGTCTTTTCAAATGTAAAAATGCAGCTTAGGAGAAGGAGCTACATAGAACGGTTGGTTAATGTCCTTACTGTGTGACAGCGACAGGAATGGAGCGTTTATACTGAAGAATGTTGTGTTAAAACAATACATGAGGCAAGACAAAAATCACAAATCAATAGGCCAAATGGGCCAAGAAGTTTTGTTTAGGCCATTTCTATACAGACTCTTTTGCAATGCTAATTATAAAATATGACTGCGGTCTGCCCCATCTAAAAACAGAAGGCAATGAAGTCAAGTCAAAATGGCCATGTTGGAATCACTGTGTCAACGCCATGGAAAGGAGCTGCGGCAGTCACTGCACCCCTCTTGCCCACAGAAAAGAAGAGGGAATCACCAACTACTGATTCCTGTTTCCATGGATTTACAAATCGCAGGGGAAAACATGAACTCAAATCAATTGAGAACCAAGGTGGAGTAAAGTCTCTAGGATGTGAAACACGGGCAAACTCCATTACAACATACTGTACTACCCACGACACTTTGGACTAGATTTTTTTTTTTTCACATCGAGGGTTACTGTTGTAATGGTCTTTGGCCCAGAAGAAATACAAGGGAAAAGGGGAAGCTGCATGCTCAGCTAGCAGAAATCACGTTCAAGCGGCAGTACGAAGCAACCCCAAGCCTGCCCCATCACTCCAGAGCCAGGACAACAAAATGATGACAGGTAGAAGGAAGCCTCTGCACAGGAGAAACCCAAGGTCTCTCTCCCACATGCAACAGGTTACGCAGGCAGTCCACAAAGCGTCTATCCCGGGAAATTCCAAAATGAACAAGAAATCTGGACTGATTTCTCATGCACCTTTGAAATTCCCAGTGGGATACAATGTAACAACACACGGCAGACTGGGCTGCTACTGAGCTCTTGACCCCTAGTTAGACAAACAGTGTGCTTGTTTTCATTGCTGTGGGTGTTGCTTGACAAGAGCACAAAACAACTCACCTGCACGAAAGATTCTCTGTGCATTAACAGACAACCCAGCGTTCAAGTAAAACGACAAAATAAATAAATAAATAAATAAATAAATAAATAAATAAATAAATCCAAGCAAGCAAGCCAGTGTGGACACTTGGAAACATCTGTTAATGGGACACACACAGCAAGCTGTCGCTCTTAAGTTAGCTACCACAACCACAGCAGGTCCCACAGCTAGCGAGGAAAAACACCGATCAATTACCAATTACGGAAGTAGATCAATACTATGCATCGGAAGTGAGCCTCTCTTTATCAGACGGCTGAGCATGGATCTCAGCCTTGTGATAGGTGGCATCGTAATGATCTTTCTTATTTCTCCTGAAGAAACCACACTACAAGGAAGCAAGGTATTCAGTCAATTGCACAGTTCTGTGTTTGTTCGGAAGCTAAAGAAAAGAACACCTCAGGCTTTAACCCAAGTGAGCAGCTGCTGCGCTGGCCACGTCGAGCCAGCATTTAACAGACTATCATGTGGCACACACTGGCTGACTGACTTTTCTATTTGTAGCGGAAGTCTTGAGGTCACCCTAAAAGGAAAATGCATGCACATTGGACTGGAATGTCGGTGAATTTTTTTTTCTTGCACAACAGATTTGAAAAGTCTACACATTCACTTCTGCAGGTTACTGAGACAAGGGATAGAAATATAAACCCTGCAAAATTCAGCCAGAGTCAAAATAAAACATAGATATAGTGTATCTATCTGCTGTTGCTTTAAGTTGTAAGAAACAATATTCTCTTCTGGAGGCCTCCAAGCAACTGGTAATGTGAATTACAGAATAAGTTCGAATGAAGAGGTACTTGCTGTCATTTCCCCTGAATTCTGAACCACCATGCAACCCCTAAATGGCAGGAACCCATGCTCCTCAGCTCAGGTCACTCTAAAAGAGTGACAATGTGTAATCCCACTCTCTGCTCTTACTTCCTTCATTCAACTATGGCGAACTGTCCCTATTTTCCTTCATCTAGTTCATGGGCTGTGGGAACTATCTTTTGAAATAAAATCGGATCAAATAAATCTCCTGGCAAAATTGTGCCTCCAAGTCTGGCAACTCATGAAGGAAGAAGATCTAGATCCTCCCACCACAGGGTTGGGAGCACCAGCTACACACGGTTATTCAAGTTCAGACAAATTTCCATTGAAAACACGACTGTTCCACTGTACGGGCCCCAGGTGACTCCTGGCTATCGTGGGACAGTGCCACTCCAGAATATTTCTATATTACAGCGCCCTCTACCAGGTTTGCACTGAAACAGCCTACTTCATAAACACGGTGGCTATCGGGGTGACACGCAGTGAGTGTGCACAGCCAGGCTGCGGTCAATGAGAACTAGTAAACAAGGGCAGGAAGAAAAGTTCACCAAAAACGAATAGTCTTAAATAAGAGTCTGAGGACTTCTCCTTTAATTCCAGAAGAACCCCTGTGTAAAAGCCACTGTTTAAAAAGCAGGTAAAGGCAGGGTTCCTCTGGTTAGAGTGGAACTCTCCGCTGCAGCTTTGACATGGCTGTAGATGGACAAAGCTCAATTTAAAGATGGCTGAGCTAGATTCCATCTTTCCCTCCTTCCACGGTGCTGGAGACCGAATCCAGAGCCTCATCCATTCTAGAAAGCGGCTTGAGGACCCTAAACTTCTTTCTGATCCTAACACTCCGAGATTTTTAAATACCAATAATTTCATTTATAAAGAAGAATACGAAGTAATAAAGCTGAATTCCACATGGAGTTTGAGGGCCTCAGACTATGAAAATGAAGAATGTCAAAGAACCCAATAATAATTTAATCTGATCTTATTATTGGCAGCTGAGCCCCAGGGAGCTGATACGATTTGTCCAATGTTATATACAGCTCAGGTATCTTAACACTGCCTCTCGCCATGACTACACAAGGATTCAGGACTACCAATAAGACCTGCTCTGGGAAAGACTGACCTTGTGAACTCTTCCAGAGAATGCAAGCTCATCCTCAGGTCTCAAAACCGCAAATTATTTTTTTTCCTGTCAGATAACTGTGGCAAGAGCTCTATATCAACTGTCTGCATTTGTCAGATAAACCTTCTGCTTGCGATACACCCGAGGAAAGCTGACTAAAATCTGCATGTCGGGAACAACACTGGTCCTTGGCCTGGCAAAAGGAAGTGGTTCGGAAGAAGGGGGGGGGGGGCACACTCAAAGTCACAACCCTTCGTCTGTTGTACTCCAGGACACGATGGGAGGGGAGGGGTGGTTTGAGCCTAGCACATTCTGACTTACTTCACCCCAAATCCTCTGGAATGACATATTTGGCACTGTGGTAGGAACGCTAGTATTTCTGCAGTGAAACCCATGAACTAAAAGAGCGAGACTTGTAAATATCCTCTCTCCACGGCACAGTTCTGCCAAGTAAGTCAAACTTTTCAGTTCCCAGAGATTTCTGCAGTCTGGAATTACAGATAGACTGCGGGACTCCCTTACTCGCTGGGACTCACCTTGGACCTACAGAGGTTTCCTCTGTTGACTAATGTTCATAACCATCTACCACCTGGTCTTTTGATGACATGGCCTCTCTACAGGGAGGAGGCAGGGCAAGGTATCACACACTGTGCACAGTCAGAAGACCAAAGTCTAATGGGAACATTATACTGAACCTGGATGTTCATCACGCTTGCTACAGGCTGAGGACCCTTGAGATAGAGTATTCATTGTGCCCTGTTCTGCTCCCAGCCTAGCTATAAGGGCAATGCTTCCCAGTGGCTGTCATGAAGGCTTCTGTACAGAAGGGGGAATTAGTAGGAACTTACATTCAGAATAAACTGCAATCTGTCTATTTGGCTTAGATTTCGGGGTCGATCTTAGCTACAGAAAATGCTAAGCAAGGTAGTAATCTTCAGATTTATTATTTACTAAACATGCTGAATTATGTATAAGACCTCAAAATTACTTCTTAAGACACTTCATACATATCAACAAAGAATCTCTAAATATAAATTATTAGGTCGATAAACAGATATTCCCTGTAAAATTCTCTCAGATTTGGTGTACACTGGAAAAGTTTCATGATAAAATATCGGGGGAAAAAGGATCAATGAAAAAGGAAAATGCAAATGTCAGTGTCAATCCTCAATTTTTTAAAAACATGAAGTAAAGCTTCTATGAGAAAGCTCAATCGACAGACGAGACTTACCTTCCATAGTAAAAACACTAACAGAGCCAGCATCAGAATCCCAGCAAGGACAGCCAGGAGGATGATCCACCAAGCTATCCCTGAATACTGAGCTACAGTCTTGGAGGGAAACACTGTCACGCGAACCTACAGAGTACAAAAGAGAGACCATGATAAACCAGGTGCTGTCAGCTGGCATGGATGGCTTCAATTCTGCCCAGTTTTGCTTCTGAACACATTCTGAGTGAAAAGGTGCATGGATGGACAAGTCACTTTCTGCTGAGAGAGACCCTTTTTCTCAATAACAGAACTCTGCTTCAATGTATTTTTTTTAATCTGGAAACTGGAAAGGTCTAGGTTGTACTTTGTTGCTAATTGAACTCTTAAACTATGTTTTTTTGTTTTGTTTTGCTTTTAAAGAAAATTGGAGAAAACTAAACAATGAATCACCAAGTATCCATCCTTCCCTTGTCAATCTGAACAGCAGCAGCAGATAAACATGTTTCACCACAATTACACGATTTGTTTTGTTTGTTTTTTAACCTTGCTGTGCTGGGCTCAAGCCTTGTGCATGTGTAGTAAACATTGTACCTCCACGTTCCACTTCCAGCCTTCAACCTAGGTCCTTTTGAAAACGATCACACTATCTTTTAGTTAAATTTCCACAAGGTACAATTATTCTACAAGCCTCGGAGTCCAAAGACGCAGTGAAGTAAGGATGAGCTTCATCACAGACAGGTGCCGTTCATTCTTTTTCTTAGGCTATCAGACCCTCATAACAATATGATTTCCTGAAATGGCTTGTGGCCATACTCTACAAGAAAGTGTAGCTTAGCTCAGAGCTTAAGCTGCAGCAATGAGAAGCCTAAACTGTAAGCACATGATCGCTGCAAACAGCTGCCACCAAGTGCCTACTCCAAAACTTAAAAAGTTCTAACAACTCAGTAGAATGTCCATAGAACTTTACAATCCCTAAGACAAGGGTTTCCTTTCGGTGTCATTAAACTTCATGCATTTTCATGAAGGTGGCGGCTTTCCATAGGTACCTCATTCATCAGGCGGGAAAAGGCAGAAAGGGCTCTGGCTCGACAGGTACATTCAATTGCATCACCTGTGACCAGCACAGACCACAGCAGCTTGCCAACGGCCAAAACATCTGCCCCAAATTACTCTGCGTTATAAAGCCCACTCTTACTGAACAGCAGTATAAGTCACTCAGCAAAGGGGCCGTCACCTTTTATGAAACTTAGGATCAAAGGCACCACCCACCCGGTGAGTGCTCTACACATAAGAGTCATCTTCTAAAGGCACACACATCTCAAGTTCTCTGCATTTAGAGTCCCCAGACAGAAAAAATCTCACTGCCCCAAAGAACGGGGTACTTATTTCTACCCATTATAATTTATCTTCAGCACGCAAGAAACTTGGATAGTTACCTGCCTGACTCTTAGGACTAAGATGAGACATGTGCACACACATAACAACATTCCCTTCTTTCCTGGACTAATCGGAACTTCTTTTTTTTTTTTTTTTTTTTTTTGTTTGTTTTTTTTTTTTTTTTTTTTTTTTTCGGAACTTCTTGATACTAAACTTTACTCAGCTTCGCTTCCAGCACTGTAGCATGTGTGTGTTTGTGAGGAATCCATGTGTTTTAACAGGTGCTGGTTTACCACGTAGATTTAAATCACACCTCGATTGTGTGATTTCTGCTTTCACTTGTTTTGATGCAGTCTAAATTTAAAAGTGTCTTATTGAGTGCCAAACACTAAACTCTTGAAATTGGGCAATAAATAAACAGATAAATTTTTCTTAGCTGCTTTTTTTTTTTTTTTGTTTTTTGTTTTTTGAGTCAGGGTTTCTCTGCGTAGTTTTGGAGCCTTGTCCTGGAACTCACTCTGTAAACCAGGCTGGCCACAAACTCACAGAGATCCACCTGCCCCTGCCTGCTGGGATTAAGGGCATGTGCCACCACTACCTGGCTTTTACTTACTCTCTTTTCTTTTTTCAAATAAAAAAAAAAAAGTGAGGTTAGAGTTTGTTTTTTTTTTTAAGGACTGAATTGCACAATGTATTTTGCTTCTACTGCCAAAGAAAATGATCTTCAGACTAGAAAGGGGGAGCTGAGATGAAGATGAAAATGTAGCCCACAGTAAGTGAGGGAATCAAGACTCTCCAGCCTGACACTGAAATTAAGCTCCAGTCTTCAGGCGGAAACTCTGCGCCTTCAGATACCCAAGAAAAGTGCTGGCATGGGGTCCGAGCTATCAGAGAAACCACAGAAAACAGGAGGCGCTGGAAGACTAGCAGCAAGAAAAAGCCTCCGCTTTCAAAAGAAATGGGTTCCAGATAGCAGGCTAGAAACCATTCGCCAGTCCACGAAGGGTTAAGCAAAGCAAGATCAGGTGGAGACCCCAGCTCCATTAGGAGTCTGGATGAGACAGACCGCCCAAGACGAGGTGTTCCCTCCGTGACCAGCAGTCGGACTTGCTATCAGGCCCTCAGGTCTACCACCTTCTAGAAAAAGAAGAGAACTTGAGATCTGGTCTCGGATCCACTGGCAAGTCACAGGACAGTTAAGAGGAGACAACCTTCCTCCTGAAAGTATCCAAGGAGCAGGACAGTTCCTCTCTGTCACTGGAAAGGCTGCTATGTGATCAATGCTTGTTCCAGGAATTTATTTAAAAGAATTCAACTCTAAGCCAGGTGGTGGTAGCACATGCCTTTAATCCCAGCACTCGGGAGGCAGAGGCAGGCGGATCTCTGTGAGTTCGAGCCACCCTGGTCTATAAGAGCTAGTTCCAGGACAGGCTCCAAAGCTACAGAGAAACCCTGTCTCGAAAAACAAAAAAAGAAAATTCAATTCTAGACAGATAGATTGATGGATTCATTCATTCACAAGGATTTTGACATAGGGTCTCACTGTGGTCCATATTAACCTGGGGCTTACTATGTAGCTCAGTTGGCCTCAGACTTGTAGCAATCCTCCTGCTTCAGTCTCCCACCATGCTTGGCTCACATCGACATTCCAGATTTATAGAGAAATATCTCTTTTAGTAACTGCCATTGGCCACACACAGCACAGGCATCCTGAGAATAGCCGCCGCGTCAGGAGAGGGCTGGCTTCATTTTCTACCAGGCTGCACGCTATTCTCCCCCTGTGTGGCTTTTCATCCTGTCCACTGCCCTGCTGAATGGAGGGCTTTATCTAGGTTTCCTTTTCCTGGTGTGTGTGCTGACCTTGGGATTGAACCTAGGGCCTTGTGCAGCAGTAGGAGGCATGAGCTACATAGCAAGCCTTTCAAACCTTTCCTTTCAGAGCAGCGCCTCACTAGATTGCCCAGGCAGGCCTTAGACTCACTCTGAAATCCAAACAGACTAACCAGTGACCCCCTTCTTGCAGGTTCCAGAGTAGTTAGCACATCAACAGCCTGCATTACTAGGCCTGGCTCAGGGTCACTTTTTATCTTCAACAATTCTATTAAAATAGAGCTTTGTGTGGCAGGACCTAAACTGTCCTTTAAGGAACAACAGGGAAGAAGGTGACCTCAGGTTGTGGCACGGTGTAGTGGACAAGGCCAGCTCCGACTCTGGGGACCTAGAGCTCACCTGTGTGCCCGCATGAGGCAGCTTGATATTCTGAGCGGCAGCCGTCACGTCGATAGAGGCCCGTACGAGAATGTCCAAGTAGTTCAGTTTGGAATATTCCTGTGGAAGACGAGAGATGCGTCAGGAAAGTGGTGGGTGTCCCTGGCGTAGCCAATCCTTCCAGGGGGCAGAGTCACACCTCTAGAAATGTACTGTTCCACAGCCTGGAGCGCAGCACGAGGGAGGCCTTGCTGTCCAGCCCGCGCAGCGGACACTTGATGTTCACACACCTCACGTTGACGCTGCAGTTCTGGAGAGGAGACGGGTGGGGGTGAGAACCCGCAGCTCCGGGAAGCCGGTTCTTGTTTATACAGACCCCCACTCGCAGCCCAGAGAGATACTCACGAGGGTCTGGTATTTTCGTTCAGAAAATAAAGAAAACTTCCTGCTGTCGTCTATCTGTTTTTCAGAAATCTCCCGTTTCCTTCTTGAGTTGTGCGACTCCTAGAAGTGACATTCAAAACAGACCCACTTTAGGCAAATGTCCGTCGTTTGCTGCATAAGCCTCACAAATAAAGCCAAATTTACACTGTCAAATAATATCCACCTCTGTCTTAGCTTCTCTTCTTGCCCTGTGATAGCACAGCCCAACAGGAGAAAGGGCTTATTCTGGTTCTCAGTTCCAGGTTACAGTGCATCATGGTGAAGAAGTTAAGGGGCTGAAGGCAGCTGGTCACAGGGCACACACACTCAACAGGGCCGGTGCGCAGCTCAGCTCACTTTCTTCTTCCTATATAGACCCTAACCCAGGGACTGGTGCCACCTGCCTTTACTGTGGGTCTTCTCACCTCAAGAAATTTATCAAAATAATCTTTCACAGGTTTACCCAGAGGCTAAGTAATCCCTCAAGGTGTGCGTAGTGTCTCAGAGATCCCAAATTCTGCCAAGGCTATAATCAGCCATCACATCTTCTTTCCCAGCCACAAAGCAGAGAAAGTCTAAAACAGCAACCTTATGGCCATTTGAGGTTCACCAATAGACTCATAAGTCTGCTTATTTAAGTCGTTTATTCCCAGTGTGATGCTGAAACTTAGGGGGAAAAAAGCTACCTCCTGTGTTCTTGTGTTGCGCTGAACTACGAACACACGGCATCAAACTGTTGGTCGACTGAGCCCAGAGATCCATCCCAGCACCAGCTCAGTGTCTAACTCACAGGAATGATGACAAGACAGGAAGGACAAAAAGGAAGTGTAAGACCCTTTGTATTACCAACTCAGAGAGACTCACGGAAGACTAAGCCAGATAAAAACTTTTAACACAGGCCTTCCTTATACAGGTTGAGTCTCCCTTTGTAAACGAAGACTGTGCTTTCTAATTAGACAGAAAAGGGGAGATGATATGGGATGTACTTCTGTATAAGTGTTGCCTTAATTGGTTGACAAATAAAGCTGTTTGGGCCAATGGCTTAGCAGAGTAAAGTCGGGCGGGAAATCAGAACTGAGAGAAAGAGAGAAAGAAGGCGGAGTCAAAGAGAGGATATGTAGCTGAGGAAGGAGACAGACGCTGGAACCTTACTGGTAGGTCATAGCCTCATAGTGATACATAGATTAATAGAAATAGGTTAATTTAAGATATAACTGCTAAATAAGAATACACCTAAGTCATTGGCCAAGAAATGCTGTAATTAATATAGTTTCTGTGTTATTATTCTGGTCTGGGTGCCCGGGGAAACTAAAATGCAGTCACTGTCTACATCCCTTCTTAGAAATGTGCTTACGATTTTAGAGCATTTTGGATTTAGGATTGTTGGAAAGGGACGGTTGACTTATTTTAAGAGTAAGGATAACATGTCATCATGTTTTTCAATGTTGATGAGTCATAGAGCACGTGAACAACCATGATACCCAGGTACTTTGGAACTGAAAATAAAAGAGGGCTGGGGATGTAGCTGGATTGATAGAAGGCTTGCCTAGCATGCATGAAGTCCTGGGTGTGAGCTCTGGCATTGCATAGTATAGACCAGACACAGTGGCACATGCTGTAACGGCAGCATTTGGGAGGCATACATGCCTTAGCCAGACTGAGTTACTCAGTTATGGATGAGAAAACCATAACAACCAAAGGAGAAGTCAACATGTCAGTGCAGCGGCTTCCCTAGCACAGTCAAGTTTACCCCTCAAAGGTCAGCAGCTCACACCTGGGAGGCAGCAAGAACCGCATCTACGTACCTTCAGCTTCAGGTAATTTATTTCCTCGTGCGGCTCGCAAATGATCTGCTCCAAACCTTTGGATTCGACTTTCACCAGATAGAGCAACCATTTGCCGTTGTTGATTTCCTTGGGCCACTGTATATTCAAAGTCGCCGTGCCAAGGTTTTTCAGAGGTTTACCTAAATTAATCACCTGTCAGGAAACAGCACATTTTGCTACAATATAATCCTTTAAAGATAAAATTAAGTAGCAGTTCCTACTGCCTATAGGCTAAATACCCAGCATAACCCTGCCACAGGGGTGTAAGTCTCCAAAACGGATCAGGAACAGGGTGTGCAAAATAGCTGGGCTCTTTAAAAAGATTCTTGTCATAAAAAATAGAAGAAAAAAGTAAAGGTCAAAAAGAAAGGATCTCTAGCTCAATCCAGGAGTAACTACCATACGTAATAAACCCACAGCACAGGTATAACATGTTCCCAACAGCACAGGGGAAGTCCCGGGTGCACCGATGAACCACTCAGTGAGCGTCCTGCCTGGCAGATGACAAAGCCTCTGCTTCGGCAAGTAGTACCCATATCCTGCTTCTGGAAAACCTCCCTACTCTGAAAATGAAGCAGTCTCAGCCATCTGTACTTAGGAAGACTGCGGAGAACCACATGGCAGCTCAGAGTGAGCGCTGGGAGCAGAGTGACTTTGTACAACAGGGCCAAGAGTATTACGGTGCAGGGTTTTTACAGTACACAGCTCCGGAACCTCATCCAACCGGCGCACAGAGCTCAAACTTGCCTCTTTAGTGTGCCAGATTTAGGCCACGCCCATTCCTGCCCTTTCAGGGTTTAGCCTCAATGCTCAAATTTCAGGACTTCAGCTTGCACCATGGAGACCAAATCCATATGCACAATACATAGGCAGCCGTCACGGTCCGTGTTCAAGTCTGTTAAACTGCACCCAGAGTCACTGCAGGGTGCTCATCGCCGGCCCTCTTTGCAGGCGTATACCAGGTCTACTGTCACCACCCCCAGACTGGGCTTGAGGGAAGGAATAATGGGGACAGTCTGTCAGCCTGGCGAGGGCACTGGGAAAACAAACTACACGGTCTATAAGGTCGACTACAGATTACGCAAGTCCGTTTTCTAGAGACTCTGGGGACAAAAGTATTACTTTGTGTCTCCACTACATGCACACTACAGTTCCACGATAAGGGTAAAAAGATTGATTCTGAACCAAGTCTCTGCTGAGTGACAGTTGCTCTCTACTTGGGAGATAAAGTTTTCAGTTTTCACTGTTAAAAACCGGCAATCACATACAACTGAGCATTTCCTTACGATGCCTGTGATTGGTCACTGATGAAAACGACATATCAAGACTGCATCTCGGACAGACGGCTCCGACTCACCCTGAATTCATATTCTATTAAGCTTCCTACTTCATCTTCAGACTTCATAGCCTGCTCACCGACAACTGTACCTCCAAAATACACCTGCGAAGGTTTTGCGACTCTGTCAAATTAAAAAAAAACACCCGTTTTAGTGCGAATTATAAATGGTTCTTTCAAACATTGATTTGTTATGCCAAATACAACACTTACCCGGAGACCGATAAAAGCAGTTCAATAACCACTTTTGCTTTCGCTGTAATTGGAGCCAAATTATCTTGATTGCTTGTTCTGAAAATGAAAGGGGAAACAATGGGGTTTTATTTAAACAGTCAGTTTTCTCATTACAATTACATCTCTTTTATGAGTTGGATCAGTGCTAAATTCAGTGACTCCAGGGTTCTCACGAAATTAAGTATAAATGGGAAGGTTGAAGTAACTCTTACGTTTCCAACTTCAGATTAATATCCAGATCTGTGGTGTCAAAGGTGACCTCGGTTGTACTTAAAATCAGGTAAAAAGTAACCTAAAAGGTACACATAAACAGACGTCACCAAGGGCCAGGCCTCAGGGCACAGCACCGGTATTTAGTGCACAACTACAGAGTGTGCGGGGTATCACCTACACTGGAATTCCTCTTGAAAGGGTTCCCGAGCTCACAGTCAGCTTGGGAGCCGTTCTGGTTGGCGACACAGCTCAGCTGCTTCTCCTGGGGGCAGAAAAGGCATGGGATCACGGTTTGTTCATGTGCTGAGCAGTCCTGTTCTTTCCCTCCCTGCTGGGTTCTCAAGAAACACTCACAGGGAAAGCCCTTAGTTCTCTGTACGCCGAGTATGTGAGCGTGTCGGGGAACGTCGCGACGAGTTTGGCCTCGTGAGCGTCGTCACCATCTTTTCTGGGATTCCTTGGATCAGAAGGGCCGTTGGTCACTGTTATTTCCAGAGCTATATCCTTCTGATCTTTTAGAACTAATTCCGGGATGCCTTTTTGACTATTAAAAAAAGAAAGAAAGAAAAAGAGACTCTTAACATATGTGCAATTCCCTTTCTAGTCAACTACTTGGAGGTCAGAGTGACTTCGCGTGATTCTTACATTGGAAGGTAAGAGAATTTGTCTTGACTGCCTTCTCGAGTACAGAATTTATACTCCAGCTTAAGGTTGCTGTTACAGACATTGTCGTCTCCACAGCCCTCCTTTAAGAAGTGCACCTGTAAGGAATCAAAGGCAGAGAGGTAAGCTCCTAAAGGTCTTCACAGTTCGCTTCCCTGTGGTGTTTTACCCTCCTCTGTCACACACCTGGCTCCTACTCTGTCCTCTATCAAGACACTTTGACCAGGTCAAGGCAGTGGGATAGAATTCCAAACACCAAAACAGTATTCAAGGTAATAATAATAGCTGGGCGGCGGTGGTGCATGCTTCTCACCCCAGCACTCGGGAGGCAGAGGCAGGTGGATTGCTGAGTTTGAGGCCAGCCTGGTCTACATTGAGATCCAGGACAGCCAGGACTACACAGAGAAACCCTGTCTCAAAAAACCAACCAACCAAAATAATAATGACACTGATTCCAGATCAAGTGGTCATACTTCTCTAGGCTCATCTAGACTCTCCACCGTGTCCCAGCATACAGATCTCACCTTACATGACATGTCCAGCAGGCTACAGAATATTCATTTTCTTCCTACAATGACCTAGGCTGCATTAGACACTAAAGTTTGTCATCGTGAATAGCCTTTTGCTTTGCTAAGTGTTGCTATTCCTTGAGTTTAATGTTTCATTAAGACCTATTTCTTACACTGTGCTGTTCTCAGTAGTAAAATAAAGTATGTCAACTATAGGAGGAAATGATAGGAGAATAAAGGTTTGGCTAATTATATTCTCAGTAAGGTCTAGGGGACAAAAACAATGAACCCAAATACTTTTTGACCCCTAAATTCCATCTCATAGGTCAATTATGGATGCAGAAATAAGTAGTATTTTTGCTTGTTAGCTTGTGTTTTTCCTAGGTAGGGTCTCATTATGAACCCTGGTTGGCCTGGGACTTGCTGTGTAGACCAGGCTGGCCTTGATCTCAGAGATCCTCCTGCCTCTGCCTCCTGGGTGCTGGGATTAAAGGCATATATGATACCACCACACCTGGCCATAAGTAAGTGGCCTGTAAAACAAATCCCTGTTTCTATTGCCTTCAGAGACACTTGGGTCCGTGTTAAGATACGGCAAACACTGGTAAACCAGAAGCCAGGAAGGCTCACATCTGTCTGGACGGTCTTGGCTTCATTCGAATTCAAGATGGGAAGAACTTCAGGAAGTGAATTGACCCGCCGGCGAGAGCTGGGCTCCTGAATCTCCACAGAAGCTGTAATGGGGATGGGGCGCAGCTTGTCTCTGATGTTTTCCTGCAAGGCAAGAAGTGATGCAGGTGAGTGTGGCCAAAGTGCAGACAGACCGCCAAGATGACAACGGCAATGCTCTGATGAGCAGGCTCTAGTTCAGAAACCGAAGCGTTGTGAGCACACCCGAGTTCCGTCCTTTTCGACAGAGGCCACACGCTTGCTCACCTGCAGCCAGAGGGTCTCCTCCATGCACGCCCGCTGCTTCTGCCTGTTCAGGGTTAGCTCCTGAGTATACTTTGGCTCAGAACCTTGGTTTCGAAACTGAACTCGCGACGACAACCCAGACTTTCTTCTTTCTTTTTCAGCTTCAAGTATACCCAAAATCGCTAGGTTGAAATTAACAAACTTGGATTAATTTAAAAAGTGCATCTAATCACCCCCTGAACGACAAATAGAATGAGTTCTTCTCTGGTATTTTAAAATCCACACAACAGCATTTGGCCCCTTTGGCCTCTGCATCTTTTTATTACTTCCGGTAAGGGACCTATAACCATGAAGTTTTAAATCCAATTGTTCTTCCCACTGCTGTTACTATTTTAAGTTGTATTTTCACTGGGCCACCTGGGGGAGCTCGAGAACAAGCTAGAACCTTCTACAGCAGCTGGGAATCAATCAGCTTCTGGCTGAATTTCAGGAACTCACAGAATACTAAAGATAGCCGGAAATACCCAAAGCTCTTGCCTCCTCAGACCTCTTTCAGCCTGTGCTTCGTGATGTAGAGTCTTTGTTATCTAAAAAGGTGTCTGTCTGGGAAAGCAGTCTCAGCAGCTGAACCAGTATTTGGATATTAGTGCGGATAAGCAAGGGCTACACACGTTAAAGGGAGATAAGACTCGTAACCCTAGCATTTGGGAGCAAAGGGAAGAAGGGCTGACATGAATTCAAGGCTAGCTTCCACTACAGTGTGAGTCTGTCAGAAACACCAGGTGGATGGATGGACAGACGGATGGAAGGATGGATGGGCAGACAGATAGACAGATAGAAGATAGATAAATTTGACTGACATTCCTCTCCGTAGCCGGTTTGCCAGCCTAACTAACAGCTTTTATACGTAAGTTTCCAGCCTGGACTATCTCTGCTAATGCGGCTTGGAGGCCGGCCAAGACCTGGACCATCAGAAGCTCACTTCTGGACTCCGGAATGCATTCCTCATTGGGTCACTGGATGAGGCTGCTAACTATGCTTTTCATGGGCCAATTCTTAAATTACTGACGTTCATTAAGCACACTCAGAGATCATCAGAGGAAAGCAAACACAGGGGCATGTACAGAGGGTCAGAAAACAGCCTACAGGGGAAAAACCCCCGCTCTAGAAAACGAGCACCTCACACTTCACTGTTCAAGCGAGGGTGAAAGAACTCTTTTAGAGAGTTTGTGGCTTGTTTGAGACAGATTACATGTAGCCCGGGTTGATGGGAACTGGCTATGAAGTAGAGATGACCCGGATGAATCCGCCTGCCTCCACTCCCCGCGTGCTAAGATTACACGCATGCACCACCAGACCTGGTTCTATACGGTGCTATCATCGGACCAGCACTTTATGATGACACAGCGCTGGGACTGGACCAGGACTCTGTGCATACTCGGCAAGCACTGTACTAACTGAGCTACCTACACCCCTAGCCATGAGAATGTTTGTTCCATGTTCTCTTTGTAAATGAAGGAGGTTTAGAACCATACAGCAAGGGACAGAGGTATCCACAGCCCTAAGACTCTACCTAAGTAAAACACAAGAGCTGACTGCTTTATACAATGGCTTCAAAGACAAGTCTCACTGCCCCTCACCCTCAGCACTGGTTCTGTTCTTGCTCTCCTCTCTCTTCCCCAGCTCTGACCCTCTTATTCCCTCTTCAGAGCCTGACCCAGACATCACTTCATCCAGACTCCCTGTCCTAGCTCCTCCTGAGCCGCTTGGAGGCCACTGCACTGGCACTGCCTGTCTTCCACAGGGTAGAGAGGAACTAAGGACAAAGACTGCATCACCCTCCTTCACCACTGTATCCCTAGCAACTACCACAACACTTGAGAGACATACATCCTGCAGGAAGGATGAATGGAACGGGTAACCAGCTCCATGCTGCTGGAGACACGGCGCGATGCGTGTGCACATGTACACGGTGTGATGTAACTTTTACATGGAAATGGTCGTTATTCAGAGACACGAGACTAGAACTTAGGAGCACTGACAGTTTCGATAGCAATTTCTCTGTCCATCTAAAATATTCTAAATGCCATCGCTGCCAAATGGAATGCTCTCTGCTGGCCTTCTGCAGCTTTGACATCTTCCATTTATCAGTGACCTGCTAGCTTCACAGTGGAGCGGAGGGAGGCTGCCGTGCTGAGTGCCCCTCACGGCAGAAGCACAGGAGGGTGTGGGTACATTAAAACCGTTTATCTACCAAACCCACGCTAACCTCCTGTAGCCCTTCAGACAACTCACATCATCTTAAAATCCTCGCAGGTCACCTCTGCTGGCCTTCGGAGGGGCAAGCCAAGAAGACTCATTAAGGCCCACTTATAAATACCCGTGTGTACGTAACACTGCAAGTGAGGACTGCTGGGTTAAAACAGCCTGGCCCCACAGCCAGCTCACTTGTGGGATACTGGGAGAGAGTCTAAATGTATTAACTTCGGCAAGTTTGTGGAAATCATTTTATTTCATTTTAAAGTTCCGGGTACTGCAGAGGAATGAACAATGAAAGAGTTCTTCCAGGTGAGGAGATCCCCGCATCAGAGGCCATCAAGAAACACTTGGGTAACGGAGGAGGCACTTACTACAAAGGAGATGCATGGTGCATTCTCTCGACTCAGGCAGCGGGTGGAAGGAGCAAGCCAGTGACACCTGACATCTACCTTAAACAGTTCAGAGACAAAACGTCTTCACATTTCTTCTCCAGGCTCAAGAATCCAGTCTACTCTCATTTCTCGAAGTCATTACAAATACAGATAAAAGGCCTGGCGTCCCAGTGAGGACAGTGTGCGCTTTCTTTTCATTAGAAACCGTGCAACAGCTGTGGTTTGGGCGCACGCCTTCAATCCCAGGTCTACAGAAGGCAGAGGCAGGTGGAGCTCTGTGAGTTCGAGGCCACCCAGGTTGCCAGCTAGGCAGGGTTACACAGAGAAAACATATTTCAAAAAAAACCCCAAAAAACAAAAACAGAAACAAACAACAACAAATAAAAGGCATGCAACAAGGGGTTGGGTAAATGGCTCAGTTTGTAAAGTGCTGTGCACACATGAGAATGGGGACCAGCTCAACCTCTAGACTATTGATATGAAAAGCCAAGCCAGGTGTGGGGATGCGCCTGCCGTCCCAGAGGTGGAGACATGAAGAGATGGCTCAGTTGGTCCATAAAGCATTAGCTGTACAATCTTGAGGGCAAGGGTTTGGATCCCAACAATCCACATGAAAAGCCAAGAAGCAGGCAGCCTGTGCTAATAACCCTAGCCCTGGGGCTCACCGACCAGCAGGCTTTGCCAAAGCAACGAGCTTCATTTTCAACAAGAGACCTCCCTCAAGGACAGTGGGCAACCAAGGAGAACACCTGCAGCTGACTTCTGGGCACCACACACATAGAGACTTATACACATGTGCACATACTCATTTTGACAAGTATGTACATACACACACAAACACACACACACACACACACACACACACACACACACACACACACACACACACCACGGAAATCCTGCTTTGGGTACCAGAGAAAGGAAGTAGAACAATTTAAAAGGCAAAGTGCCTTCCATCTGGTTTTGTCATCAATCAGAGTCACAACCCTAGACAATGACTTAGAGGCATTGTTTGAACAGACAGGAACAGTAAACTTAAAGGGCAAGGACCTGTCCTTTGCTGCAGGTCAACCAGAGCTGTGCTGAAGGCAGGAGCAGCAGCTAGGTGTCTGCCCTCTGGGTGAGCCTTCAGGGGCTCAGGGTCCTGTACCTGGGAGCACGGCTTGGGGGATGGAGCCAGAGCCTCTGTGTGTGTGTGGTGGTGGGGGGTAGTGAGGCTAGTTAACCTGGCCAGCGAGTCAGAGAGCGTGCCAGCTGCAGCTGTGCACTGGCTCCCAGCGTTGTCTCTCCACAACCGCCACCCACCACCTCAGAACTGCACAAGCAATTTTCCACAGTGCTTTTCAAAGACGGAACGGGAAGAAGCCATTGTGACAGGAGATAAGTGCTTTTCCAAGTCTTCCTGTCCCAAACCATCTGCTCTGGAAAATCCCAGTGGAGCCAAGTGTGCCCTCCTGATTAAAGGGGAGAACATGGATAAACTTCGTCCTCTAGACAAGAATTTACGAGCTCACTTTGGCCACACTGCGGTTTTGTTTTCCTGTTATTTATGCAAAACTTTCAACCTGGCAGAGAGAAAGCTTTGTTTTTTTTTAAAAGTATGAGGTACTTACATATTGAAGGATTATAACCAGAGGGTTTCGCAGTATATTCGAAACAGGCTTTAACCTTGAGGCTGCATAAAATCAAACACAAATTTCTTAAAAGATGCATTGTCGTGGGGGAAAACTCCCACCCTGTCCCCCAGCCCTCTAAGATCCCCACTGCCCGCTGATGAGTAAATAACAGGGTCCCTTTGTCCAGCCCACCCTTAGCCTTCCCTGTGGCCCATCAGGTCAAGTGGGTCATCACAAAGCTGAGAACCGAGACTGCCCCCAGAATCACAAAGCCAACTCACCATATCCCGCTAGGTGACCCACACAGGGACTTCTGGCGCAGGTCAATTCTGTTAGGGGTCACTGTGACAGTCTTCAGAATGTTAATCACTGGCCGGGATCTGAGGACAAAAGGAATGGAGAACCTAAGCCTTTTGCTATCTTGAGCATTGAGGTCATGCACACAGTAGGCAGCTTTTGCAGGAGTCCAAAGCAGCCTTTTAAACATGGGAAAATGAATGTGTGTAGCTACAACTTCTTCCTCCACTGTGCAAACAAAGCACACAACTAATGGGTAGCAACTTAACGCCACTTAAATTAAACAATATTTAAAATTGTACTATATTAAAAACCAACAGACTTGCCGGGCAGTGATGGCACACACCTTTAATTCCAGCACTCCGGAAGGCAGAGGCAGGCTGATCTCTGTGAGTTCAAGGACAGCCTGGTCTACAAAGCTCCAGGACAGCCAGGGCTACACAGAAAAACCCTGCCTCAAAAAAAAAAAAAAAAAAAAAAAAAAAAAAAAGACTTACTGCATGCAATATCTTCAAGCAAATACTTTCTCCATTATAAAATACTCATAGCCAAGTAATCTTGTATGTTCTTTTCAGACATGTTATCCCTTTATGTTTCTGTTACAAGTATCTACTGTCAAACATAAAAATACAGTTTCCACTAAACAGTAGCTTTTTATGTCGACTGTTCTCTGGGGAGGTATGTCTCATTCCTGAACATTAGGGAAGGCTCCTCCTGCTATCACAGAAATATGATTCATTACCCTCCACCTGTAGTGTTGCTGAACTGTGACAATGCTATGGCCTCCGTACACTCAGTCATCACCAGCAGCCATGATGTTGGCAGCCGAGCTTACTTATAATAAATCCCCAGCAGCAGAGCTTCAGAGTCTACGAACGTGTGCCTTCATATCACTGCGTTCAGGAAGCAGAGGCAGGGAGGTTGCTGTAAGCTCAAGTCTGCTCTGCTCTATACATGTCTTTAATAAAAGTAAGGCTTTTTTCCCCTACAGTGTCTCTGTAAACTTGAATCCTTAACCATTCCCCAGCTGCTGTGCTCCAAGCCCACAAAAATAAATAAATAAGTAAGTAAAGAAAGAAAGAAAGAAAGAAAGAAAGAAAGAAAGAAAGAAAGCAAGCAAAAAAAAAAAGTAAAAAATTCTAAGTCCTACCCTTTGGCTCTGCTCATTACATGAAAACATTTTTTCTTCCCTGATGTGTTCCCTGGTTCTGGGGCAGACAAAGAAGACACCAGAAGCCTTTGGCCCGAGCCTGTCACAGCCACAAGAACACCAGTATATGGTGGCTATGCGCTGGGGGAGGGGCTGGGGGTGGGGAGGCACGGTGGGGCATTCTGGCTCACCTCTCACCCCTGCTGCTCCCCTTCAGAACGGAGAGTGGGTATAGAGTTTCATGACCAGGAGGATTCAGGCAGTACTTTGGGGAGCTTATGGTAAACACTGGCATCTTGAAGAACTTGCTTTTAATAGGAAACTGTCTTCCAGACCTCAGCCTTCTGGAACCAATCCACTAGTTGTTGGCGAGAATACAAGCCCCTCCATGGGGAAGGCGGGCACCAGTATCAGGGCAAATATCCCCACATCCCCCACTTTTTTATCATCCTGTTTCTAAGGTATATTTAGACAGCTGTGGATTTCTAGGACACTAAGTAGACACATTTTTAACTTGAGTTTTGACAACATACCCCCAAAGTTAAAAATTTGTATCTTTTCACTTATTGTACTTACTTATGCATTTTAAAATAAGTTGCCATATGGGGCTTTACATATTGTAGTATTAATCTGTTAATACATACATTTCAAAACATTTGAACACCCTTGGCTGTGTGTCTGCTTGAATTTCCATTTTTCGGCAGAAAACACATACAGAGACACAGTATTGAGCAGGATGGAAAATGTCTTTCCGCGCACAAGGCAGTACTTACTGGCTTATCTGCTCATGGTTAAATTGGTCTTTTACTAGCTACTCTGAAGGTCTGTCATGACTCAGGGGGAAACCTAGGACTTGGGACCTAGCCTTAACAGCACAATTGGCCTCACTTTCCTCATCTGTAAAACAATGCTGAGTTGGTTTTCTTCTTACCAAAATTGTGAAATCTAAAGACATACTTAAAACAGAAAAGCCATGGCATTAAAATAGCACTCACTTATTTAAAAGACAAAATTTCGGATATTTTAGTAGGGGCAGTCAAGCTTTCTTGATACTCGAGAGCTGTGTCTCAAACTAGAACCCCAACTCCCTTTTGATGGAAAGTTTGTAGCCTTTACAGATGGCCAACCACTTTCACCACCAAGGAGTTGAAACATATACAAAGGCGGTGTTTGTAGAAACCTCTCTGACTGCCACCTGGGAGGGTAACTGTGCCTCACAGCGGCCCCCTGCGGTGGCTCAGAAGGCAAGGGACAGTCATGCAGCCAAGAGCAAGAACCAGCACTAACGCGACACCAGTCCCTGAGCTCTGCCACATGCTCAACTACCAAGTACCTGGTAAACTTAACCTGATATAAGTTTCTTCCTTCGGCCACATCAACAGCTCATCGCAGGCACTCTTCTCCGCTTACATCGCTATCTTCCTGTAACTAACTTCTGCGTGAGACAGCTTTCAGAGATCTAGCCCAGTGTCCTGGGAGCCAGGTAAATGGCGAGCACCTCTACTCAGAGGGCCTGGGAGGCCCAGGGCAGAAGACTGTTTGAGTGGAGGAGTTCAAGACCAGCCTGGGCAGCACCTGTGAGCACGGGTCACAACAGTGAGAGTCTCCTGCGAGGGGTTTCCTTCCCACAGGCTCTGGAGGACAACTGAAGGTCAGATACAGAAGCCATCTCTACACCTGCCTCTCTTCTGAAGGTCAGAAATAGAGGCCATCTCTACACCGGCCTCTCTTCTGAAGGTCAGATACAGAGGCCGTCTCTACACCTGCCTCTCTTCTGAAGGTCTAGGGCAATGGCAGGACCAAGCATACAGTTTCACTACACCTTATGGGCCATTTTAAGAAATAAAAATTACTCTAAAGCCAAATAATTTAAAAGACAGAAGAAAAAAAAACTCAAGACAAAACCCAAACAGGTGTGGTGGCATACTCCTATAATCAAAGCACCTCGGACGAAGTCTCAGAAGGACTTCTGAGTGCCAGTGCTTACCACTGCTTTTTGTACCATGGGTTGGAGGGACAGACACACTTAAAACCACCGACAACAGGGTAGCTGGTTAGATAAAACTCCAACCCTTTTATCTGCAGCTAAGTACTGAGTGGCAGGCACAAGCCTCCTGAGACCACACACGGACCAAAGCAGGTTACAAACGCTCTGTGTATTAGGAAGAATTTATAGTATGAACATGGGACAGAGATAAAAATCCATCTTTCGGAGCTAAAGAGTGGAAGGTAAAACCAACTGAAACAAAAGGGGGAAAATATGGTAAATAACAAGAGGTTTTCTTCTTTAAGTGTTTTGCTTTTTCATCTGAACGAAGGTTGTTTTTAAAAATACTATTTTGCTTCTTTTTATGTGTGTGCGCGCGCGGATGACGTGTGTGTGCGTGTGTGTGTGTGTGTGTGTGTGCTGGTGTTCGTGCGTGAGGAGGACCACGGCTGACTCTGAGTGACTCCCGAGAGTCCCTGATCTCTCGTCCACCTCATTCACGGAGGCAGGGTCTTTGACTAAACCCAGAGCTACCGACAGGTAGTCTCACTAGCTAGCTGGCTCCGGGATTCCTTCCTGGGCTGGGATTCCAGGAGGATCACCACACATGGCTGGTTCTGCTGGGCGAGTGCCATGAAGCCCTCAGTCATCTCCCCAAGTCTCTCACAAAGGCTTAAAAGAGACAAAACCTTCCATTAATTCTGACACATTTTTACTCCAAATTAGTTCAACATTAGCAAGATTACACAATTTTTATCATATAACCCATCAAAAGAAAAGTCTTCAAAATTCATATAATCCTTCGCCTCAAGAAGTCACAACATAGTGTAAGATCATTTTGGAGCTTGCTCAACAGGAGTCAAAGATAGCAACACACCTGAATATCGTTACTGAGTCTGAGAGGGAACCGACAGCAACATCAGGGTAGGAATTCCTATCCAGGTCCATGTTTCCGGCGATCGAATAGCCAAAGTAAGGTGTGGTGCCCTCAAGAACCTGAAACACAGGGCATTAGCGTAAACACGGGGCCACTAAGTGAGCTGGCCACCTGCACTTTGGGTTAGGAATGAAGCTCAGTGGAGAGCACTTCCCCAGCATGGACAAAACGGTGAGTGAGAGCCCAAGCAGAGGAAAAGAAAATAAAACAAAGAAAAGTTTATTCTGAGTCAAAATTTCAGTTCTTATAAAAATTATATTATAGTATAAATGTATAGTATCTATTACTTCACACAATTCATAAAAGCCATCTGATTCACACAGTATTCCAAAGGATAAAAGCCTATTTTGTTTATTAAATTAATCAGTGTAGTTTAAAACCAATCTAACTGCCCCTCCCAAAGTCTTATTTTCAAAACCAGTCAGAACTTTTGGGGTCCCAATTATCCGGGTAATTATGATCTTCTACTTTGTTCGCCCAGTTCTAATTCCAGTAAGCGCGCGGCTGAGGGAAGCGGAGCACAGGCTACCCCCTCCCGCTCCCAGCTGAGAAGTTGACTTCGCTCTGGTTTATGCGGATTTCCCAGCTTAGGATTTAAGACATTTTACAGTTGAAACAAGCAGGCCCCTGCATCTGTGTGAGTGTGTCAAAGCCATCTTCCAGTGATACTCTGCAATTCACTGGGCTTGAGAGATGGTTCAGTGGCTAAGAGCATGGACCGCTCTCCCAGAGGACCCTAGTACCATTCCCAACACCCATATCAAACGTCTCCTGTAACTCTAGTTCCAGGGGATCTGACACCTTTAACTTCCTGAAGCATTATTGGTCACCTGTGCATGTGCATGCACACACACACATTTTACAAACACACATAATTAAAAGTAAATGTTTTAAAATTCATACTATTGGACAGGGCTGGAGAGATGGCTCAGAGGTTAAGAGGACTCAGGTTCAATTCCCAGCACTCACATGGTGGCTCACAGCTGTCTGAAGCCCCCGTTCCAGGGGATCTGGTGCCCTGGAACCACACACAGACATACATGCAGGCAAAACACAAATGCACATAAAATAAAAATAATTAAATTATTAAAAGTTCATACTATTGTATACTTGGAACTGAAATACGCATGAAAGCATACTTAAACCTACATAGCACGCTACTAGGCAAAAAGCTGACAGTATTGTAGCGAGGGATCTGGTTACCTGTGTTGGCTTGGTATTTATGCCAGTTGGGGATCCATGATAGATAAAAACCTTCCCCAGATCATCATAGGGAGCTCCAACAGCAATATCTGTTGATATCACATTTAAAAAACAAAACAAAAAACCATCATTTAAAAACTCCAGTGTCTCAAAGATGCCACAAACACTCATTAGTCTATCCCTACCAACCGATCTATGATAGTAACAACCACATCGCAATCACAAGCTCCTACTCACCTGGATAGCCATCTTGATTAATGTCTCCGATATTTTTTACTGAAATTCCAAACATAGAATCTTTGGTCCCATTAAGACGAACTGGCTTCACATTATTCCATCTGCCTTGCTGGTTAATGTAGACATATACTGCACCCCCAACTTCACCATCCCTGTCAAAATACTGGGGCGCTCCGATAACTATATCTTGCCACCTAAAAACACAATGAAGGAAAGAGGTGGGAACCTCTGCCGAAAATGCCAGCAGGCTGAGGGAAATGACCACCAGTCGGGGCTCAATACAAGCACAACACAAGGGGCCTCAAATCAAGAATTTGCATCTCGTCAATTAAAATACTTAACAGAAGATCCCTATAAGCCAAGGAAAATAGTGAAGGTAGCAATTCAAAGGCAGTTTCTAGAGTCAGAGCCAAAGCCCAGGAGGACCGCCAGCAAGGGTCTGCTATTCCGGCACTATTTCCGGCTGGCCCCAAGAGGTCTGAGTCCTCTATGCACTGATGCGGTCACCGCTTCCTACTTTTCATAAGACATTCTGGAGGCTCCAATAGCCCCCACCCTCAAGACACCAACAGAACTGTCATGTAGCTAATGCCATTTTCTGAATGTTTTTGTTTTTCAAATTTAAATTCCCAAGAAACAGTGATCCCCAAACACGAGGAAAAAACATAACATTTACGAGGTAATCCTGTGTCACTGGGAGGATAATAAATGTCAGCTGTGAGGAAGACAACACCGGACAGTAAACTTCTCTAGACCTACAGAAGCCGGTCAACAGCAACATCAGCCGCATATGATAACCAAAGACTCGCTTACCCATCTGCGTTGAGGTCCACCACCGCCACGTCATAGCCAAACGAAGAAGCCAGGCCTTCTCCGTCGAATATATACTCGGGGAGAAGATGTGCGGACTTCATGTCTCTTTTGAGCAAGACTACAGCCCCGCTGTGATTGGCTCGTGGAGCACCAGACACAAAAGTGATGTCATCTTTAGACACAATACCCTTCCCTGAGTCCAATGAAAATCCTAGGAAAACAAAACATAGTCTCGCACATCGATCCTGTACTGGGGGGACGACCCACCCACCTCTCCTCCTGCCTTCCTGTCTACTTGCACATTTGCCACAGGAGTCAGAGTGCTAGCGGAAAGACAGAAGGACAAAGTCACAGCTATTTTACCGCTTTCTATGGATATCAAGACTTTTAAAGAACAATTTATGCTATTTAGTATTTGGATAGCTTGAACTATGGAGAAGCATTCAAACTATGGCCAAGGGAGAGCGAGCTAGACCCCAAAGTCTCCTGGGAATGCCATAGACGCTTGTTACTGAGTGCAAGTTACAGGGGTCTGCGCTGACCACAGTTTACATGAAGAGCACCTACTCTTACCAGTCTATTGGCAATCAGGTAAGAACAAATGCCAATATTGCTACCACACCCTGGGGAGCATCGAATTATTCTGGATCAACTCAGTTCTCAGACACAAACATGCAAAAAAAAAAAAATCCATGCATGGTGATTCACTGTTATTTGAGAATCTCACTTCAACAATAGAGGTGAGTCAGGTATCACTTGGATTAGTTATATACTGTTCAAAGGGTAGGCAACATTGGAATGTCCAATTGTCACGCATGAAGCAGCCCTTCGGGTTATAAACACTGGGATTTGCTAGAAAAGCAAACAGAATTACCCATTGCCAAAACTCCTCAAATGAGCCAGTCTTTCTCACCCCTTTTATTGGGTTTTATTAAAAAAAAAAAAAGCGTCACCACTACTGTTGCAGTTCTCAAATCGTGAGGTGAATTGAAAATATGATGAGCCCCCAAGTTTAGAGCAAGACAATATAAGTGAGCCCAGTGGTGAAAACCGCCTGGCACCTGAGCTCGACCACGGCATGCTTTTTGTATGTGTTTCATTTGAAATGAAATAGAAAATAGGAAGATTTATGCTCTGTATGAATCAAAAAAAAATTTTTTAAATGACCATGACCAAGGCAATTTATTTGTCATCTCAGAGGTCACAAACCTAGGTAGCTATTCATCCTCACATCAGGGGATGTGTCAGGCCGCTCCCTGGGAGGCCGTGTTTTATAAACAAACTGATCGGGATCTGTATAGGAAATGCTGGTCAAAAACAGCAGGCCTGTACGCATGCACGGGACAGGAGAGATGGGAGAAAAACGATTACACTTAGTAAGAGGCAGGGCTGCGCCCCTCGCTGGCTTTCATAGGCATATCGTTTTAGACTCCATGCCCACTGATCTTCTCAAATGAGACCCTCACAGCACTGATCAGCAAAAACTAACAACACACATTTGACTTCTTTCTCAGACATCTACTTTTAAGGAAACCCATTCTGAAAGAGGTAAAGCTGTTTGAGGAAAAAAACAAAACCCTTCCCAGCTCCCTGTGCTCTACCAGTGCTTGTGTTTATAGACCCCAAGGACATCTAAAGGCCAAACTATTGGTGTATTCGCCAGAGCAATGAAACATATCCCATCATAAAATAATCCCTAAATAGCACACATGAGAAACAGAAGCTGCTGGTTAATATATATCCAAGGAAAATATTGGTTTGTTGCTGTTTTCCTTGCATGGAAATCCTTCCTTGTCCTGCAAGGCCACTAACAAACCGCATGCACCCAGCCGCTGTCCAGACCCTATCACTTCCATGAATATTTCTCTCTTGGTTGGGGAATTATTAACGGTGTGACCTTGAACTAGCAAATTAAGCTCCTTCGGTAAACACAGGGAGGAGTGACAACCTTTACCAGTACACTGAACATAGTACCTGACTCACACACAACAGGTGTTTAATAAGTAGCTGCTCTAAATGTTCTGTTCCATGCTGCCTTATCAAGTTTGTACAGGGGGTGGGCATGGTGCATGAATTGGAAAGGGTTGCTTTTTCTTAATAAACAGTACTGTTCATGTGTATTTACACAATTAGAATAACTTACATGTATAGTTTACTCTAGCATACTATTTAGAATTATTTATTTATCCATATCTGCTTTTTTCCTTTTTATTTAACCTTCCATTGTTCCAGTAATAACTCTCTAGTACACGCGTGTTTTGCCCCCACATCATTTTTAAAAATAGGTTACTATGTAGGTTTAGAAGATTTTTTACATTTTTCCAAGAAATGTACAGTAATTATTCTTTATGTCAACTCACACCAAGAATTAAAGCTTTTAAAAAGCCTTTGTGTAATTACCATAATGTGCAGGAATAATTTAGGACACCATTAGTAATGCAAACAAGCCTTGGGAGTTAAGGAACCGGCACTTAGATCCAATCCGGGTGTCCTCCAAGGCGTGTTAGCAGTCCTGGTTGGCCTCCTCTGGGGAGCCCTGTGCCACCCACTGGGCCCTCTGACATGGAGCCCCAGTGCAGTCGCAGGGCCAGGCCTTAGAGAGTGGCAGTCGCCAAGGGAGGACCTGGAAGTCCTGACCTGCCACTTAAAAGTAACTTTGCAAGTGGAACTCTTAAGTGGGCGGCTAAAAGAAGCCCTGAAGGGAGAGGAAGGACCACTTAGCCAACAATGAACACCCAGGCATTTCCTCAGGGCTTCATGAAGGGCCTGCTGCAGGCTCCAATGGCTGCCACCAGCTCAGGAGACAGCGCCTTTGCAAAAGGGATAATTTCCAGGTGACGGCAGGTTCTCCCTGGCTTTGCGGAAGCTCAGGTCAGAGGGGCCAGACGGCAGGCAGTCTGCTGTCACTTCACCAGACTGTCCAGCTGAAGCATGCGCTGAGGCCCCTGGCTCCCACCTGGCCTGCTCTCAGCCTGGGAGCCCTCGGAGGGAGAGTCGCGCAGTGCAGGGTCTGAGAGGGCAGGTACGGGGCCTCTGCTGGCTCCTACCTAGGTAACTGTTAGCAGGAACAGGCACGAGACTTTCATCATGGTCAGTCTCTCCGCCAACTTCATAGGGCCCGTCTTCAAAGATGTTCATGTCAAAAAAAGTGTTATTCTTTTGCTCTACACGAACAATCCCTAAAGGAATGAAATGGAAAACAACAACAATAACAAAAAAAAAATGAAGATGAAACAAAATAAAATAGATGGCACCTAATAAATACCCCTCGTGTTACCAGGACAACAGAAGTCTAGATGAGACAGACATGGAAGAAGTGATGTTGAGATCGCTCAACACGGGCATGCAAGTTCTTAAATGAAAGAGATTTGCTCTAGGAATCCTAAAAATGACCCACACATTTTATGAACTATCTTTAAAACACCAGGAAACTAGATGGAAAATGGAATGTTTGCTTAGTCAACAAAAATCTGCAGAAACCTAAATTTGAATGACATGAACTTGAAATAAATGATTATTTTGTTTCCTTTGATCCTATCAGGTTTCCTTTCCTGTAATGTACAGTGAAATTAATATAACCATCTGCTCTTCTAATTGCTTTAACCAAAATTTCATCTTTCGAAAATTCTATACCTCCTAAAAATATTTCTGTCCTGTTAAAACCCAAATAACAATATAACTTTTCAAAAGTGACATTTCGCCGGGCGATGGTGACACACACCTTTAATCCCAGCACTTGGAAGGCAGAGGCAGGTGGATCTCTGTGTGTTCGAGGCCAGCCTGGTTTACAAGAGCTAGTTCCAGGGCGGTCATGACTGTTACACAGAGAAACCCTGTCTTGAAAAACTAAAAAGAAAAGTGATGTTTCACTGGGCGATGGTGGTGCTTGCCTTGAATTCCAGCACTCAGGAGGCAGAGGCAGGCGGATCTCCATGAGGCCAGCCTGGTCTACAGAGCAAGTTGCAGGACAGCCAGGGCTGTAACTGTTCTCCCTGTGTTGGGGAGAAAACAAACAACAAAAAACAAAACAACAAAACAAGTCATTTCAAGTCAGTGCTGCTAAGAATAAAACTCTTTCTAAATACAAAATGTTCTTTCAGTGAGGTCGAAATAGCCTGATGTGTTTGGTTCTAGGAAAGACTCTGCCAGAGTCAGAGTGGAGACAAACGAAATAACTTCGGGTGTCACAAGGACGGCCACACAGAAGGCTCTCAAGAACCATTTTCAGTAACAGCTGAATTTGTGTGCGTGAGAGACACTGGAAAGGGATTGAGCCTGGCACCTCACACACACTATGCAAATGCTATACACTGGCCTACATCCCTGCTCTTTTCAAAATTAATGTTTTAAAAGAATTCTTTTCACACACACACACATGCAAGCATGCTCTCGCGCATGGTGCAGGCATGCATGCTCACACAACTGAAGGTGCCAGCAAGAGTCCAGAAGAGGGCACTGGATCCCCAAAGCTACCCAGTGTGAGTGCTAAGAAAGTTCTCTGCAAGACATGGGCCTGTATGTGCTCCTAAGCCCAGGGCCATCCTCAGCTCCTACCCCACCTCCACCTCCATGCTTTCTCCTGAGACAGGCCCTTCATCAAGTGTCAAGGCTAGCCTTGAAATTTTGGTTTTCATGCCTCAACCTTCCATGTAGTCATCTTTCCCTGACTTATGGAAATATAATTTATTTTTATTTCTCAAAAAAGTTTTATTTCCAAATGATCATGGATTCTCCATCGTGGATTAGAGCTAGGTTACCCTGTGATAGAGCAGTTTGCCATATAACTCATTAATTTTTCAGAGAAACTTAGGTTTATTAAAGGAATTGACCAGACTCATCTGATCACGAAACGTGGGTCATTTTCCCTCTTCTTTCTCTGTCTCCTTTTCTCACTATAATACTGCCAACCAACCTTACCTCAAATTGCCTCTAATTTTTGTCTCAAAAACCCCAATCTGCCAGTCATCTGTTCTTTGAGCTTACTATGCTATTAGCAGAACATGGCCTAAGATACTACACAATGGGGTGTCCATGCTAACACAGTTCTTTGTATATACCGTTTACACCAACTCAGTGTTCACATCACTGGCTTAAAACGAATAGTTTCTCAAGTAACAAACATAAAACAGAAAAAAATATTAATTACTATATTCTTAGCAAAAAACTCAACCCTAAAACATTTGCATTACTGTTAAATTCACAGTGGAGATTTTAATATCCCACCCACTTTCATAAACACCTTATAGCCCACTTAAAATGTACTAAATCACGGGGCTTATTATAGGAATTTATCTGACATTTTACTATGTTTCTGTAAATACAGATGCCATACCTTTCCAGTTGTAAGTACCCGGGGCTCCAAACACAATGTAATGGAAGTCTTTAGTGAAAGTAGCGGCTACCCCTTGCTGACAGGAGCCGAATTTTTCATGGCCTCTCAGTCGGCCATCACAGAAACTCCAGTCTCCCCCATCCATGTCATCCTCGATCTTGAGATTCTGACTCAGGACGTAGCACCTCCCGAAGATGTCCCTGGACTCCTGCTTGGTGTTCACGTGCTGTCTCTTTTCATAGCGATGCGCGCATGTCTGCAAACGGCAAAGCCTTGCTGTTTAAACCTTCGCAAAATTGGGGCGCCGAGCAATATAGCGATAATAAAGAGGTTGGTTCTTTTTTGTTTGTTTGTTTGTTTTCAAGACAGGGTTTCTCTGTAGCTTTGGAGCCTGTCCTGGAACTAGCTCTTGTAGACCAGGCTCAAACTCACAGAGATCCACCTGCCTCTGCCTCCCAAGTGCTGGGATTAAAGGCAGAGACAATAATCTCCGTTTTCTATAGGATCTTCATGCTACCTCCCACGTAACCCAGTCTGGTGTCTGGAGACAGTACGTCCAAGTCCATTTCACTTACTGCCCCTGTGTAAGAATCAGTGTTCATCAAGATTTTCGGTTTTTTCTAAGTTTCTGTATAAACTCTGTTATAGCAACTAGTCTGGGAAAGAGAGGCAAGATGACCATATTCCGATCAAAAGCGCTTCCAGGCCAGTCTACCCAACAAGCCGCCTCCTATCTGGAGGGTAGGGGTGAATGGGAATAAAATTGATGTTACTGTCTATAATCATTCTTATGGTTAGCAATACCTTTGTCTATAAAAACCAAAAAGTTCCCAGAGCAAAAACAGTCCACTTGGCTTTTTGTCTGAGGAGCAGCTAGTCTCAGGGATATTCAAAACATGTTTATTAAGTTCTTTGGCTCTGGAAGTTTTAAAGACATACGGGTTGCTGGACCAACTCACAGTCTAGCAGCCCTCACAGGAGAAGTGAAGGTTTGGCTTGTTCTCAGAGGTAAACCAAGGCAGGGGTTCTGTGTTTTGTCCACTGCTCTAAGCCCATAACCGACACTGAGGAGGGTGCCCGGTAACCGGCACCGAGGAGGGCTCCCCGTAACCGGCACTGAGGAGGGCACTCTGTAACCAGCACCGAGGAGGGCGCCCCGTAACCAGCATCCAAGAGGGTGCCCCGTAACCGGCACAGAGAAGGACGCCCTTTCCCACACTCACCACCACTTTGCCTCCTGGACCCTGACTCTGGACGGTGACTCCCATCCACTGATCTTCCTTGCTTTCTGACATGGGATCAGCTGCGGGAAGTGACATGGGTTATGCAGACAGTTAGTATGCCTGAATGACTGACTGACTATCCAAACCCACACGGTAACAACACCGAACCAAAAACCCAGTAAGAAGCCATTTTCAAACGGCATAGATCCCAAGCCTAGCTACTCAGGAAATTCAGTTACTCCAGATCAATTTCTTATCTCAAGGAAACAGAAACAGTTGCGTGAATCTTTTGTAAAAATTCTGTAATGAGACATTTGAAAATTGTGTAACTGAGACGGAGCCAACCCCACAGCCGCTCTTTGACGCAGCAGTGTGAGACAAGGCATCTAAACGAACAGGGAGTGGGCTCTCTCTGCCCGCGCCCCCCCCCCCCCCGCCCCCATTCATTGTGACAGTGCGAACTGTTCTCTTCTTAGCCAGGAAAGAGGGAGAGAAAATGCGCAGAGATACCACCATGCGCTCACTGCAGTATCAGCCGCAATCTATGCTAACCCCTTATTTTTGCCTTTCTAAACAAGAACCAAAATGCCAGGGGGGATGTCCAGATACTAAGATTCCCAGAGACAGTTTGTCTTTTCTTTATTTATATATCTCTACTTTTAAGTTTTTTTTTTAACTTTTCTGTGATTAACACGTAATATTTCCTAACCGGAAGACCAGCACGCTATTCCTAAAGGATACAGACGAGAACGGAAGCATGAGCCTGCGTCTCTACTTAGGCCAATAATCAAATTTGGCTTCTCAGAAGCTTCTCGGAACACTAATGGCTCTGTTCAATCTACGGGAAGCCAGGTAAATGAGCTGGTGACACACCTGGACTCCATGATGGCATCTTCTCGCTACGCGGAGGCTTCTAAAACGGGATATTAAAATAAGAGGGAAATAGCCCTGTCTTTCGGAGTCACTGGTTTTAGCTGGGTAAGAGCCTGGTGTTTCAAAGACCTGTCCATGGAACAACGACAATGTATGGGACTCAACGGCAGAACATGTGACCCTTTCAACACCCCATGTGGGGAAACGGTCACATTACATGATTAGTAAGTATATCCATTTTCGGTTCTGGCCGCTCCTAAAGTTTTTTGAAAATTATTTTGACTGAACCCTATCTCATCAATGAATGCATCTTGGTCTTTAGGGAAGATATTATTCAAGCTGGTCAGTTCTCATTTTGGAGTTTTCTCATATTTAAATCCTTTCAGGACCAGAGATGCAATCTGGGGGTAGAGAGCTCGCTTAGGACCCACAGGCACTGAGTTAGAGCCCTAGCATCACTAAAACAAACAAAATAAACACATGAATCAAATTAATAATACATAAAAATAGACAAAACAGTCTTTCCCCTAAAAATTTAACAGCAGGTGATGTTTTGACTGCTTAAATACATGATAGGCACGTTTAATTTTCTTCACAGCTGTGAACTGAATTTTGCAACCGTCTCAACATACCACTAGGTGGCAACATAAACACGTCACTGTAGTTAACCCAGATTAAACAAACGTAGCAAACTGGCCCACTTCAGTGTGGTTTAGAGAAGTATTTTCAGGGCAAATAAAACAGTCAAGACTGACAAAATTAAAAGTGGTCCTTTCTGTAAGAATAAATTCTTGTGACTCCTGTCCCAGCACGGTACAGATAGGCTGGCCAAATGAACAAGGGAGAGAGAACATACCGTCATTATCAAACTCAATCCGCGTGCAAGGTCCCCGAGAGGTGATGTCACAGCTGTACAGACCCCCTGTTCTGTTCGCCCTCTGCAGTGGAAGTGCTTCTGCCCGAGGGGCCCCCACAAGCAGCCTGGAGATAAAACAGAAAGAATTTAGAGACTCGCACATACTATACTTTCCGCCAGAACCCAGAGCTAAGGGCGCTATCCTCTGCCATGCAGCTGAGGAGTTGGGGACAAAAACGCTCTTGCAGCACAGGCAGCAAGGCCTCGCAACTGGGGCACAATGACACCCCATATCCACAAAGGGAGAGGGAGCCTGTCCCTCCCAGAATCAGCAGCAGTAGCTGGGTGCGATTCCAGTGTCCAAAGACACTCTTCAAGGAACAAGCACGGAACACGGACCGCAGCCGAACAATTCACACTCCCAACTTGGGTGGGAAGCAGCCATCACCTTGCATCTGTAAGTACACGTTGCTTTCCAACCTGAGCCGCGAGGTATCTCTGACTACACCTCGCTTTGCAGCGGCTGATCTACAGATTCAGAATCCAACTTCTGACAAAAGCATAACTCAGTGACTCCTGCAACCTGTCTCTCCCCTTATTTTTCTTCCTCAGCTTTATTGATTGACATCCTGGGTCACTTAAAGGGCAATACTTTCGCCTTACAGGTGCCCGATACAAGCTCTGCCCTATCACCCAGGATGTGGGATGAAAATGCAGCTTCCTTCTCACCCCAGATTTCCCCAGGAGCAGCTCCTAAGCCAATCTCACATCCTCATTTCTGCTATTTCACCCCCAGAGGGGCTGGCCCTGCATCAAGTTTACAACCTCTGGGGTCTGCTTGACAAAGGAACACACAGTGCGAGAGAGATAGAGAGAAAGAACACACACCTGACCACAAGGAGAAGTAAAGGCTGGAAGTTGGGGGTACAAGACTGGGAGTGGAAAACATGGCTGGGAACAGAAGCCAATACAAACAACAGACCCTAGTGAAGAGAGCGCAAGTCACACTTGGTCCAAGAAGCCTGCAGAGCCAGGTGCAGAAGGAACAAAACAAACACCCTCCGCCCCCCCGCCCCCCCACCTCTTCCTAGCTGGGATGGATCCCAGAAAAGGAGCCAATGTGCTAGCGGATACACTGCTGCAGGTGCAATCAGAGTGAAGGGACTCACCTCCGCCCAGGAGAATAATGGTGGCCTCCGTGGGGACAGCCGGCTGCCCTTCCTCCCATAGCCCCAGGCAGCTGGCACTGCCAGCTCCTACCTGCAAGTCTATCCTAGACCTGAAAAGGCGGAACAGCACACACCAAGGCACAGAACTGAAAGCAGAGACTTAGCAACTGTTCCAGGTTCCTAGAATTTCTCAATCAATAGGGGGTATGGGGAAGGCCAAGTTGCAGGGGTCTGTAAGGACCCACCGCGAGTCATATCTATCTGAGTAATGTCCCAGCTCCTGGTGGTGAACAGCCTTACATGCTTGCCAGATGGGATGGACCCCGTGCTAGGGAGCAGGAGAAGCGAGCAATGAGCTGAGCTACAGGCCCAGATGAAGCTAGGAGCCTGCACTCTCGGATTCGATAGGAAAAAAAGGCCTTGGCAGGGGTTAATTATGAACCCTTTGGGTTTCGCAGCTAGGTGCCAGTCAGGACAAAACCACCCAGCCGTGTCACTGATCCTTCAGAACACTTCCCAAGAAGCAAAGCTCAACACCGGAGAAGTTTAAAAGTGGACACACTGAGATAAAACCTGCTCCGTATACTGACAGAGTCAAGACCGATTCCCAACAGGCAGAGGGAGAAAGAACCCAGGCCCAATCACAGCTGGTGGGTAAAGGTAACCAACCGCCAAGCGGAGGATCTGAAGGGCAGCTCAGCCCACCTGGACCGTTTTTCCCTCCTCTCTAACCACTTCCTCTTACACACACCCAAGGAGGCTAAGTGTGGCAGGTAGGCTGCTTCCTGTTTACCCCGCTCCTCCTTCATTTCAGTTCAGGGCTGATTCCTTCAACAAACTCTGCCTCCATCCAGGGCACATAAGCAATGACCTCCCGCTCACACTCAGGTGTGGGAGCGCCTGATCCATAACGTAAGCAGCTCATAAAAGGACATGGAGGCAGAGGCATCAAGTGGACAATTGCTCTGTGGAAGGAGTGCCACCAGGAAGTGACAGGGGAGGCAGAACAGCACAGGCAGACTCGCTTTGCTTCCAGGGATCTCATCCTGCCTGACGCTGCGACCCTTTAATACGGTTCCTCACGTTATGGCGACCCCACCCACCCTTAAATTCCGTTATTTTCATTGCTACTTCATAACTGTAATGTTGCTACTGTTATGAATCATAATGCAAATACCTAATATGCAGGATATCTGATTCACGACCACTGTGAAAGGGTCCTTGGAGCCCCACTCAAAAAGGGTGGAAAAGGGGTAGCAATCCACAGGTTGAGAACCACTGGGCTAGAAGCTGTAGGGGAGTGCGGTCTGGATGTGAGTGGAGCTGGAGGAGAAGGTCCTGTGGAAGACTGGCTCAGGGGAGAGGTATCAGGAGGTCCTACAAAGCCTCAGGAGACAGCCATCTCTTGAGCCTTTCTGGGCTCCAACAGGGGACAGGAACCCCAAGGTTTCCTGCAATGTGAAAAGCTGTAGCGAGGCTGGAGAGATGGCTCAGGGACTAGCGCACAGTCTATCCTTCCAGAAGAGCCAGAGTTCAGAGTCCAGCACCAAATCAACCGTCTCCAATTCCAGTTCCGGGGATTCAAAGCCCTCTCTGGCCTCCATGGGCACCAGCACACATGAGGCTTATACACATATGACACACAGAGAAATAACAACACACTGAAGAGGCTGCCTTCAGCCACCAGCTTTCTCCAACCCTTCTCTCCTTCATCCCTGGAAGGGGACGCGTGGGACAGAGGAGGAAGTGGACTGCATAGAAGGAAGAAGGAAGGAAGGAACAGAGCTGCTGGGGGAGAGGGGGGAATTAAAGACGAATCTGAAGAGAAACCACAAAATAAGAGATGTGTGTCTATGAAGGCTAATGCCACCTGAAACGAAGCTCTGCCCGCGTGAGTCCATAGCATTCTATCACCCGGGGAGAGATGGAAAGGGAGGGGCTGACCTTGCAATGATCATGGGAGGCTGCAGGAGGGAACGCTCGTCAGCAGAGGGCGCCCTCTGCATCGCTCTGTATTCCAGGCTGCAGTGTGCTAATCTCATGCAATGGTTCCCAAAAATTCATGAATATAATCACCCCAACTGGCTTCATTTTCACAGTCGCCTGCCTGGTTCAGAAATTAGCAAAAGAGGCTAATCTTAATCCCTCTTGGAATCAACTTTAAACGTAGAAGGTCACAGTTCATTAGCTAAGGCTATGTCCGCGAAGAACAAATAAATGAACAAAACTAGACAGTATGCAAACAATGACACCAGGGGACAACCGTCTACTGCTAATCTAAGTCATTTTTAGGTCACAGTGTGGGTTAAATGCTAAGCACATGTTGATTCTTGAGCTGCCAGGTGCCTGTAGGTGTCAGAGGGATAGCCGGTTCCAATCAACCCTTCAACCTGTGCCAAAAATCTGGCTTTTGCAATAATCCCAGCTTCCTCCCGATTTCTCCCAGTAAGGGCTTTGGGCACCAAGGTGCCCTGATGGTTCAACGAGAGAACCAAGTGCTCTTTGGGCACCACTACAATGACCAAGTCAACTCCAAGGGCCAGGGCTGAAGGACTGACCTATAGGAACAGCTCTGCCTTCAGACAGGCTGAAGCTGGGGGTGGGGGTGGGGAAGTGAGTCAGCCTTGTAGGGAGGAGGGAAGTGGTGGAAACTGACAGACCAGCAGCCAGAAGTCTATTCCTGTGTCGGGTCCAAAGAAGGAAAGACTACAAACACTGTGCAAGAGTTTAGTTTGGCACTAGGAAGTCACTTTTCAAACTGCTTGCCCCAGAACCCATAGATGGCTAATTCTACCGGGTTTTACTATTTTCCCCCTTTTCTGAGGAGAGGTAGGTGGGTGTATAACATTTTTGAGACACAATTGTCCTCTACCATCTTCTTCCCTTAGCCTCCCAGGGATGGATCAGACTTGAGCCACCATGGACACCTTCCTCCAAAGTTCTAAAGTTGTGTTGAAATAACTCCCTGAAGATTTCATCATACTGGAAAACTTTGAAAGACAAGACTCAAGTAAAGAGATGGCCCAGTGGTTAATCACACTGGCTGCTTTTCCAAAGGACCCACGTTTGGTTTCCAGTACCCACATTGGTGGCTCACAACCATCCATAATGCCAGTTCCAGGGAATCCAATGCCCTCTTCTAACATCCAAAGACACCAGGCACACACATATTACACAGAGACACCAGGCACATACATATTACAGAGGAAGACAAAATACTCATACACATAAAAATTAGCTAATTTTTTTAAAAAGCTTAAAATAAGACGTAAAAACCACAGCATCATCTTTAACAGTAAGAAATAAGCTTTGTCATAGTGAAAGGTAATGCCAAAAAGGATGGTGGTATCTCAGAATACGACATAAATCAAGGTCTCCAAAGGAGGTTCCAGGCAAAGGGCTCTGGACCCACTACCATGGTCTGAACAAGCTATTCTAAAACCCACCAAGTGAGCCACACGGCCACTCGTATTCACAACTCCCCCAACAACAGCTGGCCCACTTTCGTACAGCTATTTCAATCAAGTGTTCTAAACACTGGGGTTCTCTTTAAACTTTAAAGACAATTGGAGCTTTGCTTCATTGTCTTTGGCAATAATTCATTTCCTTGAGGATTGAAGATTGCGCCTCTAGCTACTCAGCTCTGTCTTGGGAAATGTGAACCTTCTGCTTCATTAGAACAAGGGCACTATTATTGCTTAATTGAAAACACAGCCTTCTCGGTTCGTTTCAATGAAGACCCGAAGAGTCAGGCAATGGCCATTACCCAAGGACCTGTGTCATCAACATTTATGCCCATCTTCAAATTCAATGTCAAAGTAATAGTAAAGTAATAAATAACAATGGTAAGAAATTAAAAAATACAGAACTTCGGGTCGTAGCAGATTCTAAACTCATCCCAAGCCCCCGAAACTGGGCAACTCTCTTAATTTTCTTAGATTTAACTTCTCTTTAAATTTAGAATATGATGTTTCTTTCTTGAATAATCAACCAGCTCTGGGCTATGTTGGCCAGAAAGGGAATCTCATAAGCCTCTAAAATCTCAATTTCTCCAGTTAGAGCAATGAGGCTACGAGCATACTGACCCTTTCTCCCAAATATCCTCTTCTCGCCCCGAGTCCCACCATCTGCTGTCTCTCACACCCAGGCAAAGCCGAGTTACCTCTTATAGCCCCAATTCATTCACTCCTTTTCACATAGCCAGGTAAGTACCATCCAGTGCTGAACCAAACTACACACGGACGGAGGACCAGTATCACAATCAGACGTCAGTTTCCTCAGTGGACGTTGTGCCTAACACTGAGGTCAAACAGACTTGCTCTTCCCCTGCTTTCTCAGTGCGGTGTGCCTCATGCTTAGACCACGACTTCTGTTTTCCGTGCACTTTCTCGGCGCCTTTCTTTCTCCTGACATCATTTACCATTATTGGAGTCTTGATCTCTTAAACTCCCGATGGTGCTTTGTATTAAATCAAGACCTTGCCCTGGCTCAGACCCCTCTTCCTGTTTTCCCATCACTGGTCCAGACGTGCTCCACAGGATATGCTGGACTCTCCATCACTGTTGCCTGGGGTGATGCACTCTGACCTGGGATCCCATGCTTTTCTCTTGGCTGGACTTTCTTGCTGTCCTAACAATACATGAAGAACAAGTCAAGACTATGGATACACAGTCTCTAATGGCCCTCACCTCAGAGGGAGTCAGGGCATAGAACGCGGCTCTTGAAAACCTCAATGGCAGTGCTGACAACCAGATCTGCACCCCTTTGAGGGTGGCTTTTCAGCTCCCCAGTTTACCCCGGGCATTCCGGGATGCAGTAATCTGTATAAAAGCCTTTATCAATGCCTAAGTTCTTACAGCCTCGCTCACATTGTGGACAACATACTCACTCTCAGGACACGCCCCCTTACCGTGCCCGAATCACTCCGCAGTCCACTCTTCCATCCTCTTTCTGGAATCCCTGCTACTTAGGTGCTAGGCATCAGGGGTAATCAACCTTTCCTCTCTGTGGTTAGACAGCTTCTAACCATTCTCCCTGAGTTTCTACTGACACCTGAAGATTTCTGCAGGCAGGCCTGTAACCCCTGGAAGCACCTTCTCTTTGAAGTGTGCTTTTTACTTATCTACTTTTTGTACATGTGTTATGTCCTCAAAATTCTGTGAGCTTCATCTGCGAGTTCTCCTGAAGCAGCTGCCGGTGTGCTTCTAGACGGCGTCTTTACCCTTTCCCTCGCTTTCCCGTAGCCACTGCTTTTCACATTCCTAGCTCTCACTGTGTGCATCGTGAGAGCATGCAGGTTTTGTTGGTATTGTCTGGCCCTTCCTACCTTCTTTTGGCCACCTCCTACCCAGTATCAGTCACTGGTCACCCATACTCATGTAGGCTCCACCTGGCCCCTGTTGCATCATGGCTAACCCCCAGGTTCTCAGGAAGATCATCCGGCACCAGACTGATAAATCGTTAAGTGTGATAGTACTCAAGAGGTACTGCCCACAGGGTGCAAGAAGCCTCGAGGGTCTCGTCCTGATGCTCAGTCCTGGTCCTGGGGCCAACAAGAAATCAAAGCTCACGCTGCATGCACAGTAGCTTCCAGAAGGTCCAGCTGCACGGTGTCAAGGAGCAAGAGGTGCTCCTGACTGCAGTGAAGCTTTGCTGATACTGCTCACACCTCCTCTAGGACACACAAAGCCAGTATGGAAAGAACAGCCCGTCTGTCACTAATGCCTGCAGCAAGAGAAAATGAAGAGACGGCGCCTGGCAGAACCCACAGATGAATACTCTCCTGCTGCGCCCACTCTTTGCAAAGCAACAGGGGCCTTTGCTGTTAACCACGAGGAGCTAAACTTTGCACCGAGCGGGAAGGACAATGACATCTGGCACGCATGGACTCTAACTCCTCGTTCCCAGCTCCTCTCCTATAGCATCATTGCAGAGCAGAACACTCTCATCCTCTAACCAGGCTCTGCATGACGGGTGCCAACTTAACCAGGCTCTTCCCTGTTAGGGTGCCAGATGCCATCTGCTTCTGCCTTTTTAGTATTTGTGAGGCCTCGGCGGGGTTTGAGGAGCCTGGGACAAATCTGGACAACCAGTTAGCTACCAGACCACAGGCGATGATACACTCATATTGTAAGGAATCTGACCCTCCAGCCTTTTCCCAAGGTTAAAGGTCGGTTTCCGTCTCACAGTAAGTGCAAATCAAACATCTAAATGAACGCCAAGGGATGGGAAAAATACCAAGAATGGCATCTTGGCCAACACTGAATGTAGATACAATAATCAATGGAGACCATCTGATTGATCATTCAACTTAAACATTTAAAACCATATTCATTTATTGATACTTTCACTTGTATCTTATGAATTAATTTTATTCAGAATCCATAAGTTTCTTTGACATCACTTCAGAGAGTATTGTCTAAGCTCAGTTTCCTAGAGCAGCTTATATCCAAGATTCACAATTATGGTGTCCAAACCCTGGGAATTAGTATGGAGTGCAAACTAAATCTGAACATGAGTCTCCTCCGAGTCAATTCTGAGGCACTAATTTTTATTTAAAATTAACCTCTATACTATACACAATTAAAAATGATTGAGGTGTTTGGGAGCTAATGCGTTCATTACAAACAGAACTTCATGATTCAAAGTGAAGTAATCCAGATGACAGTCATGACACAGAAAAGTAATTCTTGCTCTTACAACGTCGAGGCAGGAGGATCTTAATTATGATTTTTGTGGTCAGCCTGGGCAATTCTCCTAAGAGAACAACTCTGCAAGCACTAGGGCAGATTTGGGAGTAAAATATAAATTCTATGTGCTATTCGACGGCAAAAGAAAGACACTTCCCAAGACCTTTCTAGAAGCTCTCCATGTGTGAGCAAGCATGTTAGGAAGGGGCCACATTGTACTGAGTTCCTTTGTGGTCTCACCAAGCTCTCCTGCGAAATAGTTCTATTCCTAGGCCTTACCAGGACTGTCTGTATGCTCAGGTCTTACCTGGGCAGGCCTTGATCACACCTGAAAGTTCAATACTTACCACCCCTTCTTTTCCCCCACTCCAAAAAGTACCAGGTCGAAGCCTAGCTACGGTCACGTCAGCCCAGCCTCAGACATAAAGCTGGCTGTGACACATACCACCCCCCACATCTATTCTATAGTGAGCACCATGCCCAAGGCCAGGCACTGTGTGATAGCAATTGGCTGTGGGTTCACAGGCACTGGCCATGCTCTGCCAGGAGTCCTATGGCCAGGCTTTCCCATGACCAGACAACCCACCCAAGGTTTATCTAGTCAGTCACCAAAGTTCCACTGACCTGGTAGGTATCTGTCCTCCCACAGCTAGGGCTCCTCAGGAGTCCAGCACAAGAAGGACCAGGGGTTAACAAAGAAGACCCCACCTCTTCACCAACCCACGGCCACTGTCCGTCTGTATATACACTAGCCTAACCAGAGCGATGGGAAATTTTGCCGTACTGCCCCCTCTCTAGAATTAATTTAGTCCGTAACGCCAGAGTCTTTCTCACCTAGGGAGAGGTAAAGGAGCCACTAAAGCCTGCCCTGGCCAAGCCACACACAGAAGGTTTCCCAGCTATCACATATATTTTAATTAAACTTTTACTTTTGAATTATTTTTAACTTTAAGAACTTGTCTCATGTTGACATTTTCACACATGTGTCATTTTATCTTGTCATATTTTCCCCCCGTACTTCCCTATTCCTAGGTCCCTTTCCACTGCCAAAATAGTCCCCTTCCTGCTTATATGGAATTGTGCATGTGTGCACGCACACACACACACATCCATCTACATCCATGTATATATTCACATATTTACTTTAAATCTAAATCCCACATTTCTTATTTTTGAAAGGGCCACAGAATCACGATTGCCCCCATATTTTGGTGACTGTCTATTGGTGGTCTGAAGGTACACCTGAGAACTCTGCGCTCACAGAGAGATATGCGCCTATGTCCATCATTTCATTTAGTTCTCCTTATTTTATCAGCCCGAAGAAATCATTTCAAAACTGCTTAAAGGGGACTAACCGCATGTGCATTTGCAAACCTCAAGCTTTCCTGCCAGGGAAAAGTCACAGCTGTTCTCAGCTATGGCGCAGTGACTTCTGTTAGTGTGGCATGCAGACCTGGACCTACCCCCTTGCCGCCCTTGGGATGAGTCAGATGACCGCGCATATTCAAGGAGACACCGAGTTTGTTTTCCATGGAGCTGCGTGGCTTAGGACACACTGGCTTGTCCTCTCCATTTTCTAAGCCGCCCGCCCTCTTTGCCTATTTTCAGGGCCAGCAGGACAGTTTCAAATCTCTTTGACCCCTTCTTCCCATTATGACGGTCCTTCCCTGCAATCACTGAGTCTATCTGGGTCATTGTCCTAACTGAAGGCAGCTAATCCGAAGGCATTACCGAGCACATTCGCTGTCTTGGCTGAGTCAGGACACGGACACTGTGGGAATCAGCCTACCCTTCCTAAATTTCTAAAATGGCCCCTTTCTCAGATCCACACTGATTTCCACTCTGATACCAAGAACTTGAATTTTGATAATGATCTTAATAGAAGACATTTCAGGTTCAGTACCTCTAAAGGGCATGCTAGGGTTGTGGTCCTGGCCCTCACCCTCCAACCACACTGGGCTCCTGCGGCCATCGGCTCTCTGCTAGCCTGGGACTCTGCACTGGCTCCCCTTCCTCCAGGATCCTCCTGCATCCTCCCGTTCTTTGTATAAAACCTTCCTGACCCTCCCCCGCCTCTTGTTTCTCATTTCCCTTCCCTTCGCTGCAATTACCAGGGACAACTCTTGCCCGCTGTCCTTCCTCCCTCCCCAGAACGCCACGTCCATGGGCCACAGGCCATCTATGCTGCTCACTCCCAGGTCCCCAGCACACAGCTGAGTGTCTGGTACACCAAGAACACTCAGTGAGCAAGCAAACCAATTAAGTTAAACAATTTTTTTAAAGTTGTTTTAATACTTCACAGACTTAAAATTCTGAGAGATCTTTACAAGAATATCCCTCTTTTCACAAGGATGGAAATCCCACCTCAAAACCTACTGACTTTAGGTTTAGACTATATAACTGGTTATGTGAATATGTTCAAATACTGGGCCGGGGTGGGGTGGGGAGTCCCCTTCACTGTCTCAGAATTGGGCAAAGCCGGCCTGCTACAGGCAGTGGTTCAGCGAAGACGCAATGCCTACTCTCTATTTTTGGTTTTAATTTTCCGTATCTAATATGCTGCCTTTTACTTACAGAAAGGCATTTGTGTAGTTTATGTACAAATCAATTAAAAAAATTAATCCCTAAAAAATAAAAGAGAAGGTTAGCATATTATGCATTTGCTGACACTCAGAGCAGTGGCAAACCCCGGAACAAACAAGGTAAGCCGGGTTGAAGAGGGTACTGGGAACAAGTGTCAGGGTGTGGCTTCACTGCTGGTGTTCCAAGTGGTGACACACAGTACCCTTTCCATTCTGTCCCCTTCTCCAATGCAAAGCCCAACTAGCTGTCATGAGAATACCCTGGCCCCTTTGATTATTCCCACTGAACCCCACGAGAAGAGGTTTAGTCCACGCTGGAGAGGGAATAGACCTCCAGGTTTAACCTTGCGTTTCCTATAGAGTTCAACTGGACCTCACAATACAATTCAATTAGGAACTAGACTGGGCAGGGGCTGAGAGATGGCTCATGGGTTAAGAGCATTGGCTGCTCTTCCAGATGCCCTGAGTTTGCTTCCCAGCACCCACATGATGGCTCACAACCATCTATAGTGGGATCTGATGCCCTCTACTGGAAGAAAGGTGTATGTGCAGGCAGAGGACTCATAAATCTTAAAAAAAAAAAAAGTTGAACTTGAAAATCTTAAAAAAGAAAAGAAAAGAAAACTAGCCTGGGTGATGGAGGAAGGCTATTAAGGCTGATGTGCACATTAAATACTTGCCAGACTAGCCCTCACCCTGGCTAGCACTGGCAGCCTCTCTCCCTTGGGCCCTTCTTGTGGCTAACTAACCATTCAGCCACGATCCTTCTTTGCATCCCAAACCTCTCCTCTCCATACTCGGACACCCAGGAACCCAGTAGTACCCCATTCGGCGCCCCTCAGTCTGTCTTCTCCTCAAGCTAGGTCTTCCTGTAGTGACAAACGCACACTATCCACCCGGGCCTCAGGACAAGAGCCAGGGGCCAGCTCTGACTTGCTGCCCCTCGTTTGGCATTTCACCCCCCTTTTCTCAGGGGTTGCTTTGCCGTGAGAAGGATCCAAGCTGCCACCGGCTCAAACCTGACTCAGGCAGAACGATCTGAACTGTTCAGTTTGCCCCGCCTTTGCCCCGCCCTAGCTCACTATCCACAGAGAATCTGCCCTATTGTTCCTACACTTACAGTCACTGGTCACCGGGGCTCTGTCCACAGCCCTCCAAAGGCTCTCCACAGAGGCTTCAAGAAGGCTGTGAGCAAGCAGCCCTTCATCTGCCCTTCCAGCTCCGATGGACAGAGGTGAGCGGGCCACCCAGGCAGACTTTCCTTGTCCTGCTGAGCCCACCGTCCTCACGGGCACTGAGTTCTCAGCAACTGTTTCCTCTAGCCGAGAACATCTTTGCCTTAGACTGGAGAGCTATGCTCTGTCCCTCTGTCCCCCTTTGGATACCTCAGGACAACTCAAGCAACCCTTCCTCAGAGGGGATCCCTCCTTCTTGTCTCTGGCCAATCTCCCCCCACCCCTACATACGGGTACTTCTATCTTCCCGTTGAATAATCATCCCAGCCTTACCAATACCTGAGATGATCCATCTTTCCTCTATTAGAATGCTACCAGTCCCACAACATAGGGACTCTTGCCCCTTGGATACAGCACCTAGGGTGGCCCTGAGCACTTCCTTGGCATCCGGGATGAACGCAGGTACATGTTGCTCATGCATCCCTATATTTTCCTGGGTATGGCTGGCAGAAAGCCCAAATGATGTACAAAGCACCCACATCTGTAGAACATTCGACCAACAAACCCTTTCACCGGCATTTTTATCTGACTATCTCTAAACTGCTGGAGGGTAGCCATCTCTGTCTCATAGATAAAGAACCCAAGACTCAGACATTCCTGATGTGGGTAGGCCTTCAAGCCCTAGGCCCTTCCTGCTGAGCCACACTCTTCCAGTTACACCTGGGGACAGTCCCTCCTCGAACCACACCTCACCATCCACGGGGGCATCCTGCTCCCTTCAATTCCCAGACACACCCTAGCAGCGGAGCCTCTGCTCCCGATGTCCGCCACACACACACACACACACACACACACACACACACACACACACACACACACCAGAGAGAGAGAGAGAGAGAGAGAGAGAGAGAGAGAGAGAGAGAGAGAGAGAGAGAGAGAGAGAGGTGGCCTCTTCCAACAATCCCCAGGCTGCAGCTCCTAGCCTTACCCGTAAACCTGCCTTCCACACCCTACCCTCATCTCTCTCCTACTCCACCTTCCTAACTCACGATCACCTCCTTGAGGGCAGGAATCTGGGCTTAGTTTTTAATAACCTCTAGGGCCAACAACAACAATTAAAAAAATGAAAGCCCTTTTAAACTACATTAACTGGTTGATCTAGTTAGACAAGTCTGAGCTAAAACTTAGGGCAGAGGAGGTCTACCCACCCCTAGTGTGCTTTCAGGTTTACACAGAAGCTGATAACAGAGCCACAGCCTCCCATATCAGAACACTAGAACGTCCCAGAGAACACATGCCCACCTCCAAACCAGAGCGAAGACGCTATTCCTGCACTAATAACACAAGCTATCCTGTCCGTGCTCTTGCAATGCAGATGGTGCTCCACTCTGAACCCGGTGGACCTTAGCACCTCCCGCTTTAGACCTTCACAGATTCACTAAAGGGGATCCTAGTTTACAGAGGACATGAACCTACCTACCCAGTCACATGCTGTGCCCAGCACTCCCTCACTCTCAGAGCCTGCACTGAGCTTTGCTTGGTTTGATAGCATCATTCAAAAGCTCAGTTAACCATTTAAAGGAACATTTATTTACAAGAGGAGATTATAATTAAGGCCTACTAAGTGCTTTATGACCTACACACCAGGAACCCCAAGACGTTACTTGTCTTTAACTGCATCATAAGGCCAGTAATTTTGCTGTGGCCTTCCCAAAAATTCTTAAGAACACTTTCCCTGTCTCCCTGAAAGAGCATGCTGGGACGCGTCCCAGGGGCCAGTGACCATGGAACACTGTGTAAACGAAGCCTGCAGGTTCTGGTGCCTACCTGACCTGTGCAGTTTCCTACAGGCATTATCTCTGAGCTAACAGCTGTGGAGCTCCCACATAAAGGGTCACCCAAGGCCAAATGTGTTTCTCTTACCTATAATAATATCCTGCTCAGAAATCCCTGCCGCACACCTGCGTGGGAGTGAAGGTTAGATCACCACCACTGTGATTCACAACTAAAGGGGCTGAGGGGGCAGGGTTCTGGTTCTACCCTCGCACTGTTTTTGAGGCGACTGACCTCGGACCACTAACACCTGCTCCTTATCTCCCGACAGTAGGGACTGAGGTCATGGCTAGGAAAAGGCACACACCATCACACTAACCGCTGGCCACACTTAAAGTGGTGAGTATTCCATTTCCACTCTGACTCAGCCCAGACCTAAAAGTATATGTATTCTGACTGATTCACTAAGAAGTGTTCTCCGGCCGGCTGACAAAGCCACTCAGAGCAACAAGATGCCACCCAAGGGCTACAGTAGAAACGCTGTCTCTTGGAGTCAGGAAAGGGAAAATCGGAAAGTCCCCGGTTGTAAGTCTGTCTCCAAGCAACCCTGGGATTTCATTCATAAAGTGGCTGCCAGAGCTTGTCAAATGTGGAATTTAATCACGTCCCAGAGATCGGGCGCCTGACTTTGCAGCATATAAACTATTATTTGTTTTGTACATGGGTCCAGACTCTGAATTTTCCTTTCAAGGAGCCAGACTGGAAAGCTATAGACACTGGGCCTGTGACCTTCACACTTGATACAGCCTAGCAATCGTCTGCCAAGGGAATATTTACTTTTTATAATTGCTCACCATTTTAATATCTTATATTCAGTACACAGTAACCAGGAAGTCTGTATATATATGCTGGCACATCGCAGCAATATCGTCCATGCCTGCTTTCTTAGATGCTAGCAAACAGCTCGCAGTTTGTTTTGCAAGGGAAGAAATAACTAAGTTCTATCACTTTTCAGTAAAATGTTTTTAAGAAAAACCAGGAAGAGATAAAGTCTATGTAACAGGCTCACACCCGGCTGAGTGCCGTGCCCACTTTAATACCTTCCAGGAGCTGAGGAAATCCAAATTTTTCAGTGTTTTCAAAAGGAAATTAATAGGATCACACAGCTGATTTTCTCACTGCGGTAACTGAAGCAACAGGGCTCGCAGCTGCGCCAGAGGCCGCTGGCCTGGGCCAAGTACAGGTTTCTTTTTTCCATGGTAAAAGGCTTTTTAGCTGGGCATAAAGCTGCGCAGAGGACAACCTTCTCCAAGTCCTCCTTTTCCACCGGACACGCCACATTGGGTCCTGCTGGGTGGGAAGTCCATGGGCGCTTCTGAGAGCCTTCCGTAAGAGCCAGTACGGTGGGCATGTTCTAGCTCTGCTCTTCGTCCCTTTCAAACCCCCGGCCAGATAGCACAGGCTACATCTTGGATAACAAGGCTGAGGCCCACTGGTGGAATGATTAGATATTGAGTCCCAGTACTGAAGACCCGGGATTTTTCTTTTTTGCTATGCTGGGTATCAGGCCTGGCACACAGCAGGCAAAGGCTCTACCTCTCTGCCACATCCCCAGCTGGGCCTTTTCATTTCTCTTAAACGTAGAGAGTTAGATGTAGAATACTGTGAACAGGAGCAAATTTAAACTCTACATAAATGTGACAAAACCCAAATATAGTATCTAAACAATTACATTACTCTATGCGCTTGGATAGTCACAAAATATTCAGGGACCGGAGTGGTTTGGGAACGAGTTAAGCAACCCAGCAAGTACCTACTGCAGACAGACATTTCCCCTCTAGCTGCTGGGTTGTTGGGGGACCTAGGTGACGGAGTCGGGGTTTACTATACAGAGAGTGGAGAGAGCAATGCAGAAAGCACTCAGGCTGTCTGCGGCATATTTACTAGGCTGGACACAGTCCCATATTTTCACACCCAGTGCTGCTCACGCTCACTCATATATCCCGAGCTCGTTGTCCGGGGGCCTGTTATTACTGAGATAATGCGGTCCATGACTGTAACAGCTCCATAAGCACCAGGTAGAACAAGACCATAATCACCAAGGAGTTCCAGGAGCATGTGTACGGCTAGCTAGGGATCAACGCGGTCATCTGAAATGGTCTACACTTTCAGTAGGCGCTGTTTTGCTCCTGTTTTAACAAATGAAGTTTGTCTGACGCAGAGCTAAGCCACTAGGGGCCACGCGGTGGTGGCCCACACCTTTAATCCCAGCACTTGGGAGTCAGTCCCATGCCTTTCATCCCAGCACTAGGGAGGAGGAGACAGGAAGGGACGTGGCTGGGCAGAGAGGAGACAGGAGCTCAGATGCAGTCTGAGGAGGCAGTCTGAGGTTTGGTGGAGACACCTGCAGCCTGAGGTGCAGTCTGAAGCAGTCAGAGGACACAGTCTGAGGACAGGATCTCTCTTCTGGTGCGAGGATTCGGTAGAGGTAAAAGGTCTCTTTAGTCGCTGCCCACTTTGCTTCTCTGATCTCTCAGCTTTCACCCCCTAATATCTGACTCCGGGTTTTTTTTTTTTATTAAGAACAATTAGAATCCGTGCTACATCAAGGATCAAGTGAAACAATACCCAATCACTCCGCAGAGCACCACCCTCTCAATACTAGCACCGTTGGGGGACAAACCACATCTAGACCGTGTTTAACAGGAAGCAGTGGCTACCTCTAGCACCAGAAGGATGACTGACTCTACACCAAGCACAGGAGGATGACTGTCACTTTACAAACTCTTTGTACCACACAACCATACTAAATTAAAAATATAATTAAAATACACCATCTGCTGATAGACATAGGAGTCACTGGAAACCTCGCAAAAAAAAAATGGCACAGGCCATAGAGGTAACACCCTTGTCATTGCATAAGACAAGCTTACACAAGTTATCTCTGTAGAGTCACCAACAGACAAAAAAAAAAGTCAAAGATTAATTTTTATGGCCCATCCAGAGGCCAGACAGCCAACAAAGAACACATAAACACCTACCTACTCTACACAAACGCTGTGCTGACAGTGATGTGCACAGGTAAAGCACAGCTTGGAAAAGACTGAGATACAAAAGCTGCAGCTGCTTTAAGGGGCAGGCACCCCAATGGTACACCGCAGCAAAGCGAGGTGCAGCACAGGCAGGCAGCGAGGAGAGGCTTTCTGAAAGTCTGAGCCCCACCCCCACCACTCTGGAGAGCAGCTCAACTGTGGATAAACATCCCCCACACAAACTCCTCGTCCCTCACCTCTCCCCGACAGGGCAGTCAGACAGTTCAGGGAGCCCAGTGTTTGGAGCTAAAACATGGCAAGTATTCCCGTTGGAAACCATCCTAAGCTGCCAGGGTCATCACTTCCCATAGGAGGAGCGGAGTTTACTGGGCACAGGGTGAGTCACCACCTGAGTCAGAGGCCTCGCCCACCTTCCATCTGATCTAAAGCAAGGCGGGAGGGGGGCTCCGTGGTCAGAAAGGTAGCAGAAAGGGTGTGCCCAACAGGCCACACCCGGGATGTCTGCAAGTCTCAACCTAAGGCGAATAAAACGCCTGTCATCTCCACGACTCTCAAGAAGGAAAAGCTCACTGGGGCTTGGACAGTGACATTCCATAAAGACAGGGCACAGAGGCAAAGGGTACACCTCTGCTCAGGAGTGAGGTGGGAGGGGCCTGAGTGGGAAGGGGATCGTGGGAACAGTTCTGTCTGCTGTGAGCTAGACCGATGGCCTGGAGACATCTATGCCCCCATTTCTTCATCTATAAAACACGGGTGTTGGGGCCGTTTCTTAGAGCAGACCCCAGCTTCACCCACAACCTGGGCAGGAGATGGCTCTTTCTAAAGGTAACCAAATTCCCCCGAAGCTGGGCAACAGTGCTAGAGTCTGCCTGCTCAACATACAAGGGCACCTGAGGTTTGCACCTTGGGCTTCAACGTGTCTTAAGATACATTTTCATTTCTGAAGAGCGAGGGACACATGCCAAGCTCGAGTTAAGGTTCTAAGAAAACACAGAAACAAAGCCCGAGCCCCGCAGGTCTTTAGAGGCCTCACGTTTGGGAACCCTCAATGCTTTTCATAACAGACCCCAAACAACTTCTGAGAAATCAGTTGTTGAGAACCCAAGGGGGAAAAAAAACATAGAGAGAGCCCCTCCCAGGTAATAAATTAACAGCCTAAAGGAAGCAGGGTGGGGCTGGTGAATAAGAGAGGTACTTCTAGTCGGCTAAAGATGGCCTTGTTGAGGGACAGCACGATCCCTGAACAAACAGGTACTTTCTCGACCTTTGACCCCTAAATGTCACTGTCACATTGTACCCAGCCTAAGCACTCAGTGTGCAACTGAAGGCATATTTCAGTTTCATTTTAAAGCCGCCGTGAGTGAGGAAAGTGTAACAGCAAGATTTGAGCACCCAGCTAAGACAGCCAGACTTTTTACCAGTGCAATATTCTCTTTAATACAATAAAAAAAAACTTAAGACAAAAATCTTCTAATTTCTCTAAGGATGCCGGGCTCCTCCACAGGTGGGGCCAGGTACTAGCTGTCAGCTTGGCAGAATACCTTTATCAGCTTGGCAGAATACCTTGTAAAGTACGAGACTGAATTCCAACTTCTACCATCAACGTATCAAGGTTAATTTTACTGCCGCGCCATTAGATACAGTAGCAGATAAGAGGTAATTTCAACACCCTCTACTGAATTAACGTTGACTTGCTAGTATGTTGTGGCCATTTATCATTTCTCAGTATCACAGTACAGGGAGTATCAGGGACGGGGACTGGGAGATGGCTCATTGGGTAAAAGGACTTGCTGCCAAGCCATGAGGACCTGAGTTCTATCCCCAGCACTCACATACATGCCAGGAACTGTGCTTTCCAGTAATACCAGCAAGGGCAGGGGAGTGGAAACAGGCCGATACAGATCCTGGTGGTTTGCTAGTCTGGATTAAATGGCCAACTCCAGGTTCAGTAAGACCTTGACCCAAAACGTAAGGTGCAAAGGGACAGAAGACACCCACACCAACTTTTTTCTACACATACATGTATAGGCTCACATATCTGCACATACACATACACCATGTGTGTGTGCACACCCGAAGTATACAACAGTGTGAATATCCTCAACACTATCAAACTGTGCACTTAGAAATACTTAACGTGAAAAAACCTTTTTGTCACGAGCTTCCATTTATCCTTCTTTTAACTAGGGTAAAAGGATCAGTTCGATGATCTGGTCAGCCCATTTTCTAGGAGTAATAGACATATGTAGAGAGGAATTAAACCAACTCAAAGAGCCCTAGAACTATCTAGTTGAGGATATATTAGTAGATTTGAACCAAAAATCAACCTCAGGCCTTGCTCTGTCAAGGCTCACAAACTAACAGGGACAGCATCTATCCAGCAGACATTTTCAGAGCACTTCTCACACACAAGGGTTTTGGCCAGGGCAAGTGGGCAGTGTCCTCTTCTGTGCAAACTCTCCACACCAGCAGAACTGACCAGTGTGAACCTGAGGAATCCTGCAACTCAGCAGTGCAAAGGGCTGCGGTCACTCGGTCACTCGAATTCCGCCCATCAGCAGTGGCAAGGGAGACACCGCCTGTGGATTTGAGCTCTCTTCTATGTGGGGACACGTGAAGAATTAAGACATTATTCTAACTGCGTGATTTACAGAGGGTAGGCTTAATTCTAAAGATTGGCTTTCCCATCAGAAGACGGACAGATGCCCTCTGGGTCAGGGGTCTCATTACTATCCCCTCCTGCCACGGGCTTTTGGGGTGGGGGCTGAGTCTTCTGTCCTCAGTAAAAGGTTAGACGGGCCAATGCTCCTCAACTCAATTCATTAAAACCCTCAAGGACCCAATGGTGTAGACAGGTGAAGACACATGGGCGACAGCTGGGAATGTTGTTATATATAAGCTTCATGTTTCACATTTAAAAATTCACATATGATAGAGGCTTCAAAAAATAAAAACCAACAAAGCACTATGCCACTTGAGGAAGATGCTCCATATTTTACCTGTGTCATACCCCGGAAGGTAGATGCCAATATCCTAACTATTCGTGTAATCTGAAGATAGTATTTCTTTTTGAATTACTAAAGGCCCATGCCATTTACTTCAATGAGGAGATTGGAAATGACAGTAGGAGGCTGGGCGTGGTGCTGCACGCCTTTAATCCCAGTATTCAGGAGGTGAGGGCAGGTGGATCTCTGAGTTGGAGCTCAGCCTGGTCTACAGAGCGAGTCCCAGGACAGCCAGGGCTGCACAAGAGAAACCCTGTTTTGAAAAGAAAAAGAAAAGAAAACGACAGCAGGACAGAACTGAAGGGCTGGTCTGTCCTCATTTTCCATCTCTCTGACAACTCAGCAAGGTCCCATGTCATTTTAAAAGAACAGTACGAATACAGTCCCCCACGCAGGGGCGGGGAGGCCTTCAATGCGCTGGGCAGCGATGAGGATTGGCTAAGCCAACTACAAACTGAGCCATGCAGCTCAGGAAGCAAGGCTTGGAGGGCCTGACCACACAGAGTTACCATACCCACTACAGTGCGCACACCATGTGCCCCCCATTGTACAACTTGGTACTACCTCCGCTTGAAGAAACTACCAGACCATACCGGCCAGACAGTGCCGTACTGTGGCCACAGCTGCCTCCGTTCACGGGAAGTTCTTGCTACACCTCAAATGATTCTTGTAGGAACAGCACAATGAAAGCTGTGATTCTCTGTATCTCAAATACAGCCTAAGGAAATGAAGACCCGCAAATGTTTTTAGTATGTTCCTATTTTTTCCATCTTTCCAGTCCCATAGTACCTTCATGCAGACAATGCGAGGGTTCCTACCTGCCTGTGAGCTTCTCCCACCTCTAGCTACAGGCCTACATGAGGCAACACGATCTTTAACGCTATAAAGAGCTCTGGTATTCACCATCCTAGAGGCAGGGTGACTCGCACTACAACTGATTGATGAGGCCCGTCAACAGACACCAACAGAAGGGCAAGGAGCTAGGACTGCGTCCGTGGCCATCGGCCTGTACAATGTGGCCTTACTCCGACCAGTTCTGAATTTGCCTTCTTTGGCTGTGATAAAGACCACGGCCAGAAGCACGGGAGGAAAGGGCTTGTTTCAGCGCCGTCCACAATACAGGGCAGAGACTCAAGGCAGGGATCTGCATGCAGGAACGGAAGCAGAAGCCAAGGAGAGCAATGCTTATCAGCTTGCTTCCCACGGCTTGCTCAGCCTGCTTTCTTAATCAAATCGGGACCACCTGGCCACAGGTGGCACTGCCCACGGTGAGCTGGGCCCTCCCTCATCAATCTTTAATCAAGAAGATGTCCTACAGTCTGATGGAGGCAATTTCTCAGCTGAGGTTTCTTCTTCCCAGGGATGTCCAGGTCTGTGTCCAGTTGACAAAAACAAAAAAAAAAAACAAAAAAAAAAAAAAAAACCACCCTGCACACCAGGCAAATTTCCGTGCGAGCACTGCATAGGCAGGCTCATGAACTGATTATCTGCTGAGCAATCCCGGGCCCTCCACCTCCCTGCCCCATGCCTTTTACTCCGTGTTCCTACTACAATGAGCCACTGGTGTTCAAATACAAGGCCAACCCCCCACACCAGAATGTTCCCCTACTAGTGGCAGACATCACACCTGCAAGCTGCCCCCCCCCCGCATTCATTTTCCCTTTCTTTTGAATCGTCCTCAACAACCCTGCTTACTATAATTTTCTCAAAACACAAAACCAAACCCTGGGGCGCCATTTCCCAGAGGCTCCTGGGCTCTGCTCCCCTGTACAGCAAATGTACCTCATCTCTAGGGAGCACCACCTAAACCTTCCACCTTCAGATTCATCAACTGCTTCCCTAAAAGTAACTACAAGTGTGGGCCCAGAAACCCCAAACTACCACGGCCAACACCAACTCCTGCTCTGTCCCTCAAATCCACCTCTCCCACCATCCTCCCCACACCCTTCTACAGCCTCGCTCTTCAGCTGCTCACCAACCTGGGACACATTCTCTTCCAGCCTCTGTGTCTCCTACTCAACGTCCACACGAAATCCCGCTAGCTCCACTTTCAACTTAGTCAGAATCCAACCGCTTGTTTTGTTTTCTTCTTGCTACGCAGCCCAAACTGGCAATCCTCCTGCCTCAGCCTGCTGAGTCCCAGGATTACAGGCATGTCCTACCTTGTACAACTGTCTCTTACTGTCTTCACTGCTCCTACCCTGGTCTAAGCTATCATCTCTTATGTATTATTACAGACACCTTCTAAATAGTATTATTTCTTTTGATTTTTGTTTTGTTTTTGCTGTTTTAAATCAGGGTCTCTTTATGTAGCCCAGGCTCCCCTTGAACTCCAGACGTTCCTGTCTTAACCTCCTGAGAGCTGGGATTACAGGGGTATGTAGTAGCACCCTGCAACAGCACTATCTTCAGCCTCGCTTTCGCCCAGCCCATACTCAATGTAGCATACTGTATATGAATGTATATATGTGTGTATAAATGTATGTGTATATGAATGTATATATCTATATGAATGTATGTGTGTATATGGAGATAGATGATAGATAGATAGATAGATAGATAGATAGATAGATAGATAGATAGATAGATAGATAGATAGAAGAATGCTAAAAGATTTCCTAAAAAAGAGTAAACTGATCCCTAAGGCCCCACAATAGGCTTCCAAGCAGACTAGCAGCCCCTTTCTCCACTCTATGATAAATGATATCACCACCTACGAAACACCTACTTATGTTTATTGGTTCTCTTCTCCCTCAGAAGATACACAGGGACCTTTGCCTGTTTCATTTGCTACAGCCTCCATCAGTCAAACAGTGTCCGATACACCCTAAGTTTTCAGCATCTGTTGGGTGAACCACAGCTAGGGAAAGATCCACACAGGTTAGCTAGCTATGGCGTCCCTGACAGGTCCAGAGCACATCCGATTCTCATGTTCCAGTGAGGATAAAATCCCTATGACTTTTAGGCTGAATCAGAAGACCAATGAAAATCAATATACGTGTAGACAGACAGACAGACACACAACCTTACAGAGCTTATTTTCTTATCCTACGGCACTGAAAAAATTTTTCCTCAGTCTTCAGCTGTTGCTGCTAAGCTAGGGTTACAGTGTGTATGTGTGTGTGTGTGTGTGTGTGTGTGTGTGTGTGTGTGTGTGTGTGTGTGAGAGAGAGAGAGAGAGAGAGAATGTGTGTGTATATGTATGAATGTGTGCATGTGTGTGTATGTGTGAACATGAGTATGGATGGGAGCCCATGTGCACGTGTGTGCAAGTGTTAAGAGGGATGGACCAATGTCGTCCCTGCTTCCCTCCTGGGAGCACCCCAGCAGTAGGATGCCTCTCCAAACCCCACAATCCTTTCTCAACAGCCCTAGTCCTTTCTAAACACAGCACAAACAATTGAAAGGCCTTTCTTTTCTAAACAGCCTTATCTTACAGGATCTGAGGTGGCCTTTCCGTGTCCTTGTGTCCTTGGCATCAGGACGCCTCTCAGATACCCAAAAGGTGTTCTGCTGACCTTTGGACTATCTATTTCTGGAAACAACTCTGCTCTTCCCAGGACTCACTGCTCCTGAGCCTCTAGAAGGGCCCAGAAGGGTCAGAACCATCTGTATTTCCAAGGTCAGGTAAAGCCTCATCATCAGCCTGACCGGTACAGTCGGGATCTTAAATGTCCATAGGCCCCAATCTCTCTCGCCTCTCAGTCTCTTGGTAGTTTTGAAAACCTGCTTCATCACCTTCGTTCTACAGACCAAGCACCGTATTCCTCATAAGCAGGAGGTTAGGCCTACATCTGACGGATATGCAAGCAGCAGAGTGGCTTCAACACAAAGGACAAACAGAAGAACCTCACACTCTGAGACCCACCCCCATTCCACCTATCTGAGGGCCTCCAGCATGATGATTTAAAAGAAAAAAAACCACAAAGACTGATCTTAATCAAAGGCGCAGGTCCCAAAGAGAAGGGTAAAGTGGGTACCTGGCTAGGGAGTCTCAAGGTTAGTGACATTTCACCCTCTAGGTCTGAAGTGCTTATCAGATTTGCTTGACACTTGGGAGCACACAAAGAGTTAAGACAATCAATCTTAGCACCAAAGAACAGGCTTGTCAACAAGAAGAAACCATGGATATCAGCAAGCAAGGCAGATTTCGGTAATAGGCAATGCCTTAGGCTTCCTTTAGTATCAGGTCTCCACGTCATCAACCTGAGTTACCTTCTCAAATTACTTCTAGTTATCATTTTCCCTTTTACTCTCTTAGGTTTAGAAAGAGTGTTTCTCTAAAGTGTTTTTCTTATACTATGTCTGATAGGGGTCTGTGTATCTGTGTTTGTGTTTGTGTGTGTGAAGTTTCAGATTGTAGGACACAAAAACACCTGGTTGGTAAGCAAGCAGCCCTCCTGGTTCCCCATCACCTGCTCTGGCTCTCTGCATAGACCTTCATGGTATTTCTCCCCCGGAACTGAGAACAGCTTGTTTTCTTAATTAACAGGTTTGGAAAGTTTCTCAGCAGTCTTTTAACCATGTGAAGGTTTAGACAGCTTTTGTCAATTAGGGATTTAACGGCACGACCAGAGATTCAAACAGCAGAACACAGTGCCAAGTCGACAGATGGAGGGTCCGCTCCCATGAAAGCCTCTGTCCTATGGACTCATCCACACAGGGTTTTCCTGTTGGTTTGCTTACCTCGCCTTATTTATCTAAACAGAAGAGTCAGACAGCAGCAGATGAAATGCTGGTTATTCCATCCTGCAATCAGACTGCCAGGGGCCGAGCTGGACACCAGGCCCACCCACCTGCCCCAGTTCCTAATTCATTCACGGGGAGCCTCTCACGTTCGTTCTAAGCGATCACTGCTTGAAGGCTGAACGCCAGGCTCGACCACAAATCTCAGAAAATGCTGCTTTCTCGTGTCCCCACGCATCCTTCAACCTTGGGACGACAACAATTAGATGCATTGTTTTTGCACAAGTTCCTTCCTGCGAAACATTAATGATGTATGAAGGACTTTGAAACATAAATCGGCCCGGGCAAGGAAGTGTGTAAATGGCCCAGAATCCACACACAGAACAGGGGAGGGGGCTTTCACAGTCAGAGATCTGTTAAGTCCTGGTCATCAAACAGTTGGCAATCCTTTACTAATGAGCCCACCCCTGCTGCTGGCCAATCCACCCTCCACGGGTGTTCTCTGTAGTCACCCGGCTGCCCTGTACCTTCCCCACACAACTGCTCCCTCATCTCCTAGAAATCCTGAAAGCTCACGGGGATCTGTTCACTGCTTCACAGCTACAAGATAGGGCTCTTTGGAGAGAGCGGTCCAGCACACGGTAACGGCAACCGAGCGGAAGAAAAGGGGCACAAACACACCAACAGTAGCCAAACCAAAGCCCAAAGGGTGCCTACTCATCCCAGACGTGGAATTAAGGCCAGCTCTGCCTAACCTGCCACGCTCACCTCTCACAACCTGGGTTTCTTGATTTAACAAGCACAAAGTGTTTCCTCCGGCCAGCGCTGGTCTCAGGTGGCCAAGATTCTACTATTACAGGAGAGGAAAGGAACAGAGGTCAAAAATTCTGAGCAGTCATGGATAGCAAAGGACAGAACAGGATGTGGTTCCAGCTAACCCTAAGCCCTGTTCTTCACCCTTCTTCACAAACCATCTCCAAATAAAGAAGGATGCACCTCTAGCGCACACACAGGGTTCTGTGGGAGCAGAAACTAGGGTCCCAAGTACGGAAATTGATGCCATTGATACGAGACAATCTCAGAAGACTACTTTGTACCGAAGGGCCCCCAGGAGTTACCCTGGTGACCAGACATGTAAGGGTCCTCGAGTGCCTTCCAGACTTAAAGTTATCTATCTGATTCTAGGGCTGTACCCAAGGGACCGGGGCTGGCCCATATCCTATTCACACAACACTCGGTCCTCCCCAGAGCATGAAGGCAATGTCAGCCAACCCCAAGACTCCTGTTCTGTCACTCTTGGGCCCCATAAAAAGACTGAGCTGGTAGTCAACAGTGCACCCAAGGAGTTAATAAAACATACCCAAGATCGCTTCATTATCCTCACCATTAATTCCCAAGCGTCCCCATGGGCATTCCCATTTGGTCTCAGGCTGCTTTCAGGAGGTTGATTCTAGTTGTACATCTGCCTAGATTCAAACAACCAGGCAACTTAGCAAACCCTGAACGTCCATGGCAGCCCAGAGCAGCTTGACTTTGGAAGTTAAATTCTAAAGTCTGCCTTCAGGGCAAAAGACAAATATAATTTAAAAAAAAATCAGTCTTGAAAATCCCTCAGCTGGGATTTGGTCACTAAACTGGAAAATAAGAACTTTTCTGTCTCTTTATATCATGCCAATAGCTTCCCTTTCCCTAGAGACTGCAGACCCTGAGCCCTGAGCAGGGACAGCAAAGTAGATTGCTCCCTCTCTCTACCTTGGGCAGGAAGAGTTGATTTCACAAGTCAAACTGAGTGTATGATTTGACCTCTTTGTATCTGGAAGGCATAGCTAGGTGCTCTCTTACAAAGAGGAGTCTAAGGTCCCTGCCCTCACAGAACCTATAACCCAGTTAGGGATTACATCATCCCCTGAAGATGAAGACAGCTTTAAACCTCAGAGCTGCCAGACATGTGCTGCCCACACTCAAGGGATGAAGAAACTGCTGGAGGGGAGGATATTTCTTGGCATCTGACTTTTTCTTAAGATGGGCTGACTCAGCACAAATTACTGTGCTGTGCACACCTGGTAAGCAATTAACAGTACTTTTTGTTTTCGCCTCACTGTCCCTAAATAAAGTGCAGAATTTATTGACCATATTGGTCACAGAAATACGTTAACTCCGAGTCTTTAAATCCACATACCACAGAATTCCAGTACTGCCCAACTGTAAAAAATGTAAACAGTAATGTATTGTTCCTAATAGTTCCTCTGAGTCTCCTTGCCTACTGTGGTTGCTTCTCCCCAGCCTCAAGGTGACACAGCAGTTCTTAGAAGATGGCCCTGAGCCACAGGACACTCTGTTGGAGGGACTGAATGCAAGGAAGCCAGCGCTTGGGAGTACATCCTCTGACCCCTGGGTAGAGACAGCCACATCATTCGGTTGGTAGAAGGAGCTTGATCCATAGCCAGTTGCAATTAAGGGTAAATAGGAAGAAAGTCCATGTACTGATACTTAAATAGATAGCCCTGACCTATATGGGAAGCAGCTCAATGAATCAACACACTAGAATACATTTCCAGAACTCAGCAGCTTGCCAGATTCTCTGCATCTGAAGGACATCTCTGAATTATCCTCTTACAGATAGCATAAACACACGCATCAACATAAGACTCTGGGTAAGACATTTCGTGGCCTTCAGCTTCCGTTTCTCCATCTATAAAGGGGACAAATGGATTAGACAATCTCTATCTAGCTCAGCAAACATGATGGAGTGAAACCAACAATACCCCGAGAAGATGGAAGTAACAGTCAGCCTGGGAATCTCCTGGGAAAGTGAGGCAAGTGGCTGACCAAAAGACCAACCCACAAGAAGAAAATGGGGAGATTATGAGGGCAGAGGATCTCTCCAGGAGCGCACCTCCTCCCAGGCTCAGACACGGATCCACACCTTCCCAGAAGAGTCCAGTGAGTCACAGGATGGCTTTACCCACAGTCCCCACCACGCACCTTCCACCTCTAGAGGTGACTCAACCCCAGGACAGACTGAAGGTTGTGGCGGCGCTCACACCCAACCTCAGTCACTCAGCTCTCTGCTTAATAGCCTCTGGGAGTCTAATTTATCTCCTGGAACCCTGGATGATGTCTAGAGGGCCTAACCAACCTGACCATCCAAAGCTCAGCAATACCCACTAGAGAAAGTTTAAATTACAGAGGGGGTAAGAAAAGGCTTTCGGGCTTTCTGTAAGTGTGCATTTATCTGACAGTCCCACAGACCTTGTCTCAAAGTCGCCTGTTTAGTAAGTTTGCTTCCGCAATGACTCTAAGCCTGGGATAAGTCGCTTTGGAGTTCATAAATATGACGCAGGGTTTAGGATATTAATTACCCAAGGAAGGGCCTTTGGTTTTGACACGAAACAGTCATAGGATCACAAATGCTGTCGAGTACCTGACACCTACTGTAGTAGGCCCACAGTGTCTACTTTTAAATAGCATTACCATCGATAGTTCCCATTTAACCAGCAGGTGTCCATGCGGGGTGTGGGGGGGGGAGCGGAGTGGGGGAGGGATGGGATGGGACGGACAGACACTGAGCATCAACCCGATTAAGCAGAAACATCTCCACTCTACAGATGAAGAGACCACAGTTTAAAGCAAATGGTTAGCAGCTTAAAGGGTCAAGAAGAAACCTAAATTCAGCTTTCTACACACACACACACACACACACACACACACACACACACACACACACACGAGAGAGAGAGAGACAGAGAGACAGATGCTCCCAGTGTTTGGAAACTGGGCCCAGTGTCCCATCAGTCTCACTGGCTCTGTCATTTACACCCACATCCTTTTCTGTGAAAGGAAGCCATGGGATGACATGGGCTATTTCCGTTGACTCTCCTTAGAGGGTCTATGCTACTCTTCAACCCGGGACACTTTATGTCAGGGTCAGAGGACCGAGACACGATTCACAGCCCCCTGGGTCGGATGCCGTTTCTGCCTCCAGGTTCCAGGATATGCCACAGTATCCCTTACAGTGCGTCTCTACTCATCTGAGGGTCTGGCCGGCTACTCCCTTCCACCAGCCTCTATGGAGTTTTCAGCAGGCATCAGGCCTCAGTCCCAGGAGGACCTGGAGCAGCTGCAAGAGCAGAGCAGCCCAGCCCAGCAGCAGTGACAAGTCTTAGCAAGCCTGAGGCTGATGCCTTAATGACAACAGAGATTCCTGACTACAGGCACAGTGTGCTGTCTCCATCCCAAGGACATTGCTTGCTCCACTTATTCCCCATTAGGATGTCTGTCCAGGAAGCCAGTCTCTGGGGTCTCTGATACAGAGAATGTCAAAGGGAAGGGATGCTTTCCCTCTGTTGGACCAACGATCACTTCTATACTAACAAGCTCAAATCCTCTGTGTAGGTCATGTGTGTCTGCCGTGTATGTCATCCATTGGGTTGACAAAAAGAAAAAGAAAACAAAACCCTTTCACTTCAGATTTACAGTCTACCAACAATTTTTTCCCGACTCAGACCCCCTCCCCGCCTGGGACCATCCCACCCCCAGTAGATTTCTCTGCTTCACATAGCAGGTGTTATCAGAAAACTCTGACTTTAAAATTCTGAAGTCCACAATATGCACAAAATCCAAAGTTGTTAACTAGCTGACATCGGGGTTTTCTCCAGTTTAAAATCATATCGGCCTCTCCTTCCCTCTTGACTGCACTCTGCTCTCTCCGCTCTGCTGGTCCTAGAAGGACCGGGGTTCAACTCAAGGCCCGGGAGGGGAGGAGGACCTTTTGTTGTCAGAACGACCTTCGGAAGCCTGGATCAAGAATGCAGCCCCACCGCGACAGAGGCGACTAAGCTCCAGAAAATCTTCTCCAGTCAAAAGAACTGGGTCATTTAGGAGCCAACACTGTTTAAAAGGGAGAACCAGTCGCTTTCTCCTGGAAGAAGTGCTTGTCGGGGGATGACTGTCACTTCCGACCCTTCTTTGCTAAGTCCCTGCTCAGATGGGTCACGGTGGTCTAATTCCTCGGTGGGTTCCACCCAGCAAAGCGGCCCAAGGATTCTTGGGTGTTGCAGCGCAACCAGGGAGCTGGGAGAGGGACCTAGCACACCACTGAAGACGCTTATTTTCACAGCTGATCTAGCCCTGTGGAACAGGTGCTTTTTAAAAAGCCTGTGAAAGTAGGAGAGTCCACTCTGCAGGACAAGTCACACGGGACAGCGAAAAAGTGGCTTCCCAACTTCCGCGGGGCGCGCGAGCCAGGCAGGGGACAGGACGACTGGAGAGTTTCTGAGAAAGGCCTGGGTCTCCCTCAAAGACTTTCCGTAACCCAACGTCCCACCACGGTCCCTGACTCACACGTGAGGCTCAGCAAAGCGTGCCACCTGCCGGGGTCTGTGCAAAAAAAGCCCGGAGAGGAGAACCGCGGAAAGTGCTTGGGGTAAGGGGGGTGCTGTCCTCCCGGTTCGGGCCTGGGGTCTCCCCACGGTTCTCCTCGCTCCTGGAACACGCAGAGCACCGGGCGCGGAGGGCGCGGCTGCCCGGCCCCGCAAGTCTTGGACCGGAGAAGTGCAAGCGCGCAGGGCAGGGCAGGGCAGGGCCGGGCAGGGCTGGCCCATGGATGGGCTCTGGGTACGCGGGACGGGAGGCAGCAGGGCGCGCCCTCGCTCCTCCCGGCGCAACGCGGCGCCCCGGTGGGGGTGGGAAGAGTCGGGAAACTCACAGCCGCTTGTCCTCCGGCTGCAGCTGCCAGTGCATGGCGAGCGAGAAGCCGAAGAGGCTCCCGGGATCCCCCGATTTCCGGATCACGTTGTCCTCCCGGGTGTCCAGGTTGAAGGCTGCGCCCAGCCGGGCCAGAAGCCCCGCGGACAGGTAGAGCAGGCACAGCTGGCCCGCGACCGCCATGGGCGCGCGCGGCGGGAGGAACGCGACGAGCTGCAGCGGCCGCAGTGCGCGCGGGCTCGGGGCCGGGGCCGGGCTTGCCTGGCGCGCCGCTGCGGCCACTAAGCTTCGGTGGCCCCTGCGCGCGGCCCCACCCCCGGCCGGCTCGCGCTCTCGGTCCGGCTGCTCCCCCACGGCCGCAGCTCGCAGCAGCTCAATGAGCCCGTTGTTCTCTAGAGACTCTCCAGCGTTTTATCAAGTGACGAGGGCGCCGGCCCCGCCCCGCCCCGCCCCGCCCCGCCCGAGGCCCGGCCCGCCTTGGGCACCTTCCCTGCCGGCCCCGCCCCGCAGCGGCGAGCCCGCGGCCGCCCTCCCACCGTCCCGCCACCTGCCCGGAAGCGCCCCCTGCGTCCCGGAGCCCCGGAATGCTACCCGAGATGTCTTCCTACCTGTCACCGAAGTGCGGTCCCGGGCGCCTGAAGCTGGCAGTTTTCCTAGCTGTGGGCCGTTGTGCGAAGTCTTACTTGGCTCATCCATTCTCCGGGAGTTCAAGACACGTCTCACCTTGCCCAGCTCTTCGGGATGGATTGATGCTGCTCACTTGCTGGCTCCCCAGGGACCCAAGCGTCCACAACGTGACACTAGCGTACTTTGATAGGGCCGTACTACTTAAAAACACAGTTGTCTATCTCGTTTAATCCTAGGAAGTGGGATTTTCTTTGCAGATGAAGGGGGGGGTGGAAATTCAGCCTACGAACTCTAAGTTCTTCAATGTGGGACCCTGGAGTTCAGCTATTGTCCCCTTTTCTTACCCAAATTTCCTGATTTAGTTTAGAAGAACTGCCTAGAGAAAGCTCCTAAGTCCCTGTGGGTGGCTAGAAGGCTTCTGCCTCCCGGGCATTGGGTGGGGCTTCCAGGAAGGTGGTGGCTTTGAGGCGTCCTTATTTTAGGGTAGAAAAATTTGCTTCGGGACACTCAGAACTTGACTGAGAACAAAATAATGTACATTTCAGTGCCCCGTCTTTATTTTCCAATGCCGTTTAGCAATTTTTTTCATTATGAATGTAGGCAGAAAACCACAAAGGCAGGAGAGTATATCATCAATAGAAACTATTGTTTTCTCCAGGACATTTGGTTGTTGCAGATATTTCAAATTGCGATTGTTATCCTGTAGCCCCCCTGCTAGATCCTGATGTATGTCAATAAAGAAGTCATATATTAAAATTGCAAAAAATATGTTAACTTTTAATATTTTATTAATATTTTTAAATAATTAGTTTTCTAATTATACATTATATATAATTAAAAACATATATGTTGTGCATGGGGGGGGTCTTGGTCTTCTGAAATTTACTGAAGGGGCTTTGGTCTGCTCTGCTTCCTGTTTTTGTAATGAAATATTCTGACCAAAAGCAACACGAAGAGGAAAAGGTTTATTTTATCTTATATTTCCAGGCCCATCACTGAGGGAACTGGGGACAGGAACCTGGAGCAGAGACCAGGGATGAAAGCTGCTTCCCGGTGTACTCCCTCTGGCTCTTTAGAGCCAGCTCCCTCCTAGAAGCCAGGCCCAACTGCGCAGGGCAGGGCAACATCCCAGTGTGCTGACTCTCCTGAAGCAGGAGAGTGGCCTTTCCTTGGAGCCGAATATCCAGGTATAGGCAATGGAAGCAGAGGGCAGAGGGGAGCCGCTTAGGAAGCTGTGCGAACATCATCAGGGTGCGAACATCATCAGGGGTCTTCACGGTGGCAGCAGCTGCCAGAGTGAGTCCCTCAGGAGATATTCCACCTCCCCACCAGTCAGTAACTCCAGTCAAATCTAGCCCACATTGGGGGTGATGGCTCCAAATGCAGATGAACTTTAAGATCATGGTTTGAGCAAACACATTTGCATGAGGGTGAGAAACTGTTGGAAATGACCATCTAGTAAAGTGGGAAGTATCAGCAGTGTGATGTTTTGTTTTGTTTTTGTTTTTCAAGACAGGGTTTCTCTGTGTAGCCCTGGCTGTCCTGCAACTCCCTGTGTAAACCAGGCTGGCCTCAGAGATCTGCCTGCATCTGCCTCCCAAGTGGATTAAAGGTGTGCACCACCACTGCCTGGCTTCTTCCCCAGTTTTCCAGTCAGTTTGAGACTCAGTTATTTCCATTCAAAAACTGAGTCGGGTATTTTATAGAAGTGCATTATAAAGCGGCCAAGAGATTGTTCTGTGCCCTCTGAGGACATGGCAATCTCTAGGGTCAAAGGGATGAAAGGAATGGAGGTCACTAAAAATTATGAGGTAAAAACGGGCGGACAGTAGCAGGAAGATCTGTCACTGATTGGCTGTTAATTGACGTCATTGTACCCAGCCCCCTGCGGGTGTTGCCATTCCCTAGGCAGGTAGTCCTGAGTTATATGAGAGAGCTGACTGAGGGAAAGAGACAGAGACAAAAAGAGATAGATAGGGGGGTAAGAATGCAAACCTGGTTATAAAGGCTTACTAACTACCCAGTGTGTGTGTGTGTATGTACATGCCTTCAGAAAACAAGATGGGCACAATGCAAGAAAAAACTCTGTAAACCCTGTTACCTGGTAAAAACTACTTTGTTTAAATGAAGGCTCAGAAAAAAAAATGGGTATAGTGGTACACACCTGGAATCTCAGCACTCATAGGCTGAGGCAGGAGGATTCCTATGAGTTGAAGGCCAGCCTAAGCTACATAGCAGGAGCCTGTCCCAACCCCTCTTCATCTCAAAAAAGGTTTAGAAAACAAACAGAAATATGAGAGCCTAATTGTAGTATCTCAGGAGAAAGGTTCACAAATTGAAAACCTTCACGGAAAGGCAGGGAGCGCCATTAGTAGAGATGTTCACTCAAAGAAGCGTTCTTGAATTCTTAGGTTTACCCATGTGTGTTAGTTTTACTCATATACTTACCAAACGAAAGTTTTGTTTATTTAATATCTCATAGTTAGCAGGCATCTTCGTTAGGTTTTTATTGCTGTGAAGAGATACCATGACCATGGCAACTCTTATAAAGAAAACATTTAAGCTGGGTGGCTCACTTACAGTTTCAGAGGTTCACTCCATTGTCACCATGGTGGGGAGCATGGCGACATGCATCCAGATGTGCTGGAGCAGGGAGTCCTACCTCTTAACATGCAGGCCACAGGAAGTTGACTGACTCACTGGCACACTGACTGGCACACTCAGACCTCAAGGCCCGCCCCCACACTTCCTCCAATAAGGCCATGCCTCCTAATAGTATTGGGCATTTTCTTTCAAACCACCACAGTAGGGGAATTTTCAAATATTTTGAAAGCATTGGTCACCCGTAGAGAAAGTATGGGCAATCTGCGCCATACCCAATATCGTTTCCACTTCCTGGGAACTTGAATCATTTTGCTATCAGAGAATATCCAGTTTGCTTCTTTAGACAACATAGAAACCCTTGCATTTTGGTGAAACATCTTAACCCAGGCTTACATTTCCTGGTAGCTCTTCAAGGCGAGGTCAAGTGTCAGAGGTCAGCACAGTCTGTGGGACCTTGTTCTTGCCTCACATCCTGCCTCTGCCTTATACTAACCACGCGGCCCTTCATCGTGTGGTGGGAATGGCCCGCCTTGCAGTTGCTTTGCTATGGGGGGGGATAAACAGTTGATGAGACACAGTGTGTTCATAACCTACCAACCTCCGATCGGCTCAGAATTCCCGACCTGACAGTTTTCAGGAGCGAGGCATTCTGACCCATATTATAACTTTGTAAATAAAAACTAAACATTAAACAGTTTCAAATGAGACGATTCTCAATGACACGTTTGTGAGAAAGTTTTCCCATGGTGCGAGTTTTTCTCTTTATATAAGTGCTTGGAGGTTATCTTCTCATGCGCAATTGTAATAATTCTTGTTTTCGTTTTTTTAGGTTATTTTACGTGTTCTAAATTACAGTGTATCTAACTGGGGCAAATACCTCGTTGGTTAAAGTCAGAAGAATCCCAACTGCCAGCTGTCCCTTATTTTAACACCCAGATCTATTTTAAAGTAAATTGCATTTGAATGTTTCTAATTCACTTACAATGAGGTCATTAAAATGTTGCAGACTGCCATTTTAGGGGGAGATTTTTTTTTTTTTCCAGAGAATTTTTCTAAGTCAGGAAGCCACACTTTGCCAGCCAGGAACAAACTTAAGCCTTAAATAAATCATATTCAATGTAACAGTGAATTCCCAACTCCAAGATGAGATCCTCAGGCGGCAAACTTGGTTCTTCAGCCCTGGCGTTACTAGGAAGAAACACATCTCACGTCATACATCTTGCGATCTTGAAAAAGCTAAGAGTGAGTTATTAAAATTAAATCACTTGCTGCTGTCATTCAGCCTTTCGTCTCTGTGACAAACAGTTTGAGCAAATAGCTTGAAGAACTCCAGAAGGACTTAACTTGGTTCACTGTTTAGAGGTTTCAGTCCTCAGTCTATTGACATCATTGTTTCTGGGCTCTGAGGAGGCCAAGCATCATGGTGGAAGGGTATGGGGAGCAGCACTTTTGACTTCATGACTACCAGGAAGTGGGACAAAGAAGGGTCCAGAACAAGAAATGGTGCCAAGGACAAGTCCCTAGGGACCTGCTTCTGAGTAGACCCCACCCCACAGGATTGCATCACCTCAATCAGTGGGTTAATCCAGTGACTGAGTTAGAGTCTCAGGTCCCTTTCACTTCTCAATGACTGAATGAGCTGGGGACCAAGCCTTCGAACACCTGAGCCTCTGGGTTGGGATCAGCGCCAAACCAACACTTGCTGTCTACAAATGTGTGCGCTGTGAAAAAGTAAAAGACAGGATGTTGTGAGTTAAGTCTGAAAGCAGCGATCTCTGCGGCCGGCGTTAGCTCCGGGAGGACAGCCAAATCTCACCACTGACCACCTGACTGTAAAGTATGTCAGTTCCGGAGGGCAGCTCAGTGTCACCACTGCCCACCTCAAAACCTGGAACGAATGACTTCTTTAGCTTAGCTTCCAGTTTTCTTTCCTTTCCTTCTTTCCTTTCTTTCTTTCTATAATTTATTTTTGTTTTATGTTCATTGGTGTTTTGATTGCACAATGCTGGGCTACGTATCTCCCATACACAATCTCACTTAGTTCTCTCACAATCTAGTAAGGTGAGCATTCCAAAGATTTTTAGAGCAGAATCCTGAGTCAGAACCCCTGGAACTGGAGTTACAGACAGGTGTGAGCAGCCACGTGGATGCTAGGAATTGAACCCAGGACCTCTGGAACAGCAGCCAGTACTCTTAACTGCTGAGCCATGTCTCAGCCTCAATTCTCTTTTCTTTTTGACGAAATGTTTAATTTTTCTTTGTATTTATTTAAGTATATGTGCACCACCTGTGCCTGAGGAGTCCAGAAGAGAGTGTCAGATCTCCTGGAACTGGAGTGACAGGTGGTTGTGAGCCACAAGAGCAGGAAGAGTTAACCTCCACCTCATCACTCCAGCCCACAAGGACTCAGGATTCTGCTCTGAAAATCTTCGGAATGCTCACCTTACTAGATTGTGAGAGAACTAAGTGAGATTGTGTATGGGAGATATGTAGCCCAGCATCTTCTCATAAATACTCATGCAATAAAGCAGTAGTGTGAAAACACCCTAGGAAGCAAAACAAGATACTTCAGGCTGCGAGCATTAAACAGAGAGAATACAGAAATGAGATCACGTAGACCCACGCTTACTTTCTCTAAGTAGAACCCATTCGTTGTGGTTAGAGCTCGCAAACAGCCCCTGTCCAACATGGTCTCTCAGCGCCTGAGGTTGAGTAGCAACAAGCTTGTGTTTCTCTCGAGTTCTGGACCGCTTCCATCTTGCCAGTGTTTGCAGAAGCAGCAAGGCACACCTCCGGAGCTGCAGAAGAGACCAACGGTCCAGGAGACCAGCTGGCAAGGCGGCCTGCCGGGAGAAGGAGGTGAAAGCAGAAGGACTTTCCTAAGTACCTCCTGAGCCTTCTTCCCCTTTCCATAGTCCAGTCGCTCAGGGCGGAGAGTTTACGCAATGCGACGTTTGCTGCCAACTGAAAAATCGCCGATATTGTCCTTGGAGATTTATGTTAGTAATACATATTGTTGCGAATATCGAAGAAGCTTATGCTACTAAAAGAACATGCTATTGGGCAGAGGAATTAGACCTTATATCTATTTTGTCAAAACCTTTGAATCTGAAGCTGGGCTTAAAGACAGGGCCTTAAATCCTAGCGCTTGCGTGCTGGAAACAGGAGGAACAGGGGTTCAAGTCCATGGCGTGAGGCCACTTGGGCTATAAGAAACCCTCTCTCAAATCCAGAATTAAAGAAAAAAAAGGAATTGAATCTGGAAAGCAAGCCAGTTGCTTATTGCCAGAGCAATTGAGTTCTCAGAAGATACTTAGCGGATCTCTTCTCCAGGCACTATAACAAAACATTCAAAGACAACTCAGTGGAGTCCGTAATGCGAACTACATAGAACAAATAACAAAGGAAAGGGGGAAGAATGCAGAAAGTTGACCCACTGACTAGCTAAGAATGTCCCAGTGACAATGGCTGTGCTGTCCTCGACCACATGACCAGAAGCAAAGGGCCGAATGTTTCTGTATTGGTTGATGCATTTCTGGGCATCCCCTGGAGACAAAGGAGAGAACTTGGCTCTCTGATGTTTATATCAGATTTGAGTTTAGAAAACTCTGTAGAAGTCAGGGTGCGGTGGTACATGCCTGCAACCCTAGCTCTTAGAAAGTGGAAGCCGGGGGATCAGGAATACTCTCTAGAAGCCATCAGGTTAGTACATCTGCGTGAGGTAAAAGACATTGTCCTCAGTTTATGTCTGGAGACGAAGAAACTGGAACTTTTGTTGAGAGACACACTGCCTATATCTGACCAAATCAAGAGTCAGGATTTCCTGAGTTCTGATTTCATAACCCAGACCACTCCCTCAGGCCCCTCTTCAGTCTTGGCAGGCAAAGAGTCCACTGAGACCCCATTTCCTGCTTCCAAACATGGAATTGTACCCGCTTCCCAAGTGTGATCTTGATCCAGTGTGTTTTCTGACAGGGAAAAAAAGCCACAGCAACATGTTAAATTGGAATGTTTATATAGAAACACAGGCTCTCCCAGCCATCTTCCTGCTCAAAGGAGCATGTGAACTAAGCAAGCCTACACAGGATGTGCACCATCCTAGAAGCCGGAACTTTTTCAGTCTTGGGCCGTTTAGGAAAGGGAGTCTCCACCCCACCATTCTAGAACCTTACCCTCCTTAAGTAACCACCACACGCCTGGTTGCTGTCAGTTGCGGAAACGGTTGGATCAATAACTCATCTGTTGAAATGGGAGTAAAGTACTGAAGACAGAGACAGTGACCTCTTTGAGTTTGAAGGGCTTAGCTAGGCAGTGGTGGCGCACGCCTTTAATCCCAGCACTCAGGAGGCAGAGGCAGGTGGATCTCTGTGAGTTTGAGGCCAGCCTGGGCTACAAGAGCTAGTTCGAGGACAGGCTCCAAAGCTACAGGGAAACTCTGTCTTGAAAAACAAACAAACAAACAAACAAAAAAAACCCCAAACCCCAAAAAACAAAAAACAAACAAACACAAAACAAAACAAAAACCTATTTACACTCTGTAAGGAATCCAAACGCCTTCTATTTCTCTGAGTTTTGGGTAAGGCGCTAGCTACAGGAAGTGGATAATAGCTTTGGTGGTCATAAGCAATTCCTATCCGGGTTTGCTTTGTGTAGTGTTTTGAGACAGGGTCTTACCATGTAGCCCAGGTTACCCTTGAGTTTATGATCCTCCTGAACCTTCCCTGTGCTGCAATTACAGGACTGTTGTCACTATGCCCAGGTTCCATCCATAGATTTTAAATAATTAGAATTCAGGAAAAGGGGCGGGGGGTGAGGTGGGGCTGGAGAGGTGGCTCAGCAGTGAAGAGCACTGACTCCTCTTCTGAAGGACCTGGGTTCAATCCCCGGCACCCACAACTGTCTGTAATTCTAGTTCCAGGGGATCTGATACCTTCACACAAACATACATGCAGACAGAACACAATGTACACATAAAATAAAAAATAAATAAATAATTTTTTTAAAAATTCAGAAATAGTGTTCTATATTATTTTATAAATGCATTTCAAAATTCAAGTAGCGTCAATATACTGTACACATATGTATATGGTGGAGGGAGGGTCCAGTTATTTTCCACCTTGGATAAAAATTCAAAGAGAAAAACCTTATGTAGGTCATCTATCCAGACTCTTCATTCTTAGACAGGTCGTCATAGACAAGCTTGGTACCTCTTACTGAGTGGTGTGATTTATATAGTCATGTGGCTTCATGCTATAAAAATGTCGGGTTTTTTGGCTGTAGGGATCACATAAGCCATTTTTGTATCCACAGTACCAAACACTAGGCTAGAACATAAAGTTACACCTAAGGACGAGTGACTACGAGATAGGCAAGATGGCTCACTGGTTAAAATGCTTGCTACAAAAAACTGATGATCTGGGGTTTTGGTCCCTGTCCCCCAGGGAAAAGTAGAAGGAAAGAAGAGAGTCCCCCTGGTTGTCTTCTGACTCTGCACAAACTCTGTGGTAGCAATGTACCAACGCACACACCATGTGCACATAACACACAAGCCTTTTCAAACTGAGGACTATGGTACTTAAGAGTTTTCACCAATCATATTTACACTAAAACTTCTTTGAAGCTGGTGGTGAGGCTGTTGTCTTCTTTAGGAAATGCATCACCGTTGCTGAAAATGAAACACAGCTAACAGTGCACTGTATCAGAAGGGCATAGCATCCTTTCCCAGGTCAGTAGTTCCCGAAGATGTGGAAAGCCCCTGCATCAAGTCAGCCAACTTGCTAGGCGCCATTAGGGACTCAGTTCTCTGAAGCTATAATCCAGCCAGCGATGGAAGGAAAAAGCGGAAGTGGACCTCTAGTCTGGAGCGGACATTCTTAGCACAGAGTTTGGGGAGTTTGAAAGGAGAGTGGAGACGGTGAGGGTACTTTAGAAAGGGTCACCATGTCTGCAAATCCAGACGCTGAACCAAGCGGCAGGCTCTTGGGAGGGCCGGTGTTTCCATCTTGAGTCTGTTGTCCGAGTGCCCACAAAGCTGCCAGTTCCAACGTACATCTATCTCATCACCGGCAGAGAAGACACAATGTAGGAAAGAAATGGTTCCCTAGACATCCCCTGATAGTCACCCTACCAGACAGCCAATAATCAGGCCTGTCTCTGCATCCTGCCCGGTCCCTATCACCACTGCACAGGCGCAGAAGGAAGGAGCGTGGAAAGGGCTTCCAGGAGAGATGTGCTGAGTCTCAGAGCAACGTGGCTGAGGTTTGTGAACTTGAAGGATTTTCTAGTGTAGCGACAAGACAGAAGAAGAGGCCCTTCAGTTCACACCTACGGTGTGATACATTGTTCAAAGCCACACCTGGAGTTTACCCGGAATTCCGGGGACCCATGCCATGAGTGTGGTCACGGGAATGAAATGGTACCCCACAAGGAGAAGAGTGACAAGAGCTTGCAGTGTGTTAGCCCCAGAGTTTAATCCGGACTCAGTTTTCTTGGTGATTTACTCAAGGCCAAGAGTAACAATTCTAAGCAAATGTTATCTATTAGAAAGCTGTGTGGTTACTCTGAGTCATGTATTCTTAATGGCTCTTGCAAACGTTACTAAATATTATTAAGTAGTTAGTGTTTATCGGGATTAAAGCCATGATGTCAGGAGAGGGGCCTCAGCAGAGCCAAATTTAGAGCTTTTGTTCCCAGAGAAACTTAAACCAAGCCTGGCAAGGAATATAGAATCTTTTGAAAAAAGAAACATGCCTTTTCCCCTTGGGGCTATGTAAAGGATTCTTAGGAATTTCCTTCTATCTTTTTCCCATTAATGGGTAAGAGATTTGAAAAGCACAGAATTCTTTTTCTCAGGCCACAAGAAGAGATTTGTTAACAATCAAGTTAAACATAGATACTATTTATTTATTTATTTATTCTTTTTTTTTTTTTTTTTTTTTAGTTTCTACCTCTCTTCTTTAATCTGAACTGGCATTGGTTATTTTCTTGACCAGTAGAAGTGAACATGAAGGAGATTTTCCTTTCTTCTTTCTTTCTTTCTTTCTTTCTTTCTTTCTTTCTTTCTTTCTTTCTTTCTTTTTGTTTTCAAGACAGGGTCTCACTATGTAGCTCTGGCTGTCATGGAACTCACTGTGTAGACCAGGGTGGCCTCAAACTCACAGAGATCTGCCTGCCTCAGCCTTCTGAGTGCTGAGATTAATGACGTGTGCCAGTACATGGGGCTCATGAAAGAGACTTTCAAAGCCACAATGTAAAGTCCCTTATAACTTATATACAAAGGGCCTTATATAACTTACTCCCAGCACTCCTGAAACACTGATTCTTATACTCTGAACCCCCATCTAGGAGGTCCACTTCCCATGGTTGACTAGATGTGAACCATATGGAGAGGAGGAAGCCTGCTGAGCATAGCTTACAGGATCCCGGCAGTGAACTGGAGCTATCTTGGACCCCACCCCAGCTAAATACCACTGTGTAACCATGGATAACACTAAATGGAGCAGAATTACCCAGCCAAACCCTACCTGAATCTGAGACCCACAGAATTATAGGTATTAATAAAATAATTGTTGTTTCAAGCCACCAATTCCCATGGCTGTCTGTGATGGAGCAGTGGAGATACCCAAAACAGATGTGTGCCGTGTTCCCATAAGGGCCTCCTCTCTGTGGCAGGGTATCAACCTCTATTGTACTGGCCCTTTCCTCTGCCATTTTCACAGAGGAATTAAGTCCATAGTGCTATATTAGTAGACTGACCTATTGCACTATGCTCTCTGAGAAATGTTATCATTTATTAAAAGTGACTAGAAAGAGTGGGGGAGGGGCTGATTTCGTGGCTGCATGACTAATAGATGCGAGCCTATGCCAGTGGGGTAGGCTTTGTTCAGTTTCCCTCAGTTTCTAGTTTAAGGTTGGGTGAGAGGGCTGGAGACAGAGGCAACCATGTGCCTCAGTGTGTGGTTGGTGATGATTTCCGCAGCCCCGCACAGGGCTCCCCAACCCACCTCATTTTTAAAGCATCCTTTCTTGTCCTTAGTTGTCTCCAAGTCAAACACAGTCATGATCACATGCTGGCAAGATGGCTCAGCCAGGGAAGCTCGCACTGCAGAAGCATCAAGAGCTGGTTTTAAATTTTCCCAGTGCTCACATGAAATCCAGATATTAGGACACGTGTCTGTAATCCCAGTGCCAAAGCAGACTGTGGACAGGTGTATCCCTGAAGTCCAGGACCCAGGCAGCCAAACTCAAGGTCCAGGGAGAAACCCTGTCTCAGCAAGTAAAATGGACACACTGTGCGTGTTAGCACACATGTTTAATCCCAGTGCTCATGAGGCAAGTGCAAGTGGATCTCTGTGAGTTACTGCCAGCCTGATCTACCTCATGAGTTCCAGGCAGCCAGAGGAAAACAGTTAACTTCCAACTCTGTTCTCCGTATGCATTCACATACGTTTGTACCCACACAAACACATACATGCAACACACACACATGCACATATGAACACATGCACGCATATACTACGATTCCAAAGTATTAAGTTGCCATTGCAGTAAACAAGAAGGCAAATCCTCCAATGTCATTTCAGCACTGAAACCAAGGATCCCAGCATGGGACAGCTATCCCAAACCCTCAGGGATCCCCACAGAAGCCTCCCTCTTCGTCAAATGAACTGTGTGCTTTCCCCTCTCCAGCTCCAGCTTCATTTTGTGAAAGGGTTCTCCTTCTTCTGTGCCATGAGCAGACAAGTTTATCGAATGAACTGTAAATCTAATCAGTTTGGCACAGGGGTTTCGTGGGAGCCATGGAGACAATAGCTGGAGCTGTGTTCAGCTTCACTGACTCCAACTGATTCCCAGTTTGGTTCATTTGTGCGGAACAGTTGGCGCTATAAAGCCAAGCCCATTCATTTCCAGAGAGCAGCTCTACCGGAGGAATGAGCGGCTGGTCCCCAGGGAAGGGGTGGGGGAGAGGGTGTTACTGTCCAGCTCCAACTTCAGCGTCTTATTCTGATAAAGCGCCTCTTTAGGTTTTTCAATTCCTTCAATCTCCCCAATATTCTGTATTTCTAAGGAGATTCTGAAATTTTTGAAATTCGAATACTAAGGAGAAACGTACAAAGAACTTACCCAAATTCCTAAAGCCCCTAAAACAGTGATGGAAGTATCATGCCGGATTGTGCACCTCTGAAGTGGTGAGTTGTTTGTTTTTAATGTGTTACCCCGATTACCACTGAAAAGTGGACTTGCTTTCAGTTTAGAGTATGAATTTCACTCTCAACACTGTGGAAAGTTAAGGAGACTACGGGGCTGGAATCCTTCTCATTTCCAGTCTCTCGACTAGCACATGTTTAGCTTCCAGATGGAAAAATGAATGAATATTCACCACAGTTCCATCAGGAATGCCAATTTCCCATCACTCCCTGGCACCGGGCAAGGCACTTAGAATGCTGTGTTAATGTAGGGCATTTTCTGGCCCTGGGCATCTTGTATTTACACACTAGCTGAAGCCGTAAGTGGAAGTGAGTGGGGTTGATAATATTTGCCTTGTCTATTCCCCCCCATGAGAAAGGGGAAAGCACATGTCCTCGAAATAAGCAGATGTGAAAATATTTCTCGCTAATCAAAATGTTTACCACTGGTTCCGAGTGGCTGCCTGAATAGAGACAGTGAACCGGCTATGTATCCTCTGCAAGAAGAATATATTTAGTGTAGCAGAACCAGGGAGTGGCACTGTTGCAGCCGAGCCCAAGATGACCACCAGATACACCACATTTCATTGTCGAGCAGGCTGTCGACAGTTCATGAACTTGACTCCAAGAATTCAGGCTGTATCTATTTTGGCACAGATTTTTCCACCAGTATACTAAACTGACGGTTTCAAGTGATTGTATCTGAAAGTAAAGGGCGTGTGTGTACGAAGAATAAAATCACTACAAGGTTCAAAACGTTTGCTTTGGAAAATATTTCATATTGAATTAAGGACATTTTGACTGGAATAAACTAAATTAAGTCTCTACTACTCTGGAAGACAACAAAAACCACACAATTGCTCCCAATTTGATCCCAATTAGAAAATAATCATAGCAGGAAAGCCACAAATAGATATATGAATTTGACAGAAATTATCAGTGTTATTATGTAGAGACCTTGGCATAATAGCTGGTCTCATTTCTTTTCTTAATAGGATAAAGGTTACATAGATTGGTAGAAAGTGATGCGGAAGGGATGGGGAGATGGCCCAGTTGACAAAACTCTTGCCTAACTTCAGATCTTCAGAACCCACCTAGGAACCTTGGCATGGTGCCATGCATCTGTGATCCTAGCGCTGGGGAGGCAGAGACAGGAGGATTCCTAGAGCTTACTGGCCAGCTGCGCTTGCCAATTTGGTTGGCGCCAGATGCAGTGAGAGACCATGTTTCAGACACTAAGGTGAACAGCAATCAAGGCAGACTCCTGCTGTTGACTTCCATAGGCACATGCACACGTGGGAGTAGACAGTAGATTGCATACATGTACACACGTATGTGGGCATAAAGAGGTACATACCATACATACGCGTGCGCGCGCACGTTCACACACACACACACACACACACACACACACACACACACAGTTGAATACACCAGTATATAGCACATACACATGTGTGAATAGACAGGTACCTAGCATACACGCACACACACATACACACACACACGCACACACACAGTTGAATACACCAGTATATAACACATACACATGTGTGAATAGACAGGTACCTAGCATACACACACACACACATACACACACACACACACACACACACAGTTGAATACACCAGTATATAACACATACACATGTGTGAATAGACAGGTACCTAGCACACACGCACACACACAGTTGAATGCACCAGTACATAGCACACACAGGAAGTAGCACAGGAGAGCAGATGTGGCACTCCATCCTTGCAAACCCAGAACCCAGGAGGCTGAGAGAGCAATATGGAGGCTTTGAGTCTGGACTTTACAAATGAGACCCTATTTTTTTTCTAATGGCACAAGAAATTCGTCTGTATTTTCTCAACAAACACTATATTATTACATTTATAGAATTCCATCTAAAACCAGTTTAAGCAATATGCCTGGTACCCAGTATTAGAGGGTGGGTTGAACACACACACAGCCATGGGTTTGAATCCCATCTCTACAGAAAAGAAAAACTTTTGAAATCAATTATAACAATAAACACTAATATCTGTGGGGTATTTTCTGCAGAGTAGATGCTGTTCAAAACACTTCACATTGTAAAATAATGGATTTATAAAGTATTCACAATGTCTTGCACTGTATACTATATGCTTGGTGGTCTCATCCTATACATTAGAAAAGTGAGGAGCATCAGGGGCTTAAAAGTCCCCCAAATCACACAGTTCAGAAGTACTGGAGGTTACATACAGCTAAGGTGTAATTTGAAGGAAACTGAGTGACTGGATCCTTATTTCTCAACTACTAATGGTGAAGAGAGACTTCTTGACAGCCTGTCTCCACATGAAGCAGGAAGCAGAACCCATACCAAAGTCTGTGTTTGTTCAGGAGAAACTCAAAGTACACCATGTCTGTCAGCTCTCCCTTATACATCCCTGTAAAGAAAGTTAGACTCTGGCAGATCTATACATAGGATAGACACATGTAACTATACATTGGACAGACACATGTAACTATGCCCAGGATAGACACATGTAACTATACATAGGATAGACACATGTAACTATACATAGGATAGACACATGTAACTATGCCCAGGATAGATACATGTAACTATACACAGGATAGACACATGTAACTATGCCCAGGATAGATACATGTAACTATACACAGGATAGACACATGTAACTATGCCCAGGATAGATACATGTAACTATACACAGGATAGACACATGTAACTATACATAGTATAGACACATGTAACTATACATTGGACAGACACATGTAACTATGCCCAGGATAGACACATGTAACTATACATAGGATAGACACATGTAACTATACATAGGATAGACACATGTAACTATGCCCAGGATAGATACATGTAACTATACACAGGATAGACACATGTAACTATGCCCAGGATAGATACATGTAACTATACACAGGATAGACACATGTAACTATGCCCAGGATAGATACATGTAACTATACACAGGATAGACACATGTAACTATACATAGGATAGACACATGTAACTAACTATACATAGGATAGACACATGTAACTAACTATACATAGGACAGACACATGTAACTATACATAGGATAGACACATGTAACTATACATAGGATAGACACATGTAACTATACATAGGATAGACACATGTAACTATACATAGTATAGACACATGTAACTATACATAGGACAGACACATGTAACTATACATAGGATAGACACATGTAACTATACATAGGATAGACACATGTAACTATGCCCAGGATAGACACATGTAACTATACACAGGATAGACACATGTAACTATGCCCAGGATAGACACATGTAACTATGCCCAGGATAGACACATGTAACTAACTATACATAGGATAGACACATGTAACTATACATAGGACAGACACATGTAACTATCTATCTACCTGAGTTATTGTATTGAACCAGTTTCAGGGACTTGTTTTGTTGTTGTTTTTTGCTTGTTTATTTTTGGTTTTGTTTTAGGATGACAAAGGAACTGTATGATCCTCACTGCTTAAAACTTTTGGCTCAGGGCTTCTAGAGGTCAGAGAGGTTTACTGCTACAAGGGGCTGTGGAGATAACCCAAAGCTTAGTGTTGTGTGCATTGCCTTGAGGGCAAACCGAGGCCCAGAAAGAATGACAAGCAGATTCAGGACCAGACAGTTCGTCTCTGTCATCTCAGCAAATGCCTCCCCCAGAAAACCCAATCAGGATGGAAGTAGCATTCCTGCTTCTCAACGGGAACCCAATCCCCTAGAGTCCCTTGGGTCCTCAGTAGACCATCACCATGGACACGTATGCCCAGAAACCAGAAGGCTGCCAAGCAATGCCTGGTGAAGGGGCAGCAACTCGTCAACATTTGGGCCTCCTCAGTAAGACTGAATTCTCTGCTTTCCCAGGGCACAGTGACCGAGTTCCTTGTCAGGCAATGTACCATAATACTTCTCAACCCAGGGGTTCAGATGAAAAGGAACGTGAAAACCAGCCTTCCTGTTTGTAGACAGAGGGTGGTGTCATCTGTTTCCTCTGGTCCCTGCTCTCATCTGTCAACTCAAATCAGCTCACTCTAATGCACCTTGGGTCTTATCTGCCGACGGCATGAGTGTGGAGCCAGTTTAATTTTTTTACAAGTAAACAAAATTACTTTAAAGGAAAACCACGTTGCTTTGTAAGGTATGAGTCACATATTCATTTTTAAACAAGGCAACCTGGACAATAGAAGTATATGAAACAGAAAGTGACATTTTCTACCGTGCCCCATACGACTTCCTTGAGATAAGCGTTGTTGGCAGCTTGGGTTTGCACCCTCCCTTTCGTACATGTCAGGACATATTTATAAATATTTGGCTTCCCAGCTTTGACGAATACAACATCCAAAGGCTCCTTACGAGAGACCCTAAGTCAAACTTCTTCCTGACAGTGTACTAATAAACCCCACTTTGGCAAGCCGAAAAATACAAGCAATAAGTACAGGACAGGATGAACTGGCTAGGCTTCTGCAGGTGAACCCAGCCCTGCAGACAATGCAAATCTAACCATTTAAAAGCAGGCCTCTAGCTCTTGGCGATGTTACTAGTAAGAGATATGGAGATGTTTTTCCAGTTCTGGTCTGCTGAGTTGCTGTGGAGGCTGAAGCCCAGGGAAGCTGTATATATTTAGTACTCATTACTATCTTATTTAACACTCACAGACTGATTGTGCACAACCTCTCTGGCGCCCTGTTCTCTTCTTTTGATTAGAATTGTAGCTATGGCTAAGGCGATGTTTTCTTGCTATTTAGGGAGGTGCCTAGAACTTGGTGTGATCTGGAAAAACAATCTCTCCAGTCTCCCTATGAGTAAGACAAGTTCCCACCCAGATACCTAAGGGTTGTGCCTCCACATGCCACAGCTGAGGCAACGTATCCTCAGGTGCTACTTATCTGCAGGGCTACACAGGCCGCCGAGGGACAGCTGTACTTGGGAAAAACCAGAAGCTTCCCACGGTAAGCATTTGCCCCTCGTGGGCCTGTAATTAGCAGAGGTAACATCTTGCAAGCTGGAGGCTTGGCGCTCCTCATCTCCGATGATCTGTTTCCATTCAGATCCCTGTAGTTGAACAGGGCATAGGGAGTGAGGAGCAGAGAGAGTGCCTTAGCACAGGTCTCAGATGACACTCTTCTCACTGTGGCCCAAGAAACAAATGAGTTTGGTCCTACCCAAAAAAAGAAGAAGAAAAAAAAAAGAAGGAAAGAAGGGAGAGAGGGAGAGATGGAGGGAGGGAGGGAGGGAGGGAGGGAGGGAGGGAGGGAGGGAAGGAGGGAGGGAGGGAGGAAGGAAGGAAGGAAGGAAGGAAGGAAGGAAGGAAGGAAGGAAGGAAGGAAGGAAGGAAAGAAGAGGCAAAGTTCATAGCAAGTTAAAGGTTGAGCAGTTTTTGGTTATTGTACCAATTCGCCATCTTGGGCACAACTTTGACCTCTGACCTGGATTCCATCACCACTTTCACTGTGCCCCGGAGTACTGCTGTCTGCGGCAATAGATGCACCTGCAGAACAGGGCCAGCAGCGCCTGTCCCAACAGGAGGAGCAGTGCCAAGGACTGGTACTGAAATGCAGATCAGATCTCAAAGTCTTGTTTGGAACAACTACAAAAGGTTCCCAAGTTTCGACTACTATATTTAAACAAAAGCCAACAAACAATTACTACTTCAAATAAGGGAGAGTGGCGTTTCTCAAGCTGAGATAAATACATTCTGAATGAAAAAAATGTAAACCTGGGGCTTTCCTTTGGATTGTGATCTAAGAGAAACGATCCAAGAACGTTCTAGGCCATGGGGATGGCCAGCTTGTAACCATATGCTGCCTGGAGTTCATTATCTGTGTTTGTGTTTCAAAGGAAATTGTGTTGAACCCGTTGATGCCACATTGTACACAGTGTTGTGTACAGGACATGCTAAATTGACCAGACAACTAACAAGGCAGATCGGTAGACAGAACCAGAATATAAGCAAGGACAACGAGGGAGGGTGCCGTAATGGCCCATCGTACCCAAGATCAAAAGAATTGCATCACCAGCCAAAGCACAGAGCAGCGCGACTTCCTATTGTTCAGCCCCGCAGACACCAGCAACTTAGATCTCACAGAACTTAGATCACAGTTATGTGTTGCTCATTTCAATTCACTGGTTCTAAAATTACGAATATTTAAGATAGATTTTGGTATTATATTCAAGAGCCAAAAAACCCAAGAGGTATATAACTAGTTTTATGTTTATATTTAAGTAATGTTATCCATAAAACAATTTGAGTTATTAGGTGGATTAATTAGATTTTTTTCACTAAAAGCATTCTAGAAATGAATCGATTTATAGAATGGGATTTAATCTTATTTAAGAGATGTTATGTTAACTACTTAAAGATACTTTCTTTCCAAGTAGCTGGACTAGAGGCACAACTCAGCAAATTTCAAAAAAGATTTATTTTTATTACTCTGCTTGTATGTGTTTGTGTGTTCTATCATCCTCCCCACCCCTCTCTTTCTAAGATCCCCCCATCTCATAGGCCCCTTTCTAGTTACTTGGCCTCCACTCACACCCACATAAACACACATATATAGCAATTAGAAGCTGGAATCCACATGTGAGGTAGAACATGCAGCATTTGATGGCTTTCAAGCAGATATTTAAAGCTTATAGGTTTTCCTAATATCAGTTTTTAAGTGCACATATTTCATATATTCATCCATTTACTTATGAAATATTGAGTACCTGCTGTTTACATTCCAGGCACAGTGCAGATGTTAGGAGAGCATCCCAGTTAATCCACTTCTGTAAGAACATCATGTTGAGAGGGGCTGGAGAGATGGCTCAGCAGTTAAGAGCACGGGGGCTCCTTCAGGGGACCTGTGCACCAGGCGTGCATGTGGTGCATAGACATACATGCAGGCAAAACACTTGTATGCATGAAAACAAATAAATATTTTTAAAAAGAGAGAGAACAACAGGGTGTTGAAAAACAAAGGAATGTATTGTAAAATCTGGGAACACCCTGCGCCAGGTATTCTGTTTAATCTCAGCACTTTTTTAGAGAGGGATTTTTTTTTTCAAATGCATACTAGAATATGTTTGTTGCGTTCTTCCTAAAACCTTATGGGTGTTTTTATTAGCAAGGTGTTAAAAATCGAAGCTTAACTGGGCACGATGACACACATTTTCATTCCCTGTACTCAGAAGGCAGAGTCATGTGGATCTCTGTGAGTTCCAGTTCAGCCAAGATTATATAGTGAGAACCTGTCTAAAAGATCAAACAACAACAAAAAGAAAAAACCAACCAAAGCTTATTTTGAGGAGTTGACTTAGTAGTATTACAGTTTTACAAGTGAAAACCATAGTATATGGTTTTCCCATGTATTAAAATTTTATATTACAGCCAAAAAAGCAAAACTAATTAACAGAATAATGAACAAAATAATTGCTTTCTGCTCGCACGTAGGCTTAACACAGCCACTTGTTAGTCCTGGTCTCATATAGAGTGCTGAGACAAGAGTGTGCTTACAGAAAGCAGAAACTTCTTTTTCTAGAAGCCAGAAATTCAAGACCAAAGCATTAGCAGGTTCAACATCTGGTGAGAACTTGTCACTCTCAGGCAGTACCTTCTCACAGAGAAGAAAGAACTAACGGGTTCCCTGGGGTCTCTTTGCTAAGGCCACTAATCCCTTTCATGAGGCTGCAATCATCATGACCCGGCTCTCAGACCTAACCCTATCAAACCAGGGCATCACACTAAATAAGTATGAAGAGGGGGAGGGAGGGAGAGAGAGAGAGAGAGAGAGAGAGAGAGAGAGAGAGAGAGAGGAAAGAGAGAGAGAGAGATTCTATGGATGGGTCTTTATTTTATTATACTTTATTTCATCATATAGAAACAATATTGATTTGCATAATCATTGCACAACTGATCCCTCTGGTGGCTTGTTCCTTCTGGGAATTGAGTACTTATGGTCCGTTTCACTCCAACGCCATTTTAAATGACGTCATTTGCTAAGAACGTTTTTAACTCACTTATTTTGGTAATACGTGCACTCAATATTTTAAACGTGATATTTGTCATAATATAAATATCTGGAGACACACTCTGACAGGTGCTACCTTGGAGTGTCACGCGGGCTTCTATCCCCGAACATGTATCCTGATTGGACACACACAGTTTCTCGGTTGTTTCCCTTGGCGTAGACACTCTAACACTCTTCTTCGTTTCTTTTATTATTTTTAAGAAGGAATTATTTTCTTTTCTTTAAATGCTTGTATTCCATAAAATAATATCGTGCTACAAAGCAGGCATGTGACTGGTTGTAAAGCTTTACGCTGTATTGGTTTCATCGAATGTCACTGCTGACTTTTTGTTCAGTGATAACGCTGGATGAGAGTGAACTGTGCCTATCTCCGAACAGCGACGAGTCAGAATGGGAAATGGGATCCCTAATCTGCTGTGCTGGTGCCATGTCAAACCCTTGGCTCTGGGAGCCTGGGACGCAGGCATTCTTCTTCCGCTTGCTCACTGCTTTGGCCCAAGGAAACGAGTTGGATGACTGCCCTCTTTTTTCTGCGGAGATGCCATAGATTAATTTTACAGACTTTCTTTCATCTACACAACAGAATGAGTTCAGATAGCCTTTTAAGCTATTATCTGCACTTAAGAATTTTGTGCGGGAAAGCCATACCAGCCGCACAAAGAGGGCCTGTTAGAAACACTGAACAATGAGAGTTTGGCATTTTTTTCTCTTTCTGCCTCCAGAAAAGAAGCAAAGCAACTATTTTATTGCACTTATGTATTTCATAAAAGAATGTGGGGTTATATTTATATGCCAGCAAACTGCATGGAAATGCCCAGATGAAGGCACTTGTTCAGGGCGTGGGGGAAGCTGGGGGAATCCTATTAATACCCGCTCGCTCCCATTGGGCTGCAGATAACTTTGTGTAATCTTAGGCACTCAGACTGCACACTTATTTAAATGAAAGAAAAATAATATTTTGTAGGCAAAGAGCACTGGGGAGACAGACATTATAAACAATGCACAACCTATTTCACGTTTTGGCTAAAAATGACACTGCATACACAAATGTCATAAACAAGAACTAAATTTTAGAGTTATTTTGTCCTTCCATGTAAATGCCTCTTGGTTACATTTTCGTTTCTGTTTCCTCCCTTGGCTTCATTGATTTTGGTTGAGCTCGTGTGCACATTTTTTTAATCGAAATTGCTTTAATTAAAAGGCACCTGAGCCGGAGAGCTTGCCCAGGCTCAGGAAGCCCTGCTCTTAGCTTAGCAGAGACAGGCGGCAGAGGCAGGGTTTCACGTCCTGGTTGCCCTTCCAAAGGAGCTGCGGTTTTTCCAGGACAATCTCTTCTTTGAATCCAACATGAAAACACATTAGTGCTCTTTTTGGAACAAAGAAATATACATAGGAAATAAAGACATTGTTTTATCAAAGCCTCATCTTCTGCGCTGACGTCAGCTGCCTGGCAATGAGAGTGTCCCCTTCCGAGAGGAAGGTGGCCTGAGTCCGGTTTCCCTATACTTACGACTTCTGCTAAATCTACTGAGCTTGAGAAAGAAGTGGAGGCCTGGACCCGTTTCTTCCTTGCTTGAGTTCAACCCAGTCCTTCCTGTAACGGGCCAGGTTTGAGCGCTAGCCACTCCATGGGCAGGAATGGTTGCCAGATGATGATGGCTGGAGCTTCAGCTTGGTTCCTTAGCCCTAAGGCAAGGGACATGTTTAACCAGAGTCTTTGAAATGAATTCAGCCTCGTCCCAAGTGAGGAGGAGTCCCCATCTTGTCCTACAAAGACAACCCTGTGGGCAGCCAAGGGTGTCTCTCTACAGAAGTCCTCTGACACCAGCGGTGTGTCTGAGGTTGGTCCTCTGCCTACCACTGCATGTAGCTAAGAGGGCAGCTACTTTCTGTCCCAGACACTCTCCCCACTTCCACAGCTCAGGTGTCGGAGACCCTGGCAGCATCTTCCACCTGCAGTGGCCCTTCTAGCTTCCCCTTCCAGGCTCTCTCTGGTTTCTTCTCTCGTCCGGATCCTCCTCTTGAACTCCTTTCTGATTCTTCCCTACCAGCGTGGACCTGATGCCACTTGACCCCCATTCCTGGATCAAACACCAGCCCCATTCCCTCTCGTCACCAGAGGTTTGGGCTCCAAGTCTCCTTCCAGTCTCTAAGAAGACCTAACTCAGGATACAAGAGGACTGTGGGATACAGGAGACACCCGGACTGTGTTCATCGACTCTGGGTTGGTTCTCCTAATCTTAACAGCAGGAAGTTCAGTTGTGCTACTTAGTCGTCTGGAACCTCAGGATATTTAAGGAACGTCCGAGCCAAGTGTTGGCAAAAGTCATGTGGCTTTCATTAGAATAAAAAGAGTTGAGCTCTTCGGGAGATACAAACAATAGGGCATGGAGTAATTTTCCATTCAAAAGTCTTTTTAAAGAGATGTAAGCTTACAGATCTTTGCTATATGCAGTGAGCACCAGCCTCCTATGCCAGGCATTGGATTAGATGACCGGTAACAGAAACTAATAAAGGCACAGTCAGTCACCACAGGAACTCAGCAATGTAAAGAGGAAGTGAGACACATCCACAGATGGTATGGGTCACTAAAAGATATGCGTGCTGGGGACAGCAGGGACCCGAGGATAAGCTTCAGCGACTCAAAGCACAGGGATAGATCATCCCCTAGAGGTGTCCTATATCCCAGACACCAGGGAGAGAGTTGGAAAGATCCTTGTTTTCAAGCAATTTCCTGATTAATTAATTAATTAATGTTGGTAATGGCCAACAGGGATTCATATAGGGACAATGAGGCTCAGAGCAGAGGTTCAAAGCACAGGTAACATTCAAGACTGTCCCTACAGTACACACAGCCCCTCAGTGTCTGTCCTGTTCATCTCTAGACCAGTGTGGAAGACAAGGGAGCTTCCTGGAGGAAGTGAAGCCTGACTAGACACTTGAGAATGTGTATAACCTGGAAAGACAAAGGCATTTCCGACAGAGGTAACAGCTTAAGCAGATGCTTCATGATTTGAAAGTCCTGGACACATCCTAGGGACATGGCATTCCTTGGCCAAACACCCCTGGGAAATACCCAGGTCACGTCCATCAGGGTGCTTATCAGAAGCAGGCCCCACAGAAGTGACAAGTGAAGATAGCCACAGCTCAAGATGACACGCACGCACACACACACACGCACACACACACACACACACACACACTGATGCTGTTATTAACCAGGAGTCCGAGACACACCCTGGGTGATGAAAACCAACGAGGGAGCCGAGGATAAAAAAGAAGGGGAAAGCAAGCCAAGGGGAGGGTGAGAAATAAGAAAGTAGATGGCTTCCAGAAAGATTCCCTATAGTCTGAACAACAAAATCTTCTCCCGTGATGTTCTCATGAGTGATGCGTGAAGCTGAGTTAGGGAGGCTGACCAGGGATGCAGAACTATGTAACTGAGGGTCCCCTTCACCCCAAGAGCTTGCTGCGTTCTTCTGGGAGGGAGCCTTTCCTTCCTGGGGTAAAGGCAGAATACACAGGTCAGGTACGTGTGATGCTTTCTTTTCTTTCCTGGGCCACCAGTGCAGGATGGTGACCCAAGCCTGTGGGAGGTCCCCTATTTCTTTGAGCCCCATGGTGCGCTCACAGCAGAGCCTGTGGTTTGAATTCTACCAGTTGGTTGTCGTCAGGGCCTCCTGGTGGAGCTGCCTGCCACAGGGCCATTCTTCTTTACCTGGCTTGCAAAGTGGGTCGATGTGTGCCCCATCAATTATCGGCTCCTTCCCTGGGAAATAAAGGGCTCCTGGACTTCCCCGCGATTTGAGCTAATGCCCCTTGTCGCTTGGGCTGAAGTCTGTCCCAAAGGTCCCGATTAAGTCAACAAAAGCTTTCAGCCACTAAAATAATGGTCTCAAGTGACAGGCATTCTACTCGGTTACTAAGACTTCCTTATATGGTCAGATCCTATATATGCTGGACTCTCACAAATAGGAATATTGTAAGACTGGGCTAGTTAGCTTTCACAGAAAGCACTTGGTTTTTTGGCTTAGTAAGGAATTTCTGGCACAAAGTTCATGCTAACAAAAACACTGTTAAAAAAAAAATAAGTGTCTTCCAGAAATATTTTACCTGAGCCAAAAAACATTGCCCAACTTCTTCTTTTATTCCAGAAGCATTTATTGAGCAAGCCCAGACCAGGCACCTGCTTGGTACTAGGGAGAAACAGCAGGGCAACATCCCTGCATGAAGAAACTCGCGGTACTGGGGGAGACCGACATGAACCAATTCACTCACAAAGAACTGTGAGCCAGGAGATATGAGGTGCCCAGATAGTCCTCTCTCCCTCCCCCGTGCACACCTCGCCCCCCCCCCAGGCTAACAGAAGAAGGAGCAGCCCTTCCAAATCAGGGGAGGATACATATGCAGGCATGTCCTGCCCACAATCCATTACACGTATGAATTAAGGTGGGAAGGATTCCCAAAGCATATGCACACTCTGGGGCAGCAGGATGGAATCCGAGTTCTGAGCCTATGCTGGGCACTGCCACTTGCTCTGTTATCAGTAGAGAGGACATCTCCCTTCTGTGGGTTCTGGGGCTGGAACTCAGGTCGTCCGAGTTGGTGAGAAGCATCTTTATTCACCGAGCCAATGTCTTATTTCTTGCCTTGCCATATCAAGGAATTATTTAAAGACTATGAAACAAAGCTGGCGGGAGCTCAGCATCACTGCGGCCAAGCGAACTGAAGTCAGCGGTGATCTGAAAGCTATCGTGATTTTTGTACCAGCTGGAATCTTTCCAGAAAAATCTGGGTCTAGCTAGTACGGGAACTGGAGAAAAAGTTCATTGGGAAGCATGGAGTCTTTGTTGCCCTGAGGCAACGTCTACCTAAGCCAACTTGAAAAAGCCATATGAAAACTAGGCAGAAATGTGCCCGAAGGAGCCTGCTGACTGCAGTACATGGGGGGCCCATGCTTGAGAGTTTGGTCTTCCCACGTGAAACTGTGGCTAAGAGGAGCCCTGTGAAATCGGATGTCAGCCAGCTCAGAAAGGCCGGTTCAGACAGAGTACCATGGAACAACACTGCTCACAAGGTCGATATTCTGGTGCATACAAGAATATCAGTTTTGAATTCCTAGAGTTTCGATTATAAACAAAAGTGACCAAATCAAGTATCATTCACAGGCTTGTTTTTTTTTTTAAAGAAAAGATTACAAATAAAAAGTCATTGAAGCACAAGAAAAGTTTTCTGCTTATTTAACTAGGTAAGTTTTCACAGACTGGTTTTTATTCACGCTTGATTTAGGAGAAGGTGGAAGGTTTCTTGGCATTTTCTGTCATGTATGTTGAACGGCACTGTCATCTACATGGAAAACAAAAATGCTAGCATTCATGTGCTACATGGTGTCACACGTGTGTGTCAACTCACTAAAAAACACAGCTTTGGGGCTGGAGAGATGGCTCAGAGGTTAAGAGCACTGACTGCTCTTCCAGAGGTCCTGAGTTCAATTCCCAGCAACCACACGGTGGCTCACAATCATCTGTAATGAGATCTGGTGCCCTCTTCTGTCATCCAAGCAGAACACTGTATACATAATAAATACCTTTAAAAAAAAAGACACAGCTTTGTTTGATATAATAAAATTCAAAAAGTTAAAGGGCATTTATATTTATTTAATATGGAGCTTTTTTATTAAATATGTATAAGAGTGCACACACGGTTTAAGCATTGTCAGCGTACCTCAACACAGAAAACTTTGAAACCTCATTTGGAAGACACAAAGCTAATCTAATCACAATTGCTATTCTTCTAGTGGCAAGCGTTCCCTCCAGCTCTAACGGTACAAATATTTTTCTCTTACTGCTCTCTTAAGTTCTTAATCCCATAGTTCTTTACATTTTGACTCCCAGGGGTCTCACTTTTGCTGAAAAACGACTGTCTGCAATGTTGTTCGTGCAAGCAACCATTCAGACAACACCTGCAGCGTGCTAAGAATGTCACACTGTTAATTGCCAAGTGTGTGAGGGTAAGTAAGGCACTGCTCTGGCCCTTCTGATAGTAACTAAGTGAGAAGTATACAAACACAAACAGATGTTCCTCCACTGACGATGGAGATGTGTGCCGGCAAAAACCATCATTAAATTGAGCTGTCTTTAGGTCAGAATTGCATCCAATACGCTCAGTCCACTAGAAGCATAGTTTTGCCTCACCTAGCTTAATGTCCCTAGAACACTTACTTAGTCTACAGTTGAGCAAAGTTACCCCACACAATGTCTGTTTGATAGCAAGGCTTTGAATACCTAATATGATTTATTAAATATCGCATTAAACTGAAAGCAGATGGTATGTATAGGTATGCTTCCATACTGCCTTAGAGTTGAAGATCAGAATCATTGGCACTTGAACCTTTGGAGGGTAGGGACTACCTGCTAGTAAAATATACTGTGGGGGCTGGACAGATGGCTCAGCAGTTAAGGGAGCATACCGCTGTTTCCGAGGACCCACGCTGGTTCCTGTCACCTACGTCAGATGGCACATAGCCGCCTGTAATTCCAGCTCCAAGAATCTGACAGCCTCTTCTGGCATCCACAGGTACCTGCACTCACACGCACACACACACACACACACACCTACATAATTAAACATATAATAATTAAAAAATACATGCTATATACATAAGTAAAACCTGCTCAGTCTGTATATTGTTGCTTATATGTACGTTTTCAGGGCTGACCATTTGTGTGTGTTGTGTGTGTGTGTGCGCATGTGTGTGTGTGTGCGTGTGTGCATAAGTGTGTGTGTGTTTGTGTGTGTGTGACAACCAATGAAAAAGAGGTCATGAACTGGAAAGATAGCAAGGAGGGAATATGGAGGGCTTGGAGGAAAGGGAAGGAGAAATGATGAAATCGTAATTTCAGAAACTAAAAGAAATCATTAATAAATAAATATATATGTATACTACGGTACATGGCAACAGAGAGACATACACAAATGCCAATCCTGTGGAAGGAAGCAAGGTATATGTAGGTAAACCATGTTCTTAGACCCTTCACATTCTAGAGAGCGTGTGTAGAAGCCCACATTATTATAACACGGAGGGATGCTTTCAGAATATCAACTTGAAGATCTATAGCCAAGTGTACAAGTGTGGCGAGGGCTGCTTGGAAACCCTTCCAGGAAGTGGGATTATCACACTCTTGAAAGATGTCTCTATTACCCCTGGCATGCATGTCCACTGGAGTCAGATGGCGAGATCAGTCACCGAGGCAACAGGTTTCAGAGCCAGCTGGGAGAACGGGCTGGATCTTTCCTCTCTGGAATGGCCTGGGAGGGGCACTCTGGCCAGGCATGTCCTTTCAGCCAGGGCAGTACGCACTCTTGTCTGGGCTTGGCTGGTCCATCTCTGTCTCTGTGCCTGTGTCCTTTCCAGGTGTGCGGACAGAAGTGACCTCCAGATCGATAATATGTTTTTGATGATATGATATTGATGATGTTCAGGGGAAAATGGGGATAGGAGCAGAGGTCAACAGAAAACCTCCAGTGAGTTAGGAAATAAATTCTCTATCTTACTCATCTCACTAAGCCGAGGGCAAAGTCATTTCATACACCAAGCTTACACCTAGGAGGCAGCGATTTCTCCCCAATTAACCTTTTCTTCCTGCCAAATCACCATGAAATAAAAGAACTGGCATCTGTGTGTGCTAAAGTCACTTGGAAACTGCCCCCTATATTCTTTCCAATCACTGTAATTAGTTCTCACACAATGTCATTTGAGGGTTACTGACCTTCACTAATGAATAAATGGACAGACAGACTGTAAAAATATTGCTAGAGGAAGGCTGGTACCCAATCGTGAGACACCGAAGGCCCAGACAAGCCAACTGAGTCGTCCCAGGTTACATACAGTGGCAATACAAGATCTTGGAGACCATAGTAAAACTGGGTTTCTCACTTGTCACAGACAGCAATAGCTCCCACCTTGGCCAAACATAGAAAAAAAATTAAAACAGTTTATAGTCGTGCAGATTTTCTGTGTCTTGATGAACTTCCAGGTACATATTTCTCTTGACAAAGCAAATGTCTATTGACCGTCAGTTCAGCTGCTTTATGTGCCTGGGTCTCTCTGCACTCTGGGAAAGCAACCCCGTGATTTGCCTTGGACTCCATCTATCTACACCCACCTGCCCTGCAGGATGCCTCACACAGACTCAGGGCAGAAGATATGCCTGGAAGCGGCCCAGGGCCTGTCCTCCTGAGGGACAGGAGAGGATACCACCCAGAGAGCTTGGGGAGGCTCCATCAACTCCGGGTGCATCTGTTGCCTGGCCCTGGCAGGGACCACGGCTGGAATTCGGCTGAGGGTGATTACTGTTGCGCTGGGGGCTGACAGCTGTTAAGGACTCGCTAGGGAGTGTCAGTTTTCCACAGGCAACTGCATTTCTGAGAAAGGGCCTGAACTTGAAGAGAAAAGTAACTGGCAGTTATTTCTCTTTCATGAGAACAAGCTGCTAACCCTGAAGTGGCAAGAGAGTTCATAAACCCCTTGATCCCCCACTCTTGGCACGTCCCACCCACCCTTGACTAAGAAGTGGCTCTGAGCTATAAAATAAGCAGTTGGTGGATCTTCCCTTCCCCTCCTCCCAAACACATGCTGAGTGCCCAGTGAGCTGCCTTAAAGATTCTTTTATTGGCTGGGAGGAAGAGAAAAGACTCAGACCTGAAAGATGAAGCCAACCCACTGTGGCACAGGCTTGGATGCCCATCAATCACTTGTGGTTGGGGATGCCAACAGAGGCACGCACAGTGACTGGTGCTTTGAAAGAAATGAAAGCGGTACCTGAACCAGCCCTGCCCATAAGGGACATAGAGTCTGGAATAAGAACTAACCCCTCTGCAACAATTAAAAACTGAAACAAGACAGAGAACTACCATCTGATGGCAGAGTATTGGGAGCAGAATTTGCTGAAGCTGGAACGTTGTCCTCCGACTCTCCTCTACCCCAGCCTTCCCACTCAGGTTGCCTCTCTCCCAACGTGTGAATGGTTCCTGAGAACCCACTGTGGACTTCCTCATTGCCTCGTAGTCCTCAAATGGACTGCTAGTTTGAATGAGCTGAAGTCAGCAGGCATCCATCTCAACAGCATATTAGAAACACCCACCGACCTTTAAAAGCGACCTATACGGGGCTGGAGAGATGGCTCAGTGGTTAAGGGCGCTGACTGCTCTTGCAGAGAACTCGGGTTCAACTGCTGTCTATAACCCCAGTTTCGGTTCCACTCCCACACAGACATACATCCAGGCAAAACACCAAAGCACGCCAAGCAGTGGTGGCTCATGCCTTTAATCCCAACACTGGGAGGCAGAGACAGGTGGATCTTGGTGAGTTCGAGGCTAGTCTGGTCTACAGCGTGAGTTCCAGGACAGGCTCAAAAGCTACAGAGGAACCCTTTCTCAAAAAACCAAACCAAAACAACAACAAAAACAAACAAACAAACAAACAAACAAAGAAACCCACCAGTGCACATAAAATAAGATTAAGTAAAAAATTTTAAAACAAACAAACAAACAAAAAAAGTGACCTAAGTCCAACCTTGGATTGCAGTCCCCACCTGAGGGGCATCAGTAGCAGGATGAGGACCACTGATTTAACCAATCAGGTGTCATTTGCTTTCCCAAAAGAAAATAAAGCCCTAGAAGGGCCCGATAGTGCTGCCCTTTGAGACCACAAGCACTCCCTATGTCAATGCCCTCTGTTCCACCTCTCCCAAGGACCTGTTGCATCTTGGACCAGTTCCCCAGGAGCAGAAGCATTGTGGCAACTCTGACCTACACTTTAATGAATAAAGAGGACATACCTGCCCAGTCTTGATTCTTTCTTTCAAACCTGCTCCCTCTATAAGGGTGGGGGCAGAGGGCAAAACAATAACAACAACAACAAAAAACAAAACCTCAAACAACAACAACTACAAAAAACCCTTATGATTACTCCCTAGGGGCATGCATGTGACCTTTCTTTGCTCTACACGGAGGTGGGGGTGTTATCCTTGGTCCAGCTTGTTTCATGATGACTTTTCATTCCCAGGAGAGACTGGAGTAGAACCTAGTATTCAAAGTATTGTTCGTGGACCAGCTGCTTGGGTACCTGGTGTGGGAAGTCCTTCTGTATATGTGTTGCTTTTATTGCTTAATGAGTAAAGAATCTGTCTTGGGCCTGGCAGGGCAGAATAGAGAGGTAGGTGGGGAAAACTAAACTGCATCCTAGGAGAAAGAAGGCAGAGTCAAGGAGAAGCCATGGAGCTGCCAGAGGAGAAAGATACAAGCTACCACTGGAACGTTGCCAGTAGGCCACAAGCCTCGTAGTAAGATATAAAATAATGGAAATGGGTTAATTCTAGAAGTAAGAGTTAGCTAACAATATGCTTAAGTGATTGGACAAGTAGTGATTTAAATAATATAGTTTCTGAGTGATTATTTTGGGGGTCTGGGCAGCCAGGAATGAACAAGTGGCCTCCTACAACAGATTGACGCTCCAACGTGGTGTGCTAGCTAAATTCACATAAAACCTGAGAAGATTCGGAAAGAAATTCTAGACACTAAAAAACAAAGTTTTTAAATGGGAATTCTAATATATACAGATTACACACACACGTATGCACACATGCACGCACACACACACATAACAAGTTTTGTTATTGTTTCCTCTGTTTAGTGAAAGCATGGGTATTTCTTCCACCCCTCAAAAAGATGACCTGAGAGTAGAAGAGAGATTAGCAGGCCGTGGGAAAGGGAGGGGGAGAGGGATGGGAAGGACATGATCAATGTGTCACATATGTGCATGTATGAAATATCACCGTGAGCAACATGCAGTGTAATGTGTGTCAGAGTGAGTCTGTCTTATTTATAGAACTAACGTATTAATAATTTTAATTTTAAAAAGAAGAAGCTAGAGATATTCCTCCCTCTTGGGACCAAGCCTCTCCTCCATTACTTCTGGTAGCTAACACCAGGTCTGGGAAGCCTGGTTGTCAAAAAACCCCATCTTCTTCTTCTCCTTTCTTCTTCTCAAGAGCTGGCTTCGGTCAGGTCCAGGGACAGTCTGCGGTTTTGCTACCATAGCTGACATGGAGGAGGTTGTGCTTTGGGTTAAGCACGGTCCAGCAGCTGGTGCTTATCAGCCACACCCTGCCACACACAGAAGCGTCCCCCCTGACCTTCCTGGCTGAGGCCGTGTGAGAACTCGGAGCTTCCCATGGGAACGGGGGACAGAGTGGTGTAGGTGGGATGGCACCCTGCCAGCTGTCTCAGTGAAGACCTGGCATTCTAGTGGGTCACTCTGCTCCTCTACGCTCTCGGGCCTTCTGTGAAAAGATGGTCCATTGGCATTCTTCCTTCACCTCTGCCTTTCCCTGGGCGTTTCCTTTCTCATTCCAAGGAGGAAACCTGTCAATTTGTGGGTACTCAATAAATATTAGTTGAAGAAATAAATAGACGAAAAAGTAAACAAATGGCTTCTGGTTCTTTACAGAAGAAGGGGTTCAAATTGGTTTTCCTTTGCTTTAATAGACACAGCTTCACTTCTGGGAAACGACATGAACCTTCTGCTGAAAGGCATGGTTTTTGTTAGACGGCTCCTGCACCTCCACCCTTCAGAAACAAGAACTCCTCCATACAGCTGTCTTCTCAAACTCCACTTTTTGGTTCGGCCACATAAGGACGTCGGGAGGAGCCTGTGCTTTGGTCTCCATGATGTCTTGCCAGCAATGTCTATAAAACATGAACATAATTTCTCCAAATTATCCAAGTACTTTTGTCTTTCGTCTTAAGAAGAAATGTGTTTCTATCACTCTATGACATCTGACATCATAGTTCCATTTGACAGAGAAGCCAACAGAACCTCAGGGAAGGAGTGGCTCTGCCTGAGGTCACACAATTAGTAAGACCTTAAGCTGCTTGAGTTTCGATTCAGTTCTCTGTCTCTCTGTGTCTCTCTGTCTCTGTCTCTCTCTCTCTCTTTTAAATCACAGGTAGCCAGTTGACACCTTGGCTATCAACCCTCACCGCAGGAATCTTTGCTGCCTCTTTCCAGGAGGGAGACTTTTTGTTTTGTTCTGCTCTGTTCTGTTCTGTTTTTGCTTTTCAAGACAGGGTTTCTCTGTGTAGCCTTGGCTGTCCTGGAACTTGCTTTGTAGACTAGGCTGGTCTTGAACTCACAGAGATCCGCCTGCCTCTGCCTCCCCGGGTGCTGTGATTAAAGGCGTGTGCCACCATGCCCAGCTAGAAGGTAGCCTATGAAAGGGCATACATGCTTGGTCCGATGACTTCTCCTCTAACAGGGTTCTGGTAGAAGATCCTCCATGGTTTCAGAAGCCGGTTCCACACTGACCCAAAGTTACAGAGCTGTTTTCCCAAAGACCATTTATTTCTGTCTCCCTTCACCAGCCCAAGCAGTCATAGAGAGGATTTTGCTCAATCTTTCCAAAGTGGCTTCCCCTCTGGGCTAATACCAAGGATGTGCCGCTTTAGGCCAAGGAGTACTGAGTTTACGAGCTACTAAAAATAGCAGTTACAACAGAAACTCCCTCCTACGCCTGCCATGTGCCCTGCTGGCTACACACAGAGACAGACTCTCCAACGAAGAAGGGTGGAAAAACAGTACTTGCTCCAAGCTACACTATCACCAGATGGGAAAGAAATCTAAGAAATAGCAGTGCCGTTTCAGGAATGGTTCTGACTCAGGTATTGCCATTGGAAACTGCAAGGTCCATTAGTATTGTCTGGGCCTGGAGTCTGCTTCCCACAGCCAAAGGAGGACAGACGCAGCAGTAATGGTGAGACCAACGGACAGCCAGCTTGACAAGCCTGTCGTAGGTCTTTGCTCATCTGTGGACTCTCATCTCTGCTGTGAATAGACACTAGGTTTAAAGCATGGTGTCTGTTCGGGATCATTCTAGAACAGTTGCAGCAGGTAGGGCTATTGGGAAGACCATCCTTTGTCTTCTTATGCAAGGTCTGTATTTGACCATTTTGAAGGGTGTGTTCACTTTATGGCCTCTGGAAAATAACCAAGTGTTATCCTTATGTTTCAATGTTGGTTTCCTGCCAACCGCGTATCAGGAATCTCTGAGCCACACCCCACTGACATGAAGACTTAAACTTGTAGATGTACGTCAGTCCGCTGTTCATTAGGCCTATATAACACTCTAGATAGCACTGGGATGGAATTATTGGCCCCACCAAGAACGGAGCACCTGAAGTGTTGGTGAGGACAAAGTTGTATGTTTGGTTAGTCCTAGAGTAAATGACTTTCATGTTCCTTAGCCCATGCAGATCTGCCACAAAACACCCAAAGTTACAAAGGAACAGGAAACAGTGAAGGCATGAAGAAGAGAAAGGATGTCTTTTTCATCTAATGCATCCAGAGGGTAAGTGGGGTCCAATGTGATTCTCAGCGTTCTGTTGTCCCCGGAAGAAATGACTTCAAATTGCGCCAAGCATCGTCCATGTATTTCTTACACTTTGGCGCTGTTTTGTTTATCCCACACTGAGAGTGACACACTACACAGTAGCACTGTTCTTGTTTTGAAGACTCACAGGGAAGAACCAGAGCCTTCCTTTACTGGCCATTTTAGCCATTAAAAATTCTTTTTACTGCAGGTGGTGGTGATGCATGCATTTAATCCCAGCACTCGGGAGGCAGAGGCAGGTGAATCTCTGTGAGTTTGAGGCCAGCCTGGTAATATTATATCCTTTTGGGGTCTTTGAAGATTTGAAGATGGGTAGTTACAGTTTTCCTTAGTTATGGTGAAAGATAAATTAGATATAAGACTTTAGACTCACAAAGATAAGATAAACAATAGAGTATTTTCCTTAATTTGCCAAATGTAAATGGACTAAATATTGTAACTATAATTCTTGCTTGATAATTGCTTTGCATATATAATTTTACTATGTTAAAGTTAAAACTTACCTGTTTAATTAGACAGAAAGGGGGAGATGATATGGGATGTCCTTTTATATATGTGTTGCTTTTATTGGTTAATGAATAAAGCAGCTTTGGTCTATGGCAGGGCAGAATATAGTCAGGCTGGAAGAGATATAAAGAGAGAGTAGGCAGAGTCAAGGTGATGCCATGTAGCTGCTGAAGAAAACAGACACCAGAACCTTGCCTGGTAAGCCACAGCCTCGTGGCAATACACAAATTAATAGAAATGGATTAATTTAAGATATAAGAGCTAACTAGAAATATGCCTAAGCTATCCACCAAACAGTGTTGTAGTTAATATAGCTTCTGTGTGATTATTCAGGTCTGGGTTGCTGGGAAATGAACAATCAATCTTTGTCTACACTGTTCATTAGCTCATTTTGTTATTGACCAGATATTATTATTATTTCTATTTTGTGCAGGAGAAAAGGAGTTAAAGTGAATTCCCAGAATTAGAAACCTATTAAGTAGCCGGACACAGCCAAATGGAGATCTTGTGACTCTCACTGTATAGCTCTTTTCATGATAGCGACTTCTTAATGTCTTAGATAGAAGGACCCAGGGGACCTGGTTCCTGTCAATCAGATGGGACTCCTCTCTCTGTTGTTCCTCCCCTACATCTTGGCCATCCTGTGTCAGAGCATATCAGACATTTCATTTTACTGCTTTTCTTCCTCCTGGAGAGTGAAGACCTGCCCCATTTATCTTGAATTCCTCGTTTCTTATACAGCGGTTCAGTCCTTTGTATGCGTTCAGTAATTTTGGGCAGGATAAAGGGGGAAATACAAAGATTACAGAAGCATCCCAGAGATGCTTAGAGGCATAGAGTTGGGCTCATACTGTCAAGTTTGCTATTGTGGGGCAGCTAAGCCTAACTGAGCAAGAGGTAGTTTCACAAAGGTTCTCCAGAATTGAGCCTTGTACCTTGATGCATTTGTAAAATAAACTTTACTATTCAGCAATCTGAAAGTATCATAACATTCAAATTACAAATATGAATTTCTGCTGTTATGAACATATATAATAATGATGCTAAATATTAAAAAAAACTATTTTAATTATCCAAATACAGAAAATTCTATTCTTTTGTTTTGCTTTTTTTTTTTTTTTTTTTTTTTTGTAGCCCTGGCTGTTTTGGAACTCACTCTTGTCTATAGACCAGGCTGTCCTTGAACTCACAGAGATCCACCTACCTCTGCCTCATTAAGTGCTGGGATTAAAGGCATGCAAAACCACTGCCCAGCTTCTTTTCTTCTTTTAATCCTAATTTCTATTATTCTGTATGATAAAATGACTCGCTTTCCCCCCCCCAAACACTGTCTAAATCTATCACTACTTACACTGCAAATATTTATTCCTCACATTGACAGGTCGTGTTTTTGGTCCTTATTTCCCATAGGAAAGTTATGCAGAGTAAACCAGCTAAAGATATACAGAGTATGGGGTTAGAGAGATGGCTCAGAGGTTAAGAGCATTTATTGCTCTTGCAATGGACTTGAATTCAGTTCCCAACAATGACATGGCAGTTTCAAGGGATCCTTAAACTAATGACATATTAGTTTAAGGTGTGTTACATTTGTTTATGCTGTGGAATATTTGTTTAATGATACAAACATGTTTTGCATTCTTTTAAGTTGTGTTTGTTTAACTCTGTAATGCTATGTTACTTTGCCTGCCTAAAACACCTGATTGGTCTAATAAAGAGCTGAGCAGCTAATAGCTAGGCAGGAGAGGGATTGATAAATAGGAGAAATCTAGGCTCAAGAGAGGAAAGAAGAGAGAGGAGTAAGAAGTGGGAAAAGGAGAAGGAGAGAGGAGGATGCCAGGGGCCAGCCACCCAACCACCCAGTCACCCAGCCACCCAACTACACAGTCACCCAGCCACCCAGCTATACAACCACCCAGCCACACAGCTACACAACCACACAGCTACACAGTCACACAACAACCACACAGTCACACAGCCACACAGCCAGCCATGGAGTAAGAAGGAAAGAAGAATATACAGAATAGAGAAAGGTAACTTGGATGTTGGTGGCGCACACCTTTTTCCCAGCATTTAGGAGGTAGAGGTAGGTGGCGGATCTCTGTGAGTTCAAGGCCAGCCTGGTCTACAGAGTGAGTGCCAGGACAGGCTCCAAACCAAAGCTACACAGAGAAACCCTGATTCAAACAAACAAACAAGAATAGAGAAAGGTGAAAGCCCAGAGGCAAAAGATAGATGCGATAATTAGATAATTTAAGAAAAACTGGCTAGAGATAAGTCAAGCTAAGGTCGGGCATTCGTAGGTAAGAATAAGTTTCTGTGTATTTATTTGGGAGCTGGGTGGTGGATTCCCAAAGATTAAAAAAAAAAAATTACAGGACCTAGTGTCCTCTTCTGGCCTTCATGGATATTAGGTACATGCATACATTCAGGTTAAACACTCATACTCAGCTGGGTGGTGGTGGCACACATCTTTAATCCCAGTACTCAGGAGGCAGAGGCAGAAGGATCTCTGAGTTTGAGGCCAACCTGGTCTATAGACTATAAATTCCAGGGCAGGCTGGGCTACACAGAGAGACCCTGTCTCAAAAAAATCAGGAACAAACAAACAAATAAAAATGCTCATATACAGAAAATGAAACAAATCAACCTAAAATATTTTAAAAAGAAGTAAGATTTTCTTTTTCTTTTTAGTTTTTGAGACCGTCTCTCTGCTTATATTCACTGACTATACGGGAACTCACCTCAACAGAGATCTGCCTGCCTCTGACTCTGAGTGCTGATCAAAGGCGTGGGCCACCATGCCTGGCTAAAAGTTTAAAAGAAGAAAAGACCCAGAAAAGACAATAGCAGGTTTGCATGGCTGAGTTTGATGTGAAAGTTTAAATATTCAAAGTGGAATCATTGGAGCTACTGCTCATGTAGGACAGTGTGTTTTAATCCAAAGACTTCTCATAGCTGGGAGAGTTCTGTTCCATCATTGTTGCTAAAATTCTCTCTCTGGCGGAGACATAGAGCAACATCTCCCCCTCCTTCAAAGTTCCAAAGATAAACTGAGGCACAGTTCTGCCAAAGGTCGTTCTGGAGAAACAACGAATTTATTGGGCTTTCTTACATACCCTAGGTGAGAGCTTAAAGTATTTAAGTTTTGCTCCCATTTTTATTCACTGTGAAAAGGGAAGGGAGATGTTAATGTTATTGCTAAAGGATCATTATCGGATTAAAAGAGAAAAAAAGGCAGAGGCTGAGTAATTGTTTATGTAATTATTTATGGCTTCTTATCTAAGATCAAAAAAATTTTAGGCCCTCTGAAGGAAAAGGGAAGTGCTTGCTTCCTGTGCCCAAACTAGCTTTGTCACAATCCACAGTTTGAAGACCATAATAAGCAGTATAGGACGCGATGACTTCTGCCCCTTGGAAGAAGACCCTGGGCGGAGCTACTCGGTTTTGATAGGGCTCTCGTTTCCCTCACTGTGACCAGCCGTGACCGTCGTGGGGCTGAAAGGACTCCACGGACGGTGCTGGTGGAGGGTCAGTCCTTCGGAGAAAGCTAGTGAGAAAGATTGCTGTGAAGCAAACGGCAGCCTCTGACTCCTCGTCCAGTCTCTCGGGCTGGGCCTTGTGGGAGCTGTGTTCTGAGAAAATGGTGGGGGTTGAAGATCAGCAGTGCGACACGGACTGGGTATGAAGTTCAAGGGTTTGGGAGGCACCCCCATCCCCACCCCACCGCGGAGCCAGAGCTGTGGTGGGATGAGAAACTGACAGCGAGGGGACAGGGAGGCCTAGATGACCTTCGCGGCCCTCTTCAGGCTGCTTTTCTGCTCAGCTCTCTGAACACAGGCAACAGGGGACAAAGCTCTCCCTCCGCAGAGGATTTAACCACGTGACAGGGTATGGCTGTGGTGAGCGACTATCCTCCGAGCCAAGCGTCCACCATCTTGGGGAGTTCCGATGTGTGCCCTCGCCACTTCTCTGAAGGAACTAGATTTTCTTTGCTTTCTCCTGGGGCTTTCCACACATTTGGGCCTCTGCCTAGAAGACACACAATCACCACACGCCACCTTACTCTTACTCAGAAGTCACTTTTAATGGAGAGCCTTTCCAGAGCTAAGGAAACCCCAAGGCTGGGTGAGGTGCCCTTCCCCTGAGCACCACCCCACAGCCCCATAGAAATGACACCACAGTGGTTACTGTACCCCAGAAAACTATCTTTCTAATTCATGGAGCACTTCAAAAGGAATTTTACTCAGGAACCCACCGTGAAAGAGCAGATGCTTCCAGAAATGATGGCAGAAGGAGAGATCCAATGCTATTAGCCATTTGCCGTACTTTCACTCCAATACGATCCACAGGTAGGAACACACTCATGTTTTTGTAGCTGTGCTTTCTTGTCAGGACTGCAACCGCAAATAATGGCACGAGGACTTATTATTAATTATGAATGCTCGGCCTTGGCTTGGGCTTGTTCCTAACTACTTCTAATGACTTAAATCAACCCATATTTTTTTCATCTATGTTCTTCCACGTGGCTGGTTACCTTATCTCTGGACAGCCCATCCTGCTTCCTCTGCGGTTGGCTGGTGACTCTGCCTTCCTCCTCCGCCCTGAAGTACCGCCTATACCCTCCTGCCCAGCTGTTGGTCCTTCAGTTTTTATTACACCAATCACAGCACTGCATCTTCACAGAGTGCACAAATATCCCACAACACATCCTTGGGGAAATTTCACTATTTTTTGAAGCATAGGGGAGGAAGACCTGAGATCTGCACCCCAGGAATGGGAATGCAATGTTTCATGTGAAGTCTCATATCTTAATTTTATGGGTCCCGTTTATAAAACTGGAGGCCCTTTTAGAATTGGTCTACCTTATCCATTAAAATATCAATTCCCAGCCTGGCAAGACGGCTCGAGACATAGAGGTGCTTGCCTGTCAAGCCTGATAATCTGAGTTTGATACCCTAGTGGCATACGGTAGAAAAAGGGAGCAGAGTCCCACAAATTATCTCCTCTCACACAGCAGGCCTGCCCACTTCCAAATAAATGAACGTGAACCATGTGTTCCTTGAGGACAGTGTCCCTGAACCAACAACAGCATGTGGTATGGAACAGGGACTGATGGGTAAGAGATCACGTAGACAGCTTTGGCACTAAAGGGATAGGAGACCTAGGACCACAACCTGGCAAAAGCCCTGAAAAGGAGATTTTCAAAGAGCCAAACAAGGGACTCTTGGAATTTCACTGCAGAGTGGACAGGGCAGGTACGGACACGGACGGTGGCAAAGCTGACCGCTGCCCAGAGCAGGGCACAGTTTGCAGCCTGGAGTCCTCCCAGAGACTCATGGGAGGGAAAAGTGAACAGAGCACACACACCCCGGAAAGTCACTGGAGGGACATCCAAGATATTTATCAGTCTCTGACTTGAGTGGCTTTTTCAGACCAGAGAAAGAGCACGAGCAATCTGAACCGAACTTAATTGGCCTGAACGGTGCCAATAGTAACATCAGTTACCATGGTAACTAATGCACACACTCCTTCTCAACAAATAAGACCTCCTTATCTGCTTTCTACAGAAAGAACAAATGGCAAAAGAAGGCAAAGCCGCCGGTCCTGCAGAAGGTGCCTGTTGCCTTGTGCCGTTACTTTTCGGGGTTCTGCCTGTTGCCTGAAAGGCTGACAGGTAATTACCTGGATCCCAAAGAGCAAACAACCCTCACTTGATCACAGGGGCTGCGCAAGGAAATCCCACGCTGCTGCGTTTGACTGCTGGACGGTGGAGGGCATGCTGAGGCACCGGAGGGAACTGGGGGAATTATTTAGAGTCCATTCCTGATGACATAGGTAGTAATTACGGAAGAAGAAATGGAAACTCGAAGAGCTCTAGGAAATGATTTCTGCCTTTAAAGGCGGGGGACGATCTTATCACAGTTTACGGTGACATTACGTGCCGATGCTTTTAGAACTTCGCTGGTGGAAATGATCTGGAGTCAGGGCGGCACTGAAGATTAAAGGGCTTGGGGCGGGAGAGGGGATGAACTTACTTCTTTGTTTCATTGGTTCAGCTCCCAGCCTTTCTCCTTCATAGAAAACAGACGCAGAGAAAAAAGCTCTGAGGTCATCTACGGGTGCCCTGAGGGTCAGCACCCGTCTCTGCGGGGCTGGGAGAAGTGCTTCATTCAGGCAACTGTGAAAGGGCTTAAATAATGCAGCTCCCACCACTTCCTTCAGCAAAGTTTAGTATTCACGGTCTAGAACAAAAATTTGATTTATTTATTTATAACAAAATGGCAGCAGATAGCAAGTAGCTGGCTTTTGCTTTCAGGCCAGCAAGCTGCAGGCCCTGCCATTGTCACACATGGGATAGGGACCATGATAAGAGGTGGCTTCCAAGTGCCACATATCAGTGGCAATTTTAGGTTTCTGTGGAGTGCTATAGAATGTTATTTTCTCTCTTTTTATACTTTTTTGTCTGGAGGAGGGGGTGTATGTGTATTTGGGCAGGCGCATGTGTGTGCATGTATGTGCACACATGTAAACGCATGCACTTAGCGGCCAGAGGACAGTCTCAGCTGTCTTTCCTCCGGTACTGCCCACCTTGGTTTTTGAGACAGGTTCTCTTGCCTGGCCGAGAATTTTCCAAGTAGGCTAGGTTGGCTCTGCTTCCCCAAAATTGAGATTACAGATTTGCATCACTACATAGGATTTCTTTTTTTTTTCTCACGTGGGTTCTCGGGGGTGGGGGGTGGTCAAACTCAGGTCCTCCTGCTTAGAAGGCAAACATCTTACTGAGTTCTCACTTCAGCCCCAATCCCACTTTTTTTTTCTTTTTTGCTTCGTCACGTGTCCTACGGGGAATCCTCAAGCAAGGTCAGCCTATGTTTATCTAAGATTATCCTTTAGCTAAGGGACTCCCAAGCAGGGGATCTTCAGGTTGGAAAGAGACTCTGCATGACATTCGGAGGTTGTCCACGGGCAAAACAGGGACTCTTGTAGAGTTTCGTGAGTAAACAGAAGGCGTGACCCCTAAGCTGGAGTGACTGACAAGAAAGGAGAAAAGGATATGCAAGAGAGATGTTTCACTGCTAGCGGGAGATGCTAGAAGGAGATGCTTAGCTAAAGGTAGGTGAGAGGGTTGAGCCAGTCAAATGAGGGCGAGGAAGCTGTCACTCGAGGGGAGGAACAAAGTAAGCCATGGAGAAGTCTTAGATGGTCCCTAGTCCATTTCTTCTTCTGCAAAAATTATGCGTTCTCTAGTCTGGGCTCTGGTGAGATCTATTTGTATGTCAGACATCAACCCACAATGCAGCCTGAAAGAGCCTCCAGGTCTGGCGAGCCAACAGATTCTAGAAGTTCAACTGCAACCTTGACATCACACACATGGGCTTGGACCAAGGAGAGACCCCTGCAAGCAGGGAAGGGCTAATGGAAAATCTCCAGAACAAGATGTACAGTTTAAAAGTTCAAATTTCACAAACCTCACACTTCTTCGGTTATCAGTCTTTACCGGGACCATCTGCAGATCCGCCCTGGGTTTCATATGGGGCAAAGCCACGAAGAGTCTGATTGCTGGCCCTGGACACATCTTGACCCTCACAGACCCGCTCCTCCGCCACCAGTTGGCTGCGTGACTGACAGAAGACAGGCCGAGTACATGAAGAGATAAGCATGAGCCTTGGGCTGGGGCTGGCATGAGCAGGCCTGGTGTGCCAGAATTACACAAGTCCCAGGGTGAGTGGGACTGGAGTCATACACGATGGCAGCCCTTCCTGGTGGCTCCTTAGAAGGCCCTGTGGCAGGAATGCCTGCTTCCCACAGCTGCAGATTCCAAGTCTATCCCTTACCAGCTCCTTTCTCTGCTGGCTCTGCCATCCTTGATGTACTTCCAGGAAGGACTCCTAAGTTGGTCCCTTCTCAAACATCATCAAATCACCCTCCTGACTCTTGTTCCCCTCATCCCTTAACAGCCCCAGAGGGACCGGTCAGGATGACAGAGCAGATATCTTAGAGTCCTCTACAGAAGCACTAGTGACTGTGGTCTCCACTCCTCTCTTCCCCTGGGATCTGGTTTTCTCTTTGATCAAAGGAAGTAGGGGAGAGTATCAAGGAGGAAGCACCCTTAGCGTTTCTGGGTAACAGTCACCATCACCAAAATAAACTGCAAAGGGAAGAGAGCAGGATCTCTTCACAAGCAACTGTGCGCCCTCCCGTTCAGTTTGATTAGATGTAGTCAGAGAGAATGGAAAAGTCATTTGTTTGTGGAGCCTTTAAGTTCCTTTATGGAGCCTTTAAATTCTGCATTCATAGCAGGTACCTGTTTCTAATAGAAAGTTGGCAGGTCCCAGTGCCTAGTATAGGGGAGATGTTCCAGAATTGTCATTCTGTTGATGCATGTTAGACATGTTTCCTGGAATTTCTAGACAAAAAGTGAAGACTCCTAACGCTAAGATTAGAATTTCTTAAACTCTGCATCCACGTTTTGTTCCCAAACTAGTCATGTGTTCAAGACAGCCCATTACTCAGACCCTACCTGTGGAGACTTTCTGTTATCTGAGGATGCTGGAGTCAAAACCTTCAGGTGGCATCCAGAAAGCTACACCGGAAGAAAAGACAGATGTGAGAGTAGGAGGTCCCCTCAGGCTTGCTTCTCAGAATTTGTGTGTGACCAACTTACCTGTATCTCAAAACCAAAGCCAAAATCCATGGGAATGTCTGTAAGGTACAGTGACACCCCTAAGTTCTGAAGAAGGGGGAGGAGAAAAGGCTGTGTTCCAAGAGAATGAAGCCAGGAGGACCACTAACTAACCCAAAGGGATTCTTGGCTATAATTGGTCCTCCCTCCTACTTCATTAAAAAAAAATTAATAGTAAGTGAGATGCTAGCAGACAGATGAACCTCTGCGAGTTTGAGGCCAGTCTGTTCTATATAATGAATTCCAGGCCAGCCATGGATACTGAGTGAGGTCTTACCTTCAAAAAATAATAAAAAGTGATCAAGGAAAAGTAAGAGACTTCAGACAGCGGCAGTGAAGCTAGAGCCTAGGAAGCTAGTGCTGGATTTTAGGTAAACACCCCCTTATCTCCACCCCCACCGCTGCTCAGCTCCTTAGCCACAGGCTCTGCCAGGGAAGGCTTTCCAACCCTGCCACTTCATTCCTAAACTTGTGGACTCCCAGTTTTGCAAAACAGTGTCTCAAATCCCCTGCTCCCCCCCAATGCTATTAGGATTCTAGATGAGGATTTAAAACAAAGCTTGGCATTCACCGGAAGCCTGGCCTTCTAGTCTCCCAATTGCTATGTTAATGAATCCGTCGGATGTCACTGTGACCTACAAGCTCCTGCACGGGGGGGGGGGGGGGGGGGGGGTGGGGGGGGGGGTGGGGGTGGGGTGGGGGGTGTTTGAGTCCTGCAGCTGAGTTCCTGACAGCGTCCTGCTAAGAAGAGAAAGGACCTGGGAAGACCTAGGGGGATTAGAGGACTTGGGACACCTTCCTAAGACCCAGATCATGACCGTGAGAAGATGCGAGGGATCACAACCTTCCTGTCCTTCTGAGTGAGAAATGGCTGGGTGGGCGGTTCTGCATCCCAAGGATCGCTGAAACACAAGCGGCCTGAAGAGGAAGTGAGAGGCCAATGGCAGTGTGACCTCAGCGGTGGAGAAGTTGGGTCACAGTGCTGAGACAGTTTTATGGCAAACATCTCTTTGTCTAGGGTTTGCCTCTCAATAGTAATGCTGACGTTGTGAGTCCAGAGGACACAGTTCTGCCATGGGGAGGGCCTCAGGGATTTGGTGAACTCGGTCTGTTTTCATCTACTAATCTTTTTGTTGTTATTTTGTTTTGTTTTTTGAGACAGAGTTTCTCCACAGAGAACCCCTGCTTTATATAGGCCAGTGTGGCCTCAAATTCAGAGTTCCGCCTGCCTCTGCCTCCCAAGTGCTGGGATTAAAGGTGTGCATCACCACTGTCTGGCTACTAAGTTTGTAAAGGCTGAAGAATTTAGAATTTAGAGGTGTATTTGAGCAGTCTCTCATAGATTTTAACTAACTTGTCCCTGAAACATGTATGAGCAGCTCTGATGTTTGGATGGTCTCTTGGAGGTTCTGCCCACAGAGACCTCCCCAGATACCACCGAGATCAGCGGATGAGCAGGCGTGGAGTTTCAGCAAGGGCACCGCAGGCATGGAGACTAGTTGGTACCGTGATAACTTCACACATTTCCTGGTTTCGCCTCCAGTGTTCCACAACCAGTGCTCATAAGGATGGCTGAGTCCTTCCGCTCTCCACCGCAGCTATGGAGTTGCCCAAGGTTGGTACCCCAGCAGTGAGCTGTCCGGGGACTCAACTGCAGAACCATGGTGGGAGTCTGGCTATGGGGAGCCCTACCCTGAGTAAGTATGAAGGATTCAAAAGCTTTGTGTCTGTGTCTGCTAAAGGGCATGACCACCATAGGCCAGTGGAGTCTCATCTTTCATAAGCTTTTTCGAACAACAATCACTTTTGCCTCCATGGCATTTGGCATTCATGAACTTGTCCCCTTCCTCTGAACCTTAGGAAATGCTCTATTCCATCGTTTCCTCACAGAGAATGGACTCCCATACAGAATGAGTAGAGGGAGGGGCTTGACTGATTCATTACAGCCTAAGTCTTTACACCCCTCTCCATTCAAATAAGACAGTTTTGAGTTTGGTAGTTACCAGTTAGATCATGAGGCCGGGGCTCTGGCTTTTTTTTTTTTTTTTTTTTTGGAGACAGTGTTTCTCTGTGTAACAGCCCTGGCTGTCCTTGAACTCACTCCGTAGACCAGGCTGGCCTCGAACTCACAGAGATCCACCCACCTCTGCCCTCCCAAGTGCTGGGGTTAAAGGTACACCACCACTGCCTATCATGGTTTATCGGGGCTTTAATGAATCGACAGAATCCATTCTACTGATAAGCAAACCCGTCATGGAAATTGGACCCCAGCAAGTTCTGTTATAGGGAACACACAAACTGAATGTAAAATGTAGATTATTAGAAATTTAGTGCCAAGAACCAGTAGCTCAAAAGAGGTGTAAATGACCCTAAAACTAGATCACAATTAGAAAGGACAATATAGTGTTATAGCAGAAAAATATGTCAGAATGTAATCAGAAGCAAGGCTGGCTATTGGGACTCATACACATGCATACACACACAGATACATATGCATACAGTTTTGCATGTCTGAATTTGTGTATAAATGCATGCGTGCATAGGTAAATAGCATGGTAGTCCCTTGAACTATCATTTCCTATTCCTTTTTTTAAAAAACGATTTATTTATTTTTATTTTCTGAGCATCGGTGTTTTACTTACATATGTCTGTGTGAGGGCATAGGATCCCCCAGAACTGAAAACAGACAGCTGTGAGCTGCCATGTGGGTGCTAGGAATTGAACCCAGGTCCTTTGGAAGAGCAGCCAGTATTCTTAACCACTGAACCATCTCTCCAACCCCAAATCTAATTTTTTGGTTTGTCTGTTGAGTTTCTCTGTGTAGTTCTGGCTGTCCTGGAACTCTGTGGACCAGGCTGGCCTTAAACGCACAGAGATCCTCCTGCCTCTGCCTCCAAAGGGCCAGGACTAAAGATGTGTACCACTACCACCCTCATTTCCTATTTCTATCAGGCAAAGAAAACTCAAGATTAAAATTCTAGGATGAGTGGATCTCTGGAGACGTGAGAGACAGGACACCACAGAAACGGGCAGCAACACCATGATTTTCACATCACACATGTGCTTTGTCTTTAAGCAGGGACCCAGTGACCCAGCCGCACATCTCCCACGGACCTTCTGATGCCTAACCAGCTGCAGCCTACAGAGGTAGCTCAGGCTGCCACAAGGCCATTGTCTGCATAGTCTGTCGATCTAGCCTGTTGAGTGCTTAACAGGAAGACGAATTCTTTTCTGGACAGCAGGCAGACAGGTGAGCAGGGAACCTGGATGCAAGGATGCCTTTGCAGGCACAGCTGTTTAGACCACAGCTGTCGCAGGCAAAGTGATGGTGAGAAGACGCAGATGGTGTTCCCAGATGGCATTTGACCACGGGATGTCGTGCCTGTGAGCCCTTCGTGGACATCATGCTCCACCAGTCAAGGGATTCTTTCTTCACTTCCAGAGACAGGCGCTTTTTTCTAGGAAAGTACACCCTCCCTCCAGCAGGCTTTGCCTGACAGTTGCTCCCTTGAGGGATCAGCTAGGGGAGAGTCCTCAGGGTGTCGAAGTTAGAATGGCTGACCTGCCGCGCACCGCCCCCCCACCCCCACCCCCGTGTCTGCGCTCTGTGCGCTAGAATCCAGTTCGCGATCTTAGGGCAAGGGGCTGGAGGTTGAGAATACAGACCAGAGACAAACCGACACACGGACATCCAAACGCTGGTTCAAAAAGCACCAAGATGCCCCCTTTATTGTGTTCAGGGGTAGATTATATAGAGATAGCCACGCCCTAGCCAAACCCACCAGAAACCACTCTCCTGCCGTCAGGAACTCCTGAAGGTCTCGTGCTCAGAGCAGCTGTAGGCACTCAGATCAGGGGAAAACAAGTTGTTTACAAGAAATTCAGGATCTGGGGTCTCACTGCTCCCAACACTGACCTTTGCATCTCCGGCATTTGCTGCCACCTTTGGATTGCCAGCATCCTTCCAGCATGTCCACGAGACGATGTGGAAACAGTGCACGAAAGGAAAAGCCTGGGCTGGGGAAAAGCTGGGATGAAGGAGCCCCGCTTCCTACTAAGAACATACTGAAGTTGATAGCTAATGTCCCAAGTGCCTTAACTAGACAGAGGGTAATTTATTCTTTCAAATTCATACCTTAATATGCGCTTTTGTTTTATCCCCTGAATGGGTTTCATTCAAAGTCATTTACTTATTGCAATGAAAGATTCAAGCTCAAAGATATTTAATTATGCCTAACCTTGATCCCATTAAGCAGATTAAAAGTCTCAACATATTGGCTGGCCCCCTGTACAGCTGGTCCCATAGATATGCACATTAAGTTGCAGTTTGCAAAAAGCGAGAAATGGCATCATCCTTAAAAACAGTATTTATTCAGGATTTGGTTCCATTCTGATCTTATACTTGGCTTAATTGTACTCAGCCAGGGAATTATATTACAGTGACAGCCACCGAATTCATAAATACATTTCTGTTAGCAAGAAAGGCCAGAAGAGTCAACCAGTGTAAATTATCCTTGGCTCAAGGACTTGGGAAACTGTTAAGTCTTCTGGTTCAGCGCCAGCAATGTTCTCCAAAGAAGAGCTGAAATAAAGGAGAGAACAGCACACCTCCGTGGCTGATCCTCTCATAATATGGAGTTCCTTAAAGGAGAGTGCAAGAAGCCTAAGTACCGTGATGTCTTGCAATGATATTTTACTCACCACACAAGGCAGGCAGGCAGGCACACATATCTTGGGAAAAGGCTGTAATTATGAATGATGCATATAATACAATATTTTGATACACGACCAAGTTTTCCTTGACACGTTGTGCTGAGACATATAGTAAAGGTATGTTTAAAAATATGCCGGAGGTCTACTTCGGAGCCTGTGTGTGCATGTGTGTGGGTACAGTGGTATGCTGGTAAATGGTTAACAGCCAAGTCTGAGGAATAAAGGGCCTTGTTGTAGTGCTTGCCAATTTCCGTGATGTAAATACTTGCACCAAGGTCAGTTTTAAGCTACAATGTGGATTCACTGACTACAGAGTTGGGGAGAGAAGTACAGGCCTAGCACAACATATTATGCAGGATTCCCAGCACACAGATCTCATAGATGCAGATTATTGCAAAGGGAAAAGTTTGGGTAATTTATTATACTTGCTGTTCACATCGTTTATTTGCTGTTTATATAAATGTTAATGATAACCATGTTCAGCGTCTGGAGCCACAGCTCTTTGGTTAAGAGCACTATAGGCTCCTGCAGAAGACCCAGGTTCAGCTCCTACCATTCCTATGGCAGTCCATAACTGTCTGTGACTCCAGTTCCAGGGGATCTAATGCCTGCTTCTGACCTTCACAGAAGCCACATGCATGCAGGCCAAACACTTGTATACATAAAATAAAAAGAAATAAATCTCTAAAGCAACAATAACTATGTTTAACTGCTGACTTAAAAATCTTAATATCAGCACCCAAGAAGCAGATCCAGCATACTGATGTGCATGTATGTATGTGTGTGCATGTGTGTGTGTGTGTGTGTGTGTGTGTGTGTGTGTATGTGTGTTCCAGTGCATGAAGAAGTCATTGATATAAGCATATCTCTAGGTCAAGTAAAGGATGAATGCTGGAGCCCTTTCCTTGAGTAGAAAAGAAAATTCCAGAGCAAATCAGATACCCACTAGGTAGAACAACCGTTGCCATGAAATCCAGACTAAACCCTAAATCTAGGTTATAGATTAGGTTATGGATTCTTGAATTCCTCCGGGGGTTGGTGGAAGCAGCATTAATGCCAAGCTGCATTGTGGCTACCTCTTCCCCACAGCACAGACAGCGATAACGGGTAGACAGGAGGCATAATCTCTTCAGAGAATCACTCAAAGACTGTTTGCCCTTGCAGTCCTTCAGTTTATAGCCAACCCCCCCCCCCCCCGCTTATTAGTAAAATTTTCTCATTGGTGAACCAAAGGACGAAAGAGAAAAGGTTGCTACAATCCTCATCCCCACTCAGCCCCCTTTTCGTAGGGGTCATAGGCTTGCTCTACACGCCGTTTATCTTCCTCGCCTGTCAACTAATTCATCAACTCTTCTGCTGAGGAGTGGACATAGGACCCAGGCCTGGAAAATTAGACCGTTGCGTTCCTCTGGGAATTAGGAAACCAGAAAGGCTAAACGTTCAAGGTTGACCTTTCAACGCAAGAGCTATGTAGCTTGTTTTCCACCCACAGTATTAAGACTGGATATAATAAATAGCACGGTGACTGTGCTATCTGTTGGGCGAGGATGCACCCAAATCCCCCAGACTGTGCACCCCAGCCCTGAACTCAGCTCACAACTGCTCACAATAACAACCTTCCTTCATCTTTATCTTCCTCTCTTTTGCCAATGTCTTTGTTCTCCCCTCCGCCTCTTTCTTCTTTCTATCTTCTGCTGCCTTCCCCTCCCTTCCTTTATTCCTCCCCATGCCCTTCTTGCTTTCTTCATTAGGCTAGTTTCTGTCCTTTGCAACCAAGAACTCCAACTAATTTTAGAGGCCAAAATTGTGAACACCCCCATCCCCCACAAATCTCATATTGATATCACTGAGAAAGCCCGGTGAATTTCTTTGACCCTAGAGCTTTGGAAGTTGATGCAGGAAGATTATGAATTTGAGACCAGCCTGAGCTACATAGAAAGCCTTCTTCTTAACGAACATAAGCAAACAAACACGCAAAATTACCAGGAAGATGGTAAGAAGTGAGAGGAATACAAAGGGGGTCAAATTTAAAGAAATTATGGAGAAGGTATTAGGAGACTGGCCTAATAGATTCTTGCTAATTAAGGGTACATCTTTACAATTAACCCCAAACTCTTTAGAAATATACACCTGAAACACTCTACATTTCCCCTTTCCCCACACAAATCATTTAAAAATATCTGTTGTTAATTAAAAGAAAGCCCAGGAGGAGCAGCCCTTTGCTCGGGGTCACTAGGAGACAGAACAAGAATGTCTCAAGGTCTCATCTAAGTGTCTGCCCTCACCTGGCATGGCGCTGAGTCAGGACTTCCTTAACACTGCTCAACATCTTCTCGTTGATCTTTTTCCTTCTAACCATTTTTATTACTCTAATTTTTATTATAAAACTATATTTATATATCATCTTCACAGTGTATGAATTATCCCTGTATAAGTTGTCTTTTATAATGGAAATTGGATCATGAACAAATAACTTGAATACTTTAATACAAACCTGAGGAATATTCATTTACAATGTGTGAATATATGTCGCTGTGATTGGTTTTATAAAGAAGCTGACTGGCCAGTAGCTGGACAGGATAAGATTAGAAGGGCAGTCAAACAGAGAATGTTGGGAAGAAGGGCAGAGTCAGAGGAGTAGCGAGCAGACACAGAGAGAAGCAACATGGACATGTCATACTAAGAAAAGTTACCAAGCCACATGGCAAAGAATAGATAAAAATACGGGCTAATTAAAAATGTAAGAGCTAGCTAGTAACAAGCCTGAGCTGTTAATATTAATTAATTAGTATTAATTTATAATTAATATTAAGCCTCTGCGTTACTTGGGAGCAGCTTGCAGGACAGAAACTTCTGCCTACAATGACTTCTATCTTTGCCCTTGACTTCACAGCCTCATCAGCCATCTTGTACACTGGTACTCCAGTCAAATTTTCATTTGTTTTTCAGACACAAGGATTTTTTCTTTCTCATTGTTGTGCTTCTGCAGACGCTGTCCATTCTCTTCCTCCTCCTCCTTTTGGTTTTTCCAGACAAGGTTTCTCTATGTAGCCCTGGCTATCCTGGAACAAAGCTATGTAGACCAGGCTGGCCTTGAACTCAGAGAACCAAATGCCTCTGCCTCCAGAGTGCTGGGATTAAAGGTGTGTGCCCAGCTTTGAGGCTGTCCCTTCTTTCTGAAATAATTATTTTTCTATTGTCTGTATGAAAAAGTCCAAAGTTTCTGTAAAGACCCAGCTTAAGTGTCACCAAGGAAGTCTGCCCCCACCTCTCCATGCAAGAGGCGCCTCAACTCATGATTGCACCCTTAGAACATGCTTGTGCCACTGCTATGGTTATAACCAGGGAAAACCTATCCATTAGCTCCCCCTCTGAACTGCCTCCTTGGGGAAAACACAATTACTTATTACTCCTATTTCGCACGTTGTTTGGCGCATCTTAGACACAGGGCATTTTTCTAAATGGAAGAGTACATGAATGAGCAAGTGAGGATAACAGATATTCTTTTTTTTTTTAAAAAAGATTTATTTATTATGTATACAACATTCTGCCTCCATGTATGCCCACATGCCAGAAGAGGGCATCAGATATCATTACAGATGGTTGTGAGCTACCACTTGGTCGCTGGGAATTGAACTCAGGACCTCTGGAAGAGCAGTCAGTGCTCTTAACCATGGAGCCATACTGCCAGCTCCCCCCCCCCAACAGATATTCTTTAAGCGATTCTGAGGCTCTGCATATTTTACATGGATTATTTTGTGTAATTCCCTCCAGAACTCCATGAGAAAGATACTATGAATGTAATTTACCCATTACAATAGGGAATGAAGACTTAGCTTTTTTGAGTCACACCCAACAGTCCTACCAGAGGCAGTGGTATAACCAATACTTGACCCAGGGTTTGGTTCCTTCTCTTGCTCTTATACTAAACTGCCTTCCCACACCCAGACTCTCCTAGTTCACAGATTGCTTGTTCTTTGTTCACTGCCTGGGGTTGGGTGTTCTACATAGTTACCTCTTATTCTGGAAGGTATCCAGGCATCCAGGAACCCACAATTCTAGTTACATTCTCTGCTGAGTTTGGAAGAAAAACTGTCTGACCTCAGCTCAGAGACTCTGAGTGAAGGGGAAAGGGGTCCTCATCCCCCAGAACAAAGCCCTTTAGGGGGGATTCATTTCTGTCCTTTTTGATTTAAAGAGCTAGTCTCCTAATTAGAGCATTTCCCACCTAGGTAAATATGAAACCTAAATTCAGCATGGTCTTTGGTTAGCAAGCCATAGCTTCCATGTTTCTCTCCAGAGTCTTTGGGGAAGAGGGAGAGGGGAACGAAGGTAAGGACAAACCATGGTCTAGGGAACGGGGTGACCCAGCTTGTGTTGCCCAGGTAGGGACTGTGCCAACTTCTGTTGCAGACCTATTAAACCCACACACAACCACCCCTTCCGGGAGTTAAATATTAATCTGTGGCGCTATTCCTTCTGTTGGGCATTAATCAGACCTTGTTTAAATAAGTAATTCTACGAGTTACCTCCGGGAAGTCTACCTTTCACATGGAGGACTTCTGCAGATCCTAAGAAGCAAAGTCCACAGCTGTCTAAAGAGGGGAAAGGGCTCTACAGACTAATGGAAAGAGGGGGATGTCACCAGATTGAATTAGGTGGAACCGCACCTAGAGGACCAGAATGAAGCCTGCGTAGCAACACAGCCTACCTCCCTGAGGGCACAGGAAGCTGCTGTACTTCATAGCGATGTGACTTCTCTTTATGAGTTGTGTATATGGTTCTGTACTTTAGTATTGACAGAGGATTGAAGATTGGAGGCAAGATGGGCTAGGCAGAAGTCTTCCTCGAGCTACTGAACGAATTGCTCTGGGTCTTTAAGAACAGTGTGGGTTCTAGCACAAGAAAAGGTGGACAGTAGGGAATTGAAGCCAAGGATTCCAGGATACCAGAGATACAGATGGTTTCCAGCCATCATGGGTACAGGACTTGGGGTCAGATTAGATGAAGCTCTAGTTATTCCGGCTAGTAGATAGATGCTCAGTGTGTTCAGACACACTCTCGTTATCATTGATACCCAGTAAGACAAGAGCGCTACAAGACCAGACGTCCCACAGGAGCAGAACACTACAGAAAACTGTGGTCACCAGCATGCTTCCATTCTCTTTAAATTCAACATATACTCACTGAGTGGTGGTGGCTCACACCTTTAATCCCAGCACCGAAAGGCAGAGGCAGGCGGATCTCTGTGAGTTCAGGACAGCCTGGTCTACAGAGCAAGTTCCAGGACTGGCTCCATAGCTACTGAGAAATCCTGTCTCAAAAAACCAAAACAAAAAATCAAAGAAGTAAATTCAACATATACTCATATTTACTTCTGAAGCTTGGTCCTAGAATTTGAGAACAATAAGCTCAGTAGTCCACTGTATGGATTTTTCAAAGAAACACTGTCCAGACCAGACAATACAGACGGTTGTGTCATAGTCTTTGTTCATCGGTTGTACGTAGGAAGATAAAGAAGACTATGCATTAAGACCAGACCTGCCCTGGGAGGGAGGTTTTCTGGACAGTCTGATGGGTAATCTTCCCAGCATAGCCCAGGGCAATGTTACCTGGGGGAATGGGGAATGGAAATTCCTACCCATCTGAGTCACTAGCTGCAATCTCTTGGATAACTTGAGCCACCCAGGGCTAAAATGAGGATGAAGAAACAGAACACCCAGGACATAGATAATTCCGAGGAATGACGGAGAGATTAGTGGCAGTATCTGCGGGATTACAAGAAATCACAGACCCTTCTTTTCGACATGAGCATTCATAATCAGAAATGTAAATACGCTCAGTCGAATGCATTCTCTGTAAGATCGTTTTACAGAGGCCGGGGAGATGCTACTGAAGCCACCAGGATTTTTAACAGCTATCCTCTAGCTGGCCCAGGAGCCCAGGCTATCCTCTAGCTGGCCCAGGAGCCCAGGCTATCCTCTAGCTGGCCCAGAGCCCAGGCTATCCTCTAGCTGGTCCAGGAGCCCAGGCTATCCTCTAGCTGGCCCAGAGCCCAGGCTATCCTCTAGCTGGCCCAGAGCCCAGGCTATCCTCTTATGCACAGCAGTCCTCTTACATCTCAGGGTACCGAGCGCTGGGATTACAAGCCTTCATCATCACACCATCCTGTGGTCTTCCCTTACGTCTTCCCTCGGAAGAGCCAGTTATGAAGCTTTGTTGTGGGATATTTGATCGCACTGTGACAGTCCGAGACTGTTAATGACGTTTACTTTGAATCAGGGGGTGGAGCCAGCAACTAGCTGACCCAAATTAGCCATCGAGAAGCTAGCAAGTTAGCTGGAGAAGACACATAGGAAAGAAACGGTGGGGACGTGGGTTTGGCACTTCTTTTTAGTTTTGGGACAATGAGTGAAGAGATAATGCCTCTTGCTAGGTTTCTGGCAAAAGCAAAGTCATATGGCTGCTGGCTCTGCCCACTGATTTATTAACAGTCTTGGAGTGTCAAATCTGCTGCAGCCAAACTTTGATAACATTTTATGTAACTAGTGTGTGTGTGTGTGTGTGTGTGTGTGTGTGTGTAGAGGTCAGAGAACAACTTGAAAGAGTTAGCTGTCTCCTTTCACCACGGAATCAAGTTCCTTAACTCACTGATCCATCTGTTCAGCCCATTGATAACATATCAAGCACATGTTATCTTATGTCTCTGTTGTATCTAATAATAAAAATCTGGGAATATATTTCATATGACAGGTTAATATCCCTGGTTACTACTTTTATTGTAAATAACGGTCAAGGATAGATTGAAAATAACTTAAAAGCCAAAATGAGTTTGTTTTCTAACCTCAGATCCTTGGACAACAGTGAGCTAGGGTTAGGGAAGGGTAAATCCTTGCGGGAGGTCAGCTGTGTTTGTCAGGTCTTGGGTTGATGAGGGAAAGAAGGAAGCAGGAAAGAACAGTGGGGAGGAAGACAGGAGGAGCTCAGTCCTGGTGACTGGTTCAAAACCTCCCAAGGCAGAAGGAGAAAGACAAGTCACCACTATGCTTCAAGTGGATTTGCTTCATTTGCAGGTCAAGGGCTCCTCACCTCTCCAACCAATAATTTCCATGGATCCTGCAGTGATGTGGGAGTCCCCTCTGTGTGCTGTGATTACCATTAATGAATAAAGGAACTGCTTTGGACCTATAGCAAGGCAGACTTTAGGTAGGCAGGGAAAGCTAGGCTAAATGCTAGGAGAAAGAAGGGCAGAGTCAGAGAGAAGCCACGGAGCTGCCATAGTCAGACATGCCAAAACTTTGCCAGTAAGCCACTGTCATGTGGCGACACACAGATTAATAAAAATGGGTTAAATTAATGTGTAAGAGTTAGCCAATAAAAACTAGAGCTAATGGGTCAAGCAGTGGTTTAATTAATATAGTTTCTGTGTGATGATTTTTGATTTAAGCTAACCGGGCTGCCGGGAACCAACAAGCGGCCTCCCTCCAGCACGGCAGTGGACACTGTTGGCTGTTTTGGGCGTGTCTCTCTGTGTGTGGGATGTGTGGGTGTATCTGTAGCTGGGTACATGCACATGTGGAGGCAGGAGGCTGGCCTCAGGTGTCTCTCTCTGCTGTTTATTATTTTTCCTTAATGAAGTCATTTATTTATCATGTTGGGTGGGTACACTTATGTGTTAAGGCATATATGTGGAGACCAGAAAACAATTTTGTGTATCAGCTCTCTCTATTCACATTTCGGTGGGTCCTGGGGGTCACAGTCAGGTCAGCAGGCTTACCCCCTAAGTACGGTAACTTACTGAACCATCTCACTAATCTTCTATGTTTTTTGTTTTGTTTTCCTTTTTGGTTTTGCTTTTTTGAAATAGGGTTTCTCTGTGTAGCCCTGGATGTCCTGGAACTCACTTTGTAGACCAGGCTGACTTGGAACACACAGAGATCTGCCTGCCTCTGCCTCCTGAGTGCTGGGATTAAAGGTGTGCGCCACCACACTCTCACGTCCTTCTATTCATGTCCCAAGAGAAAACAGGTCCGACTGGCTCAGCTAGTTTGTACTCTTCCCTTTGTCTGGTAAACTGAGCGCCCTGTCCACTGTGGCGGGGCCTCTCCCAGCCCCATCAGCTCTCACACGTCCCAGAACACAGAGTGAGAAGCAGGGAACCAACCTCAGGCCTCACCTCACTGTGGGGAACAGTGATTTCCCAAGACAGAGAAGATCTGCGGTTCCCATTGTGGCGCCATCAGACCCTAGGAAGCCAACTCATTTTCTTCTGGTTCCTCAGTGGCTAACCAGAGTCACTGAGAGAACAGACCTATAGTCGAGAGCCTGACTCCATGGTTTCTCCCTGCAAAACCTTCTAGAAGGCACTCAGAGCAGGCTGCTTCTCCACTTTGCTTCCTGGCATAGTTACGGCTACATTTTGTCATGCAGGAACTTTCCCAAAGAGTTACTATGTGGAGAGTGAGCATTCACATGGAAAGTAATGTGCTTGGGTGGAGGGAGTTTGGAGAGAGTTTTGGTTTCTCCCCATTTGCTTCACTTGGCTGGCTGAGTGTCCTGAATGAAGGTTGGGCAGTTGTATAAGAATGCAGAGAAGATGAGCGCAGAAATCTGGGTGATTACATCCGGACTTGGTGCTTATGGTTGCAAAGGCAGAGACAGCTGTGAGCTGTCAGCCTCAAACTGAAGCAGGCACGTAGCAGCACCTGCTGGTCAAATTCTTTCAGCTTGGGGCCATCTGGGTGTGGGTTTTGCTGACACCACATAAATTTCATCTCTGTGAAAAGCGGTTCCCCCTGTGCGGAACACTTATACAAATCAGGACCAGGAAACCGCATAAAATGTGGGCCCCAGCTTCTGTTAGTGAGGCGAGGGGCAAGAGGAAACAAGTCCAGGACAGAAAAGACTCATCACAATTGGCTTCCCAGGAAACAGGGCTGCTACCTGGATAGTGAACTCAGGGGTTGGTCCATCCAGCAATGGAGGACATCATTCTCAAACAACAGCCCCCCCCCCCATGACAGGCTGCATTAAAACATCTCTGCTGTTCAAAAACCAAGCTGTTGAAGTGGTAAGCCCTGTTTTTTGGTTTAGGGTTACCCTTGGAGTTTCATTTAGTTTCTGCATGGAAACAAGAAGAGGTGTGGAAAGAAATTAGTATGCACACACAATTGGGAGAGAAATAAGGTGAGCACATGTCACTGGGAGAGAAATAAGCATGTACATGTCACTGGAAGAAAGGGAGATGGGAAGCTTGAATTGGGGGTTCAGAGGCTTGGAACAATTGTCTAGAGGTTTCCTGTGAGGGTCATGTCACAGTGATGGGGACTCAGGTGACAAAACAAGCCCACCTCATGGTTCCCTAAGAGGAAAAAAATGTCAAGACAGAAAGTTGTCCATCATCAGCTCAACTCAATCATTAAACTCATGCCTAATTTCCGTGTGTGTGTGTGTGTGTGTGTGTGTTACCATAAAAGCCATAAAGAGCTATCAGACTAGGAAGGACAATCAGCCATCGGAATATATAGTCATGCCCAGAGCTGTGCCTGCTCTCCTGGCACCATCTAGGACATTCCAGATACACTGATGTTTTTTCCCATGCACGATCAAGCTGCGATGTCCCATATAGCTCTCCTTTTTATATATACTATGTTTGTTTTCTGCCTGGAATGTGTGTCCTTGTCTTTTCCATCTGGACAATGCTTCCTTGTCCCCTCCAGCCTCAGGTGAAGGGTTTTCTTTTGCTGAGGAGCCTCTTCTGAGGGTCCTTTCATCCCTCTGCTCAAGGCCTTTCAAATGTCATTTGCATAGCAGATCCAGCCAGCCATTCCTGAAGATCACCCTCCTTCGCTTACACATGATAAGGGTTCTTGAAACATGGCCACTAACTTTCTGAGGCCTACCCCACTCCTGGCCTGCATTTATGTGTGCCTGTGTGGAAAATATGAGTTCCCATGGTTTATGCTACTTCTGAGGGTCCCTGAACCACCCATCTGTGCTCAGTCCCCTTCCAGGAAACAGGAGTATGAATGTGACACTACCAGGAGCCAGCTTTGAGTATTTCATAAGTGAGCTATCCTAAACACAGGATCTGTGTTAGCCAGTTTTCTAGAACCATCGCAAAATACCTGAAAACTTCAACTTATATACAAGGAAAAAAAAATTTTATTCTAGCCCATGGTTTAAGTCTACAGCTGACTGACTCCACTGTGGAACTCTCTGTGACAATCACACTTGAAAAAGAGACTTACAGAGGCCATGAAGCAATCTATAGCTACTCGAAGGACAGTGCTGCACAGAGGAAATGGCGGAACCAAGTCTCAGGGTGGGAAGCTCCTTCATACGGTTGAGGAACAGCAAGGATGCCCGTGTAGTCAGATCTGGATACTTAGCGCTTGAAAAGACCAGCAAGGCTCCTAGACACTGGATCTGCCAAAAGACAACTAAAGCCCAAGTCAGTTTGATCGCTGGGATCTGGCTAGTCAACAGATGCCCTGGCAACAGGTTTCCGTGGCTGTCCACAAAGTTACGAAGTCCTCACTGTGACAGTGACATTTGGCATCCTTGCCTGAGTGCCTCTGTGAATGGCAAGGGTACGGTGGAGCAAACAGGAGCTCAGAGCTTTCGCCCAAGGACAACCTCCTGCCTGCACTCTTGCACAGTTCGAGAATCCGTCAAATCCAGTCCAACGTGGCTTCTCTCCTTCTGCAGCAAGGACAAGGGTGGTGCAGGGCGGGAGGAAAAGGACGCAATTGAGACCATTCCTCCTGCCTCCGAGCTTATCAGCCACACGTGTCTTCATTTAAGACGAAGCTCGTCTGCCTCTCTGCCCTACCCTCATCCACACCCCATTCCTCTGTCTTTTCAAAGGAAGACCATAGCTGTGTTTTCATTCTTGCTGCTTTAGTGGACTGGGAATCAGGAGTAAAAACGTCTCAAACAGTGAAAAAAATGAAGAGCTTCCGAACAGACTGTCTTTGAACAGTCTCCTGAGACCTATTAACGATTTAGAAGGACGGAAATGGGGGTTGGAAGGTGGGGTTCATGCAGCACCCCCCACCCGCTTTTTTATGGGTTCTAGAGGGGTCGCTTGGATACCGACAGTCAAATGTCCTTCTCAAGCTAACCCTATAAAACCATCATCAAGACTGGTGGGTCCCGGATGTGACCAGTGCAGGAATGTGGAGAGGGTGTACTCCTTTTCTGGATCCTGACCTGTGTGCTAGCTGCTGTGGGAGACTCCTCAGCCCTGTGCCTGTGAGTCTCCAGGCTGCGTGCCCAGAACCAGGCTCTCCGTTCCCAGAGGAAATCGGCCTCGATGCGGGTGATGTATCAGTCTAATAAATGATCACTTTATTTGTTCTGTCAAGTAGCTGTAGTTCAAATTTTTATTCATCTTGTACAATAGACCCTACGTGAGTCTGAATGCCAGGAACTTAATTGGATGACAGGAAACCGTGACAAGAGCCAAAGGTTTGTGCTAGTATATCGCAGTGAATTTTCCTAGGATCTCATCTTAATAGGAAAGTTGGGGCCTTCTCCTCTGCTCCATCCCAGAGAGATGGTCAAGCAAGCAACACCACGTGGTCAGAGACCCTTCCTGACACAAGTCATCACAAGACCTTCCAAATTCTCCCCACCCCAGGTCTTTTTCACTGGGAAGGGAAGGATGGGACCCCACACATGGTAGGCAAGCACTCCACTGTTGAGTCACAGCCATAGCCCCTTAATTTAACTTTAAATAAAGAGCAGGCGTGTCATAAATATGACTGATGTGGGTCATAAGAACACCTGTCAAGTTGAAGAACATTCTATCACCCCCATCTCAGTTCGTCAGGAGAGGTGGGTGTCTAGCCCTGTGTGTATATGTAATATATAGAGACACATGGATGCAGATCTAAACAGACAGCAGTTTGTACATGGCTCTTAAAAGGCAGTAACAGAAACAACACACTGTGCTTACTTTCTGGTCCAGAATAAGATGGTCTCAGACTGAAAAGGAAACATGGCTAAGACCTCCTCCAGATTGCAATGATCACACTCTTAGCTTACCTTTTACCGCCTTGCCTGTAAACTCCTCCCCAGCACACAGCTGCTTGGGAGGGGAAGGGACACTCATTTTACAAAACGCTTTGCATTCACATGGGTCTGTGTTCTGCAGAGCAAACCGTCTTGGGCTAGCGGAGGTGAGTTAGCTCCAGGGCCCTTCAAGCTATCATTAAACCGGAAAGCCAGCCAGTCTTGATGTCTACAAATCATGTGTCGTAGTTTCGCAAATCTGGTAAAGTTCACGGTGACATCTAGACATAACTCACAGGCATTAGTATGGGAATCACCAATGAGCCTGAAACAGACGGCAGTTTGGCTTCTGCTTGGTGAACGGCCGTTTCATGGTCCGTTTCGAGCCATCTTGGTTGCCTATTCCAGTTGTTTGATGGCCAGGCTGTCCACACCTCTTCCTGGTTCCCTTGCTGCTGGAGGTGGATTGTTCGCAACAGCCTCAAACAGGAATTCATCTTCTCTGTAAATATCTAGGAGTAGAGACCTGGTAGGGCGAGACTTTTCTCATAGGGATGGGAAACCGTGCATTCACGACGGGTGCTCACTCTGTCTGTCCTGGGTCTCAAACATGTGTCCTTCTACGTCGCCTCTCTTTATCCCTGCTAAGTGTCCACTGTTCATTCAGGGCTTGCAGTTCTATCAGAGAGAGCGCTGAGGGAGGGCAGACTTTTTCATCTTTGTTACGTTCTAATCCACGAACACCGTCAAACCCATCATACACCACCAGAGGCAGAGGACCCACTGGTATCAGGCCAGAAAGGAACCCATTCATTGTGCTGGGTGGCAGGGTGGTCATCCTCTCCCCCACAGTAAACCCAAGTTCCCAGAAAAAAAAAGCCACACCTGTATGAAAAATTCTACGAGGTCAAACATTGGCTGTGATTATAGAGAGTTAGGATGTCGCAGACCAAACTATCTAGAGCTATTTTTAGTCCCTTTGAAACATTCGTGGCCCACTCCTGTGCGTTTGACCTAAGATCCTATTCTTAGAGCAATAGCTGCCGCCAATCCAAAAGCCAAGCCTGTCATCCGATAACATCTGAAACCTACATCAGTGCTCACATGTGGTCCCACAAATGGATTTCATATTGGAGAAATGCTTTGATTTGTGACTTTCATTGTTCTGTAACTAATAAACTGTCTGTAATCACTTTTACGGTGGAATACGTCTTTTGAGATAACCTGAACCTGTGGTTCCAGGTCACGGTCATTCATATTTAGTTCCCGCCTGTTCCCTTGAAGTCTGTACACCCACACCAGAACTCCCAGCCTAGGATACTTTTGAGCCTGGGACACCAGGCTTGCTAGCTCCATCATGGCCTAATGTTTTTGTGGCCCGTCCTGTTCATCACGTTTGGAGCTGCTCCTGCCTGGCTCACCTCAGCTCTAGACTGCTGCAGGAGGCGGGGGTCAGGGACCTATCCCAATGGGATCTTCTTTCATCTTAATTTGTGTGAGCTGAAGAGCCGCTGGACCGGGATGAAACCTCAGTCCACACCCATTTGAAACCTTACAGAGCATCTCAGTGATGTCCTTCAGTCGCCCCTCCAGCACCTCTTCTGCAAGCTCAGCTGGAACAGATGGAATCACAAGCCTTCATTTGCGCAGGAAGTCCTGGCCGGTTCTACAGCCAGCCACGAGAGTCCCCACATCACACAGCTACCCAAGTGCTTTCCTGAGTGCACACTCAGGCACACTCTGGGTGGGACATGGGGCCCATCGCAAAGCAGAGCATCCTTGATCCTCAGGAAGACACAGCTATGGTGGAGCCTGAAGGGGGACTCAGGCGGCCTGCTCTTTATCTCCAGCGTGGAGCTTGTCCTTCATCCTTATTTCTTCCTGTGATGTTCAGGGCAGTGTTTGAGCCTGTTGTCACTTTCTGGTTTGTAATTACACACTAACTGTTCCTTTCAGCTTCTTGAGCGCCACAGATTTGATGGGCATGCCTCCCGTGTCTTCCGTGTAGCTCCCTGATAACAAGTGCAGCCCAGATGTCAACTGACGTCACCCTGTCCTCCGGGATTTAAATAAAATCGGCTGGAGCCTTGTTGGCACGCATTCCATGGGAAGTCAGCTGGCCTGGAGTTTGTGGTCCCTTTGTTCTGCGATCCTCCTCTGAAGGCCGGGGACTCACACATAGACCATCTCTACGGCTGCTCTCTCAGCTGTGGGTCATGCTGATCAGGCCTCGTCCTTAGGCTTAAAGAGACTGTTTGGATGGTTTGGAAGATTGGCATGGTAGATTTTACTCTGAGGGGGCTCTGCCTGGCTTCCTTCTGGTGGAACAGTAGCTGACCTGGAGCTACTGTGTCAGGGTCCAGGCAGGAAGCATGCAGCTGATGAGCCAATAATCTTCAACCATGTCTCCATCATCTTCTCTCTCCCCACCGTCCAAGCAACGAGTTGGATGTCAGTCCTATTCTATAACCTCCCCCAGAAATCTGCCCTTCCCAAAACCCGCCACACCAGCTCTCCGTGTCCAGGCGGGGGTAGGCTGGGCGGTGCAACAAGTACTAAGTCACTAGAATGGACAGGTGTCCCTCTCTGTCCTTGAGAGGCCTTCAGTAACCGCAGTAGAACCCGCATATGGCCTCCTTTACCCGCGTGCTCCTCATGAGTTCCCACAGAGTCACAGGACTTCCCAACACATTAGATTGCCTTTGCCTTTTTAATGCCTGTATGTATGTTTATATAAATATGTCTGCTCATGTATGTTTCACAAATACAAAATCATGTGTTATGAATGACTTTAGTTTTCTTAACATTGTCAAGTTCTCTTTCTTTCTTTCTGTGTGTAGCCTTGGGTGTCCTGGAACTCACTTTGTAGACCAAGCTGGCCTTGAACTCACAGAGATCCACCTGACCCTGCCTCCCAAGTACTGGTATTAAAGGCATGTGCCACCACACCCAGCTGTCCATTTCTTAAAAACAGAGTTTCCAGCTGCTGTACCATATCCCATATGGTATCTCCTTCAACCGCAGACACTCAGGCAACTTCCAGTTTAACAGGAGAGACTTCTAGCCACCCTTCCCAGGGACCGTCATTCCTATTCATGGGAGGTACTGAGCAGTCCAGGCTTGGAACTATTATTCTGCCACAGGGATAGAGTAGAGGGACAGACATCGGATGGACCATCTCCAACACTGCTCCTCAAGATGCTAACGACAGGGTATGAAAGAGATGATGTGGTCAGGGAGGCTGCTCAATGCTAATCAAACACATCTCCCCTCTGCTCTGTCTTCTCCATCCCCACTGCCCGGCACAAGTCTGGACGTCACTAGAATTCTGCAAAGCACCTTCAAGGTCATCCCTCCGGGCCGCCACCACACCAGTTCTCTCACAGCCACCTGTCAAGAGAACAAAGTGCAGATGGGTCTTGATCTGCTTGAAAACAGCCCTCACAAAGACAGCAATACCCATGCTTTATCCGTGGAGCCTAATCTGGGAAGCGGTGCACGGGACTCCATCCTGGACTAGCCTGTCTGAGGATGGAGCGAGCATTAGACACCTGTGGCTGATGACAACATTCCAGCAGAGCTTCTCTGACACCTCGTACTGTCAGGGAGGCCCCTCTGTGGTTTTTCAGCACACCACCGGACAGTTAGAGGACAGGTATTTTTGTCCTGATTGTCATCTCCAGGTTCAGGTCACTTAGGTTGGTGAGAAGTGTCAGTGTTTCTAGGACAGTGTGCTAGCGGGTCACAGGTGCAGGAGTCACATGGAGGACAGGACAGACACCTGCCTTATCTGCCAGGGTGTGAAGTCAGCCTTGCACTGTGAATAGTTATGTTTCAAGGATGAATCTGACCTAAGTCCAACGCTATCACGGAGGTCAAACTTGACGCTAAATTTTTCTTCTGCGAAACTGAAGTCAGTCTCCTGAACAAGGTCAGTGCACTAAGCCAACAAGCCCCAAACTAGAACCCAAAACAAGGTTGTTTTTCTTTTGTTTTGTTTTATCCAGGCAACCTGCAAGATGAGCACCCAATGCAAAGTAGCAGCCACTATTGCTTGTCTACTCTTCATAACTGAACTACCACCCACCCACCCGACCTGTAGGCAGGAAAGAAGCTGCAAAACTGAAGAAGTAAATAAAACTTAAAAAGCCCAGGAAGTAACTGAAACTTACAAGGCTCAGAAAGCATCAGTCACTTTCCAAGGTTAAATAAACAGGGGCACTGGATAGAGAGGAGGACACGATTGGCTGAGCAGTCTCCTTGTTACCTGTGCAGGGAGCTCCAGGGGTACAGCTTTCGTGAATCACTGAGACATTCAGAGAGTCAATTCTCCAGCCTCTAACGAGGCTCTTTCTTGACTTGTTCTCTTCAAAATGAACAGAGTAAACAGCCAAGGGTATACAGTGGAGGAGAATTTTATTAACTGAGGCTTAGCAACTTTAAGTAGGAAAAACAGATCACCATGGGGAGAGGGAGGAACAACTTGAAGGGAATGGTGACATTTGGACTCTTGGTAGCCGTAGGATGCCTGCCAAGAACTGCCACAAGGGTTTCAGTTCCTGCAGGTCTAGGAGTAGTGGGTCTTAGAAACTGGGAACAGCTGTAGGCATGAATGCCTTCCTGAAGTCAAAGCTGGAGTTCTGGAGGCTGAGACAGGAATGCACCATAGCCATGGAAGGATCTGCTGGAACAGACAGAGGCTGAGGGAGGTCCCTGCCAGAGCTCCTGCCTCAGGCACAGCATGCCTCTGGCAGTCTGTCTCCTGGTGAGTCTTGAAGGCAGCTGCCTCCTCCTTCTCTAAGGAGCGAGGCCATGGATCTATCTGTCCAAAGCTGGCACACTCTTCCTTTTTTTTTCTTAAAAAATATTTTATTTTATGTGAATGAGTGCTTTGCCTGCATGTATGTCTGTATACTGTGTATGTGCCTCGTGCCCTAGGATGTCAATTCTCAATTCTGAAACTGTAGTTACAGATGGTTCTGATCCATCAGGCAAGTGCTGGGAACTAAACCCAGACCCTCAGGAAGAGTAGCCATTGCTCTTTGAAAGAATGAAAGAAAAGGAGGACATGGCTGCTTCTAAGGGATTGAGGCTTGTATTATAGATATAAGGAGAATACAGGCAGAGGCAGGGGCATCTGCGAGTGTCCAGAGGAGACAGGACCAACAGACCGAGATAGGCCATGCTCAGCTATACAGAGCCAGGGAGACTCCATGCATGTAAATAAAGTGTCAAATGGGGGGTATCAGAGAAGAACTCCCAAGTTTGGATGGGGAGAATGCGGCTGAGCTGGAGAATAGCAGTCCTAATCAGCCCGGCCAGCCGTCTGCTTCTTGCTGATGGCAGAAAGCAGGCACGTGATCATCAGAAGGTTCCACAGAACAGTTGGCACCCTGGACTGCCTGTCAGCTTCCGGTTGCTATGGTGTTGTTTAGAGAGTCTTCACACCCCAGGTTGCAGTCCTGCTGCTGGATGGCTGGCTCCCATAGGTGTATGGTAAGGAGGGCAGGTTTTACGTTGACCATCCCTTCGGGCTGCGCCTGATCTCTGCCCCTGTTGGATCAGGGCTTTTCATGTCGATTTCCACGCAGGTGGCTGCTCCCCGCTACTGCTTCCCCTACAGCTAGGCTCATCCAACTGACCATGGAATAGGCTGTCAGACTCAGTCAGCACCGCTCCGTGTCCTCGGGTCTTGCACTCCCTGTTGTCATAAAGCCCTGGTTTGGGGGCCACCTCCTAAACCGATCATCAGCCCCCATGCCTGGGTGAGCCTTTGGTGAGGTAGTTGCTTTCATGTTGCCCACACTCTTCACCTGTACATATTCTTGTAAGGGACCCCAATGAACTTCCTGGCTCACTAAGCTAGACCTGGGTGGAACTGTTGCTTTGGCCCAACACTGGCAACATCAGGGTGAATAGAAGTTTGTTGGTCTCTCTCCAGGAAGTCCCACAGCCCTTAATCCCTTCATCAATTCTGGAATTTACCTCTCAGAATCTCACCCTTTAGATAGTTATAATAGTTAAGGTCAAATCATTTCCAGAAACTTTAGGAATATATTGCTAATATCAAACAGAAAACAGCCAAGTGTAACACACTTCAATAATTTGGCCTCTTCTCACAGGGAGCCCTAGCTACCTCCTGGTTTTGTCCAGTCAGTGATGTCACACAGTTTGCTGGGGTCAGCAGACCTAAAGAGTCACTTTACACCACATGACACAATCTTATCTGAACTAACAACTACAGAGGGTGAGAGCAGAGAGCCTCAGCAAAGGGCCTCCTTCGTGTATCAGCTCCACCAAGCGTTCCTGAAAGCACAGAGTGCATCTGTGAGCTGCTGGAGCATGTTGAGGGGCCAGTCCTGCAGATCCAAAGCTGTAGCATCTCCGTGACACAGGACAACAGCAGGATACCCAAGAGGAGTCCCCCTGAAGATGCAGTATTGATAATGCAGCAGAAGCCAGAGGCGTCAACCACACCAATGAATGACTCATTGCAATGAATGCTTGCTAGCAAAGATTATGGGATGTATGGGCTAAGGGGTACACGGTGTGACACACTGTGACATACAAGAGCTTCCACCGTGAAATTAGTTTTCTGTTTTGTTTTCTTTTTGTCTTTATTTTGGAGGGTAGGTTGTAAGGGCAAAGGGTGGTAATGAAGGGATGGGGAGATGAGTGGGATTGGGGTGCATGTCCTGACAGGGCATAAACCCATTGCTCTTTCTCCTTGCTCCAGGTCACCTCCCTCGGATGCTCCAGTGATGTCAACCTCATCCTGATACATCTTTCTGGGAAGAGAATTTTCCTGATAGCCTCCAGACAAAGGCAACAGCCTGGGGGTAAAAGCAGAAAACCACTGAGCTCTCTCAGAACGGACTCTGCCTTTGTATCTTAGATGCCGCATCAAGCAATGGTGATTCAGTAGTGACTAAGAACTTTAGTGGCTTCGTCACCGTGGAGAGCTCAAGGGTGGCTCACAAATCCTGATGGGAGAGCCATGAAGAGAGCCAGGCGGTGGTGGCACAAACCTTAGTCCCAGCACTTGGGTGGAAGAGGCAGGCAGATCTCTGGACAAAGCAAGTTCCAGGACAGGCTCCAAAGCTACACAGAGGAAACTCTGTCTCAAAATAAATAAATAAATAAATAAAATAAAATAGCCAGAGGAGTAAAAATCCTTGTGGATAAAAAGAGAGAAAGGAACTGTTTGAGGGAGAGTTGTCAAGGTGTCTGGGTGAGGAAACTGCCGAGCTGGGGTGGGTAGAGGGTGGCGGATCAAGGGTCAGAGGGCAGGGGAGGGCTCCTGGAAATAGAATCCACCAATTTCACCTGAGAGACTTGCCCAACCCAACTTTCCTCTTGGTGGTAAAGTTATGTGACAGACATACACACTCACTCACACACACATGCTCGCAGATACACACAACATACACATTCACACATACACACACATGCTCAGAAACACACACAGACACACATATGCACAGAGAAACATACTTATAAATACACACACAACACACAGATGCACGCATTTCAGGCACATTTACATATACACAGATACACATGTTCACACTCAGACATACATACACAGACATACACTCACAAACACAATACACTCACAGACATACACAGGCACCCTCAAACATACATACTCACACACAGACACAAAACACATATACACACTTACATACTCACAGATACTCACACAGAGAGACATACTCTCTCACATAGACTCATGCCCTCATAGACACACACACACACACACACACACACACACTGGTAATTCTGTGTGTCCTGAGAGATTCTCTCATCACTTCTCCACACACACACGCTTCACATGTGTGTACCTATTAAATTCCATGGTGACCTAAGATTCCTTCTGTTCCACAAGAGCTTTGTCCTGTACCTGACTTCATTCAGTCACAAACAACGAGGTTTAAAAGCCCCTGAGAAGCTAGCTCCCTTCCTAACTACAGCTGAAACCACACTTTCTAGCATTGCTACCACCTCCAAAGGCAAGTGCTCCTCGCCCGGGCCAGGTTTCTTTGTCTCCTCTCTAATGGAGCAGGCCATTCTGGCTAAGCTCTCAGGCTCAGCGTGCCAGGTTTTGCCAACCCGCCTCACAATGCCCCACAGAGAGGCTGCCAAGCTCAGGCCCAGCCCTGGCTCGTTATTCACAGCAGGGCTCTCCCATGACACCCTGGCTGGCCTTGCTGTCACCTCTCTTTGTAGGAGCATGGTAACATCTTGGCTATCATGCTCCCAGTCACAGGTCCTACCTTGTTTGGTAGATAAGGAGGGTCAAGTTTTACCCTACCACTAAGTCGGAAGGCTTCCCAATTCTCCACAGAGCACAGGCTGCCTCAGCATTGGCACTCTGGGCCTGGGATGGTCCACACCTGAGATGCAGGCACAGAGTCTCCAGTATGATGGCCCCACCTTTCCCTACCCATCGCCTCCTCTCTGTTTTCTTTTAGGCCCTAACTATCTCAGTTCTCCACGTCCTGGGGGACACTGAAGCACCTGGCAAAGTCACTGACTGCCGCTTGGAAGGTCAGCCGAGTCCACAGCAGAAATGCTGACGCTTGTTAAAAACAAGGCTGGGTGTGGAGGTGGGAGGAGCTCATAAACTCTGACCCCTAGCTGAGGAGCTATTGACAGTTGATTGCTGGGGATAGTCAGTTTTCTTAAGGGTGTGGTCTCTGGTAAGCTGACCGAGCTCACTGGGTGGCCCAGATGGATCTCTATAAGGACAGCACAAACTGGACTCAGTAGGTGTGGTAGTTTGAATAAAAATGGCCCCCATAGGATCATAGGGTGTAGCACTATTAGGAGGTGTGGCCTTGTTGGAGTGGGTGTGGCCTTGTTGGAGGAAGTGTGCCCCTGGGGGTGGGCTTTGAGGTTTCAGAAGCTCAAGCCAGGCCCAGTGTCTCTCTCTCTTACTGCTGCCTGCTGATTTAAGTGTGTCCAGCATCACGTCTGCCTGCATATCACCATGCTTCCTGCCATGATGATAATGAACTAAACCTCTGAAACCATAAGCTAGTCCCAATTAAATATTTTCCTTTATAAGAGTTACTGAGGCCATGGTGTCTCTTCACAGCAATAGAACAGTAAGACACTGAATTATAAAAATAATAAGAGAAGACAAAAAGTTGGGAGGAGAGGTGGAGATGGATCCAAGAGGAATAGAATGAATGGACCCCAAATACATTCCATGCGTGTAATTTTCAAAGAATTAATAAAGATACTAGATTTTTTTAAAAAAAAATTCCATCTGATTAAGAAAGAAAAGAGGAGGCCGAAGCCCTGCCTCAACCTTTCCAAATTCAAACGGCTTGGAGCAAGGACCAGTTTCTGCTTTTCCAGCCCCTAGGTGAATGTGCTCAGCACTCATCTTATAGGCCTCAGGCAGGCTATCTTGAGCCTATCTAGCAGCAAGGCATGATGGTCTGAGTCCTTTGTTCTATTCTCCTGACCACGACCAAAACAGGAATTCTTAGATCCACCTTATCAAGCCCTATGAGGGACATCATCAGTGGAAGATAGAAACTTGGAGCGATTCGTGTCACGCTGCCGTTTATGCGCCTAAGGGTTCCCAGAGGCATTGATCTCCAGTTTACTTATTAAGAATATAAAACAGCCTAAAGTTTTCTGGGAACTCGGTTCATTTTGACACTCAGGCAGAAACCCCTGGCAATGCAGTGACCTCATCCACGAAGAATACCAAGATAGCTAAGATGAGGCCTCCTCCAATGACTGAAGGCTGAGCATTGACTTTCCATCGTCAGCCTGGTTCTGCAAAACCTACCAATGGAGTCTACTCATATTTTGTGCCTGGAACTTCACCTCTGTGTAGCCTCTGGCTTGAAGGAAGCAGAGAGTCACATGGTTTTATACACTGCCGCTTCTAAAGTCAGTGGGCTATGTAATTTGTCAAAGGTGGGGGAACACTTGAGTAACAGCAGTGATATGGATTGGACCCTAAGTGTCTGCCAGAGATTCATGTGCTAAATGGTCCCCCGTGATGGTGCTATTGGGACTGGCGGACCCTTTAAGAGGAGGGGCTTGGCAGTAGGAGGTGAGGTTATTGGAGATGTGCACTTCAGAGGGACATTGGCATTCAGACACACAGGTGGTCATTCCTCTCTGACCACTGATGTGAGAGTATTATTTGTAATGCCAAACAGCTAAAGACTTGTTAGCATTAGATTATTTATTTATACATAATTTACTTATATATAATGTAGCATTATCTGTGTTAACAATAGGATAGTAAGGACTCAACACAATTTCCCTGTGAGGTATCTGGAAGAGAAGCTTGATAAAGGATTGCTCTCCCTGAAAGGGGTGGTCTAATACTGAAATTTTAGGCATTAGCTAGAGAGGAGAGCTTCTTAGCATTCCTTTAAATTTGTGTCCATTCTGCCAAAGCCTGCCTGCACCATAGGCTATGTTAGAATAAAGAGTCTAAGGTGGCTGGAGAGATGACTTAGTGAGTAAGAGCCCAATGTTCTTCCAGAGGACGCTGGTTCAAGTCCCATGCCCAGCAGTTCACAACTGCCTGTAACCCTAGTTCCAGAGAATCTAATACCCTCTCTGTGGGCACCAGGCACATACACACATAAAAATGATATTTTTCTTTTAAAAGACCTCCCTAGAAAAAAAAAATCAAAGAATGAAGACGCTGTGAAACAAAAGCTTAAAAGCTTAATTTAATTAGTTAAACTCTGTCTTAAATAAACCTGAAGAAGGCTTTCAGAGATCTAGAATTACAACGTTAAATCAACTTGTAAAAATTATCTATCCTTGGAGACTTCCAACACAAACCAAGGTTAAAGAACAGAAACTAGATTTATTCTTCCACTCAAAGTAACTGAAAACTCAGAAAAAAAAATATCTGAGCTAATAGCTTTCAATACATTGTACATCAGGCAGTGAAGGTTACTGATTCCTCGAGGAATGGGATAGGTGAGATGAGCCCTAAGATTAGCTCCCCCCCTCCCCAGCCACACTGAGACAGTTTCCAGTCCCAGCACCGGAAAGGGAGTGCGGACAGCCAGACAAAACATTACAAGAAAAGAAAACAACAGACCTACATTCCTCATAAACAAGATGTAAGAACCCACACCAAACTTTTAACAAACTGAATGCAATCGTATGAAGAAGAGGATATTATGACTAGGGAGGATAGCCCAGGAATGCAAGCCTGACCTGTTCATTATTTAGAACTCTGACAGTAAAACCGAGCAGATATTAGTGTTTGGATATGAAATGTCCTCCCCAAAGACTTATGTGTTTGTTGAAGGCTTCCTCCCCACCTGGTTGGTGCATTCATTCCGTCAGCGAGGGGTCAGTAGGTCCTGGGCTGGGGCTTCTGACTTAATCAGTGGACTAATTCATAAATAGATTAATAACCTGATGACATTGTTGGAAAGAAGTTGAAACTTTTGGTTATGAGTCTTGTTGAAGAAAGCAGGTTGGTAGGGGTATCCCTAACTGTCCTGGAACTCCTTGTGTTGACCAGGCTGACCTCAAATTCACAGAGATCCTCTTGTCTCTGCCCCCTGAGTGCTAGGATTAAAGGCATGCACCATGACTGCCCAGCTCATTCATATTTTAAATAAACACATGATAGCTTATTTCATGACCATCTGTTAAAAAATCTTATGGAATCTAGAAAAACTTTGATAAAACTAAAAGGTGAGTTTAACAAGACAAAGACACACGATTGATACACAAAAATCAATCCAACACAAAAATAATAAAAAGGAAAACCATTTTTTTTCCAAGACAGGGTTTCTATGTGTAGCCTCAGTTGTCCTGGAATTCACAGGCTCGAACTCATAGAGATCTGCCTAGCCCCTGCGTCTCGAGTGCTGGGATTAAAGGCTTGCACTGCCACCATGCCGCAAAAGTAGAACCATTTATGATGGCATCAAAAATATGTGATACTTAGGGCTAAAACTAACAAAAATGTAAGATCTGCACGTTCAAAATCAACTGATAAGGGCTGGAGAGGTCACTCATTGGTTAAAAGTCCTCACCTCTCTTCCAGAGACCTGGGTTCAGTTCCCAGAACCCATGTCAAGCAGCTGTCTGTGACTCCAGTTCCAAAGGCTCTGACACCCTCTGACTTCCATGGGTCTCTGCATGCCTCTGGTGGACATAAACTCATGGAAGCAATACATACACACAAATAAAAACAAACAAATAAACCCCTTTTAAAAGTTATGCTGGTGACGTGTGCATGCATAATTAATCGGAAAAAAAGTTATGCTGAGGGACTGGAGACATGGTTCAATGGGTAAGAGCACTCACTATACAAGCCTGAAGACCCGACCGAGTTCAGGCATTTAGCATCTGTGTAAAAAAGCTTTCTTTTTCTTCCCTTCCTCCCCTTTATTGTTCCTGAGAAAGAAAATGACACTCTGATTTTAAAACTAAGGTGGAAACACAAAGGCCATCAAAAAGTCAAAACACCTTCCAAAAGAACATTAAAAGATCTATACCATCTGACTTCAGAACTTATAAGAGCCAGGGTGGGATGTCACTCCTAGTGGCCTGCTTGCCTGGTGTCTTAGGTTTTTCTTGCTGTGAAGAGACACCATGACCATAGCAACTCTTATAAGGAAAGCATTAATTAATTAGGGTGGCTCACTTACAGTTTCAGAGGTTCAGTCCATTATCATGGCAGGGAGCATGGCAGCATGCAGGCAGATGTGGTGCTGGAACTGAGAGTCCTACATCTTGTAGGCAACAGGAAGTCAACATTTGAGGGAAGCTTGAGCAAATGAGACCTCAAAACCCACCTCCATAGAGACACACTTCCTTCAACAAAGCTATACCTCCTAATAGTGCCACTCCCTTTAGGGACCATTTTTCCCCAAACCACCACATTCCACTCCCTGACTGTCAAAGGTTTATAGCCATATCATAATGTAAAAAATGTGTTTAGTCCAACTTCAAAGGCACCATAGTTTATAACAATCTCAACTTGTTTCAAAGTACGAAGTCTCTTCTGAGACACATGGCAATCTCTTAAGTGTAATTGCCCTGTAAAAATAAAAAAGCAGATCCCATATTTCCAACATATCATGGCACAGGACATAAGGAAGCATAGTGAGGAAATACTGGGCCAAAGCAAGACTGAAAACCAGCTAGCCCATTCCAAACTCTGCATCCCATGTCTGACGTCAAAACACTCTTCAGATCTCCAGTTCTGTTCAGCTTGTTGGTTGGAGCACATTTCTTTCTCTCAGGTTGGTTCCTTTCCCTGTCAGCAGCTCTCCTCAGCAGGTATCTCACGACTCTGGTGTCTCTAGCATCTTGGGGTCTCCAAGGCAATCCAGGGTTCCACTTTACAGCTTCACGCAATGGTCTCTCTAGGCCTCCATTCAGGCCTAGACACATCCCTGCCCTCGGTACCTTTCTTTAGGCATGGAGGCAAATTCCATAACTCATTTCTTCTTTCCCTAACTCTAAACCCAGAGCTACTTGGCTGAAGTTGCCAAATTCTGCTGCTTACTGGGGCTGGTACAGGGTCCCCTCATTCAGTTACATCTTCACCAGCTTTCTGTCTTTCACTGCCTAAGTCCTGAAACTTGCTCTGTAGACCAGGCTAGCCTCATACTTAGAGATCTGCCAGCCTCTGTCTTCCCAGTGCTAGGACTAGAGACATGCCCCAGCACACCCGGCTCTAAGCTTCTCATTAGGGTCTTTCCACAAGTTGGAAACTTAATTGGGATTTTGCCCTGAGGTCATCACCACCCTTTATTCCATTTCTTAATCTGTTTATCTCTTTAAATATAGGATTTAGCTCCATTCCATTTCTTGAAACTCTTTATTTCCCCTCCTTCAAAATTTACTTTTTATAATTTACCTTGCTCAGCTTGCTCATTTTCACTATAAATCTTCATCAGAGTTAACATTAATATCCACAAGACAGAGTTTATCCTAGGTTGTTTTGAGATTTCTTCTGCCAATGGAATTAATCCAAAAGTCTTCACTTTAGCCTCAGACAGGCTCTTCAGACAAGGGCAAAGGGCCGCCACTTTCTTCACCAAAATATCACAAGAATAATCTCTAGGCAACATACTAAAACAATTCTCCTCTAAAATCTCTTGAGTGAGCTTCCCATAGTTCAAATAACTCTTAGCATCTCTGTCTTCCATGCTCCTACTAGTGTGGCCCACTAAGCAGTGCTTAAAGCATTTCACTGCTTTCCTAACCCAAAGTGACAAAGAACAGATTATCAAACAAACACATGGTCAGCCTATCACAGAGATATCCTGATCCCTGGTACCAGCTTCTGTCTTAGTTAGGATTTTCTGTTGCTGTGAAAAGACATCATGACCATGGCAACTCTTATAAAGAAAACATTTAATTGAGGGGTTCCGTCCATTTTCATAACTGGCGGGGATCATGGCAGCATGCAGGCAGATGTGGTACTGGAACTGAGAGTCACACCTGGCGTGGGAGAGGTCCTGGGTAGGGTGCCTTAAGATAAGTTTATACCAATCAAAGCTAATCAAGTGTGATTTGGGTGTCAAGATATACAAACAGACTGGTATAACAAAATAGAGACTCCAAGCAGAGCCAAAGACATGCTTCTTTAAGATAGAAGCCAGTTCTGGAGAAAGGATAGTAATTCCAACAAATGTTAGTTGAGCAATTCTTTATCCATGGGGGAAAATGAGCATCAATCAACATCTTTCACTGTGTAACAAATTAATTAAAAAAAAAGAACAAAGAACAAAAACTTATACAGAAAAGCAAAATTACAAAACTGCCAAAAGAAGGCATGGGAGAAAAATCTTTGTGCTTTTGTGTTTGGCAAAAAAGGTGTTTAAGCCAGGGGAGGGGGAGGAAAATGGGAGGCAGTGGCGGGGAAGAGACAGAAATCTTTAATAAATAAATAAATTTAAAAAAAAGGTGTTTAAGGTATAGTATGAAAAGTATATTCCGCACAAGAAAAACAATGTCATCAAGATTGAAAACATCTTTTCAAACGATGACAGTCAAAAAAATGTGAAAACAAACCAAAGACTGTGGGAAATATTTGTAAATGACCGGCCTGATGGAGGACCTATGTTTGGAATATATATAAAAATTGTCCTAACAGGAGGCTGCATGTAAAAGTGGTCAGAAGATTTGAACCAACACCTCATTACAGGACATAGCGAAAAAGCAACGTGAGCTCTGCATGCCCATGTGCAGATAACCAACAATACTAAATTATACATTTTAAAATGTGATAGGGTAGATTTGCACACTATATGTTTTTAATTGTAATAACAAAAAATAAAAGCACATGAAAAGATGAGCAATATGATTGGTATTAGAATTAACAAAATTAAAACCACAACAGAATACCACTACATACCTTAAACATCTAAAATTAAAAATACCAAACATACCACTGGTTGGCCAACTGCTGATGGGGTAACAACAGAGACACTGGATGTCTTATACTCTGCTGGTGGGAATGCCAAATGGCATAATCCTTTTGGGAAATAGTTTGGCAGCTTCTTAAAATGTGAATTGTATATTTACAAAAGAAAAATGAGAACTTGTCTACAAATAGGGCATGTACTTCAGCGTCCATAAGAAATTTATTTTAACAACCTAAATCTAGAAACAACTCAAATCTCCAGCAACATATGAAGGAGTAAACAAATTGTGGCACACTGTTCACTAGTAATGTAGCTACATAACAGGAAACTATTTAGCAATAAAAAGGAAGGAACTTGATACATGTAACCACTTGTATGAATCCCGGTTATGCACAATGAAAGGCAAGAGACAAAAAGGTTTAAATGCCAGAGTCCATTTCCATAAAAAGAAAAAAAATATCTAGTGGAAAAAAAAAAGTGGTGAAAAGCAGCTTTGGAAAACCTGGGGGCAGAGGAAAAGAGATTACCAAGGCGCATGACAAAACCTGAGAAGAAAATGGACAAGCACATTGTTTCAACATCGTGATGACTTTAAGGAGAGGTATGACAGACAAGTTCAATTATATATGCAGTTATCGCTTATCATATACTTCAATAAAACTACCTTTTAATGAACAAATAAAGCATAAATACTATCTGTTCTGGGAAAAGAAGCCCGCGGTATGACTACGACCACTGCTCTCTGCCCAGGGCAGACATTACTAATCAGTCACTCAGGGATCCAGGCAGACATCACTAATCATAGTTAGATCTTGAGATAAAACCTGTTTTTCATCTCTAATTAAGGTCAACCATTTGGTTTTACAAAACGAGGCTCAAGTGCAGAGCAAAGTATCAGCTAATCTAACAACATTGTTGAGGTTTCCTGATTGCTACTGCGCTGGGCAGAAGTTCAGGAAAACGGCAGAGACTGAAGCCAGCCTAATAAAGACAGGCTGCCAACGAAACGTTAGGAATTTGATTAGGCTATCAGATATGAGCTTCTTTTTTTTTTAAAATATTTATTTACTTATTATGTATACAATATTCTGTCTGTGTGCCTGTAGGCCAGAAGAGGGCACCAGACCCCATTACAGATAGTTGTGAGCCACCATATGGTTGCTGGGAATTGAACTCAGGACCTTTGGAAGAGCAGACAATGCTCTTAACCACTGAGCCATCTCTCCAGCCCCCAGATATGAGCTTCTGAAGAATGTCAGTGATGTGCTTCTGGTGCTCGTTCAAAATTACATCAGTTGGGTTTTTTTTTTTTCTCACAAGATGAATGGTTTCACAAAGGAAAGAATTATCTGAAAGAAAACTGGTGTCATCCTTCTTTATTTTTAACTTATTGCAAATATATTTTGCTTGTGCATGTGTGTAAGTGCCACATACATGTGGGTGCGTGCAGAGGCCAGCAGAGGGCATCAGATTCCCTGGTGTCGCACTTCACGCAGTTGTCAGTCACCCGACCTGGGTGCTGGGAACCAAACTCGGGTCCTCTGGAAGAGCCATTGGTGCTCTTAACCGCTGGGTCATCTCTCTAATCCTATCCTTATTTTTAAAATAATTTTAATGATGAAAGATGTCAAAATGACTCAAACTGTTTTTGACCTAAAACTAATAGATTTTTTTTTATGACCAGAAAATTGCTTTATTTTCTAAATAAAGCCAAGAAGCAAAATGATGTAAGAGTGTGTAATGATACAAGCCAAACGGGTGAAGTCAAATGTAAAAACACTGAAATAATATTAATCTTGGTGAGAAAATAACCCTGAGGTCACAGTATGAGTAAATGTTTCTCCTCAGGAAAGCAATGACTTCTTTCGAAGCTGTTGGGGAGCCCTGTGTTCTTTAACAGTAATCAGACGTGCCCATTGGGTTAAAGGCAGAGGGAAGAGCTGTAGCTCAGAATAGAGCATGTGCTTAGCATGCAGGGAGCCTTGAGCACCAGAACAAAACAAAACAAAGCCTGGGCTGAGTGCCAGCTGATGGTAAGCAATGAACATCTCCCTATGAGCCAGAGCCCTTTGCTACAGAAGGCTGAGTCCCCTGTACTTATTTACGACCCTTTCCTTTTGTTTCCAGGCTCTTGTGTGAGATAACAAACATCCCGGATGCTTGAACCTGTCAAGATGACGTTTTATTTACTTAAAAAATGTTTTATTTGATTTTGTGTGTGTGCGTGTGTGTGCGTGCGTGCGTGTGTATGTGTGTGTGTGTGTGTGTGTGTGTGTGAGAGAGAGAGAGAGAGAGAGAGAGAGAGACGTGTGCAGGTGACCCCAGAGACCAGAAGAGGGTGTCGGATCCTGGAACTAGTTACAGTTGATTATGAGCTGCCATTGTGGGTGCTAGTACTAAATTAGGCTCTCCCCAAGAACAGCAAGTGCCTTTAACCACCAAGCCATCTCCCAGCACCGAGATGAAGTTTTTTTTTTACCTGTAGCCACAGAGGTTAGGTCTGATACAACCCGGCTTGAGCGTTTTCTCAGTAGTAAAACAAGGATAGTAAAATTGGCCTCATTATGGCAGTTAATGAAGTAATCCCCTCAGTAGGCCCTTCACTGTGCCCACCTGGAAGAATTAAGGGAATACAAGCCCCTTCCCTCTCCTTTCCTTTGCTCTCTTGGGGAAATTTCAATGTAAACATTAGGGAGAGATTCCATAATTACGAAGGTGTTCGTTACATCATCTGCTAAGCCCGATGCTATCAATTTGGAGAGAATTATTGCATTAGCCATGATTGTTCCTCTAATTTTTGTTATTGTTAAGCTCCTCAGAAGGATTTATTCCAGGAGATGATTTTCCACGGGTCTGTGACCGGAGGCCTAAATTTGCACGGCAAACTCAGCAAAGCCAACGGCTGAGAAATCGCCTCCCTCCAGTAAACAAGCCTGGATGCCGAGAGCCCGGCAGCTGCGGCCCATTTTCCTCCCCTGGTGATTTGTAAAAAAAGAACTTTTTATTTGGAAAATGTCAAACTTACAGAAAGTTGCAATGGCAAAAACCAAGGAGACTAAGAACACCTGTGCATCTGTTACCCAGATTCAACCATCGTCAGTCTGTCTCCTGTCTGCTTCGTCCTTTCTGTCTCTAGACAGACAATACATATGAAAATTTCCATACATACTAATTTTCCTGTTAGATTTCATTTTAGAATTTAAACTCTTGAAAATGCAGACACTTGTCTGTATAAGAGCTGTTTATGTACAAAATTCATGTTTTTATAAAGGTTGTGGAGTTAAAAATAAGCCTTCCTTCTTTCCCTATATGTTAGACACTTAGGAACTCAGCTTGAGAATTTATAATCCATTTACAGTTTATGAAGGGATAGGTTATGTTTGAATCTGGAATGTCTCCACAGGCTCACTCCCTATCTAAGTAGGAGGCTGCAGAGCCTTCAAGAGATGGCACCAGGTTGGAGAAAGTAGGTCATAGGCTCAGGCCTTTACCTGAAGCCTGGTTCTGGAGCTGCTGTCTGCTTCCCTGTCCCTACCATTTGTCACCACGTATCTGTCACGTCTTCCACATTATGATGTACTGTAACTGTCTGCAATCAGAAGCCAAAGTAGGTCTTCCCTTTTAGAACTGTGTTTAATTGGTCATTTGTCACAGTCAAACAAACAACAACAACAAAAAGCAACCTAACTACTATGGATAGCTGATACAAGAGACGTAGGGTCCATTCCTGTTATAAACCTGACCATGTGGTTCTTGGGCCTTTGGGAATGGTTTGCAAAAACAATTCCCAAGACCTTGAAGATCTATGGGCTACAAAAACCCCAGAACCCTGGGATCAGAGCTTACTGGGTGAGCAGGGGATGGGAGTTTAGGAGACCAGGATCGAGGGAGTAAAGAGCATGCCCAGGAGCTTTCAGTCAGAAGCAAGGATTCTGCTGGCAATGAGCAGCAGGTATCAGTGTTGCTGCCCAAGGAAAAGAACTGTCTACCATCTGCTCACATCTTGGAAATCTGAGAGAAATAGGCTTTAAAAACAATGGACTAACTTGCTGGCTGGAGATTTCCACACAGAGCAGCATTCAGAGTTCAGCTTGGTTGTTATTGACTCTTGTTTGTGTAATATTAAGTTGGGGGCCTCATCCTAGCCCCTGGCATCCATCTTTCATGGTTCAGTTTCTATGAACCCCTATGAGCCCAGGTTAGTTGATTCTGTGAGTTTTCTTGTGGTGTCCTTGACCCCTTTGGCTCCTACAATCTTTCCTCCCCCTCTTTCACAGGATTCCCTAAGCTCTGCCTAATGTTTGGCTGGGGTCTCTGCATCTGTTTCCATTAGCTTCTGAGTGAAGCCTCTCTGCTAACAACTGGGCTAGGCACCAATATATGAACATAGCAGAATATCATTAGGAATCATTTCATTGACTTTGTTGTTGTTGTTGTTGTTGTTTCGGGCAGTATGACCATGGTATGGGACTCAAGCCCGACAGTCATTGGCTGGGCACTCCCATGGTCTATTAGGCAAGGGATGGGAGTGATTGATTTCATTGACCAGAGCAAAAAACACAGACAGGAGAGGAATCTTCTGAAGAGAAAAAACAAGACCTGAACAAGCTTCCTCAGTCAGACAAGGACATGCAGAACAGAGGCACGGTTTGCTTTCCAAATGTTAACGAGTGTTTCTAATTAGATAAATGTGGCCTTCACCAACTTCTGCACCCACTCACACTCTGGTTTGAGACTGGACTAGGCTGGCATGCACTTGATTAAACAGAACCAGGATACTCATCCAAGGCACTCCTGGCATTTTCCCTTTTATATCATTAGGGGTATTGTAAATAAAACAGATTTAGGAAATATAAATCTGCCATCTTCTCCAGTTCCAACCAAATCATACACTAATTGGCCCAAAGGATCCAGTGCTTAGCTGAAAAAAATAAAAACCTGTGTTTATCAGATCACAGAAAAGGCAAAGGGAGAAAGAAGAGAGAAAGACAGAGACAGAGGCAGAGAGAGAGACAGAAAGACAGAGAGAGAGAAAGTAAGGAAAATCCAGGCCATCTATGGACAATACAACCTAGGGCATCTGGTTTAAGAGCTCTGCCCCCGAGGCCCTGAGATGCTGGATTTCAAGTCATTGAGAGAGAAAAGTCGAGGCTCAGTATGCAGCCGAGGGCTCTCACTCCTACCCTAGTGTCTGGGATCTATGACAGGCTTCTCCACTCCTCCCCAAGTGACCACATGGCTGTAGTTGTGTACAACTTCCCTACCTGACAAAAGTCCAGGGAAACGGAAGCCTCAGCAAGTCTATGAGAACACAAATCCAAAACAGAGAATCTGCAGCATGTATTTTAATTCCTTATTTTCTATGAGCATTTGCAAGAGATATGTCTCTTAAAATCTAAACCAGGGGCTCTTAGAATGAAATAACTCCAACAAAAACCATCCCCACAAACAAAGAAAACAATGGCTGTGGAGAAGGAAGAATGGCCATTGCCTACTCTAGCTTCCCCGACTCACTGCAGCTTCAAACATTTCGGAGACAGGGTCTCATGTAGCCCAGATTACATCATATAGCCAAGGATAACGTTAAACTTCAGAACCTCCTGCCTCCACCTCCTAATGCGAGGATTACAGGCGTTTGCCACCATACCTGCTTTGCCATGTACACTTCTGCAAGCATTTATTGCCACTGCATCTAACTTCTTAAACTCTCACTGTCGTAACTGAGGTTCATTCATCATTCATTACGCCCCGGCAATGCTTAAGCACGCGTGGGCAGCCCGTTTATGGCGGTTCTTATCCTGGACAGTCCTAGATGCTTGTGTTATTGTCATACCCAAGGTTCCACAGTCTTCCTTTATTCTGTCTATCCAGCGTTTTGGGGTCTTCTTCTTTGCCTTACCCCATGCACTCCTCCAAGCAGTGCTATCTTCTGGTGTCTACTGTCATTCATTCTCATTACACGGCCAAAGTATCTCAAGTGCCTTTGCTGTGTCTTGTAGTTTACTTCCTTCTGTAGATGGAGATGTTTCTTAATGTCATCGCTGCACAGCCTATCTCTTTGTGTGACCCCTAGAATCCTCCTGAGACACGCCATCTCAAACACATTCAGCCACTGTTCTGAGGAGTGTTTCATTGTCCAGGGTTTGGAGTTGTAAAGAAGGCAACTCAAGACAAGTGTCTCATATACTTGTATTTTGTTGTTATTATGTTTCTTGCTGACCAAACCTTTCCTTAGTGCCTGAAATGCAGTCCTCGTTATCCCTATCCACCTCTTGACATCTGAAATAGTTCCCTCCTTTGAACTGAAGTTTCCTCCCAAAGAGACAATGTTGACTGTTTGCTTGAGGTTCTGATTCTTTACTACAATGTTAAAACCCTTGTGTGCCCTTCCCATATGTTGTATCTCAATCTTCTCAATGTTTGCTTTCACACCACGGTTTTCACTGACTTCCACCACTCTGTTTACCATGGCCTGCAGCTCGTTTGGACTTTCAGTAAGTAGTGCTGTATCGTTGGCAAAACACAAGTTATTGATTCGTACCCCACCTCTCTGCTTGCCTATCTCTTCATCCCCCAGGGCTGCTGCTATTATTAATCCAGGACTATATTAAAGAACAGTGGTGAGGATGCATCTCTGCAACTCTCCTTGATTGTCTTAAACTGATCACTTAGTTCTCCCCAGTCTTTGATGGATGCAAAGGTGTCTTTATAAGAATTATCTTGTATTCTTATGATTTTCTCTGGATACCCCAGAGAAAAGTCTCCATGGACTTTTAAAAGGCTAAATTAATATTAATATCAAGGAAATGCCATTCAACCAGTAGGACATCTGAAGTACGTTTGGCTTTACCCACTGCCCAGTAGATCTGCCAATAGAGTCACTTCTAGGTTATAGGGCATGGGTGTGGCCACAAGGGAGGAGGAACAACAGAATTCAACCATTGCTCACCACTTGAGTTTTTTTCAACCTACAAATGCTGCCAAGCAATACAGCACAGGGGCAAAGAGTTTTGCATAAGTGTTTCCATGAAACAAAAATGCTCCTTATTTTATGTGCCTGCCTGGACTTCAGGCCCAACTTTGCACTGGAGACTCCTTCTGTTCTCCAATTATGTAAGTGCTTTGTTCCACAAGGTTCTGCATCCCAAGCAAGAGGAAACTCAGATCGCCTACTAATGATGTGGTAATGAGAAAGCCGGGGTGAGCCTGCCTCCTCCAAGAGCAACACCACCACACGGGGTACAGAAATGGGAGCAGGACATTTTCTAGAGCTTATACCACATAGCTCATTTGGAAAGTTCAGCAATCCAAGCTTTCTGCCCAGAGATCTGTCTCCCTCCCCTGACCTGTTCCTTTTGGTTGTTTCCTGTAGCTTCCTTAAGGTGTATGATAGCACGCCTGTATGGCTCTTGAGCTAGCCTTTAGATATCACTTATTGACGTCACAGAAGACTATGACCCTTCTTCCTATTCAGTTTCCTCTGGTTTCTCAATAAAGATACAGTAATCCTTTTGGTGACATCAACTGACCCTGAAGACAGAAGCACATCATCATTTCCTTCCCTGTGTCTTCTGGTACCCAAAGTTACACTTTGAAGTCCTGTGCCATCCGCATTCCTATGTGAATGGAATCTTTTGTCTCTCTAGGGAGATCTGTGGGTCTTCTTTGCACCCACTGTTTTGAAATGTCAAGGGGGTGGAAACTGGGGTGGATCTTTTTAAACCCACAGGGAGTTTCCTGGGATCATTTCTTCACACTCCCCCTCTCTGGTCTCTCTCTGGAATTCCTGGCAGTGAATGTTAGCCCTTTTGGATCAATTCTGTCATTTTTGTTTGACTTCTTCGCTATTGGCTATCCCTCTTTTTCTGTTGTTGTTGATTTTCCTGGGAAGTAGCCCTACTCTGTTCATTTAAAAGATCTTCTATTTTTATCTTCTCTGGTCTCCTTTTCCTTCTTCTTTGATGATGCTTGAATGGAAGCATCCTGCTTGTGATTCATGGACCTCTCTTGTCTCTCTAAGAATATTAAATATGTTCTGTGTGTGTGTGTGTGTGTGTGTGTGTTTGCAGAGCTTTATTCTGTTGCCTGCATCATTTCATTTCTACTAAATCTCTTTGCCCCACTTGAATGACCCAAATCTCCTTCACATTGGAAGATTTCCTCCAGAATCAGGTCCTGGCACCCGAAAACAGCCTGTTTATGTTGACTCCTAAGATCCCAAACCTGACTATGGGTTGCTTTCAGGCGTTGCAAGCAGACTTGTCAGCCGGAGAAGAAAATTGACTGCAACCTAGTGGTGAAGTGGGTTTTTCAGGACAAAATCCTGAAGCTGTCTTTTCTTTAGATCTTTGTTCTCCCAGGGAGATCCTTGTCTTCCTGCCTGTAGGATATACACTTGGGTGTCGTGACCTTCTAGCCATCAACAGCAAGGACTTTGCAGCAAGAGCCCTGGCTGGATCCAATTCCTGTTCTCTGTGTATTGTGAGGCTCAGTATCTCTGAGAAAACACTTTCGATTTTATTCAAGCAGGTGGCAGAGGAGGGCAAGGATCCAGATAGATACCTTAAGCAACTGGTTGCCTTTAGTTCCTCAGCCCCTGTCTGAATGCTGTAGCACAAGGTATCAAGGAACCCCAGGCTTTCCGGGTTCAGCTGCTGGTGGTTCGTTTGGCGTGGAATGCTCCACAGGCAAAACCAGGCTTTCATCTGCTCTGCGTTCGCCTAAACAGAACAGACAATTCAAACTCCGCACAGCCCCTGCCCACATGTCTGATTCATGTATTTATATCTGCTCATTGCTGTTCTGAATCTTTAGTCACAGTTTGAAACAGGCAGGCTTAAGTCTTCCATGTTTAGCCAGAGTCCCCTTTTCACTATGCAGATTTCACATTTGCTTTGCAGAAGTCTCCGCATCTGGAATTCATGACCTTCTTTGGGCTCACACAGGTAGACGGTCTGACCTGAGATCTGCCAGGTACTGGGTATGTGATGTGACCTTGGGATAGCTAATTCACCCCGGGCCTCCTTTTCTTGAGCATTAAATTGGTTTTGGTAAACTTGTAGTGGTTAATCTTCGTTGTTGGTACTTGGAATCAATCACCGAGGAAAGTCATCTCTGGACAAGTCGGAGAGAGTCCATTTCCCAGGAGAGTCAACTAGGGAGGAAGGAGTCACCCTGAATGTAGACAGCCCTATCTCATTGCCTTGAAATCCCAAACTGAGTGAAAATAAATGGAAGAAAGGAAGGAAGGAAGGAGGAAGGAAGGAAGGATGGAAGGATGGGCAAAAGAAAAAAGAAAGAGAAAGAAAGAAAGAAGGAAGGAAGCAGAGAAAGCTAGCTGAGGATGGGCATTCATCATGCTTCATTGCCATGTTTCCTAACTGCAGACACAGTGTGGCCAGCATTCACATCCTTGTTGCCACGCCTTCCCCACCATGATGGTCTGTTCCCTCCAAGCAAGCATCAAAAGGAATCCCTCCTCTCCCAAGTTGTTTCTTGTCAGATATTTGGTCACAGCAATGAGAAAAGTCAATCACCTTTAACCCAGAATTAAATTGCCTCTGGTGTTCAAGACGCAACAACGTTTATAATAGTAATGAATGGGGTAGGCACATAGCAGCTCTGATTTCGAGATGAGTTCCGCAGAGGGAAAGTGACTGAGATGTGGTGTTGGGAGTGAGGAGCAAGAGTCCTGCTTGGTTGCTTCCGGAGAGAGAGAAGTAGGGAAAACTTAGAGTCCTGACATGAAGGAGGAAACTGTTGCTCCCTAGGGCCTCCTTCCCTTCACAGTGGGTGCCCTTTCTTCTCTTAGATGGTCCACGTAGATGATCAGACTATGAAACTTTTCATTCAAGTAATAAAATACCAGCTGCAAGCAACTTACAGGAGGGCAGATCTGTTTGGGCCCTCAAAGCTTCAGCTGTTTCAGCTGATGGTGGTGGGGACGGGGTAGTGCGGCCAAGCATTGACAGCATGGTGGCCAGGAAGCAAAGAGAAAATGCCTGCCCTGGTGGCTTCCTCCTTCTCCCTCTTTTATTCCTTTGGCGTCGGGAGCCGAGAGGATGGTGCTGCCCATTTGCAGGACAAGTCTGTCTTCCTGGACTAATCCACACCAGAAATGCCCCAACAGTATCACACAGAGGTGTGATTTACTGAACTTCCAGGGAATGTTCAACCCAATCAGCTTGGCAGCTAAAGTTAATCATCATAATCAATTCACAGTTTAAGAAGATATCATATTTCCTGATCTGTCTTTTTGTGTTTTGAGGTGGGATCTTTCTCTATGTATCCCAGGCTGGCTTAGAACCTCCCTTATAGCTCAGGCTGGCCTCAAACTCATGATTCTCCTGTCTCAGTGTCTCTATGCCAGCAAGCCCTGATCACATTTTTAAGTCAATACACTTTTCATTCAAGAAAGTAAACCATTTTTTTCCTGAAGTACTTTTTCATCTGTGTAAATGAGATATAATTGCCTGTGTTTTTCACCAGCTACATGTTGACCCCTATAAGGTTTTTAAATTCTTTCCATTGTTCTATCAGTTACAGAATCTGGACCATGAGAGGTTCAAGAGATCTGGAGCACCCTCATACAATGATGATTTAGATAGGATCAAACAGGTTAAATTACTTACTGATATTATGGAACTGATATTATGGCATTGCACAGCTAATGATGGCTTAAAATCCAAGCACCTGGGATACCTACTTGAGACCCTCCTAAGAGTGGGCTCGTAAACATTATTCCTTCATGGGAATGGGGCTCATGATGCTCAAAAGACCCCTTAGCAAGAATATAAAAGGGTTAACAATTGCTGGAGTCAAGAACCTTTCTTCAGAGGTGTAGTTACTCAGACATGGTCCCTCACATGTACTCCAATTAAACTCACTGGTTCAACCAGTTAGACTTGGGTGGAACCAGTTCCTTGGTCCACTGTTGGTGCCCTATCTGGAGTGAATAAGCAATGTTTGTTCATGTCTTCTAGGAAAAGTTAATACCCAAGGGCTTCAGAGAAGAATCAGAATGAAATTTTGACCTCAGAATAAGTGCCTATAGATGGAAGTTTCTGTCCTGCCTGGTCCCACAGCCATTCAGTCCCAAGTAAACATACAGAGGCTTGTATTAATTATAAACTGTTTGGTCTATTAGCTCAGGCTTATTATTAACTAGCTCTTACAACGTAAATAAATCCACAGTTCTTATCTATGCTTAGCCACATGGCTTGGTACCTTTTCTCAGTAAGGCATTCTCATCTTGCTTCCTCTGCATCTGGCTTGTGACTGTGTCTCTGCCTTTCCTCTTCCAAGAATTCTCCTACTCTGATCACCCCACCAATACTTCCTGCCTGGATAATGGCCAATCAGTGTGTAATTAAACCTATATGAGTGACAAATCTTTATAGTGTACAAAAACATTATCCCACAGCAAGTGTAGCAAGTGTCCTGTACTCAACCAGCTGGCTTACCCAGGACAGATGCCGAGTTAGTATCTGGTGTCCTCATCATGAACTAACCTCCCATATTCTCTCTCTCTGCACTAGTCTGGTTTCTGTAGTTATAGGGAAATAACCAAGACTGGCGTTCTACAGGAAAAGAGGTGTTTATATTTCTTTGTTACAGTTCTGGGAGTTCAAAGGCATGGTGTTTGTACTGCCTGGGTTCTAGTGAAACTGTTAGGCTAAAGAAAACAATTGTGCGCTGTTTTTTCTATCATTGGTTTGTTTAGTGTAAGAAAAAGCTTCCTCAAATGTACTATGGAGTCTGAGAGAGTAGAGATCCAGGAGGGATGGGGTGGGGCTGAGAGCGAGAGCCGCACTGTGTGCCACACATGTCTGTGACTGTGATTTATGGTAAGGAGGTTGAGAGGAATGGATAGCAACGGAGCTACAGACACACAAACCGTTTCACGAGGATCAATATACACTCCAGCAGGATGTCAGACTGCATTAAGTCCTTTGGTTAAAGTAGCAGAAACTGGAAGTCCCGACTCTGGCCTCCATCTTTGCAGGCTCCGTCCTGAAGAGGGTCAAGGTAACCTGCCAAAACCTTGACCACTCCCCCAGTCTATTTAAGCTGCTCCCCAGAAACTCCCTCCGTGGCCTTTCACATCTGTCCAGTGATTTTTTTTTTTTTTTTTGATAGATAATGGCGATTTCCAACAACTGACATGGGAGCCGTCACTTCCCCCACAGTCTCACTGGCAAGAGTGTGAACACAAAGACAGGTCTCTTTTGGAAGACTGTCACATATACAACCCGTAAATAAGCAGGCACGGAAAAACACCGTGCTGCCTGATCATGTGTGCTCACAGAGGTCACAGCTCACACACCTGGCATGGCACGCAGTTTACTGAAAAACCACAGCAGCCAGCAGCCTAAGTCATGCTCAACAAGCATGGCTGGCGCCTGTCGGGGCGTGGAAGGGGTTAACCCGGCAGGCCTGCTCTAACACAGCAGCGGGTCAAAAGCAGGGGCACTGTCACAATATCTGTAGCCAGTCTACATTTTTGTCCAGGTCAGTTCTTTCTGGTACCCCTTATGCTAACTCATGACTCCCATGGCGACTCGAGTAACTCTCTCCAGTCACTTTAGAGTGTGGGTCTCTCATGGGCGACCTTCAAATGCAGTCACCAGGCCCTAGGCGTCAGATGAAAACTGGTATATATGCACATATGCATACACACAGATACACAGGCAAACACACACACATACACACACAAACACATGCTCATTCACCCTAGGTGCAGTTGTGGCTTAGCAGTAAAAGGCTCTACCAAATGAAACTAGGATCTCTTTAGAGGGCTGTCTTGGGAGCCCCCCTCCCTACCCGCACGGCAGCTGACGTGTCACTAACGAGCCGGCCCTGTCAGCAAAGGAATCTGGAATATCCTTCCACTCTCTTAACATTTGCCCTGGTTTCCTTATCTACAAAACAGGGTCATCAGTACCCAGCCCTCCAGTTTCTCCAGGATTTTATGAGTACCCAGTGGAAACGCTTTGAAAACGAGAAGCCTTGTGCAAACAGAAGGTGCCATCTGAGTGTTTATGTAAGAAACCTTGGGGCTGTATAACAGTGCAAAGACAACCAAACATAAGCATTCATTCTTCATCTGCACCGGATGAGTGTGCCACTTTTTTCCCCCATCAAACATCCATATGGCCCTTCCTCTCACCTGTGAACATAACTGCACACAGAGACCTTAGGGGATTCTGTGGCATTACTGCAGCTGGTTCTGCGTTAGGCACTGTATCTTCTTCCATGGTTGGACTTGCTTGATCCTCACCCAGAGTTACTGGTGGGCATCGCATTGTGCCACTAATTAATAAAGGAAGCAGATGTTGAAAGCAGATAGCACAGGCAAAGAAGGAGAAGGGATGGAATTTGGCTGTTCCACGTGTCTGAACTCCTCTTTAATTTCAAAATACTGTAGATTGTAGACACCGTGTTGCTGGATTGAATTGCGACCCTCCTCCATCCCCCTGAGAAAGGTATGTTGGAGTCCTAGCTGCGGATGCTGCCACAGCAACCTTACCTAGAAAGAAAGAGTCTTTCCATTCAGATAAGGCGCTAAGGTGTAGCTCCAGTGGTAGAGCATGTATTTTATCTGCACAAAGTACTTGATCCAACATGTATACACACACACACTGGATTGAAGTTAAGATGAGGTCATCCTAGGTTAGGGTCACTCCCAACCTTATGACCGGTGTCCCTATGAGAAGAGGGAACTTTGGGGACTTGAGAACTAGAGGACTGCGGCAGAGTGCTTACTTAACTTGCACAAAGCCCTGGATGCACAATGGGCCACACCTGGGCTGCTAGCACTCAGGAAATGGAGGTGGGACAATAGCTATATATAACATAACCACAGCTCAAGGCCAGCCTGAGATACAGGAGACCTTGTCTCAGATGAAGGAGGTAAATTCAGACAGAAGCACAGAGGATAGGGTTTTGTGTGGGCAGACACACTGACCAGAGCGCTTGGGCTGCAAGCAAGTGCATGAAAAATTGCTGTAACCCACCAAACTCAGAGATGGCCTGCGGTGGTTTCCCTGCCAGCCTCCAGAAGGGCCAGTGCTGCTGGATCTCGGCTGTAGATTCTGGTCACTCACTCATTGCTACAGCCGCCACAGAAAGCTAAGCACAGACAAACACGAGAAGAGCCTGGTGTGGTCTCTGCTCCCCCAACAAGTGCACAGGACACTTGCTCCAAGAACTACAGGGGCCTCCGGAAGACAGAAGGGTTTGTGTAGGGGACGACTGGCCTTCTCTACATCTCAGTGACTCTTCACCTTCAAAGAGTGTCAACTTAATTGTGACCTCTGACTTTTCAAAAACAACTGTAGAACTGTCCCCAGATGGAAAGCCAAAATCGCCTGCTGTAAGTAAAAATTAAAAATAGGAAGATAAAAAGTATCTATCTGCTTTTCTAGCAGCCACAAACCATAGTGTGAGAGAAGAGTGCTAATACTGGCCTTACTCAGCTGCCAGGAGGATTCTCAAGTCACCACAGATACAGTTGTTTTACAGAATACACAATATTCTGTGGGGAGAAAATGCTGGAATGGAAAACATTGAAGACTTTATTTTTATATTTTATTTATTTATTTATTGTGTGTGTGTGTGTGTGTGTGTGTGTGTGTGTGTGTACTTGTGCCATGATATGGAGGTCAGAGGACATCTTGTAGAAGTCAGTTCTCTTCTTCCATCATGTCATCATCCAGGTTCCAGGGATTGAACTCAGGTCATCAGGCTTGGTGGCAAGTGTCTCTTCCCACTCAGCCACCATGACTGCCTTTGTGTCTTGTTGTATGTAATTATTTTTATTTTCTGTGTTCGGTTGTTTTGCCTGCACGTGTGTCTTACACCATGTGCATGCCGGGTGTCGAGAGTGTTACAGGTGATTATGAACCACCACGTGTGTGCTAGGAACTACACCCGGATCCTTTGGCAGAGCAACAAGCGCTTTTAACCCCTGGACCATCTCTCCAGCCCTTATTTTTATTAATACAAGATCTGATATATTACAGACTTCACTGCACCTCCCAGGCTAGTCTTGAGCTCATAATCCACCTGCCTCAGCCGCTGAAGGCGTGGAATTGCAAGCATGCACCCTCATCCGTATGCCTGCCATGAACCAGCTTTTACATATGTAAGCGCTCTTTGCATTTACAAGAACAGCTGCTGGCCTGTCAGCCCCACAAAATTAGCAGAATGGACCTCTACCATTAGCTCAAGCCTCGGTCAAGTGTCGCTTTATTACCCCAGATCATAGCCACTGATGTGTCTTGTCTTGAGTGGAGAAAATAAATAAGACTTTCAGGCTAAGAAGAGGTCTTTTCATTGTGCCATTCCGGGGAGAGATCTGGAAAGTCAGCCAAAGAACACAGGCTGACCTTTGTTGGACACAGGCATGAAGGAGAGTGGAAAGGACTGTTGGGATAAAGAGATATTTGTGTTTCCAACTTGCAGGGGCTGTTGGGATGTGACACTCCTCAGTACACAGGCCCTTCTGATAAGACTCAACACAGGCAAGAGTGTCTTAGTGAGGTCTAGTTCTGCTCCCCTGGTAAGTTGTAAAAACCCCACAGGGATGAAAGCCAAGTTTACAGACAGAAGCCTGAGGGCCTGGAGTGCCCAGGAAGTCACTCAGACCACTGGGTGTCTCAGTTGTTGACATTTAAGAGTTTGGCCATCATGTAAAACTCCAATTATGTTGTACATGTTTCCTGCTACTAGCTTTTTCTCTTGCACAACGCCATCCGTAAGCATGTCGCTTACATGCTATGGCTGGACAGAGATGACTCTGTGGGTCTTTACTTTTGCTGAGCGAGAGTGAGGATCTGGGTTCAAATCCCAAGAACTCATACAAAGCGAAGCACGGTAGCGTGCTTGTGATGCCAACAGTCCTGCATCGAGAGGCAGAGACAGTCCAAAAGTTCAAGGGTCAGATAGCTTGGCATATGCAGCAGCAAACATCAGAGACCCTCTCACCGAAGGTCAAAGGGTTGACACCTAAAGTTGTGTTCTGACCTCCCTACACATGCTACGGCATGTACACATGCGTACACCCATGCACGCTACACAGGCACACACAAATACTTGCACATAGTTCTGGAGGTCACAGTGTGAAGTCAAGGCATTGTCAGGGCCAAGCTATGCTGAAGATGCTGGGGGAGACACACTCCTCTCTGGGTTTTGTGATAGGATGCTCCTAGCATTCTCTCTGCATGCCCACCTGTGCCCTTGTTTTCCCTTTATGATGCCTGTCGGTCAGCTTGGAATATAGTCTTATCTCCACAAATTGCATCTGCAAAGACCCCCTTGCTACACAAAGGCACCTTCAGTTAGAAATTTGGCATAGGGCATGGCTGAATCCCTGGTATACATTTCCCTCTGATGAGGCAGGCAGCAGAGGGCTTGCTGCGGAGTCCAGCAATGGCAGTTGGCAGTGGTACACAGCAGGGTGTGGCTGGAAAACAATTGCCCTGGTCTCTTTATCATGCCATTCTCCAGGTGTCAAACCCAGCAGTAAGATAGGACAAGCGGGCAAGCAGATTCTGGAGACGTTAACCCTACGCCAACACCAGGCAGAGAAGGGAGAAGACTGAGTGGACTGTGTCCCTGCAGGGGTAGTGTAATGGTTTGAGAGAAAATGGCCCCCGAAGGGAGTGACATTATTAGAAGGTGTGGCTTTGTTGGAGGAAGTGTGTCACTCTGGGGGCGGGCTTTGAGATCTCATTTGCTCAAACTTCCCTCAGTGTGACTGTCTGTCAACTTCCTGTTGCCTGAAAGATGTGGGATTCTCGACTACCAGCACCACATCTGCCTGTATGCTGCCATGCTCCTCACTGTGATGATAATGAACTGAACCTCTGAAACTTTAAACGAGCCACCCCAATGCAATGTTTTCTTTATGAGGGTTGCCATGGTCATGGTGTCTCTTCACAGCAATGAAAACCCAAAAACTAAGACAGGTAGGATTGGGTGTGTGTGTGCAGCTGAAGGACAGCCAGGGTTTGAAAGGATTAGGGACAAGCAGATGAGTAAACAGGACACTATTTGTTCAACATATTCACCTGAATGTGTGAGGCTTTTGGGACAAAATCCTGTGAAAAACAGCTTAAGGGGCCGGGTGATGGTGGCGCATGCCTTTAATCCCAGCACTTGGGAGGCAGAGGCAGGCGGATCTCTGTGAGTTCAAGACCAGCCTGGTCTACAGTGCTACTTCCAGGACAGGCTCAAAAGCCACAGAGAAACCCTGTCTCGAAAAACCAAAAAACAAACAAACAAACAAAAATAAAAAAACCCCAAAAAAACCCAAAAAACAAACAAAAAAAACAGCTTAAGGGAGGACATTTTTATGTGGGATCATAATGTTGGAAGTGCTGTGGGACAATGGTCTTTTATCCTGTCACTTGTATTATTTTTAATAAAATGCTGATTGGCCAGTAGCTAGGCAGGGAGTATAGGCGGGGTGACCAGGTAGGAAGTAGAAGTGGGGCAACAAAAATTCTGGGAAGAGAGAAGTTTTAGGCTGCAGTCGTGACCCAGCAGTAGAGGAAACAAGATAGTAAGATGTGACTGCCTCACCGAAAAAAATACCAAGCCATGTGGCTAACACAGACAAGAATTATGGGCTAATATAAGTTATAGGAGCTAATAAGAAGCCTGAGATACTAGGCCAATCAATTTATAATTAATTTAGACCTCTGTGTGATTTATTTGGTGTTGGGAACAGTGAGACCCCAGATCCTGAATTTCTTGTAATCCCCTGATCTGAGTGCCTACAGCTGCTCTGAGCACGAGACCTTCAGGAGTTCCTGATGGCAGGAGAGTGGTTTCTGGTGCGTTTGGCTGGGGCGTGGCTATCTCTATATAATCTGCCCCTGAACACAATAAAGGGGGCATTCTTGGGGAATTCAAGGACGACCCGTGTCGCTGTCTCTCCGTCTGTGTGTGTTTGTGTATTTTAACCTCCTGCCTCTTGCCCGAAGCTCGCAAACTGGGTGCCAGTGGACCAAGTGCAGACGGGGGTGTGGTGTGCGGCAATTTGGGACTAAATGGCCTAAATGGCTGCGGGACCCGGTGGGACAGAAACCTCAGTCAACATGGAGGTTTCAATGCATTACAGTGAAGAGGGTGTGACAGAGTGAGTGTAGCAGCTCTCTTGGAATGGTCAGGAGGAAGAGAGAGAGAATGCCTCCATGAACTGGCTTCTCTTCATTTACTGGGACCCCTAGACTACTGGATGGTTCCATCCACAGTCAGAACAGGTCTCGCTCTGTTAATCTCCCCCGGAAACACTGTCATCAACACTCCCAGAAGTGTGCTTTACAAATCTCCCAGGTGCTTCTCAGTCTAGCTGAATTGACAATATCAGGCCTCAGTTCTCCCATTTGCCTTATGAATTCAGTTATGTTTGGGTTTTCTTTCTTACAAATGAAGAAAACTAAGCTTAGAGCAGGCAGAGCTCTCCCTTCCCCCAGAAAATACAACATTTTAAACTTTCTTATTATTTGTGTGAGTGTGGGTGTGTATATGTGAGTTAAGTGTGGGAATATGTACCACGGCACACACACAAACATACACGTGTACACACCACACACACACAACATACACATGTACACACCACACACACAACATACACATGTACACACACACACAACATACACATGTACACATAACACACACAACATACACATGTACACACCACAACACAACATACACATGTACACACCACACACACAACATACACATGTACACAGGTGGAGCTCAGGGAATGAGTCTGTGAGTTGAGTTTTTCTCTTCCATCCTTGTACCATGTCTTAGTTAAGGTTTCTACTGCTATGAAGAGACACCGTGGCCACAGCATCTCTTAAAAAGAAAAACATTTCATTGGAGTGGCTTCCTCACAGTTTGGAGTACCAGTCCATTATCATCATGGTGGGACCTGGCAGCGTGCAGGCAGACATGGGGCTCGTGAAGAAGCTAAGAGTTCTACATCTTGCAAGAAACAGGAAATGGTTTGTCACACTGAGCAAACCTTGAGCAAAAGAGACCTCAAAGCCCAACCCCACAGCGACACACTACGTCCAACAAGGCCACACCCACTTCCACAAGGCCACACCTCCTAATAGTGCCACTCCCTATGAGATTAGGGAGGCCAATTATATTCAGACTATCACACACAGGCTCTGGGGGCTGTGCAATTGTCTCGAGTCATTAGGTTAGCTGGGTGGGGGCCTTTACTCGCTGAGCCGTCTTCCCAGTCCTGCAAACTGGACACTGAACTATGGCATTGTGCTGTTTGGCTCAGCAAAACCTCAGCACCTCGACTCTCTTTAACTTCCGCTTGAACAGAGCAGAGAAGGTGGGGCTTTTTCTCCTGTGTACATAAGAGGATGATGTATTTTCCCCGATGAAGATGAAGAGTGAGGTGACTTTTCATCCTTAGGTTTTTGACCCTCAGAAATTTGCATGTCGCAACCAGACAAACTCCTTGGTTATTATCACACAGCGCAGCCTGATTTGAAGCAAGTCTCCTGCTCACACGGGAAGCTCCACGCTTGACACACAGAGGTGGCTGGCAAGTGTTCGCCCACAGTTAGGTTACACAATGACATTGACAGCTTTGGAGCCAACTGCCCTACAAAGCAGCCTGTGGTTCCCTGGCCATGGTATCACCTGCTTGTGCCAAAGGCTGCCCTAATGGGGCTGCACCTGGGGGGCTGGAGTTCACAGAAACCTCTGTGGCGTCCAATGCCTCCCTCTCCCCTCTTTGCTAAGCAGGGGGAGAAGAAAGCAAGTGCCTCCTACCCGGTAGGTTTTCAGCTTCCTAAGGGCCTTAGAGTACCTGACCTCCGCCCACTCCAGGATGGCATACACAGGGCACAATGCCAAAATGAGGCCTGAGGGTGAAACTGAGCTTTGATTACCTGGGGTGGTGTGATTACGGAGCCTTTGATGTTGATAAGCAGCTGGGGAGCCCTTCATCTCTGCACCCTCCTGCCCTTGGAGGCCTGGGATCCAGCGAACCAGTGTAATCATTACCCGGGGCCCCAGACTGGGTGAAAGCTGGCGCTGGCCTCATGGCAAGGCCAGGAGGCTGCAGATGCTTTTCCTCCTATGCCAGGAAAGGTTCGAATGCAAAAACAAACGTATTTATCACTTCCAACCGCTCCGCAGGGCAGGGCATCCTGCTGGAGGGTGGGTGTCGGTGTGCACTCGGAACAGTGGCAGGCAGCCAGTGGAAACTTCGCTTGACGCCGCAGTTCCCACCGCTCCGCAGCCGTGCTGAGGGCCAGCATTGCAGCAGGGTCAGAATCCCGCCTCCCGGCAAGCCCTGAAGATACAGGCGCCAGACAAGGGCTGAGCTCTGAAACCACCGGCCAACCAACTATTGCCTTAGGGAGCTGAGCGTTGAGACCAGATGAGCCGTCCCAACTTAGTCACTAGACTGTTTCTAGCCCCGAGGTGTGGGCCAGCGGAGGACTGGAACAGGAGCAGGCAAGTGAGGATTTGTCTTTGAATACTCTATGTACATACACACACCCTTGGGCTCCCTGATTAAACAACACAAGGATTCTCTGCCCAGTGGCCAAGGGACTGACTGGCCACGTCTAGAATTGAAGGAAGTCCATGCAGACCATGCAAGTTTGCAGCTCACAGGCTCTGAGTCATTCAGAAGCCCACACACACACAAACACACACACACACACACGCACGCACACACACAGACACGCACGCGCGTGGACACACACACATGCATGCACAAACACACAGGCGCACACGCACGCACAGTCCAAGGCAACCATCCAAGGCAGGTTTCACGGTTACTGGAATTCTTTTAGACTGGAGCAGGACACCCTCCAGCTGAACCTTCCTGGGAAGGCCACACCCCCATGGCTGCCTTTCCAGGCTCTTCCCGGTTTCTGCCACAGGGATCTCTCAGCCTCCTCCCCCACCCTGCTGCAACCTCTGCTGGCCCACATTTCCCCAGGCAAGCCACCTACTTCCATGCTCCAACTGCTGTTCTTTTTTCTTTCCTTTTTCCCCCAAGACAAGTTTCCTCTGTGGCTTTGAAGTCTGTCCTGGAACTAGTTCTTGTAGACCAGGCTGGCCTCGAACTCACAGAGATCCGCCTGCCTTTGCCTCTTGAGTGCTGGGATTAAAGGCGTGCACCACCACCACCCAATCTCCCCACTGCCGTTCTTAACTCCTCCACCTTCTGCTGCATGGTTGAAAGGCCCCTCTTGGGTGAAAAGTTCCTGACCTTTTTTACTATTATTCAGATAAAACCTGAGTGTCTTCCTGCCTGGGCTTTTGTAGTTTTGTATACACCGTTAGGCCCAATAAACCAAATTGCAGCTGACTTACCAGCGTGTAACAATATATAACCACACCAGTTGAGACCTGATTATGAATGTTATAAGAAATGTTCATAATACAGTTAAAATAAAGTAAAGCTCTCTGCGTGTGTAAATAAAAACGCTCTCTGTTGTATGTATATGCATTCGTGTGTTTGTGTGCATGTGTATCTATTGAATAGTGCTTGTTCATACATGTGCACGTGCTTGTGGAAGCCACAGATTGACACTGGGCGTCTTTTTCAATTGCTTTTCACCTGGTGCTCATAAATGAATTAAGCCAGCTAGCCAATGAGGGACCCTCGATCTTCTCCCCAGTGCTGGGATTACAGGGCACGTGCTATATCCTGGTTTTTATGTTGGTTCTATGGATCCAAACATAGGTCTCCATGCTTGTGGCAAGCATTTTCCTGATTGGGCCATCTCCACAGCCCCAATGTCTCCTTTCTGTTCGTCTGTCTATTCTCAGTTCAGTCACTGGTGCATTCAAGGTGCTCAATGACTAGGAAATGTCCTTCCCTTTCCTCCTGTCAAGTAATGCAATTCTTAAGCCTTCTGGAAGCAAAAGGACATTTATCAGCAGGAAACTCATAGCTCGGGCAAATTCCATCGTTCACGTATCCCTAGAGTAGCGCCAAGACTGTAACAAGAGCAATGCACAAATTAACTGCTTCCAGACAAACAGACCCCCAGATGCCAAGCCACACACAGAAGAGAAACTTCCTAAACAGCCCACGCTCCGCATGGCTTTTACTGTTCAGGAAGCTTCTGGATGGAAGGAGCTCTACAGGAGAGGAGAGATTTTAGTGGATCTATTATGACAAGTCTTTGGTCTTTAACTTCTGGATGCCCTATATCGCATCTCCTTCCCCGTGCACCAAACTACTCACAGCTCTCCCAAATGCGCAGCACCATGACATCCCCTGTAGCTCGTCCTAGCATCTACTCATCTCTCAGATAGCACCTCCTTCCCAGAGCCTTTCCCTTCTATGAGGCTGACTCAGCCTTTGAAATTACTGGGGGCCCACATTTTCCTCTCCTTAGCCCGAGGCCAATCACGTACTTAGGGAAGGGACTGGGACCCACTCCGGCCACACCACTCTGTTTCCAAATTCCCAGAGTGTTTAATGTTAGAAGCTCTTTGTTTGAAGAGACAACCAAACAGCGGTGTCAGGAAAAGCAATGACAGCATCCCTGGATCCCTCAAGCCCAGCAAGTGCCTTCAGGAAAAGTCAAAGGACCCCTGAGCACTGCATAATGGTTCCCTCCTCAGTGAACTGAAATACAGGTGTGCCAAGTGGGGCTGGGTTCGTCCAGGGCAAGGTGTAGTCTTTAGACAGAGGTGCCTCTATTTCACAAGTCTGCACCCTAGAGTACCCCGGGGTGGGGGTGCTTTCTTTCTGAGTCCCATAGACTCCCTTTGAGCCAGCAGGTCTGTTGTCTAATACCAGCGACATTGTATCTTTACAGAGCCCAGCCATGATTACAGCCACAACCTGTCATTGGTCTTGAAGGTGAAAACCAGCAGTGAGTTTGTCTGATGGTTCAACATTCGCTTATCCATCCTTAGCCAGTTAGCAGCCACCTGGGCCTCTCTAGAACTCTGTTCTCAGCAGAGGCTGGCCCAGCCGCAGTGGGAGATTTCCTGGGAGAGCTCGACTAACTTCTCTGAGAATGACTTACAAGCTATGACCTCCCTGCATCTCTTTTCTGCAAAGACTCTTTCCGTAAAATATATCTTCTAAGAATGATGGCTCCATGGGACCCACTCCTGCTCAGCTCTCCAGGCTGAAAGGCTTACCCACACACGGGGCAGGTGGCGCCAGGTGGCGCAGATAGATGCCCAGGTGACGATGTTCTCGCATGGGCTTGCTTCCTGCTGCCTCTGACTTCTCAGTGTTGGGCTGGATGGACTCTTCCTACCGGCTGTGTGTGACGGGGCAGACAAAGAGCTAAGGAAAGGGTCGTTAGACCCACTGCTAATCTCAGACGCATCTTAGGGGGAATGAAAGACAGCCCCTCTGGCCTGCGGGCAGCGAGGAAATGCGATCTGGGCTGGGCTGGAAATGGGAGATGGGCTGTAACCTGGCTAATTGTTCCTGGGCAGAGAGGCAAAGAATAAACAGGGATTTGCCACTGTAAGGAAAAAGAGAGCCAGTGAAAAGCTGGAATCTGAGCCTGCCTCCATTCACGCATGGGACCGCGAGGAGGCTTCTGTTCCCATCGAGTGACAAGCAGTGACCATAGAGGCTGACCCCTCAAAGTGTGACTCACAGGATTTGTTTAGAGTTGTAATTATGAACCATAGGGGAAAAAAAAGACTGTCAGATGCAGTAAGTAGCAAGAAAGAGACAGAAGCAAAGAACCATGCGTGCACCAAGAAAGGAAGACCCCGGAGGATGATGGGAAGTTCCCAGAGTGAGGGTTTGGCACAGAGCGGAGAACGTGTACAGAAGGCGGAGGGGACACAGCAACACTGCTTGAAGGCACTGTGTATGAGAACAGAGTGGCCAGAGACAGGCAGGGAACGTGGCCTAAGGCCGCTAAGGGACCTTTGATGCACACAATGATGCAATGAAGTTTCTCCCCGGTGACGCAGTTTCTTAAGGATGGGCTGAGATCAAATCTCAAGGCTATTTATTTATTTATTTAAAAACTGAATTAAGGGGCTAGAGAGATGGCTCAGTGGTTAAGAACACTGGCTGCTCTTCCAGAGGTCCTGAGTTTCAATTCCCAGCAATCACATGGTGGCTCACAACCATCCATAATGAGATTTGGCGCCCTCTTCTGGCATGTGGGCATACATGGAGGGAGAATGTTGTATACATAATAAACAAATAAATCTTTTTTTTAAAAAAAAAACTGAATTAAGCCAGGTGTTGGTGGCTCACACACTCGGGAGGCAGAGGCAGGTGGATCTCTGTGAGTTCAAGGCCAGCCTTGTCTACAGAGTGAGTTCCAGGGCAGCCAGGGCTACACAGAGAAACCCTGTCTCAGAAACACAAAACAAAACTGAATTCAAACAGGAGCTGGAGAGGAGGTTCAGGCAGTAGAAGCGCTTCTTGAGTTTGAGCCCAGAACCCACACGGTGGAAAGAGGAAACTGATTTACCCAAGTTGCCATACAGACACACACATACATATGCCATGTCCACATACAACATACGTAGGTACATACATACACAAATATAACAAATTTTTTATTTAAAGAAAAAAACTGCATCTTATGAACATGATAACAAAAGTCAAACGTCAAATACAGTCCAGAGTGATGGTTTTCTTCCCAGAAACAAGTCTTTCTAGTTTTACATACCACCTACCGGGACAATCACAGACAATACTATGTATATACACGGAACAGCTACATACTACTGAGCATGTCCACACTACATATCACCACTCACTCGCAGAGACTTAGGGGTTTAATCCATTGCATAATTAATTGCTTGCTCAATTACTCTACGGAGGGGTGTGTTTTTCAAAGAAGGCCATCTTTTCCTAATGTTTTCAAGGGCACGATGGTGCTAGCCAAGAACGCTTATATGAGTCCTGCTCACACAGGGACAAGTGCCCATCCTCGCATGCTTTTATTTTCGTTTATGTGTTCTGTAGTAGTTGTGTGCCACCTTTACCTGGTTGGGTATAGTGCCCCCGACAGGCCTTTTGTACTCATTCATTCAATCTCACAATCTCTCTCTCTGTATCTCTGTGTCTGTGTTTCTCCCTCCTTCCCTGCCTCCTTTCCTCCTTCCTTCCTTCCATCCCCTACTTCCTGTGTTCTCTGAGATGAGCAGCTTCCCTCTGCCACAGCCTTCTGCTCTGATGTTTGCACCTTGCTGTAGACGTGAGAGCAACGGTGCCAGCCAGCCATGTCACTGTGGTCAAAGACAACACAGGGCCTACACAAATGAACGGCCCCCGTCGCACAGGTACCAGGTCACCTAGTAGCGGTCATGAGGCCAGTCCCCTCAAAAGGCCCATTTTACGCTGCTGAGCCAGGCAGGGCAGGGGCTGGATCGCATTCCTCTCCTCCTTGGCTGGAGGCAGGAGCTGTTGTGTCGGTAGCCGCACGGTATACAGCGGCCTACCCCACATGTTTTCCCTTCACTCACAAAGCTGCTTCCTTGGCAGCTCCAGGGAGGAAACCCCTGAGTAAATAGAGAGCATAATGTTGGCCCCGAAGTTTCTCTGGGCTGCACCCCAGGGACGCGCTCCTGGGTCAGGCCTACTTCCGGTCCTACCTATTCCAGCCTCCAGTCAACCATGTTGTCTCCCCGAAGTATTTCTTCTGACTGCATTTACTCAGCCCTTGAAGGAAAAGCCTGTCCCCAAACGGCAGAGCAGAGGAACTCTCTGAGGCAGATGTCTGCTGAAGGCCGGAGCGCCTTGCCCTCCCTTCCAGAGGCCCTCCCCAGCCCAGAACAATGGCCGCAAGTCACTCGGAGCACGCCACAGACTTCCAGGTTGGCCCCCTTTCAGCATCTGCGCTATTCAGAAGCTCCATCTTGTGTGATGGGTGTGGAGGAAGCCAGAAGTAGCTGGCAGGAGAGGCCCCCGGGACAGAAATGCTATTACTCTCTTTTTATAGATGGGGAAGCAGAGGTTTGGAGGTCACATAGCTAAGAACTGGTGTTTAGCCATTACTCTCTGTTTCGGGTATGTGGGGGCTGGGCCACGAACTGGGTCTCCCAGCTGGAAAGCAAAGTCTCCATCTGTTGCCAAGTTCAAGGACTTGTTTAAGAATTACCTGGCTTCTCTTTAGGAGGGGATCAAAGAAAGTAGGTTTTGGCAATAGCAAAACGCCACATCCTTTGACACTGTGGTCACTGCCGTTTTTAGTCCACATACCTAAAACTTAGTAGGTGGTCTCTCCCACTGACAAGTTCAGTTTTAGGTAATTTATTCCATCGCTCACATGCCTCAATTTTCTCATCTGTGAAATGGAAAGATTTGAGCCCCTCCATCTCAGGGCAGTGAGGATTAGCTGAGTTAAAACATGCGAACTCCTACATGGTGGTGAACACTGTATATTATTATTACTGATTATCGATGGAATCACTATCCACATCCTTAGCCTCCCCACGCTCTTACTCATGGCTTTATAAACTTTAGAGGCATCTTTATTACAATGCTTTTGGCTTTGCCACTGAGATGGGTAGGAACTGTGGCTCCTTATGGCTGTCTCTTTTAAAAAGACTTGTTTTTTAAAATTATTTCATGTGTACAAGTGTTTGCTTGCTTGTGCGCATGTAAGTTCACCACAGGCATACAGTGACCACAGAGGCCAAACGGGGTGCCAGACCCCTTGGAACTGGGGTTATAGACAGTTGTGAGCCATCGCCTGGGTACTGGGAACTGAACCCAGTCCCTCTACAAGAGCAGCAAGCACTTTTTACTACTGAATCATCGCTTCAACCCTTCATTGCTGAGTCTCCAGGGCTCTTGTTCAGAAGCACAGTGGATAAACAATCAATACATGATAAATACGTATAAAATGATGCTTAATTGTGAGAATAAGGCTTTCGTGTTAATCACAAAGGTTATCTGGTTTTTATAAGATTTAAGAATAGGTATTCCCCTCCTGGTCGTGATCAATGAACAGAATGATGTATGACAATAACGCTAAAAGGGCTGCGAATGTTAGACACATGGCAATTCCCAAAGAGGTAAACTCATGAACGTGACCCCAAACCGATGGTTCTCAACCTGCAGGTCATGATGCTCTGAAAACATGTATTTCCAACGGTCTTAGGAACACTGCTCAGCAGCAAAATTACAGTTATGAAGCAGCAACAGAAACAAATGTATGGTCAGGGGTTCCTGAGACCATCAAAAATATGTGTTTTCCAGGGGTCGTGACCCACAGGTTGAGAACCGCTGCCCGAAAGGAAACCGTGTCAAGGAATGCTGAAAATAGACATTTTGAAGACACGCCTTAACCATCAGCACACGCGTACTAGCAGAGCACATACGGCGTGCCAGGTACTGGGCCTGCATCTCGGAGAACACTGTTCTCTCAGAATGGCAAAGATGGCTAAGACATATACAATATAGAGAGAGGTCCTCAGAGGTCGAGCCTAGACTGTTCACACTGCAGAAGAGGAACCCCATTTGCTCGTACAAAGGTTTGAAGATGGTCAAGGAGACTGATCTGGATGCATTTTTAAGTTCTTTCTTAGGCAGCCATGTTTATAGGTGCCAGCGATGACTACGCACTTGGCTGAACAATCCGAGAAGCCCTATTGGGTGGGCACTGCCTCTTCTGGGGGATGATGGGCGGGCACACCCTCAGGTATCAGTCGGTAGTCTTTTGCTTAGACAAAGCCAGCGCTGTTCCGGAGTGCCACCGGCTCCCCAAGCAGCCCACAAGCCCTCCCCACTGGCTCTATAAATAATAACTGAACCTCTTTAGTTCACCTTGAACGTGCTCAGCGCCCCGGGGGATGAGTGTTATTCTGGTGTGTTTGATGATTTCCTTCCTCCCACCCAGGCCCGGATGCCCTCTGCTCAGCATAGATCTGCTTCTGGCTGTGACAGGCAAACCACTCTGTGCTTAGGTCATTGCTGAAGCATAAGGGGAGGGAGGCGGCAAGTGGAACTGTGGGTAATAATTTGTCTGATGGAGATGAATAAGGGAACCTGGGTGTTAGACCGAGGCCTCTCTCTCGTCTCTAAGGATAAGATTCTCCAGCTCTGGCACCTGCAGGTGTATGTGGCTGCTGTGATGTGTGCCTCCTGCCCAGGGTAAGCCGTGCAGCCTCAGCCATGAACTCCCCAGAGGGAGCTAAGACTGGCTGTTCCGCATCAGGCTCCTGTGTTCTCTTTCCTGGGCAGCTCTTTCCTTCTGCTTTAGAGGCCTGAGGGACTGTGCAGAGCGATCCGTTGTCCCCACCCCCAGGTTCCCAGTACTGTGGGTCCTAGGAAGGAACTTCAGGAAGAGGCTGGGTTTGAGAGAAGAGCAAGCCTTGGCAAACCCAAGCTGGCACCCTAGGCTTAGAAAGCTAAATACAGAGCAAAAAAGGCTGCTTTTGGAAACCGAACAACATCCAAAGGAAACTCCACGACCTTGAAGCACTCAGGCCTCTGAAGCCAGCAAGACAGAGGAAGGAAATACCAGGAGGCCGTAGATGATAAAAGTTTGCCTTGTGGAAGAGTCCCCCGTGTGTACAATAAAAGCAGTGAACACTTTTAGAATAATTAGAATAATAGATGTGGTCTACAGCTCGGGACACTTAGCCAGCAAAAGCAGGAAGTGAATTTTTGTAAATGATAGAGAGGTGTCAGTGTCCTTCTCATTATAACATATAACATTATAACATTTCAAAACTGCGGAAAGTACAGTGAAAAAAATCAAAGTTGCTGATCATCGGGTCCATGCAAGAATGGACACACTTGACATTTTGGTCACCACCTCGTCATGATCCCTCCGACTTCCTCTCTGCCTAGCACCTAAGGCCGATCGATAGTCTCATTATGTAGCCCAGGCTAGCCCTGAACTGGAAGTCTTTCTGCTTCGACTTTCCAAGTTGATAAGTGCTCACTGCATCCACACATCCGGCTTTACCTAAGACTGTTTAAAACCGACATCGCATGACATTGTGGACTGTAATCACTCACGTGACTCATTCATCTCGCGAATATTCACTGATGGCCTGCTGTGTGTCGAGGATATAACAAGGAACGAATCATACACATTCTCTGACCTCCTCACAGGGCCGCGCTCCTCAAGGGGGGATAGGTGGCAAAGTTAACGTGACAACCCGCAGTGACTTCTCCAGAGGAAAAGAGGCCTTATAGGGGGAGCAGAAGCGTGGCTAGGCTGTGGGTGGCGCACAGGGCCCATGCCTTGGATGTGGCACAGCCGGAAATGGTTTGGGTGATTTGGGGAGAGTAGACTCTGAAGGAAGGGGAGGCATGTCCACGGTGTCCAGGAACAGCTACCGCAGCCAAAGGGACAAATACACAGCACGGAGGGCGAGAACGTGGGACAGGTGGAAGAACATTCGGGAGTCCACAGTGGCTAGGGAGGGAGAGGTGGCAGGGTGTGGGGTCAGAGCTGAGACGGAGGGGCTGTAGGCCACACGATAGCCTGACTTCTTTCCCTTACTGCCATGGGCATTTTCCTCATGCTAAAGTTCGAATATGCAATGTGTCCCTATGAGTGAAAGATTGGTCCGTTGCCTGTGGGCTGTTAAGGGGCCATGGAACCTTTAAGAGGTGATGCCCGGGAGAGAAGCCAGGCCATCAGGGTGTGTCTTTAGGGATAAGAATGAGGCTTCCACCCGTCTCTGTCTCTCGCTTTCCCTCCCGGCTGTCACAAGGACTCCCACTGTATGCTGCCTCTACCATCGGCCAGAAGGCAACGCCAACAGACTCACGAGGTGAAAGGCTCTGACTCCAAATAAGGCTTTCCTCCTTTTAAGCGGATTTCAAAAATGTCATTTTTGCTGAGCCTGGTGACTCCCAGCCACCAGTCTGGTCCAGAGAGTGGGAGGGGATGGACGCGAATGGATGGTGAATTGTAGGTCACCAGCCTGGGCTGTGTGGTGACATGTGGTGATTCAGGCCTATAGTCTCAGCTGCTCGACAGGCTGTGGCAGGAGGATTAAGATGTCAAGGCCAGCCTGGGCTATAGATCGAGACCAAGGCTAGCCTAGGCAAGTTAGTGAGATTCTGTCTCAAAACAAAGAGTGGATAAAGAGGCGGGAGTGTAGCTTAGTGTTTGGGTGCTTACCCTGGCTTCGATCCCCTGAACTTAGAGGGAAAAAAAAATTCCCAGGTTTATTTGCTACTCTAAAAGACTGGACTGCTATAACAAAAATATGTCACAACACAATTGAGCAAACCAAGCTCCTGTCTCACATAACAGGTCACAAATAAGCATGCCAGTCAGGACATCTGTGTCCCCAAGTCAATCAGAGGCTCAGGTGCCCTCTAGGCTGCTGTTTCACAATCTCCTGGGACATGGCACAGTGAACTGGCCTCTATGCCCATGTGGCCAGCTGGATACAGGAAGAAGACAGGACACCGTCAGCCTTTAGGTTAGGTCTGGGGATGAACACACTGCCCATAGCCCACTGGAAAGTGTTCAGCCATCCTGCCTGCCACTCACCTGCAAAGGGAATGAGAAAATCTGCCAAGAAGAAGGAGAAGCCAAGTTTGGTGAGAAACTACCAAGACCAGCCATAGTGGGCTCACCAGGAAATGTGGGCGGCAGAAGGTCAGTAACTTAAAAAGGGATGTGTCGGCAGGTGTGCGGGGGCATTGCGCTTCGGAGTCTGAGGCAGACGGAATATGAGGAAGACCTACCCAGCAAATCTGCCTCCCATAGTCGGCGGCTAGGAGTATAGCTTGGTGCCAGGGTGTCTGATGAGATACACAAGGGCCTGGGTTCAATCAACTAAAAAAGAAAGGTGTGTCTAGTCACACTCCACACAGCTTCTGGCGTCTCTCTTCAGCCCTTCGTGCTGCTATTGCTGTGAAGAGATCCGACAATGACATGTTTGATAGGGCAAGCTGCCTTTTCTTGGAAAGCAGGCCGAAGACTCGCTGACCCAATCAGACTAACTGGAGCGCACACCTATCTTTGCATCTGAAGATGGCCCCCTTTGGCGCTACACTGCCATCCTGGCCGCTGAGGTTCGGTGTACTGACCTGACCTTACTCTGGAGGAAATGCTTCCTATTTATGTCCCCAGACCCAGATGTCTGCAGCGAAACCAGGGTACACACTCACATCTGCCCCCCATTATACAAAGTCGGCATGTGGTACAAATGGCAAGGTGCCTGTGAATATCTAGTCTACTTCCCTAACTTGTTTACCCCAAATAGAAAAGGCTCTTGCTTCATAGCCCAGACTGGTCTGGAACCTGTTTCCTATTCTTCATTTTTAATTATTTTATTATTTTGTGCGAATGGGTGTTTTGCCTGCATGCATGCATGTCTGTGGACTTGTCGCGGTCCCCCTGCCTCTGCCTCCTGAGTGCAGTCACTACAGACTGGCCCCACCAAAACCAGCTCGTCTCCTTCATTAGAATAACATGGTAGCTCCTATGGCCGCTCATGATAAAGACCATGCATTTCCCATCATCTCTTCCAGGCGGATGTGGCCGCGTGTCTAGGCTCTGGCTAAGGAGCGTCAACTAAGGGATTCGGACCTCTGATGCACACATGATGCCCTTGCCTTGATCCCTTGCCCACTCTTTCCATCTAGAACATGACTAGAGTAAGAACTACCTGGGGGGGGGGGCGGGGGCTAGGTCTCTGGTACTAAGAGCTAGGTCACATATGGGCTTGAACTTTAGGAGAAAGGAAATGCCCTTCCGCTTTGTAGGAACCAGGCCTCTTTAACAGCAGCTAAGCTCGGATCTGAATCTCTCAGGTCTCACGAATTCTTTCTGGTCTCATCAGGTGGCTCTCTGGCAACTTGTCTCCGCTGCTGTGGCCACAGTCGGGCCTCAGCAGCCACCATCAGCTTACAGAGGAGTTCACTCTTTATTCCCTCCCAACAGGTGTTCAGCTCACCTGCTGTTTGCCTGGCAAGGGCGGAGGGCGGTGGGGGAGGGCACGGCACTCAGACTTTTGGGACCTAACAAGTAAGGCTTTTCTTAATCTTCCTTCCTTCCTTCCTTCCTTCCTTCCTTCCTTCCTTCCTTCCTTCCTTTCTTTCTTTCTTTCTTTCTTTCTTTCTTTCTTTCTTTCTTTCTTTCTTTCTTTCTGAGACGTCTGTTCTGTCTCTAGAAGTAGAGAGGCAGGCAGATCTCTGAGTTCCAAGCCAGCCTGGTCTACAGAGTGACTTCCAGGACAGCTAAAGCTATACAAAGATACCCTGTCTCCAAAAGTCCTGTCCCCCACGTCCTCCACCACTGACCAAAGGCCTGGCTAAGTCACAAGGGCACAGGCCTGTAATCTCAGCGCTGGGAAAGATGAGGAAGAAGGATCATATGTTCCAGGCCAGCCTGAGTCATATAGCAAGACCTGTCCCGAATAAACAATAAAATAAACAAATCCTCAGCATAAGCCACAGATACATTAGAAATGAGAGTATCTAAGCTTAGAAGCTCTCTGGAGAGTTTTGTTCTTTTTTTTTTTTTAACTTCCTCAACGACCTTTTCTAAGAAGCTCTCCAGAGAGTCTGTTATAGTGTGGCATTTTGCTGGGCCATGGTGGTGCATGCCTTTAGTCCTAGCACTCAGGAGGCAGAGGCAAGTGGATCTCTGTGAGTCAGAGGTCAGTCTGGTCTATAGAGTGAGTTCTAGGACAGACAGAGCTATAGAGAGAAACCTTGCCTTAAAAAAAAGAAAGGAAAGGAAGGAAGGAAGGAAGGAAGGAAGGAAGGAAGGAAGGAAGGAAGAAAAAGGAAGGAAGGAAGGAAGGAAGGAAGGAAGGAAGGAAGGAAGGAAGGAAGAAAGAAAGAAAGAAAGAAAGAAAGAAGCAATCCCTATGACATCCAAACACCCACACAAAGAGCCCCACAACCTTTCTGGGGCCCTGTGCCCAACTGTGGGATCAGGGGAGGGAAGGGACCTGAGATGAGACAGTCCCTGACTGGCAGACCCTCCCCAGTGTGATGTCTATGGGAAGCCAACTTCCAGGGGAAGGCAGTGTGCTGCCAGAGGTGTCTGTGTGCCAGCCTTGCTCTGGAGCTTCAGTGGGAAGCTGGTGACCCCATCTTACACCCCTACAAGGGGCAAAGTTCCTTGCCGTCCTGTCCTCAAACTCATGGCTGAGCAGGAGCTTTGCCCTCTGACACCTCTGCCCGGTGAGCCCTGTGGGGAGCTGTGTGTCCCTCTGCTTGTCAGGCAGAAGCCAGAGCTAGGTGGAAAGTCTGTGAGCTCCAGTCACCGCCACCACTCAAGATGAAGGTCAGTCCTGCAGGGTTGGCTGTTAAGGAGAAGCTCCCGGTATGGCCATGTGTGTCCCCCTTTGGGAAGCCCCTGAAATAACAGCCATGATGCCCCAGCCCCAGCTCAGATGGCATCTGAGCAGCCCAGTCAACAAAAGTGCATCTGCTGCTCAGCACAGTAGAGAGAAGTCACCCCAAGCCTATCTCTAGCTGTGGGGAGCAGACAGTTCTTTGTAGCGCCTGCCCTATGGGATGGTACACAAGCCTGGAACTAGGCTGGAGACTTAAAAACACACGCACACAGACAGAGATGGGAACATGGTCATCCTTGATACAAGAACGCCAACTTTATTGTGCTCCAGGGAAGCTTATATAGGGATCCTTAACTGATAGCCACGCCCCAGCTCTCGGGATCTTTCAGCTGCAGGCCTCACCAGAACCCACTCCCCTGCCATCAGGGTCTATTGCTCAGAGCAGCTGCAGGCACAGGTAAACAAGTTGTTTTGCTCAGTTCACTCCAGCAGGCAAAGGGTCTGAGGCAGGCAAAGAAAGTCAAGAGGCTTGGGGTCTGCAGCCCCCAACAGTTCTTTGCCCTGGTTTTACCAGAACTGTGATCCCACAGGCTCAGTAGCCAGGCCCAGCCCTCTGCCTCTCCAGCCACACGCCCTCTTCTCTTGAAAGTCCTCTGTTTATAGAGAGAGTCATTGTGCAGGTTCTTTCTACCACACAGTGTTTGGCTCCTGGCTCCATTTCATCGAAATCACAAATGGCTGTGGAAGATAGGGAGGCCAAGACCCCGGCACTGTGGAGACATCGAAGAACACCGGGATGAGGTTCCAGGGCTGCCCATTCCCCCACAGCCATCTCTTGTCCTGGCAGACCCAATCCCTCCCACTCGGGACTGTGAGCTTGATGGTCGTCAGAGCAGCGAGAGACTCAGTACTCCTGGCGGTCCAGATGTGTCTGGTGAGAGTCCTGCCAGCCCATCCATGCTTAGCTAACTCTGACTTTTCCTGTGTCCTGGAGGGCATTTTTCCCCCTTTGCTCCTGATTTTTGAAATAGTAACGAACACTTTCTTGTCTCAGAAACGCATGCTTGTTGTCATGGCAGACAAACACCAGAGTTAGTGACCCTTATGTAAAAGATACTGCACATGTGTGAAAGAATCAGCTTTAATTTCATCTCTGGGGTATATGGTGAGGACTCATGACTTAATCATGGGAAAGAGGTATCATGGAGGAGGATCATGGGAGGAGTTATCAAATCGCCGGGAGAAAAACAGCTCTGAGCGTGTTGGTTTAGACAGGCCCTGCTGGAGGAGACGGAGAATGTAAGAGTCGGTGGGGATGGAGGACACCAAGGAAACAAAGCCTCCTAAATCAACGTGATCGATGCACAAATGGACTCGCGGGGACTGTGGCAGCATGCACGGGACCCGCGTGGGTCTCAGCCAGATGGGTTCCCAGCACTGGGAGGAGAAGCGCACACAAGCTCCTGTTCCTAACCCAGAAGCTGTCTTCTCATTAGTAATTGCTCACAAAGGAAAAAACTGTTTTCTCCTACAGAGTTCACTAAGCATACAAATCACTCTTAAGGGCAGGTCCCATGCCCGGCAGTCCTTGCCAACACAAACTCAATGTCATTTTTGGAGGTTCTTTTCTTTTTTTTAATCTTACTGGTCTTTTGCATATATGTGTGTGTGTGTGTGTGTGTGTGTGTGTGTAATTATGGTTTCCTGTTTTGTGTTTCTTTGAGATTTCTGTGTGAACGTGTGTATATCTCTGTGTCTATATATGTTTCTTGTGCTTTTTCTTTGACTGTCATCTGTTTGTTTTGTTCTATTACAATTAGTTTTTATTTTATTATTTTAGATGTCTGTTTGGTTTTTTAAAAGTTGTTTTTGTTTGTTTGTTTTTGTTTTTCAAGACAGGGTTTCTCTGTAGCTTTGGAGCCTGTCCTGGAACTCACTCTGTAGACCAGGCTGGCCTCAAACTCACGGAGATTCACCTGTCTCTGCCTCCCAAGTGCTGGGATTAAAGGCGTGTGCCGCCACCCCCTGGCACCTGTTTGTTTTCTAACGAGAGAGAGAGAAAGAAAGGATCAGGTCAGAGGGGAAGGACCTAAGAGGAGTTGGGGAAGGGAAACTATAATCAGAATATATTGTATGAAAAACAATGTATTTTAATAAAAAGAAAATAAAGGGGAAAACTGCTCTTCCAGTGGTTGTCCTGTCTCTCAGCTGTCTCCCAGAGCAGAATGTCAGTCAGGAGCCGGAGAGCAGAGGGAAATCAATGATCAAGAAACAGCTCAGGGTCCGGTTCTCTTCTTGGCATTGACCCTGGCTTGCTGACCTGCACAGGGCCGCCCAGGGTGGTGGGCAGGGAAGAAGCAGCAATGGGACTTGCAGCAGGCAGCCCCTCACACTGGTTCTTCAGGTCCTCTGCTGTAAAATAAAAAGTAAACCACATGCTCAGGTGCTGCTGGCCCCTTCTGTGTGATGCCACACAGGGCCACTGCTTCCTCCCGTGCATTCCGCCCATCATAGAACAACCCTGGAAAGGGATAGGGCATTTCCACCGTCCGGAGCTGGAAAGGTGGCATGGACCCCGATGGTCAGATTCTGTGCCTTCTACAGCCCAAAGCTGATGAATCTAAAACCTCTTTCTTGGTGCCTCTCTGTGGTCCTAAAGAACTATTGCAGGAGGGTGCATCTGTTTTTATTTATTTTTATGTTATTTTACGTGCATTGGTGTTTCGCCTGCATGTATGTCTGTGGGAGGGTGTTGGGTCCCCTGGAACTGGAGTGTCAGACAGTTGTGAGCTCCCATGAAGGTACTGGGAATTGAACTCGGGTCCTCTGGAAGAGCAGCCAGTGCTCTTAACCGCCGAGTCATCTCTCCAGCCCAGGAGTATCTTTTAAACGCCAAATGAAATTCTTTGTTCTGTTCCACAGTGTAAGACTGGCGTCATAGAAATCAATAGCTCTGCTGTCCTTCCAGGTGTCTGAACTCCTAGAGAATCCGACAATAAAGAGATTGTAAGCACAACCTCTCTGTTCCTGAGCTTTTAACTATCTAAAGTGGCTTTTAAACCTGGACTGCATCCTCAAGCTGAAATCATTGTTTAGACAATGGTGCTTTTGGCAGCCTCTTAGCAAAACTAGCCAATTACATGAACCCGAAATGCCAAGCCTATCTGGCTTGCAAAGGCCACTTGGAGACTTAAGTGCACCGAGTTGGGTCATTTTTCCAGGGAATCCTTAAAAGGGAAGCTAGGCGTGAGGATTCTTATCTATTCTTGCCTGGCTCCCTCTGCTAATCTATCAGTCAGTGAACTGACTGACAGGCAGTTGACATCTGCGCGAGGCACCAGAGAAATAAGGACTCCAAGACTGCCACAAACTAAAATTATTCATTCCATATCTGGTTGTCACTTGCGTTCTTTCCCCAGATTCAGTTTCTTCTTCTTCTCCCTGTTCTCTTCCTCTTCCCCCTCCTTCTGTCTCCTCCGCTTTGAGACAGAGTCTTACTATGCAGCCCTGGCTGTCCTAGAACTCACTTTCTAGACCATGCTGGCCTCAAACTCACAGACACCTGCCTGCTTCTGTCTCCTACGTGCCGGGATTCCGTTCTTCCAAAGCAAGCCGTGTAAGTCATCATAAGTAGACCCAGGGGCTACTTGCTTGGATTCACAATTGCCCATGGGAAAGCCTACAGCTCCGGAGGCCAGCATCAGAGCTTTGCAAGCCGGTGATGTGCCTGAGGACCTTGTTAATGCTGCAGATTCTGATTCTCAAGACCCTTCTAGTAACTTCCAGTAACTTCTGGTGACTGCCAAGGTCTATTGACATGCTCTGCTTTTACACCTCACTTAAAAAAAAAAAAAAAAACAGGAAGAGGTGACTAGTTGCCAGGTGATGCACAAACCAACCTGTCCAGGATGCAAAACAATGTAATGCCACTGAGAGGGCCTGGCTACGGGTAGACCCCAATTCACAGAAGTGTCTGTGTCTGTGTGTCTGTGTCAGTGTATTGGTATCTGGATGTGAGTGCAGGAGCCAATGGAAGCAGGAGGCCACAGATCTCCTACAACTACAGTTACAGGGGGTTGTGTTCCGCCTGTTACAGGTGCTTGGAATTGAACTTGGATCCTCTGACTGAGCAATGCATATGCCTAATCAATGAGCTATCTCTCAAGCCCCTTCTAAGAGTTCTTTTGTGACATTAGGCAAGCTATTTTTAGCACCTTAGAATGCTCATCCATCACACAGAGGTTATAAACGTTCTTGTCATGCCCCATAGATGTTATTAAACCCTGAGGGAGGCATAAAGATCTAGTAACTTCTCCGAAGACTCTTGCTACTGTCGGTGTCAACAGTCACCACCACCATCACTGCCTGGCTCGACTCCCCAAAATCAGTGGTTACCTCATAGGTTTGCTGTGAGAATTTAACGAGCTACCACATGCTCTCTTTGGAGCCCGTGGTAAATCTTCCTCAATGGAGCCCATGGTAAATCTTCCTCAATGAAGACAAACTTGGTACTTGTGTCTGTGATTGAGGCGAAGTCTGTGCGTGTCCTCCAGGGATCCATGTGTTATACTTCTGTCCCTAAGGTGAGGAATGAAGAGGAAGGGGGCTGGGGAGCATCTCAGCCGTGGAGCACTTGCCTAGCGTGGGTGAGGCCCTGGGTTTGAGCCCCAGGAGAGGATGGTAACAGTCTGCAGTATTTAGAGATGAGGGCCTCTGGTACACAGTTAGGAGTAAAGGGAGTAGAGGAGATGCCTCCACGACTGAATCCTGGCAGCTTTATAAGGAGAGAGAAAGGTGGTGGTGCACACCTTTATTCCCAGAGGCAGAGGCAGGTGGATCTCTGGGAGTTCAAGGCCAGCCTGGTCTACGAAGTAAGTTCTAGGACAGCCAAGGCTACACAGAGAAACCCTGTCTCAAAATACCAATCCAAACCAAAGAGAAGAGTGAAAAGGGCGAGAAGATAGTTAGTTATATATATTCTCCCCCCCCTCCCTCTCCATCTCTTCAGACATAATGTCCTATTCCGCCATCAGTACCCTTCAACAAGCAGGTCTTCACCACATGGACGCTGTCCGCCTTGCCCTTCCACAACAGGAGCCCAAACAAACCTCTTATTGTTAGAACTTACTCTGTCTGTGGTACCATGCTATTAGCAGCCAAGGGCTGATGAATACACTCGCGCCGGGGATCTATTTTAATTCACGTTATTAAATGAAACCTCCTCTCGTGACTTTTGCAGACTGGATGACAGATCAGCCTTGTGTGCATGAGGTTTGGAAAGATGCTGGCTTTGCCAGGCCATGCAGGCAGCATGCCCTGAGCGCAGGATGTGTACCGCGGGCACGCTTCCAACCCAGCAGCCGGCTGCCAGGAACGGCAACTCAACACATATGAAAGCGGACAAGAAGCTCTGTCTCCCAGAACCAGGATTCAAAAATGATGATCCTGTCTCATCCCAGGCCTGTGTTGGCTAGACTCCCCTGCCATTAAAAGTGCTCCGTTCCAGCTGCTTCAAGAGAAAGGAGTGGTGGTTTATTTTGCAGCCTGCCCTGCCAGCACAGCATGGAGCAAGCATTCAAAAGCTGGGTTTCCTCTTTCCACAAAAGACTCTGGGCAAAACAAAGCCGGGATGAGCAGGGTCACGGGCCTCTGGGCCCCCTCGGTCACTTACGAGCAACAAAGGCAAACCAGAGGCTGGCTGACCAAAGTCCTGTGGACCTGGGGGAGGGGGGAGTACGTTGCCATGGTGATGGTTCAGCACCAGTCCCAGTAGCTGGTTCAGGAGAGACCCCAGGTGCAAGGTGCGCTTCCTGAGTGGAAAGTGGGGAACTCAGAGGGAATTCACACCGGTTCGTAGGATTTCCATGTTTTGTCTGAAGGAGGTATTTCTAGCTCATCTTATGTTGGAAAATTGTGTTCAGGGCTCTGAACTCTGAACACAGTAGATTTTACCACATCCTGAATGTCAGAGACCTTTTTAAAACCAGACGAGAGGGAAGGAAGAGGAGTTGAGACTTGCGCTGTTGTCCAATCGGAGTCAGAGAGAAAGCATTCGATAATGGTCTATTTTTAGAGACATACGGGATGCTCATTAGGAGAAGAGGCCAGGGATCAGCCCCGGCTCAGTGACAGGCTTTGTAGAAGACACTCATCAGTGCAGAGAAATCATTTGATCTCTTGGTGTTTCAGATTAAATCTCCAATTAACATGAGTAAGAACCGTGGAATTTTAGGCTGGGGAGAAAAGCAGGAAGGGCGATTTAGGTTATACATTCATTTTCAATGCTGAATATTTAAATCTCATTTTATTTTTATTTATTTGGCTTCTGAGACAGAGTCTCTCTACAGAGAATCCTAGCTGTCCTAAAACTCACTCTGTAGACCAGGCTGGACTCGAATTCACAGAGATCCACCTGCCTCTGCCTCCCAAGTGCCAGGATTAAATAAAAGTGTGTGCCAACACAGTGGGCATCAAGTCTTATTTTAAAAGCAGACCACATTCAGGGACAATGGAGCAATGTGCTTACTTATATTTAATTCACTAGAATTTCTTATTTCTGAACCAACACTGTGCTTGAATGGAAACACAGGTTTTGCCAAAAGAAAGCTCATATCGGACAGCTCTCTGTCCTTAAACCCAAACTCCTCTCTGTGCCCTGCGAGCCATGTGCCTCCCTCTCCCCACAGAAGCAACAGAAGTAATTAATTAGCAAAGTAGGAAAGGAATAGCATAACATCAGTGGCGGGGCCTGCAAGCCAGCCCCAAACAGTTCCCTAGATACTAAAGGCTGTGGGGAGAGGGAGGGTCAGAGAGCTCCGTCAGGGAGCACAGTCACTCCCCTCGAAGGGTTTCTGGATTTGTAGAACCACAGCATACAATTTCAGGAGTTAAAGGACACAGGTTTGTGCCCTTTGATGGCTACTATCTATTGTTGACTTGATAGGCTCTGGAGTTACCTAGCAGACACACTTCTGGCTGTGTCTGTGAGGCTTCTGGGCTGGGCTAAGTGGGAAGACCTACCCTAAAAGTGGGTGGCACCCATTCCATGGGTGAGGGTCCTGGACTGCATCAAAAGGAGAAGTGGAGATGAATACCAGCACCCACCACTGCTTCCCAACTGCAAGAAGCCATGTGACCGGCTGCCCCATGCTCCTATTGCCTGTTTGGGCGGTTCCTCCCAACTGTGAGCCAAGTAAATCCTTCCTCCCTTCGGTTGTTTTAGTCAGGTATTCTGCTACAGCCATGTGGAAAGCAACTAACCCTGATCAGCAAGCTGGGCAGTCTGTGCACCGCTTCTGTCTAGACTGTCTATTGAGTTCACTGCTCACACCACTTTGAGAAGCTGATAGTATCTCTGTCGTAGAGAAGCAGAAACATGACCACAGAGAACAAACTATAGCCAAGGCAGCTTGACGGAGGAGAGAATACAGCCCGTGAGGTTTTGTGGTCACCAAGCAGTAAAGCCTAAGCCTAGGTCTACCACTTGGTAACCCCGCTCCATCAAACCTCGGCACATGACCATTCCACCACTGCCTTCCAACTAAAACCTTCTATTCAAAATTAAAAGCACAATTATAGCCACAATAACCTTATAAAGAAACCTTTTTCTCTGAAATTTTACTCAGGCATTAGTTACCCAATAGCATTATAAAATTCAGACATGAAAATATTCTGAATATACAGTTCTTGGTTTATAAAAATAGAAAACTGAGATACAGAAAGGTTAGGTAAATTGCCTGGGGTCACACAGCTTAAACTGCTTGTTGCATTAGTTAACATCAATTTAGTCAGCTAACCCTGGAGGTACAGGCCAATAATCCCAGATATTTGTGGGGTTGAGGCAGGAGGATCACAAGGCCCTTCTGAGCTACCAAATTGAGTTCAGGTCCATCCTGATGATGTAGTGAGATCTCATATCAAAGTAAAAAGAGGGCTGGAGACCCACCTGAAGGGTAGAGCACGTGACTAACGTGTATAACATCCTAGGTTCAATCCCTAGTCCTGGGAAGAAAAGGGGGACAGTCATTCCACAGTTTACAAAACACAATGCGAAACACCCTATTTATAGTATGTGACTCTAAGCAAATCTAATCTTCAAGGAGGCAATTAATTGACTTTAATTTGATTCTCCCGGTTCCCAGTTTACTCAGTTAAAAGCTCATAGCATATATTCCAAGATGCAAGGGATGGTGAAAGCAGTCTGTCACCTGAGCTGTCTCTAAAGGCACTAAATGAAGCATCAATGATGACCAAAGTGTCTTGTCTTCTCTGAGAAGCCCATAAGCAGGATAGCTCTGTTGGGGGACATTCGATCACACTGTGAACCCCGAGTTGGCATTTGCATTCATTAAATAAAATTGACCTTGGGTCAGGAGACTGAGTTAAGCACTAGTTGATAGAAAGTTATCAAAGAGCATCAGAAGGCAACCAGGAGAGATAGAGACATACCGGAAGTAGTAGGGAGGGATTTTGAGTGGCACAGTTTTTGTTTTGGCAGAGCGGAAGGATGGGATTTTGGAGCAGACACCAGCAAGGACAGAAGGTGAGCTAGTTGCTACTCAACCTCTCTGAGCTAGCAGGTTTTCACCCCAGCCTTTGAGTCTTGAGCTTTATTTATAAATAGAATGATAAAGATTTAGTTAATGCTACCCTTAGCAGCAATGATAGAGGTGGCGCCTGTAGGAACAGAATCCCTGCCAGACTGTGGCCTGCCAGAGAAGCTGGCTGGTAACTGCGGGGTCGCAACTGCTGCCTGGAAGAGCAGTAGATTAAGGTGCAGCCTCTGTGCCGAAGTAAAAACAACATAGCTCCACATTAGAGAGTTCGGGAGTCCTCGGTGTCAACTGGAGCTCGGCAACCAGAAAACAGGTAGGGCAGAGTGAGCGGCTCCGGTGGGCTAACTCCCTCCACCCTCTTGTTCTACTGAGGCCCTGCACTAGACTAGCGCCTGCCCCCATCCATAGTCACAACAGGCCTCCCCTCATTTGCTAGCCTCCATGCCAATCATCTCTGGAGCACCCTGGTAGACACACCCACAGCTGCGTTTTGCCAATGTCTCAGGCATTTCTCAACCCAAACAAGTTGACGGTTGCATCTGACGGCTGATAAACCTTCAGAGTCGCCGTCACCATTCGGGCTTTCTAATGACGTTGAACAGGAAGTGGCAGAGCACTTTGCAAGGGAGGCCGAGTATTGCTTCAAGAAACTTTAGCTCTAGAATTTTTTTTTGTAAGGTGTGTGTGTGTGTGCACGCTCGCACCGTGTTGTGATATTTCCTATCAAGGGCGACAATGAAGTTAAAAACCCACAGTAACAAACGTTTTTCCTGCTCAGTCTAGCCTTGGTGTCTGGCATAGAAGGTCCTTGGGAAATATCAGATGAACGAAAGTGGGTTGTTTTGTTTTTTTTTAATTGAGGTTTGTGCTATATCCCGCAGTTGCCTCTAGCAAAGATTCATGTGCCAAACTCTTGGACACACTTCAGACTATTTGGGCAAGTGCAATTTTTCCATAGCCAAAATGAGTGTGCCTGCTTTTGGCTAGGGATGGTAGGGGCATAATTGTGCTCATTTCATCCAGTCTTCCAGCAAGTGTCCAAAGTCAGCTCTGTGACTCCCATTGCCAGTTGAAACAATGATAATCAAAAAAGAAAAAGAAAAGTAGTTTGTTGGAGTCCTAGAAGTTCAAGGGACACAGGTTTGGGAACAAAACTGATCCAGTCCCCACCCTTGGGCCTTATTCTCCAATGACAGTGAAGCGCTGGCTGTCATCACAGCCCTCTGGAGAGGAAGATGAAGGCACAGCAAGGGGTCCACTCATTTACGGGTGAGAACTCTTTACTTTTAATTAATACAAATATTTGTACACATGTATGGGGCATATTATGCTAATGTGATACATGTATGCCTTGCATCTGATCAAATCACGGTAATTGGCATCTCCACCTCAACACACATCAATCACTCCTATGTGCTGGGAAGCTTCGGGTGTTTCCGGTTATCCTGAGATATATAACAAATGGAGGTGCACACAGCCATTGCCTGCATATGGATACCTTGGCCTCTACCAGATCCAGAGATACGGTGTCTCGCCTTCCAATCCCAGCAGATCCAGTCTGCGGCCCTGGTGGCCCCCAGACAGGAGGCTCCGCGCTCTGGCCTCACACAGAGCACCCTGCAGCCTAGGGTCTCCCTCAGGGGTACATGGACACAGTCACTCAAGACTGACTTCCACAACCTCACTGGCTTCTCTGCTTTAGGCTTCACAAGCACGACCTGAGGGGTAAGAACTTGGCTTCAGTTGGTAGTCACCAAAACCTCGCATTTGCCAGGCCCCTGCCCACCACATCCTTAGGAGCCCAGAGAAGTCCCAGTCTTCTGGCCCACAGTAATGAGCTCCTGAGACGCAACAATTATTCCATTAAACTGGTTTCTCATCACATGCTCTTACAGGAGAGAAGAGAAATTGAACTCTGAGTCTGTTATCCTGCTACAAATGACCCCCTCTTTTTCAGATGGGAGGGGACCATGATACCTGAGAAACTGCCGGGTTTGTTGAATGAACTCTGCCTGTCTACTTCCTGGGGACCTTGTCCCCGTCTTCCCTTATGGTCAACTCTTCAGTGATTTGCTCTTCCTTTCTTCAGTGTGTCTGAAGGGGAAAGACATTGGAAGAGGCTGGCTTGGATTCTCAGTTCTGTCTTTTACCATTTGGTTTTCAATGCTCAGCTGAAAGGCCACTACATTCTATTTAAGAAAAGGGAAGAGGATCTGAGTGTGTTGGCGCTTGCCTTTAATCCCAGCATTTAGGAGGCCGAGGCAGAAGAATCATCAGCAATTCTGAGTCTGTCTGGGCTACACAGCAAGGCCCAAGCTAGGCCCTGTCCCCTCCCTCACATTCTTTTTTTCTTAGCATTTTATTTGGAGAATTTGTTTGTTTATGACAGGGACTTGCTATATAGCCATTGCTGGCCTGGATTGCTGTGTAACCCAGGATGTTCATGAACTCATGACAATTCTCCTGCCTCAGCCCTTTGAGCGCTACTAGGGTTACAGGCATGTACCATCATGCCCCCTCTCCTGTGCCCCTAAAAGTTCAATTTAAGTTGAAAGGCTGCATCTGACTCCAGAGAAGCAGGCACTGCTTAAATCCCTGTGTGACTTATGTAGCCAAACATCAGTACATACTCTGGACGGGTACTGAGAAAACTCATCTCTCCTCGGATTTCCCTAGGCCAACGACATATATCCTTTAAATGCAGTCGGGGCTTGTGGAACTCTCCTGGCAGATTCACACAGAGCCAGGGGTACCAAGAGGAGACTGACCACCCTGTCACCCCAAGATATGTGTGGTATTGAAAATCCACCCACATCAAATCGTCACCAGCATCCTGTGCCTTTACTGAACTCGCCTCCCCAAGGCACAACACCACAAGGGCCTTTTAAATACTTTCTCGTGTCCGTGCTATCTGGGGTGCACACTCGAGCATCCCGGTTCCTGTCTGGTGAACCACAGAGAGACCAAAGGAATAACAGCTAATGTAATGGGTGGAAGTCATTTCCAGAGACACACTGTTGGGGACACATCCGAAGATATCAGCCTTCTAAACAGGAAGTCATAATACTCAAACCAATGCAGCACCCAAATTACTTTAGGGGAAATGATAGTTACCAAATCAGATTACAGACACACCAAGTCCCCTGTCAGTTACTGAAACAGGCTTCCTTTTTCATTACACATCATTTCGGTCAGTTCCCTGCTTATTCTAGGATGCATCTCCACTATTCACAATCTCTTTATTTTTATTTATTTTTTTAAATATGTATTTATTTATTTATTTGTTATGTATACAATATTCTGTCTGTGTGTATGCCTGCAGGCCAGAAGAGGGCACCAGACCCCATTACAGATGGTTGTGAGCCACCATGTGGTTGCTGGGAATTGAACTCAGGACCTTTGGAAGAGCAGGCAATGCTCTTAACCACTGAGCCATCTCTCCAGCCCTATTCACAATCTTTATAATCTGTTCATAAACAGCCCTGCCATACTTAAGCCTCCTCTGAAATACAGCCTGACCCACGGTGAGGGGGCAAAGGAAGCTATACATTTTGCTAGCAGGATCCACACAGTCCCAAGTGAAACATGGAAGGGCTTCCAAAATCACAACAAATCTAAATTGGGGCCAGAGGAAGGAAATGCCTAGGCCTCCGAGGCTGATGGGAAATCAGCTTGGCAGCGTTGGATTTCAAGCACCCAGGGGCCCGATGTTTATATACAGGAATAGCCTTGAAAGTGGACAATCCTATGCCATTAACAAGCAACAAGATATGGAATCTTTCTGCTTTTGCAAAAAGTGACTTGTCAGCTATCTAGAAAATGCAGGTGAGACGGAGGGAAAGGAAGAAAACAGGGCAGGAAGGACGATGGAATAGGACGGCCTTCCCTGGGCTCCGCCACTGGTCAGGAGCCCAGATTGCACAGTCTCTTCAGGGAGTTGATGGGGAGCAGGGGGCTTATTCTGGAAACTCCTCCGTTGTTCCCCAGACCTCAGCATCCCCAACACAGTGTCGCCCTCTTCTTGGTGGTGTTGTGTTTTGCTTTCTTTCTTTCCTGCCTCCTGGCTCGCCTTGTTTGTGATCAGGAAGTGAGTGCATTGTCATCGACCACGGACCAGGCAACAGCCCATCTTCTGTCCCTGGGCATTCACTGCTCACCCATCAATCACTTTCTATTGACCTTGAACTAAGATCTGTGAATTTAAAAACAGCAATGTAAGAATTGTATAGGCCAACTAATGGCGTAGCAGTTTATAGGAGCTGAGTTTTCAATAGCAAGGCTGAAGGGCACTGTCCCTGCCACTGAAGGGGCTCCAGATTGTAGGCTTTTACCTACAATTACTGAGCCCCTGGTATTATGTGTGGCGCTTGCCATGACTTCTGTCAACTCTAAGTTGCTGTCAGTTGTAACCCGTTCATTATTTTATTTGTCATAAAAACAAACATATTACTAGCCAATTAAAAGTGCCCACCTCAACGCATTGCTGAGAGATAAGGCTTTCTTAAGGCGTATTGGTTGCATGGGCCATTCTGTGGTTCCAGGAGGGGCCCCTCCAGTGAAGTCACATGACTATCTGTTTGCAAAACTTGCAGAAAATATTTTAGCTCTCTCTACTGGATCGCTGTCTATTTCCACTCTGACTTCCCCTCTGGTGGACTTCTGCTTGTGTTTGAGGGCACTGGACAGACCGTGGGCAAAACTGGGGATCCTATTAAGGGGAAGTTGACTGGGGAACACATTTAGCCTATCTTGGGGATATGTTCATGTGATCATGGTCATGCCTGCATTGAAACCGCTTCTTGTCATTCTGGTCTAAAAACAGCTTCTTGTTTTTCTACCCCCTCCATCACACTAACTCTCCTGCAGCCAGACCCTCAAGTGTGGGGCTGGAGGTGGTGTCTGAGAATAGAAACGTGTCCCATTGAGCTCATGGGAAGAATAGGACAGGGATAAGAGAAAAAGAACAAGGTTTGAGTCAGAAAGTCTGTGGGAAAATCCTCCAGACCTCACAGCTCACGGACAAAAGAAACTTCATAAAGCTCTCTCCAAACTTAGCAACCATCCCAGCGATTTCTATGACTCTGCCAAAAACAAGTGATGAAGTTGGAAAACACTTCTGTGAATTATCAATAGGGAAATAGGACTTCCCATCAACCGCAGAGATAGCCGGGTGGTCTAACTATTCTCTTGATAGAAAAATGACGTAATGAAGTCATTGTTGTAGAGACGGCTTTGACCAAAGCAAATCAGTACAGGACTTTACAGCAGTGGGTCACGTGGTTAATTTTTAAAATATCATGAGGTATTTGGGAGGGGGAGTATTTATGTTGTGATTTCTGTATCCCTTTAAAAAGAGACAATTTAGTTGATTCTTCATCTAAATAAATACATTGTTGCCTAATGTTTTTTGTTGCTGTTGCTGTTGTTTTTAATTTTTGAAGGTGAGGGTTTGAGACAGGGCTTCTCTGTAGCTTTGGAGCCTGTCCTGGAACTCGCTGTATAGACCAGGCTGGCCTCAAACTCACAGAGATCTGCCTGTTTCTGCCTCCCCAGTGCTGAGATTAAAGACGTGAGCCACCACCACCCAGTCTGTTGCCTAATTTTTAATACATAATTTACACTCTCGTTTAAATTTTTGGGGAAAGAATTTCATAGTGAGTACTGTATTTATATTATTTCTACTTTTTTTTTAAACCAATAACTTTAGGTCCCATAACCTAGATGCAGCCTGAGTTGCAACCCCAAATTTCTGAGAACATTTTAGCATATAGGGAGGCAGTCTGTGTATTGGATTGATAAAATATATAGTACATGTTATTTCATTTAATTCCACAACACAGCACAACTCTGTGAAGTCAGAATGATCATTTTACAGATAAGGAAAACTGGGCTCAAGAGTTGAGAAGTTTCCCCAGAATCAAGCTTCCAGGATTAATACTATGGCGGTTTCATTGACAGTGTGCAGATGTTAATGCCACAGAGGGCGCTTGAACGGACTTGCTCTTTGAGGAGCCCTGGGTTCTTCTGAGCTTGCTGGTAATAAAACGCAGAGCTGGGACTGAAAGCAGAGCTGCCCCCCTCAGCCCTGGAGTCTCACAGTAACTTCCGGAAGAGAACCTGTTGCCTGCCAGCACCTTCCGGCTAACCCTTCCAGAAACTATCCCATTTTCACCCTCAAGAGGAATATTGAGATTTCACATCTGTCTTCCATTCCACAGGCTCAAGAGTTTAAGGATCTGTCCCCTAGCTCTGCTGTTGGCTCCTGCCCCACCACTCCCCCTGTCCAAGAGGACTTTGCCACTAGATGTTATTTGAGGTAAGTATTTTTAAGTCCTCTTTCTCTCCTAACGCCCGTGTCTACCTGGAAGGAGAAACTCAGTAAGAATGCTCCCTTGGTCATTAAGAACCAATGAGGAGAATGTGTCATTGAAAAGTGCTAATACCAAAGGCCTTCTGGGAGGAAGACAAAGTGTTGGGCCTGGCAGAGTTTGTTTTGTTTTGGAGGCAGGGCACAAAAGCAGAGGATTCTGGGTGTTAAGTTGGGAGAGTAGACCTCGTTAGTATAGTGGTGAGTATCCCCACCTGTCACGTGGGAGACCGGGGTTTGATTCCCCGACAGGGAGCCAAGATGTTAGGAATAATTCTTAATGCAAGCTCTCTGCTGATGCAAAATCCCAATCAAGCCAAATCAAACGTGTTCCTCTTTTGGGAGTTCACTTAAATATTCTGTGGAAGTGGTCCTGACTCCCTCCTCTACCCCCAGGGAGGCGTCAGGACCTGGCCTGTTGGGATTTGGAGTCCAGACCAATACAACTCTCAGGCCTGGGAGCTGGGATAGATGTGAGGGGCTGGGGTCTACTCTCCCAACTTAACACTGGGTATCTGGAGGGTACTGGTGCTGTGATTATTCTCAATTCTGTTCTACCCAGGATATTGTAGTTATCAAAAACCAGCTGACTGGGGCCAGGGAGATAGCTCATCAGGTAGTAAAGGTACCTCTGCCAAACTTCATGACCTGAGTTCAATTCCAGGGACCCGTAAGGTGGAAAGAACAAACCAAATCCCATAAATTTTCCTCTGATCCCCCCCACACACTTCTGCCCCCAGTGAATAAATGTCTTAGTCACTTAGTTCTAGTGCTGTGAAGAGACACCATGACCACAGGAACTCTGATAAAAGAAAGCATTTAACAGGGCTTGCTTACAGTTTCAGAAGTGTGATCCATCATCATCATCATGTCAGGGAGCATGGCAGTGTGCCAACAAACATGGTGCTGGAGGAGGAGCTGGGAGTTCTGCCTTCAGATTGGCAGCAAGTAGGAAGAGAGCCACTGGACCTGACTTGGGCTTTTGAGACCTCAAAGCCCGCCGCCAGTGATACACTTCCTCCAACAAGGCCACGCCTCCTAATCCTTTTCAAGTAGTTCCTCTCCTTGATGACTAAGCATTCAACTATATAAGCCTAGTTGGGGCCATTTTTTTCTTAAAAAACAATGTATTTATTCTCATTTTATGTACATTGGTGTTTTGCCTGCATGTATTTTGTGTGAGGATATCCGATCTTGGAGTTACAGTTATTAGCTACCATGTGGGTGCTGGGAATTGATCCCAGGTCCTCTTGAAGAATAGTCAGTGCTCTTAACCACTGAGCCATCTCTCCAGTCTTACCATTCTTATTCGAACCACTACAATGAATAAATAAACTCTAACTGGTTAGTTGCTAATGCAAAATTCCTCTTGACTTTGAAGCCTGCCCAAGCAAATCCATACTTCTGGGGACCAGGTACAAACAGGCCATTTCCGCTGCCATAGTCGAGACTGTCCGTCACAGGGAACATCACCACGAGCCATCAGCCTGAGCTTCTTGTCTTCACTCGCTATGACTTATAGGGCGAGGGCCAGGGCTTAAGGCAAGAGTCCCTGGATCTCCTTAGAACTGCATACTGATTTTGTTGTGAAGGTAAGACTGGACACCTACGGAGAGACAGACAGAGCAATGGGAGCTGTGAGCTCCAGAGGTAAAAGCCACTGTTACAGAATAGAAACCGAAACAAAATATCTCAGAGAGATCTGGTTATCAACTCAGTCAGATCAGTCACTGTGCTCTCTGCATGTACAGGATTGGAAGGCTCTGCACATTTAACTGGCACATGGTGTTTTTAACTCTCGAGATAAACAGGAAATTGTGACCTGCCAGCCTGGTGGCGCACTCCTTTAGTCCCAGTACTCAGGAGGCTGAGGCAGGAGGATCTCTATGAGTTTGAGGCCAGCCTGGTTTACAGAGTGAGTTCCAGGACAGCCAGGGCTGTCACACAGAGAAACCCTATCCCTAAAGCAAAATAAAAAAAAAAATTACTATTGAGCAAAAATCCTATTTGGGGCTCAAAAGTCTGACTACTAAATGGAAAATGGGAAGCTGCACAGAAACCACCCCACCCTACTTTCATGTTGACCTTCTATTCCACAGCTATTTTTAAGATAAGTTTTACTCTTTCACTCTATGTTTAGAAGTGCATTATTTATTACTTGAACTAAAGCAGCAATTGGTTTCTGTTAATACCAATAAGTTTTGCCAAAACAACTGGCTTCCTGAATCAACAATGACAAAAAGAAAAAGGAAAAAAATCACGGTATCATTAGGAGTTACTTTAAAAAAAAAAATAAAAATAAAAGCAGCTTCTCTGGCCTTCATCTTGTTTAATTTCTGACACACTTGCCTATCTGGTTTCTGTCCCTTTAAGTCCTTCCAGGCCTTGGCCCACCACCACACCGAGGGACATAAACTCAACACTGAGTCAGTCACACCTTTCTAGCCTGCGATCTTGCACTAAAGATGCCCACTTAGCTGGAGAGAGCTGGAGTCTAGCCCTGCACAGCCTTCCAGGATGCTTGCCCACCTTTGCTGTGTGTACATTCGAACTCACTCCTGAGCCCCCGTCAGCTGCCCCCTAAATCATTTGCTCTTCTTGTTGGGGGAGGCAGCAATTTTGTCATCAGCTTTAGAGTTTGGTTATGGGTTGTTTGTCAAGGACCAGCCTCGACAAAAACACTCCTTACCAGGGTAGGAGCATGGGGATTTAGAAATACTGGTAAAGAGTAAGAAGACACATGTGAAAATAATAAGACCAAAAAGCACAGAGTAGTCCCAGGAGGGGGTTCCAGTGAGTACTGAAATCTCCTGCATTTAATTTCCAATTGCTTAAAATACTCTGACCCCAAGAGGTAGGAGTAAGATTTAAAAAAAAAAAACTGCATTAACACAATACAAGAAAATGAACAGACCAGTTGAAGGTTGCAGGCTGCGTCCATAGTTAAACATTCTGTTGCTAGAACAAAACAAGTCATGCTCACACCCTAGACCAAAACATCTTGTAGACAAACCACTCCCTGGGTGGAACCCAAAGTTATCTCCTTAAGGGAACTGGGACTTTAGTTGGAGCCTTAGACTTTTGTTTGAGGTAGAAACATATGTACTTCTCTGTTCCTGAAACACAAGTTCTGGATATTAGCTACACCTGTTGACAAAGCCTTGAAGGAGCAGAACTCTGACGTGCGTCTAGGTGGGACCCTTGTTTAAGGTAGAAACACAATAGCCTTGAAGGCGTACAGGTAACTTCCAGCTCTCTGACCTTTCGTCAAGGTCACATTTTTGGGCCTCCACAGTTGCTTTTTGCTTTTGTTCTGTTTACTTGTTGTTGTTTTCTTTCATTTTTGCCAAGATAATGGTTAAACCTCCCTTCTAACACTGCTGGCCACAGGAGAGCTGATGTGAAAGTGGCTGCACCCCAGACCCCTGCTGCACCCAGACCCCTGACACCTTTCCTACGCTTGGGGAGCTGCACACCTTGGCGGTGCTTTCTTCCTCATGGTGGGAACTGAGCAAGCTGAAAACCAGCCTTTTCCTGCTCCTCTGGCAGCCAGATCTCATGGCTAGGGCCCAGTCTGCTGGTCGGTGCTCCAACACATGGCTTCATTAGGCAGGGAGATCAGATTCCTAGAAAAGATGGTCTGGGCGGCTCTCAGGAGCAAGCACCCCTGGACTGATTCCTGAGGTCTGGATCTGGAGGCAGTGACAAGACATTTGCACAATTCACAACTTTGAAAAAAACTTACCTGGATTAATCTCATGTGTGATAATCCATATACATAATTTCATTTCTAGGTAAATATAATAGAGCAATACATCATATAATCTATAAATACATAAAAATGGGTAGGGGAGGCTCAATTTTGCTCCTGTACGAATGTACGGTGGCTGAAGTTTGAAGACAAGGGCTCTCGGTGACATCTCTGTAAAAGCAGGACTCTGGCACCCCAGCAGATACCCAAGAAGTATGTGTTTGACTGAAATGTCCTCCCCACGGCAACACAGCCAGCTGTGAGAGAAAGTAGGTTCAGGTATCTGAAGTAAGCTCGGGAGCCGTCTTCTTTGTTGCCCCTCAAATTGTAAAATCTGAGACAAGATCTTCTCATCCTTTCTGGAGATGGTCTGTTCCCAAGGAAATGTTCAGTTGATCACGTGGGGGAGGGGAAGCCCTGGGCGCAACCTGTAAGGTCACTCCTCCCTGCCAAGAACAATGACGATCCAACCCACGGCCTCCCACAATCTAGGCAAGCCCTTTACCACTGAGCGGCATCCCCGGCCCCTAGTAGAAGTCACTTGGATTCTATTGTCACAGCTCTCTGTGGGGACAGGGGCCATCGAGAACCTGCGAAATCACTTAGGAAAATTCTGTCCACTGGGGGCCTCTCTCTCTCTCTCTCTCTCTTCCCCTCCCTCCCTCCCTCCCTCCCTCCCTTCCTCCCTCCCTCCTTCTTTTCCCTCTTTCCCCTCCCACACAATCTTAACTCCAGCTCCTCCTTTCCCTGCGGTTACAAAGACCTCCGAAGGCTTTGAGGTGGGGGCGGGGCAGGTTTGAGCGGCAGAGAAAGGGATGCTCACAGCAGGATGCTTAGCCAAAAATGAAAGGGACTGACAGTGCTTGTGGCCTTCTCTGACAACACGGTGAAGGGGAGCCTCCTCCCGGCTTTTGTGACATTAAAACAGTCCCTCACCATGTAGATGTGGATTCACCCCTCAGGTCTGAATGTGTCTTTGGGGCACAGCTCTTACCCCATAACTGCTTGCTTGCTTCTTTCCTTCCTTCTTTCCTTTCTTTGTTTTTCTGTCGCTTTTAGAATTCTGAATCAGCCAAACTGCAAACTGCCTTTTTTTGGGTTGCTTTCTTTTTTAAAAACCTGAGAATTGTAAGATTGGGTGGGTGTAGGGTCAGCACAAAAGAGCCTGTGAAAACACCAGAATCAACCACCAAAGAACACCCGGAGCTAGCGTTCCTGAGGTGGGGAGGCTACAGCTGCTGTATCTGAACCACAGGTGTGACCTTTGGCAGGACTGACCCACGGGGTCAGCCAGACCTGAGAGAGGGTCTGGGGCTAACTGTGACCTACAGAACAGGTTCTAAAGTCAGACTGGCCACCAGCGTTGCTTCTCAGGCCAGCCTCCTCTGTGGGGATCTGACCAATAAGACAGAAGCAGCAGCAGCCCACGTCTGTGCACTGGGAAGCATGTATAGAGAGTGACAGCACCCCTACACACACACACACACACACACACACACACACACACTCACGAGAGGTGCTGCTGGCAGAAGCCTATTCCTTCCCAGGACTCTCCTGCTCCCAGAAAACAAGAGAATTAGGGCTTCCAAGTCTCCACAAGGACAGAATTCCAAACCTCAAGTTCCAACAAGGAGTGGCCAGCCTGACCACTGTTGCCCATGTATGAACTTGTCTAATTTTTTTTTCAATCCTGAGACATAATTTGGGTGACTAATATCCCCTGGGATAGGCCAAGCTCTTGAACCTTCCCTACCACACCCATATCCTCCAGTGAGTCTCAAAAACATGCCTTGATTGCTGTGCTGCACCCGAACCTTCAAAGCAAGATGCTGCCCTCTCCCTCCTCTGGCTGTGCTGACAGGGGCCTTGGGCAGATGCTTGGTAGAGGCAGCCAGGGTTCATGCTGAAAGACAGAAGCACAGCCCCACTGGCAACTGCCTTGGCCATGGACAGAGAGCTGCCAGGCTTTTGAGAGGAATCAGAAGAAAAAGCGGAAAGGGAGCATGGGTAAATGAGAAGAGATGATAGGAGAACTCGCTGGAAGACACTCTATGGCCATCTGGATTTACACACGGGGAACATGCAGGACAACCTGGAAGTCCCTCCCATCGGTGGCACCCCTATTCCTGAACTCATCTCCACCCCCTGACTGGCAGCGGCCTTTCTTGTTGAGGTCTGCGAAGTGCGGAGCATGGAAAAGCCCGAGGCAGGCTTGGGAAGGGGGAAGGGACTTTGGCTATTATTGGTCCTCACATTTCTCGGCTTAAACAATGCCTGGTGTCACCCAGGGACCAGCGAGGTGACATCCCCCGTCCTGCACTGAGGGCTTCTACTTCTCTCCCTGCCCCACAGAAAGACTCAAGATCTTAGTTACAGAGAAGGCGAAGAATTTTGCATCTCTCTGGAAAACCAGTCAGGCTCCCCCCTCCCCCTTCTCCTTTTAAATCCTGGGATTTTCCATCATTAACCATCAAGTGAATTCTTAAATAGTTTCCTGCTAATGCCTGTCTAGGTGATTACACACACATATGCACAGTCAGGCTGAAGCAGGCAGTGGGCAGAGCCGTATTGATGACAGCAATCCTGAATTGTTTGTTCAGAGAGGAGGCATGTCCTGGGGGTTTGCAGGCAACAAGCATATCAGAAGTCCAGGGAAGCATCTCTTCAGAGCGCTGGAGTCTCATTGCCCATCCCTAAGCTGCCCTGTGGGTGTGGCTTCACCAGTCCCTCTTGCTTGAGACTGGCTCACTCAAGTGGCTTGGAGCTCTGGGGCTTATTGCTCAGGAGGGGCTGTGTAGACGGTGGGTGTCATAAAAAGACAGATCACTGTTGTCACAAACCTTTAGACTCCATTTTCTGGTCAAAAAGTCATTCTGCTTTTTAGTTTTCAACATACTATTGTCAGGGACCTGATGTAGCAATTTATTTAGCATGCTAAGGGTGTAGTTAGATTGTTGCAGTTTTTAAAACTTCCATGCAGGAGGCTCCCTTCGTCCAAGGTTTGCAGCTCATTTCGTGAATTTTTACTGCAATCACTCATAGATTAAATATTCTCCCACCATAAAAAGCAGTGATGCTTGATCCAGCCAATGTCACGGATGAATCTCAGAGGTTTTGGTGCTAGGGCAGGCAGGATGCCTCAGTGGGTAAAGGGTCCAATGCACAAGCCTGACAACCTAAGTTCAACCCCCTGAACTGACCTTGTATAAAGGTGGAAGGAGCGAACAGACTCCACAGAGCTGTCCTCCGACACACACGCACATACATACATACCCCATAGCACAATAATTAATATATGTTTAATGTTATCAAACTCCGTGCTAAGTGAAAAAAGCCACAAAAGGCCACACTTTGGGAGATTTCATGAAACGCCTAAATTGGCAGATCTGTAGAGACAGACAGCAGACTCTTCGTGAACAAGAAACTCTGAGTGGAGAATGAGTGACGGCCAGTGGGGACACTTTGCAATTAAACAGTAGTGATAGTTGGACATCATTGAGAATAGATTAAATATCCCCAAATGACAGACAATATATCATATGAAATTTTTAAATGCTAGACTTTAAGTAGGGGGTTGTCTTAACCTTCATCATTAGCAGAAGGCTTCATTCCCGAGTTCAGCCTCAAATTACAAAATTGGAACTTGTTAAAAGCTTCTCAGAGTTAATCAACCGCCAATTTTCCCCAATCAACCCAATAAAGGAAACATCTGATTAGATGGGCCAGCGGCAGCGGCTCCCTGGATACTGACCTTGGTCGGTGGTAATCACTGAAAGACCAAGTCTTACACAAGCCCAAGGAGGCTTCTGACGAGGCCGAGACAGCAGCAGGGCGGAGATGAACCTGCCCAGTGCGGGGAACAGAAGGACATTCTGATGCCCAGGAGTTTGCCCTGGCTGAACCACAGACGACAAAGTGCCTTTCAGGGAGCCTCACCTTTGCTCGCGTGGAGACAGGCTGGCATTTTCGGGTTTATTTTTTGTTTTTAATGTTTTTCAGGACAGAAACACAAAACGTATTCTTAGTGTCTCTTAGGTGAAGGGAAATGAGCAAAGGAACTTGGATATTTTTTTACTTTAATAAACAAAAAAAAACAAAAACATTAGGAGCTGGGTGGTCGCAGTGAGTGCCTTTGATCCCAGCACTTGGAAGTTAGAGGTGAGTGGATCTCTGTAAGTTCAAGACCAACCTGGTCTACAGAGTGAGTTCTAGGACAGCCAGGGCTACACAGAGAAATGCTGTCTTGAAAAGCAAAACAAAACTTAATTTAGGGGTTGGAGGGGTGGTTCAGTGTTTAAGAGTACTGGCAGTTCTGCCAGAGGACCCAGGACGATTACCCAGCACGCACTCCAACAAACCACCCATACATACAAAATAAAAACTTTTTAATTAAAAAAAAACCTTAATTTTCTAATTCTTTAATCCTTTGTTGTTGCTTTCAAGACAGGGTCTCTGTCCTGGAACTCACTATGTAGACCCAGCTGACATCACAGAGATCCACCTGCCTCTGCCTTCCAAGTACCCGGATTAAAGGCACGCGCCACTACACATGGCTCTGATCAGGTAATTCTAAGCCTTTTATAATGCATAAGATATACTGCTATATGTATGCTTGCATACCCTTGTAGATAATACATACATTTGAAGAGTCCCAGTAGGCCACTTGAATCTCTTAACTGGGACATGTTATAGAACCATCAGTAGAGTTCATATTGAAGTATCTCTCACTCGGACACTTCAGAAATATCAGTGGGAAAAAAAAAACCTATGGAAGGATTGCTCCAGATTCTGGGAAGCTAAGCAGGCCTAAGAAAAGCCCTAGTGTGTGAAACTTGGCTGAAGCCTGGATCTGAAATGAACGTTTAATAAAGCTGTATTATTAAGCTAAGGTGTGGTAGTGATAGCCTGTAATTATTCCAGCGCTCAGAAGGCTGAGGCAGGATGGTCATGAGTTCAAAGCCCTCCAAGGCTGCATTATGTGAAGGAAAAGCTAGGAATGGTGATTGATGTATTTCACCCCTGAACCCGGAAGCTCTGAGGCTAGCCTTGTTTACATAGCGACTTCTAGACCAGCCAAAGGTACATAAAGAGACCTTGTCTCTAGCAAATAAACAGAATTACTATGAGGATTGAGAAATTGCAATATAGACTATTGGAAACTGGAATTGTATCTGTGATCAATGTTAAAACTCCCAGGTGTGCTGGGCAATGGTGGCGCACGCCTTTAATTCTAGCACTCAGGAGGCAGAAGAGGCGGATCTCTGAGCTCAAGGCCAACCTGGTCTACAGAGTGAGTTCTAGAGCAGTCAAGCTACACAAAAAGAAACCCTGTCTCAAAACAATGCAAAATAAATAAACAAGCAAAACAAAATCCGCCCAGATGTGATCTTTGTAAGACAGGACTGGAGAATGACCGTTTTTAAGAGACATAGATCGAAGGGGCAGAATCTTAAGAGGTCTACAGTTAACTTCCCTGCATGCATGTATGTGGATCGAGAGGCAACACACATGTAGGCTTTTCATTTGTTCCCTAATAACTGCCCACAGAAAGACAAGCAGAGAGAGAGAGAGGTCTGGCCTTTGCTGTTTACAGATCTGGCATGTTCTTTATTGCTGCAGTAATGGAGAGGAGAAATATTCGGGTAGAACTTCGTTTCTGAGTCACTAAACATGTTCTTGTAGCTTCCTTCATCCTTGATTTAATTATAAAACCCACATTCCCAACTGACTGGGAGAGCAATTTCCAGAGCCCTCCCGGCTGCCAGCGCTGTCTGTTTGCCCAAGGGAACCGCCAGCTGCCTCTTCACTCGGCCAGCTGACCTGGGCCCAGGCAGAGGCATCTGACCTGGAGAGATGGCTTTACCAATCCAGTCACATTTTGTGAGCCTCGCTGGATCCCCATCCTCCCACCCTGAGCACTCTTCGTCGATTTACACATGCACACTCTTGGTCTACATATAACTTCTGATGATCCAGGGCTTTTTGAGTAGCGATAAATCCTGACCCTCTGCAATAGTTAGTCTCATTATAACACACTTCTCTGGTCCGTGGGACAACTTGCCAGAAACTTGGGTTCTTTTTTTTTAAAACTTTTTTTAAAAAATATTTATTTTTTTATTATGTATACAATATTCTGTCTGTACGTATGTCTGCAGGCCAGAAGAGGGCACCAGACCTCATTACAGATGGTTGTGAACCACCATGTGGTTGCCGGGAATTGAACTCAGGACCTTTGGACGAGCAGGCAATGCTCTTAACCACTGAGCCATCTCTCCAGCACCTAGAAACTTGGGTTCTTAAATAGGCAAATGGACCTTGAATCTCAGGTTCTTGACTTTTGTGTTGAATTCTATTGACCAATAACTTAAACTGTGTATGTGTGAGTGTATGTATGCATATGTATGTGTGTGTGTGTGTGTTTGTCTGCATGTGTGTGCATGCCTGCACACATACCCATGTATTTATGCATGTGGTGGCCAGAGGTCATGTTAGTGCCTTGTTGTTTTGAGACGGGCCATTTTTTCACTGAATCCAGAACTCGATGACTAGGCTAGACTAGCTGTCCAATGAGCTCCAAGAATCTTCCAGTCTCCGGATCCTCAGAACTAGGGTTATAAAGGTGTCTCCACACCCATTGGTCCTGGGGATCCAAATTGGGGTCCTCATCGTTGAGCAGTGGGTACTCACTCGGCCATCTCCTCAGCCCCCACTTAACCTCTTTAAGCCTCAGTTCCTTCATCACCATAACGGGGTGACATAAGCACCCCACAGAGCTACATGAGAGTTAATAAGACTGCGTATCCGCAGTACCCACCACCCAGCACACCACAACCAACCAATCACGAAAAGACTCTTTAAATATCTTGCTCTCAGAGATTCTGACTGTAAGTTATGAAAATCAAATATCATTTCAAGAAGTCACCTTAATGATAGAAAACGGATTATTTAGTGAAGAATTTAACTTTTCCTGAACAAGTCTCTGTGAGAAAAAAAAATCATTGAAAAATGATACCTTTAAAGGGCAAACTTGTTCCGCAGTGACACTTCCAAGGTTTATTATTCCCAGTATTTAACTACTTATCTTTTCAATTTTCACACAAAGCTAATCATTAATATTATCGTATTCTAGAAGTAATTATTTTAAAAGCTTTTGCTGTAATAACTGAAGCCTCTCTGGCTATTTCTGGTATCGAAGAAGGGGAAAGTGTTTGTTTTTTTAGGACTGACATAAAAGAGATTGATTTTTTTGATGCCAAGAAATCACTTAGCATTCATGTGACTTCAACTTCACGGCATCTTGGAATATGTTTATCCTTCATCAAAATTCTTCTCGAGGCAAAATGCCAGCTTTCTGTTCTCCTACCTTCCCTCAGCAGTCAGAGAGAGGCTGGAGACAAGGTCATGATCTTAAGCTTTTTAGCCACGAGGTTAACACTCAAGATGTCAGCTGCGTGTCATCTGCTGTCCAGTCATGATGAGTGACCGCTTCCCAACCGATTCTACTTAACACCTGCTGTCTAAAGGATAAGAAGAGAGATAAGATAGCTTCCTGGGAGAGAAACTGAGGCTTAGAAGGGAATTGAAAAATATCCAGACATGTGTCCCGGAGTCCACGCACCATGTGACGTGTAGCCAGTAACAGATACACATGGTTTCCAAATAGCCTCTTTCCCACACTTGACTTCAAGGGAGATCGAATCGCCTTTGACATTACTTCCACGTTCAACAGAAATGAAGACAAAGAGCTTTTCAAACACATACATAATCAACCTGAATTTGGTGGAGAACAAATCTGCCTATGAATTGCTGCGGAAGGCTGAGCGTGTAAGTTGGTGGTGGAGAATTCGCCCAGCACTCATGAGGCCCTGCATTGGATCTCCAACCCTGAAGGAAAAAACCAGTTATTGTTGCTTTATCTGTGTGATGTGACAGACAGCATTTTAAACATCAAGATACAAATACAAATTTATAAGAATCTTATATTATTATGCCCATTTACAGATGGGGGAACTAAGGCACAGAAGGTTAAGAAGCTTGCCAGGAGTAGTGGGCGTGGACAACACATTTCAGTCACGGTCATGGACTCCTGGAGTCAGAGAGGCCAGTTCTAACCAACCAACCACATGTATGAGCTCGCTCTTCCTTGAAAGACCATAGGACTCTATTTGTGAATGCCATAACCACCAGGAAATACTCAAACAATCTTTCATTGCCCACCCACCAGGCATCAACTTAAGCTGTCATATGCAGCATTCCATCACCACGAGGCAGAAACTAAAATTTTAATTTCAATTTTACACATGTTTTGGGGGCAGCATGTAGGTTACAGAATGGAATAATTCTGTGGTACAGTAGCACTGTCCTCTTATATAAGAATATCGTGAAGCTGGATTCCCGAGTGGTTGTTATCGGACCAGTGCCCTCAGGGATTGTTAGCCCCAATTTGTCCGGACAGATGTGTTATATAAAAGTTCTCAGTGATGTACAGTCTGTTGCATAGCAGTTTTCTCTGGGTTTAAAAATTCTACAGAGACAGAGGAGGAAGGATTCCAAGACTCATGGGACCTTTTTCTGAGCTTATATAAGCAATACAAAACTGTCAGGGGAGAGGGGAGGTACAGCTGCTTGCAGGGTCCATAGGGGATTGCAGTGATACAGATGCCATCCGTGCTGGGGTGGGCTTTTCAGGGATACACCTGCAAAGACACCCTTGCTCCTCTAAGTGACCCTAATAAACTCATTGGTTCACTAAACAGGACTTGCATGGGGTCATTTCTTTGGTCCATCATTGTAGATGTTTACAATAAAGTAGTCCCACACTAGCTCAGAATGGAGTATAATAAAGGGGTTTTTATTTAGGGGTAGACTCACAGACCAGCAGTCATCTGCATGAGCAGGGCACAGGAACTGAATCCAGCAGGCAAGACAAGACACACAAGCTTTGTGTCTGCATTTATAGTACAAGACACCATTCTGCAGCTGTTCAACCCTAAAGAAACACACAGAGGTGATGTGGGATTCCCCACTGAATGCTATGAAATGTTTTATTGCCATTGATTAATAAAGAAGCTGCTTTTGGCCAATGGCTTAACAGAGTAAAGCCAGGCAGAAAATCTGAACAGAGATGGAGAAAGGGAGTAGGCAGAGTCAAGGAGTCACCATGCAGCCACAGCAGGAGACAGTCGCTCCAGGAACTTTGCTAATAAACCACGAACTTTGTGGTAAAATATAAAATAATAGAAATGGGTTAATTTAAGATGTAAGAGCTAACTAGAAATATGCTTTAGCTGTTGGCCAAACAATATTGCAATTTATATAGTTTCTGTATGATTATTTCAGGTCTGGGTGGCCAGGAAACAAACAGGCAGCCTCCACCTACATTAATTATAAACTGATTGGCCTATTAGCTCAGGATTCTTATTAACTAATTCTTATATCTTAATCCATAATTCTTATCTGCATTAGCCACGTGGCTTGGTACCTTTTATCAGCGAGGCATTCTCATCTTGCTTCCTCTGTGTCTGGGTGATAACTGCCGACTGAGCCTTTCCTCTTCCCAGAATTCTCCTATTCTGGTTTCCCCACCTATACTTCCTGTGTGGCTACTGGCCAATCAGTGTTTTATTAAACCAATACAAGTGACAAATCTTTACAGGGTACAAGACCATTGTCCAACATTACATCATTGCTTTCTCTGTTTGGGAAATGGATGCACCAGGAAAAATTGTACAAGCCAGAGTTGAAGTCCAGCACTGCCGTGTTTAAGATGACAAGTAGGAATCATGTCAGATGCTTAATCCCAATTAACAGACGGTGGTGTGAGGACTCAGAGGCAGAGTGCTGGGAACAGGGATCATAGGTTGTAGGTAGTAGGTCTGTGTCTGTCTCGGGTACCAGGAGTTGGGGTTTAAGTATTGGACAAAAAGGAGCAGTCAGTGTGCTGTGTACTAACCCATGCCAGCCCACCTCCTTCATTTTACAGATGAAGAAACTGAGGTCACAAAGCTTATGGATCTTACCACGGTAACAAAACAAAACCAGCAAGGAGCCAAGACCAAGTTCTCACCTCTTAGTCAAGTTGTTGACAGAACTGAGCCACTCCCACCTTGACTTCTGGTGCTCAGGAGGATGTCAGGGTAGTTAAGCTTGCACCAAAGTCTCCATGTGACCAAATCCACTGCCCCTCACGTTAGGAAGAAAAGAAAGCCCTGAAACAGTAGCCAAGTGGGCACCATGATTTTCTACTTACCATAACCCCCTTGTAGCTGCCAGTAAAGGTGTTCTTAAGAGGGCCAGAGAAGGCATCACAGGGCTGGGTCAGGAGCTCTAGCCACGGCTGCAGATCATTGCTAAGCCCTGGGAGAGGCGGTTTAAGAATGCATTGGTCATGAGCTGGCTGTTGCCCTTTGTATGCCCCCAGGTACATCTCTCTGGCATCTGTTTTACAAGCCTTCAAGGGTGACTCACGTCCTCGTGTGTGTGTGTGTGTGTGTGTGTGTGTGTGTGTGTGCGCGCATGTGCATGCACGCATGTGTGTGATTCACAGATCTGTCATAAGGCTCCGTGAGTCATTCACTTCCTGACCAGCCTCAGGATGCACAAAAGCACAGGAAAAGTGGGCCTGGGTGAGCTTTGTGTTTTCAGGAAACAGGTTGTTTTTAATAGAACTGTACATACACAGCATCTGAACTTAAAGTCACAAGCTTAGTGTCTCCTCATTGAGACAATGCCCTGTTCCTAATGACTTCTACTTTTAATTATGGTGGAAAAAACACATAGCATCAGATTTAGCATTTTAATCATGTTTAGGTGTGCAGCTCAGTGCCGTTAAGAATGTGACACTCTTGGGTAAATGTCACCACAGTCTGTCTCCAGGACTTTCGCATCTTCCCAAATTGAAACACTGGTCCAGCACCACACTACGCCGCTCCTGCCTCAACATCTTTTCTTCCCATCTTCACCAACTCCTGTCCCGCTTTCTCTCCTCACTGGCAACCTCTTCCCTCGGTCTCTGTGAACCTGATTATCACCTGTTATTGTTGTACTTCACTAACCATTTAGGTTTTCACAGGATTTCTTTAAACACACACACACACACACACACACACACACACACACACAGTTTGAATTCCTGTTTATTTCTTTCAGAGTTCCCAATATAAATGGAAATGGCTGTGCTTTCCCCTCCTATCTAGTAGCTGTAGATGGAGAAACAGAGGTGCCTAAGGATTGTCCCAACTGAGAGGAAAGTTTCAACTCTGCTGAAGAAAGCTAAATCTAATACTAAAAGAAGTCACCCATGTGCTCAGTACACACTCAGCAAACGTAAGAAGAGGTTCATGACTGAGAAGTCCTGTTGGGAGTTAGCCTAAGCTAATGCTCTCACCTTTTGGTCCATGAAAGCCCTATCCCATTGCCACTGCGACTGTCAAGCATCAGGAATATCAAGATTCACAAATATTTTAAAGGAGCTGCTTTCTTGGTACTGTGAGCACCATGGTAGTATTCATATTTTGAGATTTGACAGGGAACCAACCATGGCGAACATTGAAACGAACAGAGAAACATATACAGCTATTAACACCTTCCCATTCTTACCACCTGTTATTATTATTATTTTTGTTTAAAAAAAATCCTATTTCTTGGATCTAAAAATCCATGGCAATTACAGAAAAACAAAATCCAGGGCGGGGCAGTTTGGGACAGCAACATGTTTGTGGACTGCAGCAAAACAGTGTGATCATGCAATCAGAAAGCACAGTGGTCACTTTGAAGTGTGTGACCAAGCCCCATGCACACCTTCCCTAAGCACCTCCCCCCCCCACACACACACCATGAGCCTTGAATGACTGGTGTCTTATCCTTCTTAGGACAAAGGCCAGATTCTAACAGAGCTTGCCCATCTGCCCACTCCTTGTGCTGCCCCAGGATTGCTGTGAATCCTCCTGTACTGGCTGACAGTAGCTTGGTTTTCATTCAGCTCTGTGGTTACAACTCTTTCCTTCTGTTAGTAGGACCTTTGCACTTTCTAACCCTTATCCATAGAACACAGCTCCTGCTCAGCCCTTCACCCAGGTCAACCCCTGGGATTCTTCAGCTTTGCTGTATCCTTACCATCCCTTCAATTTTCCTCATATAACAAGTAAGACAAACACCTCTCCTCTTGTTTCCAGATTTCCTGTGAGCCTCAGAGAGCTTTTCAGAACGGACATCTGGTCCAGCTTTCCAATGTACACCCTGTACTGTAAAAGTTAGAAAGGTAAAAACCCCCAATTCCTAAACTCCCTTGCAGCTATGTTTTCAGATGGTGTGGGGTTCTACCAGTCATATGTCTGCTTGCAAGTGAGAAGGGAGAGGACCAGGTGGGAGATATATATAATCTCCTATGTGTGCAGGCATAGTCCTATGGGCCTGGGGTCAGCAGTACTGATATCTGGCTTAAAGCCAACCCTTCTGGCTGTAGCTTCCTTACTATGACAGAAATGAACAATGTCTCAGCAAGCCATCTTGGGGATACAGTTGTGAAAGTCATCTTGGAGATCCAACCTGATGTCAATCCCTCCCGCCTTTGCAGCTGTATGTGATCCCTATATTAATCCCTTTTCTGCCTGAACTTCTCAGTTTATCAGCACTGAACTCTGTCTGCTAGATATGAGAAATTGCTTCTTGAACTCTAAGCTGCCTTGGAAACGTGGCTTATACTCATTAATGCTCCTGAATTGTCTCCTTATTTAATCTGACAATTCAGAGTCAGTGAAACACGCCTGCTTCTGAGTGTCAGTTTGCAATTCAGTTCCCCTTTGGTACCTTTGCTTCCCTCTCCGTACCCAAAGGGAGCAGTCTGGGGTTTATCATGTGTGGCATTGGCAGAGGATTTGTTGAAGTTGAAACTCTTAACTGATCTCCCGGAAGGGAAGAGACATTCCTTTGTAGGTGGAAACCTCAAGTCAGTCTAAGTGATCAAACACGCCTCTCTCGCTTTGACAAATGCATCCTGTGTGCTCGATGCTGGCTCATTCTTTAGTCATTCCTAACTCTGTAGGGACAGGAAGAAAGGAAGCCGGCATCACACTTCTCATGGCCCAGGGCCGCCCGTTCCTGCCTTACGGACGATGGCCCCGGCTTAGGCAACTGGGGCGAGTCCCACGGGATGACAGCCTGGAGGTCTTGCTTCTTCAGCACATTTTTCCCCAGTAGTCTAAGGAATCTGGCTCAGCTACAGAGAGCTCAGCTGCAGTGACCTGGGTGTGGCATTCCTGGGCTTGAATGGAAAACCTAAAGCTCAGAGGGAGTGTGGGTGGGACCAAACTCAGCACCTACAGCAGCCTTGGACCTCAGATTGTTTCCCAGCCCACTTGACCACTCCTTGGATGCTTGTTACCCGCCAAGATGAAAGTGTGGGAAGGAAGGGTGAGCAATGCTAACCACAGAGAGCCTGGAGCGAAGTGCCAAGAGCAAAGAAAGATGAAAACAAACTGAAGCCAAGCCTGGGGGCACAGTCCTGCAACTCCAGGGACTGGGGAAGCAGAAGCCAGACAGTGTTCTGTGCCTGCCTGGGCTACAGAGTTCCAGGCTAGCCTAGGCTACAGAGTGAGTTCCAGGCTAGCCTGGGCTACAGAGAGAATTCCAGGCTAGGCTGGGCAACTCAACATGATCCTGTCTTGAAAAATTTTAAAGAAAAGAATGGTTGGGGGTTCAGCTCAGTGGCAGAGTACTTGCCCGGTGTGTGTATGTGTGTGTGTTTTTGTGTGGGGGGGGGTGAGGGGTAGGGGTGGAGTCTTAGGATCCCTGTACTACAAGGAAGAAAAAATATCCACAACCAGGTTAAGCTGGGTCCTATGTTGGCCTATGTAAGAGTGAACTTGTGTTTTTCCTGCATGGGACATGTCCCGTTTTCTCCATATACATGATGTGACTGGCTGTAGACCAGGGCATCCCTCCACAGACAAAGCTCAGCCCTGCTGACTTAGGGATAGTGGCTGAATGCAGGGGCACACTGCATTTTCATCAGCGCCACCTCAGCCAAACTGTCTACTGCGAATGATTTTATTTGATGAAAGTTATACGCCGAGCTTTAAAGATGAAACCAGGGTCCAGTGGTGGTGGTCCATTCCCTTAATTCTAGTACTCCAGAGTCAGGGACAGGCAGATTTCTGAGTTGGAGGCCAGCCTGATCTACAAGAGAGAGTTCCAGGACAGCCAGGGCTTCCCAGAAAAACCCTGTCTCTCAGGGGAAATGGGTCTGGAGAAATTGCTCAATGGTTAAAAGCATTCTTACACAGGACCCAGGATCTGGTCCCAGCATCCACATAGTGGCTCACTACCATCTGCAACTGCAGTTCTAGGAGATTTGATGCTCTCTTCTGGCCTCTGTGGGTATCGACCATGCACATGACGCCTATACATACAAGCTGTTGACAAAGGTTTCTGTCCCGCCAGGTCCCACAGCCATTTAGTTCCAAAGAAACACACAGAAGTCTACATTAATTATAAACTGATTGGCCTAGTAGCTTAGGCTTCTTATTAACTCTTATAACTTACATTAACCCATAATTATTGTCTGCGTTAGCCACATGGCTTGGTATTTCTTATCAGTGAGGCATTCTTATCTTGCTTCGTCTGTGTCTGGGTGACGACTGCAGACTGAACCTTTCCTCCTCCCAGAATTCTCCTATGCTAGTCGCTTCGCCTCTACTTCCTGCCTGGCTACTGGCCAATCAGCATTTTATTAAATCAGTACAAGTGACAAATCTTTACAGGGTACAAGACCATTGTCCCACAGCAACAAGCAAGTAAAACATTCATACACATAAAATAAAAATGAATAAATGTTTTTTAAAAAATTAAACAAAACAAACAAACAAAAAACCTGGAAAATCACTGAAGGCTTCTGTCTTCCTCAGTCCCAGTCTTCTGTTTCTTCACCCACTGACTATGTGGGGTCACAGTGAGGTTTCTATGGGGCAAGGGTACAAAATTTGTAATTGGGTCTGCTATAGAGTATTAGTGCTAAGAAGTCTCCTAGAAAAGAACCTCCCTCTGCCCCCATAAACACTTAGGAGAAAGAGTCATTCAAGAAGAACTTGGACCCTTGATGACATCCTGAAACGAAGTGCAGGCTCTGGGACTTAGCAATGCCTTCTAGGTAGAGGGGGGAAGGCAAATACAAGGGGAAGAGCTATTGAGCCTGAAATGCTGGGAGCCAAATGGAGCAGAGCCTCTCCGCCTTAAACCCATGAGACAGAGAAAGGCCTAGAGGTGAAAACCAGAAGCTCCTGCGCTCAATACGGAGCCAGCTGGAGTTCAGCTCCTAAAAGCTCAGGAGCTAGAGTCAGGAGACTGTGTCCAGACCACATACAGGCCACCCTGAGGAGTCTTCAAACAGTGAAGGCGACCTCACGGGAACAAAAGGACCTGCCTCAGCAAGTGAGGCCAGAGTCTGAGAGATAGCACACCAGTGGCTCACTTCCCACGAGAAGCCCCTTAAGGACTGTGTCCTGGCAAACACAGGCTACAAACACAAACCATGGACAATGTCCGAACTATGGGGCTACTGCTTTGGTGACTTGCATAGAGGTAAGAGGCAGGAGACGGGCTCCTTCCACTGGGGTGACTTGGGGGGGGCGCCCCCAAGACATCGTTTCTGCCTGGGACTTGTAGGGTGAGTACAACCGGAAAGGTTCCAGAGTAAATGGTGTGAGCAGGGAGCAGAGGCAGAAAAACGGAAAGTGAATTAGAAGCCAGCAAGATAAGGCTGCACAGCAGAGAGGACGGTCCCAGGCAGACGCTTTTCCAGAGCAGTCTCAGCCACACATCACGATGCAGAGCCTGGGGTCACCTTAACCTCTCCTCTTCCACTCCTTGTAAAACAAAATGAGAAGGTGACAGTTTCCACTTGCTTCTGGCCGCCTTTTTTATGTTCACGGGAACAGAAAACGTCCTTGAAGTAGAGATGTAAGAAACCGGCTTTCTAGAGCAACAATAGTTGTTTGGGGGCAGTGGGGTCACAGAAGGACCCTCCCGACACCTTCTGTGCATCCTGAAAAGGCTGCATCTTTTCAGGGATCCCTGGAGCACTGAAGCTCACCGTGGTCACCTAAGGCTCGTGACATTCAGGCACCAACACTCCTGTCTTCGGGAAGCTAGAAACCCTTTACAGTCAGGGCCCATTGCAGATGATAGCGCCCTGGACGGACTAGTCAAAAGGGATCTCAGCTCTCTTTATCCTCACACAATGAAGTCAGGAGGCTGGGAAGAACTCAGCGTGATGTCAAGCCGGCCCGAGGGGCAAGTTCCAAGTGCCCTTCAGTCTGTGCTCTGGGCTGCCATCCTCACGGTGCGTGGGGAAGCTTGTCTTCATGAAACCAACTCTAAGTTGGACATATTATACAGTCTCGGTAAACTAAGCAGAAGCAAACTGGACACAATCTGTTCACATAAAGTGGATGGCATCTCTAGGTATGCTATGTGGTTTTGGAGGCAAATGTGTGAACTTGGCAATATCTTCCACCGTTGCACACTAAGCCTTTCTTCTTGGTGATAAGTGGGCGGACATCCTTTCTCTGTGTCTTCCTTCTGTGTCTGGCAAATTACTTCTTTTTTGAAATTTATTTTTAAATTTGTGCGCACATGTGTGTTTGTGTGTGTGTGTGTATGTCTGTCTGTGGGTCAAATCCCCAGGAACTGGAGTTACAGACAGATGTGTGGCACCAGACGTCGGTGCTGGGAACTGAACTCATGTCCTCTGCAAGAGTATCGAGTGCTCTTAACCACTGAGCCATCTCTCCAGACTCCCTAATTTGTTCTTATGAGGGCCACAGCCCCATACCAATGATCACATGTCACCTCTTCAAAGACCTAGTTTTTAAAATACAGTCATGTTCTGAAGAACCTCATGTTAGGACTTCAGTATATTCAAGGGCACACAATTCAGTCCACAAAACCACAAACAGGAGTTTAACCAACAACGGCACAATCACAGACTTGAATATCAGATAGCTGTTAGAAGTAAAGCAGCAATATAAATCCTATTTTAGAAACGCTGGGATAACCTCCAAGAGAAGTACGTTATGAATAATGAAGAATTCTATATTAAACAATGAAGTATTGAGGTAAGGATGGAATAATATCGTTTCATTTGGCTTACCTGGGCACTAGCCAGTATATGGACCATCCTGGGACTTCCGTGGGGTAGGGCAAGAAAGGTCATCTCAGAAAAAAAAAGTGATCCAGAGAAACTAGGGCCTAGAAAGTGGATGAATTTCCACTATAATTGCTCATATATAGGAGGAATTATTAATTAAATCGGTTAACTACTACATCATCGATATTTGATCCTTATTGTGGAATATTAAACATTAAATGGAAGGTTTAAAAAGGTACATGAGAGCTTTCAGGTTTGTTGTGGGAAGTTGCAGGTCAATAAAGAGTAGGCTTTGTTCTCCAGCATCGCCCCCACCCGCTAGCTGCTTCCTCACAAATACCTCTTTACAGAAGCTGTCTCCATAGCAGCTGGCCGTGCTGCCAAGTGCCTTTGTAGCTCCCATTCTCTCTCTCTCTCTCTCTCTCTCTCTCTCTCTCTCTCTCTCTCTCTCTCTCTCTCTCTCTCTCTCTCTCTCTCTCTCTCTCTCTCTCTCTCACACACACACACACACACACACACACACGGAATCAGATACAACTGCAGAAGTGGAATTTTTTCAGACTCTTTGGGAACTTTGAGGAGCTGTGCCTTGAGTTCCTCCTCAAGGCACCGTGTCAGGTTATTTCCCACTGCCAAGATGAAGGCAGAGGGGAGTCGGAGGAAAAGAGAATCCATCACCCCCGACGGAATGGAAATGAAGGCGCTGCAAAAGCAAATAGCCGAAAATCTCACGAGTGTCATTCACGGTTCGAAAAGACTGTTTTTAGACAACGTAATAATCCACTACAACATTTATTCTGTCTGCAAGATCATTACAGCGCAATTTTACCTTTCCATCTTCGGTGGCGTGGTGCGATTCCTTCAGTAGTCAGCCCAAGTTTGGGGTTACGATTAATCTAAACGCTGATGTGGGGGAAGAGGGAGATGAGAGGCCGGGTGCCTTCCGGGGTGTTCTCTGTCTCTCTGTCTCTCTCTGTCTCTCTGTCTCTCTCTGTCTCTCTGTCTCTCTGTCTCTCTCTCTCTGTCTCTCTGTCTCTCTCTGTCTCTCTCTGTCTCTCTGTCTCTCTCTCTGTCTCTGTCTCTGTCTCTCTCTCTCTCTCTCTCTCTCTCTCTCTCTCTCTCAGTGTTGCTCCCAGCACGGACCTGTGCAGCCGATTATACCCAGTTCCAGGCCTTATATTAATGGTTCTCAACCTTCTTAATGCATACAGTTCCTCATGCTGTGGTGACCCCCCAACCATAAAATGGTTTTCATTGCTACTTTGTAACTGTGATTCTTCTACTGTTATGAGTTGTGATGTAAATATCTGTGTTTTCCAATGGTCTTTTGAGCCCCCTGTGAAAGGATTCAAGATAGACAGGTTGAGACCGTCTGTCTTAGGGTTTGTTGTTTGCACAAAGCTCCCTTTTGACCACAGAAGCAGCACTGTCCCCTCACGAGGTAAACGTCCTTTTGCCTTTTTCACTGGCTACCAGCTAGACTTATTGTGGTATTTGGACATCAAATTTCCAAGGAATGGCAGGTGAAATGTTTTAGACCGGCTATGAGTCTTAGCGCCTCGGTCCACCATTCCTTTGGGGACCCTTTTCTGCCAACTATGCACTCACTAGGAAAGGGAGCACCCTGTGGGCATTTGGCTTGGAGAGCTACCTTCGAGCAAAACGGGAGCCCACTAAACAGAGCTGGGTTGCGTGAGCAGCCGCTGCCTCAGCCTGGGCCCGGTGCAGATGAACTGACCAGTCTTCTCGCGCCTCATCCTGGGACCTGTACAGAGGAACTGATCTTGTGCAGTTCCTGTCTCTGTCCACCCAGGGCTACACAGCTGGATCCCAAACCGACTCTAAGGAAGCCTCACATCACATCTCGGTTTCCTAGAGATGCGTCCGTTTTTAGAAAGCAGCCGGGTTTTCACATGTTTTGCGCTAGATTTTGATCTGGCAAGCTTTCCTTATGATCCGAACCTTTTCCCTTAAGAGCAGAGAAACAAAAGCTATCAGACCTGTGGCCCAGGCACTCATGCAATGCCAGGTCCCCGTCCCAAGTCAGAGTGCAGAAAAGACTCTGAATCCTCTGTCCAAAGTGGAAGTTCCAGGAGGCCACAGCTTCACGTCACCTCTCTATTGTGCCCACATCTCCACATCGCTTACTGTCACATGGCCTCTCCCAGTCACAGGCTGTCACACATGCCCTCCCAGCCCAGCTATACACAGCTTCCTTCTTGCCTTTGTTCTGTGTTCGTTGGAGCCTTTGAAAAATTGATTTGTATCATTTTTTAGCATCAATGAAGAACCGACTACCTTTGATATCTGAGTCATCTAGTCCAAAGGTTAGATTCATTCTTCCTGCCAGCCGTGTGCGTGTGTGTGAGAGTGTGTGTGTTTACCATTCTGCCTAAATCCATGCAAACTCTCCACCATGTCAAAAATCATGGTAGAATAGTTACAGGTTTCATCTTGCCGTCAATAGCAAACACTTGGTGCAAATGAGGCCCTCAAATACCCGGAGTGGATCAGAATGAAAGAGAGGAAGCGCAGGGGAACTTTGAAGAAGATAAAATATTGAAGCAAGCTGGTAAGCTTTGAAATTAGAGGAAGGAAAAAAGACAAGACTTTTCCTTGGTAGCGTTTAAAATAGCATACGAGACCTTTGGACCCCGGTTAATTTTATCATATTGTCATCCTTACATCCGGCACAAGAGAAGAAGCTCACCTTCCTTGTTATCAAGTTTGCTTTCGGTTTTTTTCTGGATTCCCATATTATCTTCATTTGTTTGAATCTCTGGCACGAGTTCATTGATTTAGTCATCGGTCCTGGCTAATCTCCTGCCATTTCAAAGCCTCTGATCTGAACTGATTTCTAGTCAGGAGCCCAGGAGGAACCAGTACTGTTACATAACTCTGAACTGTAGAGAAGGCCACCGACTTCTGCCCACATTCCTGCGGTCACAACACTTCCTTCGCGGTCTCTATCTCACGTGAAGCACGAAATCCGGTGCACACAGCGAGAAGGTGGATCGTTTGCATGAGGGGCTCTCTTGGCTATCAGGCCCTGGTTGTTGACTGTATAGGCTGTCAGAGAAGAGGGTGGGCAGGGAAGCTGGCAGAAGAGCAAGGGAGAGCTGTATGGAGGAGTGGAGTGTAGGCGGACCTAGAAGGTGGTATTGGAGGGGCAGGGAGAAAGAATCCCTGCTCTCTCTGGTACTTTTTACCTTCCTTTCAGCCCACCTCCCCTCAGAAGTGCCTTTTCCCTTCTTGTTAGGATGTCTTTATTTCTATTACTTAATTAAAAGAAAAAAGGAAATAAGAGAGAAACAGCAGGGTTTGGCTAAATGGAAATCAACAGCAAGGAACTCTAAGTTTAAATTTTGGGTTCCTCTGTGCATAGTCCTGGCCACCGTGGAACTTGATTTGTAGACCAAGCTGGCCTTGAACTCACAGAGGTCCACCTGCCTCTGCCTCCTAAGTGTGTGTGTGTGTGGGGGGGGGATTAAGGCATGTGCCACCACCACCCAACACTTAAATCTTGAATCTTAAGTGTAGCGGTTTTTGCTCCTCTCATGTGATGAGCCTGTCACCTGGGTTCTGAGCAAAGCCTGTGAACAGAAGAAGAGTTTTCCCAAAGAAGCATGATGGTGAAACTCTTCCCTCATGAGATGCTCTGCTCTCTCCCTTCTCGTCTTTCTGATAAATGAAGCCCACTCCGAGGCTGAAGAGTTTTGGGTCACTTTTCATGGCAATTGACTTTCCTTGAGACTTAAACAAAATCTATACCTTTTAAAAAAATATTATTTTTTTTCAAGACAAGGTTTCTCTGTGTAACAGTTCTAGTTGTCCTAGAATTTGCTTGTAAACCAGGCTGGCCTCCAACTCAGAGATCCACCTGCCTCTGTCTCCCAAGTTCTGGGGTTAAAGGCTTGTGCTACCACCACCTGGCTCTATACCATGTCTTAAAAAAAAATGTGTATGAGTGTTTTGCCTGTATGTATAGCTATGCTCCACGTGACTGCCTGGTGATGCTAGAAGATCATCAGATCCCCTGGTTGTGAGCCACCATGAGGGTGCTGGGAGTTCCGGGCCCTCTGGAAGAATCGGCTGTACTCTAAACTACTGAGTCATCTCTCTAGCCCCGAGATGTGGGACCCAAACTCATTGCTACTTCATAATTGTAATTTTGCTTCTGTTATAAATTGTAATGGAAATATCTGTGTCTTCTGATGGTCTTAGGTGACTCAGTGAAAGGGTCGTTCATCCCCCAAAGGGGTTGTGACCCACAGTTTGAGAACTGCTTAGCTAGACTCTATATCAGACCCCAAACATCTTCATTCCTGTGGCTTTATGTCCTGAGATGAAGTCATGCAAACCTTCCGATTTTATTCTCCTACTCAATATTGTCTAGATTATTCTAAATTCTCTGGGTGCCAATATCAATTTTAGAACCAACTTGTCAGTTTCTACTAAAACTTTGTCTTGAGGAGAAATATCATCTTTAAAAACTTTTTTGTATTTTATTTTATGTGTATGCCCTGATACACATATATGTGATGTGTGTGTGTGTGTGTGTGTGTGTGTGTGTACCACTTGCATGTCTGGTGTCCCCAAAGTCAGGGGAGGAAGGTGTTAGAACCCTGGAACTGAAGTCACAGATGTGAGTTGTGTACCATGTGGGGCCTCTGCAGTATCATTAAGTGCTCTTAATTATTGGTCGTTCTATCTCCGAGAAATATTGTCTTAATGAAATCAAGCTTCTCCAGCCCGTGAGCATAAAATGCATTTAAGTCCTAAAGTTTCCCTCAACAGTATTCTGTAGTTTTCAATGTTTGGGTCAAACATGTAATTTACTAAATTTAACTCTATATATCTATCTTAGTTAGGGTTTTTATTGCTCTGAAGAAACACCATGGCAACTTTTTTTTAAGATTTATTTATTTATTATGTATACAGTGTTCTGCCTGCGTGTATGCCTGCATGCCATTAAAGGGCACCAGACCTCATTATAGATGGCTGTGAGCCACCAAGTGGTTGCTGGGAATTGAACTCAGGACCTCTGGAAGAACAGTCAGTGCTCTTAACCTCTGTGTGGTATCTCCAGTCAGACCATGGCAACATTTATATGGAAAACATTTAATTGGGGTGGCTTGTTTATAGTTTCAGGGATTCGGTCCATTATCGTCATGGCAAGGGGCGTGGCGGCATGCAAACAGATGCGGTGCTGGAGTAGTAGCTGAGCGTCCTGTATCTTACAGGGAACAGGAAGCTGACTGGGACACAGGACGGTATCCTGAGCTTAGGAAACCTCAGTAACTGCCTCTACAAGACACTCTTCCTCCAGGAAGGCCACACCCACTCAAACAAATCTACCTCCTAATAGTGCCACTCTCTATAAGATTATGGGGGCCAATTACTTTCAAACTACCACAGTAGCTCATATTTTTATATTAAAAAATGGTGCTTTTAAGAATTCTATTTGTGGGGGCTGGAGAGATGGCTCAGTGGTTAAGAGCATTGCCTGCTCGTCCAAAGGTCCTGAGTTCAATTCCCGGCAACCACATGGTGGCTCACAACCATCTGTAATGAGGTCTGGTGCCCTCTTCTGGCCTGCAGACATACACACAGACAGAATATTGTACACATAATAAGTAAATATTAAAAAAAAAAGAAAAAGAAAAATTCTATTCGTGCTGGGCAGTGGTGGTGCACACCTCTTATCCCAGCACTCAGGAGGCAGAGACAGGCAGATTTTGGTGAATTTGAGGTCAGCCTGGTCTACAAGAGGACAGTCAGTGCTGTTACACAGAGAAACCCTGTCTCAAAAAATAAAAAAAAATTCTATTAGCATGTATTAGCTATATGTCACACGTATTTAAAATTGTCTATGTGCAGTGAGAGTCTGTGTTCCAGGGGCATCAGACCCCCTGGAGCTGGAGTTAGACACACTTGTAAACCAGCTTATATGAGTGCCGGGAACAGAACATGGGCCCTGTTTATCACTGAACCATCACTCCAATTTCTCATCTTATCTTAGTTAAACTTAAATTACTCCATGTGACCAGGGAAACCGCACCGAACAGTACGGTAAGGGTGGGATAAATACAGCCCCATGTTTCCACGGGCCTATTACCTAATCTTAGGCCTGATAGAAAGGGGCAAAAATAAAATGCAAATAACCCACAATGGTGTCGCTGTACTACCAAGTAGTGTAAGGAAGACGACATGACACGGGATGTGAGCCAGCAAGCTCAAGAGCCAAGTCCCCACTGGGTCACTTGGCTCCTCTTCTGTTAGGATGTGGCCTGAATGTATTCCCAGCAGGCTTCACGCTGTTGTGATCCGGGCTTGAACGGGAGAGTTCAGGGGAGAATCCCAATCTGTATTTGCAAAGCATTCCGGAGGTGCCGTACTAAACTGGGCTAGGGCTAGGACTCACATACCTCTGTTCCATTTTGGCTTTGACGTGCCAATCCTACAATCCTCGCGGGAGTGTGAGCCACCTGCGCCTCATAAACCTTTTGATTTACATACACACATGTGACCTTTCCCATCCTGGGGCCACTTTAGCTGTATTGACCCGCTGACTTTCAAGGAAGGGCGCTTAGCAACTGCATAGGAAATGATGCTCGCCCCTGCGATGTTGGTGGCCTGCGAGGATAAAAGCGGCAGAGGGGAATGAAAGCAGATCCGCCGTGAACAACCGAAATGGATCCAGAAACAGGACCCGGAGTCCTCACTTGCACCCTGCCTGGTTCCCAAGTAGCTCCGCTCTCTCCAGTCACCTCTCGCTCCTCCCTCCGCTGCGGTCTTTTGTCTTTGAAAGCAGGGGGAGACCGACAATAGATTATTAACTGTGCATGCAGGTGTTATTGAAGAGACCAATTTGTGAACAATGGCCCTTCCCACGTTGTCCAAACAGAAAGATTGTTCCGCAGCTGTTATTTGCAGAACCTGTCAGCGTTCTGCTCGCTACTACGGCGGTGCCAGCTGTCCTAGAGTGCGGTTCTCCCTGCGCCGCCCACTCCTGACAGCGCTGTAGGGCTCTCGGAGCGCAGCTGCCCACCGCTGGCCGCACTCCATATGTGAGTGCCTTGTGCCCACCACCGGACCCGGCTCCCCGCCTTTCTTGCAACAGCTCCAACACTCTCCTGGGAGCATCCTTCTGGTTTCCATAGCTCTGAGACGACGTGGAAACAGAATCCAGAGGGCGGCTTGGGAAGCCAGTGCCTTGCGAGTTTGATGGACAGACAGACATTGTATAAGATGTGTGGCCCAGATACCAGGTTCGGATCTTCTCTGTGGGATCTAACTACAGTCGTTTTGAACTCACCGATTCAGCAATCTAGGGATGTTCCAGATTTTCGCCCGGGAATGCTTTCGTTCCCTCACCTACCCTAAGGCAGAATGCAACCCTTTCAAAGCATCCCTAAATGAAGCATCTGCTAGAGCGTCGCTGCCACAGAGTTTTCCACAGGAAGAGGACACTTTTCGTCTGCTTCCAACACCTATGTATGAGTTTGTTTCGTCGGAGAGAACTCTGACTTCTTCAAGTGTGTCTCACCCCCTAATACACACACACACACACACACACACCATTATACCATCAGCAGCTCTCTCTACTCTCTAGTCCGCAGGCCCTTCCCCGCCCCACAAGCTTTCCTACCCAGGTCTTACCAACTGCTTCCAAGAGGCAGGACTCCCTCTCCTTCAAGCAAGAGGCGCTGTTTTATTCCTGGTACAAAGACCTTCAGTTCCAGGGGTGTCCTGCCGGCGCCAGAATGTCTGCTGCCTGCCAATTTCTCAAAAAATTCACTGGTCTTGGGCACTCGCCTTTTCTCATTTTGGGATGATTCCCCTACGGAGGCTGTGAGTTTCCCAAGGGGCAGAAAAAAGTTCTGCCCTGAGTTTCCAACAATGGCCTGAAAACCATCAGCAGTTGGAGCTTGCCCCACGCAGCAGCTGAACCTGGTCTTAGTTGCTTTTCCTATACAAATGTCATTCAAACAGCCATAAGCTTTCCCAAATTCCCCCAAACAGGTAACCACGGTCTTTCTCCAGCCTGTCCTTGGATTTGTGTGCCAATTTCAATTCTATAGATATGAGCCGACAGCATTTTGTAGGCTGCAGTATGGTCCACCTTTTACTAGAGTCTCAGTTAAGAGCGTAAATTTTTTCACACATGAATTTCTAAGACTTCTGCCTCACTCAGGAGACAAAAGATAGATTCTCAAGACCTCTTCCCGAACCCCACCACACACACAGGATTTCTCTGGGTAACAGCTCTACCTGTCCTGGAACTAGTCTGTAGACCAGGCTAGCCTTAAACTCAGAGATATTCCTGCCTCTGCCTCCCAAATGCTGGGATTAAATACGTGCCCCACCACCATCTGGCTCAAGACTTCTGCAGGCCAATGGTGGCACATTCTAAAATGATCAATCATAGCCTTTCTGAGGTAACCTCGGCTCTCATTTCCTAATTTGCAATGAAAGAAAATGCATATATTAAAAGCACTCTACAATTCCTTGTCTCTACTTTTTAACTAAGAAAAGAAATGATAACCATTCTAATTCTGAACAAAAAATAACCCTCGACTTAGCAACCCCCAGTTGATTTTGATTTGGGAATATTTATTAACAGTCTGAAGGAAAAGCAAATAATGTGAACAAAGTTCTTCTCAACTTCCTAGAGAGCACTCTGAGAATTCAAGAGATTTTAGTTTCTCAGGATTCTCGAGAATGCATCCACCACCCCCGCATTCCCCCAAAGCCAGGACAGCAATATAGATCCACATAGGACCGCACTTCCTGAACACAAGCATTTATTTCATCAGATGCAAGTTGATCTATTTCAGTGTTCAGTCACTCGGATGCGGCAAGCCCATGCGTGCATTAAGTTGGGTAAGTGGCTGCCAGCCCTGCCCAGGCACTGTCTCTAGCAGAGCTAGATGCCATGAGAGTGTCCCTGAATGTTAACGAGCTGGGTGGAACAGGCAAGGCACTTACCTCAGTGCCACATTAGGCTGGGGAACAAACTCAACACCGCACAAATATTTACCTTCGGGGACCTTTGAGAGACCTCTGGGGGAAGGAAAATAAATCTGTACACGTGTTTACTCATAATGATTCCCAACAGTCCCATCCGAATACAAGCCTAGCATTTCATTAAACAGGCATCTTCAATGACTGCTGAGCTGTGTAAATACATTTTAAATAAAGCCACAGATCGGCTGTGCTGGCAGGCTGGAGGTGTAGGGTTTGCATACATGATCCCTGTCTCCCAAAGGGATCCCTTCTCTGAAGGCACAGAAAGCAAGGAGTCTGCCGAAGGAAGGATTGTATTTCTCCTCCTAATGGGCCATTTAGAGAGAAACCTCTCATCTGAAAGCACATATGCTCACTTGTACAGTTTAGAGAAGGTGAAAGACGTGAGAACGATTTGGTTTAGCGCTCTCCACGCTGATTTACACGAGAAAAGCACTGGGATTAGTAAACCCAAGGACAGCCACTGAGCTGAATGGAAAAGGACTCGCAAAAGATTTGTTTCCTCATCAGGCTGTAGCAGCAAAACTACCGTGGGTCTCTTTGTCAGAGAGGAAAATGAGGAGGAGGAGGGGGAGGGGGAGGGGGAGGAGGGGAAGGGACCTCAGAACATCCTTGGTGCCCTGCATGGTCCCAGGCAATGCTAATGCCGAGACCAGGCTTGCCTCAGAAAAGTCTCCAGTTGCACAAACACTCCTTCCACACAAAGCTTTGGCACAAGGAAATGGCTCTCCGGGCTAGAGATTCTGTGTCATTAGTCTCCCTTCCCTTCTCCTCCCAACTCACCAAAGGCGGCTGGGCAGGGCAATGACTCAGGAGGGCAGGCAGCAGGGAGAGGCCAGCCATGCCCTAAAAAGCACAAGTGTCCTTTTAGGTATATTGGACTCTTAAACTTACAAGTCACCAAGGGATAGAAGCAAGCCAAAAAGGACTGCAGACATGAACTTGGGGCAAGGGGGAGAAGAGAGGCCCAAACACTAGTGAATGGGGAAAGAAAAATTTCTAATTCCTGGAAAAGGCTTAGCAAACTGGGAGGGAAGCCAGTGTGATGAGCCCTACACAGTGCTCTGGAACCTTCTAACCCCTGCCTCCATAAAACCCAAGTGCCTCAAGCCCCTACTGGAGGAGGGCAGGGGCATCGTACGGTCTAACAGGATCCCTACCACAGTGGAAGCAGTAAGAAACTCAGATCTGAGCTGAGAACCAGGACCAGGATACACAAGGGGCTGGCAGAGGGCGGGCAGTGGCAAAACCCAATGTCTCCCAGGCTGGGAGAATTCCTTCTGTGCAAGGTTGGGGGCTTTGTGTACGGTGGTATCTAATTTAGTCATATTGAGAGAGAGGAGATATTGTCCCCATGGTAAACACCACCTCGCACTGCCAGGGAGAACTGAGCCTGTGGGTGGCACTGGTGACTCCTGTCCTGTTCTCTCTGTGTTTAAGGCCGGGACAATGGCTTCTTCCCTGATAGCCCTCAAAAATCAAAGAGCTCACAGCGATTCTCATTCTAACCCCCACCTGTCCCTCCTTGTCACTGCCGCTGCTCACAGCCAGCCATGCTGATGTGATTGTCCCAGGACGGCTGTGACCAGGAGGAAGGGGGAAAAGCCGTCGAGAGTCTCACCATTCAATCCTCCACGCCCCAGCCTGGAGGTCCCTAGCAACAGCACTCCCAATAGCACGATTTACAGCTAGCTTATTAACAGAACCCCACCGCTTCTGGCTTGGATCTGGGCCCCGATACAAAGGAATGAGTAAAAGCTTTTTTTCTCCACAGCGGTATCTCGCCTCCTTGGCAGGTGGCAGAGGGTGATGTATAGGAGAGTTGGCATCTCCTCCTCCTCCCTGGGAAGGAATTCAGCACACAACATCCCTGTCAGCCAACCCACCAGCCAGCTGACTCTGGGGGCAGCAGCAAGGCAGACTCCAGCTACCTAAAAGAGGAATAAGCCCCAGGTGGCTGAGGACTCTGCCCCAGCTCTGCCCTCTCCTGGGGTTCCAGTTCCCACCTAAGGCAGCCTCTGCGGTTATGCTCCAAGCCCTCAAGTTCTCCTTCCTCCTTCATCCTATGTGCAATCAATTACTGTAAAATGTCATTGGAACGGTCTCCTACTGTCTTCTCTAAAGCCCGTCAGTTCCATTAAAGCTGCCCTACCATCCACCCTCTTCCCTTGATTGTAGTCCATACATCAGCATATTCTGCAGGATGCAGAGCCATCACTATGCTAATAGAGCCCCCCTTTCTTTCTAAATGATGAGGCGTCTACAATAGTTTGTGCATTTCTGGTTTCTTCTATCTGCATCCTCACAGAAGCAGAATCCGAGGGTGTCTCCAGGAAGAGGTTGGTAACACGGGGGTCCTCCAGCACTTTTCATCATCTGGCCCATGGATGGTCCCTAATATTATGAGGCAGAGGTCTGGGCCTGCAGCCTGATCAGGAGGACAGAGACCTGTCTGGAGTTAGCTCTGCAGAGCAAGCACCCTGCCCTTTCTGAGAGGCACTGTTATCATACAGAGGTTTCAAGAAGGAGCGTATGAAACTGGAGTACCAAGGTCCCACCCTACTAGAGTTGGAGCCACTCACTGGTCAGGGTGCTAAGAAACCCAGGAGCCATCTAGAATGAACCTCAAGGGCCAAGCAGCCTGCTCTCTAGTGTCAAAAAGAAAGCATTCAACACTCCCATTTGCTTTAGCTCAAGGCAAGAGGGAAAGAACACACACGGTCATGGGGCTGGAAGAGTAAACAATACTAGTCTGCTGATAGACAGTAAGCAATGTCCTTAATACGGTGCTGTGCCGAATAAACGTGCTGTCTAAAAGCCTCGAATAGCTTCTCTCACTTGCCTTCAGCACAACCCTGAGAAGTGTCAGTGCTAACCCCATTTTAAAGACAAAGAAACAGAGTCCCAGTTCTGTGGTCCCATAACCACCAGCAAGTGCTGGCTGCAAGCTTTGAAGCCAGGTCACTCTGACTGTAAAGTTTCCCTGGCCACAATTAGCATCCTATGAGCATCCTGGCACTCCCAACCTAATTCTAACTCAGGTCACCAAAGTCTCTACATAGAACAAGGCTGTCAGACTGAGCCAAAACAAAACAATACCCCAATGAAATTTGAATTGCAGATAAGTAGTGAACAACTTTTGAAACGCGTCTCGTGCAATATCTATAAATAATTATGCTAAAGTATCATCTGTTTATATGGAATTTAGACTTAACCAAAGTCTCCTGTTTTACCTGGGACCGTGATTGTAGCGCCATTCCCTTAAAAACCAGCCTGCCTCATAGAGGTTAAATAGTACCACAGGAATGATGATTGGATTTACTCAAGCCATCTGGTTTCCAAGTTTAGACCCAGAGGATCTGTGCTGGTTGGTTCTTGTTGTTTTATCAACTTGACACAACGTTTCGGAAAAGGAAACCTCAACTGAGAAAACATCTCATCAGCGTGCCCTAAAAGCAAGTCTGGGGGCTTTTTTTTTTTAATGTGGGAGGGCCCAGTTCACTGTGGGTGGTGCCACCCCGGTGCAGGTGGTCCTGAATTGTATTTTAAAAGGCAGGTTGAACAAGCCAGGGGGAGCTAGCCAGTTAGCAGCACCCCTCCATGGCTTCTGCTTCCGTTCCTGCCTCCAGGTTCTTGCCTTGATTCCCTCAAAGGTCTGTGACTCCTGATATGTAAACCAAATAAACCCGTTACTCCCCATGCTCCTTCTGGTCATAATCCTTATTACAGCAACAGAAAACAAACCAAGACAGGATCTTCCACGGGAGCTCGTAGGCAGGCTGGAGCCGAACAGCCACACCCCTAGAAACGCACTGAAAACAGCTGCTGCGTCCCTGTCTCACTGATCTCAGTGGCCGCAGAGACACAGCTCTTTCCTCAGCTCCCTTTCACAGTGTCCCCCCCATGCTCATCCTCCTCTGCCAGAGGCAGGAAACTCCTTCCTGCTCCCTCCCTGCCACCTACTTTAAACAAAGGAACCAAGAATCGCCCTCCTCTGGGAGAGCAGAAGAGGAAAACGGCAGTTAGGTAGCCCGCCACCCCTCCCCGCAAATTATACTGGATACCAGAACAAGTTCACACTGGCAAACGTTGGCCCTGGCCGATGCGTTCACTTTTCAAGTGTGAGCATGTTCTGAAACCTAGAAGCCATTTCAAAATGAGAGTGTGAGAGAGCAGTAACTGGGCTTTCCTGACACTAAGTTCTCTCCCTTCCTTCCTGCTGGGCAGAGAAGCCAATGTCACAGCTTCTGCCTCACCTTTTCTGAGAGTCGGTTTCACTGCTCTGAGTAAAGCCATAACCCTAGCCAGAAAGTTCCTCAGGCAGTTCTGAAGCCAAACTCTATGACCTCTCCTACCTGGCTCCTATCTCTAAGTTATCGGTACATGCCTACACGCATAGCAAAACCTGCTTCCCTAAGACCCTAGCAGTCTGACCCCAGCTTACCCTGGACCAGTCAAAAGACTCAGGCTACCCCACACATGTAAGGCCGTCCCCCTCTTCCAGTTTCATAATTGCCTGGTTTGGCCAGTCTGAGTTCTAGGGATCAGAGAACGGTTTGGAGCCTCATAACCCTCAGGGCAGTTACTGCGGAGCTTGTCGACACCCAAAACTGATGACTCTCACGGAGAAAGCCTGCCTTCCCCCACAAAACACAGCCAAATACAGAATGTCCAGGAAGGCATTTTGAGTGTATTTAATAGCATGCTAATTCATGTTTTCATATTTGAATAATAGAAACAATAGGCATTAAATGCTATTGTTTTTCCATTACGGAAGAGGAGCTCCATTCTTGGACGCGACAGGAGTCAGTCTTCCCATTTCATGTTCACAATTATAGCTAATGATTAAGAGCCACTTGATCCTAGGCACTGTGCTAAACTGCTTACATAAAGTGTTCTGCTCACTCCTCAGGCCTCCCACAGGCCAGACTGAGAGACGGGAATGCCCAGCTAGCTAACCAGTAGGTCTAGAGCCCAGCAGTGGTGGTGCACGCCTTTAATCCCAGCACTCAGGAGGCAGAGGCAGGCAGATCTCTCTGAGTTGGAGGCCAGCCTGGTCTACAAAGGGAATTCTAGGCCAGCCAATGCTATACAGTGAAACCCTGTCTCGAAAAACAAAACAAAACAAAAAGAGTTACTGATTCCAAGATCAAACCTGAAATCACATCTGTCTACGCACTGGCATAGCCACAGTCTTGGTTTCTCATCACTTTAGATACTGCTGGTTTTCTGTCCTCCCACAGAAAGCTGAGACCATGTTGATAATCAGAAAGAGAAGGATAAAGTCAAAGCTATTACCTTGCCATTCCCAGCAGTCTGTAGATGGTATGGCTGTGCGCATGCTGAAAGGCCAACACAAATGTAGTTACATCTTGCTATGTCTCTTTCTTATTACGTCCTCTGCCAATGGAGGGAGCATTCCATTGAAGTCCAGGGAAAACCATGTTTGACAAAGCAACAAAAATACTGGCAGCCACTGAAAGGACCAGCGTGTGACACCCTAAATGAGTACTTGGACAAACTGTGAGCCAGGAAAGGACATTCTGCTAGGGGGGAGGGGGATGTGAAGAATTTTTACCCCTCCCTAGCATCCCCCACAGTCCTCTGGACTGAATGTGTTTCTCAAGACTTCATGCATGGAAATGTAATCCCCACCGTGCTGGGCAGAATTTACAGGTAGAATTCTGATCCAGCAATAGTGGCTAGGGATATTTGGAAGGTATTTAGGATTAATAATGTCAGAACCGTATTAATCCTAAATTAATAAGAAGAGAACCCTGGCAGCTTCAGCAGGAGAAGTGTGACCAGAAAAGTCACATAAACACAACTGACTCTGTGTGATACCATCCGCTGACTTAGGAGGGATCTGCCAGCAGCGTGGCTATCACTAGGTTCAATCTCTTGACCTCAAACCTTAGAACCAGGAACCAAAAATACGCTTCCTCTTTCTCTGCTGTATCCAGTGTGTGGGGTTGTGTGGCTGACGACAGAAAAATGGAGTAATTCCGCAGGCAAAATCCAATAGATCTTTGAGTTACTAGACAGATTTAACTGAGTAATTCTATAAAAAGACCCCTCTTCCCGGAGTGGTGTTAGACCCCAAGATGAGGTAGTGACAGCCAGATCATTAGAACAATACAGACTATTGGAAATTTCTGCATTCCATACCTTTCTTCTTCCTTTCTGCCTCTCTCTCTCTCTCTCTCTCCCCCCTTCCTTTCTTCTTTTCATGTGTATATATGTGTGATGTGTATGTTAATGATTTACATGTGTACTCATGTGTATGTGTGTGTGTGTTCATGGATACACAGGCATCTGTGTGTAATTGGGGCAGGAGATTGATGTCAGGGGTCTTCCTTGCTCTCTTTCCACCTCTCTCTTTCTGAGGCAGGGTCTCTCAATCAAACCCAGAGCTCGCCAATACAGCTAATCCTCCTAGCTGGCCTGTCCCAACGATCCCTTGTCTCTGCCTTCTGGGGCTGGAATTGCAGGTGAGTTGCCATGCCTGGGTGGCATTTATATGGGTTCTAAGGATCCAACCTACAGTCCTCCTGCTTGGTTGCACAGCAAGCATTTTACCTGCTGAGTCATCGCCCCAGCCCCCAAGACAGTACTTTGAAAAGACAAACACCTGGGTATCAGTATTCTTGCTGCCGTGTGAGCCTATCCATTCACGGCCTTTCCGCCTTGATTCCTTGGTCTTTGGTACAGTTCCCTTCCTTGCATCAGCAGGAACCGAGGTCTCCAACCATCTGTCTATCAACTGGCACTACCTAGAGACCAATCACATCCCTCCCGTCACGCCTCCACCTTCAAGCCACAAATTGCTTGCAGATCCTCCTTATGTTTCAAACCTCTGCCTTTAGAACCAGCCATGGGAGATTCTGCTTTGAGAGGGCTCACCTGATTAGGTCAAGACATCAAGATAATTCTCCCTTTACCCTATCACCGGAGGTCATCTTAGAATGCTGCCTGCCATCGTTGGCCGTGGCCCCAGGGACCGCTGAACTCTAAAGGAAAACAAGGACATGGAAGTATGGTCCCAGAAACCATCCTCACTGAGAAAACAATAAAACTAAAGAACCGTGACCTGGAGCTGGGGAGGTGACTTCATGGGTAAAGGGCTCACTGTGCAAGCGTGAAGACCGAAGTGAAGATCCCCAGCATTCACAGAGAAGATATGGCAGTATGCATCTGCGTATCTATAACTCCAGTACTGGGTTGGGGGAGGGGTAAGGGGGACAGGGATGGGACAACAGCAGATTCCAGCAGCTCACTAACCAGCCAGTCTAGCCAAAACAATGAGTTCAGGTTCGATAAGAGGTCCTTTGAAAGTAAGATAGAAAAACGATTGAAGAAGACATGCTTCTCTGGTCTCCAAGATGTCTCTGAAGACATCAACCTCTGGTCTCCGTGTGCATCTGTATGGGTAAGCTTACACACCCACACCTGTGCACACAGACACACTACACACACACACACACACACACACACACACGAGAGGGGGGGAGAGAGAGAGAGAGAGAGAGAGAGAGAGAGAGAGAGAGAGAGAGAGAGAGAGGAGAGAAATCTTGGAGGATAAGGAGGTTTGATCAGACCAAGAGAGTCTTGGCCACAAAAGCTAGGAAAGAGGTTTGGGAAAGTAGCAATACTATAGCAGGTTACTTCTTTAAAGTTCTCTGGTTTTTTGAGAGATGACTCAGGAGTTAAGAGCACTAACGGATGTTCTAAAGGACCCACGTAATTGGGCAGCTCACAGCCATCTGTAATTCCAGCCCTAACCTGCCTGCTGGCCTCCAAGAGCACCCCATACATGTGGTGCACACACATGCACTCAGGCACACACGTGCACATAAAGTGAGTAGATCTCTTTTTAAAGGACCCTTACTGTAGGCAGAGAAGGCTTGAATGGAGAAGAAAGAACAAAGACAAAACTGAAGACATGGAGAAAGGCTGGGCAGGGATCAAAGGAGCAGAGAAAATGGTAACTATGGGGGAGAAGATAGAACTGCTGATTCTCAGCTATGGATGGGAAGCAGCAATGAGAAAGAATCCAGATGTGGAGGCAGGAAGAGAGCAGTTGGGTTTGGTGGTCCCGAAACAAGGAAGGTTGAAAAAATGAGATCTTACACACTTAGTGCCATTAATTCTTCTCACGGCAGCTGTCCACTGTGGGAATGGAAAGCCCCAGGAAGTAAGAGCAGAGATGAAGGAAGGAGCAGAAGAGGAAGGATGAACTGAGCCGTTCTCATCAGAAGCGGGCCAGTCACAAATGGCAATGGCACAAAAGTGCTTCTACGGATACAGGAAAGATGTGCAAGACAGACAACAGAAACTGGGCCCTGAAAGGGGCGCCCCACCAGAACCTGAGGGCAAACTCCATCCTGTTCACCTAATTTGTCTTCTTATTTGCCTGTAACCAGCCAGACGTTGACAGGAAGGGAGTCAAGTCATTGGCCCTGTACTTACCACTATGTTAGCTCAAGAAAATGCAAACTTTTCCACTCATATTTTGAAAAAAAAATTATTTATTTACTTATTTAGGTTTTGCAAGACAGGGTTTCTCTGTGTAGTTCTGGCTGCCTTGGAGCTCACTCTGTAGGCAAGGCTGGTCTCAAACTACAGAGAGCCACCTGCCTCTGCCTCCCTAGTGCTGGGATTAAAGGCACATGCTACCACTGCCTGGCTAAATCTTAACATTTTAATTTAATTTTTAATTTTATTGATTTTTATTGAGCTACATTTTTCTCTGTTCCCCTCTCAGCCTCTTCCCTCCCTTCAACCATTTCCCAAGGTCCCCATGCTCCCAATTTACTCAGGAGATCTTGTCTTTTTCTACTACCCATGTAGATTAGATCTATGTATGTCTCTTTTAGAATCCTCATTATTGTCTAGGTTCTCTGGGACTGTAATTTGCAGGCTTTTTTTTTTTTGCTTTATGTTTAAAAAACACTTATGAGTGAGTACATGTGATAATTGTCTTTATGAGTTAAATCTTAACATTTTTAAAGAGGTTCTTTTTTGTTTTATGAGTATGACTATTTTATCTATCTGTGCACTTTGTGCTTGCCTGGCATCCATGGAAGATAAAAGAGGTCACTGGATTTTCTGGAGCTGGAGTTATAGGGGGTTGTGAGCTGCCATGTTGGTGCCAAGAACTGTACCTCAGTCCTTTGCAAGAGCAGCAAATGCACTGAACTGCTAAACCATCTCTCCAATCCCAAATATATATATATATATATATATGTGTGTGTGTGTGTGTGTGTAATATATACTATTTATTTATATGCAATACATATAATCTTTAAAAAACCTTAGAATTGACAAAAGAAAGGATTTCTTGTTGCTGTTTTTCTGTGTACCAGAGGCATCTAAAGGGTGCTAGAGAAATTTTAGCTAATAAACTTAGTTTTCCTTAAGTGGACAGCTATTACAGAAGAACAAATGTTTGACCCAGTTCTGGTCCATAATGATGGTTATTTTACAAGTGTGTGTGTGTGTGTGGTATTGTTTGAGACTATGTAGCCCTGGGTTGTCTCACATCCAGAGATCCACTGGCCTCTTCCTTGGAGCCTGGATTTAAAGGTGTGCACCATCATGCCTGGTATTTTCCAGTTCTGTAAGGGGAATATACACCCTTACCATATTTAACATAATCTTTGACCTTGAATCTTCTGTTCTATCCGACAATCTAGATTTTATTACAACTTGGGAATGCAGCTCGGATTGCTAAGGGTTTTATTGTTGTTGTTTTTATAGATTAAAGGCACTTTTGTTTAACTGATATGAGTCAGCTATGTGCCACCATTTAGTGGAAATTGATAGATAAAGATGATATTTATACAAATCCATGGAGAAATGTGTAATATGCCAAGTTTAAGAAAGTTATTATAGCTGGGTGGTGGCGGCATGCCTTTAATTGCAGTTCTCAAGAGGCAGAGGCAGGTGAATCTCTCTGAGTTCAAGGCCAGCCTGATCTACAAAGTGAGTTCCAGGAGAACCAGGACAGAGAAATCCATTCACAAAACAGTAACAACAAAAAAGAAGAACGTTACTATAAATGTTATGTTTCACTGAAGATATTCTAATAAAGCAATAGGACTTGATACATTGTGTGTATGCATTTTAGATAAAGTTTGTTATATCAGTTAAACCATATAAAAAGATGATTCATGCAGAAACAGGCGGATCTCTGTGAGTCCGAGGTCACCCTGGTCTACAGAGCAAGTTCCAGGACAGGCTCCAAAGCTACAGAGAGAAACCCTGTCAAAAAAAAAAAAAAAGAAAAAAAAAAGATGATTCATGATTTATAACAAGTGCCAAGACTTAGCAAATGGACCAGATCAAGCATTAATAGATTATTTTGATTGATTCTATTTTCTAAAGTTATATTAAGTAAAATCCAGGCCAACACTGGATGAAATCCTTTCTAAAGTAAGGCACAGTGAAAGCCTGGTTGGCAAGCCTCCAACATACTCTAGAGAAATATATTATGAGCCAGGAATATTGAGGAAATGGACTATTCAGCAATAGCCATAGATCTCCCATAGATTAGAAAACTGAGTGTGTTCAAGGCCATGAGGACACTCAGAACAAAATCAGGACGTTAACTCCTTGTCCTTTTGGGCTTACAGTTATCCTTGTCTTTCTGAGCAAAAGACAAATGGATACAAAGAAGAAAAACCAATCGTTCTTATTTACACATTCGCCCTGGAGCAAGTACTGCTCAGGTTTGCTCCATCTTGCCTCCCCAAGTCAGGCTAGGTCATTATGAAGAAAATGGCAGTGCTTTGGCTCAGAAAGAGTCAGGGTGGAGGGGCACAAGATGACACTGTCATCAGTGCAGGGACAGGATCACCAACCATCCCATTTGCTCAAGACTGAAGGATTTCCTGGGACAGGCAATCGTGACCACAAAAGCTGTGAACTATGAATAAGTTCTTTGAGCCTCAGGTTTCTCATCTGCTAAACTGGGTGTCAATGACGCTACCTTCTATATGACACAAGACCCATGAATCACCAACTAGTGACTTCAAAGCATTAATTAGCTACTGTGTTACTGTTCGTCTTTGCTACATCCAGTATTGTTTTCTGAGGGTTTTACTCAGTATATCAACTTTAAATCTAACAACGTGAACATTTGGAGGCTTATGATATAATTCCAGACTTCCCTATGTGCATCAGAGTGTACACTCTGAGGGTCATGCAAGCCCTAAAGCACCTAATAATAAATAGTATCTTTGTCCAGTCAAGTCAGCACAGTGGTGGTGCACGCCTTTAATCCCAGCACTCGGGAGGCAGAGACAGGTGGATCTCTGTGAGTTCGAGGTCAGCCTGGTCTGACCTCTGTCTGATCTCTGTTCGGGGTCAGCCTGGTCTGTAGAGCAAGTTCCAGGAATTCCAATGCTATTTAGAGAGACCCTGTCTCAAAAATAAATAAACCAAAAATGTGTCTTTGACCATATCCCCCAAATCTTTTTACATTCACCGTTTCTTGCCTTAAACAAACCTTACATTTTAAAATTGCCTTAAATATTGTAGTTTTGCTATATAAACACAGCAGGATTATCTGTCATATTTGAAAATTAGACACGTTTTCCCAAACATTGTATCTATTGAAAAGGCCAGATGTGGTGGTAAGTACCTTTCATCCCAGCACTGAGGAAGCAAGCCTAACATATCCAATTCCAGGCCATATAGGGCTATATAGTAAGACTCTGTCTCAAAAAAAAAAAAAGTAAAAGGTGTCATTTATTTGTGATTTGTATACTAGCTGCCTGTCCCCTTCCAAAAGACAACTTCAGAGTAAAAATAGCACAAGACAGTTAAAAATAATCAAGAAAAAATTAATTGTATGTTTTTGTTTTGTTAGGGTTTTTGTTGCTGTGAAGAGACACCATGACCACAGCAACTCTTGTAAAGGAAAGCAGTTAATTGAGAGAACTTGCTTACAGGTTCAGAGTGTCAGTCCTTTATCATCGTGGCAGGGAGCATGGTGGCAGGGAGGCAGATACGGTAGCTGAGGGTCCTACATCTTGCAGGCAACAGGAAGTTTATTGAAAGCCATACTGAGGGAAGCTTGAGCAACAGAGACCTCAAAGCCCGTACCCGCAGTGACACACTTCCTCCAACAAGGCCACACCTCCTAATAGTGCTACTCCCTTTGGGGGCCATTTTCTTTCAAACCACCATAGTGGGTTTGCTGGTTTCTTGAGACAGGATCTCTCTATATAATCTCGGCTGTCCTGGCCACTATGTAGACCAGGCCAACCTTAAACTCACAGAGATCTACCTGCCTCTGTCTCCCAAGTGCTGGAATTAAAGGCAATCACACCCTGAAAGAAAAAAAAATCTTATTATTTGAAGGGAACAATGTGAGATGACCATTTGTGTCGGCTCTGAGCTTCCTAACAACCATAGTAAAATCAGAAACAGACTTTCTCACTCTAAAATAAAAGGAAATCAAAAAGAGTATTTAGAATTCCATGTCTTCCTGTTATTGGGTTCTGAGACTGCCTTACGTAAAAGGCAGAAAGTAATGTAACCGTGTCCTGCAGCCTGAACTTCCTGGAGATGACAGCATTTAATGTAACCCTTTCTACAGACCCTTGAGAAAAAGCAAGGACAGAAGAGCAGATCCTGTTTCAGTAAGAAACAGAATTTTAGGTTTGGCTTTCTTCTCCCCAACCCTCCTGTTCCTCCACCCCTGCTTCCTGGACTTGCATTCATTCATGAATTCCTATCTCTGCTGGCTCAGTACCAGCACCACATCCAGCAGAAACGATCTTTGGATTCTAACAAAAGCCAGACCTGTTGGGGTCTAACGATCTCAACTTTGGAATTCCTCCACTGTGAGTTCAGTTATACTGGCCATCTTGGCGGGGTTCACCAGATCTTTCTGGTTTTCTCCATTTCTAGACACTCAGTAAGATTTGCACCCTCAATCGGATGTGGTGCGCATGTCTGTCATGCCAGGGCTCCAAAGACGGAAATAAGGGGCTCTTGAATGTGAGGCCAGGCTGAAAGACAGTGATACTCTATCTTCAAAATAAGAAGAAAGAGAGAGAGAAAGAAAGAAAGAAAGAAAGAAAGAAAGAAAGAAAAAATATTTGAAAACATGACATTCTATGGTCAATGAAACGTGAGCATTAGCAATATTAGTGAAATATAGAATTACCAAGTGATTATGTAAGTCTGGACATCTTTTGCCCTAACACTGTGTGGTTACCAAGGATGTTTGGCATATTGCTTACTTCTGACACATATAATTATTATGCAGCCAAATTAAAAATAGGTAAAATTGGCTTTGAAAAGGTTTTTTGAAAACACCTTTGGTGCATCAAAGGGCGTTCCTGGACGGAACTGCTTGCTCAGCTGCTACACTGCACTCGCTCAGGTATTAGGACCTGAATTTAATCCCAGAACCCACTTCTTAAACAAAAAAAGGACTGGAGAGATGACTCAGTAGTTAAGAGCACTTGGCTGCCCTTCCAGAGGTCCTGAGTTCAATTCCCAGCATCCATATGGTGGCTCACAACCATCTATAGTGGGATCTGAAGCCCTCTTCTGCTATGCAGGAAGACAGAGCAATCATATACATAAACACATGAAAGAATATTTGAAAAAAATTAAAAAGCAAAACAAAACAGAACAAAAGCCACTGGGCAGGCTGTAGAGATGGCTCAGCAGTTAAAAGAACTGGGTTCATTTTCCTCAGGACCCATAGGATGGCTCACAACCGTATGTAATTCTAGTTCCCCAGGGATCTGATGCCCTCTTCTGGCCTCCGTAGACACCAGACATTCAAGCAGGGTACAGACATACATGCAGGCAAAATATTCACTTGCATAAAATAATAAATACATAAACATATATATATTGCCGGGCGGTGGTGGCGCACGCCTTTAATCCCAGCACTCGGGAGGCAGAGGCAGGCGGATCTCTGTGAGTTCGAGACCAGCCTGGTCTACAAGAGCTAGTTCCAGGACAGGCTCCAAAACCACAGAGAAACCCTGTCTCGAAAAACCAAAAAAAATAAAAAAATAAAAAAAAAATAAACATATATATATATATATTATGTACTTATGTATATCATACGCATACATAAGTAAATCTTTAAGAATCTTTAAGAATTAAGGAGACCAGGCATAGCCATAGTTGCGGCCCCAGGAGTGGGGAGGCAGAGGCAGGCTGATCTCGAGAACATCATGTTAGCCGGGCAATCTAGCTTCCTTGGTAAGTTCCAGGCCAACGAGAAATTCTGTCTCATGAAACATCATCGTGCCAGCTGTGGAAGCGTTTAATCCCACGGGGGAGCACTCAGGAGGCAGAGGCAGGTGGATCTCTGTGAGTTCGAGGCCAGCCTGGTCTACCACAGAGACCTTGTCTCAAAACAAAAACAAAAACAAACACAAAAGAAAGAAAACCAAGGATGGCAGCATTTGAAGAATGATAGCTGAGGTTCACGTCTGGTCTCTATATACACCGGAACACACAAACACATGACATTACCACCAAAATAAAAAGGCAAGGCACAGAATAGGAAAAATATTTTAAGTCACATATATGAAAGGGTTCTCCTGACCAAAATGCATAAGTTGCTACAGCCAGTCAGAAGAGGACACATAACAAAATTTAAAAATAAGAGGCCTAGAGGTACAGTCCAGTGTTAGGGCCATGCCAGGCACCCACAGCTTGGATCTAACTCCCGATGCTGTGGGTCTTTGGGAACAATGGACCTTCTCTCAGCCCAGATTGTGTGACTCAGGCTTTTAGGGTGCTGGACATTCAACAAAAGCCAGCCGGAGACAGTGGCTCTGAGTTCATTGTCTCGCAGTGATGATTCAACACACAGAAATGTTTGGGCATAAGCAAAACAGAGCAAGCTTTGCTAAGTGCGATTTGGGGTGGGGGAAAGGTGAGAGAAACTACTCATTGCGGGGAGAAAACGCTGTTCCATTAGGGCCTTCTTAGACCCGTGGTAGAAACTGGACAAAGACGAGGTAATTTCTATAGAGACTGATTCATTCTCTGAATGAATCTGGGGCTGAGCCAGTTAGGGGGCGGCACGCTCTGCACATGGTCTCCTGGCCCACTGGGAAACAACCGAGTACAATCCACTCACCGCTCATCCAATCAGCAGTGCTGGAAGCTCCCTGTTGTCCACCTTGTAGCTCTCTTTCTTAGCTGCTGATCTTGACAGGCTGATAGCTGTTAGCCCCAGCCAGCACGCTACTACCCGACCTGCAGGTGTTGCTGATCTCCAGCCTTGTCTGGCTGCTACCTTGTTGGCTGTCAACCCAACCGTGCTCTCTGGTTTCTTGACTTTTATGCTCCAGCTGGTAAATTTCACTATGGGTTCTTTCTGTTACTATGCACAGAAGCCAACATCAGCCTCACCAATGCCACACAAGAAAGAAAGGAAAGAAAGGAAGGAAGGAAGGAAGGAAGGAAGGAAGGAAGGAAGGAAGGAAGGAAGGAAGGAAGGAAGGAAGAAGGGAGGGAGGGAGGGAGGGAGGGAGATAAAGAGGATTTAAATGAGTATTTCTCCAAAGAAGAGACAGAGACAATAAACACATGGAAAGATGCCCACGTCACGTCATCAGTGGACGAGAAAGGCAATTCTAACCTGCACCACACCTACTGAGTCAGCGACAATGAAAAGGACAGACAGATGGCACTATGGAACCCTTCACCACTGGTAGGGATGTAAAATGGCCCAGTCCCACAAAAGACACTTTGCCAATTCTCAAAAACTGTTAAACACAGAATTATCTTGCAACTTAGCAACTTCATTCCTAGCTACATGCTCCAGAAAATTAAAAACACAAATCCACACAAAATATATACATATGTGTTAATGAGCTGCATTATTTACAATACCCCCAAGCAGAAACAACTCAAATGTCTATCCATCAACACACAGATAAATACAGTGTGGTATGTTGGTACAATGGGATGTTATGCAGCAACAAAGAGGAATGAAGTTCTTATATATACTATATCATGAATGAGTCTTTAATGTGGGATTAGTGAAGATCTTTTCTCATTCTGTAGGCTGCCCTTTTGTCTTGTTGTCTGTGTCCTTCGTTTTACAGAAGCTTCTCAGTTTCAGGGGGTTTCATTTATTAATTGTATGCTACTGGTTTTATATTTAGGAAGTAGTCTCCTGTGCCAATGCGTTCAAGGGTACTTCCCATTTTCTTTTCTATGAGGTTCAGTATGGTTGGTTTTATGTTGAGATCTTGGATCCATTCAGACTTGAAAAACCATATTGAATGAAGTAACCCAGACCCAGAAAGATAAATATCATATGTACTCACTCATAAGTGACTTTTAGACATAAAGCAAAGAAAAACCAGCCTACAATCCACAATCCCAGAGAACATAGACAACAATGAGGACCCTAAGAGAGACATACATGAATCTACATAGAAAGGAGAAAAAGGTAGATCTCCTGAGTAAATTGGGAGCACGGGGATCACAGGAGAGGGTAGAAGGGGAGAGGGAGGAAGGGAGGGGAGTGGGGAAAAATGTATAATGCAATAAAAATATAAATAAATAAATACAATAATGTGGTATATGAGAGCCGTCCAGAACAGGTAAATGCACGGACAAAAGCACATTAGTGGTCACCAAGAATTAATATGCAGGGGGGATCCTGCTAATAACTACAGGGCTCCTTCTGAGGTGATTAGAATATCATGGACTTAGCGCGGGTGATAAACTAGATTGTACAACATGTAACCATAACAAAACCCATGCCATTGTGTACCTTAAAGTGTCACATTGTGACAGCATATAAATGATTTCCATATGAGATTTTCTCAAAGAATCCCCAAGACTGATTGGAGACCAGGCTCAGTGGTAGAGCATTTCCATAGCATGTACAAGGTGCCTGGGTCTGACACTCAGCAGGAGAGACGGCTAAATGCATCAAATACTTGCTATACAAGTGTAAGGGCTTGGATTTAAGTCCCCAGCTCTGGCTGAAAGGGTGAGTATCGTAATGTGTGCCTGTAATCCACAGACTGAGGTGGGGACAGAGTGAAGGATCCAGCCAGCTTCAGTTTCCACCAACGACTCTGCCTCAAAATTAAGGTCAACACCTATAGAGGAAGACAGCTGACCTTGACCAACCTGACCTCTGGCTTCCACAACACAACACACATGCACACAAGACACACTCACACACCACACACTCACATACCACACAACACATACTCATACAACACACACTCACACAACACACACTCACATGTACCCACACTCACACAACACTCACACAATACACATACACGTGTACACACTCACACAACACACACTCACATGTACACACACTCACACAACAAACACACAATACACATACACGTGTACACACTCACACAACACACATACACGTGTACACGCTCACATAACACACTCACACAACACACACTCACACAGCACATGCTCACACATCACACAGTCACACAGCACACACACAACACACACTCACACAACACACATACACGTGTACACACACAACACATACACATGTACACACTCACACAACACAATATACATGTACACACATTCACACAACACACGTACACATATATACACACACACTCACACACAACATCCATACTTTAATGGTGGGCTGAGGCAAAGATCAAGTATACAAAGTCATCCATAGCTACAGAGCAAGACCTTGTCTCAAAATGCTAAAAACAGGCTGGAGACACCACTCAGCTATTAAGAGCACTGGCTGCTCTTCCAAAGGACCCAGGTTCAATTCCCAGCACCCACAGGGTAGTTCACAACCATCTGTAACTCCAGCCCAGGGGATCCTACACCCTCACAAAGACATACATGCAGGCAAAACACCAACACACATAAAAAAATAAAATGAAAAATATTTTAATTCTAAAAACAAAACAAAAATTTTAATTCTAAAAACAATATTCAAAAATGAATTCAGAAACAGAGCAGAACCTCATCAGCCTAGTTCGCAGAGTGACCTCAAGTAACAAAACTCCTTCAACTTCAGCTGTGTAATTGAAGACTCCTTCTTATAATTTTAACATTTTATTATTTTGGGAGTTGAAGAATAGGTATATGTGTGGGTATGAGTCAGAGTTGGGTCTTTCCTCCCATCACACGGGTTCTGGGAATTGAACTCAGGTCGTCAGGCTTGACAGCAGATGCCTTTATGCATCTTGTCAGCCTTTATGCAACTCTCTGTTGCAAAATATGTATTTACACTGTAGAGACGTGTCTCTGCCTAAGGTGCCTTCTGATTGGGTTAATCAACAGCTAAATGGCCAATAGCTAGGCAGGAGAGAATAGGCGGGACTTTGGGGAGAGAGAGACAGAGAAAGAGAGAGAGAGAGAGAGAGAGAGAGAGAGAGAGAGAGAGAGAGAAAGTTGAATGTGCTGTACTGAGAAGAGGTAACCGAACCACATAGCAGAATGCAGATTAAAATATACGGGTATAATTAAGTTATAAAAACTAGTTGGGAAAAAGTCTAAGCTAGGACAAACGTTCATAACAATAAGTCTCTGGGTCATTATTTGTGGGCTGGCGGTTCATAGTCCAATAAGAAAGCTTGCCACAGCTCTCTTAAACAAAACAAATCTGTATAGATCCCAAAGCTCATTTAAATTATTTCCATTATTATCTTACTTGAGGATACACAAATATAAGTTTCAGTTTAAGGTTCATGGGTTTATACATACAAACCACCATATAGACAAAATAAGGTTGCAAATTAAGCATATTCAAAACTACAAAAAAGCCAAGTTATCAACATTAAATTGACAAGGAGATGATGCTGTTTCCTGACACTGTACCATGCTTGGGTAGACTCCGACAGCTGTGACACAGGCTCTCCTCTCGTTCCTGGCACTTCAAGTGCATCTCAGAAATCTAGGACCAGAAGCTTCTGCTCTACGTTAACACAGAAGCAAACCCCTGAACTAGAAGCAAAGAAACACGTCAGGACTTGCTCGTAAAGGTTATCCAGAATATATTTATAACGGGTTTTTTCCTTGCCAAAATAAGGCAGCTCGTATTTTTGTTCTCTAGCAAAATTTCATGTCTCTCAGTACCCTACAGCATTTCCTTTACCCTAGATGTACATCAGACCATCTCCAACATCCACAGCATCCACAAACAACGAAAGGACACATTACTACCGATCTAGTTTGGTGAATTACAGAATTTAGGAGGAAGAGTGACTCAAAGGCCCAGCGTGCATGGGAACTGAGGAAGGCTGCCCTTCTCCCTTCTCCCTGCCCAACCTGCAGGAGGCTCCTCAGAAGAGGGTCTCCTCCAACGATTTACATAACCTTGGAGAAGGGCCTTCCGAACCTTGAAAGAGTTTCTTGGGCCTTCTCAGCTTCCATAGTTTCCTGAGGAGTGGCCCTTTCCAGGAGGGAATGCTTCAGCCAGAAGAAAGAGCTCCAACCATAAGAACGTTTGCTGAAACGCATTTGCTGACGGGTGTCCCCGTTGGAGAAACGTTGCTACAGTTTGTACCACCAGCATCCAAATCAGGTAGGCGGGCTTGTTAAAACACAAAGTTCTGCCCCCTCCCCTTCAGAGCTTTTAATTCAGTAGGTCCAAGATAAGGCAAGAATTGGCCTTTGTAGCAGTTCCCTGGCTTCTACAGACTTCCACTGCTACAGAGCCACTGCCCTCTAGCTTTCAATTGTGTGCTCTCTCTCCCTCCCTCCCTCCTTCCCTCCCTCCCTTTCTCCCTCCCTCCCATGGACAAACTCTAATGCGCCTTTCTTAGATTCTCTTGCAGAGCGTGCCCAGAGGTGGTACGGGGAAATTCTCATTAATAAACCTCCCTGGTCCATTCACCTCTAGTCAAAGGTTTCTATAGCAACCCACGTTCCTGCGCAAGGCTCGGGCCACATTTCACCCACGGCAGCTAGATGAGTGGAAAATAAGTAACCCCTTGTGATCAACCAAGAAAATGAGAACTAATCAAAGGCCAGCACCAGGCCTGACTGGAATTAATTCCCTGCGATTTGGGTCCATGGAACACCAGACACCCAACCAGAGATGGCTTGAGGTTCAAAGCAACATTTTCACGACACTGTTCTCATGGTTGCTGCTCCTTGCAGGAGGGTATTTTTCCTTCTTTCTTTTTAATTGCCTCATACTCTCTCTGAGAGGCCACATAGGCTGTGGCGAGACTATGACCTCTGAGACCATATTTTGAATAGTAATTCTGTCACTTGCTAGTTGCCATGGTCTTGGGTAGTTATTTAACCTTCGAGACTTCCTCATTGGTTTGCTAGAAACAGCAGCTCCAGCCTGGATCCTGAAAACTAACCAATACACAGAAACGACTTTTAAGTGTTTATCATAGAAAGACCAGAAATCGTTCCCACAAATGAAGAGGGAACCGAAGTAGAAGCCCCTGCCACCCTTCTGGCGGAGGACAAAGGCAAGTGGCCAGAATCACCTGAAGACCCTGGGTCTCTGGAGCCCAGTGTGGTAGGTACTCTGCAAAGAGCCTGGAAGAGGGTGTGACCTCTGATTTCCCCACCACCCGCCCACACACGCCCCACACTCATACATACATACACATACATACTTATATACACACATACATATATATACACGTAGATACATATGCATGGACACACACATATATACATACGTACACATGTTCACATATACATGCATGCACATGTACACACATTCATACACACACATACGTGCACACCCTTCCAACTGTATATCCTCGAGTCACGCCCTATGGATTGGCTCCCCTGTGCCACAGCTTAGGGGCGACATACATTTGAGGATGAGAACCCCAGAGCGAGCCCAGAGCTGCTAGGACACGCTCCTGTGAGAATTCTGGTCTGCCGCAGAAGGTATATTTTATACTGATGCTCCCTCGCCTTTTCCTCAGAGCCCTCGACAGCTCATTCCTCACGGCCCCTCTTTGTCCTCCCCTCTCGTCATGCGGTTCTTTCCTCCCATTTCCTCGCCCACACTCAGCAGCAGACAGCAAGTTGGCTGGCCTCCCAATCAAAGACAAGGCACTCGTGAAATCCTGGGGAAGGGGTTGTACCACTGTGCTGCCGAGTGCCTGTCTCCACACGCTGGGTCACACAGGCAGGTCCACAAGTCAGTGTGGCACCCACCCAACAATTCAACAGGATGTACCGGCTCCTAATACCGCACTCTCTCTGTGTCCTGACCCATTAGTTGGCCTGTTAGAACTGTGTAGTTTCCCCCAGAGTCCCTCTTTCCAACACTCCAACACTCGGGGATGGGACAAGGGAAAGGACAGGTGACTTTGGAGTCCTCTCTCTCCACGGTCATCCTGCGGCACCTGTACTGTTTGCATTGGCCTATGGCTGGTTCCTGGACACCTCTGCCCACCTGTGCTTCATTCAGCCACAGCAAACAGCTCAAAATTCTGACAACCTGGTCCGGAATGATTTTCTGCTCACAACTGAGACCCTTCAGGAACAAAAGACCCCACGTCTTATCATTAAAAGCAGTTCAGGGAATATGGTCTAACTCAATCCTGCTTACAAATAAGTTATTTGTAAATTCAAACAAACCAGAATTGCATAAGGACAATTAAGGGAAGAAAAACTGTTTTATCACACATGGTCTGTGTGAAATATTGTACCAATTTGTACTGCAGGGCGTATAAAAGAATCTTTTCTGTCAATATGTCTTTAACAAATGGAACCCAGATGTGAACTTGAGTCCATGCCTGCTCGACCTAGGCTGGTTGTATGAAGCCGCACTAACACACAGTTGGCTAAATACTCCATTGATTGCTTTATTATTTCAGGTTTGATGTAAACAGGGCAGAGTTTAGATGGGATGTATGTGTGTATATCTGTGTGTGTATGTGTGTGTATGTATGCATGTGTATGTGTGTATCTGTGTATGTATATATGTATGTGGGTGCATATCTGTGTGTTTATGTGTGTGTATGTATGCATGTGTGTGTATGTGTGTATGTATCTGTGTGTGTATGTATGCATTATGTGTGTATGTATCTCTGTGTGTATGTATGTATGCATGTGTGTGTATATATCTATGTGTGCGTATCTGTGTGTGTGTAGGCCACAGGACAGTCTTGAATGTCATTTATTCCTCCGGTACAGACACCTTTTTTTATTTCAAGATAAGGTCTCTGGTGCTGAGCTTGCCAAGTAGGCTGGATTTTCAGGCAGTCACAGGGACCCGTGTGCCTCTGCTTCCCCAGCCCTGGGATTACAAGCCTGTACGCTTGCTGGCAAGGACTCTCCCAGCTGGGCCATCTCGACAACCTCCGTGTTAGACCCTCTCGCCAGCCTTGCCCTGACAGTGCTCATCACCTCATCACTGTGTGGCCCAGCATCTCTGGGAAACTGGCTGGAAATTCATGTTCTCAGTTTCGGTTCCACGCTCTGCGCTGAAGCGGAGGCCCTGGGAGACAGAGCTGAGCCATGTGGGATTAACAAGACTTTCACATGTTTCTGCCGCATTCCACACTTCGTGACCCACAGCCTGTGATGTCAACATGAGTACGCCCTTCCTTCTGTGTTTTAACAAGCCCTGCGGGTGATTATGGCGTGTGCGTTGTGTAAGAGTCACTGGGCTGTGGAAAGCCGCTCTGATTCACACGAAGTAGATTATCAGTTCTTCCCACCCTAAACGTCTGAATTTTGGGTTTAGATCTCAGACCTCCTCACCATCTGGAATCTTCCAGCCTCGGGTACCGATTTATTAAGTACTCTCCGTTCAGGAAGGCTTTGCCTTTCGTTGAGGATGATTTACAATAAGGACGACAATGGGAATTGCAACACAGCTAGCATCGTCCTGCCGGAACGAACCGGTTCCCCTCTACAAAACTGTCATTTTCCATTCCAGGGAAAGGAAGGTTATGTACCTGTTCCAAGCACGCTACCCTCTGCTAGTAAATGTGTCTTTTCTGTAATTGCCTGAGCGTGTACAAACGCCCTTCTGTGCCCACTAAGAAATAGCAGGGCCCGACATGGGAATGAAACTCTATTTCCTTGTTCCTTTTTTTCTACCCTGTAAAAGCCCTTCATCCCTTCCAAGAAGAGAGGAGTCTTGGCAAAGAGGGAGGCTTTTTCCTCCAGGGTGACAAAAAGCACTTTCTCTCCTCTCTTTTGTTGTGCTGTTAGATTTGAAACCCTTTGCCCTGAGAACAATACACCACAGTTACTTTATTCTCCAGCTCTCCACTGGGCTTTCTCCCACCCTTTGGATAATGGGCCGCCATTTTAACAGCAGAGAACAGGTGGATCCGGTGATGGTGAGTCAGCCAGGCCCATAAGCGCTAGGCTCTTAGCTGGGCCGCTCTGAGAGGCTCAATTTAAAGGAAGCGGCCTGGCACTCCAGTTAAGGCCCGGCGAGCAGGAAATGGACTCCCACATCAACAGAATGCTAACCACCCTAGCGGGCATGCAACCCTGTAGGTAATTTGGAAAATTTAGGAAGTCGGTGAAGATGAATAAATAAGAGGCCAGCCAATTTCCTTTTTTCGTTTTTATGAAGACGGTGACTGTAGGCCACAATCTTCCTCCCGTCGCTAATGAATGAAACCGGGGGGTGCGGGGCTTTTAAATTTGTGGGAGTGCTAAATAATCCATAACTGGATGCATGTGGGGGCGTGAGGAACGCACATCCTCCTGTGGGACGGGATGAAGGCTGGCAGGTTGCGTATAGCCTTCTCTCCAAACAGTCAGAAGCCTTGATGGGGAGAGAGGCTTCCCTGGCTCTAACCAGAGACATTGTATATCTTTAAACATTGCTTCCTGTGACCTAAAACCAGCCATAACTCCCTAGCCTCGAGTGAAATGAAGGTTTGCTAGTTATCCTGATAATTGGATCGTTCTAGACGGCCAATCTGGGCAAATCATGCCCCAAAGTTAATGTTTCCCTGCTAATTAGCTGATGTCTGTCTACATGCAGCCTTCGGAGTAACCGAGTAACTGTCCAGTGGGCAACTTGATGGACGGAGCTGCGGCACCTTGGGGTGGGGGTGGGGCTCTCCCCTCCCAGGCTCCATCTGTTACTACTTACACTTCCCATCTCTCTGTCAGGGCTACGAAGAAGCAGAAGATAGACCTCTGAGCCCCTGGCTTTAGAGAATCTGTTTGGAATGTTGCAAGCCTGGCTTTCTTTTTCACCGACTCTCATCTTGACTGACTTCACACACCCCACCCGAAGTGCTCACCTTTAAGAGGATACAAGTAGGGTAATAACTAAACTTTTCTGTTTCCAACACGCCAGGTTTGATCCTTTGTTCTACTCCACTGCCACCCGGCCACTGGAAGTCACACAACTGTCCTCACGTGATTCGCCAAAGTCATAGTCTAAAAGTCAAGGATTACCTAGAACTGATGTCTCCCGTGTCCCCTGCTCTGAGACTAAGCTGAACTATTTTACAAGAATCAAATAATTGGCCCAGTGCGGTGGCCATGTCTATAAAGCCAGTACTCGGGAGGCTGAAACAAGGGAACTATTGCATTATATACTTAGTGTTGAGATGGAAGCCACACCCCAGCCCTTGGCATCCTTATATCTAAAGAGTCTGGAATGTTCTGATGGAAATTTCATCTCAAGCCCTCCTCCCTTGGAGTTGCCTCAGTCCAGACTCCGCCCCTGAGAAAGCCTGCCAACTGAGGACCCCTCCCCAGAGATGTTCAAGACCACTCCCACAGGGGGATTTAAACTGCCCCCCAGAGAACAAACCCGTGATTTTCCGGTCTTCCTTTCCTGTCTCCTCTCTGGGGTCTGGAAAGTCATCTGGGAGTGTTTGTATTCATTAAACCTGGGCTTTTTTTTTTAATTCGGTTTGATTTGGTCTGATTTGGATTATTTCATCGGCAGAAAGGCTTATGGAGATGCAGAAACTTTTCGAGTTCTAGGCCAGGGTGAGACCCTGTCTAAACAAAGAAACAAAAAGAATGGAATGCCAAAGAAGAGAACCCAGAAATTCCTCTGTAGCAAGATAAGGAGAGAGACAGACTGGCGTCTAGGGTAGGCAGCTGCCTTTTTAAGCCTTACGTCTCTAGTTACTCCATAGCTAGACATGGTGGCAGAATCTTAGCCGTTGGGAAGCAGAGCCAGGAACAGTTTTAACACCGACTGGATTGCATAGCAAGACTTTCTTAAGAAAAACCCCAAGGGTTAGAGGTACGGCTCAAAGATTGGGGCACTTGTCTAGCAGGTGGCAAGGCTTTGAGGTTCAATCCCCAGGACCAAAATACAATAAGTAAACCAACTCCCTAAGGAAGACATTCACTCTGCCCTCCTGCCTCCTGTCACCCATGACAGAATGAGCCTTTCTGCCTTCCCCAGATGACGGAAAGGATGACGGCACCTGCAGAACTTCGCAGAGTCCAAGACGATGCTTACCCCTCTTAACTTGTGTGGGGCCAAACCTGGGGAAATACTTCTAGCTAGAGCACAGGAAAGCAGCATCCTTCAGGGCAACAGGCAGGTGAGTGGTGTAGGAGGAGCCATAGGAAGTGGTGAGCAGGCCCCGCCCTCCTTCCATAGTTAGGCTTGAGAACTGGAACTAATGGCTACTCCAACAGGTCATTTAGAATGGATTTAGTTGCAAGAAACAGAGGTGGGATGAAGGGGTTAGGGGGTGGAGGGCAGGACTCTGATAAAGGAAGTGAGGGGTTTGATTCAGCAAGGCAAGTGTACAGTCAGGAGTCTGCGACTCTGAGACCATGATTGGATCTTCAAAGGTCTTTGGAAGGAAATGTCCAAGACTTATGATCTCACCTAAGAAAACTCAAAATGCCATTTCAGTAACAGTTGTAAAGTCATGCAAATCACACAGATTTAAGGGAGAAAGGAGTAGACCCCACTGCCTTTCTCTTTTCTTTTTAATTTGGTTTTTCAAGACAGGGTTTCTCTGCATCGCCCTGGCTATCCTGGGACTCACTCCAGAGATCAGACTGACCTTGAACTCAGAGATCTACCTACCTCTGCCTCCTGAGTGCCAGGATTAAAGGCATGCACTACTAGACCACATTTCTTGATGGAGAGGGCAACAGACATGTACAGGAAAGGCCGAACCTTTGGAGCACGTGAAATGACCAACTCCTAATAAGGCCCAGCTTACTACAACTGCCGTGTGCTCCTACAGCCAAATTCTTGGTCTCTGAGACTCCGCAGAGCGTTCTGTTCCTGTCTCATCCATCACTCTTTGTGACCGCTTATTGCATAAATCAACGTCTGTGGTTTTATTTAGAACATTCTATATTCTGTGAAGGCTCTTCCCAGCTTTCCTGTGGAGCCTGGCCCAAATCCCCGCTGGGTTCAATGTCCTCCACAGGTCTTCTGTTCCAGCTGGGCTTTTCTCATGGGGCTCATCTCACTGGGTACCTAATGTACCATCCAAGAGCATGGTGCTAGGAAAAAGAACAAAGCGGGCCAATCATTGGCTCCTTCTGTAATGGTCTGCTCTGTCCCTTTAAAAGACAAGCCACGCCCACTCCCTCCCCTGTCTGTGGAGGCAAGCTGAAGTTCAGCTTCCAGCCTGAGTCCTTTCTTTTTCTGTTTCTCAAAGAGGGAGCTTCTGTCTCTCCCTTCTCCTCACTTCTCCCCTTCCCACTTTTCTGTTTCTCTCTGTGTGTGTCTCTGTCTCTCTCTCCTCTTCTCCCTTTCTCCCCTTTCCCCTCCATAACCCACTAAATAAATATCCAGCCTCACCCTGCATGGCATCCCTATCCTTCTGTCTCTCACCGGTCATGGCTGTGGCTCCTCGTAAAATGTGCTGTTCTCGGTCTCTCTCACCACCACACGGCTCCCTGCCCAGGACTGGCTGCCTTCGTGGCCTGCTGTGGTCTCCAGACCCGCTGCCCACTGCCACCCCTCAGAGACCTGCAGCGTTTCTACCACTGAGCCCCTCGGGAAACCGCAGCGTCTTATTTTTACCATTACAGGACACCTTGGCACACCTTGCCAACAGGACAAAACATCTGGCCAGTGTCCCATGTTCCCCATCCTCCATGAGCATCTTTGGGAGGAGGGTCAGCTACCAATCAGACTGCAGCCTCTTCCTTCTTTTGGCTGTTTAACAATCTTATTATTTTTCCTTTGAAAGCTGCCATCCCAGAAGAGAAAATCTGTTCCCTCCTTAATTCTGTTTTCACAATGTGAGTTTCATAAATGGATTGCCCTGCTCTCTCAGCCTTGGCTCTGAGCATTAGTCCTCGAGTCAAAAATCAAAAATTAGCCCACAGAACCGTCATCTGCACTGAGTTTGGCTTTGACGTTCAGATGTGAATGCATGCCCAGTGAGGATCAGGCTGGTTTCCTTACCAAGGCCTGGAGAAACTGACAATTGACCTCTCCCCTGATGGAGATGCACCCCTCCTTCTGTGATAGTCAACCTTTCTCACTTGACTAGAATCAGAAATGTACCTGGGTGGGTGGATTCTGGAGACACACTTCTGGCGTGTTTGTAAGGGAGTTCTTGAGAGGTTGAGATGAGGGAACACCCACCCTGGATGAGGGCTGCAACATCTTCTCCAGTCTGAGCAACCAGGGAAAAGGTGGTGGTGGGCGGGGCACCAGCTTTCATCTCTCTGACTATAGACACATTGTAACCAGTCACCTCCATTCCAGCTACACCCCTTCCCTGCCATTATGGACCTCTCTCTCTCTCTCTCTCTCCTTTCCCCCTCTCCTCCCTCCCTCTCTCTCTTCTCCCTCCCTCCTTCCCTCTCTCCTCCCCCTTCTCTCTCCTCCCTCTCTCTCTGTCTCTCCTCTCTCTCTCTCCTCCTTCTCTTCCTCCTCTCTCTCCTCTCTCTCTGTAGCCCTGGCTGTCCTGGAACTAGCTACGTAAACCAGGCTGTCCTTGAACTCACAGAGCTCCACCTGCCTCTGCCTCCCAAATGTTGGGATCAAAGCTGTGCGCCACCACACCCAACTATACTCTACTCTCAAACCATAAACCAGAACATACCTTTCTCCATGACATTGCTTTTAGCAAGGTGATTGGCAAGCCAAGGGCCAGTGGCCAAACCCTTCATGAGCATCACTAAGGAAAATACTACAGTCACCCTGTTCCCAGTGAAGAAAACAGATGGTAGCTTCTCCCACTCCCTCCAGATCATGGCAAGCAGAATATATTTGGAGATGATATCCTCAGTGTCTGTGTTGCCTGGAGAAAGAAAATAGATTGCAAAGTAGGGTCATCCTTTAAGGGGGTCCTTTAAGGGGTCCGTGTGGCTATATCTTGAGGCCATTCTGAGTGTGAGTACTGTAAAAGATACCTCCCACTCTTCCGTGAATTTACCCCATAGAAGTCGCTGGAAGCATCAATATACTGAGGTAAATCCTGTAGAACTCCAGTTGGGAAGCATAGGAGGGATGGAAGTAGATACGGACATCAGGCTGTGTCCCGTCCTTCCACAGAGGTCCGATGGGAGATGATGAAGAGGTAGAAACACTTGTCTGTGAAAAGACATTGGCGCTCACTCACTCCCAGGGCATGTTTCTAAGGTCACACACGCCCCCTCATCCATCAGCCTCCATGCCCCAACACACGGTTTACACACTGGGAAGCTCGAGGGGAGGGGCAGTGTGATGACGCAAGCAGCTGCCAGCAGAGTGCACGGCTATTACGCGGCTGTCTGGACTTCTCCCCCGTGAGTTACTATGAAGCAGATGGCCAGAGCTCACAAAACCACCCACCAACAGGGTCTTCTCAACCCTTTTTTCCCCCCAAAACCACTATACATGCCAAATGGGTGTGTTGATTGGCAAGCGATTTCCAGGCTATTATATAACAACCGGCTGGCTCTTGAACCCAGTTTAAACAGACCCCCTTGGAAATTGTTAGAAAAAGGCTTCCAAGAAGTGAAGGCAGGAGCAAACCTTCCAGAAACAGCACCAGCCAGGTGCAGGGAACTCAGTGATTTCCTTCCTGACAGTGAGGAACTTCCTTCCCCTGAGCAATCTCTTAGGCATCATCAGAAGATGATGAAGGAGAGGTGGGCAACAGGCTAGAGTTGAACCCCAGCTTTAGGGAAGAGCTCGAAGGGGCTGGGAGTTAGCTGCAGGGGTGGCCAGGCTTCCACACCCACTCCACAATTTATGTGGGCTCTGGGCACCAGAATCGCAATCTTCACACTTGCGTAGCCAAAGCTTTAACCCCTGAGCCATGCCCCTAGACCCTCTCCTTTTCGGTGCCCCCCTTGCCCAAAACAAACAAACAGATGTGATGGTAAGGCATCGTTCTGTGTAACTGAAGAATCAGAAGAATCATAGCTCTCGGGTAATTGCATTTCCCCAATTTTGATAACTATCATTATTCTATCATTATAGAATGCTTAAGCAGAACTCTGTGCTTAGCGCTACTCAGAACGCTTTCTGTGCATAAATGCAGCCAGCTGTGACTGCCATGTGAAGGTGACATCATTCCTAATACTGTTTTATGGAGAAGACATAGGCAAGAGAGTGAATACCCCGGCCAAGGTCAGAGCATCTCACTGACAGCCAAGGACAAGGGAAACACAAAGACTCTTCTTGGAAGAAACATGGCTACCGCACAGGAGAAGGCAGGGGCGTGGTCCCTATGAAGACCGGCACTAAGCCCTCAGCTAGAGCTGCAGAGAGAAGTCCGAAGCAACCAAGCCTGGGGAGCAGGACTTGAGCTGAAAAGAGAGAGCTTCGGTGTATTGCAGGAGACTCGGAGCCTCCGGGAAGCGAGTTTCATTTAAAGCGCAAATGTCTGGGTGGGAGAGACGGCTTGGTGGTTAGAGAAAAGGCTGTTCTTACCAAGGACCCAGGTTTGCTTCCCAACTCCTGTGATACCTCACAACCATCCATGTCTCCAGTTCCGGGCAGATGGGGGTGGGGGAAGGGGGAAGAGAAGTCTGGAGTTTAGAGAATGCCTTAGCAGTTAAGAGTACTGGCTACTCTTCCAGAGGACCCAGGTTCAATTCCCAGCACCCACATGGCAGCTCACAACTGTCTGTACCTCCAGTTCCAGGAGCTCTGATACCCTTACACAGACATGCTGCAGACAAAACAGCAATGCACATGAAATAAAAATACATAAATCAATTTTAAAAAAGAAAAGATGCACATACAAAATACATTTATGCAAAAATACATTGATGTATACATCTTCATTTGTAGAAACTGCTCCGTTCTCAGCTTGACTCCAATCGCACACAAAATCATTTTGATCACTGGGTGTAGATCAGATTAATCGGGTTGCAAGTTTTATTTAATACCAGCAACAAACTGTATAAAAGCAAAGTAGGGTTTTTTTTTTTTTCCCTGACTATTCTGCAGCAAAGCTTTCTGTTCTTCCAGAGGTCCTGAGTTCAATTCCCAACAACCACATGGTGGCTCACAACCATCTCTGTACTGAGATCTGGTGCCCTCTTCTGGCCTGCAGGGATACATGTAGTCAGAATTGTATATATAATAAACAAATAATTCTTTAAAAAGAAGAGGAGGAAGCAAAGATGAATGACCCGTTCAAGGCTCTGGCATTGTCACAAAATGCCACCTCCCAGTTATAACTTGTGAGTTAACCAAACCACAGAGTGTGTCCTGAATCAAGAGACTGTCACTAGTGAAGCAAAGCAGAGAAGCGGCCTCCATACAAAACTCAGTCACATTCTTGCTTCTAAAGAAAACCTTTTCAGCCATCCTGGCTTAAGGGAACCTGTGGTTTAACTGTTTTTAGGACAATGCCAAGCAAACCTCTTCATGCCACAGGTCAAATCACTGTCAAAATCTGAAGGACAGTACCAAGCATTTGTGTTTTATTGTTTGTATTTGTTCTATTTGCAGCATATTTTATTGCTCCCCCTGATTCTGTCATGTCCTAGGAAATCACTTCTCTGAGAAAATAATATTTTTCATACAAGCAATATAATATCACAAACCTAAAAGCAGATCATGGGGGGAGGGGGAATCAGTAAACCGAGCCTCTAAACTGACTGAGTTTTAGCATCAGGATTAACTTACTATTGTCAGCGACAATACTAAAGTAACATAAACTATAGGCAGCAGGGTTTCATTGGAGGGAACTGAATCCATTTTCCATGACCGAAAAATTGACCATCACATTTTGGAATCAGTGGGGAAATGGCAGTGGGAAATTAGGAGGGGGAAGTCACTCTTGTTAAAGGGCGACACCTACTGGTAGGATCATGCACTGCAGCTCAGTTCTACTAGACATTTATGAGCCCAGAAATCACAATGCACAAGCATGGTTGGAATGAGTTTTGTTCCTTAGCATCCTAAACCCTATCCCAACGTGAATGAACTCCCAAATAAGAGATTCCAGATTCTAACACAGAAACAAAAGTTGACTGCCGCGCACCGCGCCCCTGTGACTGCGGCTCTGTGAGCTGGCACCCAGTTGGCTAGCTTCGGGCAAGGAGGCTGGAGGTTAAAATACACAGACACAGACAGAGAGACAGCGACATGAGTCATCCTTGAATTCCCCAAAAATGTCCCCTTTATTGTGTTCAGGGGCAGATTATATAGAGATAGCCAAGCCCCAGCCAAACCCACCAGAAACCACTCTCCTGCCATCAGGAACTCCTGAAGGTCTTGTGCTCAGAGCAGCTGTAGGCACTCGGATCAGGGGATTACAAGAAATTCAGGATTTGGGGTCTCACTGCTCCCAACAGCTGACAAGCTCTCCACTCCCTAACAACAATGGGCTCAGCCCATTAAACAGGATCACCAATGATTCTGAATCTCAAGACAATGGTGTCCCGGCCAAGCCGCAAGTGTTATTTCTACTATATCCCTCTCCCCGCCTCCTTCGATGCCGCTCCCCCACATTCCTGCTTCTAGCCTATACCTCGTCATGCTCTCTGCAAAGTCTTCCAGCTACCCACGATTCTTCCAATAAACTGCTTCTCCATTTAAAGTAACCGAGTAAATTTCTGTTGGGTAGAACCAGCAACTCTAGCTGGAACACAGTCAAACATTTGTGTAGCTGTCTGGCATTGGGTTACACCACCCGTCTGGGCTGGTCCTCCCCCAGAAATACTTCACGTAGTGAAAAATTGCCTGAAAGAAGAAGAAAAACAAAAACAAACAAACAAAAAACCCTAACCTGTCCGTCCAAGTCACACAACTCGCTTGGCAGAGGCAGGCTACAAACTCAACCAGTCTGATGCTATAATTGAGTCTGTCAAAAAAATTTACTGTTCATAAAGTTTGTTTTTAAAGCTAGGACATTTGAAAGCTTGAGAACCCCAAAGTCTCTGAGCACGCACTGCTGGTGCCAGCAGAGAGAACAGGCCAGCAACGGTGGGAGGACACGGTAGTGCCGAGGCGACACTGGAAGCCGTTTTACCGTGAAGCTAGAGAAACTCACGTGGTTTTCACCAGCAATGGTCTGTTCTCGGACTGCGTTTTGTGTATGAACGTGGAATTGGGTTGGAATCATCACCTGTGGGGAGAAAGCCAGGATCCACCCTTGGATGAAACCAGGCATGGATCAGGTTAGAGACTCAAGATGCAGGTTTGAAGCTCAAGCAGATGCAGACCTGCAGACTGTGGACTTAATTTAATCACTTGGTTGCTTGTTTGTTCATTTAGTTATTTGGGTTTTGAAGACTGACCTCTGTTTATTTTATGTGTGAGGGTGTTTTGCCTGCATGTATGTCTGCACACCACAGGCCCTGGATCCTCTAGAACTGGAGTCTGACAGTTGTGAGCTGCCATGCGGGTTCTAAAAATGAAACCCCAGTGTTCTACAAGAGAAGCCAGGGCTCTCAGTCCCCCCTTCCACCTCCCTCCGCCCTTATTTGACTTTTGTTATTTGTCTTTTGATACAAGGTCTTGGGTAGCTTAAGCTAGCTTCACACCCTCTTTGTAGCTGAGGTTGGCCATGAACTCCTGACTTTTCTTCCTCAAATGTCCCAATTGCTGGGATTGCAGGCATGTGCCACCGTGTCCATCTTCTTCAGAAGGTGGCTTTTAAAAGCACAAATAGGCCGGGCGGTGGTGGTGCACGCCTTTAACCCCAGCACTTGGTAGGCAGGGGCAGGCGAATCTCTGTGAATTCGAGGCCAGCCTGGTTGGTCTACAGAGTGAGTTCCAGGGAAGCCAGGGCTGCACAGAGAAACCCTGTCTTGAAAAACCAACAAACAAATAAGCCAGGCATAAGAGCCACACTTATTCCAACATTTAGAAGCTGAGACAAAAATTTCATTGGGAGTTCCAGAACAGCCTGTATTGCTACAAAATAAATTCCAGACCAACCTGAGGGACACCGCAGAAACCCTGTCTCAAAAAGACAACAAAAGGGCAAGACAATGCAGTGGTTAAGAGCACTTGCTGCTCTTGCAGAGGACCCAGGTTTGGTTCCCAGCACCTACATGGCAGCTCACAACTGTCTGTAATTTTTCTTCTAGCAAATCTAATGCCCGCTTCTGGCCTCTCCCCTCCCCGCCCCCGACCAGGCACATATATGGTACACATATATAGGTGCAAGCTGAACACTTATACCCAGAGAATAAACATAAATTGGGTGGGGCGGAGGGGGGGTTCTACAAAAGAAAAACATAAACAGCTGTGAAGACCACCTTCGCTCTCCCGTGCCCCAGGGGGAAGGGGAGAGTTAGGAGTGAGTTCTCATTTAGCCACACAGGTTTTCCCACTTATCCAGACAGGTCTCCGTGGACACTCCTGGGGATTTAGAAACCATTCGCTGAGACAGGACACTTTACACAAACAAGGCTGAGTGTGAGTCCCGGTCATCAAGGCCCTCTTTGGAGAACCAGCCAGATGTGTCCGTCCCTGGGGAAGATGGCTAGCCCAGCCTCATCTGGGTTGCTAGGGGGACCCTGCTCTGATGTGAAAAGCTGGTGGCATACACGTCATGGATTTCAACTCCCTAATAATGCTACGCATCATGAGTACCAAGAGCTTGGGTGCCAGTTTTCTGCCTTTTTGCTCACAAGCTGAGCATCTACACCTTACCCTGGAACTAGCCCGTACTAGACATGCAAAGGCTGGGATTTTCCTCAAAATAGCAGTAATTGAGACAGCCATTTGTCCACAGAACCACTAGTCAATCGTTGCCAAGAAGACCTTCTGAGAAAGTAGCCTTTGTCATTAGCCGGTCTTCTCATCGTTAGGAGAATAAAGATGGCTACTTCATTAAATGCTCTGACCCTATAGGGCCACCACCTCATGTGTGGTCTGTGCAGGCCTTGACTGTTTCCAGTACAAGAGCTAAGATATATCAGCCATTTTTGTCTTTGTGTCTTCTTTGAGGGTGAGGAGGGGCCGGGACTTGCCAGATTTTCTTTTCTTTTTTTCTTCTATTGTTAACTTTATGCATTTATGGGGTTTCCATAGATGAATAGGATATGTACTGATCGAATCAAGGCAACTAACGTTTCCTCTCCTTATCCTTACTTTGGTGCCTTCAAGCTGCTCTCTCTCAGTTGCTTATAAAATAATAGATAATCCTGTAGAACTCTAAGAGCATGCTCGGAATTGTGATGACTGGCGCCCGAGGGAAGTGGGGGACGGGAGACTGGCCAATGGGCACCCAAACACAGTTAAATTAATAATTGCGCTACAAAGTTTCCAGTAAAATGAATGGAACCAGGGGACATTAATAATACTAAATCAGACGCAGAGAAGAAGGGTTTTTCAACTGAGATGAACAAGGTTGAAAGCCAACAAGCCCCTCCCCCTGGCTGCACGTTCCAGTCGCCTGGGAGAACTTAAGGAAAGCACTAACATTAAGGTGCCACCTCAGAAAGCCTGACTCAGGAGTCTACAGTGGTCCCCAGGCAGGACTTTAGTTTTATAAATAAAACTTAGAGTTTTATTGAGATATAATTTGTTTGCCATAGAATTCACCGTTGTGAGGTGAATAGCCAGGACACACCGTTGTGCCACCGGCTTGACAATCCAGACGAGTACTACTCCTCTCTCCAGAATCCACAAGGGTCAGGGTATAGTTTCCTCCTTCTTTTAAAGATTTATTTATTTATTATGTATACAATAGTCTGCCTCCATGTATGCCCGCACACCAGAGGAGGGCGCCAGATCTCATTACAGATGGTTGTGAGCCACCATGTGGTTGCTGGGAATTGAACTCAGGACCTCTGGAAGAGCAGACAGTGCTCTTAACCACTGAGCCATCTCTCCAGCCCCTTCCTCCTTCTTTTAAAGAAATATTTTAAAACATTTTAATTGTGGGACAGGGGTGTGAACCCATGAGTGCGGGTGCCCAAAGAGGCAGAGGCGTCAGAAGTCCAGGAAGCCAGGATTATAGGCAGCGTGAGCTGCGCACTGGAATCAAATGCGGGTCCTTTGCAAAAGCAGTCTTTGTCTTCATCTCTGAGCCATCGCTTCAGTCCCATCCTTTTCCCGTTTCGACTCCTAGCCACACACAGCACAGCGATCCACTTCTAACTTCTGCAGATTCCACGTGCTGGTGTTTTCTAGAAAGATGCCCTGGGAGACGGATTCTGGTTGTGCAGACGTGGCTAGGAATGATCATGGACGCCAGGCCTAAGCTTCTAAACCTTTGCCTCACAAAATTTGGTCATTTTCCGTGAGACTGTTTCCCAGTAGAACCACCTCTAATTTTATATCAAACATTCTTGGGGAAATAAAGTGCGTTTTATGGCAAATAGCCTGTAGCCAACATTACCGAACCATAAAATGAAAGATGTCTATACACATATCCACATCCCTCATAAATACAATGTGTACATTTCTCCACAGGCTTCAGGAATACAGAGCTCTTTTGTTCTGTGGGAAAATTAAAAGCCTGAGGTGCTACCTTCAACATCAATTTCATTGCCTTAAAAATTAACAAAAGAACATTTACCTCAAATTGAAAAGCATGACGTTTACGGAACTATTGTCTTTAAGTGTTCAAAATCCCCTCAGGGGGACTGTTCTGAGAAGCACAAAGTATTTTATTAAGATGTCACATGAGCATGAGAACACACCAGCACAGGAAAACAATCACTTACAAGCGACCACGGAGAGCCGGTGCTCTTTTGCCACCTGAGGCACGCAGGGCAAGCAAGTACTTGTGAAAGGGTGAGCCCAGGGAACAGGAATGGACTTGAAATATTTCACAGAAATGTCAGCCCCAGAGGTCTACAGACATGTGAGCAAACCACAGCCAGAGGCTGCCAGTGACTCAGAGATTTCTCAACACGACCATCCTCCTGCCGCCTCCATGGGCCAGAGCGCCAGCCGCAGACAGCAGCTGCCATCCGCACAGCCCGGGACCTGGGAAATGTTATTGGGTGCAGTTAGAACGTGACCCCACCCAGACCGCTCCCTAAACTTGCAAAGCTGTAAAACGGTGCCTACAGCCAAGGAGGTGCCATCCAGAGTTAAGCCACAGAAATTCTCCGACAACAAGGCTGTCAGCACTCGGGACACATGGTTCTGAGGCGAAGTAGCCTTTGACTGTGGAATGGGGGTGGGGAGCCTGGATTTTAATCAAGTCCAAATCTACACCCTGAGTTGGAATCCTCAACTTTTGATGCTAAGGATGAGCGTTAAGCTGTCCGCTCCCCGCCCCCAACACACCACCTCTAATTATCAACTGGCAGTTTTTCGAAATTCTTCATCCACAGGAAACTTCAAATGAGCTGGAGAAAAAAAAAAAAATCATCCGAGAAGATTGAATACATGCCACGGCCTGCTTTTCTCTCTCCTCCAAATCATGGGAGAAGGGAAAATTGAGAGAATCTCCGAGAAATGAGAGACGACAATCTCCTAGAGCAGAGAGAGCACTTTCAGCCCTAGAAATGACGGAAAATTTTTAGGTAAGTAACTTAGAATGGTGAAGACAGAGAAAGGGCAACCTCCAGAAACCACGGCCCACTCCTGAAGGGCACGGGATGGATCTAGTCAGATCAAAGAACCCAACCTCCAGAAACCACGGCCCACTCCTGAAGGGCACGGGATGGATCTAGTCAGATCAAAGAACCCAACCTCCAGAAACCACGGCCCACTCCTGAAGGGCACGGAATGGATCTAGTCAGATCAAAGAACCCAACCTCCAGAAACCACGGCCCACTCCTGAAGGGCATGGAATGGATCTAGTCAGATCAAAGAACCCAAGATGGACAGGAGAGACCAATTGATGGTGAGATGACTCCAAGGAGGATAGGGGGCACCTGTTCAGAGTAGAAGGTTCTAGGCCTCCTGCCATCAGAGATGGCTGAGACAAGAGTACAACACAGGAAAGTGCTCTTACACCCATACACACCACACACACACACACACACATGTGCATACACATACATGCACACACACACACGCACGCACACACACACACACGATAGGGACATACAAGCAGTACAGACAATAAACCCCGGAGCTATCCACACCCTGAATTGGGTTCAAAGAAACAAGACAACGTCCTCCGCTTGGCCACGCCCAGAAGAAATGGAGGCATCTTGTCCAGAAGAGAGGTCCTGGCTCCCATTGCCCAGCCCCATGCCTTCCCACGCCTCAGCACTAGAGACAACTTACTCTCGGCCATACTCTCTGGGCCTCTCAGACTAGAAGAGAACACACGACCACAGACCACCAAACGTTTAAAAAGAACAACGGGACAAAGACCCCAAATCCTACAAAGACAAGAGCGACCCTCGAAACCAAAGTCACGAGGCACTCGTTTGGCAGGTTTGCGTGCAGAATGGACTCAACGGAAGACTCGAAGCTGACGGGTAACAGAGAAAGTTTCTCCCGGAGAGAGGAGCAGAAAAGAGAGATTAAATGCAAGACAAGGGCATACGTTGACAAGGGAGAATATGAAAGAATTCCTAAAAGAAATAAGAAAATTTTGCTTTGATTTTTTTAAGGGGAAGGCAGGGTCTCATGTAGCCCAGGCTAGCCTTGATTTCTCCAAGTCACTATGTGGGCGAGGATAACCTTGAACTCCAGATCCTTCTGGCTTCACCTGCCCAGTTCTACAATTACAGGCATGCACAACCGTGGCTAGCTTTAAATCGAATATTTTAAAGAAGCGGGGAAAAAACCTATGGTGTGTTAAGAACTAAAGAGAATGTATTCAGATGCTGTCTCACCAAATGGTGCCGATCAGTGCAGACATGGGAAGTAGGAAACGTCATGTAGAAGCCTGGAGATACCAATGGTCCGGCTACAGTGGAAAACTCAGAGATGTAGCTCAACACTCAGATGAGCGCAGTCCAGGCCAAGAGCTGGAGAGATGGCTCTGCAGCTAAGAATGGGAACTACTCTTGAGCGGGACGGTGGTGGCGCACGCCTTTAATCCCAGCACTCGGGAGGCAGAGGCAGGTGGGTCTCTGTGAGTTCGAGGCCAGCCTGGTCAGGCTCCAAAGATACACAAAGAAATTTTGTCTTGAAAAACCAGAGAGAGAGAGAGAGAGAGAGAGGAAAATGTAAGAGGAAGCCTTATGAGATCAGACTCACACAGAGAGAAAGAGAGACAGAGAGAGAGAGAGAGAGAGAGAGAGAGAGAGAGAGAGGAAAATGTAAGAGGAAGCCTTATGAGATCAGACTCACGCAGAGAAAAAGAGAGACAGAGAGAGAGAGCACAGATAATAAGGCAGCCAACAAACTGACCTCCAGCTAATTAAATGTTTTGTTTGATTTTTTTGAAACAGGGTTGTACTCCGTAGCTCTGACTTGCCTGTAACTCACTATGTAGCCCAGGCTGGCCTAGAAAAACTTGTGTTCTGCCTGCCTCGGCACCCCAAACCCTGGGACCTCAGATGTGTGCCACCATGCCCATCTGAATGCCCTTCATGTCACACTGTACAACACGTTTCAAAATGGCTAAACCAGTGAACTTTCTGTTATTTATATTTTACTACGAGGTAAAACTGTTCATTTTGACTGGAGCTGAAGTTTGGTGGTAGAACACTTGCCTAGCCTGTGGGAGTCCCTGGGTGTAGTTCTCAGGACTGTGGGGGGCTAGGAGAGAGAGAGAGAAAGAGAGAGAGGGAAAGAGAGAGAGGGAAAGAGAGAGAGGGCTCCTAATCCTCCTCTAATAATTCCAACTTTTAGGCTCTATACCAAGAAAACAGAAAAAGAAGATGTAGTCATCAGCATAAAACTATCTACCCAAGGTGGAAAGTCCAAAGTAAGCAAGGAGTTTCCTATAGACTAAATACTAGACAACACCCAAATGCTTATAAGACCCCTATCATGTATAATATACTCCTGGGGTCAACCTAAGCTAGGAAAACAAAAATCAAGATACAAACTAATATTAAAATAAAAGATGTATAGAAATAAATGATTTCCAATAGAAAATGTCCCTAAATGTATGAAAGCCTTTTAAAATTGTGGCTTCTCTTTTCTCTAAAATTCTGTTTTTCTGGTTTTTCCTAATGAATACGCATTTTCTTCAAAGGAGAAATTTGTAATTGCTTGTAACATCTGAAAAGACAAAATGAAGGGGAAAAGCCCCACACCTCACAATGGGCTTCAGAAAGGACGTAAAGATGAGAAAGTCAATCATACCTTCCCTGAGGAAGAGAGCTAGTGTGTCCTAAAATTAGTCACCAGGTGGGTATTATAGAAGAAATCCAGATAATTCCCAGCCAAGAATTAGAAAGAGATTTGCCAGGACCTCCTAGACGCTAAAAGCAAAACTGACTGTTGAGATCATGAAAATCACACAAGGAGGCTAAGGTATCTCCCGAAGACCATAACAAAGGACAGCTTTTGAGGCATCATTCAGCCAGCAGAAGAGGGTGATGCTGCAGTCAGGGACCCCAAGGAATCGGTGCCTCTACTGAGAGCCTCATGAGTGGTGCAGAGAACTACAGCAAAGCGAGTCTTCCTCGGAGGGCACCGCCATGCGCTCCTCCTATGCCTCAGCCTTCCCAGGCTGCACTGGGCAACCACCCAGGGAGGTAGTGAGTGCCACTCTCCGGGTAAATTGCAAGTTGTCCCTTTGTTGAAGAAAGAGGCTCAGGAGGGTTTCCAGCGTCTAAATTATATCCTGGTAAGATGAGGGTAGGATCCACCCCTGACATGGCAAGATGCTATTTCCTGGGTCTCTTTAAAGCCCTCGTTTTTCTTTTCCCTCTGACTTTAGAATTTACGAAACATCTTAGATGTCCATGGACCCAACCCTACACAGCTGTCGCTCCTATCATCTGTTGCTTTTAAGGTGTACTTCAGGGAGACAAAGTTTTTGTTTTAAAATGTAAACAGTTTTAAAATGTTAAAGTCACCAACTGAGTGTGTTTCTATGCCCCCTAGTCCCAGCACTAATGTGGTGGAGGCAGGAAAATCAGGAGATCAAGGTCGTTCTCTAATGCACATTAAATTCAAGGATAGCCTGGGCTACATGAGACTTTATGTCCAAATAATAATAATAACAACAACAACAGCAACTTTTCTTACATTTAAAAGCACCGTCAGAATCTAAAAGCCAACGAATGGAATAAACTTGATGATCTAAAAATGATGCTAACGACTTAAAACTGTGAAATTAAACCCAAGTCTCACAGGAGACACTAAACAACACGGTTTCATTGTCCCCACAAACATGGAGAAGCTGTGTGCTTCGAGCCAAGCATAGTTCCAGTTGCTAATAACAGGCAGATTCTCAGCCTTGCCTAAGAGAAGCAGAGCTATCCAGTGAGGAAGAGGCAATCCTTGTCGCCAGCACCTCCAAGCATGGCCAGGCGCTCTGTGCACTCTGTGAGCCACACCGGGCAGCCGGTACACTCCAGGCATGGCCAGGCACTCTGTGAGCCACACCGGGCAGCCAGTACATTCCCAGCATGGCCAGGCGCTCTGTGAGCCACACCCGGTACCCGGTACACTCGTCAGAGGGGAAAGGCTCCTTTCCATCGGATCCCCAGAGATTTCGCCCACCGTGGTGGCATGAAAGCAGGGTGTAGAAAGATGTAGGCAGCTTTGAAAGACCTGCAATGAAAGCAGAGACAGAAATCGGAGTCAAAGCAAGAGAAATGAGACTCCTTCCAGATTAGATTGCATTGCCTGGGTCATCTGTACTCTAGACTGGTCTAGCCTGGAGTCTCTAGCAGCTAGGGCAGTTCTAAAGGAAGCCTTTCCTATGGCTTAGAAGACGAAGGGAGCAGTGCAGGCAAGGGATGAGGGAGGACCACTCAGAAGCAGAGGTGGAGGAAAGAATTGAGGCTGGGACTGGAGAGATGGCTCAGCGGTTCGGAGTGCTCGTCATTCTTTCAGAGGTCCTGAGTTCAACAGCCAGTAACCGCATGGTGGCTCACAATCATCTCTGGTGGGATCTGATGCCCTCTTCTGGCATAAAGCTGTCCATGCAGATAGAGCACTCATATACATAAAATAAATAAAGTTAAAAAAAAATTAAAAAGAACTGAGTCTGATTCCTTGGCTTCTTTGTTTTGGCCACATCCTAGCTAGGTTGTCACTACTATAATCCAGCCTGCCTTTCTGAACCGTCTTGAGACTAGGTGACAGGAAAGAGACAGACATTCAGGACAATTGACTCTAATATGGGCTTTTTCAAACAATATACATGAAATACCTATCCTCTGCAGCAGTCAAAACATCCATGGTTGTCACACGCAAATGAGGGACAACGGGGAGCTTGCTTGGGGGGCCCTGGAGACGGAAGCTGCCAGTCATTCTGGGAGGCTTGTGTGGCTTCCCTGTGTAGCTACAGCTAGTAGGGAGGCTATTCCAGCCTCGTAATTTTCTCAGACATTTGCCAAACCCCCGACAATGAGCCACCTCCATGGTTAACCACAGTAAGGACTGTGGGGAAGTGACGGGACCAGATTCTGGCTCTGACTCAGCCTTGAGGGAATTTCTCTCCCTCTAGGAAATCCCTAATGACACAGTAGCTTCTGCTAGGCTTCCACCGATGGTCAATGCCTGGCGCTCCTCCGAGCCACTGGTCTCTGGCCATGCCAGGAGGCGTGTGCAGAAGAAAGAACAATAGGAATAGCACCTTAGAAAAAAGACAAAAGAACCTCTAAAAGTGGGCTACAATAGATTTGTTCACACCCATTTAACAGATCAGTGTGCAGGATGAAGCTGCACAGCCAAGGGAAGCCCTTCAATATGGTATTAGTGGGGGAACAAAAGCAAATTACAGAACAGATAACACGATCTTGCAAGTCTAAAGGAAATATTCATGCTTGCTTGCGAATCCACAGACGTTTCTGGAGTACAATAAAAGGAGCTATCCATTTATCCATTTCTGAAGATAGGAGGGGTAGAGAGAATTTTATTTTTACCCCATTCCCTTCCAATTCTTCTAACTTACATGATGCTCAAGACCAATAAAAACAATGATATATCCCCGACGGGGACCCCCCAAAAAAAAAAAAACCAATGATATAGTATCTCTATGCTAAGCAAATAAATTAACTATTCCCAAGCTTCAATCTCTATAGGCTAACATATTTCCTTATTAATTAATAAAGTCCTGCTATGGTACTACTTTTTTTCAAAAAAGATTATTTCTTTTTATGTTTATGTCTCTATGTAGGTGTGTGCAGGTGTCCGTAGAGGCCAAAGGTGGAATTCTCCTGGAGCTGAAATCACAGGCTGTTGTGAGCTTCCTGGCATGGTGCTGGGACCGAACTAGGGTCCTCTTTTTTTCTTTAGTCTTTTTGTTGTTGTTGTTTTTTGTTTTTTTGAGACAGGGTTTCCCTGTATAGCCCTGGCTGTCCTGGAACTCACTCTGTAGACTAGGTCTTGAACTCATAAAGATCTTCCTGCCTTTGCCTCCCAAGTGCTGGGATTAAAGGTGTTTGCCACCATTGCCCAGCAAGTAGGATCCTCTTAACATCTGTCTCTCCAGCCTCACCTGTGGTGTTCCTTTTCCGTTCCATGGAACTCAGACTTTATAGTGAAAAAAAAATAAAAATCCCACATAGCGGTGACTCAAGCCTGTCATTCCAGCACTTAAAGGGTGGAGGCAGGAGGGATCAGATACTCAAGTTTAGCCTTGGCTACATATAAATTGGAAGCCAATCTGGGAACATGAGACAATGTCCCAAAAACAAAAACAAAACAAAATTAATGGTGAACATATGTGCGCAGCAGATTTATGGAGTGAGACGTAATCATGGCTAAATGCTGACCTGAAGAAACACAGCTGGCCTCGAACTCACAGAGACCCCCCTGCCTCTGCCTCTCAAGTGCTGAGATTAAAGGCATGCGCCTCCACCGCCAGTCTTATTTGCACTACCGCGAAGACTTTCAGCGTGGGATCCCAGCTCCGGCTGGAGGCTTCTCGGTGAAGCTCCTGAGGGGAGCCTGGGAAGACTGCTCGCTCCTTTCCGGCCCTGCTGCTTCCGACGTCTGTCAGAGCTGCGGCCCTTCTCAGAGCCGCACCTGTGCTCTGCCAGGGTTAGCTCCTGATCCACATGCTTGATGAGGCCCACGAGACCTTCGAGCATCATCATTGACATTTCAGCATCATCACGGCTAGATGTGGCGAGAAAGGGTTCCAATTTGGTTCATGTAAATCCTCCACAGCAATCCGATCCAAGCTGGCTTATTTTCAGTCAAGAGTCCAGCTTGTGCTTTTTGCTGTCTGTCCACTCCGACTGGGACAAGAACCCAGTTGGAGACAGAAGCCAGTCCCCACCCAACACTTTCAAAAGCATCGCATTCTCCCAGCCCCGAGTGTCAGCTGAGGGGTAAGCAATGACCTAGGTTCTACCAACCAGAACCTTCCCTAAGATTTGGCAGCGAAGCCCTGAGAGGAAAGTGTTTTCCTTCTCTAGGCTTTTGATCTGTGTAGACAATGACAGGGACACAGACAGGCAGAGGTGAACAGAGTTGGGACATTGAAGATGGGGTATGGAGGATGGGGACGGAATTGAGAACCTTGTCAGAGTTCCTGGACTTCACCAAGCTTAAAACCAAAAGCACCCTCTTGACCATTCCCATTTGTGTGATCAATAAATCCAATGACCTAGTACACTTCATGTTGCTATAACAGTCTCTGAGGCTGAGTATTTTATGAAGAAAGAAAGGTTTATTCATCTGACAATTTTTGAAAGTTAATGATTTTGAAAGTCCATGATTGGCAGTCTCATCTGGCCAGCCTCTGGTGAGGGTTCTCTAGCTCTGGACAGATGGCATTACGGGGCCAGAGAGAGACCACAGCTGGAGAGAAATCACAAGGCAAGAGAAGAAGCAAGAGGGGCCAGGCTCACTCTTTGGTCATGATAGTTCTCATATGAGAACCAACTCACTCCTTAAGACCAGCATTGATGGTGGCCGGGACCTCATCTTTCACCACTGACCAAACCTCAGACGGCTGCCACTGCCTCTCAGTGGGATAATATTGGGGACCAAACGTCAGCATGATGATATTTTAATATGATATAATGATAATGTTTATGCAGAGACAAACCGCATCCAGCCACGAACAGCTGGGCTCGTTTGATGTTTATGTCCCTTGTAACTTTAGAGCTTTTAACTAATTATTGTCACCATTGTCTCATCAAAGGCTTAACCCCCACTCCAGGACGAGGAATTTCAGTCACATTCAATATGCAAGTAAAGTTTTATATTCTTATTCTGAATGTCATTACTAAATAGGAAATCCTATTCATTCTTCAGGAAAAGGAGGTTCAAGGAATTCGTTACATGGGAATACAATTCATCTGCAGCCAAGTCTAGAGGAAAATAATATCCTAGGCCTCTTCTGTCAAAAAATATTTATTTTTTCTACATCAAAGGCAAGCAGGGTTATCTGCAAATCAACTAGGGGAGTGAAGAGAGAGATGAGCTCTGTCCCAATGGTGTCTTCATGCTGGGGCCAGCCCGATTCTTCACTTTGAGACATGATTCCTCTGTAGCTTTGGAGCCTGTCCTGGAAGTAGCTCTTGTAGACCAGGCTGGCCTCGAACTCACAGAGATCTGCCTGCCTCTGCCTCCCGATTAAAGGTGCACCAAAAGTCCCCCAGAAACAAGCAAAGGGCATTAACCATCAAATTCAAAACTCCTCAATGAGAGTTTTAAAAGATGCATATAAAAACACGAGAGCCCTAATTTTAGTCTACACCTTGGCCAATATTTAAAAGCTTAGTGAAACCTAGCATTAGTATTCTAGGATGGGGTGGGAAGTCGTCTGGAGGGTAGTTGGGAAAGACGTTTTAAATGCATGTATTCTTTAAGGCAACAATGAAACTTCGAGGAATGTCTCCTATAGAGGCAGATGCACACACAGTCACAGGCACACACAGATGTTCCCAGTGGAATTGTTCTTAGTAGCAAAAGACCGGGTGCAGATTCAATATCCTTCAATCAGGGATTGATTGAATAATTATAGGTTCCTGGTATAAAAGAACACCAGGCAGCCACTCCTAAAAGGAGGCTGTGTCTCCGCATGTGCATGCGAAGCCATCTCCAAGATCCCTGATGGGGTGAGAGGGTGGCGAGGATGATGCAGTTTGGTAGTGTGAAAGGCGGCTGAAAGAAGGCTACAAGCTTTTGTTCTGGAAGAAATCCAGGGGAGGTCTGGTTAAGCGGGGAAGCCGCTCGTTTTTCTGCCTCGTGCACTCTATTTTCCATTTTATTTTTTGTCATTCTAGGGTGTGCACGCGCGGGGAGGGGGGAGCGGGTGTGAGTGCATACCCACGGAGGTCAGAGGATAGCTTTCCTGGAATGGCTCTCTCCTTCCACTGCGTGGGTCCAGGGGCTCAGCTAACGATGTCAAGGCTGGTGGCACTGTGTCCTTACCCGCGGTGCTAGCAGCCTGTCTTCTTCAATTTGTCATTTAAAAACTAGCTAAGTGGATTGCAGAGGTTTCTTAGCCATTTAATGAACACTTGCTGTTTTTACAGAGAACATAGGTTCGGGTCCCGGGATCTAAAAAATGGCTCACATCCAACTTCAACTCCAGTTCTACAGGATCCAGGGTCCTCTTCTGCCTCCGATGGCACCACACACTCATGGTGCAGATAGACATGCAGGCAAAACACGCATACACATAAGATGAAAAAAGAAACTATGAAATTTTTAAAACAATAATTTTTAATAAACATCAATTAGGATTGCAGGGGTCTGTGGTACTTTTAGATTCCATACCCCAATCAAGCAATAAGCACTCGTGGAAAATCACGTGATGGGGACTCTCCGGGGAGAAAATGTATTTAACAGAATAAAATTGACACTGTAGGGATCAAGAGCCAGACAGAACAACTTCCGGGAGCCGCACTCGTGCCCACTCTGGAGACCAGCCTGCCCAGCACCGTGTGTTTCCTGGGCCCACACAGGTTCCTCGGGTTCGGCTCCCTGCGGAACCACCTGTGACCACGAGGTCTCCCCCCTACAGTGAAGCGAGTGGGTTCTGCGCACGGGACCGTGCAGTGGCTGGGACTTGAGTGCAGGCTTTGCTGGAGTCGCCCCGCCCTCCATCCAGCTCGGGTCAGGCTCTTTCCCGAGGCCACAGTGCGACCCAGCGGGCCGCGGGGAAACTGCGCCCGCCACCGGGGACACCCAGAGCCAGCCCCCGGAGAGCCCCTGTGTTTGCCAAATCAACGTTGCCAGACCTGATTAACTTTCTTGCTCTCTCCCTTCTGATGATGTGGGTGAAAACGAAAGTTCTGAAACGGTCTGGTGAGTTAGGGGTTTCGAATTTATGGTTTCACGCTTTGGAAAACTTGTGAGCCCAAGGAAGGAACCGTGCCTTTTCGCTCAAGGCAAAATCTATTTATAATCATAGAACAGACTCAGCCTAAAGCTTTCTGCTTCTGTATTTCAAAATACAGACTAAGAGAAGCGTCCCCGGGTTGGGGAAACAGAAAACAGAAGTCACGGGTCAGCCTCACTCTCAGATTTGACATCATTTGATTGTTGACTGGCTCATGCTGTGTCTGATGCTCTGCCCTTGTCCAATGCGCGGGTGCTGCGCAATGGATTCCCCCACCTCGGCTTAGTTTCGCGCCACTAAGAATCTGTGACCTGATCACAGAGTGAGAACACGTTTGACAAGGGAAAACGCCCTCAGAAGTAAGACCCAGGTTTTAGGTGTTGGCGGCCAACTTGAAAATGTCAGTAGCACATTAAATAAATACGTAGAGGAGAAACGTCTCTGCCCACAGGTAAACCCGCTTGATTACAGGTAAAGTTTAAGCGTGTGAAATGAGGTGTTCATTTGAAATACTACTGCTTTTTTTTCGTTTCCTTTTGTGTAAGCCCATGCTGGTCTTGAACTTGCGGTATAACCCAGACTGGCCTGGAACTCACACCTTCGAGTACTAGAATTTCGTGTGCCACCGTGCCGGGTTTTTTTTTTTCCCTCTTTCAACGTTTAAGGATTTATTTATTCAGATGTGTATGTGCCTGTATGAATTTGTGTCTACCATACACATTCAGGAGTCTGCAGAAGAAAGTGTCAGATCCTCTGGAACTGAAGTTACAGACAGTTGGGAACTCACGATGGTGCTGGGAACGAAACCCAGGTCTTCTGCAAGAGCAGCAAGTACTCTTAACCACTAATCCATCCATCTCTCTGCCCACTCTGTTTTAGTTTTTCAAGACAGGTGTGTGTGTGTGTGTGTGTGTGTGGCCTTGGCTGTCCTGGAACTAACTCTGTAGACCAGGCTGGCCTTGTACTGAGAGACACGTCTGCCTCTGCTCTTGAGTGCTGGAATTAAAGGTGTGCCACAACAATATGGCTCCCTTATTTTTTTAATTTTGTGTGTGTGTGTGTGTGTGTGTGTACAGCGTGTGCATTGAATGTTTGTGCCCTTGGAGGTCAGAAGGCATCTGATGACACGCCCTGAACCGCTGAGACAGCTCTCTAGTCCCTCTGAAAAGCATTTCTTATGGCTTACCACTTTTGTTTCCATAGCTTTTTTTCTAATCTATGAATAATGCTATAATTTAATCCTAACCATAATTACATAAATTTAAAGTTTAAAAATTTTCCTTTTTTAATTGCCCCATAGTTCAGATCTGACACAGTCACTAGTCGTATTGACCAGCTCCAGCTGTTCTAATTCATTTACGGCAACTAGCCTTGCCTGCACTTTACGGCTGCATCCTGCTTCAACCAGTGAGGGCCTGGCTACAGAGAGCACAGTGGGTCTGGTCTCTGGCTAGTTTAAGCGAGAAACTTAGGACAGGGCACCCTAATGTCCAGGGTCGCTGACCTGGGCAGCGATTGTCCAGACACGTACTTTAGACTGAATTTTCAGATACAATCTCAAGGCCTCTCAGCACAAGACTGGCGCAAGGATGAGATGGTCCCAGCCAAATCTGCCTCCTCCACATGTCCCGTCACAGGTGAGACAGCGCCACCTCTGTGGCAGCCAGGAGCCTCATGTTGTCTCTGCCACTGTCAGCCAAAGCAAATGCCCTTTGTTTTCAGAGGCAGAGGATATGCACGTGTGTCTGAGGGTTAAAAATCTCATGTGTAGCCAATGGTCCAGAAGGCAGTGTTTTAGCATTCCATCGTCTACAACATAAGACTCGCTCAAAGACTTAGGGTAGATGGTGATCTATCCTCTTGCTCACAGTCCCAAGAGTAATTGCTAAACTTTGTGTTAGCTTTATCCCTTTCTTTTTAATAGGTATGTTGGGTACGCTCTAGCAGCAACTAAAAATAGCTTCCGTGGAAGCGGTTCTTATACAGTGTTCAAACGAAGCAATTGAGAAAACGCCCTAAAATATGAAATCTTTGAAGTCTTGAGTAAAAGGAGACATATCTTTTAATTTTATTTTACTATTTATTTATTTATTTTTTTTTTGAGACAGAGCGTCACAGTGTAGCCCAGGCTGGCCTTCACCTCACCAAATAGCTCAGGTTGACCCTCAGCTTGAGATCTTCCCATCCCCACCGGCTGAGTGCTGCACCCAGAGTAAGACTCTCTTCCTGAAGGGTAACCTACAATAGTGGTGCTCAACCATTTCACTGGGTCACCTAAGACCATCGGAAAACACAGATGTTTGCATTACAATTCATAACAGTAGCAAAGCGACACTTATGAAATAGCAAGGGAAATAATTTTCTGGGTGGGGGGATCAGCACCACATGAGGAACTGTATTTAAGGGTCACAGCACTACGAAGGTTGAGAGCCGCTGAGCGAGAGTTTATCTCAGTGTTTGGACATCATGTGATTGCTCTGTGGGTAGTTTCTGTTGCTGAAGGAGTGTTGGGGCTGAGGCGATAACTCATAGAGGAAAGTGCTTGCCTTGCAAGTACGAGGGCCCGAATTCAATGCCCCAAACCCATCAAAACCAAGGAGACCCTGCAGTGTATGCTTCTAATCCTAGCACTGGGGAGGCAGACAAGCGGATAATTGGGGTTCCCTGGCAAGACAGTTTTGTGCATGTACGTGTCTCCTATGGCTGCCGTATCAAGGTGCCACAAACTGGGTGGCTTAAGGCCACATACATGTATTCCATGTTCTAGATGCTCTGGGAAGAGCCCCCCCCATACCCAGTTCCTGGTTGTGACCAGTATTCCTTGGCTTCCTCGGGCTGGAGCCAGGCACTGTGTTCTCCACCCCACCCTTCTTCTGTCTGTCTCTTCTGCCTTGACTTCTCTGTTCTACAGACACTTGCCATGAGCTAGGGTCCCCACTCGGATAATCCAAGATGATCTCATCTCAAATCCCTATTCACGGTGGCAGGGTGTGTTTCCAAATAAGGTCACATTGGAAGGGTCCAGACTTGTGCTGCTATGCACCTTCTGGAACCATCATTCAACCCACGACAGCAAGCGGAGGAGATGCTGAGCTGGATGAATTAAATGGGTTTCTTCGCTGCAAGATCTGAGCCCTTTGACCTCTAGGCTGTGTCTTGTATATCTCTAAGCATGAGCTGTACGGGAGTACAGTAATTCTCAAATCCATCCAGCTACAGATTTCCCCTTAGGGGAGTGACATTCTGCAAAACACAAACATTTTCTGAAATAGCCTTTTTTATGCCTTGCTTTTAGACCCAGCCTCCAGAATTCCGAGGGAATAAATTTCTATCATTTCTAAACTAGCCACCCAGCTTGCAATGTTTTGTTGTAGCAGCCATAGGCAACTGATATAATGTCCCTCAGAGACACTCACTTTAAAAAATGCTTGGGGGCTGTGTCTTGTAAAAGGTTCACTTGTGACTCCAAGCATCAGGGATCTGATGCCCTCTTATGGCCTTAAAGACACCTGCACTCATTTCTACTTCCCCTCAACACATATATACATAATTCAAAAATGAAATATTTTGGATCTTCAGTGACCCCAATTAAACTTGCTGAGTCTCCTGTGGTAGATGGCGAGAACTGAGTCCCACGGGCCATCCTCTGGGGTCCCCATGTGAATTATGGCACACACACATTAATCCACACCGCCAAATCACTCTTTCACAACCACATACTTGCACAAAAAACAAATGTCACAAAAAATTTAAAAATAATAAATTTAGTAGGTCATTTTAGAAAACATAAAAATAGGAGGGGGCAAAAGAATGTTTAAAGACCAGTCGGGAAGTATCAAAAAGTTACAGGGTCCAGCTATCCAAACCTGGAACAATGGGAGAGAAATATATTAGTTACAATGTAATAATGATAGCAGTGAGTTATAGCACTATAATTGTCTGTAAAACAGAACAGAATGTCTCCATGATAACACTCAAAGAGAAGTAAGTAAACTTTGCTTTGATAAAGCCTGACTGTGGAACTCAGGCTGACCTGGAACCCAGGCTGGCCTCTAGCTCTTGGCCTTCCTTCCCCATCTTTTCAAATGCTGAGATTATAGGCATGTGCCGCTGTAACCAGCAAAGAGCCAGTTGCAGATATCAGCTAATGAATACAGGGGGATGAGCTAGAGAAATGGCTCAGTAGCTATGAGCATTTGCTCTTCCTGCAAGGTACCCACGTTTGGATCACAGCATACACTGGTCATCCTCTCATAAAACTCCAGCCCCAGGGGATCCGACTCCCTTTTCTGGCTTCTCCGGTCTACACCCAGCTGCACACACCCATGCACACACAATTCAAATTTTAAGACTTTTATGAGAGGGGCTGGAGAGATGGCTCCGTGGTTAAGAGTACTGACTGCTCTTCCAGAGGACCCGGGTTCAATTCCCAGCACCCACATGGCAGCCCACAACTGTCTGAAGATCCAGTTGCAGGGGATCTGACACCTTCACACCAATAAACCATAAAAAAATATTTAAAAAAAGACTTTTATGAGAAAATTCTACAGAGTTTGTAAACCAGAATTATTGTTAACTGTATTGAGCACAACCGTACTACTGTGATTCTACAGAATGAGGTCGTTCATTTTTCTTAAGAAATGCTCGCAGCCAGGTGGTAGTTGCACACACCTTTAATCCCAGAATTTGGGAGGCAGAGGCAGGTGAGTCTCTGAGTTCAAGGCCAGCTGGCCAGGTCTACAGAGGGAGTTCCAGGACAGCTGGGGCTACACAGAGAAACCCTTGATAAAGAGCCACAATAGCTACAGTTTCCAATATGAACACTGGTAAGCTGGGCCAAGAACGCTACTGTGATTTGGATCTTACATGCTCCCTCCAAATCTAAGCACTGCTGGAAGGTGAAGGAGCCTTAGGAGGTGGACCTTCACAGGAAGTCTTCAGAATGCTGTTGGTGTGGAGGGAAAGTGGGACCCTCATCCTTCCTCTTCCTTTGCTTTCTGTGTCCCAAGTACTGGGTAAGTAAGAGCTTTGGCTCCACCTCGGTCTCCCACCACAACACGCTGTCCCTACCGCAGCAGGCCCAGAAGCAACAGGCCCGATCAACCATGACTGAAAACCTCCCACACTGTGAGCCCAGGGATTTGTGGCCGTTATGAAAAGCTCCCTAACACGGAGCTCGATTATTTCATCCATTCAGCTTCTGGCAAGCCTCTGACTTCTCAGCTACAACATTAATAGGTGAAGACTTGACTCTGGCTCAACACTCCTCCATGCATGCTCCTGGATGGCAAGTGTCCCCCTGCTTTTCGGGTCAGCTTTCTCTCCCACGTGCCTTCACTGTGGCCCTTTTGAAACCCTTGAAATTGCTCCTGCACTAGTTCTCATCTTCACTACCCAAAGTGGACAGGACCGTGGTCCTCCCTGTGGCCACTGCTGGGAGCGTTTTCTGCTGCGACATGACACATAGTTGTCATCATGCCATGAATGTGTGCGGCCAGAGAGCTCTGATGCAGCTCCTTTGTAACCTAAAGATGGGTCCGGCTCCTACTCTCTAGAGGAAAAGATGGCGCACTGTGACTGGCCACTTGATGTGCTCAAAGATGATGGTGACCAGCGTCCTCGGCTGGTGTTCCCAGTGGGTTAGGCTGTGGCTTTGGAATTCTATAGCTAATGACAGGCAAGGTGTGCTGGGAAAACCAAGCAGAGTTGTGTATGCCTGCGATCCCAATACAGCAAGGTACTAGTAAACCCATTTTGGAAAAATTAAGACTAGGAAATCGGGGTTCCTTTTAGGGAGTCATTCCACCACCTCAGGGCTTCGTTTTCCTCATTTGTTAAAGGAAACGATCGAAGGTTCTTGTTTGTTTGAAGTTCGCTTTATGCTGTAATCATTTTCATTTGAGCCCCTGTTGCCCTGGACATGTCATAGTAGCCCAAAGTAGGAGTAAGCCCTTCCCAGTCCCCAGATTCTCAGACGCCTGGACAGTGAGGTAGACTCCTCAGCTCTTCCTCCCACAGCAAAACAGAGCAGCCCACCAGCACATCTGGCCCAGGTTCACCTTCCTTCTGGGAGGAAAAAAAAAGTGTTTGTTGGTAATTTGGAAGCAAAATTAACTCCATGTGTCCTTGGCAGGCTGCGCAAAGACAGCATCAAAGCAGGACGCTGTGTGGAATTTGCTAACCCACTTCCTGCATCCTCTTGAGCAGCTCCGTTGACTGCAGGACCCCTTGGGAGATTCTGGCAGGGCAAAAAGAAAGGGGCAGACGTGGTGGAGGAAATCAACAGATCTATCCAGGGTGTGGCCAGGATGGAAAAGAAGATAAAAGGGTGTAAGAGGTGCCGAGCAAATGGAGAAGAAAGACCAAGCTGAGAGATGATGGTCCCAGGGCCGGGGTGGAGCCCAGGGAAGGAGTGCGTGCCTAGAACATAGCACACTAGAGACGGATGCACTTCTGGGGTTCAGCCCCCTTAGCTGTCAACATCTTCTGTCCTGATCACTTCTATAATACAGAACAGTGCAAAAATATTTAAATTGCATCCTTTCCTGGTCAGGCAGCCAAGCAAAGCAGAGTTACACAAACTGTGAGGAGGGACTCGGGCCAAAGCAACCCCACCCACCTCGCCTACCTTTTCACAATCCATGCAAGCACACATCGAACAAGGGGAAGGGTGAAGCTACAAAATGCCCACTTAAAGAAAAGAACCCATCGCCCAGGCAATTTCAACCTTCAGAACGGCGACCTAAGGTGAGCCCTAAGGGCCCTGTTTGCACATATAGAAGTAAACCAGGTTGATACTCACGGCTTATCCCACGCATTTATTGCAGTTAGTATGTTCGCAGAAAAGGCGGGTGCTGTGGTACACATCTGTATTTTCCACCACTGACTCTCCAGATCTTAGTGTTATGGGATTCTCCCCAGAGGAAACTGCATGGACAGGAAGTCCTCATTAGCTGTCCAGTGTCAGGATCCCAGTGGAGCCCTGAGCCTTTTTCAGAATGAGCTTCTTCACAAAAACTATGCCCTGGGTTGATGTACTTCAGCTAACAAGAACAGTTAGCCAGAAGCAGAACTACAGAAGCCAAAAAGCAAGGTTAGTGCATTTATAGTCTTTACCAGAACTATGGACGTAGATAAATTAGGGCTTTGTCTTAGTTTTGGGAGGTGGTGTTGTCTACATGCTAGGTCTTACAGCCTGAATGGTACTTCCACCATGGAGTCAGATGTGCTAAAGTCTGGGGCCTACTGTTACCTTAGCATACAGTATACACACAGTAGGCGTTTAGTAAAAGAAGATAGCTGATTTTTAAAAAGACACAGTATGGCTATTCATTCATTCATTCACCTGCATCTTTCTTTAAAGTTCTCAGCATATATGGTAAGCCTTGCCATGTAACCCTGGTTGGTCTGCTACTGACTCCATAGCCCAGGCTGGCCTCAAACTCAATCCTCCTGTCTAGCTTCCCAAGTGCTGGGATTACAGAAATATACTACCATGCCCAGCTCCAGGGTATCTTATAAACTCTCTCTCTCTCTCTCTCTCTCTATATATATATATATATATATATATATATATATATGTGTGTGTGTGTGTGTGTGTGTGTGTGTGTGTGTGTGTGTGTACACTTTTATGTATTAAATTCCCTAAGGCTTGCATGTGGGAAATCTTTTAATTTGAATATATCTATTTTGCTTGTTGCAAACACACTACCTTCCCTTTATATTCAATAACTGGAGTTCTATTTATTTGATTTTCTTAGCAAGCTAGGCCTAAGATAATGTCATCTGAAAAAAATAAAATCTTGTCTTCCCCTTCCCAGTGTTCCAAGTCATGTTCTTTAGCGGTGCTGAGACGACATCAAATGATAAGCCGTGGTGGGCATTCCACCTCTTCACGGTCCTGAAGACAAGGCCTCTAGTGCTTCCTCATCCTGATTCTCCAAACCAAAGCCCAGCAGGCTCTCGTGGGCTCATTTTCCTTCAGTTTGCTCTTATTACAGACCACTTAAAATAATCTTAATATAATAATGAGAGTCTTAATAGCACTGGGGTGGTTAACTCTCAATGGAGTTTCCTTTCCGTCCCTAAACCACAGTGTGGGATCGCTCCGCCGCCACTGCTGAGCGTACACACATACACACACACACACACACACACACACACACACACACGCACGCACGCACTGACACACTGGGTGGGGGACAGGCAGTGCCTTCAGCCGTGAATGCAAAAGCACCCTGGGCACATTCTCACAGGCAAGTCTTTTCAGTGCTGGATGGGCAAATGCTTACTGTGTTTGTCCTAACCTGCATAAGAAGTGGACAGGGTGTGGGAACGATAGGAATTAGTGAGTTATTGGCTGCTCCTCGTGCGCTACAGACTGGGCAATTGGGACCCTTCTCCTTAGCCCACACATTCAGCTCCACCTGAGCAAAATTTCCTCCGCTCAAAGCAGGCTGTTTGCCTTCCCACAGCCTGCGGCCAACCCTCCTCCCTCAGCTTCAAACATTCCACGCTTTGAGAACCAAGCTCTTCCTCTGGCTGCCTCCACACTAAAGACACAGACACCAAGGATGCCGTCAAACGTGACACCAGGCTCTGATGTACTGCTGAGCAACAGAGGTCTGCTCTAGACAGTCACTTTCTGCTTAACTCCTCCCCAACCCCGGCTAAGCTTGGATACTGTGAGAGAAGCCAGAGAAGAGGAAACGACGGTGAATGTTCCAGGTCCACAAACCTTTGGTCTTCGCACTACGGCTGCCCCATAATTCAGACTCAAACAGCTCAGAACCCCTACCCCGTCCTTAGCCCCCTGTGGCGGCAGGTACCCTGGAGCATGCGCACAAGTGCTCAAGGACTGCACCGGGACAGAGGCTGCCTTGGCTCATCCCATTTCCTCACTATTCCTGTCACCCTCACAAAAGTCTACTTTGTCACGTTCCAGCACCAACCCATCCAGCTATTCTCATGGCTGCCCCGCCCCAGACTTCATTAATTCCCTGGTTAATTTACAGCGGTTCCCAGCCCTGCCTAACTGGTACCTAACCTTAATGCCCAATTCAGCAATCTGAACTGTGGCCTTAGATTAATAATTAGAAACAACTCTAAGTATTTTTAGTGACTGATTTGATCTTTACTGCAACGTTATGAAGTAGTATTTCTATTTTACAGATGAAAAATGGAGCTGATGCAGAGGCCATGGAGGAGTGCTGCTTACTGGCTTGTTCCTTATGGCTTGCTCAATCTGCTTTCTTATAGAACCCAGGACCACCAGCTCAGGCACACCTTTAATTCCAGCACTCAGGAGGCAGAGAGGTGGATCTCTGTGAGTTCAAGGTCCTCCTGGTCTACAGAGTGAGTAACAGGATAGCCAGGGCTACAGGAGAAACTGTCTCAGAAAAAGAAAAAAATCATACATGTAAGTATATGTTGAATAACTGTGCTCAATATCCATTCTTTTGTTCATTAAAGCTATTACTAAACCTTGTCTGTGTCTCAGACTCTACATGTTCGTGCAGCTTGACTTAGTGCCAAAGCATGGGCAGGCAATGGAAGCTGTTGGATTTCCGTGTGTTAATTCAACACTCCTACCCTTTGAACAATGTGTTTTGCTTTGTTTTATCTTGTTTTCTCTTGTTTTGACTTGGGGTCTCCGGTATCCCAAAGTGGTCTCCAATTCCCTGTGTAGTGGAAGATGACCTTGAACTCATGACCCTCTTGCCTCCACGCCCTGAGTGCCGAGATTACAGGCCTGTGGCACTGTGCTTGCTTAGCGCTGTGCCTTCTTTGGATAGCCGTTCTCACCCCGCTCCACAGCAGTGACTTTTGAACTCCGAAGGTCCCCACAGATGCTCTCAGAATGCAGGGAACGACGCGGTGTAACTAATTTCATTCTCCCCCATTTTGCCAAGCCTTCTCCCAATTAAGCTAGTATTTCCAGGCCACGAAAAGCAATTTGAAGGGACGGCTACGACCTCAGCATACTAGCGAGCCCGGGCTCTGGGAGCCTCGTCTAAAAGTTCCTTGAAGCAAATTTCAATATGCAAATTTATGCTTTAAAATTAAGCTTCATTAGAATGCACTTACCGGTTTAAGTGGAGGCTGATTTCGCAACCACATTTGGAATTTAGATTCTTACGACTTTCAAACAAATGCTATGTAAACATGAAAATTAAGTAATCAGATGATCCTTTGCCCTCCTTCTACCACACTCTTCCCTTGAAACAATCAACAGACTTCAAAATACAAACCCTAAAGTCACCCCCATGAGGAAAAGGAGCCCCTCAGGTTTTTTGTTTGTTTGTTTGTTTTTTATAGAAAGCTACCTTGGACCTCTAGAAGTTCAAGGTCCACGCAAATCTCAGAGTCTCTCGAACCTGTTCCGCTGAGCTCTGGCAGGACTGCAAAGAACCTTGGTAGTCTTCCGCCCCTGCCCTCATCCCTGGAGCTTGTCCTGTATCCCTCAGGGCCTCCTCTCTTTCTCCTCCCCTGGCCTAGTTTCAAATGGGCCTACGGTCTTCTCAACACCCACCTCTATGGCTAGAAGTCCATGACAGAGAGACAGAAAAAGAACAGGAGCCCTACTAGAAATTTCTACTGTGCGAGCCTAGGCCAGAAAAAGTCCCGGCAAACGGCAGAAAGCTCTGGTGATCAGAATGTACCTGGATGGATGGGAGCCACAGAACTGCCTCAGGGAAAACTCTGCCCGGACCACGTATTTTTGAACTGCCCACATTCCTGTGTGTAGAATTAATGATGGGAAATTTAGCGTGTGTCAATCTCCTTCAGTAAATTCGTTCTTTCAGTGAGCTTGATAAATTTATCTTTCTATTCTGCTGTAACGCACTCCAATTTTAGAAAGAGGTCTAGTGGTATCCAAGGGTAGAATTCCGAAGCAGGAACACTTACTCTCACCCAGTAACGTAGGCACTTACCCCTCCCAAACCTGAGCAAACTGGGTGTGGGGGTGGAGTCATGTGATAAAGCCTTTGCTGGACAGAGCAAGTGCCTGTTTGCAGCAAGAAAGAATTTCATGTAGAGGAAGGCATCAAACCAAAGAACTTGTAAACTGCCCAGAGTCTTGCCTGTAGCAAGCGTTCTCATCGGGACTGCCGGCCCAAAAATAATGACATGGAAACTTATTATCAATTATGAAATGATTAAATTAGCTCAGGCTTGTTTCCAACTAGCTCTTACAACTGAATTAACCCCTATATTTAAATCTAAGTTCTGCCGTGTGGCTCAGTTACCTCTCCTCAGTACAGCATGTCTGACTTGAGTCGGCTGTCCTAATCTGAGAGCTAGATTCTTTCTCCTCTTCCTCTCTCTTTTCCCGGAAGTCCCACCTATCCTCTCCTACCTAGCTATTGGCCATTCGGCTCTTTATTACACCAATCACAGCAATACATCTTCACACAGTGTACAAATAGCCCACAACACTTGCCCTCTATCCCCCTCAATGATTCAGAGTTAGGGCTTTTGGGTCAAGGTCCTTGTTGGTCTCAGACCCATCAATTTAAGATAGTATGACCTCAGAAGGATCACAACTTTTCTGGCTTTATTATCTTTTTGTTGTTGTTATTGTTGTTTTATTTGTTTTTTATCCTATTTATTAATTTTTATCCCAGCCACAGTTTCCCCTCCCTCCTCTCCTCCCAGTTCCTCCCCCATCACTTCCCCACCCCCACTCCTCCTCCTCTTCTATTTCTCTTCAGACAAGAGCAGGCCTCCCATGGATATCAACCAGCTGTGGCATATCAAGTTGCAGTGAGATTCGGCACCACCTCTCCTATTTAGGCTGGATGAGGCAACCTGGTAGGAGGAATGGGTCCCAAAAGCAGGCAACAGAGTCAGAGACAACCCAGCTCCCTCTGTTAGGAGTCCCAAAAGAAGAGCAAGCCACACAACTGTAACATGTGTACAGAGGGCCTAGGTCAGTCCCATGCAGGCTCTCTGGCTGGAGGTTTAGTTTCTGGGAGCCCCTATGAGCCCAGGTTAGTTGTTTCTGTGGGTTTTGTTGTGGTGTCCTTGGCCCCTCTGGCTCCCCCTCTTCCACAAGATTCCCCGAAATCCTTTTAATGTTTGGCCGTGGGTCTCTGCATCTGTTTCCTTCAGTTGCTGGGTGAAGCATCTCTGATGGCAATTAGGCTATGGACCTATGAGTACAGAAGATTACATTAGGAGTCATTTCATTGGATTTTCTTCCCAGTCATATTTGGTTTCTCTCCTAGGTTTCTAGGCTGTCCTGCCTCTGGATCCTGGCCTTCCAGGCAGCGACAGGGGTGGGATCCCTCTCATGGCATGGGTCTCAAGCTGGACCCGTCATTGGTTGGCAACTCCCACAATTTCGGTGCCACCTTCACCCCAGCACATCTCGTAGGCAGGGAAATTTGTAAGTCAGAGGTTATGTGGCTGAGTTGGATCCCAATCCCTCCACTGGAAGTCTGGGTACAGGAGATGACTACTTCATGCTCCCTATGCTTGGAGTCTTAGCCGAGGGTCATGCTCATAGATTTCTGGGAGTTTCTACCGCATTAGGTTTCTTTCTTCCCGGAGATGCCCTTGATTCCAGTTGTGTCTCCCAGTACTTTCTCCCTCCATCCTCCCCCAACCTGATCCCTCCTGTGGTCATTGCTGCCCCCCCACCTCCTACCCCTATCCACCAGGGATGTCTGTTCTATTTCCCCTGGCTTGAGTCTCTTAGTTAGCTCACTGAATGGGTGATTTTGCTAACACCTCCTCCAGTAAATGTCTAAGCTATTGCCTATCTTCTCAACCTAGCTGTCTTAGATCCACCTGTGGGGACAGGCTCCATGCAAATTTCTCCTCCTTCTCTCTCCTCTGAGTGTGATTATACGTGAGTTTAAATTTATTTTTTTTACTCATTAGTATGGGAGAAACTTGTGTAGACCTTCGTGTGTGCGCGGAGATCAGAGGCCAACTTTGTGGAGTCAGTTCTCTCCTTCCATCTTTAAGTGAATTCCTAGGATCAAACTCGGGTCAGACTTGCAAGGCAAGTGCCTCTTACCCGCCAAGCCATCTCACTACCCCCCACTATTTAAATGTTTTAATAACAGCCTTAGAGATCCTAATGCAGAGCCAACCTGTGGCAAACAGCAATCGAGAGCTTTTATCCGTTACAATTAAAGAGCTCCCGAGACCTGTTAGCACATTTGTGTTGCCTCTAACAGCCTGAGCTTTTTTTCCCCCCTTGAAACAGATCCCGCTCCACATCCATGTTCTAGCTGGTGACTTTCAATGTTTCTGCTGATCACTGCAACAAAACACACTTAATTGGCAACTAAGAACAAGCATGTGTTTATATGTCTGTACATACATTTTTTGTTTGTTTGTTTATAAAATAAGGTCTTCGACCCAGCCATACCACTTTTGGGTATATATCCAACAGATGCTCAACCGTGCAGCTATGTTCATAGCAGCTTTCTTTGTCATAGCCAGAACGTGGAAACAACCCAAATGCCCCTCGACCGAAGAATGGACAAGGAAAATGTGGTACATTTACACAATGGAGTACTACACAGCAGGAAAAAAAATAACGACATCTTGAAGTTTGCAGGCAAATGGATGGAGCTAGAAAACATCATTTTAAGTGAGGTAACCCAGACACAGAAAGACAATTATCATATGTACTCACTCATAAGTGGTTTTTAAACATAAAACAAAGGAAACCAGCCTACAAACCACAATCCCAGAGAACCTAGACAACAATGAGGACCCTAAGGGAGATATATATGGATCTAATCTACATGAGAAATAGAAAAAGACAAGATCTCCTGAGTAAATTGGGATCATGGGGACCTTGGGAGAGGGTTGAAGGGGAGGGGAGAGGCAGGGAGGGGAGCAGAGAAAAATGTAGAGCTCAATAAAAATCAATTAAAAAACAGTAAAGTATATATTTTTATACTATTCTAGTAATCATAAATTTAATAATTATTAGTTCTGACACTATATTTTTTTGGAAAAAATGATTTAAAAAATAAGGTCTTCATTGTGCACATTGCTATTTTTATTCCTTTAAACTTTGTAATTATTTTTTTTAAAAAAATGTTTACTTAGTTTGGACTGAGCAATGGTGGCCATGACCTTAATCCCAGCACTTAGGGGCAGGGGCAGGTGGATCTGTGTGAGTTCAAGACCAGCTTGATGTACATAGTGAGTTCTAGGACAGTCAGAGCTACACAGAGAAACCTTGTCTCAAAAAGCAAATAACAAAAAAAAGTTTACTTCTTTTATTTTATGCGTATGAGTGTTTTGCCTGCGTCTATACTTGTGTATCACTTGCCTACCTGGCGCCCTCAGAGGCCAGAAGAGAGTTCTCTGGAACTGTTACAGATGGTTGTGAGTCACCATGTGGGTGCAGGGGGATTACCCTGGTTAAATTCTGCAAGAGCATCCAGTACTCTCAACCACTGAGCCATCCCTCCAATCTCGTCGTGGCTCTACCATGCCCACTCCTCTGGGGCCATCTCTCCAGTGTAGGACCGGCACTCCTCCACCCATGCAGTCTGGACCAACTCCTCCAAGCCCATGTCACCACTGACAACTCCTTGTGGTGGCTGGTGGCAAGGGGGCGGGGGCAGAGTCTTCTCAGGCCGCAGTATAGACCCGGCACATCTCACAGCGTTTGGTGGTACTACCGGCCATTGACAGCAACATGGATCCCAGCTACAGTTACACGGCCCTGGGCTGCAGTAGGAGCTCCAGACATCACCACAGACGCGGGTGACTGGGCAGGGCTCTCACCTCAAGCTGTTCCTCACCGGAATCACTTCTCCAGCTCCACCTCTCTTCATAGCACACCAGCCACTAGGTTTTTCTCTCTCTCCCATCTTTCCACCACACACTTGCTGGCTTCCACCGCCTCCGACCCAGCAGAGGCAGAGGCAGGCAGATCTTTGTGAGTTCAAGGTCAACCTGATCGACACAATGAGTTCCAGGCCAAACAGAGACCCTGTCTCAAAAATAAATAAATGAATGAATGAATGAATAAATAAATAATAGGGGCTCGAGAGATGGCTCAGTGGTTAAGAGCATTGCCTGCTCTTCCAAAGGTCCTGAGTTCAATTCCCAGCAACCACATGGTGGCTCACAACCATCTGTAATGAGGTCTGGTGCCCTCTTCTGGCCTGCAGGTGCAGACAGAACACTGTATGCATAAAAACATAAAATAAAAGGCCAGGCATAGTATTGCACAACTTTAATCTCCAACAAGAGAGCTCTGTGAGATCAAAGCCATCTTGGCCAACATATTGTGGTCTAGGCCAGCTTCTGCTGCATAGTGAAAACCTATCTCAAAAAAAAAAAAAGAAAGAAAGAAAGAAAGAAAGGAAAAAGAGAAGTGAAAACTCACGTTAATAATACAGGAATATATGCACATACCTGGCCTCTTGGAGCACACTTGTAATCCCAGCACTTGAGGCAGCCGACAAAGAATGGTGTTGAGCCCAAGGCCATCCTGGGCTACATGGCAAGCCCCTGTGTCTTAAATAATTTTTTATATTTTTTATTTGAGGTTATACCAGCTTTATTCATAATAACCCATATCTGAAAATAATCCTATAATAGAATAACCCTATAATGGATAACTGGTCAAAAACATTGATCATCCATTCAGGGCTCAGGGACCTCTATGCAACAGGAGGCAGAAAGACTGCGAGAGCCAGCAGGGAATGAAGACACCAAGGAAAGAGGGCCTTCTAGGCACAGCTGAACTGGCCCAGGATGGACCACGGAGACCGTGGCAGCATGCCCAGGGCCTGCACAGGCCTAAGCCAGATGGGGACCCAGTGCTGAGAGGGGAAGTAGACACAGTCTCCATCCCTGGCCTCGAAGCTATCACAGTTGATCACCACTTGCAAAGGAGTAATTAGTTTCCTCCAACAGTCTCTCGCTGGGCAGATGAGCCGTACTTAGAGGCAGGCTCCCAGCCCAGGCGTAGAGGGGCAGTGCAAAACAAACTCCAGATATTTTTGAACATTTTTTTTCCTGTCTCATCATGCTTTGTCTTTTGCTTTGTTTTTGATTTTGTTTTTCTTAGTTTTCCGTGTGTGTAGGTATGTGTGTCTCAGCACCTGTGGATGCTTTTCGTGCTTTTTCTTTGGCTCTTATTTCCCATTTGTTTTTATTTTATTTTTAGATACCTATTTATTTTCTAATGAGAGAGAAAAAGAGGGTATGGATTCAGGTAGGTGGGGAGTTGGGGAGGATCTGGGATGCATTGAGGGAGAGATAACTGTAATCAGAATATATTATATGAAAAAGATATCTATTTTCAAAAAAGAAACATAAAACAAAACACACATACCGTAGAATTTACTGAGCAATAAAAACTATCAACTATTCATACACACAACTTGGCTGAACTTCCAGAGACTTAAGCTAAGTATAAAAAGGAAATCCCCTAGCTGGGTATGGTGGCACACACCTTTAATCCCAGCAATCCCAGCACTTGAGAGAGAGAGGCAGGCAGTCTCTGTGAATTTGAGGCCAGTCTGGTCTACAAAGCGAGTTCCAGGACAGCCAGGGCTGTTACACAGAGAAACCCTATCTGGAGAAACAAACAAACAACAACAACAAAAAAAAAACAAAGGAAATCCCCAAAGGTTTCACATCTTGCAATTGTATTTCTATACCTTTATTAAAGAGATAAATTATAGCACTAGAGAAGAGATGAATGGCTGCCAGGGTTAAGGAGAAGGTGAAGGCGGGGTTCATGGAGTCGGACTTGGAGAGACAGACATATTGCAGAGAAATGATCTGTGTTGTTCTCAGTATCTTGATCATCAATGCTGTCATTTCACATGTAACCCACAAAGAGCACAAAATTTCACCCTTTACTATCTCAGGTAGCTGACTGGAAGCCTACCGTTATGTCAAAATAAAAGGTTCAGCTAAAAATTTCCCCCCTCAGGAGCTGGAGAGAGGGCTCAGCAGTTCCTAGTATCCCAAAGGCAGCTCACAACCATCTGTACCTCCAGTTCCAGGGACTGCGACCCACTCCTTTGTCCCCTTTGGGTACTGCACACACATGATACACACACATACATGCAGGCAAAACACCCGTACACATGAAATAAAAATAAATAAATTCTTAAAAAGTTTTTCTCCTTTTAAGAGCTAGTTAAGAACAGGCCTAAGCTAAGGCCAAGCTTTCATAATTAATAATAAGTCTCCGTTTTTATTTAGGAGCTGGTGGTCCAGAGATAGGCTGACTACAGACGCCTTCTCTCATCGCCTGCCCAGTTAACTTGCACATGGGCTCTTAGTCTCGTAAATGCTGTTTTCCCTGTGATCCCTCACTCAGTGAGGTTATCGTATACAAGATGAGTGCCATTCAAATCAACAGAATCTAGGCAGTTTGGAATCCAGGTCATGTTCACCTCCATCTTGCTATCCCAAAACTTTAGTAAAAACACAGAACAACAACAATGACATCAGAAAAGCCTTGTCCCTTCAGCCTCTCTCTGGATTATAACTAAGACGACAAGAGTATAGACTGTGTCCTCGTGGATCGACGTGTGCAATGGAAGCCTCAGTTGAAGTCAAGGAGCAACATAAAGCTGTCGAGGTGCAAGAATCGGGACAACAAAATGCTCTAGTACACACCTGCAAGTCCCCCTTTCCCAACAGGAAGGAGGCAGGAAGGTCAGGAGCTCAAAGCCACTCTTAGCTACACAGAGTTCAAAGTCAGCCTCACTTATGGGAGACTCTGTCTAAAAAGTAAAACATCAGAATTGTCAGGCTAAGCTGCCACTTCCCTCAGTGTCTCTTTCTGGGCAGAGTCTGAGCATTTGGTTCATGATAAGACAAGGAAATTTTATTTAAACAACAGCAGCACAGACTAGAGCTGGACTTGTGGCGCACGCCTTTAATCCCAGCACTTGGGAGGCAGAGGCAGGTGGATCTCTGTGAGTTCAAGGCCAGCCTGGTCTGCAGAGTGAGTTCCAGCACAGCTGTTACCACACAGAGAAACCCTGTGTCAAAAAACAAGCAAAAACCCTAGATGGAGCCATGCAGATGGCTCTGTATTGCTGACAAGCCTGGTGACTTGTGTCCCATCGCTGAGACCCACAGGGTGGAGGGGGAGACCCACAGGGTGGAGGGGTGCAGGGAGGTGGGGTGGCTCCTGCCCGTTCTGTGCTCCACACATGCCCTGCACAACCCACACACAGATGTGAACTTAGTGTGCACACGCATGCACACTAAGTAAACTAATTTTAGACTTTTTTTTAAAAGCACAGAGACTATTACCTATGCAAATGTATACGGTTTTAAGGAAGGCCATAAATGACCACCAGATGTAATCACAATCTAGTACAAGACTTGACGAGGCTCCTGAGAATTTCCACTCCTCTGAAGCACCGTGACAAACTGTGCTCAGTTCCAAATGGAAACAAGCACATCTGTTCTGACCGTATACAGGTGACCACACAGGCAGGAGGCACACAGAGGGCTGGAAAAGCAAACAAGACTTGAAATGTCCCCAGACCCTCTCAGAACCCTGAGGTTTGTGCCTTATCTGCCCCCCCCCACACACACACACATACACTTTGCTTTGTTCTTTGAGACAGGGTCTCCTATGGGCCCAGGATTACCTTGAACTCCTAAAATTCTGGTCTCAGTCTCCTAAGTGCTGGGGTCACAGACATGTGCCAACAAGCCCAGCTATTCTCCGTTTTAGGGGCAAGTTTCTTGGGTTTTGGGACTGGGGACCTCGCTCCTGCTAGGCACGTGCTCTATTACTGAGTTATGTCTCCAGTCCTCCTATTTGTTTTTATCCTTTTTATTTTTATTTATCTATTGTTTTAATGACATTTTAAAAAATTATGTGTATATGTGTGTGGGAGCTCTCTGGTGGAGGTCAAAAGTCAACTTGTGGGATTGGTTCTGTCCTTCCACTGTGTGGATTCAGGGGACCCCAACTCAGTTTGTTTGTTTGTTTTTGAGAGTTTTTTGTTGTTTTTTTTTGTTTGATTTTTATTTTTTTTGTTTGTTTTGGACTTTTTGTTTGTTTGTTTTTTTGTGGGTTTTTGTGTGTGTATGTGTGTTTGGTTTTACAAGGCAAGATTTCTCTGTGTAACAGCCCTAACTGTCCTGAAACTAGCTCTTATAGACAAGGCTGGTCTCAAACTCAAAGAGATCCGCCTACCTTTGCCTCCTTAGTGCTAAATTCTGGGATTAAAAGCATGTGTCAACACTGACCAACCCAATCCAGGTTTTGGTTTTTGTTTATTTTTGATTTTACAGCAAGGCCTTTACCTGCTGAGCCATCTCTTACATCCTCTTATGTGTTCTGAGACCAGTTCCTGCCAAGTTGCCCAGGCTGAACTTTAAAGATGTGTGCATCTGTTTGATTTACATACGTGTACATGTCTGTGCCTGTATGAGTTTATGTGCGTCATACGCATGCAGGAGCCCATGGAGCCCAGAAGGAGGTGTTGGATCTCCTGGAACTGGAGGGGAATGATAAACCCAAACCCAGGTTCTCTGGAAGAGTAGTAATTGCCCTTAGTGTTGAGCTTTCTCTTCAGCCCCTTATTAAAAAAGATTTAGTGAGGCATAGTGATGCAAACCTTTAATCTCAGCACTTGGGAAGCAGAGGCAGGCAGAACTCATGCGTTCAAAGGCCAAACTGGTCTGTATAGTGAACTCCAGGCCAACAAAGGCAACATAGTAAGACTGTTTGGGGCCATGACAGTGGCCTTTAATCCCATCACTTGGGAGGCAGAGGCAGGCGGATCTCTGTGAGTTCGAGACCAGCCTGGTCTACAGAGCTAGTGACAGGACAGGCTCCAAAGCTACACAGAGAAACCCTGTCTTGAAAAACCAAAACCAAACAAAAGCTAATTAATTAATTAAAAGAGTTATTTATTTTGAGCCCAGGCTGATTTTGAACTGGCTCTATAGCTAGGGAGGTCTTGACCTTGAGACTGTCCCTGAACTAGTCAGGATCGCGGGTGTGCACCACGAAGCCCAGGCTCTGGTCTGTTTGGCTTTCTTTCCTGGAAGTCACTGTGTTAGCACTTCTTGCTTTCCCAAGCCTTTGCCTTAGTGATGCCCAGTAGCCCAGGGACTGCAAATCCAAAAAGACTATAGCAACAAATAGACATGTTACACCCGAACAGCTCCCAAGCAGAATGTGCCCAAAGGAAGAATGACACTATCTGAGAGAGGAGGGCCCCATGAGGCAGGGTGACAAAACCTCTACCTTTAAAAGAAGCTCATGTGAGTTGGGTTTAGACCTACTGGAACCCCACTAACTATCATTTTCAACATGCTCCTGGCAATGACCACCCGCTGTTCTAGCCTCATTTCACTCATGGACAGATATTTCTAAGAAGCGAGAGCTTTGAATCCTGGGCCTGGCTCCTGGCGCTAACTCTGGCTGTCACAGACCCTACCCCCGTGGTTTGCTGAAGAAGTTCTTTCACCTTGACTGCAAGGTCATTGTCTTACAGAGACTGGGTGGTAAAGAGCTTTCTGCTTAGGAGAGGACTTGGAATTGGTTCCATCCTCATCACTAGGGTGTTGTGGGATATTTTGACCACACTCTGATACTTCTGAGACTAGCAATAAAGTTCACTTCGAATCAGAGAGCAGAGCTAGCTACTAGCTGACCAAAATTAGCATGAGAGGTTTTGGAGGACTGAGAACTTAGAGAGAGACACAGGAAGTAGTAGGGTGGGGCCCTTCTGGACAGAGGAAGGAGAGAGAGATCATTCAGGTTCTTACCCCATGCCTAATAAGATAAGGAATAGTTAGATAAATGCTTCACTAGGGAAAGAAGCAATTCACAGTCTATGGAGTGTGAGTTTTGATCAGACAAACTCCCATACAAACACATGTTTACACAAGAAAATCCTCCAGGTATTTCCACTAGGGCCAAGTCATCTGCAGAACTGAAGGAGAAAGAGAGTTGGAAAGAGACTCACCTCAGCCTGAGGCAGTAGAGATGAGTCTCAGCTGGGTGGGACACTCTTCCACTGGTGTTCCCTTGGAATCTAGCATGGTGACATGTGAATTCAGGGGAGACTAGGAAAGGGTGGCCAGCAGAACTCACAAAATCAGATCTCAGGAGGCAGCAGGTGGCCTGCTCTAGAGCTCACAGCACTTCTTCCCAGATTTCACGGTTAGCAGATTCATCACCAAACTGGAGCACAGAGAAACGACATTATGCTTCCTCAAGGTCATATAGGTAACAAGTGTCTAAGTGAAGATCTGAGCCGAGAGGGCATGCTTAATAACCACTGTATATATTAACTCGAAAAGTTTCAAAAGAAAAGAAAAAATAGTTCTCTTTCCCTTGGGGTACTAAAGGAGAAGGGAGGGCAGGAGAGACTTCACACAGAACTTCAAACCTTCTGCCGCTCAGCGCTAAAGCTCTTGTGTTCAGCGTTCACCAGTCCCAGTGTGAAAACAAAATTACAAACTTAAACTTTCCTAACCGGAGGTGAGAACAGTAGTAAAGGGTGGTGGGAAGTCTGAGAGACGGTGAGGGGCTTGCTGCCAAGCTGAGCACCTGATCTGGATCCGTGGGAATGGCTGGACGGTTAAGAGTACTTGCTCTTCTGGGGGACCCAGGCTTAACTCCCAGCACCCACACTACAGCTTCACAGCTACTCCCTGTCCTGGGTGGCTGTGTGTCAACTTGACACAAGCTGGAGTCATGAGGGCAGAAGGAACCTCGGCTGAGGAAACGCGGCCATGAGATCCAGCTGTAAGACATCTTCTCTCTTAGTGATGGATGGGAGAGGATAAAGCGCTTGGTGGGTGGTGCTATTCCTGGGCTGGTGGTCCAGCCCCAGGTTGAGCAAGCTGGCTGCGACAGAATGCCTTTCCTTGGATCCAAGCGCCTCAATGGGTGGATCAAAACAGTCGCCAACATCCTTCCGAACAGGCTCCAAAACGCGATGTGTTGAAACACAGGACATCTGAATTGAGACACCTACCTGCCCTCTACGAGGTCCAGGCATAATAGAAGAACTCTGGTACTAAGAGCAGCAACTGACCGGAAAGAGGGCCCCCTAAGGCAGAGGAGCAAACCAGCCAAATTCAGGAAGCTCCAAATCCATCCTCCCAAGTCCTCCTATGTCTAAGGAGAGCAGAGCGCCTCTCCTCAGAACTGAGGACCAAAGTGTAAAACAGCAATGTCGGTCAATACCTTAGGGTCCTTGACTTCAGACCAAAGTAGCAAAACCTGCTAGGTATTTTGATGAAACAATTAGATACTTTGGGGAAACTTAGATTTGGGGAGGGGCTTGCACGTAAACACTCAACTCACAACACTCAGAGGTGGAGACCGGATGGTTCTGAATTTGAAGTCAGGTTAGTCTACATAGCAAGTTTCAGGCTAGCCTGCACAACAGCCCGAGATTTTTGCCTCAAGAAAACAAAACGAGTAAATGAAACAAGACCTAAATTTGCGTCTCCTTTATCAAAAAAGTTCAAGCCTGAGAGTTTTTTTTTTTTTCTCTAGAAATACAGCTCCTGGCTCAGCTTTCACCATTGTGTTCACTCAGGCTCACTCATCTTGTTCCCGAGATAAAAGGGGGCTTCCATTTATTCCAGAAAGATGTCGTTTCACAGATCTCACCTGACTTATTGGGGGCTGGAGAAGAAATAAAACACAGAAAACCACCACCAGACAGCCTGCAGGACATCCTTGGGGTGGCAACAAGGGGCACAGAAAGGACGACTACATTTTAATTTTGATTTTCAATGAATTATTTTCCTTTATTATGGCAAAACAGCTACCACTGTTGTGACAGAGCACTGGGATTTGAAGTAAAGTCACTAAAAGGCAATCTGGATTAAAAACCATGAGGTACCATTGAGGCACACAAAAGCAGCAGGGAGCAGTTTAAAGTCAATGCCAGTCAGTCTGGTGCAGGCGAACCCCACCGGGGAACTCGCTTTCCCCCATCTCCAGGCCTTCCTTAACCAAGTGACTGAGAACTAAATCCAGGCAGACTGGAAGGCGCATTACCTGCCTTATTATTCCGCTGTGTGAATGCTGGAGTTTTAATTACACACTTGCTTTTTCTGGGGAAGACCAAAGATCGTATTTTTTAAAGTATCAACTTGTTTTCCATTAGGCCGCTGTTGTAACAAGTTCTTTCAGCGACATGTTATGTCTTTAGGAAGGGATGCTTCAGATGGCGCGCACTAGCACAATTTTGTGGCTTTTAATTACTATTTTGTTCTTTTGGGGGGTTTCAGAGGCTGGCGCCTGGGCGTGATTAGACTGTCTACCAGGCCTGTAGCAACCTTGTACACTGCCCACCAGGTGGCGCCACAAAGCAGGCGCTATCGCAGAATCTTCAGACTAGGGAGTCCACCAACGAGTGTTCATTTTCCCACTGAAAATCCCGATAACCAGAGAGAGAGACAACAGAGAGAGAGACACACACACAGAGACACACACAGACAAAGAGACGGAGAAAGACAGAGCGAGGGAGAGGGAGAAGGAAAGGGAGAGGCAGCGAGAGAGAGAAAGAGAGAGATCACTTTGGCCTAATCCAAAACAAAACCAAATCACCAGAGAAGAAAAAGCGGAGTTAAGGCCCTAAAACACAAAAACGTAAAATTGAGTTCAGCATACGAAATAAAACTTTTTATGTTTATTCTTTTTACATCAAGAAAGCATGCTAAATGTGATAGTGAATCTTGATAAATCTCTAACATTGCTTCAGTATTTTTTTTCATTCCTTTTTCGTAAAACCACTGATTCAAACGACTTTGGAGGCTGTCTACTCTGGCCTTCCTTTCTCAAAGAGGAAACCTCAGGCTCGCTCGCCCAGCCAGTTGCTCAGCTGCGCATCAAAACTCGAGGCCTTTATGTGAACAAGGAAAAGTGATTTCAAATACATTATTAGTAATAATACCTTTGGGCTTATAGAGCTCTTCTCTCAAGCAACGAGGAAAAACATTAAATATTATCCAATTAATTGTCTAATATCTCTGTGGGTTGGTTGGGAAGCGTGTATTATTATACGCGGTTTATGGATAATTTAAATCAATTGACCGTCAGGTGCCGAGTGGCTGATGAGAATAAGTGCTTCGAGGAAACGTGTCCAGGGGAGACAGAGCTGGCTCGGCCTTCTGCCTGGTTTTATTGGATTATCGTGACCTAGGACAAGACGTAAATCGTTAGACTTGGCTCTTGCAAGTCCAGGAGCGTGGGAGACCACACTTCTTCCTCTGAGACCAGACGCTTTCTGTCCTGCAGCGGGACTCTAGCACTCCAGGTCCGGTGCCCACTTTCTGCAGTGGTCCTGCATTCACCCACCGCCGCCGCCTTGCCCGCCACGTGACACGGGTCCCCAGGCCGCCAGGTCGCGGACTCCCGGCGCCCCGCCGTCCAGTCCTTCTGATTGGCTGTTGCTAGGTGACGTCGCCTGTAGTCACGTGACAAGTGTTAAATGCCCACCCTGCAGGAGCCCGCCCGGCAGACAATCGTAAAGCTGCTCGGGGGTCGCTCACCTGCTCCCGCCTCTTGGAGCCCCTACCGGGCTTGACCACTCCTGCCCCCTCCATTGCCCGCCCCCTGCCCGAGCCGGGCCTGGAGCCGAGAGGTCCGAGAGGCCGGGGAAGGATGCGGCCAGCAGCTGCAGTCCCGAGCCACGCACGGTGATCGCCTCCTCCAGGGGAGGAGGCGCCTAGACCGTTGCCTCATTTCTTGTTTTCCTCTCCCTCCCCCCTCCCCGTAATTACGTTGGCTGCTGGAAGGGACCTGGAGAGACAGAGGAGGCGTCTCGCATCCCCCTCTCGCCCGCCACCCGTGCTCTTTCCTGTCCCGGGTCAGGATGACTGGAGTCTTTGACAGTCTGGTGGCTGATATGCACTCGACCCAGATCACCGCCTCCAGCACGTACCACCAGCACCAGCAGCCCCCGAGCGGTGCCGGCGCGGGCCCCGGCGGCAGCAGCAGCAGCAGCAGCAGTAACGGCAGCCTGCACAAGCCCCAGGAGTCACCAACCCTCCCGGTGTCCACAGCTACCGACAGCAGCTACTACACCAACCAGCAGCACCCGGCGGGCGGCGGCGGCGGGGGGGCCTCGCCCTACGCGCACATGGGCTCCTACCAGTACCACGCCAGCGGCCTCAACAACGTCCCCTACTCGGCCAAAAGCAGCTACGATCTGGGCTACACCGCCGCGTACACCTCCTATGCGCCCTACGGAACCAGTTCGTCCCCGGTCAACAATGAGCCTGGTACGCATAACGCTGGCATCTAGGGTGCCAAAGTCGGCCTGGCCACAGGGAGGGACCGTGTAAGAATGGAGGAGGACAGTCCGGAGATATAGCCTTGCACCCTGTCCACCTCCTTCTCCTCCTCCTGGCCTTGATTCTGCCCAGCCCGCGAGTCACTGTTTCTGTCCCTCGGCACTTCGCTGGACAGAGCCGGTGGGCTGTCGGGTTGAGTGGTGTTCTGTGCACGCTCCGGGGCTGCGCGTTTCCTTGTCGCCTGCCTCGCGGTTCTCTCTCGCACAGGTCTCCCCGGGTCTTTGCAAGGTTCCCTGGCCGGGCCAGTCTGCGCGCGCGCTGAACTTGCAAAGGCCACCTCCAGGATCCCGCCAAGTTCGCACAGGCCTGGCTGCGAACTTTAGGACCCCGGGGTTGGACAGTGGGTGCTCACCATCTCTTTTCGTTGCAGACAAGGAAGACCTTGAGCCTGAAATCCGGATAGTGAACGGGAAGCCAAAGAAAGTCCGGAAACCACGCACCATCTACTCCAGTTTCCAGCTGGCGGCCCTTCAGCGACGCTTCCAGAAGACCCAGTATCTGGCACTGCCAGAGAGAGCCGAGCTGGCGGCTTCTCTGGGCCTCACCCAGACTCAGGTGGGTGAGGTGGGCGCTGGCCTGGTTTAGTTGGGAAGCAGGCGCGTTCGGGATAACTTTTCAAAAGTCTATTTGCATGTGTGCATTCTAGCAACATAAACTTCTAGGCCCAAAGCTAAAAATAAAAAAAAATCCTCAAAAGGGGCCGCCTCGTGGGAGGAAAGAAAAGGACCCGGGTGGACAGAAATCCGATACTATGCCATCTTTTCACTCGCTACTGACAAAGCGGGTGACATAAATGACCCCCTGACACCACAGTACGTAGACCTCAGGTCACATACTCAGACGTCAGCTTTTTGAGATTCCCTAAAGCAGCCAGGAGCAGCAGGGCCCAGAGGCCCGGCAAGTAGCCAGGGTGCTCAATGGTCGCCTCTAACCGGCCGCCCGCCCCTAATCTGCCAACCTTTCGCCCGGGTTCCTGCACTAAACCTCAGGTGCTTTTCCTTTTTTCTACAAAGGTCAAAATCTGGTTCCAGAACCGCCGATCCAAGTTCAAGAAGATGTGGAAAAGCGGTGAGATCCCCACGGAGCAGCACCCTGGAGCCAGCGCTTCTCCACCTTGTGCCTCCCCACCGGTCACGGCGCCAGCCTCCTGGGACTTCGGCGCGCCGCAGCGGATGGGGGGCGGCGGCCCGGGCAGCGGTGGCAGTGGCCCGGGCAGCTCCGGCTCCAGCCCGAGCAGCGCCGCCTCCGCGTTTCTGGGCAACTACCCGTGGTATCACCAGGCTTCGGGCTCCGCTTCACACCTGCAGGCCACCGCGCCACTTCTGCATCCCTCGCAGACTCCGCAGGCGCATCACCACCATCACCATCACCACCACGCAGGCGGGGGCGCCCCGGTGAGCGCGGGGACGATTTTCTAACCCGGAGGAAACGGCGCCAGAGACTTGAGAACTGAGACACACGGTGTTCTTCAGCACGCGCCCCGTAGCTAGAGGCTCGAGCCTACCAGTCCGCGACCGCCACCCAGCCTATATTGGAAGTGGCGACTGCGGGTGGCCCGTCGCGGGTCCACGTCTCGCAATGCCACGGAGCAGCCGGAAACAAGGAGGCCTTCTGGGACCCTCTAGTGCCAAGCTCGGCGGCCCTGGCCGCAATTCCGGCATGAGCCCCGGCCACTTTTAGGCCCACTTCGGGCTTATCGCCCCTTCCCAGCCCTCTTAGCGTGATCCTCAGGGTCCTTGGTCTCTCTGGGCCCTGAGCTGGGTCAGGCACAGGGACGCCTAGCCCGCCCTCGAGGCTTCCCGGCTCTCAGAGGTTCCTTTCTCCTTGCCTGCCCCAGGGCTCAGCTCCAGTCAGCTTCGGTTATTGACCTCCCGGGTCCTGCCCCCCCCCCCACGTACCCAATGACCCTCAGAATACCATCGGTTTTTTCCTCTCTCTCTCCCTTGCTGGGGGCTCTCAGTCCTCACAACCCAGACCCCTTCCCGTTTTCCTCAGTAACACTCCCATAGCTCCTCATCCATCACCAGTGGAGTTTTTTTATTTTTATTTTTTTAAAAGTTTAGGTGCCTTTGCGGATGACCTCATTTTGAAGTTTAAAAAAAAACTGATTTTTTTAATATGTGGACACTGCAAAAAATGTGTTTAAATTATCTTTTTTAAGATGAATTAAGGACTATTAGCCTAGACTTGGACACAGAGTTTGTAAATAAGGTGTCTGTGCAGATTTTCCCACATTTATTTGTATAAAATTCCTCATCTTTTCGGACTTTTTTGTAAACCCCCCAGTTGTGAAAAACTGCAGCTTAGCAGCGACCTCAGCAACCCCTTCGTTTTATTTTTTCCCTTTGAAAATTTTTCTCAGTTAAATTAAGCTACTGATTTGAATTTGTTTTTATCTTGTCCTAAAGTCTTTGTTCTTGAAATGCAAGGTATTTGGGGGTTATTTATTATGAAAGCAACATACTCTTAATGTTGATTTTACAATATGAAGAGATTATTTAAATAAATTATTGTTTTCATTGGAGTGTGTGCTTTTTCCTTGGTGCCAGGGTTCCCTCGGCTCGGACCTTGAACGATTGATTACCCGGCCCAGAGTCGGATGAACAGAGCTTCACATTTTGCGTCTTTCCAAGGCTTCGTTGGCCATGAGATGCTCACAAGTCCGAGACCCGCGTTTGGGCCTTGGTGAAGGGTTCAGCTCCTCCCCCGCCCGAGTCCGCACGCGGTTCTCCAGCCTACGGCGGCGCCGTGACTCACTCAGCGCCGGGCCGCTCCTGCCTCCGCCCGCCTGGCCCCTCTGGCGCCGGCGCCACCGCCCAGCGCCTGGGCGGTCTGCGCCGCCACCGCGTCCTCGGTGCTGGCCAGGCAGTGCACCCGAGCCGCCTCGGGCGACCGTCTGTTCAGTACCTAAGCTCTGCAACAGTCTGGGACCAGACTCCTACAATGGTCCCTCCCTCCATTTGCCCCCGAGGCCCTTTGGGAGCTGGCTGATCCCAGAACTCAGTGAGTCACCCTCGTGAAGCACGGTTGGCTGCTTTGGAATGCTGGGCAACCCCTGCGTGCAATGCTGCGCTGGTACACACATACCCGTGCTCTCAAACACACGCAGGCACCCACTCTTGTTACACGTGCTGACACAAATTCGCAAACACGCAAACGCATTCGCAGCGGCAGAGCGGGTGCACACTGTTGTGGAGTGGCGGTCTTGCACCTCACACTCTTGAAGAGCAAAGTTCCGCCCAATACTCAACTCAGCTTCACTTCACACCGCCGGCCTCCCAGGACCAGCTCCCAGATTCGGAAACGACCCTGCTTTCTGGCACTCCCTGCCAGACTCGCGGGTAGATGTGTGACGCGGGTCTGAACTAAAAGTCTGTTTCCCTGAAAGCGCTGGAATCTGCAGTTCTCCCTTGGCGTCAACCACTGACTCTGTGACCTTGGGCAACCCTCTTGGCCTCTCTGTGCTGCAGTTTGCAGATTTCTAAGATAGGAGAAATAATAACAGCTACGGCTCGGAATAGTGAGCAACTTAATGAACCCTTAATGAGGCAATGATGTAACAACGCCTGGCATGTGATAAGCACTAGATAAATTTTTGGCTATTTTGTAGTTGGTATTACTGTTTTTCTTTTTTTATCACAATGCTCCAAATCGGAGGGGCTTTACTTAGGAAGTCCATTATTACTAAAGAGACCTTTTCAATTTCGCCTTGAGGCTCTGATCCCTTTCTACAGGAAGCTTGAACTTCTGCCATTCCCTGCAAGGGATCAGCTTCTACAGGAGAGGAAGTAGGGCACAGACCAGAGAATCCTGTTTGCCAAATTCAGGCCTCCTCTCCTCCAGTTTATGTGGGTATCTTCAACTCATCTTCAGTGGGAGGGGGGACAGTCTTGAAATGGAGGTGACTTCCCGGACTCAGTGGCACCATCCTGAAGCGAATATTGACTTTTCTGGTCAAATTGGTTTGGAGCCTGCTCAGAGTGACCCAGAATGAGGACTGGAAATGAGGGGGCTCAACAATTAAGAATGGTCTACGGTTTTGAGCTTTCCTATCTAGCTACTGCCTATCAGAACCTCATTTCTTAACCACCACGCTTTCCCCCCACTTCCAAATTCTACTTTGTGGGATGTGTGTGTCCCCGTTCAAACGCGCGCCAATAACTGGTACCAGTCTTTCTCCTGGGGTTATGCCCTCCCCTCCTTTGCGCGCACTCCCCTCCCCGGCTCCTGAAACTAGCCGGGAAAGACGGGGCAGTAAATTGGCTGGTGTCGAGGATCTGCAGCAGACAAGATGATTAAGAGGCCTACGCCGGAGCGCCCCGGGCAGGGAATGTCAGCCCAAGTTGGAATCACGCAACAGGCCTTGGCATGAGCCGAGCCTGGGAGCCGGGAGGGCGGGCGGCCCTCTCCGGGGTGGGCCGAGGCCCCACAGACTCGCCGGAGTCACCGAACCTGGCATTCGGCGGCAGCGGGGTCGTACAGGGCCAAGAAGTGCCTTTGGCCCGGCGGCAGGCAAAGGAGGGTGCAGGGACCGTGGGGAAGGGGGCGTTCCCGCGAACAAGAAGAGCCAAAGAGGTCGCAAGGATGCACCCGCTTTCCAGAAGTGAGGGGGCGGGGAGGCGGAGGGGTGTGTGTGGGGGGGGAGAAACAAAGCCTGGCTCCAGGAGATGGGGGCCGGCTCCAGCCCCGCCGGGGGCGACGCGCTGGCAAACCTTTCTCACAGTCTCGGGGCCCGACCGGAGACGCCAAGCCCTGTGATCAGCCCGCCGAAGCGCAGACACCCCCCCACCCCCGGTACGGCGCGCGCGCTAACTTGCGCTCCCCCAAAGCAGGAATGAAAAATGGAAATGGGAAGCAGCGATTTCGGCTCTCTGCACTGGGAAACCAGCCGCGCTTGGACCACACATAAATCTTTATTGTAATCCCCTTCCATTTACTCGCGTGAAATATCAGGCCAGACACAGGATATGACAAGAGATGGGAAGTGGGTCGGGGTGGGACCTAAAGGATGCCGGCTCTTTCCCGCGCCACACTCCCGAGGGGTTCCCCTCATTCCCATACTAGGGCAAAAGTGATGGCACTGAATTCTGCTGAGCCAGTTGCGGGTAACCAGGAGATCACTCCTGCCCCACTTTTAGGCCCTCGCTCCTTGAGCGTCCTGCTCTTGGGCCGGGCCGGCCAAATAGTTTTCGCTTAGAGACCCTCCAGTGTGCCTCTAATTCCCAGCTCTGAGGTTGGGGGGTGGCCGGAAGGAGAGCGTAAGCATCCCAGGCCTCATCAGCCAGGTTGCAAGGTGGGCCCGTTTAGAAGGCTTCCCCGTCGGCCTGCTTTCAGGATCACTTGTGAAAATTGTGAATATCCGTGCCTAGTAAGGATTTCCGAGACTGGTGAGGCAAGTTTGGGGGGGGGGGGAGTATCAGATTTACTGGGGGCGGAGAGAGCGGGAGAAGGTTGAAGGTTTGTTTACAAACAGTTCTCAGGCCCAAGAGGCAGAAAGAAAGGGGGTATAGAAAACCAAGAGCTAAAGCGAAGCAGCGTTTGCTCTTCCTGCCTGAGAACCTTCTTCCCAGCTCCTAGGACCGCAAAGAAACCGCCTTTGCCTTTCTAAAAGCAGGACGGCACGTACAGAACCCACCAGCTGCTCAGCTCCCGACCCACCAGCTCTTGCTCAAGTCTCCAGCCCGCCCCTTTGCCTCCGGGGAAACAGCGACCGCCTGTGGCTTTAGCCTATTTAGGGTCAGATTTTTAAGAATCAAACTACCGATCTTTTCCTGAGATGAACACCGACACTCCCTTTTTTATTCCACGTTGGAGTCGCAGACTCGGAAGCAGTTGAGTGTGGCTCTCAACTCGGGACCATCTACAGCAAGATCCTAGCTATAGGTCTAGGATCTCCCCCAAACTAGCTGTCTCTCGGTGCAGTGACACCCAAATCAGCCCTAAGAAGGCCTCCTCGTGGAAAGTCTTCCGTCCCCTCCTGGGATCTGCCTGGAGAGCGATCTCCAGCCTTCATCACACAAACACACCCCAGTGCAGTCGGGATATAGAGACCCACACCCCTCCGAAGCGCCCCCCCCCCTCCGCCCCCCGCGCTCCAGGAGTTCCCCTAGCGGGGACGGGTTTGGCAGTGATTGCCACATTACAAGACGTTACATTCCGCCCTGGGGCCTCCGGTTAAGAGACAATGTGTTTCAGAAAATTGGGGCGGGAGGAAGCAGCTAGGTCTTAGGAGCAGCCACTTGGCGCCTCCACGTGAGAATGGAGAGTCTTCAGACAGATTCCTCTCTGGGGTCGCTCTAGCCTACGGCTTCTCACTCGTCCTCCCTGGCCAAAGCACAAACACTGCAGTGTTATAGCATTTCTAGTACCCTCCAGAGTCTTGGGGTCCCGATGTCACT